>NC_044284.2:17267500-19667500 GCF_004027225.2 Strigops habroptila
CTTTCCAGATGCTTTCTAAGTGTACTGTCACAATCCCTGTAGCAAAAGGTGTGCTGTTATGCTTTTGATAGTGCACACATATTTATTTTCTGATTTTTTTTTTTAATGCTGTATTCAGAAACCTATTACCCTAAGTAATTACAAAAAAGAGCTGAATATGACAAATAGATGGTCCCTTTGTTGTCCATATTTTTACAAAAATTGTTATTATTTCTGCGTTAGTAAATATCTTGGTTTGGATTCTGGAAAGAAAACTCTTTTGCAAAAATCGTGTACTACACTCAAGTTGGCTTCTTTTAACACACAGCAGACTTAAGAAATCTGCAGTTAGAAAGAATAATTTATACTAACTTGCCATGAACCATTTATGGATTCCACCTGAACCGGAGTCATCAAGTCAGCACAGAGCTATTCTGTAGGTAAATTCATAGATGATGTGTGCTTTACCTAAGCCCATAGTGCAGAGGATAAAATGGCTTACTTGGTTACAGGTTTTCTTGCCAGTTGTTTCTCTATTTATTTCCTTCCTCCCAGCCTATTTCCAAGAGTTAAGATTTTTGGAAAATAATTTCTAGAAATATAACTTGCACATATGTGCACTTTTAGAAGTGATTTCTGGTATTATACACTCAGGTGGGAGGAAGTGAGTGATAGGGATATTAAGGGTTCTTCAGGGTATCCAAGTAATTTTGAAAATATCCAAGCCAACCACAACTAGTTGTCAAGGACTTAGCACCCAAGTAGTTCCTATTAAAAACTCTTCGAAATGATCCTCCATCCATTTCAAGTCACAATGTCCCTATTGATTTAAGTTGTGCAGGATCAATCCCGCTAGGCTAAAGCATATGCCAAAAATCTGTGAGAAACTAATAGGCAGGACATTTGACAGCAACACTCAATTCTCTGGACAAATGTGGGGATTTACCTGGCATTAATGAGTTATGCCTTCTGAGGAGGCTTTCCTGATAAACCCTCCAATATGTATCAACTATAGTCCCTGTGAATTTTAGTTCTAAACAACAAACTCTCAGCCACATTTGCACATACCCTCAGCCTTGCCATGCAATACCAACATCTTGTAATTTCCTATACTGCCAAATTGCTTTTCGTAAACTAGGGTAGGGCTAATCTAGCAAACTGCCCATCAGAAAGGCTTTGCAGGGTAAGGAGAAGTGGAGTTTTCTACAAAGTAATTTTTCAAACATGCTTCCATAAAAAATGCCAGAGCACCAGAAAAAATATTTTAATGAAAAGGACCATGTTTGTAAAAACAAGCCAGTTTTAATGGCACATGGTGGCCAACAGCAACAGTGGCTGAGGATGGGATGGGACACTGCTTCAGAGCAGAGATGGCTTCTCTCTTGATGACTGTAAGCCTACGACGAGCACAAATTTGAGTGAGACTATAGCCATGAGGCATTATTAGCTTTCATCAGTCCCTCTGTGGCTTATTCATGGAATCTGGATGGACCCCAGAGGCATGGTTTTTCAGTCCTCATTAGGCTTCGCAAAATGAGTCTCCCTTACTTGGAAATACCTACTTGGCAGGGATTCTCTCCTCTCTCTCTTCTTTCAGTGGGTGTTCTGTTACAATACTCAGGGTTCATACTCAGCCAGACCCTTTTTCAGAAGAAGGGCTGAACTACGCTCACAGCTTGCCTTTAACAGTGAAGGAAAGGCTGCTCATGTCCTTATTATTTCTTAGAGCTGCGCACGTACACCGACTAAAAACATCTTTATATAATGAAGTTCACATTAAAACACTATGAATAAACTCTACCAGATCCACCTTTGTCACTGTCTGCCCTCAATCTCTTTGACACACGTACTGTGCCAGACTCACTCGCCTGCAAACACACAGAGTCAGTGACCTGTGAAAACGTTCGTGATCTTTCAAATATAAGCTCTGTTCCTCCAGACCCTAATCAAACAGAAAGATCATTTATATAATGATCCATCTACAAAAGGCTTTTATTTAGAACACAAAAACATGTGTGTCACTTTCTGCTCATAACACCTATCATACCAGCATGAAAGCAAATTTATATAGATGAGCTGGCAAAGAAATAGTCTTTTAAGTGGCTAGTCCAACGTTTAATTCACTTGACTTTGCCAGATAAGAGCATTCCCGTCTAAATTTGAGATGCTCAGTCTCCTGACTCAAAAGCTTAGGTGGAGCTCTGCCAGAGTTGACTTGTGTGAACATAGCATCCAAAAATAATTGTTTTGCCTGCTGGAAAAACAGACCCATTGAAGTCAGGAATGCTTTCTGTTTTGAGGAATGGGCATCAGTAATGTACCAGATGACGACCTTCTTTTGGTCAGATGCTGGCTTGTTGCCTTCAAGTGGCACTTTTAAAGTAATTCCTAATTTTTCTAACTCTTCACATTTGGCTTAAAGTTTTCAACTTCAAGAGGAGATTTAATGATTATACTCACTAAAATTGCAAGGCAATTTCAACAGCAGCAGTTCTTTTCCATCTTACTCTTCATGCTTCTCTGACACAATTTCTATCACCAGTTCCATCATCATTGTATTTTTTCATTCAGTTAGACTAATTAAAGAAGTATCTTTGGTCCCATGTTGTGTTCACAATAGTAGCTGCTTTGCCTAAAGCAACAGAGAACAGATCAGTTAATTGACATTCCTGACAGGAACTCTGATCTTTAAAGACTCATAGGAGGTTTTTATGAGTTTTTTCATGTGGCAACTTTTTTATTCCCTCAAGATCTTATATGAGCTTGTTACCAAAAGTTTGAACTTTTTTAGTGTATGCTGGTCTATGTTTAAAGGCCAAACAAACCAGAAAACTACGATGTTAATGGGAGAGTCATTTGGCATTGACTACAACCGCAACCAAGGTTTAGAGTTCTACTTCATGGATGTCTTACAAAACAAGCAAAGCTTTCCAAATATTTAACACGAAATATTCAAAATAAAGCAGTATTATGTCATAAGCGTGCAGTTTTTTGTTCTTTGTAAAACCAGTAATAATGCAGCCAGCTAACATCGTTAAGGAACATACAATTAGGGGTTCTTTTCAGTAGTATTCTGTTCTGCATTGCAAAAATAAAAATGAATTATGTAAAGTGGACTTGAAAGAGTACAGATATTACTATTAAGTGGGATATTCCACTTTTGTGGTAGCAAGAATTAAGAGTTGGGAATATGCTATGTCTCAATGGAAAGTTTGATATTAAACAGTTATTAGGCAGTACCAAGAATACCACTTGTTCTCAACATACTTTCCCTTCTGTAAATCCAGGAGCCAGAACATTTCCATAGAAAAAAGGAAGAGGAAATAAATGAATTTCTTATAAACCACCAAATATTTTTGGTCAAACCTCAATTATTTTCAAAAGCTTCATGGGGTGGTAGTAGTTCTGTTTCAAGTTAGGGAGATGTCCAAGCTGCACACATCAGATTGGGATCTGACTTCCTCAGAACACAAGGATGATGCGATCCCAGACTGATTCAGTTTATTGTAGAAATAGAAAGCATATGCAGAGATTTATGAATATAACCAAGGAACACAGGTGTTTGTTTTGGAGTTTCATTTGCACTCTTTTCCTAGACAACTTCTAATTTGCCTGTTTCAAAATCACTGACTGGGCAAAGGCTGGTTTGCCCAGCCATGATTTCTTCTTTTCTACAGAACCTGGATTTTACACAACACATCTAGGATCATCTAGTTCCCAGTGCTGAAACTTTCTGCTACTCCCAGAAAAATTGTATTTCTCATTGTTCTGTGATGTTGAATAGCTAGATTACCGAACTCATTCATCAATCTACCTTAGATTTTAATATGAAGACCCAGCTGCGTTACCACTGAAATCCATGGTACAAGTCTCATTGATGGACATTGCTGGTTACCAAGGAATATACTGTACATATAGCAGAAATGCTTTAGAATCATTAGAAGCTTTGTACACATACATTTATATAATGTACAGCATTAATTTCTTAATAGTGGTAGATATGAGTCTAAATATTGCCATGACCAAAGCCATTGAATCAGTAATAACAATGAATAAATCATTAACATAGAACTTAATTCAGGAAGTAATACTTATGGAATTCTTACAAGCAGGTTGCTCATTATTCAAATACACACTGGTACATAATAAAAAAAGGCTTTGTAGCATTGGCCAAATATTCTGAATTCAGGCTGTCTTAGGTTTTGGCCAAATCAACCCCATGGTTCCTTGATTGAATGAGCATGCTAAAAGCCTTTCCTATAAATCTTCCACAGACAAACAGAATCATAGAATTATTTAGGTTGGAAAAGATGGAGTCCAACTGTTAACCCAGCACTTCCAAGTCCCCACTTCCCTCAGCCGCTTCTCATAAGACTTGTGCTCTACATCTTTCACCAGCTTTGTTGCCCTTTTCTGGACACCCTCCAGCACCTCAATGTCTTTCTTGCAGTGAGGGGCACAAAACTGAACACAGTATTCAAGGTGCAGGGCTTGCCAGTGCCTAATTATTGGAATGAATTCCCTTTTTCTCTAAGTCTGGTATTAATCTTTAGAATTTTTCTATTTGCTATTTTGCTATTCCAGTCCTTTGCAGACTGGATTCTGGTTTGGTTTTTTAAATAAACTTTAAACAAAGTTAACTACTATAGTTCAAAAATTTCTCTTACCTGGCTGCATGATGCATGACAGGAGAAAGATGGAGGTGCCTCAGAACTGCCATTCTTCATTCTTCCCTCTCCTTTGTTTCCTTACCAGTCTTGTAATCCACAATAAAATCCCTATTGAGAACCCTTTTTTATGCTGTTTACAAGTCCACCTATAGTTTGCCTGAAGTTCTGGCTCAGACGGCTAATTAGAAATCTTTAATAGTCTCCTATACCGTTTAGTTAGCTGATTCCTAATCAGTTTGCTCATTTGAATTTTCCCCCACACGTTTGATTCCAACAAAACTGAGATTTTATCGGGCTGGTCAGCTTCTTTACATTCCTTTCAGTTGGTCTTGATAGTTTGATCACATAGTCAAAATACAATTACCCTGCACACAAGAACTGCAACCTTTCCACAGTGTATACTGTCCAAAAATTAACATATTTGGAAATACAGTCTTTGAAAAACTTTTTAGAAGGGAGTTTTTCATATGATTAAACTGTGAAAGGCAATGGAATATTTAAAAACCGTGAAAATTCTTGTTGTGAACTCATTTTCAGTTTAGACAACATGAATGGCTTTCAAAATATTAATGTCATACTTTCATCGAGGCTGACTCTAAGAGGAATACAGGTCTAAAACTGGACTTTAGTAGAACTTCTTAGTTTCTTATATATGTTTTTGGAGAAAGTTTCTATCAGAATCATATATACAAGGAAAAACTAGTAAAGATATCAGCACAATTTTGTTGTCAGGTTTAGTTTTTCTTACGCATTGTCAGTATGAAATAGATTACAATTGAATTTTACTTATCAAAAGAGATAAAGATGAACAACTGTCCCATTTCATTGAAATAAGCTTCTAGAATCTCAAAGAACATGAGTTGAAAATTTAGAGCAATTGCTCTGCATCATTTCTGCACAGAGAAACGAGATTAAACCACTACCAAAACATTCACTACCCTGTATTTGCTAGACAAGGACAAAACTTTTAGGCAATTGACTTCATCTGTGCAGATTACTGACAAAGGACGTTAAAAGGTCATTCTAAACGGTGTTCCTTCAGGCCATTTGGACTTGAGCGGTCCTGTCCACAACTGATTTGCCATGGTCCACTGCACATACGTAGATATGAAAAGAGCTTTGTGCAAAGCACATGTTGAGACATCTCTGCATGACGTCGTTTTATTTTTTATCAGAGATTCTGGACAGACCTCATCTTTGTGGCAAAGGTCAAATGGGAAACATCTTGAAAAGAACTACTGAAGCAACACGGGAATGTGAACCTTTGTGCTCTTCTGCTCTCAGCCATGAAGCTACTGTACCTTATGAGTAAGTTCATGGTTCTTTGTTCCTTTGAGACTATTTATTAAAAAATAAGCCTAAAAAGCCTTTGAAAGCCCTCTTTATTTTCAGTTTGAATTATATCATTAACGTGAGGAGGTGGAAGCACACTTAAAATGTTTTCACTGGAGTCGCCTTTGTCAGTTGAGGGGAATGATGTGTATTTACAAAAGATGAAATACAGGTCAATGAAACAATCACAGAGAATGCATTGATATTTGAAAATGACAGTTGTACTGAAAAATATCTTCTTGAGTTACATTTTATTATAGAAATCCAACAGTTCAAGAAGCTTGATCATCTGTGAAGCTTATAATACTATATGTCTACTCTCTTTTAGAATCCAAGACAGATAGGAAAAGAGACAAATCATTCCAAGTCTGCCCAGAATCACAAGTTTTACGAGAACATTACATCATTTTTTTATAGTTTAAGATCTTACCGATTGTCTCGATATGCCCTCATATCAATTCTGTTTCAGAAGAATCAGTTGTTTTTCTATTACAAGAGCTGTTACAATTATACTTCCAATTTCAGAAGAAACCCTTCAGTCTTCATTGAGATAAGCAAGTAATAATATGTCACACCCAAAGCAATATCACATTTATAGGAAACATGCTGTTATTAAAGATACCCAAAAAAGGTCAGTTATGAAAACAAGAAAACGAACATTTCCCCCCAGAAATCTTAAAGGTAAGAAATGTTATAAGCACTTCTCTAAACAGAAGAAAGCTACTGTTGTGCTGATGACATGCCCAAGGGTAAGGACATTTTGCTGCACATTATAGAGGCCTGCTCTCAGACAATGGCTGTGGAAAGGATTTCTAGGTGGCAGACTCTGTCCTTCCCTGGCCAAGTATCACTAGCCTGGTTATCAGCTAGGCCTTAATTTGGAGGTTTAAATGGAACCAGTACAACGTTTTTGTGCCAAATAACGAACAGATATAGAAACTTCTGTATTAAAGGGATAGATTTCTTTTGAAATTGCATTTCTGTAACTTTCAAACAAAATCTTGGTACCACATGAAGAACAGGTGGCCATTTGAAAAATAGGAGATAGGCCTTTTTGTAATTTACACAAATGTTAAATTTTGATACACAGTGGCACTTATGATTTCCATTTCGTAATGCAAAAAGAATACTGATTTCCTTGATGTAATGTCAGATTAGAGCTCTATGAAATTTACTATTTCTAGAAATACGTCAAGAAAACACAACCATCTCAAAAATCAGACTGAAAAACTGTGATCTTCTGGCTTTTAAGAATCTGCATGTGCCAATAACTCAAATTCTTTTTTCTGTGTGAAAAACAGGACATGCCTATTTAGTGTAACATGACCATAATGTTATCTAAGAGAAGTCCACAGAACACATGAAACATTTGTCTTACAGTCCCTAGGTGAACACATTATCATTTTCTTCCTGTCATTCAGCACTGAGCATGTTAGATAACAACCTATAAGAGAATTTAATATAGATGCTTCTCCAGTCAATATTGGAATAAAGACTGAGATTTTCCTAATGGGATCTGAGTAGCCAAATCCCTTGGGCAGCATGGAAGATCATATCAGCCTTGAAATTCAGCCAAGCAAAAAATTATGTCAACATAATCTTAATATGGAAAACAGACATTGCCTTCACTAACTTAAAATGAAAATTCACACATAGATACATACATAATGTATTTTGAAAAGAATACTTTTGAGAGAAACATCTTTTCCTCAGGAAACTTTTTAAAAATAAATATTTTCCCCATTCACCTAACAACACTTCAAGATTTTACATCTTCCCTCCCTTTTCTATTTTGCTAATAAAAGGAGAAGGGAAGAGAAACAAAACACTAAAATAATTTAATTATTTTGAATTTTAGCCTTTGTGTTTTGCATCATTTAGCCCCAGTAAAGGCTTAAATGTGAAGAGGACTGGGGACTTTCATAGAGAGCAGGTTAGAATAGAGGTTTACTGACTGACTCACCACCTATATCACACCTTTTCTGGGCACATGAAGAAACATTGAATAGGTAGTATGTTTTTGAAAACTCTAGCAGTGCAGAGGAAACCTGACAGCTTCACATGTGCCCCAGATGTTCTTATTAACATCTGCTTAACCTAAGACAAGTATGCTAAAAAATATTCCCTCCACAGGTCACTTTTTATGAGAAAGGGAATACAGCTCTTCTGTTACCATTTAGAACATCAGTCTGCCCGAGGCTGCACCAAGACTACTCAGGTAGCAACTCTCATGCGCAATTAGTTACAAAAAGATTGCAGGTCCAGGCATTAATTACAGGCATCCATGAGGAACCAAACATCCTCTTCAACTCTCGGATCTAGTCCTGAAAAATACGCAGGTGATGATAGGACAGTCTCACCTGTTGGTGCCTTTCCTTATACAACAATCGGTCACTTTAACAGGATCTAATTTGATAAACTAACTTTTATCCTCAACTTTCTAGTGCAATTAACTTGTAATAACTAAAACTATCAAGGCAGCTTAAAGCCAGTCAGGAATGATCTTCCATGTACGCTAACATCTGTTTCATGTGAAATGAACTGCAATTCTTGAAAATAGCTCTCCAGCTGAATCTGATAGAAGACAAACGTGAAGAAGTGATTTTGAAAGTACCAGGGGCATAGAACAGTAAGCACAAATCGATTTCTGTGAATTTAAATGTCACTGTGTACAATACAGCTCTCTCTTATTGAGATATGTGTCATAAAATCTTACCATCAGTATTTTAATAATGCGCAGATGTGGTGGCAGTTGTAACAAAAATTTTAAATTCTTCATGTTACCGTGAAAGAAAATGACTGAAAAATGTGTATGTATTTATATTTGCTTTTCATGTATAATATAAAAACAATAGTATTTATATTTTATTAAAATATAGAAATACATACTGCATTTTTGTTAAGACTCCATCTTGAGACTGGAAAAATACAAACACTTAATTGGAGAAATGGTATCTTCCTGTAAGAGCTTACAGTATAAATGGACCAGAAGGACAAGGAATAGAAAAAAGAAAACCTTGTTATGATCACTTCACAATCTGGAACTTAGGCATTGAGGAAGTAAAATATTTCCCACCACCACTACAAGAAGCCTCTGGCAGAACTAAGAATCAAACCAGATCTCTTAAACTGCAGTCTTGTGCTCTAACCACATGGCAAAAAATGCCTGTAAAATATTAAGGGTTTAGTAGGAAAATATGTTGTGACTTAATATGAGCAGTTGCTAATGTAATAATTGAGTTTATTTTGCATATCTGTCTTCTGAACTGCTGGGCATAGCAAAACTGTTCAGGGAGCGGGTGACTATGCCAATAAAAAGAACATGCAAGTGTATTTCAGGTACATCTTTTAAAATCACCTATTTTAAAATGGGGGAGTTTCCCCACTGACCTTCCTGAAGGTAACTTAGTGCTAGTGTGTTATGGTTGATTATTTTTGTGAGAGAGAGAGAGAGAACAAAATAGGTTATGGATTGATGAAAAGATAATTTGCTTAAAGGCTGAATACTGCAGGAAACAAGACTGCCTCTTACAGTCTGAAAGAGCTTTGATTCTGGAGAAAAATAAAAGAAAAATAAAGAGAAGGTGGACGTTCTCCACAACTGTCAGTTGTACCACACTGTGGGTTAAAATGTGAATAGACACATTTGTGACTAACTGGCAAAATTAAATGCAGCTGCTAAAACACTGCCTGGCTAATCTTTGGGTATGTTACATTTGAACTACATCACCGAAATGCTATTCCAAACTATGGTATGTCTTATGGACATCATGCAGACTAGTCCATGCCAAAATCATTGCTAAAAAAAGTGATGACTTGTACTAAAATAAGAAAATAAGTAAATGGAAGCAACCACTTCCCCATCTTCCCTGTCACACATAAACACAAAACAAAACAAAGCACAGAGGGGGAAAAAAACCCCAAACCCTCTTTCTCTTCAGAAACTACAATGTTAAAAAAAATGCAAAAAGTTTAATGGTGCAACACTGGTACAACAAATAAGGCTCTCCAACGGGCCTTTTCAGAGCAATATGTTCTTTCAAAGAGCAACACCTTAATATACAAAAGGCAGGAGGGTCTTTGGACTTCCAGGCTATGCAGAAAGCCATTGACACCTACCTATACTGCACTATCCTACAGTTTACCTCTACCTATTTTCAATTCCTTGAAAAAGAAACAAAACCAATGTCAGGGTAAGTGCCAAGGTCAGAGGCAGATGTCACAACACAGTGCTGTGCAGTGCCTAACACAGGATGGAGAAGCAGGGCCTAAGTGAGGTCCGTCCCAGACTAGATGTGAAAGAATTAACCAAACCTCTCCACTGACAAGGGTAGAGTCAGACAGAAAACTGCTTCTCAGAGAGGAGCACCCAACATGCTCTGTCAGGCAAAGGACTCTGCAGAATCCAAGTGAGATAAAATCTGGTATGGCGGACCTGGGCATGCAACTGAACAGAATACATGATCCATTGCTGCAGATGAGCTCCGCATGGCTGTTAAACCATGTATCCTATATAGACATGATCTAGAGCCAAGTCACATCAGAGGAAAGTCCCTGTCTAGCTTTCTCCTGACAAATCAGCTGGTTTCCTCTTCAGGTTTCTCCTGGCTCTGGCTGTATATACCTTGCACAGACTTTAAACCAGAGCAAAATTTTATTAACATAAATTGGAAATAAAATACTACAGGAAGCATTAAATGTCTGGGTGTAACCAAACTTAACATAATCTTTTTTTTTGTTTAATTACTCTGCTGGTTGAATGTGTTACTGTGCCTTGTTATTGCTGAGCATGGAAAAAAACCCGCAGAACTACACAATAGAAATGTAGGAGCAGGAATAGAAAACAGATGCTGAAAAAAAGGTACAACTAACAGTATAATTTGTACACCATACACTTATTATCTATAGTCTCAAGTCTCACTTGCCTCACCAGGTCAGTGTAAATACAACTGTCACCTATAAAAATCACAGTAGTCTTGGTTTTATACACATCTAATTCCTCCAGGTTGTACTTCTTTTCAGCCAAAATAACTTTTTTCCATGGCATACCACAACAGAGATCAACTCCTCCCACATGCATCACAACCATTCCCAGTTACGTTACATTCAGTTTAATTTACAGACTTGCTGGAACAGGAGGCAGCAGTTTTTTAGTGTTTGTATCATGTCTGTCTGACACTGTTCAAATCATGTAATCTTAAGGGACCACATTTTCCCTGGCCTAGTATGCTGGGGCTAAAGGGTGTTCAACCTCTCTCTACTCCTACTTTCTCACACAAGAATCACAGTCCTGTAAGTTGCCCCAGGATTGCTGCTTGTGGAGTGCACAAAGTATCGTACTCTAATAATAAATTGAGTAACATTTTAAAGCTTGCATATTAGCAAATATTTTAGCAGCCATTTTTAAGCATTTGGTTCCTCAACAAAGCCTCCTGTCTTACAAATGAGAGGGGCTGCAGGTCTCGCTGTGGGGTAGGTTTAATGTTGTTCCCTGACTTTAATGCTTAACTGAAAGGTTTCTTTGTGAAATTGTTTGGGGCACTTTAAGCAGAACTCATCACAGAACTAGATATGTTTCTGAAGGGTCCAGAGGTAGCATCCATAAATCATTGCAGCATGCAATCCTTTATAAGTGGCTGATGGGCCACCAAGGCATTACAATGGGCAGGAAAAGAAATCTCTGTTTTGCTATTCAGGCTCAGCAAATAATTAAACCAGCAGAGTTAAGAAAAATTATATCTATCCTTGAAAGAAATCTACCTTAATCTTCTTTCTTGTTTAAAAGTTGATGTAAAAATACAGAGATATTTTCCAATTAGAAGATACAACCTACCCACTTATACCCAATGCCTTCTTGTGATTAACTAAAATTCCTAATACCAGCACACAGTGCTAGAGAATGCATACAGCATATTTTAATCAAATCCTAATGCAAGTCCTTGCTGGTAATGGTCCTTAATTTTCATAAGCATTATTTATACATTTAATAAAGCCTCTTACTCTTTCCTTCAACAGTAACCATAGCTTAATGGCAAAAATTATTAAACGTGTCTTGGAACTGTTTGATGCATTTAACACATTAGCTTTTTTGTATGTAAACTGACTCCAGAAGGAACAATGTGATCTGACGTTGTAACACCAGCTTTCTCCAACTCTCTCTAAAATTTTCTTCAAATCTTTCATGAAAATAACAGATTTTGTCCCTTTTCTGACTAACCTCCTTTTCCAGATTGACTCTGGTCCTAGCACAAAATTTTGTGATGTCTGTTTTTAATGCTTTCCCAAAATAAAAGTTCACCTTTTATTATTACTATTCTTATTTTTTGTCTCACATGTTTTTTTGATGAATTACTATACTTTGACTCCCTGACTTCATTTTTTCTCCAGTCCCTTGTGATTAAACTCCTCAAAAGTCTTTCACAATATAAACAAGTTATACAGTTGGACTGTTTTCACCACCCACTGCTGCATGGATTTCTTCCAAATACATAGATTACATTATTCGATAATAATAAATAGTGCAGCAATGATTTTCTTTCATTGAATCTGCGATGATACATCAAATTTAAGGAAATACTTTTGAAAAGATTTTATATACATCTCAATTCATAAACATATTGTGTTTTGACTGTATATGAGACACGCACTAAACAATTTAATTTCTGGACATGATAAAAAGCTCACTAAAATATAGAAATTAAAACCTCCTAAAGAGATGTAATTTCCACTTACTCTCAGACATATGGAACATAGGTATCTACATATGTATGTAGAAGTATACCGCATTTTCCTCAGCCATGGTTCCTCTTGCAACATGAGAATTTCTTAAAGGGAAATCTATGTTCCTGGACTGACAATGAATTTTTAACGAATATCATAAGCTACTGTTTCTTCTTTGGTAGAAGAAAGGAAAGTTGTTGTTGGCAGTTGTTCTTAATTCCTGTTTTACGGAGGCCCAGTGTTCTAAAATACAAAGGTTGTTGTTCTTCCTCTTTTGATTATCTATAAACTTATATACGTAAACTACATTACATCCATATTTGCATCTTCTCCCCTAGCCCATATCAAAGGTTACAGCTGAAATACACCTCTGACAGAGATCTGGACTCTCAGCCTTTTAAAGTGAATTATTAGTCAACTATTATTACTTTTCTGAAAGGAGAAGCGTTTTGCTATTTGACATCTGGCAATCATTTAAAGCACTAGTAAGTCCTCATTCAGAGCAGTACATATATCTGATTTGCTTTCAAGTATTTTCTTGGTCTAAATGCCACCCTATTGTTTTTCTTGGGGGGGGGGAAATAAATAAAAAAATCTGTTGGATGGGGCTGGATTTCAACTGCTAGATTTTTCACTACTCTTTATACTAAACCAGATCCTTAAGAACCATCTAATGTGTAAAATCTGTTGTTTATACAGATCTGCAGCTGGCTCTGTCCTAGTTGCTTGAGAGTGATATCTAAACATAAAGTAATCTCTGTATAAACTGTGGGTTTGAAAAATATGTAAGCACTCTGTGTCTGTTCAATCCAGGTTGCTTGCTGGAACTGAAGGTTATGCCTAGGTGATAACCATCAAATGTCAGTTCAGATGGATTCCAAATTCCTCCAAAGTTTAATTATGCTCAGGTCACAAGGACGTTTGATGGGGACAGGTTGGGTAGAATTTTAAAGTATACCATCAGCAGATGTAAATACTAACCCATAATAACTGCACTTCCTTGAATTCTGTGGAAGTCAAGTGAAGTAAACAACTTTTAAATACATACTTAATTATGAGATTACACCCTTTGAATCATTAGAGCTGCAATCAGGAACAATGCTTCTTTTCTGCTTACACAGAGTGATGATCCTGCGATTATGATTAACTGCTGGTGAAGGGTAACACAAGGTAAGGTTAAAGCATTTTTCAAAAAAACTTAGGCAACGAAATACACAATTACTTGCATGACACAGCTTGTCATATTAAGAATCTTGCCTTTAGTGTGAAAAGTAGGTTAAATGGTAGTCGTTTCATTTCTGGTACAAGGTAAATTCACCAGTCACCTATAAAACCCCACTCTGCCATGGCATCTGGGGTTTGGGGATAAATCTTAAAATAGCAGAAATTATCTTCATTATATCAAGGTTTAAAAAAGCATATTTTTATATGGGAAGAGACTGTCATGTGCAACAAAACAGTACCCGGGGGGCGGGGGGGGGAAGGCAAATTTGGTCTGGTTTTAATGTCTGCTTTATAGGTCATTTTTGGCAAATTATTTTAGGCTTTACAATGCTTCCAATCTGATATAACGGTAAATATTGCACCCCTAGTTCAGCTACGTAGCCACTCACTGGAGCATATTCTCTGCTGTTAGTAGAGATTGGTGATAGAAATAACACATACAGCTCAGTAAAATTAATTCTTTCTTTTCTGATCCTTTTCTGTAATCTGCAAGCTCCAGAGACCAGGATCTCCTCTGAATTAGATGTCACTGTATAAAATACATCTCCTTAGGAAGACATTCCATAAATGAACATGTCAACGCAGCACTCTGCAATGGAGTAGCTCCCTATGTGATTAGCTCTGATGTGAAATTCGTCTTTTCTCAAATTTACCATGAGACTGGTGCCTTGTCCTTCTGAAACCACCAACTTCCATGGAGTATGTTCACTACAAGCAATAAAAATGTTGAGTGACTTTGGGTCAGCTCATACTTACCACCATGATCTTGCAGAAATTTAACATACACTCTAAAATACATCTATACAATAAAAAAGTGAGAATCCTTGAAATTTATTGCTCTTTGAATATTTAAATTTCTTTCTTTTACCAGCTGGCTGTTCAAATGAACAGAGTATAGCTGTCTTAATTTAGACCTTCAACTTAATTTGTGTCAATCTTCTCTTCAAAATCCCATCACTTTAATACTCTTGGTGTCCTTTCTGTATTTAAATTCTTTTATATGAAATTATTGCAAAATACTTTTTTTGTGTTATAAGATCATTTGGAATACATGTGGTTTATCCAAAGCCACAGAACTTGTTGGGTTAGTAGTATTAAAGTTCAGGTGTGAGGATATGTTTTCTATGTGTTGGTGTTGGAAGTAGGGTAGAGGCGTGCTCTCCTACAGCTAGCGTAGCTTAGCTAACATGCTGTTAAACCACTTGGCTTCATTATACTAACAAGCTTTTAGTCACCACTTCTCCTCTGATTGCATGAGATCTCTATGCAGTTCTGTGACAAGGCAGTACACTTGCGTTTCTTTCAATACCAATAATAAATATTACTGGTTGCCTTTGCTATTGAAACTAGATTCCTAGACTGTGCCTTTAACTCTCCACAAAATGACACCCACAGTGTGCAATGGCCTCATTACACTTGCTTCCCTGTGTTCATATTTGCAAACTTTTTGGATAAGATATTGATCTCACTTCCAGCTATGTTTTCCCTACCTGCTGGATTGATTTACTCTTGAGGAAGCAGGAAGCTGAAGAGACCCAATTTTTGTTTCTGTTTCCCAATTAGATTCAGTGTTAAGGTTACTTGGGTGACAACAACTATGTATTTGGAACATGTCCTAAGCTTAACATCTTTTTGGTTTTCCTAAAGGAAATAAATAAAGCAAAATACATTTATAATATTTATATCATTTGAAATATTACAGCATTTCCCTAAGGATTTGGATAGGGGGAGGAATGGCTGAGGCAATCAATAAATTGTTTCATACAATTGTCTCAAAAAAAAAAGGGGGGGGGGAAGAATATGCTTTTGCTAACCTAGAGAATTTTGTGATCAGGTAAATCGTTTCCTTTGGGAACAAGAGAGTCAAGATTACAGTTGGGCTCTCTCTTTGGGGATTTTGAATAATCTCAGGTGGCTGTGGTTAACTCTGAGTTTTTCTCTTCGTCAGCCAGCAGCAAGCACAATTTCCAATAACAAAAATATACAACCCTCATATAAAAGTATAAGATTGACCATGATAATCAACATATTGCAAATACAATTAGAGAAAGAGAAGTTCAGTACTTTGATCAGAGAGTAACACCCTTACATGGCAAATGGGACAGCTGCTGTACCTGACAGCCACCCCTTTGGCAGCTAGTGCCTGCCTCTCGTCCCCTGCAACCCATGAGCCCAATCCTGCTTGGTGCTCTCAACACTGTGATCTGTGCCTGTTGAGAGGGGGCCAGGCCATCTGCAACTGTTCTGCAGGCTGCCTTTCAGAAGTGCTTAGCCCTCACAATGGAGTCCTGATTTTCCAGAGGGTCTGGCACCTACTCAGCCATCTCACAGCAGCATAACAAATTTTCAAAAGCGCTTGGCCATAAGCAGTTCCTGTTGACATTAAGCTTGTCTGTGTGTTATCCACAGCTGCTGCCTCTTTTGCAGGTCTTTCAAGCATCTCCTTTCCCAGTGCCTGTGTCAGCACAATGACCTGTCATGTCAGGGGCATCTTTAGGATGCGAGGTCACACAATAGTGGAGCGGACTCAGTCCTAGCAGGCTGGTGGGGTCTGTACTGCCTTGCTGGGGTTCTGCTGTCAAAGGCAGCATGGACCCAGCTGCAGAGCGGTTTCACCAGCTCTCTCATATTGACCTGTCTTTGTGGGTGGAAGGCCTCATCGCTCTCCTCCCAGTGCTCTAAAATGAGTGAGACAGATCTTGGGGTGGGGGGGAGGGAGCAATGCAAGGTTTAATTCCTGTGTGCATACCACGGGCATAGCATTTCAGAGTGTACATGTGTGTCTGTTACAGCAGAGACAGGAGCAGTTAAACTCTGACTGCCTCTAACCAGTTGCACCTTTGCTTGTTGTAAGAAGACCTGATGACATTTTGAAAATGGGTGCCAACCTTGAGATGAGGTTCACAACAAGTTGCCTGTGTTTATCCCTTTTTTGGAATGTTCTATGCAGATTTTCCTCAGGCTTGTACCGTGGACTCTGCCAAGATTTCTAAACATTGCTCAGATAAAGACAGTTTCTCCAGAAATTATTCTGGATGGAAACTATGTGCAGACATAGAACAAAATATTATTGTCTTGCAAACATTTTCCCTGTATTTGTTAGTGAGATTGCCACCTACCTCAATATAAGTACAAGGAAGTAAAGCCAATTTCTCTACTCCTCATAGGTAGAATAGCTGTAGGACACCCACCTAACTGTTTTTCTTATAAATATGCCTCTTATAATCTTCACAATAATGAATGTCGTTTCCTTCCAACTGCATTTAGCATTGGTTTGATACTGCAGGTGTAATGGTGACTTGTTTCATGCTTTTTCACCATGCACTGTAGTTTGGAAAATGCCAATCTCATAAGCAACAGAGAGAAAGCATAGGGTCACTCTGAAAAGTGGACGAAGAAAGGGTGGTTTTGCAAAGTCTACTGTAACATACCAATACAACCACGGAGGCCAGGCTGGAGGACCACAAAGTCTGCTGAGGGGCAGAAGCCCTAAACTACAGGACATAAAAAACAACAGATCACTGGGTCATCTGAAAAAATCTAAAACAATTTTGTCTTCTAAAAAGCCGTTTACTTACCTTCATTGTTACATTTTCAAAGGTTATCTTTTTATACAATGAGTAAAAGGACCCTTTTAAAAATTATTAATCTGATAGTGTCATTTTTTAGTTTCACAACATCTTATTATGACAAATATTGCACAGCTGAAAAGAAAGGGATGTTTCTATCAAAGTATTTCACACAAAAAGAGTACAGAGCTCAGCACGGAATAACTAATGGCGCAAGCTGCATCAATGTTATTTTTCAACCTGAGAAACATTCAGGTTTAGCAAGCTGTGATGCAAATCTTTTCTCTGCATACAGTGTCCTGCTGTCTCTCTTAATACTTGATTCTTTACTAAGCACATCACATAACACAGACTTTTTTAAGGGCTCCCCATTCAGCATCATCAAAAATATGGCTTCAGAAATGCCTTTACTTGTAGCATACGTTTGCTGATGATTGCTCAAATGGGCAACTAATAAATGGTGCAGATTGAAAAGCAATTATAGAGGATGGTCCTTTCAGGATGCAGTGCTTCAAAATAGTCATCAGTTTGAAAGGAACTTTGATGGCTAGGTATCTTTCAGTGCGGATTGTAAAGGATAACAAAGAGGAGCCTGAGAAACAGAGAGAGGCTGTTCGTGCAAGGAAATGCTGGGGGAGGCTGTGCTCTGTTTAGTGACCATGAAGATCCCTAACATCTGAGTTTGTCCTGCCAAAATCAGCTTTAACAAAATCAGTTTATTTCAATGTGAACAGAATGTAGTGTTGTCATGTAAAGCCTTAAAGACTGAAAACTATTCCTTGGATTTTTTACTTAAGCTTTTTTTCAGACCACATGAATTGTAGCTCAAATGCTAGAACGCCAGCTCTGGCACCACATTACTTGTCTGACAACATACTCAGCTATGTTTATGGATGGAGAAAAAGGAAGCAATGACCACCTCTACTTACTAGTCACAAAACATGCTGATGGTCTTCCTTTAAACATCTCCATTTTTTTTCTTACAACATCATTCACTTTCCATATGTGGAGTCCTGAAGATTCATCCAAAACACACTGAAATCAGCGCAAGCCTGCAGCTTCATAAAACTGTAAAAGAACCCGTTCTCCTCTTCTTGCCACACTTAGGTGAGCTCACTAGAAAATTGCTCTGATGATTACTGTTTACAGGATCTGGGGCACTGTTGTTGCTAATGGTCCCTGGCACTGTATTTCTTCAGTGCAAACAAAGGGTGCTGATGGCCAGCTTCATGGGTTGGCTGAGCAGGTTTACTTAACTTGTGAACTTATGCAGACATTCAAATACACTAATTACATGACTCAGTACCCATTCCTGACTGTCTCTGGTTAGATAACAATCATTAACTATATTACATGAGGAATCCAAGAAAATAAGATGCTCTATCAATCATTACTATTTCATCATAACCTTTGCCCACTTTTACTAATCTGACTACTGTCTTCTGCAGTATTCTTATGGCATCAGAAATCTTTTAGTACTATAATATGTCAATTCTATTTCATCTGAGGAACTATTTCTACACTGAGTAGAAGCTATTTTGAAGAAAAAAATTATAGTCACAGCACTACGAGAGGTGTCAAATGAAGACAATTAGTCCTATATTTTCAACTTTTCAATCGTTGTGTCTTCTTTCCAGCATTAAAAAGAGCAAAAGGAGTAATAAAGATTTGCAAATGCTAATCTAATAAAGAAAGGGAACTTAAAGAAAATGGATGAAAACATAAACCACCAATATTTTGTCTCTTTTCTTTTTTTCATATCCAGTTCCACAAAAACAGAAACAAGAAATGAAGTTATGGATTCCAAGAGAGAAAGCAGAAAACAGACTCAAACTGTAGATAATTTCTTCCCTGATAAATTTTTCCTCACCCTCCCTCTTCCCCAAAAACATGCTTTTTACACTGAAAATCATTCCAACAAAGGTCAAAAAGATCACAGACTACTGCGCTATTACTTACATAAAGAAGGAAATGTTCATTGCTTTGCTAACATACTATTTCTGGAAATATAGGATCTATTTCTACAACAGCATTAAAGCAGCATATTTTAATTATTGTCCTGATGTTCAGTGAACTAGCAAATAAACGATTCCTTTTAAAGCAAGCTGCACTGATCCATGTGACAGAGAGGTGTCCTACCAGCATTTCTTTCCAGACCTTCAGCAGTAGTGGACTACTAGAAAGTGTTTCAGGAGTTTTTACAAGTGTTTTAGAATCAGAAAAAAATCTGTAGAAAAATAATCCCTCACTTGTGGTTTTAAAAAACAATGATATTCTAGACAAAAATAAGTAAGTATAAGGCTGATTTATAGACCTCTACTAACTTATCCAATCCGGGGAAAACAGGTGTGTTTAGGTGACCTTAGGATGCGAGGATGTACTAGAGAGGTGCACAAGATGATCAGAAATTTTACATTACTGGAGACCACATGCTCATGCAAAGCCATACAGAAACTATCGACTAGAAACTTCTCCTCACATTGGCCTACAAACATTTGTAGTAGCCTTTCTCTCATTTCAATGTACCCTCTATTCTTTCCAGTACAATGAATGAAATTAAATTTACTCCTGTACCAGCAGAAGAAAGGATGTTTAGTTTGTTTCACGTATAGTGAAACCTTGGAAAGGAAGGCCGGATATTCAACATACTGGAAGCATTCCAGAAGGAGGATGTCTCCTGAGGCTAATGCAATTATGATTCCATTTTGGTTGGCTGTGGGAGCAGAAGGTATCATCTAACTGCAAGAACTGCTAGACAAAGGTTATGGTCCTAAGTCTGTAGAGCATTGTGTACCTTGGACTCTGATTTTGTTAGCAAATGAATTTGTATATGAGAAGTTAAAAAAGAAGGATAGTTCTGACACTGATAGATCTGCAGGCAGGGCAAGGGTTGGGAGTTCAAATATACAGTCTTGGGCTCTGACACAGAGAACAGCTACATGAGGACATATCTGCATTTCTGCAGAGCAGCTTGTTGAATCAAGGCTGTAAGGTATTTTATTTCATGGATTATACATGTATTTAATTAAAATTTGAGGTAAATATTTGCAGCAATATGTTTCTGAAGTACTGTAAAGTTACATTGTATTAAATATTTATTGTAATCCTATGAAATATTCCTTAGGTTAAATATTTACTGTTATTTTCAAGATATTGGTAGTGAGCTTATTATAAACATAGCACAAATGCAAAGCCATCTTTCTCAGAGCAATATGCTTCTCTGAGTTGCTTTAGATTTTATTTCCTGATGGATATTTGCTATTAATGCACTATGACTTTTTCCTTTATGAAAAAAGACTGCAGCCCAAGCTAAGAGAAAGTTGTAATTTAAAAGATAGGTTCTACTGTGCTCAGCACTCTCACAGTAATAGTAGTTTGTCCTTTTTCTTAGTTCAGCTACGGTATTAAATATTTATATTGATGTTTATTTTGTAAACAAATAAACTGAATTAGGCTAACACACGAAGCTTATGATGTGTTTTAATATCTGCATTTGTTTCATGTTGTGGCCTCTTATGCAATTGATTCATAGGAACGTGTTAATAAATAATATTTTTTAAATTACTTCAAAGTATTTTTGTTTATTCACTGGAGGAGATCAATTATTTAAAAAATAAAAAATAGAAGTACATATTACAGAGAACATCCAGTCCCTTACTATTTTATATGCAGTAAAGGTAGTGAAATCATCACTAAATATTTGGTTTTCCTAAAGACAGCATGATTGTCACAGTGTCCTTTAGAATTTGGCCTAAAAACCTCAGCGTGTTAGGACTTAGAGAAAGCAAAAGGTTTTTGGTCTGACATTTTGTATGAGATCTTGATCAATTGTTGAACAGTCAAACCGACTTGAAGGGGCTATTTGTAGGACAATCACATTTATTTAGTTCCCAAGTTAACTTGGAATTTCTAGAAAGTTTGTTTCCTATATAAAGCTTCTGCTGCTCGTTACTGCACAAAATAGTGTGTTTTGAGTGGGAAGCACCTAGGCTGCGTGCTAGAGGTGGGGTGTTAAGGAAGGGTATTCACCTGTCCAGACTTTATAACCCTGAGGTTTGCACATACCTGTTTCTTTGGCATCTGTTGTACAGTGGGGTTTCACCTTCATAAGAGTAATTGCTCTGCATCCCTTCAGCATCAGTGCTAACAGTCATCACTTCACAATGCCTTATAAAGTGTCTGGCCTTTCTTAACCCATACTTTAAACCAAGAGCACTTAGAAGGTGTCATGCTGCCAGTTGTCTCAGTCAACCCTTTAGTGCAGTTTGAAAGGGTGGATTTTTTTTTTTCTTTTAAACTTAATTATCTGAGGAATGTGTCACCGAAAAAGAAAAGGAAATAAAAAAAATCAACCTAAAAAAGTAATAAGGACAAACTGAGGAACTGAAGTATTTATTATTCTTTAGATAAGGTCAGTAAAGACTATCAATGCACCAACTGTTATCAGAGAAAAGGTGCTTGCGTTTTCCTATCTAGTTAAAGCTGTCAGTTGTCATGACATAATGCACATTCCTCAAGTTCATTTATCAACACAATTCAGATAGACTTGTATATTTTTATGTTCCTGCTTTACTCCGATAGTGGTCTTTTGCTGTACATTCTTTAGATTTTACACTCATCTACTCGAAGTGTCAAATAATAGTACGGTGTCCTTAGGTCTGTTTTCCTTCTCTTTTCGATCTGATGCTTAATAAAGTATTGAAGCAACTGCAGTTACACGTTGCTCCAAAGTTGGCTTAAAAGAGGAAAAATAAAATTCAAGGATGTATCCAACTTAGGATGAATTCACTTACTTGGGAATTAGCATACACTACTCTTCAAGGCCTAAGATAAAGATAGTCCTGGTATACAATATATGCTGACCTGTATATCTACAAAACTTACAGAAACACTTTCAAAATCAAGAGCAACTTTTTTTCTTTATTCAGTGAGCAATAAGAGATCTGAAATGTATGTTTTAGGGACGTTAGTGTAATGATTACTTGAAAATCATGCACAACCCATCTAGAGAAATAGTCTTAAAGTACTTACATGTCTATTGGTACAAAATTTCAGTAACTGGAGAATTTCAGTAAATGTTCTAGTAATGAAATAACTTCAGGATACCTGAAAACACTCTGCATTACCTTTGACACCATATATGCATATTCAGCTACCTGTGTGGTTTCTAATTAACTCATAACTAATTATTTGCAGTTGTAAAATATTGTTTGAATTCCCCAAGCACTTGTTGATGGCAGCTGACTCATCTTGCTCAGCCTCTCATTTTGATATCATTTTGCAGACTTCCACTGGAATAAATGAAGGCACATTTCCCATGCTAATATAGAAGTCAATCACGAGGGCTTCATGTACCACCCAGTGAGAGAGCACTGTAATCTTCTAAAATAAGATAAGAATAATGGATTGTGTTTTATGGTTCTTTGTGTGCTTTTGAACACAGCTAATCATTGGGAAGATCCAAAGTTCTACAAAGTCCAGTGGGTCCCTTACTTCTGCTTCTGTAGGGTTTTGGGATAAGGAAAAATAACAGGCAAAATCAGTGCGGTGAGCGAAGAACCCTACAGAGCATTGCTGGAGAGCTTCCTGGAAGTTGGGGGATGTAGATGCCAAAAAGAAAGAGCAGCATGAAGATGCAGGCCTGCAGGTGACAGTTCAGGGAACATATAGTAGAAACTAAATGCCCTCCTCCTTCCAAATGATAGCGGCATTCAACTTCAGCAGCCAGGGGATTGTGCTAAGTTATATTGGGGTAAATCATACTACGGCCACTGTGCATCCAAACTGAAAACCTGTGTTTATACTAGTAAACAAAAAAGCAATGGGAAGCAAGCTCAAGCACTGAATCACTGGTCAGCTCTATTGCTAGCATAGTCTCTGATGTGGCTTTGTCCTCTGCTACACAAAAGTATGTATGCTCAGCTATAGCTCAATGCTGGGACTGCTCCCAAGAAGACACATGACCTAAACCACCCATTTTTTCTTAATTTGGATGTTGCCTTTTTGGCAAACTGCAATTCAAGAAGAGACATTGCCTCTGAAGCAAAACCAGATTTTATTTTTCGGGGGATGGGGGGCTGGAGGGGTGGGGATGGGGTGTGGAAATCGCCTTATTAGTGCTTGAATGCACCTCTCAGATTTTAATAATACCACTTGGTTAAAAAAAAAAGAGGTATCTTTCCTGGTTCTATAGGCTTCATCCACCCAGGATTGGAAGGAACATCGTGAGCAGGTTTTCACATTGAATTATTTAATGATTCTCAAGGTCTGATAAAATAGCAAACAACAAACTGCTAATATGAACTATGCTAGAAACAAGAAATTCTGCTCCTAGTCTAAGTTCAAGATACTCCAGGAACACCAGAAAAAATTATGAGCTTAGGCTTGGAACTTATCTCTTTCCACCAATCAAGTACTTATGGAGGGTAATTCTTTGTATTTTTGAAGTTGCAAAACAGCAGCCTGATACGTTATGAGCAGTACCATGAGTTACTCTCATCATCTTCACATGAAACAAAATAATCCAAGACCTCTATGAATTTACCAAATACAAGCACTTCAGTGTATATAGTGCATCAATGTTAAAGTACTTCATGGTATAAATTAAAATATTAATCAATATGCCATCCCAATCTTTGAGTATGAATTCCATTGACTGATAAGTTTAGGTTTTGGGGTTTTTAGTGTTTTGTTATCCATATAAAACCACCAATTTCCCACATGCCCTCATTATCTGCCTACTGGGTAAAACCATATATCACTAAAACAGAGATTTCATACTATACATTTCAATCAAAATATAATTCATAAACTAAAGAATATGCAACGTGTTATGTTCTTACCCTGCAGAGCACCCATTCCAGATCTTTGCCAATCCAACACAGCCTGCCAGATAACTAAAGGGCATAGCAGGAACCTGCATCTATTTTATACATATATCTGATACAAACCTGAGAAAGCAGTCAAGACACTGATTCAGGCAGCCCATTATCTAGATGTAGGAAATAAGGCAGCAGGGGCGAGACAAAATGGACGTGTTGTAAAGTGTCTTCAAACTGATTCTTGAAGTATATTTAAAGATAAAAGGGGTCATACTTGGTCCTAGTGTACTCTGAACATATCAATTATGAATAGGTGGCAGTATTTATGCAGATAAGCATTCTCTACATATATTTGTTGTAAATTTTACATGCTTAATTCTCCTTCTGGCACATTCTACAGTGATTTGCCGAAGGAAAAGTCAACTGCAGTAATAAATTGCATAAGATACAATGAAGAGTATTCACTACAAAATGCTAACAGAGAAACCATCATGTCCCAAACACTTTTATAACTAACTCTCAAGGAAATAGCTCTTGCTGAACAATGTTACCCAGCATTAAAGTCAGCATCAGAAACACTGGCAGTCAGGCAGTTCCAGCAGTGCTGATAAAGTCATTCTTACCTTTGAGTAGGTCATTGACCCAAAATAACATCATTGACACTCAAAGCTAAAGTCATGACTGTAGAGGTGAAAGATAGGGCTGTATCCACTATATCTCAATTTTCAAACTAGTCACTTTAGGTACTGAAAATACAACTTGCCTATAACAGAGCTAACAGGCAGAGTATTGCACTGGATCCACTTATTGCTTCTCAATCGGTCCCAAATAAGCATGACATACTCCCACTGTCTTTCTCTGGACCTTGGTTATGAATACTGTCTCTTCCCCACAAAAGCACAAACGAATAATATACTGCCAGGTATATTTTTTATATATATATATATGTATATATATAATACATATAGGATCAGCTTCGGCTGATCCTAACAATATTCTAAGAATAGATTTTGTCCATCCATTTTTGATAATACATACTACTGCCCAATTTAAAATGGGTTGTGATATGAAAAACACATTCAGGTGAAACACAGCAAAGAGGGATTGTATTATCTTGAAGAACGGTTTACTTAATCCTCAACTATCTAATCTGACACATTAGATTCATTCTAGACGCTGCTTTTCAAAAAATGCCTGATGTAGCGTTTTCCCTGAAACGAGCTATTGGTATCTCTTTTTTGAGAATCATAAAAATTCACCTTGCACAAGTCAGTTTAGAACTGAGATATCAGTACTAGTGTGAAAAACAATGGTGCTCCTTTTCTGAAAACAAGTATAATAATGCATATAATAGGAGGCTTAGTAATCTAAGAGAGCTTGTTAAAGCAGCAAATCAGTGCAGTTCAGTCATCCTGTTATTGTCCTATAAAGTCCTTGATCTGACAGTGATGTGATACTAAGCACTGCCTTGATTTTTCAGGCCAGAGTGCCAAAGCTGACTAAGAAATATGATGATGCTGTCTAGAGAGCTTTGCCAAGAGCTGACTGGAGGACACCCTCTCAAAATAGTTAGGCGGAAACCAACTGTTCACAAGACTTGCAAGTTTTATTTCTTAACTGAATAATGTCTAAAAGAAATATATGTCAGATGCATAAAAATAAAATCAGAAACTGAAAATAAAGCTGAAGAGCAGGATGAAGAGTTTCCTACAACTTTTTGTCAAGCTGCTTTACTCTGCTTTTCTTGGAGTTCTTATTCAATGGTTCTGCGCCTTAAAATGTGGCACTTTTCAGAACACTGACTTAAAATAATAATTGCAATTAAAATGTGTTCTTTTGGCAAAATGAGATTTCTTGTGTTTTGTATCCATCGTACCTTGAAATAACCAGTGAATTAAAAAGAACCTTCTCCACACTCTCTACCCCAAAAATGTTCTTTTCTGTTTGCACAGCCCAAAAGAGATAACTGTGCACTTGACTGAGCGTTTAATATCAGGAAAGTTTTTAAAGTTTTCTGTTGCAGTGAAGGGATTGCTCGGAAAACTCCATCATTGCAAAGATGCATAACTACATGAATTACTCGCCAGCAATAAGAAAGGGGGAAATGTTGGGTGAAATTGAATGAGATAGAGCAATGGAGGGAAAAAGGAAAATGCTAGAAGATAAATGAGTGCTAAAAAGGTCTACTTGCTGTGCACAGGGCTGCAGAGCCAATGCTAGCAATAATGGCATTAGCATACCGAAATCATGCATGTGCAGAAGCATGGAAGAAAGTGCACTGTGCCTGTCCACAGGAGCCCAGCCTTAGGCAAAACTATCAACCTTGTTTCAAAACTTTTTAGCATTCAAACCAAAGAGAAAGGACCATCTTAGACATATGAAAGAAACAGAACTTCATTCTCAGCTAAATTTAGGGAAGTCTGAAGAGGAACTATGGGTAGAGAAACCAGAGAGGATTTTCTTGTTGACACAGGCTGAGATTTCACAGCTACTCCAGATGGTATCTGCAGAGCACCCCTATTACTCCCATATATGGCCATTGGTGCTGGCCCAGGAGCACTGTGAGTACCTCAGTACCTGGGTTTCCCACAGGGGCAGAAAGTACACCGAGGCAGGTGCTGGGAGATGAGTTGATGCTCCGTATCTCAGACGTATTAGGAGGAGACAAAGGGTAGGGTGGATGGAGAGGAGGTTGGGAAGGGAAAAATCAGAGAGCTAATTGAGGAAAAGATTTCCTTTAAATGCTAAACAACCTTGAAGAAACATGATGCCAGTTGAATAACTGATGATAACACTAAATGCTGGTTGAGGGGAGGGAGAATAGTTGTAAATACAAAGTGAAAGCAATAAAGTTCTGGGCAACATGGACTGATTAGGAGCACACAGTTTTAAAAACCAGTTCCAAGATGAAAGAGGCAATGTAATCAGGCAAGGAGTAAAGAAAATGAACATTGTCCTCTGTTACAAAACACTGTTATAAGACCCTTAGCTTTTTTATGAATAAATGTCTTCTTCATGTCTTCCATATGCTGCTTGGTGTCAGAAAAACATGGTATAGCATAAACTGAACAAAAGACACATACAAAAATTAACTCGGGGAGAGTGAGCCCAATACTATAAAAATGATTGATAATTCATTTGAAGTGCAATAAGAAATAACAGAGAGAATATCATATCTCATACTATGAAAGGTAGAAATAGCAAGGCTTTTGTGGGGTTATATATTTAGGAGAAGTAAATACCAGAATACATAAATGATAATGCATAAGGGAAATGGAAAAAGTTGCATATGTTTCCTAACTCATTTAAACCTTTCTGTATAAACACAAAGCAGACCTTCAGATCTCAAGCAATATTCTTGTTAATATCCAGGTTATAGAAAACATGTAGAATTTGATGGATAAAATTGAAATACAAGAATATATAAGATTTTGTACAGTTCTCTGAAATTTGTCAGTGTACATGTTGAAATTCTGTGTCTGACATAAGTTAATTTGACACTAAAATATTACACAGGTTAACATTTTGCTATGATGGGTAAGCAAATCTACAGTTTCACTGCAATTGATTGTTGTCCCTTAGCTTTACTTTTTCTTAGCTAATGAATAAACGCAGTAGAAAACTGCAGGCTCAGACACTTAAAGACTATATTAACCATGCAATTTTTTTATGGTATTTGTGAAGAAACAAGAACAGACATCCATAGAATATGCCAAATAACCTTAAATTATTCCAATGCTTACCTAGATATTCCACCTCTCTCTAACACCACATTTAATTAGATTTATACCTCCAGTACAGTAATACCAAAAGATTTTAATTTCATTATGTTGCATAAAATTAGTGTTTTTCATCACCTCATGTTATGAATGATGGAAGAGGACACACAAAGTATTTAAAATGCTAACTGAATACATTCCGTGAGTGATTAGAGCCAAGCATTGCAGGAGGTAAAGAAAAGTAAGGTTGATGTTGAGGGACTCTGACCTTACTCAAACTTCATTAGTGCAACATATCTTATTTGCAACTATATAAAAATACACAATATATGTAGTATAGAAAATAGAAGTTCTAATTCCAAACTGGGCATTTGACATAATGTTCAAATCCTTACAGATGAACAAAGGAATTTTTTTTTTTTTTTTTAAATGAGATTATCAACATATTTAATGTCCTGAACTTATGTGTATACACATCATAAGAATAAACTTTAGCATTTAAAGGATTATTTGAAACATCCGGTCTTTCATCTAGGGAGTCCTCATTTGACTTCCAGTTTTTGATCACAAACACCTGAAACAGACACAGGAGCTTAAAACCCCAGTGTCCAGGGTAGTGCTGCCTAACCTGGGCTGGCTGGGGGGATGTAGCTGAGGCCAAAGGGGAAGAGAATCTTTTCTAACCGAACATTTCTAGCTCCATGAAAGACAGTGAGTGCTGGGATGAAAGAAGACAGTGCTCCAAAATTGCCATTCCAGTAAAATATATGAAGTTCCCGCAGATTCAGGATTAACACATTTAACCTTTTTTTTTTTGTATGGAATTTTAGTTATATTTTTACAGGCTCTTCTGACTCATAAGTAGCACTACTAAGTATAGACTATATCATACTACTAAATTCAAGTTGTTGGGATGTTCCATGTTAAATGTGTTATAAATCGTGAATAGAATTAAGGCAGCTGCTGCTCCTTGCATCTTGATACAACTTGTCTTTTTAAGTGTCCTTTATGTATGGGGGAATAAACCTTTATCAGATTTCAGAATTACACAATAAAAAATACCCAAGCCCCAGACTATGGAATATATATGCATACAGGTGACAGATATGTATATTCATATTCTCATCCTGAGTAAAGGATAAAAAAAAAGTAACAAAACCCCAAAAGTTTTTGAATCATAGATTTTTAGTTTTAGCCTTGGTACTCATGCAGTTCCCAGGATGTCATAGGTTCTGTTCTTTAGACACTAGGAAAGGGCTGATGCATCCATGCACAAGCATCATCAGAAATAAGATCCTAGATAGCACTCCTTCAAAAAATGATGTAATAATAAAACAGAAATAAAACCTGCAATGCTGCTTGCTGTTTCTTTCTAAACTCCAAGAAAAGCCACCATTCTGTGTATTCAGAATGTAAATATAGAAGCTATTTGTCGTGATACAAAAGATCATGTCTAAATTATTGTTTTTGATGAATTTCCTTCCGTGGCAAGAAGTCTACAGCTTGTATACATTGACCAAATCACACAGGTCATTCAGAAATACAATTCTTTTTCTTACGTAATGCCTCACGTACCATCATGCACAAGTGATGAATGGCGGTTGACAAACACTCAGTTGGCAATTCACTTTCTGACTTGAAGGGTCAAACTGCAAGTACCTGGACTAAAATACTTCGGAAAAAAATCCACCATCCCTCTATTCCATTTTCAATTAATTGATGTAATTCAGGAGAGGAAAAATGCAAATCCATCCTGATGATTATGAAAATGATACTGCTGTGAAGCATTCAACTATACCAAGTTCTATTTAAAAATTGGTGTACTATTTCAGGGATTCGTGGTGGGAAGGAAAGTGGTAGGGAGGGCGTAACCAGTTCTGAAAATAATTTAAAAGTTATATTTATACATGCTATAGACGAAGACTTCGCAACAGAATAATACATATATCTATGTCAAACCTTTGAAAAAAGAAAATACCAGATCTATCATAAGTCACATGTTGTTGGAAGCTTGTCACTAACATCATTATAAAGGCTGATACCTGCAAAACTTGAACTTTCCTTTGTAAAGTCAACTAGGAGGCTTAAATTGTGACCTTTTTCAGTATGCTTCTTGTAAAGGTCACCATTTTGTGACAATGCTGCAAAATCAATTCATTCATTCCTGACATCTGGTCCCATATAATGCATTACAACTGATGCCACATGGAGCAAGACAAAAACAATGACAGAATATCTTTATCAGAGATCGTTAAAGTCTCACTGTTTTATAGAGAACAATAACTGATGAAGTGTGAAAGAACCAGTTCCCTCAAATCTGCCTGATTTCTTGTTAATTTACTTCTTTAGCTGATTGGCCACTGCCCAGTTCAGCAACAATTGTGTTATTTTGCAAAGTCAAAACCCAAGGGCTGAGCTCCAGCCCAATCTGCTAAGAAAGATTTAAATGAGGAGATGGTAGAAGGGGCAGAAAGAATGTTTGTTCTATACCAAAATTAAATGAAACTAAAAAACATTAGTATCCTCTGAAAGTTAGAATAAGTTTTCTTTTCATGCCTGTCTCAATGAAACCTTCAATATTTGCAAAACACAACTTTGAACACAGGCCCTACATGAGTGTGCTGCTGGTTTTGGCTGGGATAGAGTTAATTTTCTTCACAGTAGCTAGTATGAGGCAATCAGTTTTCTAAATTGAAAAAAAATTTTTCTTCTTTGTTTCTTCATTTTCTAGTATTATTTCTATCAGTAGTTCAACATGACAGCTTGGATATGTTACTTGAAAGGGAATTACAGAGATTCTCACTCCTGAAAAGATATAAAAAAGTATTTCATGTAAAAAGTAACACTCATGGGAGCATAAATAACAGTTCTGTGAAGATGCAGACAATATATTCACAGAACTAGCGGTGCTACTAAGAAACCTCTTCATTAAAAGGATTCAGTTGTTTGGATTAGACTCTGCCAGTTGAACACAAAGTTTTCTTCCTGAGAGATCCCCTTCATTCACTGACATTTGCAAACTGCTATAAAATGCTAATTGGTATCATCAGCAAACAATTAACATTCTGTTTAGTCTTATTCTCAAAGCAAAAATTATAATAGGAAATAAAATGTCATACAGCTAAGAGATAGCTGAAGATTTTAACAAGAGGCCTGAATACTTTAACAAGAGGCAATCGTATTTTCCTTTAAACACTAACTTTACTTGTGTATGAATGGTTGCCCCTATGCCCTTTCAGATATCCACAGCCTTAGCAGTCAGCAACAACAAACATTTCTGTTTCTGACAAGTTGCCTCTGGCCAAGGAAACTTGATGATAAAGAAAAATTAATATTCTAATAAAAATCTGCCTTTGATTAGGTTTCTTTAACCTCTGTGTCCCTACCACTTTTTCCTAACCCACAGACAGGCCTCAGCTGACCACCAGTTTGCTTCTTTGCTCCAAACTCTGGCTTATTTCCTTTTGTATTAATAAGTCAGGTATGTCTTTTCCTCTCCCACCACAAAACTTTGGAAAGAGAAGTCAGTCTGCTCTACCATGCTACAGTACAAGATGCTTTTCATAGCTCTGCTAGGCTAAATACTGCAAAGTTCAAGCACAACATGGTATTTGAATTACACTAACATGTAAAAACATTTCTGGATAAGAAATACTTTATTGCCACCAATTTAAAACCATAAACATGCTTTGAATCCAATTCAATATATTCCTTATTTGTTCCTGATTCTCTCCCATTATTATTATTAGAAGGCATAAATTTCCAGCAAGGCTTAAGCTTGACAAGGCTCCATTATTTGCACATGACAAGGTTTATCAAAAACAGTTGGATTTTTATGAGGACTCTTTTATGTTTCCTCCATAAAATATAAATAAATGAAAAGGATTAGATGGAGGAAGCAGAGTATAATTCATCACCAATGTGAAGCAGAAGGAGCAGACTGCAGATGAATGAACTGAAGAAGAACATGGTGATTGATCTAGAGAAGAAAACTATGCCTTTTCAAATTCTGGGGAGCAAAGAGCACAATGACGGACCATTGACTTTTGTTGCCAGTTTTAGGTGTCACTAAATGCACAAAGTACGGAATCACCCTAAATTCAAAAACCACATACAAAATAGTAGTGCAGCTGTCTAGTTTTATGTTTTGACTGATATTTTTTTGTTTTGTGGTTACAAAATAAATTAAAAGACCAGAAACTTTTAATTAGATTTACTTCCTGTAAATAGCTAGAGAACAATTAGGAGGAAAAACCTTTTAGGATGGTGATGTTTCACTCTGTTCTCCATTACCCTTGTGTCAGTCAGATAAAAATCCATTTATTTGCCGTGTATTACTGTAAAAATAAGTGATGGAGACAATCACCCACTTTTTTTTTGCCCAACTAAATCTGAGAAGTCATCCTGTAAACCTAAGACAAGTCCATGGGATTACTTCTGCACATTGTATATGTCAAAGAAAGTCCAGGAATGAGGTTGTTTATTTACACAAGTTAGACAACTGCATCACCTTCCATGTCTCTATCTGTGGTAATGGCATATACAAATTAGGCACATGGTAATTGTGATTGTAATTATTTGGATAGAATTTACAAAGTAAGCCACAAAAGTCTGATGATTTCATAAGCAAAGTGGTCACAAGCTTCAAGCACTGAATAGCTCAGAAATCTATCTGCTCTAGAAATCTATCTTGCCAAGCTCACTCTGCTTTCCAGCAGAACTGAACTTCCATTTCTCTTGAAGCTCTAAAATTTGGGCATTCACTTCTGGTCCAATTCAGAATGAAAATAGTTTTTCAGATGGTAAATAATGTTTAGTTTCAGTAAGATAAATATGAAAGCCAACAGGCACAAACAAACTGTATTAATATAGCAGAAAGTCAAAATAACTCATTATCTTATTGTAACAAAGTCTAAAATATATTTATAACTATTTATGTAGGCACTTTTTCCTGCCAAATTTCATCAAAGTCAATACATTCCCATGGAACATTTCTTTTTTGGTGAAAATGAAAAACTTCTCAGAATGTTACGGTTTGGTTAGCATTTCCAAGGACCTTCCTGAAACTAAAGTTAATGGTCATAACTGGGAGTGGAAAGTATGCAGCTCTTAGATGCAAGTGTTGTGTAAATACTTTGGCAGATGAATTATGAAAATATTATCTTACCTTAAACCTCTACGGGATTCTTTGAGGTTTTTTTTTTTTTCAAAACAAGTAGAAAAGGCCCTCCCGCCTAAGCTGATCCCCTACTAACCTATAAAAACTTCTGGTTTTTATCTCTATGAGGTGTGTCTGTCTTCCCACACCTACACAGGACTCTGCCTGTCAGTACTAAATCTGTTTTCAGCAACAAAGGAGTCAGGGGAGAATGTCCTTAGAGACCTAGTGAATTACCCAGAATAAGTACAAAAGCTTAAGTTAAATTAATGGCTTACAGAATGATAGGTACAAGATGGAGAGGGACTGTCTCAAGAAGATACATTTGGTAACAGTTTCCACAGTGAAAAGGCATACATTATGTTTATCCAACCCTCTGATATGAGTGTGTGAGCCACAGCAGAAATCCAATAAAGAAACATTTTCTGGTACTTTTATATCACCTCCTCAAAGCACAAGTTAAATCACAAGTGTTAATGTGCAAAGTAAATAAAAACTTACTTTTTTTTTTTTTTGCTATGTTTCAGACTTAGTTCAGAAAGAATAACGTTTCATTCCTTCCTTCATTTTAATATTGTAATTTTTGATCTTGATCCCACAAACTTTCATACATGTGATTTCCCATACAAGCAAAGCTGAATGCTTGCATTATTGTTTGCAGTATCTGCACCTTACGCTAAAGTTCTTCATGCAGTATTCTACAGCGATAAACAGAGAAATAACTAATGGGCAACAGGAGATATTCAGGTGCTACTTAAGGTAAACTCATTAATTCATTCCCAGGAATTTCTTTTGATGCAGGCTATGTAGCATTGAGTTGACTAGCTAAATTTCTGTGTTAATGAAGTCTATCTTTTATTCATGGGTATGAACGTTTTCATTTGCTGGAAATGAATTGTGACCTTCTGGTACCTCTCCCTCTGCCAGGCCATGTGATATTTAAATGTGTGGAATATGCCCCGATTTAATCAGGTTGTACAAATCTGACACAACTGATAATAGAATCTGACCAGATATCCTTATTATTTGTTTTGGACTGTTGATTTAAATCTTTGGCACATCCTGTACTTGATTATGTCATGGATCAAAACAGGGAGAAATAAAGGAGCCATGAAATGATATTTCAAAATATGGGAGAATGCCTAAATCTGATCTTTAGACATGCTAGTAATAACCACAAGGCAAAATCCAACTCCAGGCAGTTTGGGAACATTTCCTTGTGTATATTACACAAAGACATCAGCATTACATTTGCTCTTGCTTCTCCTTCTGATCATTCAGAAAAAAACCACAAACCTGCTACAGTGTAGCCCCTCTTAACTTGTTTCTGGATGTACAGCAGTGATTTTTGTGAAATCAAAGCTAATGAACTCATGAGGAAGTACTGATGTTTAAAACAGCATGCAACAAAGACAACTTGGAGGTGTTAACTACTACAGCCCGGGATTCACTCTTTGAAGGCCCATTCAAAAAAAGCAACTGATTCATTGTGAGAAGTCATTACACAGAGTCCAGAGAACAACTGTTATATTTTACACGTAACCAGAGCTGTCCTTGAAACTCTTTTATCGAAGAGGCTCTTCAGTCACCAATCAGCCACCATCTCTAGTCTTAGTCCCTACTGATCTTCTGTATGTCAAAAAAGTGTCATATGTGATGTCTCTGGGATATGTGGGATCCCTGGGGCAGGACATGAAATGCAGAAGTGACAGGGGTAAAACTGATTTATGCAGGCTTACTCTCTCCCTTGTGTTAGACGTTAACAGATTGTGCCCACTCCTCACCTTGTACCAGAGACAAATACCAGGCCCTGAGCCACCAAAAAAGTGAATGGAGAAGTAAAGTTAAACCAGAGCAAGCTCAAGGCTTCTCTGTGCTCTGCACTGTGCTTTGCCACACCAACAACGGATTAGGTAGAAAGATTGGATTTATAGCATGAGCAGAGTGCATTTGATAAACAGCAGAACAGAGAAAGGGTCTAGTAGAATTCAGTGGACATAAAGGAGCACAGAGGCAAGTGGGACATCTCCATCACAGAGAAGGACTAGAAGGGATCGGTTCAGAAGAGCCGCAGTTAAAGAACTTCTTTTTTTCCCCCCTGTTCGGATTCGGCTGATTTTCCAGACCCAGCTCAGTACATTGCACAACGTAAGCGTACATTACTCAAGGAGACAGAGGATAGGGACTGACTCAGTATGCACAAGTTCTCCTTTGACACATGGATTCATTGCTTAACAGGACCAACCAGATACACAGGAAGCAGGCTGCAGGTGCTACGCACATTCCTTAGCTACTGCAGTAAACATCTGGCATCTCTGAATATGGCAATTTCATGTGCAACTACTGGGCCATGTCTCCCTTCTGTACCCATCCTGCCACACTGGTGCCGTAAAGGTGAGAAGATCACCAAACAACTAACTAGACTTTGAGCAGGAAATCCCAAAGCATCATAAAAATGATTGTCCTGTGAACTGAGTGCCTTATGCCTCAGTCTGCTGCAAGAATACATGAAGTAGCTGGAATGACTGTTGTGCACTGCTGCTGAATGCTCATCACATCAATGGCCTTATTAGACACAAGGACAAGCTACCTCTGAGACTGACTCTCCATTTCTGGCTCGGATTTCTCACTGCTTTCATTCTCAATAACAGGTTCATAGAATGAATCAGGGAATACAGAAAAATATCTCTGGCCATCTGTTTAGAAGGTGTATTTCACACCCGGGGTGGATTCAAGAGCTACTAAAGAAGTGACAATTTCAGTCTAGCTCTTAAGATCCTCCCATATTGCTTTAATGATAACAAAAAGCAGCTTTTATTTCCAAAATATTGCCACAGTCTAAAACACAGACTAAAACAATCTTAAGCAGGTGATAATATTTTACGAGTCAAAATCTTCCCCACTAATCATACCATATAGCAGTTCATTTCTTACATTTCCTGACATTTTCAGGGGATTCCTCGGCAAATGGTGCGTTGTCATGGGCAAGATGGGAATCCTGCACACTCTAAATCCAATTCATTAGTAGGGACTAGACATGAAACATCTTATATTATCATCATCATTGCTGTTAGTATTATTATTTTCTTGCTCACTGAGAAATAGAAACAATGACATTATATTCTACTACTTAGAAATACCAAACCACCAAACTCAAAGGAAAAAGAGCAATGAAGACTGATTTCTAAAAAATTACTAAGTTAATTGAGCAGAACATAACTATTTCCTGTCAAAAAAATTTGCTTTTCACTTCAAAAGACTGATAAACATCTTGCAAATTCTGTGTGTACAGAGCTGTACCTGATCAGTGGAACTATTTCCATGACTAACAAGAGTTTTCAAATAAATGAACTGTGGTTATTTTCATTAGCAGTCTGAAAAACCTGGATCATTTGCCGAAATAACAAGAAAATATTTGATTCAGGACAGTGATTGTTAGCCTTGGAAACATCACTGTGTACTAAAGACATCCAGTCATAGCAAAGACATCTGTCCCATCAAGCCAGCTTGCATAGCAAATTACTACTACTTTAAATCTGTCAAAAGCCAGTTCCAAACAAGGCAATCGATGTCTAAGAAGGTATACACTATTGAGGACTACAGTAATGCTCCCAGTTTCAAATGAGGGTAGATTTAACTAACTTATGCTCCACCTGCCAGATAGAAGTTGCACAAAACAGATAACTAAAATGCAGAGATTTGTAAAGTGTTTACATTTTTCTTAAAAACAAGCTCCCAGGAGAGAAGGGAAAAAAAAAAAAATATATATATATATATATAAATTGTTCAATTTAAAAACCTGTTTAGATATTCAACAGCTGTTTCACAGTGATTCAGAAGGCTGCCAGTAGCCTGTACTCAATTTGCCCACTTCTAGAAACTCTCTTCTACATAGGCAGACTTAAGGGAGAGTGAAATTGATTCAGAGTATGTTACGGTTTGTCTCGGAGTTTGACAATTAGAGACCATTGCTGTAAGTTTGGTGAACAGGCTGCTGCTTTCATTTCCTCATCATTTTCTGAAACCTGAATCAGAACAACCCCAAAATAAAGTAACCTAAATTTAACTGCAACAGTATCGCCTGCTGTATGTTTATACAAGTCTGTATAGGTTTAATTGAAGTGTATGTTCATATATCAAGCCTGGAGACTTGGCTTAAGAAGACAGATAAATAAATGGTATGTGGCCCCCCGAACTTGGCTGGAGGGAAACCAAGGAGTGCTTTGAAGTTTCTTATAAAATGTAGAAAGCAGTACCTGACTCAAAGTGGGAATATGCAGATTAGAATTCCTTAGGTATTAAGCTCTTCTGGCTCACAAATTGTTTGTGTTTGAATGCAGTCTAAAGGAGAGGAAAATAAAAAGAGCTATACCATAAGACTTTTTTATGACACAACTGTGGAAACCATTCCAAATTCCTGTTTTTACCCCTAACAAGGAGTCCTTTTGGCATATGTTGGAAGCTATTGTTTGATATCAGTAGATTTTATTCTAATTCTCTGCAGAGAACAAACTATATAGTCACAATTTTTACAAGAATTTTAATTACCTATCAAATTATTTTGTGTTTCAACTAGGGGAGGTGCAAAGGTGTTTTTTTTTATCTTTCTTTTGGTCCTGTTCTCAAATTCCAGTTGCCATCATTTAAGAAATGCTAATGATGCTAATGAATACTAAAGATCAGACGCTCAGCTTGTGTAAATTAGCACAACTCAGTTGATTTCTGCAGCTCTACTGATTTACAGTTATTGAGGATCTTTAAGATTCTGGCATTGCAATTTATTAGTGTTGGCTGTAGATTTTGTTCTATACATTCAGCTGTTTAGAAGTATTTGCAGGGTCAAGTGAAAATTCAGGTTAATGCAGTGAATGCCAATCAATGTGAACCAGAATAACTTTTCACATTCATTTCTGCTTGCATTCATGGCTACACAGTTTTGGCCTTCCTCCCACACCCCTTCATTTTTTTTTATTTTTTATTTTTTTAAATATGAGCACATGCAAAAGAAATGAAGCTCAGTTTAAACTGTTCAAGTTTGCAACCACAGCATGAACAGGGCATTATACGTGGTTTCAACCAGCAAGCTCCAACCTGACCATTTTTGATTTGCACACCCCTACCCTTTGAATCTCAGGCCAATCTCTAATTTCAGAATAAAATCATAATACAGCAATCCTGGACTTACAACTGAGGCAATGTATCCAAACAAATAGAGTAGATGATAACCACCATACATTCTTTGTAAGAATCTACATGCCATTGTATTTTAGCTGCCAAATTAAAACTCCCAAACAGTTAGTTTTAGCATGGTTCCTAGCTTCATCCTTTAGGGTTTACTTTAGGGTAAACCCTAAAGATCTGAGTTTACGTTTATGCAGTATGTCTGAGCATACATTATATGTTTTGTGTCGTAACTCTAATCCCCTTGGTCAAACTCTCCTGCACTGACCAGTGTGACCACTGCATTTGCTCTTTATTTGTGTTTACTTATCTCATATGAAATGAAAGCTCTTCAGGACAGGGCCTACAAGCATTTCTAAATGAGTTTGAGTTTCAATGTAGGTCCCAGCCATTACTCTGACACAATTACCTGTGTGAAAATTCCTCTTTATTTCTCTTGGGCAGGAAGTACAGAAGTAACATAGAACTCTGCTAGGCAAAACAGTGACTCATCAGAAAAAACAAGCGGATATGTAAAGACTGTTGGCTAATAATTCTGCATGAGAACCAAACTTTCTTAAAATGGTCAGCTAAAAGCATGGTAAGATCAATGCGTATAGCCTAAACAAGACTAGCTGTTCTGAAGATTGAAAAAAATTACCAGAGATATTACCATCAGGGGAAAAATGAAAACAGTTCTACTCAAATATTCATGAGAATGGCACAGAATATACAATGATCATGACACCTTTCCTTTCAATCCAGATAAACTGAAAATTATAGTAAAATTTCTCCCTTACTCACATCAAATAATGAAATACTTAGAAGAGAAGATAAGCCATTCAGCTGTGAGGTGCTGTAAAGCCACTGATTTGACTCTAGCAGAAGAGGAGTTTGAATATAGATACCTGAAAACTAAGACAAGTATTTTACTCTAGAGATTAAGGAGCAATAGTGACTGAGTGCATGAGCACACTCACAAATCTCATTCTGGAGAAGTGAAAGAAGAGTTTTGAAGAAAACATGTGAACAATCCTTTTTGTCAAAGAAAAAAAATGCATTTTCTAATTAAACAAAAAAAGACACATTTTCTTCTGCTCTTCTCATTATTCTTCAGAACTGTTCAACTAACCCTAGTTTTTAAGCACCAGAGCGCACAAGTGCACCTCTACAGCACTTCGTGGTGAATTACTTTCTAGAAGCTTGAAAGCCCAGGTGTCAATGTTTCTGAGTGAAGACACCTATTGCTGAAGGTTTGAGGTCCAGAGGAAGAAATCAGCTCTTTGTGTCTGCTAATTTTAAGCTTTTTGCTTATGTGTCTTCCACACAATCTTTCCTACCATAAAAAAGTTGGAGGTCATTCTAGTCTGCAGGATGAGTCAGGTAGGGAGGAACAAATTGATCTGCTGCTACACTTGGACATGCACAATGAGCCTATAAGACTTCTGCCATCCTCAGTGACTGTGGCAACACTTGATGGGGCAGGAAGACTTGATTGAAATTATTGCCTTAGTCTTAGTAGAATGTCATTGCATTATTGGTTTGTGTCAGAAAAAGTGTTAGGAAAAAAAAAAAGTAGAAGTTCCTTTCATCACATTTTGATTTCTAGAGAATTTTCAATGTTATATTTAATGTTTTAAGTCCCCAGATAAAAAGCTGAAAGACTTAAGGATTTGCCTTGCCCTTTTTGTTGCTTTCATTTTCAAGCTTTTATTCCTAGCTTATGGATATTAGACTGTAGCAAGCTGGGGTAATATAAAGTATATTGATTCCCAGTGCTAGGATACTTAAAAAAAAAACCCTAACAAACAAAACAAGAACACCAAGAAGAATTTGCTAAGAAACAATGACTTGGTTGGTTAAGGACAAAGGGCTTGAAAATCTTCTCTCACTACTGTAAGAATTTGAGAACATAACTTAGAAATCTTGTGAGAGATGACCCATAGCTCCCTCTGAGACAGGCCCTCACCTGCCTCCTGAGCATTTACTCTGGCATAGGTTCTTGTGTCTTCTAAACAAACTGTTGTACCTAACAAGTATTTGGACCTTTGTTCCTATACCTAAGCATAGGAAATTGGAAATTGTATTTAAACCAGCTACATAGCTTCCTTTTATATGAAACAGTTTCTGATCAGTGCATACCTACTTGAAGCACAGACAGCTCATTGCTCTAGGATCTACAGTTTCTGTGATGTTAACCTTTCTTCTCTCCCACAGGGCAGGTACAAAGCTGCATTTTGCAGTCTCTACTCTGGGAAACTGCTTGAATCCTTGAGCCGTCTTTATGCTATATGTGCATATATGCTATATGCATTACTGTTGTCACATCCATGAGTAATTTTTGACTCTTCTGTCCAGTTTTCTCACTGTAAGCAGACCACATATTACTGTTTCTTCCAAAGTCACGGGAAAAAAAGAATTGCTATAGCAGTTTATTTTACCCTACCTATCTTTATTCCTTAATATGCAGAAATACCTCTGAATAATGGAAATGCATGTTGTCCTGTGAAAACCATGACAGTCTATGGGAGCTCTTCTTCCATTTCTAGCAGTTTTAGATGAATAACATATGTTAGTCAGCTTTCTATATCTCCCACTGTCATTCATACCTTGCCCTCTCAGAGCTCCTACTGTGAGGCAACATGGCAGAAGAAATTCAGGCATATTCACATATCATGTTATCACAGTACAAGAGTCTAAAATTAAAGTAAAATCCAGTCATTTCAAATAAACTTAATTTAAAGAAAAAGAGCTGGCAGCATGATTTGTAAATAACAACAAACTGGAGCATAGGAAAGGCTGAGCTGTGTCAGACTGTCCGTAGTGGGATGATCAAAAAAAGCAACAAGGAGATCACAGGCACCAATAAATCCTTCCCCAATACACCCCCACTTATTGCAGTTGTAGAATACACTCCACCAGTAGTAATCCCTTTAAATATGTGCTCTATGCTAAGAGAGGTACTACACCAGGCAAATATAGCAATAGCGGTTTGATCATAACTACTTCAAGGAAAACCCAAGGCTAGATATTTGCCTCATGACACAGTGTAAAATATGCATAGGAGCAAACCAGAAGAAAGATGGGGAGAATGCTATTCACTTGGGCACAGCTAGCACAACTATGGAATTTTTGGACTACTCCCATCTGCTAGCTCAGAAGAGGGGCACAGTAAAGATACATGTCTGCATGCACCTCCAGCCCTGTACATCTGTCTTAAAAATTGCACTCAATTGTTCCATTTCCTTTGCAGACAAATTGCTTTCTCCCACTGAGGAAGAAATAACTGTTGTGCAGCCAGTCTGCATATTTCTCCCTCTCTTCCTTCTCATCCATGCTCAGAGCAGGAAGGATTCCCAGTTAACCCTAGAACACCACCATGCATCTCTCCCCAAAGGTGGAATACTAGGATGTCAATAACAGGATGGTTTACTCTTCCTTCTTGTTAGGATAATGTAGCCATAATTATTATGCATTACCCTTTCCAATACAAATAATTATTTACCCATATTGCCTGGGGGAAAAGTTTAGAGAATCTCCAACATATCTGCCTGCACGTATTACCATTACAAGAGTCACAGTGTAAGGAGGAGGCCAGAGCACCTCTGAGGGTTCTCAGGGATAGTTACACAAGCGTTAATGAAATCCCATTAATCACAGCCCTAGCCATCACAGACTTGTCAGCACAGGAGGTTGCAGACTACCCACAGCAGGTAGAGAGGTTAGAAAAACATGTCACGAGAAGGTACGTGTATGACCTTTCCTTAGTCTGCAGTGTTGGTCAAAACATTTTCATGCTGTGGCTAAACCGGAGATGGGAGGAAAATGCCATAGGGAGAACATCTGCAAAACTTAGAATGACACAGTCCAGGGAATTTCCACAGCTCCACTCTCCACCTATCAGAGAACCTGATGGAAGTATTTCTCCATCCACTTTACCAGCAGGTATTATTTGAACTACTCAATAGCCACATTAACTGCACGTGCATAGAAGTGGTGTTTTCTAAGTATTTTGCATGCAAAATGTGGCAGAGGACAGAACTATTTCTTCCCACCAGCATTAAAGCCCAGGAAAAAGCCTTATAAGCAGGAACTACAATACTGTGAAGAGAAATAGCTTTTATTTACCTGTCATGCAGTCTGCTCTCACGCTGCCTGTCACAGCTGTGGTAGACATGGAGTAATCCTATACCTCTCAGGTATAGCCCAGGAGATCTGGCACCTGATAAGGTTTCATTGTTCACTCTGGGCCAAGTTTGTTCGGGTATACTGGTGTGAATTTGCAGTTGCCCACAGTCAGCAGATATTCCAGCACACTTTAAACCAAAAGCATGCTTCTGGCCTCTTGTTACTATTCTAGACACCTCATTATCATGGAGGAATTTAGTATCTCTGGACCAGATCTGGTACAAGAAGGGAAGCCTTTACTGTTCTCCTGTGCCAGACAGTGTCTTGGAACCTGCTCACAAATGCAGACTCAATCAAATAGAAGCTGCACATCCATCCCAAGTTTTCCCTGACAAACACAAGCAGATGTAGATGACTGATTCAAAGCCTCCTTCCTAGTGTTCCCATAACATTTTTGAGGGCCAATTTAGAAGCTGTGGAGCATACAGTTGGAAAGTCACACAAAGGCTTTGAGGAATCTGAAAGAGGCTTGATTTGTCTGTATCACTAGTTAAAAAGTAGCCTTTTTATAACAAATATGTGAATGAGTTGCTGGGCTTGTATCTCCGATATTCAGTAAGCTGGTTTCCTTTCTTTTTCCGTCAGAACAGCCTGTACTTTTCATCTGTCCCCAAACAACCATATTTTGAAAACCTGTAGAAAGAGCCATACACATTTCTTCCTGTGTGCATTTATAAGGGAAAAAGGGTATAATGAAATGCAAGATAGTAAGGAAAATGTATAGGTTTCTGTAAGCCATGCTTCCAAGTCTCTTGTTAACAAGAGACAGTGTTCAGTAACACCTTTAATTGTTTAAATTTGTGATACAACTTCTTTTGGTTAAAAGGGCTGAATTCATAGACTTTTTTTGCATATACTTTCAATTCATCATCCAAAAACATTTCTTAAAAAGAAGCAGAAAGTTTGTATTCAAAGAAAATGCACAAATGAATTCAGTGTTTCATAAGGCATAGAAAGAGAAAGGCAGTAATTTGTAAACTGAGATAAAAAATATATCAAGGGAAGAGGCACTGCTTTATATAACAAGATTTGATTGTAAACAAAATGTCTGGGCAGGATGTTTAACTGTAATAAATTGACTGGGTCTTTGCTGGCATATCTTTCTAGTTTTATTGACATTAGCTATATTTGTATGCAACTTTACTGTATGGGAAAGAGTTTCTTGTTGGGGGGTTGAAAAACTGGCTTACAGTACACGCATCCTGAAAGCACGAAAGATGCTGGTGAACAGAGACCAAGAAGGTAAGAAAAAAAGTGTTGTTTCTTGCATACAAGAAAATCACAGCAAGACAGGAGATGGAATGTGGATATATTTAATTGCATTTTAAGCAGAATCAGTATTTTGTTACATTTCTTTTAGTAGCCATTTGTGATGAAATAAGAAAAGGGGAAGGGAGTTAGCAAAGGCTCTCCATATTGCATTATTGTAATCTGAGTCACCAGTGAAACCAAAGGATTAGACTTTGACTTTAGTTAGGGATGACATTCCTTCCATTCAGTCCTAGCATTTACTGCTAAATCAACAACAGCTCTGCCCTCAAATTCCAAGAATATGGAAGCAGTTCATCAGCTAAGGTCTGGAATGATCCTAAATGTTACTCAAAAGGATCAAATATCTTTCCCAGCCTGCTCCATTTAGTTCTTCAAAAAAAAATATATTTTCATATTTTTCTTCTTGGCCATCCCTAGCTGAGATTTCTTCCCCTCATGTTGAATTTATGTTCACCCAGCAAGGTTGAAGAACCTAACCCTACACTCCAAGACCTCTAGGAGCTTTGGTCCTTCCAGCGCTACAGTGAACCTTATGAAGATCCTGCAGAGATGTGTGTGTGCAGAGATGCGGACAGGGGAAGCAGGAAGGCTGCACGGATTTGCTCTTTCCTCCCCAATTCAGAGAGGGCTTGCTACACTGGGCAAAGGGACTTCTCCCCTCACATGCGCGCTCTCCTCTGGTTGATCCATGCTTTCTCACAGCATGTGTAATGGTAAAACAAGCTCTTTTCTCTCCGAATTATAACACAGAGCTTTTGCCTGAAAAATGTGTCATTTGAGAATGGAAGGATCTGTCCGTTTAGGGAAGAGGTTATGTTTGGAAGTGGTTGAAGTGTCTTTCTCCAAGCATGTTGGCAAATCCTCACTCCCAGGCAGTGTGTTCTCATTCAGACAACAGCAGAACTCCTCCCTGCCCAGAATTTGAGGTATTTACTCAACTCACACATGATAACTTTCATGGCAAGACTAAGGAAAGAAAAGGAAAATGTCTTATTACACCACACAAGACACAAAAGCATACACACCAAACATGTCTGGAAAGAGATTAGCACTACCTGAATGGGTCCTGTGAAGCCTGGGCTTCTAAAATGAAAGATTAGGGGTCTGAGCAAATTAGAAAAGACTTATAGGGGGAAGGAGGGGCAGACGACTAGAATTTCTGCCTCTTTTTTTTTAAATCCGCACTTTTTCCTTTCAAACAGGACGGCTAGAAATTTACCCCCTGAATGTAGTAAGCACATGAAATGCATATGCCTTTAACGTGCAAATCCTATACTGCACAAGGGAATAACTAATGAGCCGCTATTTTAATGAATCAAGTTAAAATGGCAAGGTGACACACCTCACTTAAGGGAATGAATTTTTAATGTCATTGTAAAATGAGCCCCTCCTTCTCCAGGGAATGGAAGACAATACTGGTTTGGGTTAAAGTCCTACTTTTTTTTTTATGTCAGTTGCAGATTTTCCTCAGTCTTCAATTAATTTGAAGTTTAAATGTTTAATCTTTAAATCCATGGTAAAAAACAATCACCACCCTAATACTTACTACCTCTTTCCACATTCCTAAGTTACATTAGATGTAGGTGGCAAGGATCTGGCAGCAGGGGCTGCAGGAGCAGCCTCTGTGAGGAGAGGCTGGGACCATCACAAGCCAGACACAGCCCATTCCTCCACAGCCCTGGTGCTGAGCCCATCGCAGGAGCCAATGAAACCTCTGGGAAAATGTACTTAAGATGAGGCCAAACACTGCCCAGCAGTGAGGAAGAAAGTGTGAGAAACAACTCCGCTAACACCCACGTGAAAGCAGGAGGGAAGGAGGGCTCCAGGCACCCCAGCAGAGATTCCCCAGCAGGCCATGGCAGAGCCCATGCAGGAGAAGGCTTATGCTGAAGGACTGCAGCCCATGAGAAGGCCCCACACTGGAGAAGGGGAAAAACACAAGTTGAAAAAAGCAGCAAAGAGGAGCCTTATAGACTGACCACAGCCACCATTCCCTGCACTGCTCAAGGTGTCGCGGTAGAGGAGTCAGAAAATGAAGAAAATGGAGCTGTACCTTTCAGTACCCCTTACAACAGGGATATATAAGAACTATATCACACTTCCAGTTTGTGACTAATATGCTTTATATGCGAGACCAGTTTGCATTGGTTGTTTGGATAATTCAACAGATAATCCATTTTAAAATTTATAGAAATGTCTGTCCTACTCAGCAGCATTATTTAAGACAGTGTTCTGCCCAGTTAATTAACTTAGAAATCCAAAGAGGATCTGCATTAAATTCCTGCATACTGCTGCTTAGGCTCCCATAAATTCTTGATTCGCATTGACAAACCTGATCTGAATCCCAGTGAAGTCAATAGGAATCTATCAACTTCCATGCACTTTTTGAATTATTTCAGAACTCCACTGACCACACAACTTTTCTCAATGCAATATTAAAAAATAAGGTGTATTTATACCATTAGACTTTCAATTTCCCACCCCTAGTAACAACATAAGATGACTGAAAAACCTGTATCATTCAGTTTACTGAACTGATATCAGACATTCACTTGTTTGCAGACAGTATTGTAAGAAGCAAGAACTGTTTGAGTAAAGTAATATTTGTCTTGAAATCGTGGCTCATTAGCTAGATTCTGTGAGCAGCCGGTTAACGGACCCAGTTCTCAGCAGGCAATCTAACTGTCATTGAGCAAAGAACAGCAATCCTTCAGAGTTATGTAAACAGTTCTCTTAAACGTTGCAAGGTGCTACAGAGAAGTATTTAACTAAACTCTCTTGCTGGGAAGGGAAGGAGGCTCGAATCATCTGTCTGTGGAAAAAAACAGGGAAGAGCAAGGCCTTAATTTACTGAGTGGGAAGGTCTCTGCAGCAGATTGCTGATAACTTCTTTATGTAAAGCCCTCAATCTACAAAAATTAAACATGACTCCAAGAGGAATGAACAGCCATCCTGGAAATGGACAAACAATTTATGCAGAACCAATTGTCCATTTCTGTTCAAAAAAGAAATGTTAGAGTGTAAAACATATTAATTCTTTCAAATTGTTGCATTTATTTCTTCAGCAAATAAGATATGTGTTCTGAAGATACTCAAGTTGTGAAATGTACAATTGGCTATTCCATTCACAACCTGCATTGTCTTGGATAGCTGGATTATTTGCATAATTTAATTACATAACACAGGGCAGGAAAACTGAGTCTTTAATCGCCATGAGTAATGCTTACTCAAGGAAGAAGTCCTCTCGAAGTGCAAAGAGTAAAATCTTTTCAACATTAGAAAATGAGTCAGAATCTGACCTTCTTCATAGTTTGTGCTCTGAGGTAGTTCTACTGCTAGCTTTTCAAATATATACTTATCCCATACCGTATTCTCAGGGAGCAGCAATAAATATCTTTTGACTTGCTTAGTCAGCCATCGTAGCACCAACACAAAATTGAAATGCTAGGAAGAAGAATCTGAAGTTCAACAACTCAGAGGAAGGGGAGGGTGGGGGGGGGAAATACCCATTTCTCCAGATTCTCCGTGTTCAGGAAGTACAATCATTCACATTTTTTAAAAAAAGACAACATTCAAGCCTGTTTCCAAATTTAGATAAATGTTAGTAGGATAAAAGAAAGCCTAAAACATCATAGAGCAAATGAAAAATAAGACAGAACTGTATCCAATTAGCTTTTAACACCAAAAAAAAAAAAAAAAAAGAATAGATGAACTGTTCTGTCATCATTTCGGGAGGTCTTTAGGAGGGATCTGAATTGCTATGGGGGGAAAAGCACTAATAGAAAAAATTACAAACATATGCTACCTTGCAGTGGTTTCTATGCCAATTAACAACACCCCAACAAATTAAACAAACTCAGCAAGCAATATTCTTCATTAAGACAAGTGTTGTAAAGGAGACAGCAGCACAATGGATTGACAAAATCCCCTCAGCACCTTAATAAGAGCAATGGCATGAATCTGAAGTGAAAATGTATCTGCAAATAGCCATGAGCAGAGACATCACACAGCACACTACCCAGTGGCAGGGCAGCTGTATCAGAATTAGCATCAGCAGGCATCTGTAACCTACACATGCACCTGTAAAGGAGAGGGTATGGAAGGACTGAGAGCGTAATGTCCAAAATGAAGCTTTCTTATGAGTGAATGATACTTTTGCGGATTTTTTTTGTTTGTTTGTTTTACTTAAAAAGGCCACAATTTCCCCAGAAAGTGGTTTCAGCACCAAGGAATTTGAACTAAATCAGCATTACTTTTATTAGCCATTGCATTAAGGGATCTCTAACTTCCCTTGAGAAAAGGTGAAGAAAAAGTTCAAATCTACTTTGTTCTATCTAGAGATTGAGCCAAAACAGTACTAAAAGCAGGTCTAGCCAGTAATTTGAATGTCAAGTTATTTGCCTCCCATCATTATTATTTGAGTTTGTACCTGCTGGAGTAGAGTTTTGCCCACATCTGTTATGCTTGCTTCATTACAAAAGCTTGCTAATAAATAAACTGTTTTAATAATAGAGTTTTGAGTCTTGCACTACAACAAAGTTATCATCTATATCTTAGGCCTTTTATCCTCCTTTTATGTGGAGGATTGACTTTCCTTTTGTGGAGGATTTCACAATTTCATTTTGCTTTCCTTGGGAAAGAAACCACCGGTTTTGCAAATATCTCCAGATATTGAACATATTGCTTTGAATCAAAATGTTTCAGTGTTAGTGGACTTAGTGGGGAATGTTACACAATAGGGCAGAAGAGGTAAAAACATTGTCAATTGTTCATACCCAGATACTACTTACTCCAAAGCATTGAGAGGATGTGGGTTTTCTGGTAGTGGCAGTGGTTTGGGTTTTGTTTTTGTTTTAATATGTACTGTCTCTCAGATTAAGCATTCAGACTTCAGGTCTCTGAATCCCTCAATTAGGTTGTGCAAATGCACCCCATCTTTTTATGCTCTTCTCCTTCCCTTCTTTCTTTTCATTCTCTCTTCCTGCTTCCCATTCTCGCAGCGAAGCCTCTCAGACTTGGCATGAGCTGCTGGGCTCCTGCCAGCTGCTACTTCAGACCCAGGTCGTGCTTTCAAGGCATAATCCTATATAACAGGGTGGGGTTGAACTGCAAAGTGCAAAGCTGAGCCAAGGTGCATGAGGCCCTGGAAGAGCACACCAAACAGGTGCTGCTGCATGTGGCAAGCTTCTCCATATTCACCACTCGTGTAGACTAATGGAGACAGGGAGCTACCTCTGACCAAGCCAGATCAGATATTGGCATGACCATATTAACATCGTGCTGTGACAAAGTTAACACATCCCATTTTTCTAAAACTCACTCTATTAGGCAATGACTTTTCAAATGAAGTTGAGCTAGTGCTACTTTTGCTTGATTTATGAATCTCAGCTAACTGTTGTTTAGTTTAGTTCCTCAGTACTCTACCCCATTTAACACATTAGCTTTGCACCAAGGTCTAAGGGAATAAACCCAGCAATGGGGAACAGAGGAAGCCATTCAGTTTCCCTGGGTCTTCAGATGGCAGTTTTAATCCTCAAGATTCCAGAGACACAAGTCCTCTGCTCTCACAGGCATATTGCTTGTATGAAAAAAGGAATGCTCAAATTTGATGGGGACAAATAGCAGATCTGCATTAAGTTCAGTCAAGCAAAACAGATCTAATTTTAAGCCCTTCAATTATATGTTATCAGCTACACTTTCCTTTAAGACAATCAGAATAAACTACAGCAGAGACTGGTGCAGTGAGCTGTCCTCATAGAAATTATAATACCTGAGCCTGATGGAAATCTGTGAGAGCAACTGGTGGTTTCTGCCACAGCTCCTGCCAGTTGGCATGCTAAAAAAATCAGCCAAGTTTCTAAAACTTCAGTAAAGCAGACAGTACTGGATGCACAAGGGAATACATGAAGCAAACTTCACCCTTGCAATGGTGCAGAATGCAAGAGTTAAAAGAAGTTCCCTCACACACATTCTACACAAACTTACATGCCCAAAGGCAGTGCATTTGGCTTCCTGTACCTTATGTTTTCCCTTTTTGCTTAGCCCTGGTGGTTCATTATTGCAGGCCTTTTGACTTGTGAGAACAAGACTCACCATTCCCTCTGGGAGTTTCGCTGCTGCCCTCTCGCTCCTTGTTATTCCCTTTTCTGTTTATTGTCTTCCAAATACCTCTTTCGTTCAGGTTGGGAAAGGAGGTAAAAGGCAAAATTTCTATCATGATTTCTCCCTCCTCCACAATCCCTTTTCAAAATCATTTTGCTCTTAACAAGAGAAATACCACCATAAGGTGAAGACACCCTGGTGCCTCAAGCCAGGCAGGTTCCTATAGAAAACAGAAAAAACCCCTGACAGATACCCACATCACCTTCAGACTCGGAAGTGCTAGCTGTCACCTGCCCGAATCTTCTCCTCCCTTTGAATCTGCCTGCAGTTTAAGCAAATCAGGCTCTAAATACTCCATGCCTGCAAGTCTCCTACACTTGTTTGCAAGGTTTGATTCCTTAAAACAGACAGAGGCTGCTTTTCTACAGTAATGGTCATCTCAGTAGCAGGTGTTTGCAAACATGTTGCACTATAAAGAACCCCTCATTTTCTACTAGTATCAGTCAGATATTAAGTATACTTACAGTAAGCTTGATTATATATGCCAAGTCATTTATTTAGTATAGCTTTTCACCCTGCCAATCTTTTTGCTTACCTTAATTGATGAAGGAATCCATTTGTGAATATAATGACCCTCTACATCAGTCTGAAGAATATTTTAATAATTCAGACCTTATTTGTCCTTCTGTAGGGTAACATACAGCTTCTTCCTATTCCAACAAGAAAGTGTGACACAAGGTTGAAGTGGCAATTGTATCCTTCTCCCTTTTGTCCAGCCACCTTTACCTTCCACAGGGAACAGTACAGCTGACTGAAAGAGCACAGGAAACCAAGCTCAAGAGAGATGAAAGTGGTCAAGAAGAAAGGCAAAAATAAAAAAAAAAATATAAAAAAATTTACTGCAGGATTTTTCTAAATATATTCCTTTTCCTGATGGATGCAATAGTGTGTGGTGCACATGTTTTCTAAAGAACAAATAATTTGCAGGTGTGTGAAGTTCAACTACAACAAATCTTTCAAACTGAAGATACATTTTCTTTGTATGAGTAATATGTTACAATGTAACTTGCTTACAAATGAAAGGAACAGAATATGATGCACTGTGAAGGAGTTGTATATTTTCCCTGCTAAGCTACAGCAACTGTAAATCATTTCCATCACACTTAATTTTTAATTTGAATTCATAAAAGGTTGTACATTTCTTTGTGGTTTTAAATAAAAAGAGATTAAAGGCTGTAAACTTAAATGTTTATTAAAGGAAAAAAAAATGCTGATCTGAAACTTCAAGAATTAAATTGTATGTAAAATATAAGAAAGAAGAATAAATAAGATTTCTAGTTCAGCCCTGGGAATTTAAAGTGAAATTTGAAGCCTTCCACTATAGATGCATCTGTGTTTGGCCAGGGAAAGGTGGTAAGGGAAGGCAAGGGTGAGGAAATGAAGGTCTAGAACAAGAATGCCCCTCCAGAATCCAGGTCAGGAATTTTGTGAAGTCAGTCTAGCCAATTGGTAGGTAATTCTTGAAAAAACTGGAGCCTATGGAACTAAAACCAAAGTATAATGAAAACCAACTTCCCACAAGTTTTGCCAAACCTCGTCCCTGCCCATCTGTAAATATAGGCCACGAGAATGTCTAACCAAATTAGAATCTCAGACACTATCAAAAACTTTATGAAGCCAGATGCAAAGTGAAGATGTAGATCTTACTATTGGTAAACCTCAAGGTTATGCCTACAGAGCATACAAAGCATCTTTAAGTGAAGCATTAGTGTTAATGTACAGGTCATGCTTCCATTGAATGGGGACTCTATATTACATTCTGTTTATTATAACTCTCAACTAATTTAAGGAGAGATCACCATTACCAGTACAATGACCAGTAGGGGGAAGAAGTTTTAATCACACTAGCAAGAATTTCATTAACAAAGTTATCAAACTGAAATTTTGCAAAATGTTTTCTATTACATAAGTAGAAAGCTAGATTACAATTGCCTTTAACGCCTCTTGCAATAAAGCATTTTGCCTATCAGTAGCAATCTTGCACTCTACTATTAATAAAAATAGTGGCCTTGATTCTGCACATACAAATTCATAATTCCATAAAAATTAGAGGCAGCCCTGCCTCACCTCTCCATTGACTGATTTCGATGGTAATGTGTGTTTGAAATAAAGCATATAAAATTTTTTAATGTATCAGAATGCAAGTAAATAGTTCAAAATCCTTTTTGTCTCCCACATAGAATTGCTTTAGGGTTAACAATAATCGACCAAACTTCCAGAACAAACTGGAAGGCTACATTCAGAACCGCACATCACATTTTTTCAAATGTAAACAGCTCCCAGTCCACATTCTAACTGCTGGGAGTTCCCATTTCTGAAACTTCCAGAAGTTTCCTTAGAGAAGAATGTTATGATACTGGAGATCTACACTCTGCTCAAAGCATTTTAACTTGTAGCTCTTCCATTTCATAGAGAAAGGTGAGTTACAAAACCCTTAGCTCTCTGTCTGACAATGCTGACATTTTCTAAATTCCATAACCGATCATGGGTTCAAGTGATGAAGAAACCCCTCAGCCACTAGGACACAGTTACAAAGTGGTGGTCAGGTCATGCAGGGTGCTTTTGAGTAAGCAGACTCCAGCCCATGCCACCACTACAAACACGCAAGTCCAGACCAGCTTTAGGGACCTCAAATGCAGAGGACTGTCTTGCTCTTTACAGCATGCTAAAGGTGGCATCTGTGTAAAATAAACAAACTTTGAGATTTTTATCCTATACTTGATGAGAATTTCTACATCTCAGCCAGGATCACGAACCCTGCACTTCTTTGTGTCTGCAGTGAGTGTATGGAAGCCCCAGCCAGTAGGACCCAACAGGCTGCTTCTAGAATCATATTTATATCAGGCACCCAAAGAGTGTTGTTTTGCTTGGCATTTCCTGCTTGACTGGTTCTCTTCCTAACAACCAAACTTTGTTTGTCTTAATTCAAGATGTTTACTTTTGCTGTGATTGCGGTAAAAGCTCGTATCCTCATAAGAAGCAATTTGCAGAAAACAGTGCAGGGCAGGAAATCAACTCATAACAATGCCCAACAAACTGAGCCTGTAACATTTCTGCCGGGGACAGTGGCAAACTAATGAACAATCTCCTATATACACAGAAGGTATTTAAGCACAATAGCCTAAATGATGCAAAATAAACACCTCTTGCAGACAAACTTAGTCCGCTTAGTCACAATTTAGCTTAGTCACAATTTAGCACAAGAAGCAGCTGCAAACATCTATATACTGTTCATCCAATAAGCCTTTGTCAGTGACACAAAATAAAAGCAGACTTTTTTTTTCTTTTTTTTTACAGTTGAAGTTTGTTTCATCTCACTGATCCACCCTGCTGAAAACTCTTATTTATTTCTGTCTACATTGATAGCAAATTAAAACCTTCCTTTGGAATCAGTGGGCACTACAAGAACAGAATCAATTCCAAAACCGAGATCCAGACCCAGTGAAGAAGTCTTTTAATAGACCTCATTTGCTGCTGTGTTTACACATCTACTTATGAAGACCAGGTCTTCTGAAACCTCCTGCCACAGCTCAGGATTGTTAAAGGATTTCAATGAGTACAAACCAGGAATAGGTGCCAGAGAGGAGGAATTATCCATATTCATCCTTCTTATGACAAATTAAACACATTCTTAGGGAAAAAAAAGAAAAAAATCCTCTCTAAAAGAGCATGTCTTGGACATAGTAGTGTAACTTCTTTGTTCACTATGTTGTGCATTCTAAAGCTAGCTGGCTAAAGATCAGTCTCTCTTTCTAGTTGCATATCATCTGCAAATCTGCAGAGGGTGCACTCTGTCCCACCATACAGGTCATTTACGAAAATGTTATACATCTCTAATGACTGGTCTCCAGCTGGACTTTGTGCCACCAATCACAACTCTGACCTGGGCAGTGTAGCTCATTTTCAGTCCATCTCACTGTCCATTTATCTAGACCATATTTCATCAACTGTCTGCAAGGATGTTAGGGAGGACAGCGTCAAAAGCTTTGCTGCAGTCAAGGTAAAAAATACCAAGTGTTCTCCACATCAAAGCATGCTATCTTTCCACACAGCTGGCAGCTCATACAGTGTTTTCCTTATCCCCTCTTCTTTCCTGAAGCTCAACCTAAAAAAAAGCTTTATCTGCCCACCATAAAAAAAGTATTTAAATTGGGTTTGAATTATTTAAAGAAGATGCATAATTAAGCACGTACACTTTTAATACTAACAGCAAAATCAAATAGTACAGTTGAGTTAATATTATAGTTTGGACATCAAATTGAAAATTAAGCATTAAGTGAATATACCAACTTTCTTCATATGCAACATCTGCTCTCTGACAGCCCTGTGGAATATCCGGTACAGCTAATTAAAGTTTTCTCATTTATTTCAGTGAGCTCAGGACCAAATCCCTAGGTTTCACTATTAAGGGGCTATCAGAAACACTGAGTTCTTTACACACCAGCTTCTAATAAAAATGGGAGACACAATCTGGCCAGAAAGCTCAGGCTTTAAGAGCCTGAGCTCTAGAACAGGCAATAGAATGATGTCTCCCATGAGACCATATATCAGTTCAGGGGAATAAAGTTCAGCCACAAAACAATCCAAACCAAGACTTTTTAATCTTACTCAACAAACCAAAACATTCAAACATTTCTCAAGTGCCATGTCTAAAATTCTCTGTTCACAGACAGCACCTTGGGAAGCAAGGTACTTTTTTCCACCTCAGGCTCTCATAAACACCTAAGATTTCTCTAGAAACATTTACTGTTGATCAAAATTACAGCCTGACATTAGTTTGTAAATGTCCCAAAACCACAAAGTTATTTCCACCTGTGGGGATTTGGTGATGCAAACACACCACCACACACAAAGCCAAAAACAAAGCTTCAAGGTAGCTCTGTTCTTCTTACAGATCAGAAAGATTTTGCCTCAGTTTCCCTCCCCTCCCAATTTCCATTCCCACACTTACCTTTAGGAGTGGATCCAGAAGTAGGCAGGCTGCTCCCCCTTCTGCCACTGTCAGGTACTTTGTAGGACTGCAGGGTACAGCAACTTCTGATGGGAAAGGCAAGGTAACAAATCACATTTAAACAAGAAAATCCAAACAACTATTCAGGAACAGCACAGAAATAGACTCAAGGCCTAATCTTAAATGGGGCTCCTGGAGGAATGGGCCTCTGTGGTTGTGGGTAGAGGTCCCAGGTGAGGCTGGTCATGGCAATCAAGGCCTATTGGTGCATTTGGGGCCTTGACAAGTAATCTGATTTAATATTAAAGAAACATGAGAGAGGGTTTCCTATTAAAACATATTTATCATTCTTGTCAAGTCTGGGGCCCTGCCTCCTCTTCTCCTCTATCTTTTTCATACTCTACAAATGGAAAACAGAGCCACAAGTGGTGACTGTCCTTCACAGAAACTGTGAACTTCCAGCTGAATTGTGTTCAGGTATAGCCTGCTCGACAAGCTAGAGTACCTAAGGAACAAGGCAGGACATTGCCCAGGGACAAAATTAATTTTGAATCGTAATCTATAATCTAAAAGTATCTCTTCCTTTTCCAAACTCCAGTCAGCATGAAACATAAAACTATCTGAATCTGGTCACTTAGGCAGAGCCATAATAATAAAAACTGATAGATGTAATATTAATTTCATATTTGCTTCCCTCACTTTGCAATTAAACATTATTTACTAATAATTCCATACTATATACTGTAGCCCCTAAATGTGGATTAAAGTACCTTTAATTGCATACTTTCCTTGATAGTTCTTTTTACTACTATCCTAAAAGCCAATGGTCAAAAGAAATCATCTCCCTAAGACTGTAACTCACAGAATGACTCACTTAGTGTTTTCTTTCATAAAAGGATTGCATTCCACTTGTTCCTGTTTTAAGTTTTGTAATAGACCATGATACAGCCAAGATACGCACATCGTATAGTCACCACTTGGCAAGTTGACTTACTACCACACAAATCATTTAGAGTTTTCCAAAGAAGCTTTGAAGGCTTTAATACGAGAATCTTTCTCCAAGGTCTGCTTTGGTACCAATATCTGATTAAATTAAAACCTAATTAAGTCTAAAATGAATGATGTGCATTTTCTCTACCTTAGGCAGACCTATTTGCATTCCATGAAAGATCATTGACATGGCAGCATGCCATGTGATTTAGTTTAATTCTAAGATGTCCCAATGGAATTTGTCTTTTTACCTACCAGCTCTCTGCCCCACATAGGCTATATGTGTCTTCTCTATCAGGTGCCCAGGGCCTAAAGGTTTAAGCAGATTTCATCACCAGAAGTAGACAGTGCATAAAAGTATTTAATTGGTAGTATCCCATCTACTGAACCATTCCTTTTCTTTGCTTTCTCCCCACCTCCACTGATGCTGATTACAAGACATTGTGCTCAGTTTTCGTTCCAGAGTGCCAGAGGCATTCTTCAGTACCTGAAACCCATCATTAGCTATCTTCCCCTTCAGGTGTTCTCTGCTTGTTCTCAGGTACTTTGTTCAGCAGAAACTCACTAAAGCACAGCAGTGTTCATAACAAACAGTGAATTTCAATTACCTTCATCCAAGAAAAGCTATCTTAAAATTGCAGCCAGAACAATTACGGCATTTTAGCTGAAAACAATGGGATCGTATTTTGCTATTGGAAGTACATTTCAAGGGGGTGCCTTATTTAAGGCATGGATCCCTTTTAAGTATGTTTTGATACAAAGAGGAAAGTTCACCCATTGTATAAAATACAGCATGTTTGTCTGCCACAAACCTTTGGCAGAAATGAATAATTTAGAAGAGAATGGAAGTGGCTTGGTCATTTCTAATCAAAAGAGATCAAGTAAACAAGGACAGAAAAGCAAAACCTTGATCTCTCTATAAGCCTTCTGCCCTCAGTCTTTGAATTTCTGAAGAAAATACAAATGCAATGATCATGAATGAAAATGAGATTTAAAAGTCCACAAAAATTGATATAAAGAACTTTTCTTTCATCAAGACTTCTGCCTGACAGATCAGATTTGCAACTGCTTTTTCAGAGTGCTGGCTTGTATGTTTCGCCTGTTTTCTTTCTTATGCAAAATAAGGCATCCTGAACGGGAATGTGAGATGGGCCATCTTCTCAGTTTCTCACTGATTGAGAGTGACAAAGCCATTCATGTCACAAATATAGTCCTCCAATTTTGGGCAACCAAATCCTGTTTTTTATGAAGTCTTCCAAGTGACAGTCCTGGTCATTTGCCTTCTGGCCTTTCCTTCTTCCTTCCTTGCTCCTGCAGCAGAATAATGCTGCCTCTCCTATGTTTTAGGCTTCTGTTTACCACTGCATGATAAACAACCCAGTGTCTCTCTTCTCCATCCTGGCATTTAAAAACCCTGCACCCTACAGTCAGTTCTTGAGATATTCCAGCACTGATTTGCTTCAGGCTAAGATCTTTCTCTGTTACTACTGCTTCCCTTGCTTCTACATGTTTTTACCACCCTTAGAAACCACAAAGTAGACCTTTCCTAAAGCACTTTTTTCCTCTTTTTTCTTCCCCCCTCCTCCCCCAGTGCATCTTCACAAAGTGCAAATAAGACTCTTTTCCAGGTCTCATTTTAAGGAGCAGTGTCAACTAAGTTGGGACCAAGCACCACATATTCCCCTATGAGTCACACATCAAATATCTAAGAACATTTTTCCTATTTGTCCCTGTAGACTACATCACCTACAGAACTTAATCAAAAAGGCCATTGAAAAGGCTAGTAAGCCTCTTATTACGGCATCACATTTAACCAGAGTGATTTGTTGCTTCATTTTGGTAATAAGAATTTAAGATAGGAATATTCCTCATCACTGCTCTGAATTAATGTCATAAATGAACTTTACACCAACTTACATATTTCAAAATTAATATCATAAATAACTGACAGATACTGATGTATGTATTTGTCAAGGCTCCTTCATGTAGGTCATATAAAAGCTATACTGAAAGACCAATCAGATTCTCAGTCAATATATTTTTTCTTCATAAAAGTTACCGGAATTTTTCTGAATTGTACCTGCTGAGCCTGTAATGGAAAACAGTCAGCTGAGAGAATTAAGTATTCTTCTGTTAGCCTGTACCTGTTAAATCTCAATTTGTTCTGCTGCTTTTATAAAACGAAACCTGTTATTAAGTCTTACATGATTACTTCTTACCTTAGGTATATCTGCTTACTGCCTGTTACAATCCTACTTACTGTGATACTGGAGCACTACATACTGTTTCCTTACTACACTCCTCTGATGCAGGAAAGAGCTACTCTCTCCATTTTAGGTATGGAAAACCAAGACATAAGGAGGTCAGGTTCAATATCAGTTAGATATTAATTCAAGCTCATGCATTAGCTGTTGGACATCACTTTATTTGGGAACCAACAGTGTGAATTCCCTCACAGCATTGACCATCCCTTAACAGCTGATTGCCACTAAGAGCATAATGCCAATCATCTAATCAGCCATCAAGGTTTCCTTTGCTCTGTGAGAGTTCTCTCATCTTAAGGAACAAGAGTATTTGCAGGTTTAACATTTTGTGTTTGTTTTCTTTTATATATATAAATTATGACTAACTAGTAGTATCCCAAGTTTTAGCTGGGATAGCGAGTGGAGCAGGGTTAAGCACTTTGAGGTGTTAGAAACATTCAGAAACTGAGTGAGAAGACATATTGGCAGCAGAAATCAGTGCTGTTATTTGCAGGGTAGAAAGTTCGTTTGCCAGGAGAGAAAGTTGAGAGGTTTCTGAGGGCTGAGTTGAATGAGAAGCAAGACAGACAGACGTAAGCCCCTCACCTTGTGCTGTCATTTTGACTGCGATTGCCACAGCAGTTTGCTGTGGCCTTGAACCCTCAAATGGGGCAGCATGCGAATGTATTTCCTGGCCAATGCTGAGACATCTAACAATGCCTGCAGCATATACATAACTCAGCTGAATGTGTGACATGTCAGAAGAGAGGCAGGGACGCATGACTACCATGTGAGATATATGACATGCTCTCCATAACATCCTCTTCTTTTATTTCCTCTGCAATGGTCAACTTTTTTGGAGTTAAAGAGCGCTATTTTCTCTGTTCACCTCCCCTCCTGTCCTTTTTCCAGGGTTATCTGTGGTGATGATTCTCTCTTCTTCTTGGTACAACATTTGCCAGTCTTTCCTGAGAAATGTGTCATGTCCAGACCCAGCTTACATGGGTAAATGGTCCTTACCACATAAAGAACACTTTGAACCTACTATGTCAGTCAGGATCTTTAGTTGTCTGGTATTACAATTCATATGAATATGCCCTTGAGAAGCTAGAAAATAACTGTGCCTGGTACGATTTAAAGAATACATTATTTTCTTTTATCCACTGGCCAGGGTTATGAACAAATGGCTGTATGTAGAGAAGGAATTTTATTAAGCTCATTAAAAATAATTTGACAGGAAACAGAGGATTCACTTCCACAAAACTGGGCTATGAGCAAAACAATAAAACACTCTTTTCTTTAGGAATTCAATGTAAATTCTGTTATATTGTTGGGACATTTACGATACAGCACACGTATCTTGATAATAACCTCTATTTTACAAGCATGCTCAGTATTTGCTCATGGCAGAGGAAGTAAAGGCAATATTTTCCTTCAGTCTACACTTGAGTATGTCCCCTACAGGAGTTACCAAATATGATTCTTCAGTTATTTTAAAGTCATATAAAAATCCTGGATTGGTATTTAGTTTAATTCTACAGGTAGTGTTTGTTAAAGCATTTTCTGCCCAAGATGACCAGTCAGTATTTACTGTACAGCTTTCAAATTAAGGCTAAAGATTATATATTTAGCTATGTATCTGATTCATTAGTGTCTGTTCCAGTTTGGTGGTTATTTGATATTCAATATATCATAGATATCTATCTTGTTATAGCTAAATGAAATGTGCATTTGTAAATGTTCATTAATACCATTATCATAAATAGTTTCTTACCTGAATCTCACTGCTGCAGGGACACTTCAGATTAAATGACAGATTGCAGCTAGCTTTTTTTTGAGGTAGAATTTTAGCAGTCTCCACACGTTGCAAATGAAGTCTAATTGGGCCAGATTCTTTTCTCCTACTGATTTAAAAACAGACAGATAATGTTTAGGCTATTCTTACTTTACACCAAGATATCAGGGTTCAGAATCAATCTGAGTTTGGTTTGGGTTTTTTTGGGGGTGTTGTTTGTTTTGGGGTTTTTGGGAGGATGAGGTTGATGTGATTTTTTGGGGGTGTTGTTTGTTGTTTTGGATTTTTTTTAGTGCAAAATTATATCTAAGCATCTTAATCTTTGAAGGGAAGAACACACATTGAAATTAATTTAATTCTGCCTTTTACTGAACACAGTTGCTAGAGTTGCCAACCGAAACAGGCAGAAAAATCCCAACTTAGGTTAATCAGCAACAGTCTCACATATATGAATTCCTCCTCTCACTAATCTCTCCCACTTTGAATCTCCTCTGAGTTTAGCTGTCACCTGCCAGTATAGTCCTGGCATTACACAGTGATTGAGATACCAACTAGCTGCAGCTGAGGATCTAGCCTTGGGAATATACAGGCACAGGTGTGTCTGGGATAGTCATAGATCTGATATTGCATGTTTAATGGCCTTTACACCTTAAGTTGCACCTGCAGTGTACTGCTAAGCTGTCAGTCTGTAATATAAAACAACCCAGAATTGGAACAGCAGCTGGCTTGTGACCCATTAAGACTCTCCCTCATACAACTTGCCCTTCAGATTGTTTCTGAGCGTCTAAGTGAAACACTTTCTAAAAGGACAGGCAAGAAAAAACCACAGGAGTCACGCTAAACCCCTGGAATACAGAATTTATCACTTTCTACTAACACTGAATGAGTCCTCAAATTACAATAGCTATTGGACTCTCACCCTCCCCATCAGAATGCAAAAAGATTAAGCAGTATTTTCTCATATACAAAGCTATATCCTGTCTGATGAAAATCAAAATAAGATTCTTGATCCAACTTGTAGGATTAAGTATCTCCTAGAGAGATGACATGAGTCCTACAACATACTTATTATTAATAATTTACTCATAAAAGAGTCCACACTGGGATTGACTATAGGTGTAAGAAGCTATTTTGTCTTGGTTAGCATATTAATTGACTTGACTTCTCTTCATGCAATGAAAATAAAATTGTCTGCTGCAGCAAAGGAAGTGCATTTAACCATTGCAGCTGGTGAAGTTCTACAGGGCAAACACTTGAACTTGGAGAAACCATTTCAAAGAATGCAGCAGCCATTTGCAAAACTTCAGCAAAGGTGTGTTGAAAAACTGAGAAGTGCTGGCAAGAGAGAAATGTGTGTGTGGTGGCCACATGCATGAATGCAAAAGGAGGGAAATGTCTAACTCTCTTTTAATCCTTCAGGAATTATCCACAGGACTCTGGCATAGAGATATTTTTTTTTTTTTAATTAACTTGGCAGCTTCTATTCTGCCAAAGTGACACCTGAAGCAGCGTCTGGAAAAAAAAAACCTCCATCAAAACCAACCAACAAACAAACAAAAGTCACACACAGCACTTCTTTCTCTTCCAAAACCCAGCCCTGGATCTATAAAAGTCAAAGAATTTACTGTGTAGGCAAACGACACAGGTTAGTCAGTTTTTCCAACTGAGAAACACTTCACTGAGATGGCAGCAAAATGCAACTGAAATCCTAAAACATGTTAGGTAGTGCACAATATGCTCTTTTAGACTCTGAGCAAATCTAGTCCTAGGGTACAATATACAAATGTGCCTCACACACAAGCACTATTCTTTCTAATGAAAAAAACCAATAATAAAAACCTCCTTTCCTCTAATAAAATTACTAGTAAAAATTCATTAATTGCAGCTTTGTAACAAAATTCTGTTGCCTCCTGCCGTCCTCTGCACCTGCCGACTGTCTGGCATAGTCTGCCTCCTGCTTTGTCCAGCTGTTTTTAAATGATACTTTACTCAGAAATGCTTCTTAATGTCCAGAGTTCTGGGAAGCTGATTCTCCATGAAGCTCCATGTGAAATTGCCCCTCTTTGTCCTCTATGACACTTAACATGCCAAACCTGACCTCATCTGTTCTCCTCCTGTTGTCGCAGGCTTGTAGTGTTAGCTCTTTGCAGCACCACATCATCCCACTTTGTTACTAAATACAGCGGAGACCATCACAGAAGAATTCTGCCAAAACAACTTTGGATCGAATTATTCAAGTGATTCCCACCTTGTCCTCACTACCACAATAAATGTAATTGAAGAAAGAAAAACATAACTTGGTTTCTCAGGCTTTGTCGCTCCCCAGGTACCACAAAAATTAATTGGCTAGGCAGTGTTCACAGCCCAAGCTTTACCAAGTGAACAGGAAACCTCCTTACAGTGGATTTAACATACAGCATGTACTAACAAAGCAGGTGAAGAGAATAGTGAGATTCACCTTGTTGAACATAGCGAGTCTATTTAAAAGTAATGTAAGGGCAGACTGAGAACTTGGCACCTAAGTTGGAAAAATGGTTCTAATAAATGTTAAAGTTACCCATCGAATGCAGTCATTGGAGGCTTGTGCCATTTCCATGCTGACTGTAGACAGCAGATAGCATGCCCTCAATTCAACAGAGAGACGATCTGCCTTCTGTACAGCAGTCCTTTTATTTGAGCCAAAGCCAGAGAGCCACTGGGCTCCCTGCCACTTAACAATAAGAAACACAAATTACAGCAGCAAATGGTCTTTTTAGCATAAGCAATGTTTCCAACCTTCTCTAATTCTGCTCTTCCTAATCCATATTTACCATTTAGGGGGACTAATTCCTCCCGTTTTTCTGCCACTATTTGCATGATTGCAGCTGCCTTTACTGATACATGGTGAATTAAATGAAAATAAAGAATGAGTGTATGAAAAGGATATGAAAACTACAATTGAATGAGACCCACATTACAGGCGTCTCTTCCCCATTCCTGAGTACCAAACGTAGACTGCCTTTGTTTCCCACACCTAGCTGATATGACGCAATCCCAAACTCATTTTAGGCAACAGGAATCCTTCTATTGGCTTGAAATTTTTTCAGAGCAGAGATAAAGAAGGAAAAGTCACAGCAGCAAACCTACATTTTTAGTATTCAACAAGGAATCCCTAAAAAAAAAAAAAAACCCGAACAGTTTTAGCCAATTTTTAGCAGAATTATTAAAGAGGAACAAGTCATGCTGTATAGCCCTATTCTCCTAAGGTCAATTCTTTATTTTCTAAACTCCTAATCTTCATTATCTTTGTTGCTGACCACTTGAGAAAAGAATCGTTTGATCTTAGAAGTTGTTTAGCATAGGAAGAGGCAGGAAATAGAACAGCATATTCCTATATATATATTCCTATAATAACCTATATATTAAAAGGTTAGTTTAGCCTCCTTGCTCCACTGTTTCAAAGCTTTCCTCCAGAAGCTTATACTAAATTTCCTTCTTGAAAAGGCTGCTATTGACAATTAAAGGAAACACGCAATTGCACACTCTTATAACACTTGAAAAATGTAAAGCTAATCAAACATCTTTATAGTAGTATCATAAAAGATCATTTGACTTGTGTATGCACACGCAGGTTCTGCAATCTGAGTGCATTAGATACTTACTCCACGCTTCTTAGGGCTTCAGTAAAGACTCAGTTGCAGAATATGTGGTAGTATCTTCTTTTTGTGAAACTAGTGTGTATCTGTTACCTCTGGCAGCTAGTAGCTGTAATTTCAACATAATTTAAGCATGCATATAAAAATATTACTTGTGGGAAGAATGATCAGTTTGTTTATAGGGCTTTATTCCTCCCAGAAATGTGTCTATAAAAAGTTAACATTGTCTTGAATGTATCCCTTTCATAAACACAGCAGGATCAGGAAAGCATTCCAGGATGTATATCTGTCACTGTAGCTGGTATCACCCTATAACTCTGCTGAGCTGAAATCACTCTCTAATCAGAAAGGGTAATGGATTTGTTCTGATGGCACTGGAAGGTGATCGTGCAAGTGACAGATGTCAAAAACATCATTCTTACTGAACTCTCTCTTCACAGCTGAGATTAAATAGAATAGCCTAATTGCACCCTGTGCTCATTTAGTGTCTTTGGAAGTAAGAAGGTGGGATTTTAACATCTATTCTACATTCTTGTAGTCTTAAGTTTGAGCTTTGGTAGTCAGAGAGAGACGAAATGCAGCTTCATCTTCTGTCTTCTCAGGAGATTAAAAAACCCATTAATTTAACTAGCAGACTCTTCACATGGGGGGAGGGTGGGGGGTGGGCAAGATGTCTTGAATAAAGATTAGGCAGAAACATGAACAAACATTAAGGCCCTCCAAGCTCAGAACCTGCTTGAAGCGTACACACTCTCTAAGGCTGTACATGAGGGCTCACACTGAAAGGAGTCAAGAGCAGTTTGGCTCTGCCCATCACTCTGCATCAGGGAGAGAAGCCCAGGCAGCTGCCTTTCTCCTGTTCATGCACAGCAGGCGAAGGGCTGTGAGGGAAAGAAAATGGAGGTCTATAAAGTTAGTTGCAAGGCAGCCACAGGAGACAAAAGATCAGTTTAGTGTCTTTGTTTTTAGCTGCAGTTCTGCGTGGTGTCTGGGAAATTCCTATTGACATCCCAGTCACACAGGAAGGCACTTCAGGTACATATGGTACAAGTGCAATGTTCCCGTTTTATGCCTAACATTTGCCTGCAGGGTTTGGCTATCCTATAAAGTGGCACTTAAGAATATTCTCAAGGGGTCTCTCATCAGCAAAGAGAAAAAATATACTTGTAGCTTGCTCAGCTTCTATGTTCTGTATTAAGAAAACAACCTGCTCAAGTCACAGAAAAGGTAAATAGGTATTTCACCATCATCTCACTGTTAGCTAGCACTGAGGTTTAAAATTCAACAGCATGACTATACTGAAAGGTAAACAAAAAAAAAGACAAGAAAACCCCATATTCTCAGAACCAACAAATCTTGAATTGCTACAGAAAAATGGGAGAAAAGGATTTGAATTCAGTCTTTTACCCAGAATCTATAATATTCAGGCTTTGAGGTAACAAGAGAAAAAACATTTCTACAGATGGGTTGGGGTAAGGGGAGGAGAAAATGTGAGAAGTCTTCACAAGAAAACAAATACCCTGTAACACAGCCTTCAAAATTATATTAGGTTTTTAGCCAAATAGCTTTGATTTATTTTTCAATTACTAGACTAGCTCATTTATGGAATAGCATGAGCCTGGCTTTCCTACAGTTTCTATCATAATAGAAAACTAACTAGAGAAAACTGGCAGATGTAGTTTTTATCAATAAAGCTCTGCTTAGAGCAGTTGAAAATCTTTTCTTTTCATGCTTTCAAGTTCTTATTGTATACAATTTTTTTCCTCAGGGGATTATACCTGATCCCATGAAGCTTTCCCTGCCAAGACAGTCCAGCCTCATTGTGGAACAAGAGCAGACATTGATAGGCAGGGACCACAAGGGAGACTGTGGCGGCTCTGGGCCCCTCTCTCCCAGCAGGGTTTTGCTGCTCAGCCTGTAAGGGTCACCTGAGCATGGCTTAAAGGATCTGGAAAGGAGAAGATATCTGAAGGCCAAATATTTAAAAAATGTAAGCCCTTTGCCATTTCTTTATGAACCTCTCCCATCAAATAAAATAGATTCAACACTGTTTGTTTCCAAATGTGCTGGAAATGAAAATAACTGCAGTTATTGAAGCTGTGGGAGGTACAATGGATATTTCAGCTGCAACGGGATGAGAATGCCAGTTCAAAGGTTCCCTTCAAGCTCTTTATAGCAGACAAATCCTCAAAAGAAAACATACTTTGTTAACTTTCATTTGAATATATCCTGCTCCAGCCAGGACAGCCCACTTTAAAATGACACAGAGGTAGTAAATTGTTCTACTGATTGGTTAGCTGGAGTTTAACAGCTTGAGCTTATCAGGAAAGCGATAGGAACAAAAGTGTTGGCATATCATCGTTCAGACAAGACCTCTTTCCACTCTCCCTGAACCTCTGAGGTGAAGGCCTTTAATTCCTTTTTGCAGTAAAGATGCGTCACAAAAACACTAGGAGATGGACAAAGGCCACCCAGAAGGGATCTTATTCAACAAGCCTTGCACACAGCATCCCACAAGAAACCCTCTTAATGCAAGGTATTTCAATAGCTGCATTTGTGTATGGTCCATGTTTTTCCAAGAAAGTGTTTGCCTTCAAAAGTCCTTATGAGATAGGAACAACAGAAGATCTTGTCCTCAAAATACTTCCCATATCTAGCAACTGAAAGATGATGAGAAGCACAGGCTTCCTGTTATTTTGTTCTGAGAAATGGCACCCCCGAGGCATTAAAATGCCCATGAATATATGGAGGGCCAGATTTCACAACACTCACAGAACACACTGTTGAATGCAGATTCAAAGTGCTCGGTTCCTGTTCCCTGGCCAATCCATGTAGGCTGCTGGACTTCTGTCTCTGAATCCCCTCCAAAGCTCAATGGTTTGTGCCCAATAACATGCACCATACCACTAAGCCCAGCATTGTCAGACAGCTACAAGCTGATCAGAAGCATTGTAGGTTTGGTTCTTTCTGTTTGATGTTACAGTCAACCTTAGAATAATTGCCTCTGAAGAAATAGAAGTAAACAACACACATCCAGTCTGGCCAAAAGCATTTTATCAATGCCAAAATCTCCACAATGTACAAGACTGTACAACAGACAAGGACAACCCCTCAAAGGCAACTATGATTGTTGCATGAAAAAGTAACAAAGCTCAATTAACCAATTAAATTGCCTGCCAAGAAACTAAGGAATTCACTGTTCAAACATATACAAAACTAAGCTAAAAAGAATGTGTACAAGTCTAGTAAAATAGAATGGCCTTACAAGAAAGCAAATAATCACAAGTACCATTGGTAAGGCAGGCCCAAAACTCAAGGGGCAAAGAAAGACCATAGGTCATGAAAGGGTTGATGAGACAGACATTTAGTACATCTCAGTGGTGACGTTCATTTAACACCCTGAAATAAACACATCGTGGAAATTCACCAGTCTGGGTATGAACCCTCAGTTTGTTTGGGTATGATGTCAAAGATACATGTATATTAGATTTTCTTAGGATGTTGTCATAGTGAGGTTCTATGGGTACTACTTTTGAGCTTCAGGTAAAGAGTCGATATGCCAGAATTTAATATCGGATGTAAAGTTCCCATGTTTACGAAAATTAAAATTGTAACAATAGCCCCTTCTGAAATCAGATGAATTATGAAAGGGAAATCATGCCCTGACCAAGCCTGACAGCATTCTATGATGACATTAGTAGTTCAGCGGATGAAGGGAGGACAGGTGATGTTGGTAGCTTTTGACACTGTCTCACATAACATCCTTACAGACCAAACGATGAAGTATGAGCTTCTCAAATTTGCAGATGATACACAAACCAGAAAGAGTGGCTGATGCACCAGCTGCTTGTGCTGCTATAGAGAGACACCGGGACAGGCTGGAGAAATGGGCTAACTGGAATCTCATGAAGTTCAGGAAAGGGAAGTGCAAAGTCCTGCCCCTGGGGAGGCAGTTAACCCCACAACAGGCTGGGGCTGACTGGCTGGAAAGCAGGTTTGCAGAGAAAGACCTGGTGCTCTTAACAGACTCCAAGCTGACCAGAGCCGCGCAGTGCAATCTTTATGGCAAAAAATGCAACAGCCTCCTAAGGCTGCATTAGGATAAGCGGCTGACAGCACAAATCTGGAGCACTGTGCCTGGTGCTAAGCTCACCAGGACGAGAGAGGGACACTCAAGAATAGGTCCAGCAAAGGGCCATAAAGAATGATTGTAAAGGCAACATGCTGCTTTGAGCAGGGGAGCTGATCTAGACAATCTCTGGACATCCCTTCCAACCTCCACTGTTCTGTGAAAACACTCCACAGTATCTACGAAAATAAAAGGCATTTGTAAAGTGGAAAGTTTCTGTGTACATTTGCTAAGAATGTATTTCCTACAGGTTTCGTGTTTACTTTGAGGACTTTTCAACTTCTCACCAAAGTAAATGTAACTTAGGTATATAGATCAAAAGAGAAGCAAATCTCATGACTGATAACTGTAACATTAAACTAACTATAACATCGATGATGCAGGGAGCAGTGGTATTAAGTAGAAAAGTTTCAATGCAGCTTTCCAGTCCAATGCACTTCTACTGTCTTGAGCTTCACCAAATGTATGTAATGTTTGTTTGTACACATTCACATACAGATCTTTGTGTACTTTAAAAGAGACTATGCTCCTCTGTGGTTTAGATAATTTGCTTGCTATTTTTGGCAAAATCTGAGAGGTATTTGATACTTCTATTCATTTCTACCAGTATTCTCCCAGCTCACTCCTCCTTGTATAATACTTCTTCGTTTCTGATTTTTTCTCTTTCACCCTATTATTCTTCCAGTGTGTGATTCCCAGTCAGGTGACATCTCATGATAACCATAACACATCTGAAAACAATCCAAAAGGCACAAGCCTATCAGTTGAGTGCCAAAGACAGCCACTCTGTGTACAATTTGGCAGAAGCTAATCTAACTCTTTCCATCTGTTTTCCTTCCCATCCGCCCCCCCCCCCCTTTTTTTTTTTGAGGGAGAGCCAGGGGGTAAGGAATTTGGAATGGGTAAGGGTGAATCAGAACTTCAGAAAATAGAAAAGCCAGAGCCTCTTCAACTTATTTACCGAGGTCCAGAAACCCAGAATTGCCTGTTGCTGCTGTTGTAATTCCAGACTCAGTCAACAGTGTTGCAAATCAAACCATAGTACCTCCAGCACAAAAAGAGACACATACAAGACTCCAAAAGTCATTAAACCCCCAAACCACCTGCATGTCTTTAGATCTGTAAACACTGCTCCTCTTAGAGGGAAACTCATCCCTAATCTCCAAAGTATCATTTAGGATTAAATTGATAGAAAGAATATACGAATTTAAAGGAAAATCTACTGGAGTCTGACCGTTCTAGTACATGCGATGTTTGTAATAAATCCTTCAGTAGTTTGTACTCTTCATTGCAGATATCCATAAGCTATTTGCTTATTTTCCCAAGCTATTCAAGACATTCAAACATATTTTTTTCCTCCTTCCGGAAATGCTGATATGAATTGTATGGACAAAGTAAACAGAGTACTCTGTTAGTTTCCCTTTTACAAATGAGCCATAAAATTGCCCATTAATCAGCTTTGCTTCCCCAGGGGCTGGGCTGTATTGTTGAGGTTTCCTTTTCCATTTCTGATCCCTGTTTTGTTGGGGAGATTAAAAAAAAAAAGCAAGCCACAATGCAGTAAACCAAAAAGAATAGGCTTTTGAAAACTGCCCTCCTCGTCACAGCCCTTGGGCAGAGCTGGAATTTTGATCAGTGGTGGTGAATTCTAAATTTAAACACTCCCTTTTTTTCACCCTTTACCTTCTAGTAAAATAACAACCCTATTATGGCTCCTTCACTTCCCACCCAGAGAACACAGTGTTCCTATCTATTTAAATTACTCCAACAAGTTCCTTAGAACAATGAAAAGGCCCCTTAAGGTCTCCTAGGGTAAGTATCTACAACCAGAGAAATAATGAAAAGCTGAGAGAATTTACTGGGGACTGGCATTTCAGAGCTTTGCCTCCTGTTAATTCCTGAGAAAGGGTGTCAGTTCTGACAGTGCTTGAATTTATCTGGAGGGCATATCCTTTTAAAACAGGGCAGGAAGAAATATACAGCTATTGTACTTGTCATTCCACAACGTGTGCTGTCTGTGGGCACAGGGTCAGCCAGCAGCTCTACTGCACAGAGGATCTTTGAAGATTCAACTCTTTACCCAGGGCAGTCAAAATCTGCACCTGGTTTTGAAGGTGCACAGTGGGAGTGGGTTGAGGGAGTCAACCTCAGTTGCAATAGGTTTCCAGCTGACTTTGCTGTATATTTTAGAATAAGTAGAAAGGTCATGACTCTTACTTACACAGGAACTGTTGTAAAATAGCATAGAATGAACAAAGTCCACCAACCTGTGCATGATTATGCTACCTGTAGATCTGGCCTCTAGCTGTCATAGATTTGCTAACTATCATCTAAAAGCTAATGTCTTTGTCTTCTAGGTGTTAGATAATTTAATACAAACTTTCCAATTCATCTTGTCCCTAATTAAAACTTGGGTTCTTATATTGCCTCTCCTGCCTTCCCTGTCTTTCACTATCTGTCACTCATCTGGGGGAGATGACATAAGCTCCTTGCAGGGGTATATTTTTAGCAGAGCAGCTTATTTAACATGCAAACCAAATACATAATCAAAGAGGGTTTTTTTAAAGGGAAAGTCATCTCAAGGTTGACTTAAAAGCCAAACAGCTTTATCTCAGCAAAGTCTCAGTTAAGTGCTGCAGTGTGGAGCCCTATGTGTAAGACAGGACTGCTCTTTCCAGCGAGGCTCTGTTGATCTATGATCTAATCTAGGCTCTTTAAATAAGCTTTTAACTGTGTAACTAAGAACCCCTTTATCTGTTATTAATGTCTCATTCTGTTATCACTGCAAGCAATTTAAATATACTAGTCATATTTGATGAATTCCTCTACAGATTTCCTTCCCTCCCAAAAATATGTGAAGCTTGGTAAAGATTTTTTTTCTTTTCCTTTCCTCTCTGTATTCCTTATGAGCTCAGTGGCACTCTAACAACTTAGCCTCATGCACATAAAACACTGACATGTCTGGACATGTGTGCAATCTGACTCACTCACACCTAGTGAACAAGTTCTCTCATTCAAAGACTACTGAAGTGTGAGTTTCTTGAATCATTGATTTTATTAGTACAAACATGTTGAACTTTACCAACATACCTGTTGACTTTATTGGCATACCTTATTTCATATGGCTTAAAGACCTTGGCAGTTTTTCCACAGTTAATTTAATCGAGATAGCATTCAGGGGAGAAAAAAAGAATACCTAACTTAATCATAAAAGGAATTTCTCTTATTCTCTCGTGTTAGTGGTGACAGATATAAGAAGGTATCTGCCACATAACCTGGCTTTTTCTTGTGTGGGTTCATTTATTCAGATCTAAAGACAGATCTTACCACAGCTCTGATACCAGTTCAGTCTGAGCTGTGGGAAATGTCTTGAGTTTTAACATAACTGTTAGAGAAGCCCTCTGTCTTGCATGAAACCTAAATCAACACTCATTACGCGTATTTGCGTTGGCTTCTTTGTCACCCGGGAAAACTGCTCTTAAAAAAGAGCAAATAAAAGAAAAGCTGCTGAGAAACAATTAGCTACCTTGGGAGCAGTACCTGCCAAGTCAGCTCTTAACCCATGCATCCAGTTGCCACAGAATTTGATCAGCTCCATAGCACATTGTGTCTGAATTACCCTGTTGCATTCCAGAACTGCTCAGCCTTTTTCTGTGGACAAAAAGAAAGATATCATAAAGGTCACATCTACCCTTTCTAAATCTTCCAGACCTACAAAAGAAATTTGTTTCTTTTCTTACTACTGCAATGATATTTAGATATTTAGCTCAGTGGCGAGATAAATGAATGCATATGCAAAAGTTAAAATCAGGATCACAGTTCTGTTCTTGTTTAGATAAAAATACCTTATGAAGTATTTTATTCTGACTTTTAGCTGTCTTATACATAATTGACTTAGACTTATAATCCTTCAGCAGATATTACGTTGATGAGAATTTTCTGTGCTACCTAGGAAGGCTTAAGCAAGTTTTGACTTCTCTTTTAACAAGGAAATGCCTCTAGACAATTTCAGGCCGAAACCCCATTCCTCCCTCCAGCAAACTATTGCAAAACTGGCTGAGTATTATAATCCTGATACCTTATGCCAAGTCAGTGACCAAAAGCATCTCTAAAGCCAGTTAAACTAAAAGAACAGATGTAGAACATGCAGAACGAACCAGAGAATCTCGCCCTACTATGTATTTGTATGTCCATTTGTAAGTCCATTGAGGAATTGTCTAAATGCAATAATTCAGCAATGTCTGATTTTCCATTGCTTAGAGATTCAAAAATAGTTGCTGACTTTCATCTTGTTCATAGTGACTTGTATATGCGTACATGCATACTTCTGTGAGCATGCACACACACATCAGAGAAATCAAGAAAACGTGGATTCAAAAAAAACCTGACATCAACAAAGCAGAAAGTGTAGAGTTTTGAAATGTTAAACCCCGTGATAAGAGCATTTGTAGCCACCCCTTTGTAAATGCAGATCTGTGAATAACATTTTTAAGACATGTTCTTGGCTCTTACGTCATAACCCGAAGAGTTAAAAATGTAGAATAAAGGTTGCTATCACAATTCAATGTACCACCAAATTATGATATGTCAAAATCCAGGCAAAAAAACACTGAAGCCATAAATTCCTTCAAGGAGTGTTACTAAGTCTGATGTTTCAGAAACATAGTTCAGTTAATTCTATCCTAATACGTAAATTCTAACTAGTAGAGAATATAATGTAGGTTACAGCATGCACTCCTGAAACAGGCCTTCATAAAAACACCCAAGGACATAACTAGTTTCTTACTATAGTCACCAGGAAACAGTCAATTCTGTACCAACCTGTCTTCCCTCCTCTTTCTAAATCCATTTTATAACTGTAAGAGGTCTCCTTCATTGTCCTCTTGCTTCCAGTAATGATTTTTTTTTTTTTTTATTCCTTGCTCTGCTAATAACCTTCGCAATGCAGAGGGTCTTGATGGAAAAAATATGCCTGGAGCCTTCATATCATTTGCATATCATTTTAAATATATTTACATGGCATTTTAATCAAGGAAAATGCAAACACACAGTTATAACTTTTTATTTTTAGAGTTATAGGCACTCAGCAAAACATACAGACAAAATATGACTTCAGGGGTGAAGAGGAAAAAGTATCAGTTGGAAGACTGTTAGCAAGTCTTGAAAATCCATCTGATTAATGTCCTGCTTTACATATAGCTATTATTGTTTGAGGCAATTTAAGAACTTGTAATGTTTTGATTTAATCAGTTTTATGATAGAAAAAGTCTGTCTACAAGTATCCGCAAAATGGCTCACACATAGAACGCAGATGACTCTTACTGAGTTTTGGGTGTCATCTGGCAGGTATCTGCTGGGATAGAGATTCTCTGACTCATGGGTGCTTCAATGGACAGATTCTTGATAGATCTCATATGATCCTCACCCTCAGATTTCAAAGTTCTGATGAAAATGACACTAAAGATAACCTGACATCTATTTCAAGTCCTCAAATTGTAGCCTAGCTACATGTCATGTTTCCTTGAAATATGCTGCTGGTGAAAGAGAAGAGTCACAATAATGAAGTTGGCCAGGGAAAAGGTGTTCTGCTCTGCCTCACACCAGCTAGCTTGTCACTCACAGGTCTTCTCACCCAACCCTTCCCAACAGCGGCAGCAGACAGAAGCTCCATTCCCCCCACCAAAAATACAATTATGCCAGTGGCTGACTCACCTTTGCCTCCCAACTTGAGGAGTGGTGAGATCAGCTAAGAGGGAATTTATATGCGAGCTCTGCAGGGAACAGTGTGCTCTGGAGATGAAGAAGTGGATTATGAATTCCAGAAACCAAGGAGTTCCTCAAACATAAACAACCTCTAATTACAGATAAAGCAACAATAAAGTAGGAATTTTCCAAGGTTGTGCTTTAAAAAGTCAAACAATGCCAGAATTAAGGCTACCAGAAGAATCTTAACCTCTTTAGAGACATACATTTTGATGATTTTCACAATCATACTGAGAATATCCATGAGAACCTGTGACAAAAATAAGACCTGACTGGACACTAGATTTTAACTCCATGAAAACTGTTCATATGCCTCATCCAAAAAAACCCTGAAAATTTCTGCAAAATTAAAATCCTGAGACAACTTTCTCCAAGATCTTTTCCAAAATGTGACATTCCCCAAATGAAATACCTTCATCTGATTTCCTCCTGGGCCTCTGGAAACCAGAGAGAAACAGCTGACTGAAATTGAGAATTCTTCTCAACTTAAAAATTACTGACAAATAAAACTGAATAAAGCCTCATCTTCAATAGATTTGCCCATCTTGAACAATGAACGAAGTGTCTGCCCTGCTGGGAAGAACAGAAACAACTATTAAGTAATGTAATTATTGATGGTATGCTAGGTACAAAGGTGATGCTTTTACCGTGCAACTTCATAAATATCTGCCTAATCCGACAAGTGATGCTATAAGATTTAACAGGTATTTGTAAAATATTTAGTGATTCCTATGTGAAAAGTCCTTTTGAAGTGTTGTTCTTATTGTTGTTGTAGAAAATAGGAAAGACCACAGTCTTACTAAAGTAAAGGAATAGAAAATACAGGAAATATGTAAAAAGAAAGAACAAAAACTGCTGTGATACTTCAAAAAATCAGCGCTTCTAAAGCCATCACTTACTATTCCATAGATTTTATACATTTTTTTTTCCCAATCCTAGGAAAACATCAGTGTTTCAGACTTATACCTTATTCACATGGCAGAGATATTACAAAGTCTAAATCTCTTCCAGGGCAACAAAGTAAATAAAACTGCTAGTACACCGTATAAATTTTGCTTAAGGGCTTTAAGGACAAAGATCTGTTTTAAGGGTAAAAATCTGTTCAGTCTTACACTGGTCTGCCAAGAAGGGAATCAAGACCTTTCTTTTTTTTCTTCTGGGAAATACAGGACTCCTCAGCTGAACTAAAGCAGCTCTGATGTCAGTGGGACACATGATATTAATGGAGGGAGTATGTGGACTACACTTTATGTCTGCCCACCCTTCAAAGTATCTGGAGGGGGGGGAAGAGGGCAGAGAACTTGTGAGAGGAGGAGGCGCAAGATAGAGCCAGAGCAGAGATTTTAGGTAATAGTGAAAGTTAAGTTAAAACTGACTGCTCTGTGGGTTTTTTGTTTGTTTTGTTTCATTGTTGTTGTTTTGGTTTATGGTTAGGGATTTGGGGTTGTTGGTTTGGGGGTTGTTTTTTTTTTTTTTTTTTTAAGAATAAAAAAATCCTAAAACCAAAACAAATGTTTGGCACTACTGGAAAAGTAGAGCTCTTAGAAATTAAATGTTAGGAATGATAGCTCATAACTCATCCCCTGTGTCAGTATCACATTATCTACCTTTCCTGATGGTTTTCTTTCCCCCTCAAGGACCAATTCAGCAGTAAATATGTTTAGACTTCAGCTACATTTGATGATCTCTGGAATGTCACTGCGCTCAAACATCTTATTTGCAGCTATTAGGATGTTATTCGTTTCACGGCTGCATTATTCATGCCCAGATAAAGCTACGTGAGTGACCTCCACGCAGATACGTGGCAAACTCTGTCTGCTGAGGGGAAGCCTCACATATCACATATCAAGCCTATCGTATCACAGCCACTGATGGCAGGGATGAAGAAAAGACCCATGACAAGGAAAATATATCACTATTTTCTCGAATTACCCTCTTCAAGTAAAGACCAACTTTTAAGTTAAAAAAACGCTTGAAGATGCAAATTACTCAATTTTTGTCATTATCCGTGAATTTTTGCAGAAAATCATACCACTGACTTGGAAATAATTTACAAAAAAAGGACATGTTTGGCACTCCATTTTTTTAGTGGAATAAAAATTTGTACAAGATGCCATTCATTTCATCTTCAAGTCAGTGCTTCGAAGCCAGCTGAGGCCCATAATTATGACTGAGCTCTGTAATCTCGTATGAAACAACAAGATAGGCTCCATCCCTTTACTATTCATATCAAGTGTCTAAGCACTACTGCCATACTAGAATTCCGTGCTATGAATTGCTAGCATGTTAAAAAAATGCATGGACTGATCAGACAATATAACATTGTCAGCACACACAATTTTTTCAGAATATTCACAGTATTGGGTGTTTCTTTTCTTCAAAACCCCATGTGCAAGGGCCCTGTGGCTGTATCTGACGGTCAGATTTCAAAATAATTTCTTACCTCTGCTTTTAAGTGAAGTTTGATAGTATAAGGCAGCAGAACCCTATCAAAAGTACAGAAACCACCAAATAAGATGCTATAAAACCATACTGTTTTAAAACCTCTCTTGAAGGCAAAGACAATCTCATGATTATTATTAATAAAACTACATCAGTGCAGAACAAACATAAGCACAAAGTTGCATTTTAAGCTGTGAAAGGTCACACTCGTCTCAGTACCTGTACTTTCCAGTATTTATATTTAATTCCAGCCTGCCTGTAACTTAGAAAGAGCATCTGTATTTTTCCAAATAAAATGTGAATATAATTTTAAGATTTATATAGATCAGGAAGAAAAAAATCTAGAACGAATGTGTAAATCTTTGTGATTTATGAGAATAGGTTTATATTTTAAAATTGCTTCCATGAGATGTAGTCCAAAAAAATCTTTACTGTAATCTAGAATAAAATGAACTTTATATTGATTTTATTCTGCGATTAGTCCAAAAATGAGAAATAACAGAGCTGGCTATGTTATTACTGGTTGATAAACAATGTGTGGTATGGGGTTTTTTATTCAAGGCTAATATCTGAGCAAAAAGGTTAGCTTCTTAAAGCTTACAATAAAAATGTGAAATATCAAGAACTGAGCAGGGGAAGGATTTGCAACACCAACAGATTAACCTTCATTCTGTAAAGCTAAAAGTGAGCAAATAAAAGAAACATGTCTGTCATCAATAGCACTGTGATGACACGAGGAAGGTCACATTTGCCAGAGTTTTCATGTCTTCCCCCATGGGGTACATGAAACATGTCAAGTACATGATCATGTACCTGGAGGAGCAACAATATTGTATGTGATCAATCATCATTTCTGCCTCTTGAGTGGAAAACGTAAACTTTCAGGAGTCAACAAATTCAAAAATGAATTAATGCATGTACAGCTCAAGAACTGAGACCACTATCACTATAAGTGAAGTGTGAGGAACTATTCAAAAGTCTTTGGACAGTTATCTGCCCCAAAACACGCCAATAATTATGAATGTCTCCTCAAAAAAAATTTTCAATAGCAACCAGGTAGAAGACAAACACTGGATCTTTTTCTTGTCTTTTACCCATTCAATTGTGAAGTTACAATTAAGTGATATTTCTGAACAAATATGGGGTTTATTCTGCAGCTTTTCTGTTATTTCTGAAATTAATAATTTGGAGATTTTTCTTGAAATTTCCCTTGTTTCAACGGTTGGGATTTTTTGACAAATATTCTAATGTACATGTGCACTCCCCATCCTGTAATGTTGCTCTGATCTAAGAATTACCCCTGTGAAATGTTACAAAAAATATTTTCTTTTGTTTCTGTAGCACAGTCCCGATCTTTTCAAGCTCTCCAAACCTCAACAATGGGCTATGTCACAGTTTAGAATACAGCTCAAGTCAAGCATTGTGAAGTAGGAAGAAAAAGAAGTGAAATACTGTCAACTAAAAAGCCTAAAATACTTTATCCTGCTATATTTAATTGAAAAATGCAGTATTTCAATACTTCAGTGTGATCATATTGGCATGTTTCCTTTCATTTGCTTAAAGAATAATATCAGAGTACTCACAATACAGAATGTGAAACTCAAGATGTTTATGCTGTTAAATATAATGAAAAAATATATACACATATACATAAAGCTGCTATTCCAATTCCACTTTAAGAAAAAGCCAAGCACGTCTAAAGCCCATTTTAATTATTTTTGGACTTCATATTTTCTTCCTGAGTTATGTCAAGAAAGAGAAAATGTATCACCAATAATATTTTAAAGCCATCACTTAATGCTCTATCATACATCACCATACATTCCAGTTTCCAGACCCTTCAGCAGTTGTACAGCTGTTATTTATGGCACTAGCTACCAGTTTTATAGGCTGATTAGCAGAAAGGGAATGGGACGTGGGCTTTTTTTTTTTTTTTTTTGGCTTTTGTCTCTTCAAAAATGAAAGCGGAACAAAACCAGTACAAATAAGAAGGAAAGTGTTGCCCTGCCTTTGCTTAGTTTGGGCTATTTTCCTTTCAAGTTCTCTTTTATGGACTCCCACTGAAAACATGTCTATTAGGAGCATTTGTTAAGGCTAAACTGATGGGTTACCAGTGGCCTTTGTCTTCCTGGTTTTAAGTATTTTAATTCTTCCATTATGTCAACCACAAAAATATTCTTTCCATATTCATATACTGGTGTCACGTCTCATAAAGCTACACAACACTGAAGTAGTATTCAATTATCTCTTGCTTAACAGCTCTCTACTGTCGAGCACCAAGTACAGCTCCAAAGACAACACAGAACACAACATTAAGTAAATTTCAATAAAAAAATACAAGATAACAGGTCCTCTCCCTCTCACCTGTCAAACAAAAATACATTGTATGTTACATAAAACACTAACAAAAAAATATAATAATTCCAATTTAACAAAACATGAACAGTAACACATTTCAACATCAGCATCAATCATTAGCACATAGGGTAAGTTATCATAGTAGAAAGAAAAACAGGTAAATTGTTTAAAAGAAATGCTGTGTTACTAGAAACACAAGCTCATATGTGACAACAAATAATACTGCAAGAACAATCAAATTGCCATGCTCAAAAGCATAGGATATAGAAGCAAAATGGAAAGGATATGCTTTTAGTGGTAATTAAGAACTGAAACAATCATATTATAAATATTCATTATAGAAAGATAGCTTCACTCCTTAGAAAATATTTCTGGATTCCAGATGTGTAATTGACTTTTTTTTCTTCCTTGCTATGAAGGATGAACAACCACAGCACCTGTTGTACCACACAATTGGTCTGTTCATAACACTGAAAAGTTAGACACTTCAAGGTGAAAATATGCAAGAGGCTTTTCTCTCATTACTTAATTCTGCAGGTCTGTAAAACTGAAAGGATTAAAACTTTAGATCCATTGACTACAAGCCTAGGGAAAAGACCAGAATGGTGCAGTTAATGCCCAGCTTCTTTTTAAAGAAAAAGTCACAATGACTTATTCTGCCTACAGGAATAAGCAATAAGAGGATCTGGCTGGAAGAAGATATCCAAAACTTGGAGGGCAAATCTTAACACAATCAACTTTTTGGAGGACTTCTATTCCCATGGTGAGAAAACAGCAGAGGTGTTAATTGTGAACTACGGTTCAATATAAAGGCCCACAGAGCACTTGGTACTTAGTTTTTTGTTTCTCATGAAAGGCCCTTACTTTTTTTTTTTTTTTTTGCGCTAAAAATTCAAACTCCAACCCCTCTGTTCCACTCAGAATTCATAGTTATGCCTAATCTGCTGCTTTTCTGGCTCCCTTACAGGTCCTGTTGGCAGGTAGTGAATGCAAAATAATTTAATGGGAGAACCCCTGGGAACGGGAGCAAAAGTTTGGAGCATTTACAATTTTACAATGACGTACAGCCAGCTGTTAGAGGAAATAGGCCTCCAACACTGGAGCTCACTGGAATGAGACCATTTGCATGGATATTTTCAACTCATCAATCTGAAAAAGAAGGAAACTAGATCATCCAAACAACAAAAGAACAGGATTGTCCTAGACAGGGAAACATCATGAGGACATATGGTACTTATTGAACCCATTGCACAATGAGAACTCCAACTCCAATTTGAGGGCCACAAACTGTGGAGGCCACAAGCAAAGTGAGGGCCAATAGAGCTTGAAGGCCCAGATGGGAAGGTAAAGCAAATAAAATAGTTCAGAATGGTAGCAAGCAAAGAGAAGAAACTGCTGGACAAGGACAATTTGATATGTTGGACAGTTTATACAAATATGAATTTAATTTTGATCTAGCCCAGAGCACATTTTGGACTACGTGATCAGACACTAATTCCCATCTTTTCTAATACTTACCATCTTCTGAACAATAGCTCTAAGTGATGGCAACTGGTGCCAAGTTTAAAGAAAATGGGCTTAATTCATTTCCCGCTGAAATCAATAGAAATGTCTCCTCGTCTTTGGAGGAAGCTAGATTAAGACATATATTAGCAAGAGTACCAGCTCATAACAATCCTTTTACAAAACAACTAGAAAAATTGGAAGAAACTGGAGAACAAACTGATGAATACGCACTGTGATTAAGAAAATTATTTTTAAATATACATTATTCTTCCTTTGATACAAAAGTCAGTATGATGTCCTATTTCACTCTCATTTCTTCCCACTCATTCAACTGATCAATGGTTCCCAAGGTGCCTGTTTATCTTGTTTTTCTCTACTTCAGTCTTCTCCATGGAATTGCTGTCTCAACTTTTTTATGTGAGACAAGCATTATTTTCAATCCAGTGCCTCCTAAAACATCCATAAGAAGGAGATTAAAAGAAAAACATCTGTTCTAAAAATCTTGTATTCATTTAGGTGTGGGATTTTCTAAAGGAGGGCACTGGTTTATAGAGCTGAACTCTCCTGAATTCCTTTGAAAAATCATACTTCTAAATCAAGGATGGTGTCTTTGTAGGGACACTAGCCAGGACTCAATGAACCACAGCCAGAGGGTCTCTGCTCAGTTTCATGGTACAAGGTGCCTATAAGGCTATTCCAAGCAAGGTCTGAAGCCTCTTTCACACTCAGTAGTTAGAAAGGGAAATCAAGGAGACAGGAGGTTCAATCGCACTGGACCAGGGAAGAGAAGGAACATTCGTCACGTAGGGATCAGCTGGTACAGGGAGGCGCTAGCAGGTCAGTGGTAAAAGCAGCCATTTGTGTCTTCGTCTGTGGAGGTTTTCAAGATCCAGATGGATAAAGCCCTAAGTAACCATGTTTAATTTCATAGCTGTCCCTGCTTTGAAAAAGGTTAGTCAAGAGACCTTGAGGATCCTTCCCACCTGAATTATCTTGTGATCCTATGCTTTTTATTGCCCCCACTTTTTAATCTCTGTCTCCCAGTTGAGAGGTGAAGGGGAAAAAAAAAAAAAAAAAAAAAAAAGGAAAAAAGTCAAACACAGTTACTTAGGCTAAAAAAAAAATAAAAATTAAAATCTGTCTCTCTAGCAGACTTGAGAAATCCTTTAGTCTATACCCCTTCCACAAAGGAGAACCACGATACATATACCATTCCTGACAGATCTATAATTTGCATTCCTTAAGATTTCCTCTGTGGAGTAATGGAGACTCAACAGCCTCTGCTAGTAACTTATACTGGTACTCCACTATCCTTCTCTGGAAGGTTTATCCTAACTCAGGATCTAAATCTGTTCCACTGCAGTGTAATTCCATATTTTATTGTTCCAGCTGTTAGACATGGAGGGCAGATTATTCCTTCTCTCCTTGCAGCATCTTCTTTGGCATTTTTAAATGAATGTAAGTCTTCTATTTAGTCTAAATAACCCCAGTTTATTCAAACTTTCCCAGTGTTTCAAGTCACCGATCATTCTCCTTGCTGTCTGCTGCGCACTCTCCAGCTGGCCAGTATCCTTCACAACATGCAGTGCTGAGAACTGGGCAGCCTGAGACTGCTGCAGGGAACAGAGTAGAAAGTTGACCACATATCTTTCAGGCTATGCTCCACACGCAGTCATGTTTGCTATAGTCACAGCATCACAAGGCCCTTGGCTTGAACCCAACGCATAATCAGCTATAATTCCAAGTTAGATGTTTTCCTTCAAAATTGGTATTAGCCCATATTCCTGCAGCAGATACTGAAGCAGTCAATTAGTTCTGCCAAAGTGTTGAATCTCCATTTCTCCTTTTTGGACGATATCCTGACTTTTCCAATTCACATCTTCAACTGTCCAGATTAGAAATTTGGACTTCTAAATTAAATCTAACAAACTTCTATTCCACCACTTGAGTCATTAATGAAAATATTGACCAGAACTACAAAGCTGTGTAAGTAGGAGGAAACTGTTATTTCCTGAGCCTCTTTCCTAACCTCCTTCCTCATTTTAAGTCCATTTCCTCCCTTCCTCCCTCCCTAGGGCATCTGCAGAGAGCAGGCAAAGAACGAGAAGAGAAGCCAGGCTTCATCTAGCCCAGCAGTCAGACATGTAATTTAGCAGTGGTAAAGGCCAAAAGCAGCGACAAAAAGGTAATAGGACAAGAGAACTGTGATTCAAAAGTGGAATGCTGTATAAGGCAGCTGATATCACACCTTGTTTGCCACTGTTCTGGAGTTTTAAAATGTGACATTTGCATGTCTAAATGGTCCTGCACACAACCTACACCTGTGATCATGACATTGTGTCTTGCAGGTCAAAATAGGATGGTAGAAATAGCAGTATCTGATATTCTTACATCCTCTGTAAAAGCCGTCTGGCTGAGCTCAGCCCATTCTGATGGCACCCATCAGAGAGTCTACAGTGTCTTAGCCCTATACAATCTCTCTAACTCTTTTCAAATGTTCTTCTTGCATGCTCAAACCCAGAAACTTTCAGCTTAATGGCTTAATTATGCACTCAGATAATGTAAATACAATACTTTGGCGGCTGTAAAAAAAAATCCAATTTTGTCTGCTGGCAGAGTGTCTAAATGTGAAGCAATTTGCAATTTGCCTTATTCTGAACAGAGCCAGAAATCTTGATAACGTTCAGTCATATTTGAGTGCTTTCCACTTTGTGGTATTGCCAAACACTGGCACCCCCTTCCTAACTGTGTAATGTCCATTTTAAGACAATGCCAGAATCCAGGCCAAAGCTAGTAGTCTTTATGGGAGGCTTTAAAAAAATATATGTATTTATAGGAATTAGTATGACCATCAAAAATTAAAACAATTAATCGCCTATTGTTAATATAAGTAAAAATGTGAAATCTGCATTTGGAATAGAAACAACTGGAAATCACCCACAGCTCAAGTTGTAGATAGATGTAATTGACCTTGGCTCTGGTCAGCAGCACACAGTGAAAAAGAATAAAAGAATCTCAAAAAAAAAAAACCCCCAAAAAAAAACCAAAAGGAAAAATCAGAGTGTCCTTCTCCATTACGTATTCCAATTTTATGTAAATGTTGCATTCATCACTATCCTAGCCTAACACTGGAGAAAGAGGATCACAGTAAATTTCCTGTCAGTAGCTATCAACGACAGCAAAATCTCTTTGTTATTTTCCACCCTATTATGAATCACTGAGAAGGACATAGGATTTTTTTTTCCCCTTACTAGGAACTGAGTTTATTCTTGCCACCTCAGTCAGGATTGACCTACTTAGATAGTCCATGAAATATATAATATTATTGCCAGGTGCATTGTTTTCCGATACAATAAAGAATCTCTTCATGTTCCCTGAGTGCACCATGTGCTAAAAGGCATCTGCAAAATCTCAGAGAAGGCAAACAAAGAAATTCAGAGGAAAAAATACACTTGGTACATAATTACAAAAGTGCTCAACATTAGACAAAATTTTTCCTTTTTTTTTTTCTAAATTTCAGAATCAGAAAGGAGGAAAATGTCTGAGGTTTCCAGACCACAAAAACATTCTCCACTTAGTTTAAAGAATACTGAACTCCGGCACCTAGCAGTAGTAATACAGGCAAAATATCTCAAGGCATCTCCTCCCTTTTCACAATGACTTTTCCACAGCAGTGCTAGGGTAAAATAATGACAATCTCACATCCCTGCTGCCAACTCTTACCCATTGTACCAGAGCATTATAAGCATTTGGCAGCCATCCAACAAGCCAGAACAGAAAATTATTTAGCTGAAAAATAAAGTAGGGGTGTTTGCCAGTTTCTTTTTAAGCCAAATGAATTCCCCAATCAGGTTCACCATTTTGTTGTGCAAGAGCTTGTGCTAGAATGGCAGTCGTTAACACAAGGGTGAAGACTACATGGGTTGTATTATTAGCCAAATTCTAGCTGCAGTCTCAGAATCCCAAAAGACACATTAGCATGTTTTGAGCAGTAGGCTGGTGGCAGGGAAGATTCTGTCACTGAATTCAAACCTGGTCTCACTCACACTAGCTGCACACCAATATGCTGCTCTCAATTTTCATCCCTGTAAGGGAAAAATCGAGACCAAGGAGTTAATGAAATGTTGGGTGAAGAATCAGCTAAACATGTCAAAATGTCATAAAAAATATTGCTCCCAGAAGAGAAAGAATCAAGAGTTCACCAGCAATAGCATATGGCTGGTGATCATCATTAGCAACCAAAAAGGGGAAAAAAAAGGAAAGAAGGAAAAGGAAAAAGGGAAAAGGGAAAAGGGAAAAGGGAAAAGGGAAAAGGGAAAAGGGAAAAGGGAAAAGGGAAAAGGGAAAAGGGAAAAGGGAAAAGGGAAAAGGGAAAAGGGAAAAGGGAAAAGGGAAAGCGAAAAGGGAAAGGGAAAGGGAAAGGGAAAGGGAAAGGGAAAGGGAAAGGGAAAGGAAAAGGAAAAGGAAAAGGAAAAGGAAAAGGAAAAGGAAAAGGAAAAGGAAAAAGAAAAAGAAAAAGAAAAAAGGGAAAAATAAAGGAGGGGAGGAAAAGGGAGAAGAAGAAAAGAAAGGTCTTATCCCATCCTACAATTCAGTCAGATATTTTCCTGGCTGCTACTCTAAATGATAAATCATATACATTACAAAAAATTCCAAAATACGGTGGTGCCTCTAGTTCGGGTTTTATTTATGATGTCTTCAAAGACATGGACAACTGAGGAACCTCCCATATAGATGAACTTCAATATTATTGAATCATGAAAGGTAACAGCAACTGATTCTTAACCACAAAGATCAAATCTAAATATCACCTTTTCTTAAATGCCATTCTGCTATCATTCTTCTCTTCATTAAATTTTCTTTCCATGTCATGTTTTTCATTATCAATTCTATTCAGTAAGCATAGTTCTGCAATTAATTTTGCAATGTTTTTGTTCATTTTCTTCCCATAGCCCATAATCGCATATAGTGTGTCTTTCTGCAAGAAATAAGCTTAGCAGGGTTAGCAGATGCCATTACTATACATCACAGGCATGAAATTCAAATACCCAACAGTCTGTTATATGACTACAAAAATAAAAAGTAGCCCTCTCTCTGTATAACATTATTACAAGACAGAACACATATAGAATGAAGCAAGATGAACTTTAATCTGCAATAGACATGCTCTCTTCTGGATTATAGTACTTGTATTAAGAAATCAAAACAGTTTTGAAGTGGATAATCAAACTCTGAAGTTTTGTTGTCTTATAAAAGGTCAGTTCCCTATTGATGTAAATCAGCTGAATTGTATTTCATACCATAACATTTATCTGCATCAGTGAAGGATCTGTAAACACAGGGAGAATAGTCTTGCAGTGTAGGAATGAGGAGCTCAGAGTTTAGTTCCCAGCTGTGCCACCACTTTTCTGCATGAAATTTAGATGTAAATCCCCTCATTATAAACATTATTTCTGCTCTACAAAATTGAAATAAACCTTTTCTGGATAGTGTATTTAAATTGCAAGCCACTTGAGGCAAGATAAACAATTATTGTTGTTTCAAAGTGGTAGAAACATAGTACTTATCCATTTTTTTCCTTTAACTACTGATCTGGTTTCTATGGGCAAGTCCAAAAAAACCTGTGATTCTGTCCACATCAAAAAAGATTCTTAGTAAAACTCTCCAAAAAACTTTTCCCAAGTCATTTCCCAACCTATGAACCTCTAAACCACAAAAGTCTACAGAATCACAGCACAGAATTGATGATGTTTGTATTTTGCCCAGTGTTTCTTTGTCAAGTAGCACCTTGCACAGTCACTAACCTGAACATACTATAGAACATGTTGAATACCCATTCAATAAATACATTCCATCTTAACATCTAAGCTCCAAGACCCTTCACAACTTAGTTACTTCTTTCCTCTGTTCATACTTTTCACCTTGCTTGTTTGACTACCTGTTTTCTTTACAGCTCCATGATTTCAACTAAGAAAAGTAGCCCTCAGACATAATTTACAGTTTAGGTTGTCTCAAAATTCCTTAGCCAAAATACTACTGGCACCCACTCTGAACCTTATTATCTCCATTTAATGCTGGTTATTTTTAACTTTCATAGGAATTGTCCCCACAAAAAAAGGAGAGTGCAAATATTCTTATAAGCATTGAAGAAGGAACTACTATGCCAAATACAAGCACTACATCACAGTCTACAAATAGGAAGGTTGGTGAATTCATTTCAAGTTGCTCATAAGCACAAGAAAGCAGTTTTATTCATTTTGAGATGGGAAAGAGACATTTTAAAAAAATGTACCTGTTCTCGAGAAGGCAGCATTCAAAAAGGCATTTATCTGAAATGGCTTGTGCTGCTGATCTGGGGCTACAGAATTTAACAAAATTATACCCGCATTCAAAGCGCTGGGGATTTAAATAAATCAGACAAAGATCTGGCATATCTTCCAAACGAGGTCATGTGAATGAGCACACATGCAATCAGGTTTCATAAATATGACAACAGAGAAAGGGATCTCGAGTTTCCTGAAAGCTAGTAAGCCTGAATGTTTCCGTGTGTCAGAAAACGAATAGGAAATTTTGAACGCTAGGTCCGTATGCCCAGTGCTTTTTCTTATGACAGGGCCAGAGAGAAATCTTAATGTCAAACTTCCAAGATGAACTAATCTTCTACTTTTTCTTTCTGTCATTCTTTCTCCCTCAGCCTGACAGAACAAAGACCCTGTACTAAAGCATTTACATTGCTGCATTAGAATTAGAAAGGAGCAGATTGCCAGACAGTCTTGGTAAAAAAAAATAAACCAACAATATGAAAGTGATCTACATGGAGCAGATTGTTAAAAATCAGCTGGCTTGAACTTTTTCACACAGAAATAACTACATAATATGAAAAAGTAGGCAAGCAAATTGCAGAAAAAGAGGCTTAAAATATTTGCACAGAGAAAAGGATAAAAAACTGTTAAATTATCTGCTGTGAATTGCTCCCCAATTTCAGCACTGCATCATGTTCTACTATTTGAGCAGGAAAACAATTAGACTTCCAAAGTAACTCATACATACCTCAGTAACCTTGTATTAATCTGCAAGGTCTAGAAATCAAGCTGAGATCTCACAACAGGCCTGGTATAAATAGTGAAAATATTTAATGGCTATAATGATTAGCTATACCATTAAGGATAAACAGACAGCAAAACTTTATGAGTTTGCTTCCACTTGTGCAACAACCGATAATACACCACATGTTTATAAACAGAACAAACATGACTTTCTCTCATTCCTTTTAACAGAGTTAAATCAATTTCCCAAATGCTTTGGTTTAGCTTATCCACAAAGAATTATCCACAACTTTGTTTTTGAAAAATGATTCAAGATTCCAAGTAGGTGAAGAAGTATCAGCCCAGCTGTAGGTAGAGTGTAAGACCTGTCTCATCCTTCCAGATGTACACCGAAGCAGCAGTGGCTTACACTTTTGCAGAATAATCTGGACCAATGAGGCGACAGAATTCAAAAATCTTATTGCTGTTTTTTAGGGAAGTAATAACAAAACAACTTGCTGCACCCTAGCATATGCTTCTAAGGAAAATGCAGCCAGGCAAAGCTGTAAGGAAATCCAGCATTTTCATAGAGGAAAATACATATAACTAAAGCCTAGCAACAAAACTGTGGAAACATTTTTTTTCAGCAAACAAACTGAAAATTGCATTCAGTTAACAAAATCAATGTAATTTTTTGGTCAACCAAACAGCTATATTTCTTTTTCTCCTCTGCCCGACAAAGCTTAAACACTTCTCTGCAGTCTTCCTAATGCTTAGTCTAACTACTTTATCAGTGATGTTTCATAGCCAGCCTATTCAGACTTAAAGTCTTCTTAGAAAAATGAAAGCTGCAAGCAAAAAAACCAATAACAACAACAAAAAAAAAATCTCTTGTCGTACTTTTACATAATAGTACAAGACTGAATAGGAAGATTCATTTGTGCTGCCTGTCCGAGAGACCAGGAATCCTGCTTGCAGCCCTGCAGGCATGTACCCTTCACTGCTACTGCAGTATACTGCACACTAGGTTCCACAGCCCTCGTCTCCCACTTACATGAAGAGGCCGCACCTCCTTGGGGTGGGCATGCTGAAAATATTTCTAAATAAAAGAGTGAAAATGTTCATTTCAGCAGTTAGCAATCAAGCCCATTTTTTTCCCCCCAACTTTTAGATGAAACTTTTGCATAAATTTAATCAGTCAAACTCACAAATCGTTTCAGAATGATTGAAGTTACATTGCTTAGGGAATTATTTGCTGGGAAAAAAATAAAATAAAACAAAGAGTTCTCCTCTGGAAAGAACAGCTCTGCATTCTCTTCCTGGCCATGCCAGAAACTGGTTTGTCTCCTTAGTTAACTTATTCAAATTCTCTTTGCCTGTCTTCTCTTATTGTCGGATACTGATCATGATGCCGCCTGACTCTAATGGTGCTGCAAAATTACATCACTAATATCAAAGGTCTTTGAGATTCTTGTGTGGAAGACTTAACAGAAATGCAAAAAAATAAGATTTTGCACTGAGCAGCAATACCATCTTTTACTCCTTTGAATATGAGACAGAGAAAAAAATCAGGGAAAAATCAAATACACAGAGCCAGATCTAACTCCGGAAAATAGAAATTGAGAAAGTCTACACTCTAAAGAATGCAATACTGTAAGGAGTGTTTTAATAAACATTCATTAATTCAGTGATGAAATTTTCTGCTGTTGAAAAGCATCATTCCATCAAATTTTTAACTCCTTGCTGTAGAAATTTAAAAAATATATTTGTTGATAAGTTAACATATGGTGGCAAAAAGCTGCAACCTCATTTAAAATTCTTTCAAATGAAAATTTAATTTAGATTTAATTAGAAAGATGCATGACAAGTGATTGCTATAAGTTTGTTGACAGAGGCCCCATCTAGCAGCTCTACTACCAGAGCATGCAAAAACCTACAGTACGAAAGGAACCATGATGTTGTGCAGAGATCTCTGAAGAGCCTGTACAAAGTCATTCAGACTACAAACATTGATGCTTCTTTTTTCAAATTAATCACCAATAGATCACATTTTTCCCCCAAAGGTTAACCCACCCATTCTGCTGGGGTGGATGGTACCCTTGATTAACCACATTTCTCATGAAAAGTCATAAGTAACTGCCTGACTTCAATCTCTAAGGGAACTAGACTCCCTCCATAAATGATAATCTGGGAAGGCAGCAGGAATGGAGGAGAGCTTACACATTAACAACATGGTTGAGCTGATGCAGGTGGCCATAACTTACTGCAGATGGAGGTATAAATTGCTAACATCTCTCACAGGACCATAGCATTAAGCATGCATGTACAATACCATATGTAAGAGTTTGAAGCCATAATGACTTCCTCAGAAGAAGCATCATTTAGGGAACTGAGTGATGAAATTTTCTCTTTCATCTGGAGGAAAAGGTCCCAAAGGAAAAGAATGATGAGATGTTTGTTTATCATTTTTAAATGAGCTGCTAGAAAAGAAGAGGAAATGTTGAGACATTTTCATCCTGGAAAGAGGAGAGACATTGTGGTTTACTATTATTGTCATTTAACAAGCCAATGGCATGAAAACAGTAAGGGATCTTCACCATACACCCAGCCAATGTATGTGTTGCAGGAGAAGGAAATGGTTCTCTTGCCCGCAATTTAAAAGTAGGAGAGAGTCAGTGAGTCCTTCAAGGGTCTAAGTTAAAAAGTCATCTATTTAAATTGCAAATCCATCAATTCAAATTGCAACTGTGCACTTCTAGTTTGAAACGTAACAGACTTCATAAGCTTCATAACTTAAACTCAGGAAAAGAAACCACCCATGGCTTCAATCTATTATTTCAGAGAATAAATTGGGATAGATCGTGAACATATGTACATCCTAGCATGGCTGTGGGAATCTCTACAGATGCCTTTAAACTTCCAAATGCTAAATAGTGAAGAAGATGCTCTGCTAGGCTGGAAACAGAGAGATGTTACTGTGTTGTTTCTGATTTAGGGGTGTAGCCGTCATACAAGAAAGATTACCAAATTGTCCATTCAGATTCTCCTTTAAATCTGTTTTTCTAGGCTAGGGACACTCTGTAGCATCATGGATGTAAGGCTTGGATTTGATGCAATAGCAATACAAGTTGTTCTACAGTTAACAAATATATTGGTATTTAATCCACCAAACATTGTAAACACTAGGGCAAATATTTTAATAAGCTACTGTGTAGTCATTAAATATTGAAATCTGTTCTTAATTAAGTACTTTGTTTGACATAAAAATCCTCATTCTCAATACAAGATTTAGCTCTCTTCCAACACAAGGGCAGCAGCATGACATGATGTGTTAGACCATCTGTGTTTACAATCACTGGCTTTCCTAATGTATATATGAAAATGAGGTCAAGCCTGAAACAGTTTGCTTTATTTAGTTAGAAGATAACTCAGGCTGTTTCCAGACATCAAAATCCATGACTTTTCATAAGTCTGACTAATTACAGAAATGAACTGCTGCTTTGAAATTGCACTTCTGAAAGTTTTTCACATTTCTTTGAAAATTATGCAGTGTTGTAGAATTACATAAATTGATCCAATTTTTGCTGCTACAAGTACCTGTGACAATGTGTATGCTGAAAATTAGAGGAAAGCACAACAGCCATGTTTTTCAAGGTTTTATAAAATCTAACCCAAGTCCCCCATTAACCATTTTCCCTTTGGTCTATAGTTTGTACCTTCAAACAGAAATTAGGTGATATACAATTTCACTTTAAAATTACATCTTCCAGGCTCATCCAACTTTTAAATATCTTTTACTATTATTATTTCTAAACATGGAGACAGTTACTGGCAGATGATATTCAGCTATGCAGTCATTACAAGAATTATACCATCAAAAGTGTTACACTGCATTAGTAAGGATATCACTGTTGGAAGAGACCAAACCTGTGGATGAGGGAAAGGCTTGGCATGGGAAGAGAGGGAAGACAAAGACATCACAGCACTATGGAGAAGTTCATACTAATACCTATAACAAAACAAAGCCACTCCTTGTGAGAACTGCCGCCACAACTACCAGCAGGCTGTGGAATCCATACAGAAGGCAGGAGCTCCCTCAGTTTCTCTTAGAGTTATTGTACCCACTCAAAAATTGTACAACCTGAGAGATCACTTTCTGCAAATATACATATGTTGCTTACCTCTACAACTCTATACTTAAAGGCAATAAACTTTTCCAAAAAATAGTGAATGAAATTCAGAGGGTAGATGTAAGTGTTTAGAAGATAAAAATCTCCACAATGTCCAGGCATTAAATTTCATTCCAGGCAAAGAGACACCAAGCATTAGGCTTCTGAAATTCAGTGTATGAATACATGGAAGTGGCTACAATTTCCTCAGAATGTTTGGTGGTTTTCTAAAATCATCAGTGCCTGTAGCCATGTGATAGTTTGGCATTCTTTTAGAAAAACAGTCATGTCTCCATCTTTCAAAGTTTCAAAAGAAAATTCAAGAAAATATAACCTATACTAGCTCATATAGCCAGATGGCAAATAAAATTTAAAGAAAGCAACTGAAATGTATTTAGAATCTCTAATTATATTGGGCTCGAATTTTTATCACTAGGGCTGGCTAAGCACTAACCTCTAGAAATGTATGAAAGGTTGGGCTACCCGGGATGGTGAAGAATTATCTAGTGACTCCTAGAATTCTAATGAGCAAAAGCTGCATTAAATCAAGGTAAGAATATTTAGAAAAATAATGCTAAAATGTGGAAGATTGCAGGCATCATTCTTAGTCACCATTTTCTTTTTTTGATTCTTCCTATGCCTTTGATCTAGAGAGAGGCAATAAAAGTAATATGAGGTATGAAAGGAAAATCGTATAAAAGGGAGGCATTGGAGGCCCGTTAAACACAATCGGTTACAGGGAATGAAGGACAATACATGAGCAAAGGCAAAAAAAAGTGCAATTTTTACATTTTTAATATTTTTTTTAATAATTTCAGGCAAGTTTCTTTAGAAAAACTGTGATTTCCTAGAATATTTTCAACTGTTTATAGACCTTGCTATACAATCTATTTCAATATGCTTGAATATTGCACAAAGACTTACCCAGCAGTTTCTAGCCCTTGTTCTACCAGTCATTCTACCTGTTCTAAACCAGTCATTACAAAAATTCTTCTTGCATTGCTTTGTGCTTAACGTTTGATAATGAAAGATAAATAAGTACTTGACCACAGATCCTCAAAGTATTGTTTTAGAGTGAGCAGAGATGAATTTGCTTAACTGACAGCACAGATGATCAAAATAATAATTTATAGGGAAGAGGCACTACAGATGGCAACCAGCACTTTATCTCCCCCAAACTGCATCTCTACTGTACTCCCACACTGATCTGGAGGAAGTACTATGAGAAATGAGACAAACAAAGCAACATATAGGCTTTTTGATGAAAGAGCTAGAAAATATGCAAAATTCACCTCCCCTCACGTGGGACAAATGCCATTTCTGTCACTATTAAGCTGAAGTAGCAACAGGCCAAAAAGGAAGCTTAAAACCACCCAGGAATGTTGTGTTTGCACATTTCACAAGAGATTCTTTTGTTTCAAACACTTTTCCATTTTAAAACAGGAAAAATCTGTTTTGAAATTTACAGCAAATTTTCAAAATACTGAAAATGTCTGTTTCAACATTTTCCTCTGCATTTTGACTTGTTCTGTCATATTGATTTTGGGGTTTTTTTTCCAAAGTTTGAATTAAAAAGACAGCTTAAAACTAATTTTTAATAATGATCTAAAGTAAGTTTACATTGCATCTTCAGACATTTTTATACATTTTTCTATCAGGACAGCATGAGTAAGCATCAGCATCTTTCTGACAAGCTAGGGTCTTTAAAAAAAAAAAAAACAAACACAAAAACACAAAACACACAACAAAAAACACCAAAACAATCAGAAAATACTCTACTGGAAAAAAGCAAGCATGTTCCAGTAAAAAAAACCCCAAAACCAAAAAACAAACAAACAAAAAAAACCCCAACCAAAATATAGTTTATTTAAAAGGATTTTTATCCAACAACCTCGGCTACACTCACTAGACAAGACACTTTACAATATTTAGAGCAACCAAAGCAATCAGTTATATACAATTCTCCTAGCATATCTGCAAATATAAAGACAGATCTTCCTAATAACCAGTATGTATTCAAGGGGTTAATTAAACTGGTCCAAAAGAAAACCCTGTCATCTTTAGCTGTGTTTTCAAATCACTGTCATTCCCTTCCTACCAAGGCTAAGTAATGTTGTATGTATTATTGAATTTGGTTTCTGAAATCCCAGAACCTATGCTATAAAGAGAGGTCTGAAACAGACGTCTTTGTCAACATCTATGACATCTACATGCAAGTGTGAGAAATCAAGCATGGTTACAAGTGAATTTCAAAACACACATAACTGAGAGAAATTAATAGAGAAGGAAAAAATGGTATGGAGAATCTGATGTGGAACTGACCACGCAGATCTGAAACAAGAAGAAAAGGGTTGGTGAGATTCATCTTTCTTATCTATACATTTTACCTATTAAATATATATAAAAGTAGATAAAAAAAATAAATGCAGGCATGCAGATTGGCTATACACTGACTGCCATAAACACTTATCTGTGGGACAGGATGTAAACCTGCCATCCTAAGAATTGTGCAGCTTCTCCTTAAAGTATATGGGGCATGGAGCTACTACTAAAATATTGATTTTCTTAAATAGTAAAAGCACTAAAATTTTACTCTCTTATTTGTTCATTTTCATAAGCTACTTTTAGTTACAATGGAACTTGGACTAATTCTTGGTTTCTGTTGGATATGACCAGTCTGGGAAATCCCAAGAATTGCCTGAATAAGAATACTCAATTTAATATTCAAGTTACATTCAGCAGAGTGTAAAGCACATCTACACATAGCTTTTATTTCATTCTGAACTATCATAACCACAATAGAAGGATCAGTGGGAGCACATCATTCATACACTAATAAATAGAAATCGAAGTGGGAACTGCTGAAATGAAATCAGGAGTTAAAAGCACTGCACTCTATAGCGCGACGCACTTATGTAACAGACATAGTTAATTTCAGATGGCCCAGGTATGAGGTGGCTATCAAATTGTGTTCTCATCAAGTACTAAATTATACTATGAGACACCTCAGTACTTTCAATAGCACCATTAGTTGAATAAATGCTGCATAATACAAGCACCAGAATTCAAATCTGCCCATAATTTCTAAAATGAAATGTGATCACTTCGGTTACTTACTTGAAGCAAAAGGTATCATGGTTAGCTATTAGTATTACTAACACAATCACCGAATGTATATGTACAACTTTATACAAAAAAGTATATATACAGTAGAAACTTTCATTTATTTGTTCTAAACTGTCTTTAAATTTCTCATTCAAAATCCAACTTCCAAATACTTAGGGAAAGATATTTGGAGCTACCTTTGTGAGAAATAGTTTAAAATGTGAAGATCCACATCTAGAGTCTGAACTTTTATTTAATGACACTAATGAGAGTGTTGTCACAAATTTTAAGGGCAGAAGAATCTATTTTTTATAATGCATTGTCACACAAGCATTCTTAAGGAAGGATTGTGTTCTTAGGGACTGAAACATCAGCTGCAGCAGCATGCTGCTCATGTCTGAGCTCTGAGATCGCTTCGTTATTCCTCCCCTGAGAGTTCAATGGAATTGGTTCAAGCACCATTGAACGTGATGCTGTATTAATTGCCCTGGAGGGTAGCAAGGCCTTTGAACTGTGGCTGTGAGTGATATTTTGCTATAAGACATGTGTCAGCACTTGGCTGGTTAACTCTAGGGCTGGGTTGTACAGCATGCTGGGACCAAGTATCTGGAAAACTACTTTGCATCTTAATCTTACATCTGTTTTCTATCATGCTGTGAGATTGACTGGCCATTCTATCAGGGAAGCATCATTCTGGAATAGACAGTCTAAGTAAAAATATTGTACTGTCAAAGAATATTAAGGATATGCCATCATCTCTCATAGTTCATAAAACCAGCTGGCATATGGAGACACCAATGTAATATAGTGGCTGATGAGCTATCCTGTCCCCTGTAAAGGAACAGTCTGTGCCCAACTTGATACAGTAGAAACTAAAGTTAAAACAGTTCCACAGTCCCACTTGTCCCTATTTGCAGGTATAAATTTTCTCTAGATATAACTGCAGACAGAGCCCTATCACACAATCAGCTATCACTTAATCCATTAGCATCATTATTGCACAGCACCAAGAGGTCACAGCAGAGATTTTGGAGTTATAGCACTAACCTAGACATTACAGACCTCAGTTCAGCTCTGACCTCTCAAAGGAACTCCAATCCCTATCTCCTTTTCCCTTGAAGAGGAGTGAGCCAGAATGCCGTATCATATCTTGCTTCTACACTTCTTTCCAAAACCACACCATTTTGCATTCTAAAACACAGCAAGCATTTAAAATACCGAAAAGTTACATCTAACTCGTGCTCTGGCAATATCTTTGTATGGAAGGGATCATTGTCACTGTCTTTTGTGTGGTCCCCAGTGCTGGGCTATTTGTTACATGTTGCAAACACAAGAAGATCCTTAGGGGACACAGGCAGAGAAATGCTTAGAATGAAGCTCCTGATCTGCCTTAAGCACAGAAGGTTTCCAGGATGCTAAACTCTGGCAAAAGCAAGGAAGTCATGGTCATGCACAAAAGCAGGAATTGTCAGAGTCTGCAGGATTTCAGTGAAGCGGAATCATTTTCACTGCCAGAGGCATATATGGAGGATAGGGGGAGTTAAACTAACTCGTGAATTTAGTCAGGATTAAGATGTCAAGAAGTTCCACTTTCAGTGCCTAGATAATTTTTCTTTTTACTTCCTTTCTTCCCCTTTCTTTTTGATTTCCTTTTGCTTTGCCTTTTCTTTCCTTTCCCTTCACTTCTTTTTCTGATTTAGTCTATTAGGAATTCTCTGACAAAGCAGAAAACTAAACTTGCCACTGTTATCAAACGAAACCTGCCTCTGTTTCCAAAAGGATATGAGCTACACTTTTTCTTTTTATCCTTGCTAATAATGCTGTTTAGTAGCAATAATCAATCTCTTTAGTTTAGAGAGCATACATGGAGTTCAACAGTATGCATGAAAAAAACATAGACTCACAAGTTATGTTAACAATGGTGTCATGCACACATCTGCATATTGGCGTGTAAAGTGTAAATTTATTATATAAATTCCTGCATAAAATAATAACACTTCCCTAGCCATTTATTTGTTATTCTAAAATATCAGTCCAAAAAAAAAAATGCCAAAAAACACCCCCACACAAAACTAAGAACCCATACTAAACATCAAGCCATAAGCTCTTGTTAATTTTTTACACCTCTTTAACCATCACAGCAGAATATTTAGGAGAAGATGTTTATATCTGAAGCTTAATATTTAGCAAGGATGTCGCTTTAAAAAGAGAATAATTTTGTAAATAAAAGATGCAGTATTTCAGATTTTACAGTCTGACAGAACTATACCCTGTGACATAAAAGAAAACATGGCCATGGTCTTTTGATCTAGGCTACAGAGTTGTCCTTCATATTGCTGGTAATATGAACTAAATAATAGAAAAATATTACTAACGCACTTGCAGTTTCAACCAATGGAGAGATATATGTAACTTCCTTTTAGGATTTTGTTTGGTATGATGACAGCAATTTTGTTTCCATGCAACAATACAAGAATTTGGATAGAATCTTCTCTGCAAAGAGAAAATACCTCAGACACTTATACTTGATGATTAAAAAGTTAAATAATAATTCCTTGCTAAGCAAAACATCTTAAAACCCACACTCATCTTTGCTAGGGCCCAGTGCCATTATTGAAAGTGATGGAAAAAACTCCCATCAAAGACAATGCATGTAACAGAAGAGATAATAATCTTAACAGAAGCAAGGGGTTCATACCACAGGATACTCAGTGCCATTGAGCTTCCTCCCTTGGACCAGATCTCTGACTGGTGCAGTATTACCATATATTACAATTCAGCTGTTAACTGCCAGAGTCCATCTGTTAGTATAAAGAGTACTTTTTCATGCCATAAAATGTTGCCTTGTGTTTATTTTCAAAGGAAAAAGAGCTAGCTAGAAGTGTCTATATCTGACCGTCAAGCAAGAAAGTTTTTGCACTAAGTAGCAGTATGGTTTGTAGGCATTTATCAAGATAGCCCATCAGGTTGACACTTGACATGTAAATTGTATAGTAAATCTGACAGTTCAAATATTAATGCATCCACCTAGTTCTACCTTACACAGTTACTACTGCAATAGACTTTTTGAAAGCATCCTTGATATCTATTTCAAATCTGGCTGATTTTTCAAACTGACATTATATCAACCCAGTTTATTTAGAACTAGCTATTTGAAGGCAGCTCAGTCTGTGATTATTAACTTAATTACTGATGCAAGTGACAAGTAATATTTTGTATTCATATTCCGCATTAGTTTTTAATCAGAAAAAAAAATCCTCAACGCATACAATATGTTTGATCATTTCAATTGAAAGCATTGTCATGCCTGTACACCAAGGGATTACATTAAACTATCCCTCTCTTGTAGTTGCTTACTCTGCAGGATGTGTTTTCTCCTCATAACAACCTGATATCCAAGGAAGTGATGAGTTAAGACTTGTAGGGCCAAGTCAAATACTCACAGCCATCCAAAAGAAACAGCTCTGCTGTACTGCAAACAATGGAGTAGGCACTTTCAAAGCACTGGCACTACTTACAGCTTTGTGTGCTGTAAGCTGGGGACTGCAACAACAGAGAACTCAACATCATTCTGGCTGCTGAGCAACTTCACTTCCTGCTGAGATCTGCTAGAGCTCCTTGCAGGATCATCCTGCATTTTGTGACACTGGGCTGCAGAGCAGACGGGAGCTGGTTTTTAGGATAGGATTTCCTGACTGCACGTGGTTGAAAAAAAGTTAGCATCACTGAGTTCCGTTTATCCTAGCAAGAGTCCTTTCTAAGAGACAAGTTTAATGTTCCCCAGAAAGAACGGAAACAACACTTCTCTTAAATATGCCTTATAAATACAAACTGTAGGCAGAGAAAAGACACAAAATTGAAAACACTGCTATGCTACTGAATAGGAATGACTCCAGCCTTCTTTAAAATTAATATTTGTATTTATCACCAGATTGGACAAAAAAACCTAACTACCACTTTCTTTCCCCACAACAGATCTTCAGAGTGTTTTTAAAAACATTTTAACATGCACCTCGGACTCATTCTTTCATTTTTGAATAACAATTTATAAGAATCATTATCCAGTGGTCATTTGAAAGATGCAAAATAAACAAATGCAAAATAATCCCATCAAGCACCATATCTTTTCCTGCTTAAGATAATATACAAAAATACTTAAAAACATTTCACAGGCAATTATTACCATTTTCATCTTAAACGCTATGTATTTCAGTAAAGACAAGTACTTATTCTTTCCACAATACTTGCTGCTTTTGTTTTTTAACAGTCCATTTGAAACAAACTACTTAGTGATCTTAGGAAGAACCTGCAACTTTCAGATCATCTTAAGTCAGCTCAGCAAAATGCTCAAGCATGTAACTTAGAAGCCAGCAGTGAGGGCGTCTGTATTTCTCTTTGGGTACCAGAGCACAGCAGAAAGCAATGATGGATCTTGTATGCCACAAGGGCAATCCATTTATTGGCCCCAAGGACTTGAGAAATGACCAAAGTAAACACTCACTCATTTCACAAATGGATGATCTCTTAAAGAGGCAGAGATGTTGTAGGTGAGTTTGAAATTCGAAGGGGTTTTTGATAACTATATAAATACAAGAATTTATAAAGTCTAGCTCCTTTGTTGCTTGTTGTTCCTCTTATTTTCAAAGGCTCCATATACCAATGTATTCACCTTAATGCAGAACACTTAAAAAATAAAAACAATAAAATTAACAATATCTTTTTAAAGTTGAAAATAATATGACTTCATCTTCGCGTTCTTGTTGGTTTCATCCTGAAGCAAATATGACAAAAAGACAATTTTTCACAAATAGAAGCAGAAACCTCATAGGCAGCTTCATTTCACAGGGCTTCTAGACTGTGACTGAGCAAGACTTATGTGTATAATTGTTTTAAAAGCCAATCAAGTCATTGCCATTGAAGTAAGAACATTAGCTAATGGATTGGTCTTACCAGCAGATACCTGTACATTATATTTATAATTGATAAAATCAGGTACAAACTCATTGTACTCAAAGTGTATTGATGAGCTCACTATAAATACCTGTGGATGCAGCATATGTAAACTGGTCCCTATTTAAAGGGCAGAGGTTCCTGTTTTCTGACAAAATACTACCTTTTCAGTAAAAACCTCTGTGAAATAAGTTATACTGACCTCACCCCACAGCAATTCGTCTTAATTAAAGTAGGTCTACGATGCATACTGTGGGTAAATGCAAGCTTGCCTCACCTATGCCACAAACCAACCAAATGCCAGAAATCATAAATTAGCCGCTGATTAGCTACAATTACTAGAGCCGGACTGCTTTGCCTTATATATTAGCTTATGTCTAATCTATTCCACTATAGAAGTACTTGTTCCGGAGCTGACTTGTGTCCCATAGGATGGATATAAATAGGGACATGAAAAGTCCCTATGTGATATACTGTATATTTTACATAGATAACACTCTTAAAAAGAGAGTTTTCTAGCAAGCTCTAAGGAATACCAGGTTAGGAAACTTGATTGTAATGTAAGAAAACAATACTGAAATTAATATCTGGGAAGGGATTCACTCATTTATCAATCAACCTGTATTGATATCAGACATGAAAGCTAACTAGTGATGGCGAGACCCTCAATTCATTTAATTCATTCAAAAGAATTAAATTTCAGTTCACCAGGATAATGAATTCATAAAAGTTTTGCCCTAAATCTGCAGCTTAGATACATTCTTTCTAGCAATGTCCTGAAAAAGAGCCAAACTTTTCTTGTTCTATATGTTCCTGAGCTAACAGAGTCTAATGTCTAGATCTAGGAAACTGATCGAGGCAAGTATAAAATTTCTTTTATAAATCTACAAGCAGGATTGTTACTTGAATTGGGAAGTGAAAATATTAAAATACCATCTTTCTGAGTTTGGAACACTGCATCTGAAAGTTTTGTTGTCCTTCACTTTGACTTTCTCTCTTTCCAAAAGCACATTACTTATGATCAAATGTCAGATTGACATGACTGACTTGTGCTGATCTGCCAATATTACCAGCTTTTCTGATTTGATAAGATGTTCATTTCAAAAATACTTTATCAAAGAAAGATGAAGGTCTGAATGTCCTTCTACCATGTTATTTAATGCAGAACATGCCCATGAATTCTTCAGTATTGTTTCACTCTATTGACTGCATTGATCATAAGATACAAAGCAGATACAATATCTTACAAGTAGAGATGTTATTTATTTAGTGATGTTTATTTATTTTTGTTAATTTCGTCCTGGTTTCAGAATGACAATGAAAACGTACAACCTTCACGCTAGTTCCTTTTGGTGTTCCTTAAAATATTTTCACACCGTTACTTGGCTTGCAAAAGTAGACGCTAATACTGGCGGAATTTGACATTCCAAATTATCAGCCTACCTGCTAATACACTAGAATGAAATTTCAACTAGGTTCAAGTTACCAGTAAAAGGGGAACTCTGTTTCCATAGCCAAGGGGAGAAATACAGTGATACTCATTCATCTTTCCATCCAGTTTTAGTGTACAGAAGAGCACACTTGACCCCAGTGGGGGATGTGATAAAGCAGTATGTCATGGAGAAGAGAGCTTACAAATTTTAGGAAAAAAAATAGATATCCTTGAAAAATGTGAAATAAAACCACTGGGAAATCTAGGTGCCTACACAGTGTATGGTTTTGTTGTTCATAACTCAGAAGTAAAAGCCAGAGACAACAGGAAGATAAGTAATCTTAATAAAGACAGCTTTAGAAAGCTACAGCTTCCTCAGCCACATTTCCAGATGGTACACATCAGCAGATTTGCACTGAAGCCAAAGGCGACAAGTCTGCCAACAGAAACCTAGTACTAAGCTCAACAGAGATTAGCTAAAGGTGGGATAAACTTGAGATGTGTAGCACTGAGCTGGATTGGTTTTTAATGACTCCACCTATCTTTCCTACCAGCTCTCTGTTCATCAAAACGTTTGTGTAAAACTAAATTACAGATCTCTAAGAAACTAAACCAGATTTGATTAAGAAGAAACAGGAACTCTGGAGTTACTGCAGGGTTTTGTTTACTTAACTTCAGTCCACACTTTGTTACAAGCAATCATACAGCCTTCCTAGCGAATTCAAAATGTGAGCTATTCATGACAAGTACAGGGTGAAACCTGATCACAACTTACTTGTATGCCATTGCCTTTTGAATACAACTCTGAATTTATAAGAGGTATGTATGCAGGACAGACGAGCTTTAAATCAACTGCTATCTGCAAGCAATTTCCACATCTCTAAGGCATGAAGAGCAGCATGGCTCCTTTCTTAGCAGGAAGTAATCAACAGCCAGAGAAAAAAGCCATGAAACATTTTAATCAATAGCATCAAGGTTAATAATTACTGTTGACTGATTATTCTAACTTTCTAAAGACAGGTAAAAAGTAAAACAATTTTCTGTGCCTTATAAAAGGGTGAATGTGCAGGCGTTTAGGAAATATGAATACATTTTTTAAATGCATGCAGATTTTTTTTTAATTTTAAACATGTAAATGCAGTCAAATAGCATTACACTTCCAGGATATCATGTGTGTAATAAAATATAACGAATATTTACAGAGGAAACTTCTTCAATTAAAATATTCATTTTCAGCAACATCTGCATTTTTTCTAAGAGCATGTTGATCCTAAATTAACTTCCTTCCAACCATACAAAGCATTTCAACTTTCCTTTCAAAATGGCTTTCCCATGACTACTTCAGTTGATCAAAAAAAAAATTTTAGGTGCTTATTTTGGTGAAATATTTTCTTGAGTCTGGATTTTCATCAAGAATGAAAACAAATTCCCAAATACCAGGATTTAAAAAAAACCAAAAACAAAAAACAAGTTCCATGTTTTGCTGACCCTAACACTCAGAATCGTTTATTACTATAGCAATAGAACAGCAGCTTAAAAAAACCCCAAAACTTATCCTAGACAAAGCCAGATTATTCCACACTATGGAATTACCTTTTTTTTTCCCCCCAAATCTCACTGTTTCATTAAAATATTTAAAATTGCTAAGGCTTTGCTGGCAGAAATCTGGTTATACTCCTTTCACGTGTAAGGACTCATAACTAAGAGTGTTTCTTCACATAAAGCAACAAAATTTCAAGGACCTCATTCTAATATTAATCTGCCATTGTATCATATATTAATTACTATGTCATTTGAATTGCATAAAATGCAAATGGGATTTCTTACTGCTATTAATAGCTACTTTAAATGACATTTATCTGAAAACACTGGAAAAACAGAAATGCTCCTTCACATACGATGTGGCACGGAATTTGCCAGCTGACAAACTCTAGTGAAACCTCTGTTTCTTACATAAGATGCCCTGTATAACAGATAAAATTGTGAATATACAGCATGACTAATACAACTCTTCCCCCCAACTCCCACTAGGTAAGCAAGGACATGTAAAATAAGCACGCCTGAGAGTATGCCAGGACCCATGACCCCCCCGTGACAAGAAATTATCAGAAATATCTACCATGGGAAACTACATAGCTAATGAAAACAAAAACGATCTGAACCTCAAGGATAATGATAGCTCAACGTCTAATTATCCAAGATGAATTTTTGATGACGCCTCCTCTGGCCAATTAGTTTGTTAGTTTACCAAAGAGTGCTTTTGGCAACGAGGGTTAAGCAGAAGGCTGGAAAAATTAAAGAAAATAGGATTGAAAATGCTGGAGCCAAAAGGGTCCCAATTCTTCGGCCACTTCTTTCAGCGGCAGTAGTCTCTGTGGGATCCAAGAGAGCTAAGATAGGCTAAAACCAGAGTGAGAGAGACCTGGGAAGCCTCCCACCACATCCAGGGCAAGCATTACCACCCCTGCGAAACCCAGTTTAAGCTGGGTGCTGCAACCTTTCCCCACGACCCACAACACGGTACCACGCACAGCTGCTCAGCCTGCTCTGCCATTCATCACCTTGATAGACAGGCTCTCTCAGCAAGGGCTGCCATACAACACCCAGAGAGCCCATTGCTCCCATGTACACCTCTACTAGAAATTGCACATGCCCCTGCCATGGCTCTTAGGGCTTTGTTGTCATGTGACAATGTGCGTGTTCCTCTCCTAGGAGCTGTGGCACTGGTCTCTGACTTTGGCCAGAAAAAGATGAAAAGAATTCGCTTTGGTTGCTGGTCAGCAATAAAATAAAAAGTAGCTATAAACCAGCAGAAACTAGGCATCTGAAAGGCCCTGTACCAACTTGTATAAATCAGCACTCCTCCATTAAACTCTTCTTTAATTGTCCCAAATGCCAACACCAACATCAGTCAGAACGTGAGTCATACTTACCTTTGGTAGCCCACTGGGGTATTTGGGACATCATGTAGCAATAGCCTTAGGACACTTAGTAAGCTTTGCCAGCTATCTCTTGAACACAAGGAGAAAAGTGACATGGCAACTGCTGGAAAAGACTTATGAAAATTTCACTTACCTGGATTTAGGAATTTGATTGGTGTAAAGCAGTTCTCCTCTAAAGAACAGACCTCTGCAAACCACTGTTTGTGGGGGAAGCTGGAAGAGTAAGGGAAGACAGGCAAACAGAATAAACAGATCTACTTTTTCTTGATTTTTCTTCTTCCTCTTTGAATTTTACAAGTTTTCAACCAGCAAAGCTCAGGCTTTTGATATAGAGCCAAATAGACAATCTTTTTAACCAGAGCCAGCATTCACTATAGTGAAAAAATATCCAGCAGAACCTTGTATCTTGTCATTTTCAATAATCCTACTATATCCCACCAGGATTACTTTTTCCTAGGCCATAAATTTGTTCTAACCCAGTAACCTACCAGCTCTGATCTCCATTATTTCTGAAGCTTGTTACAGATAGATTTAGTTACAATTCTTTCTTTTTTTCTGTATTCCATGAAGCAGAAGTACTATGTCATACCCGCATAACACATTGCTCATTCTCTTTGAGAAGCTACTGAGACAGCTGGTATCTTACTGAGATGTTTGGTTTAGACTTTTCTCTAGCAGATAAGAGCAGTGCAGCAAAGGAGGTGCATATAGGAGATAAAGGAAAGATCTCACTAAAATAAGTCTAGGGAAGGCCTAAGGTATAACCTGTTCCTCGGTACTGGAGAATATAAACAAATCAGTTGTGTTAGATTAAGACTTGCTTGACTTAAAATGAATTTCTGCAATACCATCAGGCATTAATATTGACATTTCATGGTATTTGAGATGCTATTTACACTCTGTACACTAGACACACACCAGGCAGTTTACCTTCAATACAAGCAGCTGATTACTCATTTGGGAAGCCAAGACGGGACGGTGTGGCCACCGTAACCTCACGACCTTTGAAGATTACGGAACAAGGACTGCAAGACCAAAACAGCTCCAGAGACTTCCTTTTCTATTTGGAATTGACTGCAGTCACCATCTGTACATAAAAGAAATCTGTGCTGCTCTGTACTACGTCTTTTTATCAGCCATACTTAGTACATCTTATGTCTGTTAGGCTGGCAATGTACGTTGGATCTATAATGTGAAATAGTACAAAATTTAAGTTGGAAAGGGCCCTGAAGTCCCACACCTTCCTCAAAACAAAACTAACTTCAGAGCTAGATTGCTCAGGGCGTTGTCCAGCTGAGTTCTGAATGGCTCCAAGAATGGTGATTTGACAGCCTTTTAGGGCCCTGTTCCAGTGATTGAACACCCCCATGAAAAACAAACAAACATTTCTTATAGGCATTCTCAAGAAATATCCTAGTGACAACAAGACCCAAACTAGAGCAAAACATGTTAAAAAGTTTGAATAACTTCATGACATATGATGAAGACACTGCTTGTAAGTGATGGCAATAGCATGACTTCAGGATTACTTTATGTTTGCCTTGCTGTAACTGAACACAAACACAACAGTTGTGGCAAGCTCATGCTGAAGCGTACATTGAACGGCACTAATGTGGTGTCAGCATTCTCCCATTTTGTCAGACCTTCTCACACTTCAATGCAGAAGCAACACAAAATATTCTTGAGATAGTTCAACCATCAAGCTTCCTCAGTTCAGTTTTCCACATTTTAGAATTCATTTTCCCTCTTCCAGGCACGGGCATGTGCTAACTTCCCTTAGGCAAAAACATATCATTGATGTGTTTATAATCTAACCTTCTAACAACAAGAAAAAGCAAATTAACGATTTGAAAAAGCAGTTATGTGATACAACTTGATTCAGTTACGTTTATTTCCAAAGAATGCTTTGAATAGGGTTGATCTAGACCAGTGACAAGCACTGCTTTCTGCTGTATGCCTAAACTAAGACTAAATTAACAAACTCTTTCAGTTTGTAATCAGATTATAAAAATTAAGAGCAGCAAACATAAACTAACCTGTTTGTTTTGTAAGTAATGTATGTGCTGTATCGAGACCTTAATTAGACCACATAGTAAGAGACTTTTATAGATGGATTTTTATAGACACTTTTCCACACATGCTGTGCTCCTGATATTCCTCCCCCAAACCCCAACGCACACCTTACTAAATAACTTTTATAGGTCTAATTAAACGGGCTGGTGATTCAGTAGTATACCTATTAAAACAACAGTACTTGAGAACTGGCGTTCTTACTATAGCATCCTCCGTTCTTCCCAGTAGGATTCCATAAAAAGAGCTACTGTAAGATTTCAGGACATTTCTATATTGCACAATCTGATGCCTTCCTAGAAATGCCTCACCTAGTTCTGTGTGAGCTGGATTGTCTACACAGTTCAATGCAGCACCAGCTCTACTGCTAGAAGCAGTATGGCAGCACCCAACTTAATTACGTGCTTTTCTGCTATACTCCTCCTTCTTATGGAACCAGGACTGAAAAAGCATTATTCATCAGAGACACCCCTTGAGATCTTTTATGTCTAATATTATTGAAAAACAAGATAAACTTCCATCATTGAAATGTTGCCTAGATTTTAATAAGGATCTATAAAAATTACCATCCAAAATAAAATAATTCAATTGAAAATGATTTATTTCATTTTATTCTAGTATTATTAAATTTAAGGAACTATTCTATAGGAGGCATGAAGGCCTATTAAACTTGGTAATGAAGCTCCTTACTAGAATTGAAGCCACAATTCCCAAGATGGCTTGGAAATCTCAGAGACTGGTTATGATACTCTATTCAACTCTGCAGGCATTTTCTGTGAAGAATAAAATGTTGGAAAAGCCCTCAGAAATTATTACTAAAAGCCGCCCACACTCTAGAATTGCCACTTTTCTAAGAACTTCCTTCAGTCACAAATATGCCTCTGACATAAGAATTTGTGTCTGTTGAATACTCCACCAGTATTAGCCAGGTAATACTGGGACTCATAAAAGAATAGAAGCAGTTGCTGTCAGTCAGTCCTGGTTTAGCCTTCCAGCATCAACATGGCATGTTTTGTGAATGCACATTTTATTTTGATTGTATTTAGCAAACTGCTATGGTACTTTCCACAATTAAGAGGATTTTTCCAAACTCTGTAAGAAATACTTATGTGACAAATTTTATTCCCAGTTATATAAGAGTAGTTTTAATGCTCATGAGGTACTTTTTTACTACTCTGAAGGAATAATTTCTATAGAAGAGACTGAAAAAGGCATTCTATCATGCTTCCAGTGACATTTTTAAACATGTTGAAGTTATCCTCATGCTTCAAACTCATTATCTCAGTAAGAAGTTTTCTCCTGCATCAACTTTATCAGTCATTTTTAATGAAGATGAAATAGTTTAAATAAAATAACATACTCTCACCTGAAATTACTTCCATATTATTAAATTTTGCAATTCTAACGCTTTAAAAAATACTCGACTTACTATGGCTAAAACAACAATGCATGCCTTTGCTACCTGTCTGGATATGGCTGACAGATGCTGCAGTCTAGAAATGCCTTTATACTAAGAAAACACAGTTGAATAGATGGTTTGTGGCCTTAGTCACCCCAAAACATGTTATTCCCTAATCTTGAGATTAAGAACTAAAATATCTGGAAATATAAAAATTTCCTGCAAAATCCAATCCTAAACAAACTTAAAGTTAGCAACTAACATTATAAGGTGGTCTGCAACTACTCCTAAAATCATGAAACACAAACTCTAGCTTATGTATTATTCTGAGAAAGCTCTGGCCAATAAAGAGTTAAATACTGAAGCAGCAAAATGCTTCCTATGTGCGCAATCCATGCCACTAAAATAACAATTCCTCTTATTTCCACCCTGCTCATAGGGAACCAGCAGGCCTTTTATTCATTATTATTTATTTCTTTGATCTTCTCTCCCCTTGAACCTTACTGCACTTCCTTTTACAAGTTTTCCAGTTCTTTGGTAAAGGTGTACATATCAACACCATCTGGCTGCATGCAAAGAAACATTAGTACATGCTTCCCTGAAGACAAGCCTGCTGTGCTAGCCATGAGCCACTGACATGATTTCCAGCTCAGGACTTCAGAAGACTCCAACACCATTGCTTGCATTTCCTCACAAAAGAGTAGAGAGGAAAAACCAAAATCCTCTACTGGGTCTATAATGGTAGGGAATGGGTGTCTCATGTTTTATGAACACAAAAATTCCAGGCTTAATTATGTGTTACTACTACGTGCTCTGTCTGCCAAGCCACTGCTCTGTTTCTGATAAGTACGCAGCGATATAACGAAAGAACAAAGTACAGATCTTATAAGTTGCTTTTAAGTACTGCTTTTGCACATTAAAACCATCATGGGAGAGGCTTTGCATCTCAGGAAGCATGTTGGCAAACCTTGACAATTCTTACTATGCTTTACCAAAACATTTAACCAAGTAATAATATCCTCTATTTATCATACTCACAAGCAGTGAGCAATTCCTGCTTTCCAGCTGTAGATTTATGACAAAATAACATTAGAAGCAGCATTCTTAAACCGAAGCCTATCATTTGTTGGTTAATTTCCACAAGCACATATTTGTATGTCTAAATATCATAGGCAGGACTCCCATGACCAATTAAAGTTAATGGAAATTGCATGCATCTCTTAATTTTTTGAATTTAAATAATATTAGCACTGCATGAAATACTAAATGAAAGCTCGTTATGAGCCTTTTAAGCACAGCACTTTTTTCAGCTCACTACGTTCAGCTATGCAGTCAGTTCCAGTTTATATTCAGAAACTTCTCGTCTTTAAGCTGCTTTGACTAATTAATCAAACTCAGTATTACATTGCTTGAAGTGTCATAATCTGTTCTGGCCAAGCCCAACTCCATCTAGTGATATACTTATCAAAACTGCAAGCAGCTAGGCAAAAATTACAATCACTACATTGCCCTCAGGACCCCAAAGGGCCCAAAGGTGAAGTCTGGACAAGTACTGTCAGCAGAGGTCCTCTCTCTGCAGCTTACTTCACCCTGACCATATAAGCCACAGCCAGGTTTGTGGCCATTCTAGCTATTGCACAGAGCGCATTACTGTATTTGGACCTCAGCTGGAAGACTGCTGATGACAGTCTTTGATTGAAAGATCTGAATGAAATACATCTACATGCAGAGAAGTGATTTGTTAAGAAAACAAATAAACAAGATATTATAGATACAATTTGCAGTTAACGGCTGGATGTGCATTTTGAGGACTGCATCTTTTAAGTAAAACAATACATTCAGAGTTCCTCTGTATCTCCATACCAAATTGTCCATAATGCAGGAGCATGCTGTACTTGGGCGCTGTCTTGGCATAATTCCAGTCAATAAATTTTGCAGAGCAAAGGTCAGCACAGGACTCAAAAACTAATCTCCTGTTTCACTCATATATCCATATACACACTTCTGCCTGTGTGTATCTAACACTAAGCCAAGAAGGATAGAAATTTTCAGACCACTGCAAGACCTAGCTATACAAGTTTGGTTCCTAACTCTAATAACCATTAGAAATGCAAATAAAATCCCATAACCTTAGAATTTTCAAATACATTGTTTTTAAATTTGCCACTTTTATTCTTCTAAAACTATAAATGTGATACAATAGATGCTTTATAATCATCCTGAAGAAAACGTAGATCTGTTCTTTCTCTTAAGATGCAGAAAATGTACAACTCAAATATATCCTAAATTAAAAATAAAATTTAAAAAAGGATATAAAAAAGGCTCCACATTAATGACCTCGAAGACAGATATTACATTGGACAGTACCAAACAAAACAGACTCCTATAAAAGTAAGAATTATATATCATATACCTTTTACTGCATAACTAAGTCATTGACAGTGAATTTGGAAGCCAGCTATGCACAGGTCATATCAATAATCTTTAATGTCTTCTTTTATGCTAGGTTTCTGTGAAGTTTCAGACTTCTTATTCACTACTTCTTTAAGCATAAAAACACCAGCAGGCGCCAAATGAAATTATCAAGCAGCAGGTTTAAAACAAACAAAAGGAAGTACTTTTTCACACAATGCATAATTTAATTGTTGAATTCCTTGCTACAGGATGTTTTATGTGCCAAAGTCATAGCAACTTAAAGAAAAAAAAAGAAAAAGCATAGAGAACAGAGTTTCACCAAGGCCTAGTTCATAAATAGGGTGAATATAATCTGAAGAGTAAATAGCGGAAATATGCTGGAAGGTACCATTGGAGGAAGAGGTTAGTGGCCTAGCTGACCTTCAGCTAAGCCTATCCAGCAAGATTCTTTTTCCTATTCACTAAATTTGGTGAGAATGTAAAAAAGTCTACCTGTGCCACCTTCTCTCTGACAATGTATAGCAAAAGTTTCTAAGTTGGCTTTTCTAGCTGTTTTTTTGTGTCTACATTATCAAGGCAAATGCATCCCAATTTGCAGCTCCATAGCCTGTTCTTTTCAGATCAGACAACATTTGCATAATCATAGTTATTAAAAATATCTGTTTAATGTTTCTATTTCAATTTAACTATATGCAGGCTATGCACAAAATCTGACCTCAAGAAAAAAAAAAAAAAAAAAGTTTGTCCTCTGCATTTAGTTATTACTTTGATATTTAGTTGCAAGATACATGGTGATATAATGTCAGGGATGGATCTGTACTGCTTCGAACTCTTGCATATGAATGAACACCATTCTGTGACTTAGGCAAGATAATAACCATTACCACTGAGGAGGAGATTCACTCCTCTTCAGAGAAGTGATTCTTTAATATCAAAAACCCCGTGCTGATCAAGGATAACATATGAATAATGTGTACCAACACAGTATACCAGTTTTCCAATTGTCACCATGTAGGTTATTTTCCTCCTCCAAAACAGGTGTCTACATGCCTACACCTTGGTGACATATTTGCTATGGGAAACAATAGCTCAGGTGATGTTTGGCTTTCAGCTCACTCTATTAATTTTTGCAGTAGCAGATGTTGCCATAATTCTTTTTCATAGCATCACCTTTCTGGTTTTATCTGCAAAGAGGACTGGCACATTTATCTTCTGTTTAGATCATCAGCAACAAAAATCTGACGCTTTTTGGAAAAGAAGCCAACTTTTTGAGCTAAGTGAAGCATGAATGCTGTTCAAGCTTGCTTCTTTTATTTTTTCTAACAGAAAACTAAGGGTACACACACATGCTTTGTTAAATCATGAACTAGGGTAACTCAAATTCTTTGGATTTTTTCATGTTTTCATTTTTGAAAGTATTTTCCAAATTAATTAGGTTAAACTACCATGTAGAAGTTCTCCTTTATAATTAATATAAACTAAACCATATATATTTTAATTTACTTCCATGTCTACCCTAAATTAAAGCCATCTTAATCTTGAATGAGGGCTGGGAGAAGGAACTGATGTCATTTAGGCAATCCACATTGAATTCCAATGGATAAAGTTTCAGTTTAACTTTCTAATACACATATATCAAAGGTCATAGTTGCTTTTGAAAAAGTAACGGATACTTTAGATAGGTGCTCCTTAATAGGTACATTGAGTAACACAGTAGGTTTCTCTCCACATTATTTCTGGAAAACCAATGTATGCTACAAAATGCATTTCATTTGCTGCTGAAACAGAAAACATGAATATCAGTTCGTAGCCTTCTTGTCAGAGACAGGTACTTCAAAATCATATAACAGCTTATCAAAATGCATCACTTAATTTTTAACTAAAAAAATGTTGCTGGAAAATATGTGGAAAGAAGCTAATCATAACCAGGAATGTTTGAATGGAATTAACTCTTCAAAAAATTGTTGAATAAAAGCCAGAGGAGTTTTGGAAAAAGCTCCTGCTGACTCTACTGCCTTTATCAGCATTATGTATAGAGTGATTCACAGCCATGAAGAACCTGCAGTTGGGCAAACATTTGAACAAGTTATTTGTTCTGAAATAGTTTCCATACCACAGTACAGTAGGAAAATATATCTATTCTATTAAGGATGACTAAAGTGTTGTAATTTATTTTCACATTTAACCAAGTTTTCTAACAGTGTTCCAAAACACCCTAAAATATTGGCAGTTACGAGGCTGATATTGTTGCTAGGTGTTACTGTTTGCAGATAAGAATGAATTCCACTTGACAGAGAAGATCAATCCCTACACATTGGTGATACACTTTCGAAAGTCCATTAGGGATAAAACAAAAAAGAGATTTCATAGAATCATAGAATAGTTTGGGTTGGAAAGGACCCTAAGATCATCTAGTTCCAACTCTCCTGCCATGGGCAGGGACACCACACACTAGACTATGTCACCCAAGATTCCATCCAACCTGGCCTTGAACACTGCCAGGGATGGAGCATTTATTACTTCTTTGGGCAAAGTGATTTCATAAATAAATATGTAATATTTCACATGTTTAAAAGCTAACTTGAGACTAAACCTAGGTTTAGCATAAGCATGCTATCTGGAAAACTGAACTGAAATAGTTCTACCAACAGACCAACAAGATTGTTTTGGATTGTCTATCCCCACTCTGCAGACCTTTAGCATTTGGGATTACAAACTATAATGACTAAGCTGTAAATCAGTTCTGATTAATTTGCCCAAGCTATGCTTACAAATGTCTACAGTTAAAACCCTGATGCACGATTAACTCAAATACTTCACTAAGTCAGTGATTTTTCTTGTGTGAAGTGCTTAAGGTCAAATGCAGCTTGCTGACTGATACAATGGGGATTCAGTTTTCAGCCCAATCCTTGGCCTATCCTACAAAAAGTCTTCCATATTCAGGTAAAATACTTACACTACATTTTATATTTCAGTGGACAGCTACAGCACAGCTTGCTCACATTGTTAAATGTAAAGTCTGCAACATTTACAGTGTACACATCTTTTAGTAATGATTTACATGTACATGATTACTATAGTTTTAACACTGCATAAATGTATGTGAATTTGATGTTCATGAAAATGAACAGACTATTAAAAAGGCTAGAACCCACTGGTCTCTGGGGAAACATCTCTTTATGAGACTTGTCCTCTGCAAACGGCCAACTATCGCATTGTGGAGCCTTTCTTGAATTCCTGCCAATGACACTGGATACTGCAATCGTTTTGTAGTGAGGCTGAAATCAACATATGTAAACTAAATGGGAAGAAGACGAAGCAAGTGGAACTGGGACATGGTGACAGGAAATATGGCAAGGGCGAAGTCATTTAGAAAGTTGGAAGAGAAAAAGAGACTAGAAGAAATAGAAGGAAGAATGAGAGAACTTTATGGTATAAACAGAGTGAAGTAAGGGGGTTTTTTTCCTCCTTTCCCTGCCCTGGCAATCAGTGCCATGTCAAGAGCACACTTGTCACTTTTGTGAGAACTCACAATCAGCATCTAAAAGAGAAATGGTCTGATGGTCCTGCTCTGCAGCTTATATAAATCAGCAGTAACACGAAACATTCTTTTTGGTTTAAAAAAAAGTGCTTAGCTTGAGCATGTCCAATGTCCTGAGCCGGGGAAGAACTCAAACACGTGAACAGTTTTATCTATTGCACACTGCTAGAAACTGAAGTTTCAGTCACTGAATGCTGCATGCTACATTCTCAGTATGTAGATTACAAAGCAGGATTAAGACACTCATCACAACAGGAGCAATGGTGGTCAACAAAGCCACTGGAGACAAAGCCGTGAAGAAAATAAAAAAGTAATGTACTGACAAAATCACTTTACTGAAATGTAGGGGGACAGGGGCAGGGAAGAAAGAGAATTTGCCTTTGAACAGTTTTAAGATCTTGTTTCCACTTGTGCCATTAGTTGCCTGGATGGTTGTGTGCAAGTTCTTTCACCCCTCTACACTTCTCTATGCCCTGGTTTGTACACAGCAGAGACAATAATAACTGTCCTTGTGAACTGCATTGAGGTTTCTAAAGAGCAAAGCATGGGCAACAGATAATTAGCAATATCACATTTAAGCACATCACTCTAATTCCAGCTCTTCTCATAAGATCATTCTTTACAAAAAGTCATCTCAAACAGCTTTTTTTTAAAAAAAAAAAAGCAATAGTTTCAAGTGATTATATTTGTAATTTTAATAATGTAAGAGTTCTACAGTAAGATACCATGCAACCAAGAATTCATTACTTTTCCTTTCAGATTTTAATAAAGCACACTATGAATTATTTAAACGAAATGAAATTTGTCGAGATAAACTAATTTAGTACATGTTGTGGTGCGGTATATTCTGGCTTTAATTGTGTTTGCTGCTTACTGAGTATAGCGATTCACAAAGTCCAGTAATACATTTTCCCAACCATTAGGAAAAAGAACCATGAGAGTGTTGTAACATTTTCATTACTCAGAGATATTTTTTACTTATTTTTTGATAAAAAGTTGAAGTTAGGTTATTACATTAAAAAACAAACAAACAGTGAAAATACTGAAAGGTTCAGGGGATTTCTCATATACCTCTTCTAATCCAACCCTTGTCAGCAGTACCTAGGAATAATCCCAAGATGATGAGTTTTCAGCAGCTACTGGACAAAAATTGTAAGATCTAATTTGGTACTATTTAAGTCCCATTATAAAGTAAAATTGGGGTCCCAGAAAAGTCAGAAAAAAATTTGTCTCTGACATGAGCGAAATAGAAGACTCAAACATCGCCTAAACATAGAATCATAGAATCATAGAATCGTAAGGGTTGGAAAGGACCTTAAGATCATCTAGTTCCAACCCCCCTGCCATGGGCAGGGACACCTTGCCCTAAACCATGTGGCTCAAGGCTCTGTCCAACCTGGCCTTGAACACCGCCAGGGATGGAGCATCCACAACCTCCCTGGGCAACCCATTCCAGTGCTTCACCACCCTCACTGTAAAGAACTTCTTCCTTATATCTAATCTAAACTTCCTCTGTTTAAGTTTGAACCCATTACCCCTTGTCCTACCACTACAGTCCCTAAGGAAGAGTCCCTCCCATAGCTGTTAGTGCCATGTGAGATGCCCTGGGGGACTCCACCTGGCTCCAACTGACAGTCTAGCAGTGTTTGAGTTTCCTGCAGGTCCTGCTATTGTACCTGCCAGCCTTATGGGGAATCCTTGGATGACTGGGACATCTCAAATAGCATTAAGCACTACGTTTAGATCACTGAACTGAGCCTAAGATGTCTCCCACTAGAGACCGTTGTACACATGTGCTGACAGCCCCAGCCTAACAGATCTGATGGCCTTCCTAACAGAAAAATATACATTAAGGTGTTTATATATAACATATATATCTTTATATAAAAATATAAATATATATAAAACATATATAAAATTAGAAAAATTATATAAAAATATAAATATATCTATATATAAAAATATATCTTTATATAAAAATATTTTATATGTATAAAAGGAATCATCCTTTCCATTCAGCTATGTTGTCAAGTCTCACAAAGACTATATATCAAAGATCACATCCCATATTGTACAGGTAAAAAATGCACAGACCTCTTTTCCAATGCATTTTGTAGGGTATATTTCTGAAAGAATCAGGTTGCAGGGAGCAGGATTCTCTTTTGGAAGGTCTGTGCCTTCCTAAGGATAATATTACTTCTAAATTACTTCTAAATTACTTCTAATTACTTCTAAAGAAAGTGATGAGCAGAAGTTCTTAAGAAGTCTTATGACATTATTATCTTGTGAAAAAGGAGATGTTCACTTTAACCAGAGTGGGATACTTTTCCAGATTTCTCTCATTTTAATACAATCTGTGAGTTTTCTGCATGTCTAGAAGCCACACTAAGACTATTTTCCAGCTTGTGGTAGAAATGATGGCTGTATTGAGTTTTCTGGGGAAATTAATCAAGAAAATAGTCTCATTATCAGGGCAGCAGCTCAGTTTAGGAAGAACGATGGAACAGTTTTCCAGAGTCAATTAATGTTTGTTCTGCGGGATGACGACATTTGAAACTGCAATGGCACTAAAAGCTGGAATCATATAAAAAACTAAAGTAAGCTCAAGTTTGTTTGAAGGAATTAAAAATCAGATTATTTTTCCAAGGAGTTGAGTAATGCTTATAGCACATATAATATTATTTCAAAACTAAATTTAAAAACTAGTGGTTGCAACAAGTCTATAAATAGTCATACATTACTTTCTGAATAGTTCATAAGGCAGTAACATGTCTACTTAGAGGTCATTCAGTTCAACAAGAGTGATTTAGATTTTAGTGCAAGTAGAAACTTAACCACTTTGGCAGAAAAACACAGCATGTAAGAATCTGAAAGTAATACACAAGTCTTCTTGATATTATGTATATTTAAAGATACTGAACCAGGTTCTCTGTTTACTACAGTTTTCAGGTTGCACCATCTTTCCTCTCTTAGCAGCAAACTGAAGAGGCCACTCCATTATTACTGAACATAAGAGAGTGCACCATGTTCTCCTTCTATCTCTGACCAAATTCAACAGCAGACTGCTTCACCCAAAGCAAATATCTTGTGCAGACCCAGTGTGCCTAAGCATCTGAGCTGAGTTTCATGGTGGGTCAGGACTGTGCAGAGCAACCTGATAGTTACTCTAGGTTGCCCTCTGCAATGTAGGCCTTCTCAATAGTGAGTCACTGACACTACTGTTATAGAGCTGTTTGCTCCTATTCTCAACTTCCCATTTTTTTTACCCTTTCCCAATTTCATGTATTCCTTGAAAGATTTCTCCTTCTCTCACTTCTCACTGCATTTGCTGATGGTTGACAGAAAGGTCAACTGACCCGCTACAGAGGAAACTTGCCTTGCATCTCAGGGAAGAGATAGACACCAAGATAGACGTTTGCCTTGCATCCCAAGGAAAAGATAGATGCCAGGGTAAAAACTTGGTTTGCATCTCAAGGCATGTGATAGACCCTAAAATTATACACACCAATCTCCAGGTTTAAAAGAGAGGTACAGGGGTTTTCATCAACAATGAGCATCCGTACAGCAACAAAAGAGAGAGGGATATGACCACACACAAATGGGGTATTTTATGCTGAATTAAAGGGTGGGCGTGATAAGCTCATAAGTCTATCTGCCAGGAAAGGGAAGGAGGAACAAGAAAAAGGGTGTGATTCAGAACAAATCAACCTTCTCCAGCATACTGAGAATATATGAGATGAGCGCTGAAGCAATTACATTTCCTCACATAGATGCAAGGAAAATGTGTTTTAGGAAGGGCTGAATTGGCCTCATTTTTCACTGAAAAAGTATTTAACTGACATTATAATAACTATAACAATAATTCCCTTAATATTTATATAACAGGTTTATGACAAATCCCCAAGTTCTGCTTCTGGGTTGGAAAGCAGTAGCCCCAGTACTTGTTCATTTATGAGGGGAAATAAAGAGAATACCATATCCAATTGATACTTCAGGGAGATTTGAAAGAGAATGAGTGCATATTTGGAATTACGCCAGGACACTGGGGCTACTATGCCCTATCCAACAAAAAGAGCCATTGGACTGTTGATAACCATAAGCAACCAGACCCTTGGTTTTATGTCTCATCAGCAAGACTACATTACATGTTCATTTAACTCACTCTTGCTTTTAAGTTCTCCCAGCTGCTACTGCTGGTGGGTTTAATTCTTTGTCTTATCAATAAAGTCAGTTCCTTTACTTTTTATTCATTGGAAATCTGTAGCTGACTCATCTGCCACTGCACTGACCAGGTCATAAATGATGAAATCCTGCGCTGACAAAAAAAACCAGATCAAGCATCTTAATAGGGTCTTAAGATTTCTAATGTCTATGTACCAATCCTCATGCCACAGGCTTGAGACTTTTCTTTTTCAGACAAGATCACTCTGAAATTGTGAGATTCTTTAAAAAATAAATTAATGGTGGTACGCAGTAAAACTTTTTAGTATGTACTGATGAACAGGACTAAATATGTACACAGCAAAAAAAAAAAAATTACTTCAGTGTCATGATAAGCTGTGACAAACTTTTCCAGTTTTTGAGGAGTTGCTCAATCTTCTGTCTCCATTATGAAATCACTAATAAATGTAGTATTAAATAACAGTAAAACCAATCTGAAGAGATGGGGGAAACCTGCATTTAATTATTAAGTGCTTCAGGAGAGACATTCTTCTAAACTAGTAGGCTAAAAACAAGGTGTAAGTATTTTTAACAGAAAATACCTTAGGAAGTAGCCTGGAGAAAGAAGCCCAGTTTTGTCTGCCTTAAGCTTCAAAATTGTTTATTTGTTGTATATTTTACAAAACAGAGTTGCATTAAAAATGCAAATCTTCAGAAGTGCCTGAAGATTAGTTCTGTGAAGCTCAGAAGCCTTTCTGGTTTGACCTTTCTTCAGAAACACAGTGAACGCTACATTGTTCAACTCTTACAAAGTAATGTTTTCCAAGGAGACACAGATAAGCTCTGTTGCCATGTATGCTTCAACTGCCTGTGAAGGAAACTTGCCTTTTCCAGTATTCAGCTTGAATGACAGCCTTCAGAGAGCATTCTACAAACATTTGGAGAAGCTGTATTTTTCAAGACATCTCTAGTTAGTCTAAAATTTGGAAAGAGCATGCACATGATTACTGCAGTGTAGCTGACAGACAAAAACACATCAAGCTACATACTCGGATCAAGACACTAGCAAATCACAAGCTTGTTTTAAAAGTCTTGGCATCAACCAAGTAAGACTTCGGATCCTTAATCATATAATATAAACACACACTAAAAAACCCCAAAACAGTCAAAGGAACAGTTACTCAGTTGAGAAAAGCAATGTTTACAGTCCTGCATATTCCTTAACTGGTGCATGTCTGTTCATCCCACTTGGATAATACAGTGAGTTTCCAGACCATGCTAGACTTTTCAAGGTTTAGTCTGTCATTTTCCTTGTTAGCTCTGTAATAGGAATGAAGCATGCAGTAACCAGTAAGACTAGATCACTGAATTATGTTACTTTGAAAGCTTTATCTATAGATAAAAGGTAGAAGGTAGAATTCAGGTTTCCCAATCAAAAATAAATGAATTAAAAAAAAAAAAAATCAAGATATGTTAAATTTCTAATTGTATATTTATTTATATGCAGTTGAGTAATACTAGCAGTCATATATCCATATGGTCCGTTATGCTTGTATCAAATCAGTAGAGTTATAAAAAGGTTAGAGCAATATTACAATATTGATTTTAGAGTAAAAGAGCCCATCAGTTAAGACCCTTCTGCAGGAGATGGGTCAAATTCACACAACTGCCATTTCCTTCACTGTTATGGGGTTTGTCTATATAGGACTCTCCAAGAAACTGACGATCCTGCAAAGCCAGCAGGATGAGCAGTAGCAGCACAGATCAAGGACAACTGTCTCTTTTCCACTCATATTAAAATTAAGTGGGAAAGTCCATTTAAGGCAGCACATTACATCAGTTTAGCAAATAACACAACTATAAGGAGACTCAAAAGGAAAAAGCTAGAGAAATGTTGCCAGTGTAGCACCACTGAAAGTACAAGGCTTCAGGGAAAACAACGATAGGAGGATCTCCTTATACATTTCACATAATTACTTTCCTCTTAGTATAAATTGTACTATGTTGAACACATCAAGATTTTGCATTATTTTAAAAGTTAAACAACTCAAGGCGAACGCAGTACAGGATACAAACCGCCTGGGAATGGTAGGTAATGCAAGTACAAACTGAGTTGCCACGGTTGAGCACTAAATCACTGAAACTGAGTATGCTGAAAGAGTCTCTTTGGTCATATCTATACTAATTAATAGGAGAATAAGAGGAGATACTTTCTGCTTATGGTCTCTAGATTCGGAAGAAGCTATGTAAACTAACACATCACATTCTGAAGCTTTTGTTTACATCAGCATGATTTCCAGACCACTTACAGAGGACAGTTATCTGCACAAGGATCTGATGCGTTAAAGAAACTGAGCCCACACTGCAGGACATTCCTTATTTATGCAAACATGCAGTATCTAGATTTCTATAGACAAGGGTACTTCTAGCACATCCCAAGTAAAAGAAAGTAGTGGGTATCCAAAGCAGCTTCACAGCTGACATATAATGTACTGTAACAAAAACTTTCTGATTACATCTAAGAGGGCAAGCATTGCAAATTATCTGAAGGAACAACTTCACTTTTGTTATCAACATTGTGAGCTATTTATACTTACACTGATTGTTATCCTGTACTCCTTGCCAAGAAACATTTTGAGAGCCCTTTAGCCACCATTCCTCATCTCTTCAAGAGCTAGGTCAGATGCTGAATATACATAAACAACCCTCTTGTGCTTGAACTTGAAAGAGAAATCAGTCATCTATATATGATCTGTGTTACTGCAAAACGTAATTTTTCCCTCTGACAACCTGTTTATGGTTGTTAAGTTATCTTGATTGCCAAGAGAAATTTGTTTTCTGCAGAGGCTCTTATAGCTTAAAATGTCACCCACCCACCCCCCTGATTTCTTCATTTTTCAATAGATTCACAAATTAAGTTGACCCTCTACTAGGTGGGGGGAAAAAAAAAAAAGATTCCTGAAAATTAGAAGTCTGGCACAATCCTATCGTAAGAGCCAATTTATCTTGTCTTTTCTATAAAGATAGTTTGCAGATTTTGTCAAAGATCCCATTTCCAGTAATAAAAGTCCCCAAGGACTTCTGGTGCCTAATTCCTTCTCTTCCTGGATCCTGACCACGTTACTGTGATTAAACTGTCTGTTACAGAAAATATCGTTACTATTTGTATTTATTGTTGTGAGAGGAAAAGAGCACAAAAATGTTTATATATTAAATGCTGGGTAATATTGTCACTGATGAGTCTGAAATGATTCTGCAAGGTGTATTTTAAGTTCAAAGGTGTTTATCGTCTCTACGTATTGCTTTGTTACTCTGATCTGAGAGGAGTACTGTTATACTGCACACAGCATAGGCTTTGACTACCCAGCAAAGCAATGGAATAAGGCAGACTATACAGAGCAGAGAAATGAGTCAGATTCTATAATCATCTATAAATAGGCACTGTCCAATACAATCATCTCCCTGTGCAAACTATCTGAAACTCAGCATCATTTGTTATGCATAAGTGTAAAGCCTATAACTTTACCTTGTTTAATCTGCACCTCACAGTGGACAAATTCTTATGTACATTCTCCACATCCAGTTGCAGAACAGTACTATTGTTCATGTGCACCTCTCCCTGCCTCTGGCAGGACAAGGCTTTCCTAGTGACCTCAAGCTTTTGCATTCCAAACATGAAAACTGCTGACTTCCCTGTGGCTCAGACTCACACTAGAAAAATCATCATACCAAACTGCTTCATCTTTTGTGGTGTTGGAGGATAAAGTATCTGTGAAGAATTACATGTTTGGAACCATTTTTGAGCACTGAGAGGTTTTGCAAATGGAGCTAACAGGCTGTTCAAAGTTCTTGTGACATTTCCCTTTCTTTTAACCACAAGTCTACTCACTAAGCAATATAATCTTTTTACCATGGCATATGCTAATATAAAGCCACTTTGTCAGCATGCTGGTGACACCACAATTTAAGGATATATCAGTTCAATCATTCATAAATCAATGCGTACGTTCTTCCTAAGTTCTAATGTCATTTCATCAATGCACTCCTTATTTTGAAGTTATTGATACTAAATTCCAACATGATTACAAAATCACATTTTTCACTTTATTACATTTTGAATATTGAAAGGTTTCCCCTTTTATTAAATTATGCTATATTAGAAGAGTCTGAAAATCTTCTGATGCATGACCAAGGACATAGTTCCATCTGTTTTGTTTTTCTCATTCATGACATAGATGATTTTGTTTCAACTAGTACATGTATTTCAATTTAACTCCACTTTATGTCTGTCAGGTTACATCATTTCTGATGTGCAGATACTCTGCTATTTTGCTTTGCTAAATGATTCAAGTTTAAAGTAAAGCCAGCTTTTTGCATAGCTCAGGTGTTCGGAAATGGGATACGGGTACTTAAGTTACCAGTTTAAAATCAAACACATGGTACAAAGCCGTATCAAAATCTCACAAGACCAGTCTAGCTAAAAATAATTCCTATTTGAAAGTTGCTTGGTAGCCTATATAAAATGAACGAATTTCTTAACAGTTACTTAGAAATGCAGGTGTTTACACAACCAAAGCTGCTAGCACAATTGGTAGATTGTTGGCAGTCTTAGCCCAAATTCCAGGTGTTTGGTTTTGAACTCAAATACTGTACAGAAGACCAGGAGACTGCTGTGTCTCAGAGTTAACACTGTGCAAGCCTGTGTTACAGGAGACCATAAAAGACTGTATAAATGAGAGCAAGACTCCATGGCATTAGGTGCTGTACATGCACATAAAGATCTAAAACGAGAAGGGGTGAATCCAAAACTAACTAGAGCTCAATTTAGGAGTCTAATCAACTTCAGCACTTTCAGGAGACACCTATGGAGGAAGAGTCAGATTGCAATAGGCTGAATCACCTCCTAGAAAGTGCCCATCTCTCTCTATGAAGCACCCAATAAGTTAACATAACCCAAAACCCAGAAGAAACAAACCTTAAAATTTTACAAATTTGCCTCATAAACATGTGAGGTGAATTTAAAATTTCAAAGCTGTGGACATTCTTTGACCTAGACTGCTATCTGCTATACTGTCCCTGGTGATGGCACCACATTGCCTCATTGGTGTGACAATACTTTGATTCAAAATTTGCCATGTAGAAAAAGAAGAATAAAAATGCAGAATAAAAAGAATACAAATCCAGAATAATTTACTAGAAATACCATGTGAATACACATATATATTTTAAAAAGTTCACTTATTTTCTTGTGGACGTTCCACTGTATTGACTGTCCATTGGGTGCTGAAAATAAAACATCATCATGTCTATGTTGATCAGGATATTCGGCCATTTCCTGTACAACCAGCACCTCCAGAAGCATGCTAGGTGGGGAACTAAACAGCCATTGGTATCAGAGGACACTGGGGAGAAGAGCTTTCATCAGTCACTGACCCTGCCTCACCACAGAAGAGCAGGTAATCCAAGGGCTTTTTTAATGGCTCATCATTTACAATATGCAAGCTCAACATACAGGCTAAGAATTGTTATACTTTGTTTAGTTTTCAGCTAAAAAAAAAAAAAAAAGAAAGAAAAAAGAAAATAATCAAAAAGAAAAACCAAACCAAAACAACAAAAAAACCTGACAAGTCTCAGTTTTAGAGTTTGAAAGCACATCATTGTAACAAAGAGACAGGCGCATTTCTTGCCTGCAACAGGATTGTTTGGGTAGGAAAGCAGACTGGAATAAATCACCTCCATGCACAAAAAAACTTCAGTTATTTGCAGGATCTAAGCTGAAGCAGTGAAATTCTCATTTCTCCTCCTATCCTGCCCAGGCGAATGTTTACACCCCCATGGCACTTTGAGGAATCCCCTCTCAACAGCAGATCTCTTTCATTCGTAATGCTGCAGCTACACACACATATGTGCACATGTAAGTTTTGTGTACATGTAATTTTTTTTTATTAATGCTGCAGCTAGAAATTGACAGGCTCATCCTCCTTTCCCCCTAGAGCAGTGATGTTAACAGGCAACATACACTTAAAACTCTCCAGATATAGTAATTTTGCAATTGAATTGCAGTAAGGATATCCCACAGCACCAGAGGAAAGTCTGGACTATGGCAAAGGCTGAATTCATGTGCATCTCTGTTTCAGAGAATAAGTTATAAAGCCATAAGTATGTGAGCTCTGAAGTTTAGAGCACATTACCCTTTCTTCCAGTTTAAACTACATTTAGATTAAAGCAATTTAGCTGGAGACAGGATTTCTTGCTAGGACAGGAACAAGAATTAAATGTACCTATGCCCCATTTCCTCTCTGCTTCTTTCAGCACTTTTGCACTCCTGAATAGAAGAGAAATTGCTGTCTCTATAGCACAGCAATTCTTCACATTCTCAGTTTAGTTGCACACGGCCATGTAAGAATCAAGTATTAAAATGAATTATTTAAAAGATTACGGACTATATATAGCAATATCCAAGGGTCTTAATACTGTTTAACACACAGACACACCACCAAAGAATAACAACACTATTCAAAGTTCTGCACAAAGATAGGCCTTGCACTGAAATCAGTTTGTTTGTTGGGTTTTGGGGAGCCAGATGTTCTACAAATATAACAGAGAGTTAGCCCTGATATTTAAGGACATTTTTACAAGTATTTGCTCAGAGATTGTACTTCCCAGCTATCCTCACTGCAATTTGCTTTGCTAATGTCATCAGAGGTTGTTGAAACTTGCATATAAGATGAAAAAATAAAACTAGCAAAACCCAATTTGTTTTAAAGGTAGTTCTCTATCAGAAGTGTAACTTTTTTGTTTGGGGGTTTCAGAATTCTGTGCAATTCTCTGCTTAGTATTTTTGAACTTGCACATGCATGAGCAACACAAAATCAGCATCAGGGTTATTACCTAGGAGACACAAGTGGGTTGCCTTCCTAAAGCAAGTACTATTTCCCAAACCATTACTTCTCCTGTAACCCTATAAATAATTAAGAGACTATGCCTGTTTCGTGGGAATGACTCTTATCAAGTGCCAACTAGAAAGACCTCACAGCTTACTGCACACCAGAGAGTGTGCTACAATCCATATTGCTTTTATTTTCTCTGTGTGTGTGGAAATGTTTGGCTCAAAAACATAAAAACATTAAGTGGCATGCACTAAAACTGTAAGTCTTCAGTACCTTCACTTGTAAACTAGTTTTACAGATGTAAATTCAAGCGATTTAAAGGCTTTTGTGCATTTGCTAATAAATTCCACTCACAAAATCATTTTTCCTCTGCCTTACACAACTTTCCCATGTGCTTTCACACAATACGCCTGTTCTCGTTATGTGGGCATATACCTTTGTCTTGTGATAAAGCATTCCTTCAATCCTTCAGCACAGAATAATTAAATGTCATGTTTCATTCCTCTTGATTACTCAGTAAATCTCTTGTAGCAACAAACCAAATTGCAGCAAATGGATGGCACACAGCAAGGCTCATTTCAATATTTTGAACAATACCTGACCACAGCAAATGAAGAAATTTCCACTCAGTATGAACATGCGTAAGAAACACTGTACTCTAAAAAACAAAATAAAACTGTACTGTTCCTAATTTTGTGCAACGTGTGTGATACCTGATGTGCAATAAGAGTAGTTAAAAGCACATATATGTGAAGCACAGAATGTTGTTCACCACACTATTGGGAATGGTTACACTAACTTGTTTGTGGTCCAGACACAACCAATATGAAACAACAAATGACAAAAACCAGAAGTTGAAGACGTTGGATTTCATTCAGTTGCATAAGGCTAATATAGCAGGATGTATTCCTGTATGAATAAATGGCAAATGCGTGAAGGTGATTGACAGAATGAAGTAAACCCTTTGTTTTCAAAAACAATAGCTCCTCATTCTCTATTGTAATATTTCTCTTATGCACAGCTCAAGGCAACAGGAAGCACTCTTCCTCCCCTTCAGAAAAAGATTATTCAGGTTTTGGGATGATCTCTTAATCCACTGGTGCTATGGGTTTAACTGGGAAAATAATGACTGCAGTCTGGTCCATGGCTGTGAGGCAAGGAGGCAGAGAACTGTCCCCCAGGAGTTCTGTGCTGTGAATACCTCTGCATACATCTTTGGCGGGATTTCATTAGACTATTTTAACACAGAGACTGAGTTTTGCGGTCTATCATTGGTAGTTGTAAGAAGGATAACCAGAAGTTCAGCCAACTTGACTCATGTGGAGTCTATACCAGCACAACACATGTCCCAAAGAACAGGCAGATAAATACAAAGTGGACCATACTGATTAGCTTCACATATTTATATTACCTACACTGGGTCTGAATCACATTCCTGTTCACTGCAAGAAGTGTAGGGAGATCACTCAACCCCTATACTAGGCACTAACAAGGTTAGGTATTCTGGATATACTGTTGTCCTCCTATGTGAACCTGAACTCCATTCTTCTTCACTGTGTCTAGTTAGGATGCTGTGCTGAACATACACAACATCAGTGCACTGTATAAAAAAAATAAACCTCAAAGCTATGGAAAGGAAATTAACCTTTAAGCAGCCTGGACAGTTTATAGACCTCTGAGGTCACTATACTCACCAGAAATTTCTGCATCTCAATTGGTGAAGCCATCTCTGCAGCCAGCTGAGTTCCCTAGGCTGCACAGTCATGCTCCATATTGGGGTCTGAGAATATGGGTTTTTTCCTTACTGCTGGCCTCAACTTAACCAAGCCAACCCATGGAACCCAACCCAGGAACCCATGTTCCCTGCTATAATCAGTGGTTACTAAGGGTCCATGCAATATTTGCACAAAGGAAAAACAGACTGTCTTTGAAGACGCAACTGCTTAATGACAGGAGACAAAAGGACATGTCATAAATATGGATATTGTTTTCTGAAATAGGTAAAGTAATGCATTCATACTTGAGCAAGCACATGAAAGACGTCAGCAGTGCACAGATATTGTCCAGGTCCTCTGCACAGAAATGAGTTTACTGAGAAGAGAGAAATGTATTTCCGTAAGCAGTTTTAATTTGGGGTGGTTTAATTGTTGGATGCACTGTTTTAGAGGCATAACTACTGTTTCAGTTTCAGAAGCACATAACACCCCCACAGCCTCCCCACCCTTTCTAATCAGTGGGGTTACAGTGGCATAGGAGAGATCAGAAATACAGACAGAACATATGATTTTTTCAGTCTCATTAAGTGAGGACAAATTCTAAAGAAAAGATAACAGTCTTTTCCAAAAACGCAAGAGAAAAGGAAAGAAATCAATGCAGTTTAAATCATGCTTTTATAAATGCTAACATCCTGAAGTTATCTTTATATCCAACTAAACGTCATGTGTTGCACAGCAATAAGACCTATATTTTCTGGAACAGGAAATCAGTAAAACATTTTTCTATCAGACATTACATCTGCTAGTGCCTCAGGACATGCAGACTGACTAATGCCGGTAAAGCTGATGTGTGACAATCATAGGCAAATTACATTTTTTCTGGTTGGTTTATTTCGTTTAAATTGTGTTAAGTGTATAAATAAATAGCTTAAATGTATTTTATCCAAACAGAGAGAGAAGTTCTACAAAAGCAGAACGACTGACAGTCATGGAGTCCTGTAACTGGTGGGTTATCTCCGTGGAAGCTTGTAAGTTAAGCCATTTTAATTGTCACCGAGTGGTACAATTATGTCACTTGGCTCTATATACTTATATACTTACCTCTGAAAACTACTGAGAAATCTGAGTAAACCTCCTTTAACTGAATGAATTGAAAACCCTAAGAAGAAATATAATTGCTTTGGGAAATTATTTGTAGCCCTTAAAATTGCAACCATTCTTATTACTTTAATTAAATGCGGTTTGGGAGAGTATATGGCTCGAGAGATTGGTAATCAGCTATCAGTTTACCTCAGTCAAGGACTGAACAAATGGGATGCTGAATTATTGCGTCTCACTAAAATATGATTCCCTAATCGCATTTTCTGGCCTAAGTGCTTGGATTCTGAAGAATCTTAGTGATACCAGTCCTATAGCAAGCCTGAGTGAGAAATCAGGCAACTGCTCAGTTCCCAGATCACCTTTAAACTCAAATTAAGCATATGTCAGATATCTTTGCTCCAGTCTACAATCACTCTGGATCCACTGCTTTGTCTTTTGAATGAAGAAATTTTCAGCCCTCCTGAAATAAGTGCAAAAAAGACAGATATATTTAGTCAAATCTGCTGTTAGGTGGAAGCTTGACTTAGTTTCGTTTATCTTTTATTCATGTCATAAAATCAACAATTAGGTACAGTTCATCGAAGTACTTAAAATATTTTCACTTTACAAGTAACCTGTGCATTTCATAAATACTAATCATAATCCCTTCTTAATCTGGCAAGAGGTGGATGTTTTCATCCTTTGGCATACTGAAATGTAATATTATTGTAGAGTTATTTGCCCATTCCCTGGTGATTGAATCTGCAGCATTTAGAATTTAACTATGGAAGTGGAATTCTTGCCTTTCAGGGATTATTTACAGATTTTGCCAGATGAATGTGTAACCTGTGAACTATAATTAGGGATTTCCAGCTGTTACCAGAAAGCCTGGAATGCACACCTTGCAAGCTTTAAACATATTTAAAAATCACTACTGGTAATCCTAAAATATTATTAAACTACCAGGGACAGAATAGCATATGTTTAAAGGTGTGTTAACCCTTTAGCCACTACAATTATAGCATACGTATATAGAATACACATGCAGACCTTTGAGCCTCTGTGATTTAAACACAGACTAATCCAAGTGCCACCAGCTCAATATTGTATTTCCTTGGTTTGGCTAGTAGGCAAAACTGGAAATCCCTGATTTTTTTGTTTTGGCTGATTGAGAATAATTATGTGAAGCCTGAGAGAGACAGCCTTGGTCTTTTATTTATATATGTAGCTAGAAGAACCACAGTGCATAGAAGAGGACAGAATTATCTCAATCCATTCCTCCATGTACTGCAATAATTATCTATTTTCTAAAAAACTTCAATTCAGAATGTTTACCTCCTTTCCTATGGTAGCAATTATATGTCTTATTCTTAAACGAGTTTTGTCCTAAATACAATTTAGACATTTGAGGATTTTCCAAAATCAAATCTTTGTAGAGTACCTGGACATTTAGCTTGTTTAAAGATAAACTTCCTCTAAATGCAAGCAAACAACATCATCCACTCTCTCTGCACCCTCCCCCTGCCACACACAAAAATTAATGTTTAGGTTAACTGGAAAAGCCAATTCTGAATTATAAGACTTTTTGAGAAGAGACCCATTTTAGCACATGGAACATCATTTTAATATTTTGGTTCATAACCAGCTCAAGCACTATTTGACATAAACCCCCTCAGCTATACCTTTACCACTCCCCACAGAAAGAACTAGTGAAGGACCTGTTTTTTACCATGCAGAAAATTCCAAGTTCAGAGAGATACGAGTTCTACATCTCAGTATTAGTTAAAGGAGGTTTGTGTCTACAATTTCACAGAAATATCACATAGCTTTAACCAACCAGCACACCTCCCTAAATGACCTCTTCAAGATATGGAAAAGCATATCTTCAGAATAAATAGAAGAAAAATGTAAACAATTTCAGAATTAGAGAAAAACCTGAACATCATTCTTGTTAAGAGGCAGGTATGAATAGATCCATCACATGAAACCTTGATAGCTCAATTCCAAAATCCAGCCGTAGTCCTGACTAACATAGATTCTGAGACCATACACATATGTTCCCAGTGCTGGCCACTTGAGTTTGAACCATTTGGTTTATCATTATTTCTCATCTAATTTCTTGTCAATATTTACAAAGAGGCATAAAACAAAAGAATCAAGAGCTCCTTTTAAAAAATACAGACATGGGTAAGCACCTATATTTTTTTTTTTTTTTTCTCCAGTCACTAAGTACAGTAATTCAAGCTTTGGCTGTCTGCCTAAAACGACAGTTTCTTTAAGTTTTAATTCAAACTTTCATCTATAAAATTGATTGTGCCATTAAAAGTGACATAGTTACCAACTACTCTCTATAATTAGACACTGTTAGGTGCTTCCTGTTACTTGAAAAACATTCCTCGTTTAATATACAGAGGGAGGTAGTGTTGACTAATGAGCTGCTCCATTACTAAATTTTACCAGTTAGTAGTAATAGTTTATCAGAGCTGCAAACACTTTTGAATAGCCAGATCTTTATTTTGAGAGCTGAGCTGAAATGTTCCAAGGACAGTAAAACTCTGGAGCCCACGAGCAATATGGATTCTTTGTTCACCTCCTTTACAGGCTGAGACAGCCTAGACATACATGGCCATTTTTTCTCATTACTGATCTCAAGGAATATTGTGAAAGAATGCAGAATTTAATCTAAGTATCCTGGCTATGTTCCAACTTGGATAACTACATCCTCTCTACCCTAAACACCCTCTATTTCTCTCCACTCTTTAATTTCATTTTAATAAATTACTCATTTCCCCAGTTATAAAACATTGCCTAGTGCTGATGATAAAGAATGAGCTCCATGTTACTCTCTGAGGATGGCTGCAGAGCAAGCCTTACCTCCCCAGGGTCAGGCTGGTTGTGGAGAGGGTATCCTGCCCACTTGAGTTGCTCCTTAATTAAAAGTGCTGAGTAAACACAGGAGATGAGCCAAAGCTGGGAAGAGCAAATTTGAAACAATACGCTGCACCTCTCTAAGTAGGAGAATGTTCCTATGTAGGAGGGGACAGAGTTCACTGCCCTATGAAAACACAGATTGCATTTGCAGTTGTGGAGCCATAGTCTCATCAGACTCTGATAAACTTGGGGCTGTGACTACAAGTTCTTTCTCAGCTTCAGCTGTGTCAGCAGAAGAGGTCCCATCAGCCTATGTCCCGATCACATTTTCCCTCCACCCTCTGGGTACTGCTCTCTCAGACCTACCAGCTAAGCTGCTACTTCTAGTGCTTGTTTCAGCCAAAGTAAATCTGATTAGCATAAACAGTTTAATAACAGGTCTTAGCTAACACTAATCCAGTCCATGTTGACTGGAACAGGGTTAAGAAAAATGTCACAGGCAGCTCAGCTGCTAGATACCATAGGACAGAGTGTTCTTTGAGGCGGGGACAGACAGCCACCTGTCTGTAGTGCTCTCTTCTTCCAGCTTACCTGCAGCCAGAGAAGGATCTATGTCTACAGTAATGCTTGGCTTCAACAAAAACATATAAGGCAGGATGCACTGGCATTAAACTGGAAAGATCCAATCTCTTCTCATAAAGCAGAGTTCATATGATAGAATTTATACAGAGATAACCTAGCTACTCATAAGTGCACAGAAATACTGAAACATAAGCCTATAAGATCAAAGTACTGTTTGAAGAGATCTGACTGCTATCAAACAGAGGACTTTCAAAAACCTTTTATACCCCTACCATATTTTGTTGGTTGAAGTTTTCCGCTGTTGCCAGATCCTATCAACACTAGTAAAAATATTAGTAATGAGGGAAGGAAAGTGATTGACAAAGGTGAGCAGCAACAACAAAAAAAAGGAAAAAAACAAAAAAAAATCCAAACCAAACATACAAAGTCACAGAATCACAGAATTGTTAGGCTATGAAGGGACCTCTCTGGAGATCATCTAGTCCAATTCCCTGCCAAGGCAGGGTCACCTAGAGCAGGTTATACAGGAACACGTCCAGGCAGGTTTTGAATGTCTCCAGAGAGGGAGACTCTATGACCCTCCTGGGCAGCCTGCTCTAGTGTTCTGCCACCTGTAACATAAAGTTCTTCCTCATGTTGATGTGAAACTTCTTGTGTTTTAGTTTATGGCCATTGCTCGTTGTCCTGTTGCTGGGCACCATTGAAGAGTTTGGCACCATTCTCCTGGCACCCACCTTGGAGATATTTGTATGCTTTAACAAGATCTCCTCCCAGTCTTCTCTTCTCTAGAATGAACAGGCCCATAAGAGAGATGCTTCAGACCCCTAATCATCTTTGTGGCCCTCCACTGGACCCCCTCCAGTAGCTCCTTGTTTTTCTTGTACTGAGGAGACCAGAACTGGACACAACACTACAGGTGTGGCCTCATTAGGGTCAAGTAGAAGGGGAGGATCACCTCCCTCGACCTCCTGGCCACACTCCTCCCAGTGTCCCCCAGGATACTATTGGCCCTCCTGTCCACAAGGGCACACTGCTGGCTCATAGTCAACTTATCACTCACCAAAAATCCCAGGTCCTTCTCAACTGAACTGCTCTCTAGTAGATCAGACTCCTACTTGTATTGCTGCTTGGGGTTCTTTCTCCCCAGGTGCAGTACCCTATGCTTGTCCTTGCTGAACCTCATTAGGTTTCCCTCTGCCCAATTCTCCAGCCTATCAAGGTCCCACTGAATGGCAGCACAGCCTTCTGGTGTATCAGCCACTCCCCCCAGCTTTATATCATCAGCAAACGTGCTGAAGATACACTTTAGCCCTTCATCCAGGTTGATGATAAACAAGTTGAATAAAACTGGACCCAGTATTGATCCCTGGGGAACACCACTGACAGGCCTCCAACTAGATTCTAGTCCATTGATTATGACCCTCTGAACTCTACAATTCAGTCCAATATACGGTAAGGATGCAGTGCGAGTAGCTACCTTGTTCTCTAACATGTAATCCACATTTTCAAAAGCAAAGTGTGCACCCAACTCCTGATCAGTTTTCTGGACTATACAAACCAAATAATCCTGGCTACCGGATTTTAGAAGAGACTGTACTCCTGAGTGGGATTGAGAGGTACAAGTGTTAATGGGGTGTGACAAACCAGAGAGGAAAAGGGTTGTCACTTTGCTACTTTTCCTGGCTGGAGTAGGGCTGATCTTTCCCTGCCTTTACAGAATTTTGCATCCAACACCAAGCTTCACAGCAATTTGGGGTTACACTTTCAGCTTGTCAAGTGGCCAGTGTCTCAGATCACTCAAGTTTTCCAAAAGGTCACAACACCCACAATATTATTACTCCAAGCAATACAGCACCCTGGGTTTGTCAGCACTAAGTTCATTTAAACATCAGTTTAAAGCTGGAAATATTAGAAGCTTATCCTAGCAAAAGAAGCTTGAATACTGAAGGTGGATTGCAAAAATGGAAACCAAGATTACAAAATAAAATACCAAGCTGAGAATTTAAGAGGACTCACTCCCAAGTCCCTTTCCATTAAGCCTACATTTTCCATTTCTTTCTTTGAAACAAAATCCCAAACTATTCACAAATCTTTAGCCAGCAATAGCTCTAATAATTCACATTTTCCTCCACATTTTCCTCCTGAGCCTGGCTTTTCTCTTCCTTCTTTCAGTACAAATAAAATATTTGGTGACTGGTGCTGGAACCAATTCAAGGCAAATCAAACATTTGGGATATCTCTGGAAGAGAAGACAGATAAAGGGGTGAGAGGAGTTAACTTTCAAGACTATTGAAAAAAACGTTATGAATCTAGTATCATAGGAAATGTTCACTGGATGCACATCCTGTCTCTGGCTCAGTTTAAGCTCTCCACAGGGATCAAACACAGCACATTAATAATATAGATGACAGAACTGGCATGTAGAGTCTTTGTCTGAACTATATTCCCTACTCTCTTTTGTCAGCTTGGAGGCTTGCAACAAGTGGGTTGCTTCATCCATCACTCTCTTTTATATATCCACAAGGCTGGATCCAGCAAACAAAACTCTACTTCAGATATTTCTCTTAGGCATAAAAGTAGTATGACAGCTTAAATAAAGATGTTTCTAGTTTTCTTTTCTCTTTCTGTTTCATATACTTTATCTTTGCAGCAAATTTCTATTGTTTCAGTCAGAAAGAAACGACATTGATTTTTTTCCTTATTTCTCTGTATAGCTTTATCCAGGGCATCCAGTCTTTGATTTGCTGTGCCAGCAATCATGACTAAATGGATAGTTAATCCAGATGGCAGTCCAGTTCCTTTACCCTTTCTTGCAGAAGATATTATCAGTGCTATCACAGACTGAAAATTCTCCTATGAAACTATAAAAGTCTGAAAGCTGCTTTGTAACTTTCACCCTTCACTTTCCCCAGGATCAGCTGAGAGGTTCTACCTTCCAAGCTATTAATTGTCTCTAACTATCAGAACAGCTGAGCATCCAGCAATCCTTAATTGCAGTTACCCTCACCACACTCCTGAAGTAAAGCAGTGACATAATCTCAACTGTACTAACAGGAGGCACAAACAGTCTGCATAACTTGCTCAAAGTATTCATAAGGTCTGTGGTAGAGGCAAGATTTCAGTGCTCCTCTTGCAAGCCAGGGCTCTTATCTTTTCCAAAACCAGGCAGCACAAAAGCAGGAGAAATTTGCTGCCTCTCAGTTACCCTCCTGCTTTTCCATTTTTGATGGATAGGAGGGTCACATTTTGGGCACTTGTTTAGAAACCTCTTGTATTGTAAGCAGGAAGAATAAATGGTCTGTGTCACTGAAGATGTTACTACCAGTTCAGCAGGTCTGTGAATACAATAATTTCCTGTAACACACATCCTGCAACCCAGCTGAAGGTTCCCAGAAAGCCTGTGAATAGAGATGAATACCATTTCATCCTCTCTGGACATCTCTCTTTGCCATCAGTTTATCATTTCACAAAGAACTAGATCAAACATGCAAGAACCTGGTTTTGTATAAAATCTGCCAGTCTCAATACAGACATAAAAAGTAAAGTTATGGGTTTCTGGACATTCTGTAGTTATGGCAACTTAACTTTAAAAAGTGTCCTGTCACAAATGAGACCATTCACCATTGTACTGAAAAGTGTTCTGTTGTACACTTGAATTTGTAGTAGGCTAAGCACTCCCATCAATGGCCCCATAAGTAGTTTTCACACTTGTTCTATCCAATTTAGAAGGGAATATTGGTTTCATCTCAATTATATACTGTAATCCTTGTTTTAATCCCTCCTTTCAGGTTTTACTGCAATTTATTCTATTCAAACTCTGCCTTTGCTGCAAAAGATGTTCTATCCAATAAGGACATTTGCAGTGCACTACTTTCTTCTTAGATCACAGCAGACCTTTTATAGGTCTAGGCAATTTTTCACAATTTTTTAACAAATGAAAGTAAAAAATACTAAGCCAATTGTCCTGTGGGTACCGCAACTAAGTAAAGCAAGTTTCCCATCCATTTGTGTCCTCCATCCTTAAACAGCTCCTATTCTTCTCCACACCCTTTTCATATCACTCCTACCTTCTCTCTTAGTTCCCAGAGAACTTAAGTTACATGTGTGATTACTGTCCAGCTGACTGCTGCTTTCTGGAATGACTAAGATGTCAGGTTATAATCATTCTACTGCAGGGTGTGATATGCACTCTAGCCTCTTCAAAGCTACCAATATGCACCTTTAAAGCACCTAAGCTATGCATAACACCTTTGAAATTAATATCCCTCTATCAAATTTGGCTGGAGGTGTCCAGTGAGTTCCAAAGTTACTGAGCTGAAAGATAGATCGACAGCATGGTTGCATGTATTTGACTTGAAAGCATATAGCATCCCCCCATGACAATTCAGCCAATAGCTGTCTCCAGATTCAAGACAATGAGGCAGGTTTAATGGCATTCCAATACAGTCAAAAGACACAAATTTTAAAAGCATATGGTCAATCAACAGTAATTATTCAGACTACAGTAAAAGTCAGTGGATCTGGTTACTGCTCTGCTTGGGGGGTACCCCTCACTTCTGTTAAAAACACAATGAACCAGAGTCATATAGAAGATTCACATTTAGCTTGTTTTGAAGTTTAGAAAATTGTCTCATGCCCCACCACATACACTAGATTGCAGTGCATTACCACAAGCACACAAGCCTTTACCACCCCTCACCAACTATACTGACAAATACATTCCAGTTGTCATTATAATCCTGCCAGAGGAAGGGGGGGGCGGATTTTTAAAGTAAATCCCTCTTTTCTTTAAAGGTTCAAAATCAGTTCTGAGTTAGCTTTTCATGTCTCTCTCAATTCTTTTCATCTTCTGAAAAAAATTGCTTGTGATTAACGGAGAGAAGCAAGCTCTTCAAGGAAGGTAACTTTAGTTTTCTTCAGAACTAACTGCTAGAAGCATTCCTAAAGCCCCAGTTGTTTCTCATGTAAATAATAACAAATGAAACTCAACCTTATCAAATCAAGATTATTGTTGTAATGAAAGCCTGGAACTAAAGAAACAAGAAATTTAGGATTTTTTTACCCCAGAAAGAAAGGAGAAAAGTGGAAGAAGAGTGAGGCTGGGGCGCTGATAAAGTCTGGTGAAGTTTTTTGGGGTTTCATTCTCTCCTAATTTCTGAACAATGCTTAGGAAAATTTTGCATTTAAAACTTTTCCTTTGTAAAACTATGACAGAATGAGGCATTCCCCCACACCAACAGGGATGTAAACTTCTCTGAGGTATCCAGGGTTTTGATGAGGCTTGCAGTGCTGCCAAATATGGAAGACTTAAGAAAGCGTAAGCTGTCTCTTTGTATAATTCCCCTGTTAAGCAGAACCTTAATACTGTTGCCATGCACAACCAGAGACAGGTACCTCTGTGCTTAATCCATTGTTTTTATTCTCCCAAAAAGAATTTTCTGCTCCTTGATAGAAGACTAATCTTCCATAATCTTACAAGATCAGGTTACCTGTTTATGCCCAGAAACTGTCTCTATCTTTATCCTAGCTTTCTTTCATGTCTTCTCCCTTTCTGAACAAATGCATCGTGTTTTGTGTCTGAGCAGGGGTTTACAATGTATTTTCTCTTGTGAGTGGTATTGACCCAAAGGCATATAGTACACCCTTCACTCAAAGTCTCCGCAACATTTAGCATCTCTTAAAAAAGGATGGCAATAAAATCTGTCATCCATGGCCAAAAAAACCAACCCAACAAAAGACAAACTCCAAATAAAACAAAATTACGAAGAGACAGTGATCAGCGCATCTCCTTATATTTACCTGGAGGGGAATTTAAAACTACAGCAAGTTTTCAAGTGAGTGAAAGGAACAGAGCAGAAAATGCAAAGAAAGAAAATTTCCTTGTATTGTTAATTTCCCTGACAGATTTGCACATGCTTTGAGGAAGATACAGGGCAAAATCGTTTCAAGATCACAGCATTTTGAGGCAATAATGTAGCTCATTTTGTCACCACTACAGATGGCAGGCTGTAATGAGCCCACGTTAATGACTACTATAGATATTCTATACACAGATATGTAATGGTGCGCTGCAAGATGTCAGCAATGAAAACAAATGCTAAGAGTCTTGGCTTCATTTTAGGTGTTGTTGCAAGAATGAAGCTCAGACCCAGTTTGCTCAAAGGTGGACATAAGATTAGTTCATTCAAGAGAATTTGGTCCAATTTTTAAATAAAACAAAGGTTGGTTAATGGTTTAGTACTTAATCATTTTCTCCCAGATAAAACCAGGTGAAACTCTCAGGATTTTCCTGAAATATTGCATTCATTTTCAGAAATGATATAGCTGAAAGTAAAAGATAAAACTGGACACTGGAAAAACTGGAACTCAAACACGTCTGCTCAGATTGCCTTTAGAACTGACAGAGATGCCCTTTTAGCATTTAAACCCTCACAGAAACTCACGTGAACATGCATTTTAACTACATACAGTCAAGGCCCTAAGTGCACCGATAGATCCCACCTGCCTCAACCAGCCTTGCCCAGGACCTGCACCCACACCCTCAGACCATACATCCAGGAATATAACTCAAACTCAGTCCTAGGCCCTCGGTCCTGGCCTGAGCTATGTCAGAAGTGTGCCTGTTCCCACTCCTGTGCCTGAAATGCAGTTGGTTAGTCTTCCCACACTGAGCATAGACCAGACCTGTTGACTTACTTTCATCTGACGATGGCTGGACTGTTGCTGTCAAACCAGGACTGAAAGCTGAGGTTTAAGCTTAAATAAGGCTCCTGGATGCACAAGTGAGGGATGAAGCAAGGCTGGTCAGGACAGGTGAGGCTTATTGGTGCACACAGAGCCCTGACATATACATAACCCATGAAAGTTTAGGAGGGGCAGACAAAAACAAAACCAAAAAAATTCAACCAACCAGCCCCCTAAAACCCCACCAAACCAACTGATATTTTGACAGATATGACAATCTCTAGTCCAGGACAGACAGCAGACAGACACTGTATGAGGACCAGGAATTTACTTCTCTCTTTGAAAAAAAGTGATCATTTCCAACAACACTTAGATGAGACGTCCTATAGAAATGCTTCTGATTCAACAACACGCAAGCATCCTGATACATATAAAGGATGTGCAATTATACATTTCTGTGCAAAGCTGAAGTTAACAGGTTTTCAGCCTATAGATCATGTCAAAACAAACACTTCTACTTCTTCCTAAAGTAGGAGATGAGTGAAGGTCATACCATGTCAGCTAGATATAGCATCTCCAAGAGATCTATCACATAGATGAATCAAGTGAAATTTAGGTTGACAGCCATGCTTTGCGGGATGGAGGTAATTCTGAAGGACAAGAATTTGTCATACGAAGAACTGGCATTTGGTATTAGTAAATTAAGAGAGATTGTTTGAATAAAGTACCAGATGGGAAACACACTTGTCATGAAGGTCCCCTTAATTGGCTCCAGCTTGAGGCTAATCTGAAAAAAAATGGGTTTGGACAGAGCAAACTGTCCAACAAGAGTCAGTAGCGGTGACTCAGATAATGGGTCAGGAAAGAGCTAAATGCATGTGATGCAAGGATTATAAGGGTGTCTGATGTCATAAAGTTATGATAGGGAAATTATTGACCTTGTATAATTTCTGCCTGAAGTGGCGGTAAACTTCTAATCATTTGTTACAGCCACAGGAGCAAAATTAAAACAATGTGAAAACATAAGCTGTCTGAGAAGCTTGGTATAGATTTGAAAATGCATTGACTTGATATTAAAGATATCTTCCACCACTCACTGTAAATAATTTTACAGAATTGTATTATCCTTTTCCGAGATACCAATTGGGAGTGATTCTCATCTTCTTTCCAGTGTCCTTACAGTGATGTCAACCTTTTCATGTCAATGGAAATAGTTCTTATTTACTACTTAACCAGAAGAAAATCAGATGCCTTAGCCTTCCAGGAATGATATCTGAACATTTATAATATGGACAGACATGTCGTTTCCATCATTATGTGAACGAAAAACCAAATCTATATTCTTCTTCAGGGTGCCACTACTTACTCCCAAAGGATATAAGACTAATGGACTAACTTCTTACACACTACCTGAAATCCTTTTGGGGTAACCGCTCTTTCAATCCTAGCATCACGTCACTGTGTTTCAAAGGGCACATTGTTCACAATTCACAAACTGTGCAAAAAAGCTTAAGACCCTTAAGTCCTGGCTTTTACCTGAAATATCCCATAAATATTTGTAGTCCCTCTTGCATAATAGGTTTTCTGTACAAGACCCATGTTATACACAAAAACCCTGCCCTAATTGGTTTTTATTATCTTAATAATCTTAACATTTCCTCAACTAATAATGGTTAATTTAATGTGCTCCTGTAATGTACTCCTAAATTACTAGTTCATTAAAAACAAAAAAAAAAAAAAAAAATGAAAAAAAACAAAGAAAGAAAGAAAGGAAAAAAAAATGTAAAAGAAAAAAAAGAAAAAGCCAGTGCTGATTTCAGGTTTTCACATTGCATTAATCACCTGGAATTTTCCCTGAGACTTCCTAGAACAGATTACAACAATATCCTTATTATTCTTTTACAGATGTTTTAAACATACTGTAGCTACTCCAAGTTCATCATCCTTGTAATTTACACAACCTTGTCACTGATATCTGCAAGCACAGAAAATTTGGAGTTTAAAAGAAATATTAGATGGCCTCCTACTTTTAGCTCACAGATCTTCCATTTGAACAGATGTGCTGAGAACTGGTGCTATATAGAGATGCAGACCACTTCTCCACTGAATCCAGGGGAAGTGAGTGAAGGGAGAGTGCACAAGGCTAGTCCTATTCTTCCTTGCACACAGGTTATTTTCAGGTGCTTGTTTGCTATTCAAGGAGAGATTTACTTGTGAGCCCAGCAGTGTGTGTGTGTGGAAACTGGGAAAATAATACAATGAGAAAAAATGCCTTCCTACCAGAGCAGAAAAAATATTGTAATCACTAGTAAGAGAATGTGCAAATACCCACAAACAGAAAGGTATAACTACATACTTCAGATATTAAAATGAGTTCTTTCCTTTCCCACCATCAGTGTGACAACCAAAAGCCTAACTCCTGAATTTGCTGAATAAAGCCCCATATACACAAAATCACATAATTCAGTCTAATCTGGACACAGATAACACCTGTTATGAAGTATAATATACCAGGCAGGAAAATTATTGTATGCCACAGTGTATCATAGAATCATAGAATGGTTAGGGTTGAAGGGGCCTTAAACATCATCTAGTTTCAACTCCTCAGCAATAAGCAGGGACACCTTCCACTAGACCAGAAGGTAGTGTAGAGTCTGAGTTTCTCTTCCACTTCTGATTTTTCTGGTAGTACCAGAGTTCAATATTCTCTGTCCAGGTTCTTTTTAATATTCCATACTTGGAGGGTGTAATGTTTAATATCAAATTTACTTATTTAAATACAGATGATGTTACAAAGGACTTCCGATTTAACAGAGTGATTAAAAAAAATACATTGAATAACACAATGCAAGCATAAATTACACTTCACAAAATATATAGCAATTGCAATACACAGTTCAGTCACAATCCTAATGCGATTCCCATAAGCAGTCTCTAGAATATGCTCACTATCATAACACTGGTCATCCCCAATTGTCAGGAATGGACACGTGGGTTGAAGCCAACTCAAACATTGCTCTTCCCAGTTTTTATACCATGTGTTAGGCTGAGCAACTTATTCACTCCCGCCATGTTGATCTGGCAAACTCAGGGAGACATTCACACTCTTTCAATGAACTGAGGAATTTTAACTAAAACAAAGGCCATCCTCTGGACACATTTGTGCTGAGATAAATTCAGGTCATGTAACAGTTGTGGTCAGTCATATCCTTCATTATTCCCCACACTTCTTGGGCACATCACCCTGGCCCATCTCCTCTAAGGCTTCTTCTATATTAGGGGTGTACTGGTCAGTCACACAGCTCACAATAGCTGCTTCTCAGGGTACACAATACCACTTTCTTCTGGGCAAGTCAAAACAGGGGAGGGAGACTGGACAGCTTCCACCTTCTTTCTCAAGGAAGGAATGAAATTACCTTGAGTGAAAGACTACTTCTATCTGCTTCAACAAAGAAAGACAACACAGCAGATCCACAATTTACAACATGTTAGAAAGCTTATCACCCATTACAGTGAATGGTTCACAAAACCAAAACTTGGTTTGTGCCAGCTGCAGATATAGAAAGATGGTGCTGGACATCAGGTATGCTTCAATCACATTGTGACTTGGGTTTGAGTTTTCATCCAGCTGTGCTAAGTAGAAGGAGCATGGATTTGAGAACCACAGTAATACCAATTGCTGAATGAACAAGTTATGCATGAGCAGAAGATATGACCATGCAGTGGCAAAAGGTTTTATACACATCTCACTGTTACTAGCAAACACACTTTCTAGCATAAAGCACTTTTGTGCAGCAACAGAAGAAAACTGTAAGGGCTTTCACCACCACAGCTTTTTTAGTGTCTTTCCTCTGTTAGCCTTCAGCTGCCCCCAGAGGTTGCTGACAGCCTCTCACTCTGTCTCAAGGTGAAAGCACATCAATGAAGGCAAGCAAGACTGCCAGATACTCTGGCATTTCCATGGGAAAATGTAATTCACAGAGCATGACCATGAGAGTATTAATTAGGTGCTTTTGTGAGTAGTCCCACTGCAGACAATGTGTCTACTCAAAAGAGGAGAGTTACTCATTCAGTTGCAAAACTTACCAAATACCTGTTTACCCTTGAAAGTCAGTAAAAGAATATTTAGGAGAAAGCTCTGTAATCAATTCATTTTGTATCATTCCAGAACTCAAGCTAAAGCTCTCAGCAGTTTGTGTTTATCAGTGTCGGAGGCAGGATCTGCCCTGTAGCTGCTCCAAGTCAGGTGGGAATTCTCTAATTGTCCTCACCCAGACCGTGAGCAGCGCCAGGCATGGCTAAGGAAGACTTCTCTTTGTCAATAGCAGTCCCTTGGACCTTGACCCCAGAAAAATCCTGACAAAGCTGAAATTGTACCGCTTACAAGGTATAATGCAAGATGCAGCTCCTTGTTTCCTCTGATTTTATTAGCTAGGACAATGGCATATTCTCTTTGTTGGTGACCTCTCAGGACTAGGCTGCTTTAGGAAGTTCTACTGGTCTGTATGAAAGAAGAGAGAATATATGTCTTGTTCCTGGAAACCATGCATGGATCACATTAAAGAAAAAAAAAAAAGAAAAATTATAAAAAAGGAAGAAAACAAACCTTAAAGGCAAACAGGATCCATTTAGAGCAGAACAAATTATATGCACGTTAACAAGGCCTAAACAGAAACACTCTTGATCAACAGCATATAAACACTTGGGCAGAGGGAGGTTATATTAATAAAAATAAATACTGAAATACAGTTCTTGGCTCATTTCTATATATAGTATATTCCATTCCCTCCACTGTTCAAGGTGCAGTTGTGATGGTTTGAGGCTTTTCCCTCCCCAAACCCAAGAAAAAGCAAACAAGTTACTGCATCACTGGAGTCTTAGAAACTAGCAACTGCATACTGGTGAGTTTGTGCCAGCCAAAGCACATAAATCATAACAATTGTTCTTTCCCCACCCACTGGATATTTCCTATATTCCAGGTTTCCTTCTGATTTCCACTCTCCTTCGTATTTCTTTATCCTATTGTTACCAATCTCTTAACTGTTGGGGACTTTGTCCAACTTCTTTGAAAAAGCCACCTTCTCTATGTCCTCTCTTTGCTTTGATCTTACTTCTATCTTTTCCTACCCTTGTGACATTCACGTACCTAAATTTTTTCCTCTTTTTTTCAGAAAACTGTTGTTTCTGTAGTCACCCTTTCTTTGGAAAAGCTTCCTAGAGTTAGCTTATCAGTCAAGACATTGCACCAAACCATTTATTTGTTAGACCATAGAATTTAACAGGAAAAACTGAGTCTGCTTTTTATATGGTTGGCTTGTTTGGGTGTGGTCCTGTTGTTTTGTTGGGGTTTTTTAATTGTAGACTCACAAGGGCACGGTAGCCTATTAAATGCTACAGAGTAACCTGGAAAGCCTATTAAAGCATTCACATTGTCTACTATACCGTATAAAGCAGTTTACATCACCTTCTTTCATATAATATCTGAGCATCTTCTAATCAATGTTAAGGCTGTACTTGTAGCATGCAACATGGCATATAGCAAGCAATTAGTCTCGTTTTACGGCAAAGAGAGATATAGTTCTATATGCATAAGAGGATGCAGTAGCTGTCAGGAACACAGGGCAGGCTGTTTTATCACTCTGGGTTGTGTGGAGATGGATCAGTGACCTTATTTGCCAGGCCTGTGTTCCCACTGACAGACAGCCTTTGGCACAGCTCCTAAGACACCTCCATGTCCCCACAGGCTGTGTGATAGACCACTGGAGAGTGGCATAGGGAATGCTACCCACTGAAGCTGACTCAATGATCAGCCTTTATCCGGTTTGCTCTGGGAAAAAGGGCTACAAGAATATGCTGCGACGGCTTTGTTCCCTGTTGTAGTTTTATGGCAGTCATCTCAACTAAATTTGTCGTAGCAGAAAGATTCCTGAAAAGAGCATTTCCTGCAGTTTCAGTCAAGTTGAGAAAAGAAGGATGTCACAAGACCTAGCTCTGAGAAGGGCCACATCATGGTATCTCCTTATTAGACACCAGGGAATGCACAGAAACTTTATAAATGCCCAGCCATAGGAAGGATTCATGCTTCTCAGATACTGAATGAAGAGCAACACGAGACACCTGTGTGGGAAGCTGAAGGGTCATACTGCATAAGGAATGAGGCTTTACTAGCATCATCTGATTGCAATTGGTGTCTGAACAAGTAAAGTTTTTAAAAAAATTGGTTCAGAACGACCCAAAGTTAAAATTGTAGTTTATTTTTATTTTGTAGTTCTCACCAACAAAATAAAAAATTCCATTTAAGATCAAAATATTTTGTGTCAAGCTAAAAATGAACATTTTGATTTTAAGAGAACACACTTTCTTATTCACATTGAAATTCACAACAAAAGTGGCGTTTTGAGATTGTACTTTCTTTTGACTGAAACCATTTGCCTATTTTGACCCTAACTCAGCAACTATTTTTGTTCTCCTTTCAGCAAAATCCCATTGGCCTTTATTTTTTTTTTTTGCACAGCTCTATTTCACAGCATTTGAAAAACTTCCATTCTGAAAAGAACTGTTCTCAGTATGTTCACTAGTGCCTCACTGGCCATTTTATCCTATAGACTGAGACAAAAAATATCCGTGGAACAACTTCTGTGGGGAAAAAATTGCCAAGTTTGACCACAATTAGCAAACAGGAAAACAGAATGAGAACTTAGGATGAGCTTTTCAGTGTGCATTCTTCAGCCAGTGCTACCAGTTTTGCTTTACATCACAGAGGCAAAAGTTAAAGCCAATAAAATGTCTCATCTTCATCTCCTGCCTTGTTTTTCTTTCCTCTGTTCAAAATAGCAGCCTCCCAGTGTGGGATAATTCCCTATAAAGATCTGTCTTGCTCTCTGTATCCTGGATTGTTTTTCTCTGTCTTCACACCACAAACATCCCTGGAGTGGAATAATGCCCTGTAAAAGCTTAATAGTACGTGTGCTACTTGTTGCCTATTTGTATTTTAAATGCCTTCCCAGTGTGGTACAAGAAGTATTAAAAATGTTCCATGTTGTTGTTTTCTGATACCAGTTAATTCTGCAGCTGAGCAGTATCAGATTCTTGTAAATGGCAGTGTAGTAAAAGCAGGTGCTAATACCATGAAAATGAATGATATTCTGAAATGTTTATCTGTAATTTCTAGATCAATAAAAATAGGTGGTATTCTGCATAAACCACCACTAATGGAAGGTACTTCAACTGTAAGAGACTGAGACACAGGTGTACTGAGAATCTGGGGACAGACATGCAAATGGCTTAGGTATACAAAGCTTACATCTACTCTCAGCCCAGTTTGTGCAAGTAATAATAAGCAAAAATCACACACACAGGTGTGCTTACTTCACCGAGTGCACAGGGGAGGAAAGAACAGGGTTTGATCTGGCATGACTATTTCTATCTACTATCTTCTCCGGACTGCTGTTCGTGGAACAGAAAAATTAAGTGGTAGGGCTGTACACAGACAGTTCTCCATAATCCAGAGTAGCAGAAAGCCTGGATATGGTAGATAATGCAAAAGCATAAACGATACAGGTGCTATATTCTGCAGAATATGGCATCAAGGCCTTAGACACGCTCAGGTCCACCAAAGCTGCTTAGCTCAGCTTGTTCTAATACGGTGTTCATTCCACTTTGCTTTTTCCCATTCTCTCTATCTATGCATGCTTATTTTCTTTTTATCTAAAAACCCTTTATCACCCACAAGTGCAAAAACTAAGTCCCAAAAATGCTGGACTTTGATGATCATTTTCAGTTACATGTTACTGCTTTATATATTTTCTGCAGCAAATCAACATCTATTCAGAAGTAATTTTCTGGTTTAAACTAATGAGCAATGAGCATAACAAATACTGCTGTTAGTGATTGTGCATTTTAAAGCAATTTTAGAGTGCATGATCTCTGTGGGAATAGCCAAGCACATTTTGCTTCTCATACATATAACTTCAAGTATCAGCTATAAAGTCCCATTAAAAATACTATACCCTGTTGACTGGGGTTTTTATCTTTACTAATGTAATGCTAGTGGCTCTGATGCAATGTGCATGTCCTTGGACTGGTTTAATTGGGCAGAAACCTTTGAAATATGCCACAGGCTAATTCACTTTGAGGGTTAAAACAATGAATCCCTGTAGGAAATAATATATTAGGGAGTAAAAAGATGAATTAATGGCAGTACTCGAATATCATCTCTACAGCAACCAGAAGAGCTGAATTAATAACATACCAGGGTTTTATTATGGCTTGAGAATTACAGCTGCGATGACACTATGAGTAGCTCAGCCTTCCCCTTTATTGGAGCTTTGTAGACACAGTAATCCTTTGGCCCCTGGAGAATTTGTTCTCTTGTGATGACCAAGCAAGGTTACTCCATTTACATGACCATCTCCTCCCTTAGCCATCTCTTGCACGTGCATGCATTTCTCCCCCTCTTCCCTTTCTCTCCTTCAAGTTCACACACAGGCCACACACCAAAGATTTTAGGTTATACCTGGACTCATGGAAATCAGAAGCTTGGAATTTGATTGCCCTAACTTCAAATCAGTTTTCAAGGGAATAAATGAGTTCTTATTCTGCCCACAAAAAAAGTAAAAAAAAAAAAAAAAAGAAAAAAAGTTGCTTGCAAAAAATATATAGTTATATAAAAAAAAAAAAAAATCCTTTCTAAGCAATACTAAGAAATCAGGAGGCAAACTGTCCTGTCATGTGTCTTGGCAAAAAGCTGGAATGGTTCTCTGTACAAGCAGGTGAAGGGTACCAGATTTAAACTGGAGTAACAATGGACAGACTGCACCATGTGTTTCTATTTTTTTAGTCTAATGACATTGTTCAAAGAGGCCTCTTTGTGTGCATCTGGCATATTTATCTTAATGTACTTTCTTCTGCAGCAGGAATTTCAGGGGAAAAATCCTTCAGTTACAGCATTATCTTCAGCTGGCTAAGTGCTTCCTTGATTGATACAAGTGCCATTTTGTACCACAGAATCAGGGAAACATTTTTACCAATATGTCTAGTTCTTGCAAGTGCAGGATGAGGCTATTGAATACTACAGACATCTGCTAATGTTATCTGTTTCTTTGGTCAAGAACTTTAGATTGTTTGCTCTATGAAAATGGGTTCCAATGCCCAAAAAAACTCCAAACCTCACGAATCTTAGGAGGATTTGATTAACTTGAGGGACCAAAGGGGTAAAACATCACTTACCATGCTTTTAAAATATCATTCTTTCAGTCTATTGGAGAAGACAAGAGCTTTGGGTGGGACTAAAGGAACCTAAGACTCTTTCTTAGTTTGGTTTTGGAGGTATTTTTCAAATTAGAAGAGGAAATGCATGGTGTATTTAGGAATTTGTGTAACTACTCCCTGGAAGAACCTGACAAGAAAAGGAGGAAAAAGACTTGTAAAAACCGGCAGTGGTGGAGGGAAAGGAAAAGAAAAGGCAAGGAATCCCATCTGTAAAAGACTGCTATGTTAGGAACAGACAAAAATTACTTGGGCAAAAGCAATGCCCAGAGCTCTCAGGGTGACAGCATGGAAGTTGGTTTGGCTCCAGGGTTTTTTAGATATACTTGTGCTGCCACTGATCTCTCTGCACCTGGATCCCCACCTGCCTGATACTGGGTTTGCTTACTGAGATTGGTACTTCTTTGGAGAGGAAACAGTGTTGTCTACTCCACAGACATGTAGGAGTTCAAAGCATGCATGGACATACCAGAGCTAGGGCTTACAGGAAAACAAACACCTAGTGGTAATAACAACAGGAGAAAAAAAAAAGACCAAAGAGAAATGAAACAGCTAGACATCAGTAATTCAGTTAATTCAGACTATAACTAAAATGCGTATTTTTAAATAGAGAAACTAACTAAGTCAATAGAAGACATTACCAGAGGAATGGTTTAGTTTCTTAGTCATTTAGGTCTTTGAACTGCTTACAGTTGGATATGTTTCCAGTACATTTCCCCATGTACAAGTCTTTTCAGATGCAGTATCAAACTGAAGTGGTAATCCTGATGCCAAAATTTCTAGGTCGGGTGCTCTGACCCACATCAGCACAATGCCAGGTAGACATTAAAGAAGGCCTCCTCTTACTTCAGAAATCAGGAATTAATTCCTGGGTGAAGTTCTAGAGACCAAGTAGGAAAATAAAAAAATTCAAAACATCAAAAAACTGCCATTCCACTTTGTAGACTGATAGCGGCTCACATTTTGTATAACTATCTGAATTCAAGGTGTTTATGCTGAATACCACCTTCATAAACCTCTTCATCAGTTGCCTACACCCATACAAGGAAATCTCTCATTAACTTTGCAAATAGATATATGCGAGACTGAAAATCACATTAGAATTGATAGCAACAGGCCCAGCAGAGAGAGAATACGAGAACTGTCATTCGTTTGAGATAGGGCAAAAACCTCACCCTTTCCTATTATAAATATTGCCTGTGTCAAAGCAATGAAATTATATACCTTGAACAGCAATGTGAGTTGTTATGAATCTGCCCCAGGCCAGCACGCTATGAACAACACATTGTCAGTGTTGTGAGTGTAGCAGGAGCCAGTAATCTTCAGAGATTACAGGTGAGGGGGCAGGCCTGCCATTTTGAACTAACAAAATGCATGTTGTCTTTAGCTTACAGTTCTTCACAAACACTACCCTACATTCATTTTCAAGCCATTATAAATTGGGCCCTCAAAATCAGGTTTTCTTTGAGGTCTAAAAGTTGAATTATTGGCACTCCTCAGGGGATCAGGCTACTAAGCTTTTGCATCGGAGTAATCTGGAGTGTTTTGCATGCTGTTTTCAGATCAGCTAGTTTGTCTAATGAATGAGATGTGAAATGAGTTCCTACGGCTCAGGAGAAAGCTGAAGGAGGATTTTTCCATCTCACTGAAACACATAGCATTAACCCTGCATACACTATTGCATGTCAGTGTGTAACAAACACCCAGACAAACCAATCCATCACCCAACCTTCTGCAAAGCATTAGCAGCCAAAAGCAAGGGAAAAGGCAGGATGACTATTTACTGAATTCCAAGAATTTTTAAAGAAAATAAAGGTTGACACATGAAGCTTTTGCCAGCATAACAGTGTCTGCTGGAGTTCTGATTTTGTGTGCCAAGAGCCCCATACAAACACAATGGAAGATATCCCTAGGGCTATAGGTTGTTTCAATCCCAGAACCATAGACAAAATTAACTTGCAAATGCACTTTTTTGCTAGTCAGTCCAGTCTGTGTCTGTTTGCCTGTGCAAGCATGCCAGTATTGCTAAAACACATCGAAAGTGCTTGAAACTATTTTCAAATACCACGGTCTGAACCTTTGCCACAGCTAGCTAGGTCATTGCAGGAACTGAACAAGGACTCAGATTAAAGGGGAAAGAAAAAGTTTCTCAGTTGCAAACTGCAAATGCTTTGTCACTTATTTGCATACATAAATGTAAAGCAGAACATGCTTGTGCCACCCTAATATAAATGTTTCTTATAAGCTGTAATAACATCATGATTTCCATATATAATGTCCCATATATAAGCATTGAAGAGTTTCTCCACAAATTCCCAGGCCTGCCCCTACCAGCCAAGCTGGGCTCTTCTAATGCAAAACTCAGGGTGTGAGCCGAGCAGGGAGCTGCAGTAGGAAGGTTCCCCAGGCCATACTGGAACTTCACTAACATCTGTGACAACCCCTGGCTTTATGCCTATAAAACCATTCTCTTCAGTATTAAGCTGAAGATGCACACTGTGTAAAGAGAATGCAGGACCTGCTCTTGATTCTCTCTCTAGAAGTAATACAACTGACAAGGATGAGGAGTTCAGAGAATTCACGGACAACTCAAATGAGGGAAGCCGTCAGATGTGGGAAAAGGCTCATTTTTCTAGTAGAACAGGAAGAAAGCAGGCTTCCAAAAATCAAAATGGCTTAATCTTTTGGAGAAAAACAACAGAGCCAAAGCTGGCATTACTGCTGCCTCAGGTATTGTGCTGCTCTCCAGTTACCAGAGAAATTGTTATCATCAAAGGCCATCAGTCATATTTATGCACCGATATTTCTAGCTGTCCAAGATGGCACCCCTTTCTGGACAGTGTAAAAATCACATTGTTATCGTCACGATAATGTAAATGTCTTAGAAGATGTTTCCCAAAGAGCATATGGATGGCTAAAACCTAACAAAATAATCTATTAAAAATCAAGCTCCCTCAGAAACACAGCATTCAGGGCCAACACTGATTGGCACTTTAAATAAGCGTAAGCAGCAATAACCGCAGCTGCTCAGAAGGTTCCCAGTATCTCAGATTCACTAAAGGTTCATATTAGAGATTCTCCTGTGGCTGGCAGTTTTAGGATTTAGCAAGCTGCATTCTGATATGGAGCTCAAGAAGAAACAAATCACATTACTTTGTGAGCAACTCTGAAATCAAATCCTTTGAGCATTGCCTATCGTTTGAACTCTCTCACCACATAGTTCTTCAGCAAATAGCCTTTGTTACTAAAGTCGCAGTTAAATAGTGTTCCTATTTGTCATTTACACTTCATAGATACAAAGGAGTATAGATAAAAATCTGTTAGTACTGTATGGCACCCAACCACCATTCACTGGCAGTAATTAAATCCTGCTGTAAAACTGCTACAAATATTTCCCAAAAGCAGGAACAGATGTTTTGTTGCAACCAAGCAATGACGAAAATCTGACAAGCTCTATAAACCAAAGACGTGGGCTCTTCAGAGAAAACTTCCTCTATGATTTTGCTACCACGCTGTCTCAATTTGCCAGCGATATTACACAGATAAAACATGACCATATTCTGGTATTATTATTCTTGTATTTAGTAACACAATAAGTGTCAGGGCAACCGTGGAGTAAAAAAAAATAATAATCATAATAATGAAGCACAAGGCTTACAAATTTACATTTCTGTTTCCAAATCATAATAAATTAGCACAATCACTCAGACTTAGTTATGATTCGCAAATCATACCCTCATGTGGTTTTTATAAACCGTGATTGTCTAATTAATATTGGTACTTATAAACATCTCCTGCTTATTCAGTACTACCTTTTTCTCTCCCCCCTCCCCCCCCCTTTCTTTTTTGTAGGTATTGAAATTCAATGAGTTGTTCCAAGCAGTGCGCAAGGTGTGAGATAGTTGAATGTATTGAACATGGGGGTAGCACTGGGAATGGGAAGAGGGGGAGAATTTTGCATTTTCCTGGTTTAGGCCTGCTGCTAAAAGAACTTTAGTCTCCTTCAAAACATGCCACTAAGCCACCCTGAAGAATCACTTTACAATATAGCAAACCCCTCATCCCGTTCTGGAGTGTGTATATTCACCACAGGGTTGTCATGATAGCTAGTCAGTAGGGTGAGATAGGAAGAGAGCTATTGGATCTGCAGGGATGTAAATTGATAGCAGAGATACCATGTTCCATCAAGAGTCACTGTAGCAACTGGAAAGCAAAATTCTCAGTCAAGCTGGCGTTATTCCAGTGAAATTCAGTTTAAACAAAGAGGGAGAAGACAAAGACCAGATTTCCAAGAATGCTCAGCACCCCCAACTCGGTAATATTTTTAAAGAAACAGCTCAGATCCAAGATAGGCACCTGTAAAAACAAAGGATTCTGCTCGGTGTCAAGAATTTATGAAAACTGGGCTACTCGGACTAAATGTCTGAACAGCAGCTGAGCTGCCTAGAAAATCTGACACATAAATTACCTAGAAGATATAATGCCTGCATAGGTTCTTTACTGAAAAGCACGATGACACCAGCTACCACTTATTTAAGCTAGTGCATTTCATTATGTCAGGGCAATTGCTACCCTGGTACATATCTTATTAGCGCTTATTTATTATCAATGTTAAGGAGGTTAACTGCACTGTTATTTCCCCTGCTACTGGACTTTATTGCATGTCTGAGGCACAGAGTTCTGACTAAGCTTGGGCAGCAAAGGAAATAACAGAGGCCGTGGCTTAACAATAAATATCCTCTAAAGGAATATAGCAATCAGGTAGAGGAAAAACAAAGCAAATTTCTTCTGAGGAATATCAAAACAGGAAACCTAGACGACCCGCTCTGATGAGACCTAGATGAATAACCCACAAAGGTCATTTATCCAAGAAATTGAATCTTTTTTTCTGTTGCAAAATACCTGTAGAGAGTGTGATCTTCACTTGCTTGGCAAATTCACAGTATTCTTGGATTTAACATTATGGGTTGATTCCTATCAGTTACTGTGAAAAGTAGTTTCTCACTGTACAGGTAACATTAATTACTTGCTGCCTGGTCAGAAAAGTTACCTTGCACTACTGCTGAGCTATCATTGCATGACCTCAAAAGCGCTTCCAATACTGATACACATAGTCAATTGGAGCATTCACATGTTTAAAAGCTTTCCTATCACATCTTCGAACATTTGCCAATGTGATTACAAGGGAAAATGGTATCAACAGGAGTCCATCTTTCAGAAGAATATTGTGCAGGGGGAAAAAAGGAAAAAAGAAACAAACCAAAACCCAAATCAACAAATATGTTGCATGAGTAATAGCATTTTTGTACTATTCATCTACTTAACAGGAACTCTGGAACAAGAAAACAGTATAACAGTCAAGTTACCTGCACACAAGTAAAGATACATTAAATAGACCATAAAATTTTGAAAAAATTACGGAGAAGAGCTACGATGTTAATCAAACAATAAACCAACAGCTGCATTTTTGTGTGTTTCAAGCAGTTAATGACAAATGCCACATTTTAAATTCCTTTACATATTGTTAAAATTAGATTAAATCACATATTTTTTGCAAAAAAATCCAGTCTTGAACAGATTGGAAATCAGATCACGAAATAAACCACTTGTTTATTATACAAAATGATGCTTATCCTCTTGCAGTCTCAAGTAATTTACATGAGCAGGCTCAGCTGCACAGACAAAAACCCAGAAATCCCTTCTCCAGTCACTGGAGTTCCTGAAATTTGTGAGCCAAGAAACTCTTGTGTGGACCTGGTGTTTCTCAAGGGAGAGAAAAATCCCAGTTCTAAACAGGAAAAAAGATATGCTGTGTGTTATGATACAGACATCTTGCAGCTTTCTGTGTTTGCGGAGACAGAAGTGAACACGCGACATACAGATGGGGAATCAGAGTAGCCACTTTAGTTGCTGCATGTGGTTTCTGGCTAAACGGACATTTTCCTTACAATGATACTGGGAATACTGAAGTCCAAAGCACATATCAACCAGCAGCTGATACAATGACTACTTTAGCTGTTGATTTTTACCTAATAGAACAATTAGGAATATATTTGTCAGATTTACCGTTACACACTCAGAAAACACCTTTTATATTCACTCCTCTCAGTCTGACTCCCTCAAATACATATGCGCATATATCCATGGATTCGTTTGATATGCATGTCTGTAAAATAGCTCTTCACTTTCAACACTGCTCTCATCAAATCCTAGGAGGAACATAAACAGGAGCAAGTCCCCAGCCTGAGGAGAGGCATCCACTACTTGGGTGGTGCCCCAAGACCCTGCAGAGGCAGATGGGCAGCCCCAGAGGGATACGGGAGTCCAGTGTTCCTCTATGGCAGCCTATGCATGCACTAAGCAAAAATAGCTGAAAAAGGGGAAGGAAAGCATCCCCTTTACCTTCAGTTAGCACCCAAGCACTTTGCTGAACACCATTTATTCCCAAGTGCTGTGGTTTATTTTACTATAGGGCTGCTGCGAGATTTCCAGTTGGGTCCATTTTGTGGTATTAATTTGAGAGGTACTAATACAACCTCTCAAAAGCCATTAATGTTTCCAAAAAAAAGGAAAGAAAAGAAAGAAGGAAAAGGAAGGAAAAAGAGAAAAAAAAGAAAGAAAAAATTATTAGGCATAGGAGAAAAAGAACGCTTTGTGCAGATGAAATCACTGCTTGCCTTTCGTTTGCGTTTCGTACCCTGTTGGCAGCATGGACAAACCCTTCCAAAAGGGAGGGCAGCAGGTTTTGGAGGGAAGCACCTTCCTGCACCCCAGCAGGTTTTTAACAAAAGCACTCACTGTGCTTGTTAGCCCCAAAATAAAAAAATTCACACACTTCTGGTTAAAATACAGCTCACAAGAGAACATAGCACTGCACTCTCAGGTGTGGGCCAGCAGCCATAGCCAGCCCGAGCAGCCAAGGGCACCCACCATCACCTTCTTGACTGGAAACTTTCCACGTTCAGCATTGTTTATTTGGTGTAGAACAAAATTTCTCTCAATCCCACCAAATCCTCATGGTTTTCCTGTCAAATCAGTCCTTCTCTCCCTGCCTGCCATGGCCCAGCCAGTGCTGCCCCTGCAGGGGGAGGCTGCTGTGGGGCCACTGGGCTTGTGGGGAACAGATGCCCAGCTTGGGTAACACCAGAGGGGCTGTGGCAGGGCCCCTGCATTGGCTCCCCAGCATGGGGCACCCTGGGCAGCCTGACCCCATCACCCCAACCCTGTGGAAACATTCTTGGCAATGCATTTCCTGGGGCAATCCTGATGCAGCAGCACCAACTCAGAACAGAAAAGGTCTCCTAAATCTGTGATTCACTTCTGATTGAAGGGACGGGTAAAGCCAGGGAGCAGACAGGAACAGCAGCAATGGGGTGTGTGGAAAAAAAAGAGGGTCAGTCACCACAGCTCAGTTCCGTGCATCCACTCCACTCCATTTTGCTCTCTTTCCTTGGCACACATCTTAGAAGAGCACTATGTTTATGCCTTCTGCTCTTCTCCCCTTCAGATGCCTCTTTTCTTTACCTTTTTCCAATTGGCATCTGCAGGGCTGGCTGACTAGATGTTTCACTGTGAGGGAGATGTTTCCTCTGCTTTTGCTCTTTTTTCTGCATAAGCCAGAGGTGGTAGAGACAAAAAATATTACACAGATCATTTGGGCAATCCCTCCAGGAAAGATAAGATTGCTGTCTATTGCAGGTTTACTGGTTCTTTAATTAATACCTATAGGATCAATTTTCAAGAAGCCCTCACAACCTCACTTGGGATGTTACTTGGAAGGCTAAAGGCAGTCCAGAATATTTTCCCTAATATTCAAATTAGTTTTTCTTTTTATGTTCATTCTACTGCTCCTAATTATATCATAGCTTCTATGGTGTGACTGAATCCTTGGTTTTCTTCCATATACATTAATTACATTATTTTGCTCCTTAGATGGTATCCTGCTAAGAATATAATATTTACCAGAACTCCTTATGTTTACCTCTATACAGTGGCCCTTCCAGGCCACTTTGTTTCTCTGTTATCAGTATTTTTCAGGTCACTGATATCTTGTAAAGATATCCCAAACACAAGCACATGAGGATGCATACAGGCATATCAAGGCCCCGTCATACCACTATGAAAGTCTGAGGGCAGCTAATCTGGGGAGAAATAGGTGGCATTAAAACCCCAAACAGTCAAAGCAAGACTCAGTCTATGGTTTATTTGCTCCAGGACATGTTCCAATGAATGCAGCCCTAACCTGTGCTAGCCTTTCTTCCTGTTATATCAGATTGCAGATCAAAGGTAATTTTATAAAAACAATCAATACCAACTCTTTCTACTATATAATTTCTTGCTATATCCCTCTCAACTTGGAGCATGCTGCAGAACTGTTTTGTTCTCATATATATTAGTTCGCATTTTTCCACAGTATATTTCATTTTCTTTTCAGCTTTAGAGTCAAATCTATCTGCGGAATTTCACTAGATAAACCAGATTTTGTCCATAAGCAGAAGTGGAGTGAAGCAGATAATGCAAAAACACTCAAGAAATAAATTTTGGAAGAATATTCATTCACATTTAAACACAAACTGCCCTGGTTGTATCAGCATCCACAATACCTTTTGCTTTCTACAAATATCATTGAAACTGAGTTTCATAAGATTTTCTCTGAACGCTTGGGAAAGCAAATCGTAACTTCCTGTACATGATCATTCACAAAGCAATCATTAGGAGGGTTATGTTCATCTACTTAAAAAGTAAAAATAATACCATACACTTTGTAGCAATGTGGGCCATAGACCCACGCAGAGAAGTATGGAATTCAGTTACTTTGACTGCAGGACTGAATACGAGATGCACCAACAGCCTGATAGGGACTGCTAAGTATGGAAATAGTCAACTAAAGTGCAAGCAAAATTCATTAAACATTTAATCAAATTATTTTAAAATATGAATGAGCTTTAAAAATAATCAGAGATTCTATACAAATACTGTGAAAAGAAAAAAAAAGATATTGAGACATTGGACATATACTATTCCTGGAAATATACATACTTTCTTCTGGAAGAGGTTAAGTTGGGCTACACAGTGTTAGACAACAATCAGATGAGAAGACTTCTGAGTTATGAAGCGGTAAGACTGGGAAATAATAATTTGTGAGGAGAAGTAGATGGGAGGAAAATCCTACTGGAAGTCTGGACAAGCAGTCTTACATGGAGTTTTCTAACAATAAGAGATATCCAGCCAAATGCTATCATGCCAAGGAGCACAAAGATGCTCAGCAGCTAGTTTGACCTTGCTAGCATTACAGGGATCCTGCAACTGCCTCTCTTTGACCTTGCTTCCTGCCTGGGACATAGAAGCAGGAATGAACCCTACTCTGGATGAAGGCAGCTCAAGCTTATTTCCAGACGCAGGGCCCAGATTTCCGAATTTCTTCTCTTCAGGGTGCCTGTACTCTGCTTACCTGAACAAGCTGGTGGACTTTATAGCTTGCTTGCTGCAGTTGAAATCCTGTTTTAAAGCAAAAATTCTTTCTGGAATAATTCAGTAGAAAAACAATTTTTGAAGCAAATTTTTCTGTTGGATTCCAGGCTTTTCTTTCAAAAGAAGCAGGCCAGCTGTATCCCGAATCCCAGCGTACAGATAGTGTCATCATGTTACCATTCTTCTCTGTTTAAAATGGACACCGGATACAGACAGCGTATCTCTCGAGCCATTATGGATGCTATATGCTGTAACAGAATACTATTCCTATAACATCTCAAAGGGGACATAAGATACCACTTTCTTGCCATTCTTCGGTGACCATTGTTAAATAATGTATAAGCAAATGGCTGGATTGCCATACAAAGTGGGGGGCAGGGAAATACCTTTTTCTATAACCTCCAGTGTTTCCTCAGTGAAACACTCAAAGACCTTATTTATTTAGGTGTTTTCAGAAGGTGCCTGACTACCCCCCAGGCTGAGAAAAGAATAAACCAGTGTCCTCTGGAGAAGCAGCTCCTGAACTAGGGTAATATTGGCTTTAATGGAATTGGGCCCACATTCAAGATGTGTCCTGCAACTTTCTGTCTTGCCAGCCTAGCAGGAGTGCTTTGCATTGCCACACAGGTGATTCCAGGTTTGATTTTCATTTGTACTTACCCATGTCAGACGAAGGTGCCAGATCTACTTAAAGATAGTAATCAAAACCACATTCTTACTCCCAACCACATTCTCAGCTCATTCAGCCTTCAAAGACCAGTGTACCCCACTATAAGGTCAAATTGGCAGGGGCTCTAGGAAAAAGCCTGGCAGGATGAGAAACACCCTGCTCATAACAATCCAGAATCTGCCAGTTACTGTAGGAAAAAGCCCAGGAAAACCAAAGCAGCTCTCAACTCGTTCTGGGACCTGCCTTGCTCTGTGCAATACAGAGATGAGAAAAATCCTTGCTTGGAAGCCTAGTTGATAGCACATAGATTAATCACACGGGTGTGCAAGAAAACAAGTAGGTGCGTAAATGCTTGAGCTATGCAATGAATTTCCCAATGCAGACTTCCTTCACTTTAATACTGACAATCTGTTGATTTTTTTAATTATGAACTGAAATCCCTCTTGTTATCAATTATAAACATAACGAACAGTCTGCTGTTTAACTTCAAACTCCATGTCGCTCATACAAGTTGTAAGTTTAGTCAGCTTAGTATCTCTGAAATAAAATATTTGCCGGCAGGAAAATGAAAGGTTATCTCATATTAAATAAATACATAGTGATATGACCTGCTAGTGAAAATTCCAGCCAGATGACTAGTGTTAATCTTGTAATACCATTAAACAAATCCAGTCATAAAGAGTTTCTCAGCCCATTTCAAACAGTAAAAAGGCATGAGGAAAGATACCCTTGTGATTAAGGAACAGATCCTAAAGATCTGACTTCTGTTTCTGGTTTTGTCACATATTGTCTGGGTGACCTTTAACAAAATAACTACCTCTCAGCGTGCCTCAACTTCTACTAGGGATAATGAACTAGGGATAATGAAACATTCCCTTTTTTTTATAAATATACAGGAGTATCTTCAGTAGAGAAACTGTAACTGGCATGTTTAAATAGCAGAGCCTCAAAGACCAAGATCTTCTGACATCTTAATAAAATTAACCTGCAAAAATAGTAAGAAAATTATCACTGTTTTCATCTGGGGTGGAGGAGTTGCCAACTGTGGAAGTTGGTAAGCTGCTAAATGACTTTTCGTGTTTGATGCATTCCCAAATGTCAGTGTCTCAGGCAGACTGATGCATTCTGCAGTTGAGGTGTTCGCTTCTGTCCTGCTCTCCTGTTCTGAGAACCAGCCTTCCTCCGCCTCCTTCCCCTGCAGTCCTTTACCTCTGTCTCCTTCCTATGTCTCCTTTGCTCTGTTTTCGAGATTGTCAAGGCTAAAAGAGATTCACATTTGAAAACCTCTGAAGCACTCTGAAGTCATAAAAAGAGGATGTCTGCCTTCTGCAGAGAAGCAGATAATCTTTCATTCTTCTTAGGACAGCAGTTTTGTAAGAACTTGCTTTAACACACCGTGACAACTACTGGGATCAACAAATTTGTGAGAGGGAAAAGCTGTTACCAAAAATATCTTTGAAAATCTGACTGGCATCATTTTATTTATTTGTTTAAGGAGGAGGAACAGAAAACCTAGCCAAATCCTTTGCTTACTTGACAGACATGCTGTAGGAAAGTTTCTGAAGAGGAAGCTCTGTTGAAAGGCAGTACAACACCTCACAACTACAGCAAGTGGCAATAGGCAGTGTGCAGGAAAACAAGCTTGTCTTGAATTCATGAATCGACAAACTGGTTCCTTATAATAATTATGAATCATCATAAACTTTAAACTTCTAACTCGTTATATATTATTAACTGCTAATTCAGCTCTTCTCTTTCTTGTCTTTTGACTCTTGGGAGAAATGGGAAGGTGTTTCAGAGCCTCCTTGGAACCTATGTTTTACAGTTCATTACTTCAGTGTTATTCCCAGGAGCGTCTAGTTACCATCTCAAACAGGGTTATTACTCTAATTTAGAATGTTATTAACAATTCTGTTAATCCATCTTTGCTGCAAAAAAATGTGTCCAGATAGTAACTGCACACATTGATAAGGAAGTTTTAATAGCAGAAATATGCTTTCATATCTATTATTCTATTCTGAGCTTTTGAGGGCTGGGTAAAACTGTGGCTTTGTTATAGTCTTGAAATAGGAAGTAAAATATTTACTAAGCAAAGGTAAGCTTTCCTGGGAATACATGTTGTTAATCGACCCTCACCCTCATGCCGGTGAATCAATGTCACAGAGCAGCTGAAGTTGTGTTTCAGTAAGTGCCAAATATTATCAGGTTCATGAGGCCTTGTGTGGCCTCAGCAATGTCTATGATCTGTAGCATCATCTCAGTAAGTAAAATGTACAAACAGAAGTAAAGAAAAGCTATATATTTTCTTTAGAGAATAATTACTTACAAGCTGAAGGTAGAGTCTGTAATTTTTGCATTTTAAGAAACTTGCCACAACAGGTATGCTTACAAAAGACCATTTCCTGACAGTGAAATCAAGCAAATGAAGAGTAATTTCCAATCATCTTATAGAAGGGGAAGCAAGACATAGGACCCAGATCTTAACTGAATTTAAGCATCTAATCTCAAAAAGTCTGAAATCCAAGTGAAGTTCCTAAAAAACATAGAGGCACCCAACCTGAAAATCATAGGTCTAAAAAGACATGTTTCTGATGAGATAAACTATCTAGATTCTTTCATTACCCATATTGTTTTGTAATGCTTTGATAGCATTAGTTGTTCATGGTACAGATCCCTTGAAGGAGCTGGAAAGAGTCTTATGGACTTGATTTCTTTGGATCTTGAATGAAAGAATATAACTCTTGCAAACAGCTTATTTAGAAAAAGTTATTAAATTTAATTATAAGCGCTTATCCTGTCCTTCTAAAATGAGCAGAGGCATAATCAACCCTCCAACCAAAAAAGAAAAACCCCAACAAAAAAACCCCCAAAAAACCAACCAAACAAACAAACAAAAAACCCAAAAAAACCCCAACCTCATTGCTTCCCAACGGCCATTTTTCAAAGTAACACATGAAAATGCAAAGAATTATTTGGACTAGGGAATATAAACTTAAATTACAATTAGGGCAATGTTGTTTAGGCCAATGACATGAGCATGGCCATCTGTCTACAGATCAAGGAACGGAAAGCTGATCTGCAGGCTAATGGACAGGTAATTTCTGTAACATCAAGGCAAAGATCAACCTCTTTCAAACAACAATTATTAGTCTGTTCAGATAGTCCATAACACAGCCCAAACAGAAAAAATAATTAGCTGCAAGAAAGCATTGCTTGTTTAAAACTATTAACACAATTAGTCAAACTTCTTCATTTCAAACCCTGTATGTATTTATCTGACCCTAAATATATCCCTGAGAAAAAGTAGTTCCTATGGTATGCAACAAAATGCTATGCTTCTATTAAAGCTGGGTGAAAACAGAGTGGAATGAAGCTAGTTTGTCTCATTATCAATGTGTGCTTCAACTGTGTCATGTCACAGCCTTGCCCACCTATACCAACACTTCTGTAATTGATTCCTAAAAGTCCTCATATGCTATGGCTTCCAGTTCCATTTAAATGCAGATGTGGACTAATGGAAGGGCTGCACATTTCTGAGCAGAAACTCAGGAAACATATTACTTGCCTATTCAGTGATCTGAATGCTTTTATTCTTTTTCTTAACAGCCTTTATTTTGTTGGTTTTTTTGTGGTGTTTTTTTTTTTTTTTTTTAATTTAAACAACATGGGGGTTTTTTCCATGCTCTGTTAAAAGAGGAAGGGGGAAAAGAGCTAATTATATCTGAACTGAAGTGTAACCACGGCCCTATTAAATAGGTAGCAGTTATGGGCTATTGATCGCAGTTCACAGGAAAAGCTTGTCATGTAGTGTCAAGAGGTTAATGTAATTACAAGAGCGGGCAGCAGGATCAGCTGTGCCCTCGAATAGGCAAATAACTAAAAGCTGCTTTAGAGACACATAATGTTGTCAAAGCATAAATAATTCATCCCAGCATTCGAGAAGAAATTACTGCTCCGTTCCAGCGTATTATTCAGCCATTAAAATCCTGCCCTTATAAAGTCTTTTGATGTAGTCATATTTTCAGTTCTAAGAGCAGTTTTGGAGCATTCAGCTTTTATTAAGCCTTATATTGTGCAGTTTTCAAAGTAGTAAAAAGGATATGAAATAGACTTACAATTTGTTTAATAACTGCATTGCGATTCAGATAAGAGGGAGAAAGCTGTGTAGATTTATGGAGTGCCTGTACAGTGTGAAGAGGAAGCTGTGGCTTGATGTGATGGAATTTCTAACCCCCTTAAGCTGGCCAGAATTAAATGGGCTTCAGCTATTTACTAGCATTGATAGCTGCAGCAGTCTTCACAGCATTTGGTGACCCGTTTCCTGAGAGCCAGCTAAGTAGGAGAGCCATGAGAAGTATCTGTGTGCCCAGCTATTTGCCTGTTACAGCCTCTTGACTCCAGCTCTTTGCTTGTCCTTATTAAAGTCTGTGGCAATTCAGTATTGAATGGCTTCTACTCTTCGCATTTGTAGCGTGAGCTGTCTTGCTGTTGGTTGCAATGTCTACAGTTGCCCATGTTTACTGTCAGGGATATGGTACTAACTTATGTTAAATTGCACGAAAAGACTCTATGTAGTTGCTTCTCTACCAGATTACGGCTAGCCCCTTGCAGATGGGTAGTTTTGTAGAATGACAGAAAAGGAAGGCTAGGGTGTTAGAAGGAACTGCTCTCTCCTCAACCTTAGCTTCCCATACCAAGTTAATCTGATGCTCAGTCACTTGTGTTACTCAGCCAAAGCCTCCCAAACTGCCCACCACTAATAAATGAAATTCCTATTTAAATTTGCAAATAAGAGAAAGCTTGGGGGCCTCAGCCCATCTATTCACAAACGTAAGGTTGCTGTGAATTTGACCACACACATAAAGGAATAAAATGTCGAACGTGAACATATCATTTTGATATCACTGTTTATTTTTTATTTTAATATTCAAGCAGAAAAACAATTGCTTGATTGAGAATAGACTAAGCAGTTAAGAACTCTAAGGAGAGGGGACATGGCTTGACAGAGAAAACAGGCTTTCATTTCCAGCTGACCAAAAGGAAAGCCGCTCTTTATACACACCCCCAACCAAGTTCTCCCCACCATAATTATTTGTCTTACTGTTCTGCTAGAGCCTATCCCCCATTCTTCCTGCCCGCAAACATGGCTAAAGGTGGAAAGCTACAGCTGGAGACATAAGCTTTACCCTCCCCTCTGCTAACAGCATTTCTACAACACTGCCAATATTATGCAGTCTATAGCAAGCTTTCAGATAATGATGGCTGTGGACCATTGTTCATTACTTACAAAATAAACTAGCAGCCTCTATACAATTGCATACAGGGTATACAATTACAGAATACAATCACAGAATGAAATACTACAGCTCTCTGATATGATAGGGATTGGCAGCAGTCTGACAAAGAAAGGAATAAAAATTTAGTTATAAAGTCAGTACAGGAAGAAAGGAAAATAAAACAGAAAGTAAAGGTAAAGCTGAAAAGACCACGACTGCATGAAGCAGGAGCTTAGAAACAATTTCAGAGGAAAGGTTCATCAGCAGAGATAAGAAAAACAAAAAAAGAAAGAAAACACGCAGAAAGCAAAAAGATACAGATTCTCCATTATCTTTTGCCTTATGAAAGCCCTTGAAACACCACTATTCTGGCATATCAGTTATTCTGCTGGCTTATTTTCAAGAAATAAAAAGCAAAGTGAAGTCCTGCCAAAATCTGCTATTTTAATTTTAAAACAGCCTTTGAACAGGACATTCCCAGAAGTTCAACATTTTGACAACAGTACCTAAAGAAACTTTTCTATGATAAAGAAGAACTAGTTTTTATCCAATCATTTCTTTTCAACAAGAAAAAAACACACCAAAAAACCCCCAACAAAACCACACCCCCAAAAACCCTAAAAAAAAAAAAAACCCAAAAAAAACCCCCACCAAAAAAACCCCAAAAAAACCTCCAAAACCACCACAAAACACTAAAACAAAAACCAAACCACACACAACCCAACCAACACAAGTTTTCAAGAAAATAGACTCAGAGCAAGCAAGTTGGTACTTACCATGACCACATGTATACTACTTTTCCATCTCTACTTCCTGTACACTAGTTTATGGATGTTTGCTGTATTGCAAGGGGAATTTATCTTGGCTTTGTGTGTATCTGTATGGTGTTGACAGTGGGATTTTGATGTTTCTTGCACTATTTCATGCAGAGCCTGAGTAACAAAGCTAAGTTTATTCCTAAAGAAAGTTGTATTTAGTATCTTAAATTCACTAAATATGATCAAATGCATCAATATTCTGTATACACAGGTTACAACTCCACATAGTTAAATAGGAAAGGAGGCAATGTTTGAAATTGCAAAACCAAATTGCATTTAGGTTGTTATTCAGGCTTTCTGATGGTTCAGAAATTACAAACCATGGAAAAAACATGAAAGATGCAAAAATAAGAGCTTTATGCTGTTTTGCTGTTTTCCTGTCCCTTAGGGTTTGTGTCTGTGGCAGCTCTGAAATCACATCAGTGTGCATAGGGACAGCTAAAGGCCAATCCCATGTTGACTCCATCAGCTGGAGATTTATCCCGGCTTGGGACCGTACTTGTCATTCCTGTCATTACATCTCATCTCCCCCAATCAGCTGGCTTGGTTCACACCTTACAGTAATGTCTGGCTTCCTTGAACTTATCCTGTGATAAGCAAGGATCAACGCTTCCTGTACATGTCATGTAGTAAAAATGAGATTTATGCATGTGCTCCTGCATTTGGTTAACAGTAGCTCAGTTGTCTACCCGAGTATGCGAAAACACATTATTCATTGCCATAGGTTGGATGTAGACTCGAACCCTTCTTAGGAAAACGAGCTAAACCCTGAAGTTTTCACCTGGGTTGGATTTAAAAATCTGACAATTCAGCAGTTTTGAATAATATCTGTGGAAGAACACAAACTATGAAAAGTAGACAAAGGCTTGTTCAGAACTTTTGACAATTTTTCCAGAAAGCTAGTTCCACATTTCTAGTTCATGAAGCAGTCTGAACCCCATCCCTCCCACAGGGGAGCACTGGCTGAGCAGAGTTCTGTTACTGTTAAGGGATTCGCTAGGTGACTGAATAAAATAACACACAGGTTAAAATCTTTCTTCTTTTGAAGACGATGATAAAACTCCCAGTGGGCCTGGGATTTAACATGAGGATTAGAGCTGCTGTGAATCAATCCTCTACCAACTTTAGAGGAGTTAGGCCAATTAACACCAGCCAAGGGCATAGCCCTTTCGTTCTACCCAGAAAGCAATAATATACATTATTGTTTTTCCCACCCAGCACTGCCATTCTTCTTCACTACAATTTCCCCTCCATCTCTCACCTTTTCAATTTCTCAGTTCTGACTCAACTTGCAGAGCCCTCTGAACCCTTAAAAATATTTGTTCTCTAAAAAGTAATAGAAGAAAAATGCTTGGTTTTTTTTGCTTTGTCAGGAATTTGCTTTACTCATGTCCAATTAAAACAAAGATAAAAAGTAATCTCATCTTCAGCAAGGAAGGAGCTGGGAATTTTAAAATATACAAATCCAGAGAACTAACAGCACAGACTGCCAGCCCCAAATCAGATGTGCATGGAGGGACCTATGCAATGCATTACAAACATCTGCTTCACATCTTGGGCCACATCCAGGGATGTCTCGGGTCCACTGTCCATATTCTGAACTCTTTAACACACAACAAACTTTTCACTCTTAGATTATCTTTTGTTTTGATATTTAGTAAATATAGTCATGCATTTTTAATTCATCAGAACAAACACTTTTAATTTGTGACTTCACTTTTCATTATGACAACTCTAAAAATGAACAAATTCTTCTATTTGAAAAACTTTGTAACATGCTTTTTTCTACATTTCTATGTTACAAGTTTTTTCTCTGCTCTTTTTTCTCCTCCTCTTTCTTGGTTTCCCTTTTTTTTCTTAGCCTGGCTGCAGCTCTGCCCCAGCCACCTCCTACTTTCAGACAAAATTTTCAAAGCCTGGAGCCCAAACTGAAGCAAAGACAACCTCCTAACTCTTCAGGGCTGTGCAGATTTATACCTGCTTACAATGCTTGGTCTGAACTAAAGTGCTGTAAGACAAACTGCACTAGCTCTGTGCTATTTCACGCCAAGAAAACCCCAGCTGACTTCTAACGCCATCTTTCAGGCTGCTTCGCACTTCTAGAAATCTGGGCCATAGAATATTAACAGGGTTTTTCAGATTTGTGCATTTTTCTTTTAGAGTTTCTCACTGAGAAAGTTTGATTGATTCAGACAATATAAAAAAAAATTCCCATACAACTCAGTTGCCCAGTCACACACTGAATTTAAAAAAGCAATGAATCAAAGAGGACAGTTCATGAGCTGAATGCTTGGCTATGCTCTTCAGCAAATCCTTTAAAACAATTCAGTTTGGATTACAAATGATATATAAACAAAAAGAGCAACACTATAATATCAAATATTATCTACAAACAAGCACACAGCTGAAATGCAGCTGCTTTAACTGGTTTCCGCTTGAACCAAAGCCCCAGAATGCAACACTGATGCTGAAAAGAAAAAGCTGCAAGATGAAGCAAATGAAGCAACGCAGCTCCAATCCCGCCAATACTGCTCTAGGTAAATACTCAACTGCAAGTCACCTCATGCACAGGAATGAATGCTAGCTCATGCAGTTACATATGGAAGAGGCATGCTTTTTTTGCACAGATGTGAACTTTACAATGAACACAATTTGTTCACAAATAAGACCTGCAGTTGCTCAATTTAAGATTCCATATGCTGTTCCTGCTGATAATGAGATATTAAAGATTATGGGATAAACCAACATGTCATTCTGATTCAAAAAGGTAAGCTTGTAAGTCCATGGAAATCCCTTTTTAATACAAGCAGAAAGGGCTTAGCATTAGCATAAGTTTGCTCGACAGTCAATAAAAATCAGAACAAGGGTCGATGAACAAAAGACTTATATTCCAGCAGGAAAATAACAGTGTTACAGAAATCATCTGGTTACTTGTCCAGTGCTAGGACACTGCTGTTTGGGTTACATGAACACTTGGAACTGCCTGGGCAGTCCCGTGTCTATTGACAATACCACATACATCTTCTCAGCTACACAAAGGGGCAAATCCATCCTCAGAACACAGAGCACACATATAGCAATGTGCATGACGTTGAACTACTGCTTTCTTTGAGAACAAAGGGAGGAAGCATTCCAGCACCTGACAGCACGTTGTCTTTATTTCCTCAATAATTTCAGTAGAGCTGCTTTTTATTTATTCTTGAATTATGTTTGTATCTGCATTAGATACTGTAGTGATGCTCTCTGGATGTATGTCATTATGACAAGCATGAGCCTCTCCAGTCCTGTAATGACAGCAGAGCTGCCAGGAAATCATAGTGCATTCAGGACTTGGGAAAATGGAAAACCCTCACCAGTGGCAATTTAAGAGTGAGGGATGAGGGAGGTTTAATGGCAGCAAAGAAAAAACTGACATAAATGGAAGCTGGAGAACAGGAAATATGAATCACTTAGGACAAGGAAAAAAGCAATAAAAAACCAAACCAAAACAAACAAACAACCTCAACCAACCCAACAATAAAAAACAAAACAATAAACCAGGACTTTATTAGACAAATTTTGACCTGAGCTTGTCTTCATCAAGAATGAGCACACTGAGGGATTAGAAACTCAAGCACAGGTGGAGAAACCCAATACTGGCACAGCTGATAATAGTATGTGGGTTAACTACCAGTTAATGTAGTTTTTCAAATGAAAACATGAAGGTTTCTTGAGAGAGGAGAACTTCAGGTAAAGCCTGCCAAGTATACCTAGTGATTCCACTGACAGCCCAGACTAGGCCCTCACTTTATTTATTGCTCTATCCAGTTCTTTGATTAACAAATACAAATCTGAGCTCAGGCCCAGAACTGGCTACATTCACTTCTGGAACACAAACCAAGCCCATTCAGCTTTTCTTCCTCCACTGTGAATCACAAAAGCTTATTTCAGCTGGCTCAGTGCTTGACAACAATTAACTCTGGGAGGAGGGAATGGACACCATATAGGTTTTCAACAAAATGCAAAACTATAACCTAAAAATAATATGCCCCTGCTTCCTGTTAAAATACATACACACACACACTTAGTGTGATTTTGCAGGTGTTTCTGATTTAAGCCAGACTTGTTTGCTGTTTGCTGCTTTCCTCAGCCCTTCAGTAAGCAAATGACCAACTAAAGGTTTTACTATGATACGAAACATAACCACCACTAAATCACCAGCCAAAGCATCAGATCTGGTACTCCCCAGCTTCTAAGCCCAGAAACATTGTCCCTCAGGAGGCCCCAAGACACACAGGGCTCAGGTCCATCCCCGGCCGAGCCTGGAAGCACACTGTGGTCAGAAAGGGCTTGTGCTGCTTCCACAATTAATTCACACAGAGGCAGCATTTGTTTCTCCTGATACCATAACAACTCCCAGACCTGCTGCCCAGAACAAAGAGGCAAAAATTACCTTGTATCTTCAGGGAACTGCCTCCATGTGAGCTCCTCCTCACCTTCCAAGCACTACTGGTTAGCTGGGGAGCCAAGAGCATGGGAACACTGCAATTGTGGCTTGCAATTAAAACAGATGCCCAGCAGCTGGGATACGCCTTGGGTAATTTCCACAGGTGGCAAACATTAGATTCACACTGACCACTGGTGGTTTTATACACCTTGCTAAGGTCATGATGGAGGCAACCAGTTGCATTTACCACAGATTGAAACAAAAATAATATAGCTGAAGTCACAGTAGCAAAAAGATGCAATGCCAGCAGTGTATGTGTCTTTTCTTCTTAACCAGACTATTCCTATGCACAGATAAAAAGTGGCCCCAGACAAAGAATTTTACCAGCTAACTCCCTATCATTTTAATATGTCATCAGTCCCACCCAAACTCTTCAAGTCAAGCTCAGAGACAGATTGGTGTTACTTATGTTCTTTCATAAGAATGAAGAGGTTGGGATTTCTGCTTGGTTTTGTTTTGTTTTTTAATTAAGATGTTCTCAAGACATTTCTTACTGTTATTGAAGAAAAGAGGCTGAACCAGGAAGAAGTCTACACTTTACAGGGAAGGTGATTGCTCCTCGGGTCTCTGATGCCTTGTGGCAAAAATTCCTACAGGTTCAATAGCATTTGTTAAAATGTTCTCCATTGATCCCATGAGAGCCCATCACTAGATATGCCTGAAAGTTGAGAGTGATGAGCGAGTCCTGCTGAATGAGGGCTTATACCTTTGTTTGGATCTGAGTCACCTTCTGACAGGTTGCTCTGTATCATACCAAAAGCATCCCTGTTTATTATGCACATTCGTTGCCAGCTGGAGTTGTCTTATTGTGTCGAAAATAAACAATAATGACATTAACAACTGGCCCTAGAACACACACTGGCAGCAGCCTTGCTGTGGAAATTGTTCTTTGGCACTTGACAAGTTCATTTTCAGTTCTGCAAGTAAAAGCAGTTGCCAGTAAAGTAAAAATACCAGTAAAAAACTGACATGGGTATTACAAAGCCTATCTGAATTGTCTCTTAAGGGTGGTCCTGGGACAGGTAAGCCTGTGCACACAGACAGCTTATGGTCATATCCTCCAGAGCAAGCTCTTGCACCTGACACACTTGCCATGTCAGTACAATGCCAAACGTAACTTCAGCAGCTGTCTTCAGCAGTCATTCTGCCAGAGACACAAGTGGACTGGAGGTGAGAGTGGAAGTGTGGTGCTCACCATGGCACCACGACAGGCAGCCAGAACAAAGCTCTTTTTCATGCACGCGTGTGTATACAAGGCAATTTCATACACACAGAAATAAAAATAGTTTTTGTACTACTTTGTGGGGATGAAAGGATCCTCTTTTTGAAATCTCCACTGCTGGATGCTACCAGGCAATATTACAGGAACTTGTTACTGGTAAAAAAACTCCTCAAACTCTTTTCAAAGGATTCATAAACTTATTCCTCCCACCATTTAACTTGTTACTAAGGAAGTGAAAAAAAAACCCCACTGTAATCCAGCACAGCTCTCGCACACCCATCTGTATATTTTGATTATAATACTCAATACTGTTGAATTCAAACACAGGCTTAACACATAACTTACAAGTTATTCCCAGAATTGAAACAGTTGTGTGGACTTCCTTGGGTTTCAGAATAGCTCCTTCATAGAAATGCCACAGTCAATCAATTAAGAAAGCTAAAAGTAATCAGTCACCCACGGTTGATTGGATTTAGCAGTTGGTGAATGCTTTTTGTTCCTGGATGAACTACACCCACTTTCAAAGCTGATTAAAATTTTTTGATGCTCTCTTCCACCTGTTCAGGATGATAAACTGACTCCAAAACTAATCAGCTCCAAAGCTAATCACCTCTAAAACCCTGGTTGAGTCAAAAGTAGCTCCTAGCAGGCTGCAGCCTGGTGTGAAGACAAAAGCAGGTGGAAAGTGAGGCAAGACCTATGCAATAAGAGTTTCTAGACATCACTTTTTGAAGCTGGTAACACCAAGGAAAGCAGTATCCTTGGGCATGGGCAGAGCAGAGATGCTGCCTGCAAACTTTCAGCAGCAGCCACTGGCTTGGGCTTCTCTCCCTGCTTCACCCAGCACAGCAGGAACTACCAGGGAAGTGCATGTGGTGCAGAACAGCATCATTGAGGGTGAATCTTGACACAACAGCAACTGCGCTGCTGGTGCTGCTGAAAAAATAAGAACCAGCTTATTAGGCTGCTTTCCCTCTGTGAGGGATTAGCCCAGTCAGCAACTCATTTAATGTCATGAGGGGTCTGTTTAGATTTCCGTTTCTTTCCTCCATCTGTGGATGTAAGAGATCAAAAATAGTTGAATGATACATAGATGTCCTGCCCTTTCAACAATCTTAATGGAGCACACTGAAAGTCTGCAAGAATGACAAAAAAAGGTCTCTGAGGACGCATTGCAATCCTAACCATTTGGCCAAACAAAACCTATCTGCCATCATAATGTGAACCTGAAAACAAAGCCAACAAAGAGAGAAGTTGGGGGACTCTACAGAAACCTTCCTGTCTGTTGTTGGATGCCATTATTTTGTATTGTTAAACATGTACTTCGAATATGAGTAATGGCCACATAAAAAAAACATACAATAGACAAGAAGACCAACCTAAATGTGTTATCACTACTTCAGTCATTGCCAAAATGAATCTCAGAATATATTTTCTGGTAAAAAAAAAAAAAAAAAAAAAAAATTACCTAAAATTTCAAGTAGCTAAGGGCTAGATCCTTAAGCTAGTCAGGGCAGCCCCAGTGAAATCAGTTCATACCACCCATGGAACCAGGTCAACTCATTTATCCTTATTTTCTTATTGTCAGTGTCACTTTTCCTAGGCCTTTCACATCATGCTGTTCCAATCAATCCAGCAGCCTCTTTAAGTGCAGAAGAACATCACTATTACATTTTAACCTCACTTTTTTTTCCAGAAGCATTTTTTTCCAAGGGATTTTTAACCAATCTTTCAGAAAGGGGAAAGTAAGTGCTCTTTAATACTAGTCATATATCGCAAATCTGCTGGCTGGAAGATCCCAGGTAAGCTCTCAGGCACAGATTAATGAGGTAAGCAGATAAACCGAGCACTCCCTCGCTTCCTTGGGGATTCTCATGCTGAATTTTTAAGTATTGAGTTTGCTGGTGATCCCATTGGCACATGGCAATGAGATGGCACTGAGCTTCATAGCACTCCTGAAAGTTTGAGGCCAGAGCTTTTAAGTGACTTTTGTATTTAAACTTACTGAAATCTCTATCTCTGCTGCCCACCCAGCTCCCATATGTCCGTATTTTCAAAGCATGTATGACCTGGCCAACCACAGTCGCTGAACAGCCTAAATGCTGATGCTGTCCCAGAGCTAATGACCTTCCCTCAGCTTTCAAATGAGCAGGAGCTCAGAGAGCATCTGCCAGGAGAGGGGACATCCACCTATCCCTTCTCCCACCAAAGGACCCTCCTGTACTTTTGACCCTGCTCAGGGTCACAGAAGGCCCATGTAGCAAGATAACTTCTGTGAAAGCCACCATCCCAGTGATAGTTTATTGTGAGACGACTGCTTGTGAAGGCCATGAGAGGCAGGAAGGAACTCAGGCAGCTCTCATGGAGACTGGTTTAGGACAAGGTTTGCAGCAGGCTCCAAGGCGAGAGGCACCAGAGCAGCACAGCAAGTCTCTCCATAGCTTTCCAACCTCTCTCAGCTTACACAGCTTCTTGCTGTGATGGCTAGCTTCCAAAAAATTCCCCCTCCCCCGGTGATTATGATGGAGATGTTTCAGGAGCTTCATCAGCAAGACACTTAATGCAAGGCTGAAAATCCAACTGCAAAGCGGGAGCTCATTATGTGAGCTGCTGCACCCCTCGGCTAAGCAGCTCCAAAGCATCATTAAAAAGTTGGCAGCAAGTACCTACCTGCACCTGTAATTGCCTAACAGCCCTGAACTGCCCGGCCCTGAGATCTTAGCTATTGACCCCAGGGGAGACAGGTTACCTTGGCAGAAATGGGAGGAGAGCAAGGTTCCTGATGATGGTTTTGTTCTGCTGACCAGCACTTCTTTTGTATTTTAAAAACAGTCTTCAAAAAGTGAATGCCAAAATGCCTCAACCCATTTAATTCATTACAAGAGTTTATGGAACAGAATCATGAGTAAATTCAAGAACACTATAAAAACAAGGATTTCATTATCTTTTGTTGGTCTGGTTACAGGCTAGTAATCCACAGCAGATTACTGGAATATAATTGCTCTCTCTATATATGTGTATAAAAGTAAGTTAAGGTAGCTACTATCTCCATCCACCCATGGAAAATACATTTCACTAAGCTGATTGGAATAGAATGCTTTAGGTTTTGTTTTTATTTTTTGAGGAAAACGTCTACATATTCATGTAACTTTCTTGGAGGCTCCTGTAAACAAAGATTTATGTTCAGGGCCATTGCCAGAAATAAGATATGTCAGAGGTCTGCAACCCATTCTATAGAGAATCAGTCAATGGCCCAAGGGTACTTCCTTGCTAGGGAAAGGGTAAAATAACTGAGGCCAAGGCCTCAAATGCAGCTCTAGTTTTAATCAAGTTGTTGATTTAGAGCATAACATGCTTTTATTTTTTTTTCTTCCCCATTGTCAAAAACCATTTTGTTTTTCTTGACCTGTCTACAACAGCGTCAATGTCTCTATATAAACCATGTCTGTTCTTCGCACTACTCCATGTGCAGCTCATGGGCAGCTATGTACATTGCCATTGAGATGCAAATATATAGGCTTTATATGTAAATAGATTCGCTTGCCTCATACTACTGTACAAACGTGGAAAAAGTGAGGGGTAGAGAGGGAACAAATGTCTTTTTGGTAAGGAAATATCTCAGTAAAATTCATATGCTTGGAAGAAAATTAAACCATGGGGGTAGAACATTTTGATAGGATGATTTCTTAGATTTGGGAGCTAAAAGGGAAAAAGAGCAGAGTCAGAAAGAGAAGGGAGAGTACTCACATGGTCAGTCCTCACTGGACATTTTGGAATAGTATTTTCGTGAAAAGATTTAAAGGTTTTTCTTGCATTTTGTAATAAAACTAAAGAATTTGTAGAATTTCTTTGTACGTGGGAAATAGAATCTGTTTTGCCAGCTATGACACATTCTCTCTTAGTACACCAACTGGCTGAATAAAGGCACCAGTGAAACACCCACTGGGCTGGCTTGCTCTCCCAAGTACAAAAGGACACAGTGGGCTTGCTTTTCAAATACAATAACCCAGTGCCATTGGGATTTTCTTGGGACCAGCACTGTACGACATGGTTCTGCTGGCATCATTGGAATCTTTCCCAAGAAGAATTTGGTTCAAAGTATCTTTCAAACAGACAAGTCAAAAGCTTATGAAAATTTCTAGAAGAGCCACCATCCTTCCTGTGGTACCTGTGAACTGTGGACATGTGTAATTCACATAGTTAAAATGCCAGAAAGCCTGTATATCCTAAACTAAGCAGCAGTATTGTAAAGAAGTGACAGTTCAGGACATTGCACCATTGGTACTCAGAATATGCAGCATGTGCCCATACATGCACTAACATTACACAGCAACATCCTTTACACAATATCTACTCACTTGTCTCTGGCTTGAAGCCCTCCTCACAGAAACTGTCCCTCTCCATTTTCTGCTGCTCCCAACACCTTCACACCTCTGGGTTACATTTTGTCCCTCAGCTTCTCACTCCCCTCCCTCCTGCTCCTTTCACCTTCTCTGGTCGCGAGTCTCCAACGCTCCCCACCAACCCCCACAGACGTAAACCACAAACAGAGCAACAAGTGCAGTAACTCAGCAGCAAGGTCATAGCTCCCCCATAGAGGCAAAACCCTGGCCCAAAGGAAGCTGTGAAAACTGTAGGATTTCTGCCAAGGTGATGTCTGGCCCCAGGCAAGGTCCAGACAGCGGGAGAGAGGAGGGAAACTATTCCCAGCTGATTCCAGACATGCCAATGAAACAACATTACGATCCTGCAGTTTTTTCTCAGGCATAGCGCCCATGGATGCTACCTGGTCTCCAAGGAAAAATCACTGAGATCATTCACAAGGTCAGCCTGATTGCAGCATCCTTCCCACATTACAAATATTCAGCACACAACACAATCCAGATGGTAACAAGCAAAAGTAACATGCTTTAACATACACGCGGGAGTTACACAGTTTAACTGAGAGTGTGTTCCTGTGAAATCCACTGAAAAGAATTAATCCTTTTGGGGCAAACACCAGGATTATTACTCCAAGTTCTGTATTTGTATCTGCTTTGGATAAACACTAAATTAAACAAAACATGCAATAACTAGAAATAGTCCATTTCAGGTTTGTACAGCAACTACTTTATTATTTTCAAATGCAAATGTTTGCATTGTTTGCTATTTTACAATTTTACAAACTAGGTATAAAAGACCATAAATAAATGACATAAGTTATGTGTACCTAAAATTCATGGAGGGGGGAGGGGAAATTACAAATTAAAACAAAATAGAAAAATCTATATGTCTAACCCAGAGATCATTCAAATGCACGAACAAAGAAATGCTGTTAGATTTTTTCAGTATGAACTAAATTATAATATGACTCATACATTCTAATTATAACCACAGTCCTTGCATATTCCAACATACTTGCAGTGATACAAAAAAATAAATGCACTCTCTTTTTATTTGTCTGATTAGTATTTCAGATTTTTTTTTTTTTTTCTGGTTATGAAAATGTCACATAAAAGAAAAATACTGCTTTTTAAGTCCCGTTTACTGGTTACTTACCAGCCTCTTGTATTTTATACATATATATTTTTAATACATAAGATCCATCACAAAATTAGTACAGCAAGAAACCCGGACAAACATCAACCAGGGGTGTGCGAGCAGGACAATTTCTGAACAGAGGTTTCTTGTGCGAGACAGTCCCGGTGCTGACCTCTCCTCTCCCCCATGGGAAGCAGTGCTGCAGCACTCGCTTTCCTTTTGTCCCCAGCTCCCTCTGGAGCACCCATGCCGAGTGGCACAGGTGGCACTTCCCGGCACCTGGACCTGCCCGGGCTCTGCTGACAGCGCAGCTGCCCTCGCTTCCCTTCCATGGCCCTTCAGGCATAACTACGGTTAACAATGAGCTCGGAGAGTCCATGAGGAGGGAAAAGAGGACGAAGCTGGAGCGACTTTGGGACACCACTTTATGGCTCTGGTCAAGGCTGCACTCGCTTTTAACACAGCGGGTCCAGCCTCCCCCATGTCTGCTGGAGTGAACCCCTGACCCATGACAGTTTGCTGTGCTGCACTGGGTACCGTGGCAGATGCCAGCCCCCCATGGCCAGGAAGTAAGTGGGGAGCATCACCTGCCCCACTCCAAATCCCCAGCGGCCGTATGTTCCCTGGGCTCTGGGGCACAGCTCCACTCAAACTAGTTTACACTACATTGACAGCAAATTCTCCAAACACAGAAACCTTTCCTAGGTAGTACCAGTAAATGGCAGCACTGGTCCTCAGGCCATGGAAGAAAGAGCATCTTTTACTGCACTTCACCAGCTCTTCATCACTCGCAAGAGGAACAGGACACATTTCACAACTCTCTTGCTAACTACTGTGACCTTAAAGGTCTTGTTGCATTATCGTTATTTAACTTTGCTGAGAGCAAATGATGTGTTTTGATTATTACGTTAGAAGTTTTCACAGCTTGCACACAGAGCAAGGTGCTTCTGTGAATGGAAGAATTGCATATATTTGTTCGCATCCAACAAGTCTTTAAAATCCTATTTTTGCAGATAAAAAAGGCTACTTAAGAGTTCAGTTCAGAGTTACCAGTGGATGGATATACAGGTGTTGCTTCCATCACCTTGCCATTTGGAAACTGGTTGGTCTTGATCATGAACAGGGCATTAAATACAAATAAACAACACTTTAGAACATCTTTAGCACCCTTATGGAGCTCGTAATCCGTAACTCCAAAACTAACTTGAAATTGCCTGTTTCAGGCTGCAGAACTACTCATTAAGGTTAGTGTGGCAGCTAAAAAATACACTTGTAGATACAGAAATTTAAACATCTTTTTAATGTGTGTGTTCTTGCTACCATGGCAGACATGAGCTATTGGCCTGCTCTCTTATGACAGGGGACTCCTGCGCCTCCAGAGACGCTTTCGGCACATTCACAGGCAGTTCTACACAGGAGGTGACTTGCACGCAAAACACACGCACACAAGCACACATACGCACCTTTCAGAGGAGATATTAATCCACTATCCATTCAAGGAAAAAAAATATATTTATATCACTGCAATGGCACGTTTTGTGTAAAATGTCACTTCAGCAACGTATATGGGCAGCTCACAGGAACTGGGTTCTTTGCTGCGGCACCTGGTCTGGTGTCCATGGTAAGATGTGTAGTGCTCCGTCACCTGCATCCATTGGAGATGCAGCAGTGACAGCCAGGGGGATGAGGAGAGAAAAGAACAAAATATATAAATAAAACCAAAGGTAGGAAGAGAAAGCAGAAGGGGAGGGGAAAAAAACCCCAAACATCCAGAAGTCTGCAGGGCTTTGACACAGTACATTCCTCAAGCGACAACTGGGTGCTGAGTCTTAATGAGTTAGTTAGCTCTCAATGACAAAAAAAAAACCTGGAGCGGGTGGCACAGGAGAAAAAAGACAAAGTAAAAGTCACGCTTTCTTCAGGGACTGGTGACTGTTCAACATGTGTTCTCCAGAATCAGTGCTATGGAAGACGCAACTGTAGATCCAGAAGGCTAGTCTATGTTCCTCTGTGGTCAATATGATCAATAGGACGGGCTATGAGGACGTGAAAGCAAAATCTAATTGGCCTGCACAAAAAGAAAACACAAATATATTAAACAACATGCAACAAGACAGGTGGGCACGCCTGCTCAAATGCCTCCTCTCAGATTTCCCAGATGAAGCACTGCTGTTCCTTGGCTGGTGCAATTGCTGATTCACATCAAAGTTAAAGAGCTGAACTCATCTCTGGCCTGGTGAAGAGGTGACCTGGTGGCAGGTTCATGAAATAAAACCTCTTCCCATAAATGGGAGAAGGATTTCCTAAAGGACAGAGGACAAAGTAGCAAGAGATGCAATTCTCACAAGAAAGGGTAGCTGAATGGCAAATGCAGGCGGATGTGGCATATTGCCACACTGGCTGGTTTGCCTGTCTTGGGCAAGTGAGACAAATGCAGCCAGCAGTTCTCAGAAGGTGAGACCCCTTTGCGTTCCTTGTCCCTTTTCTTTCCCTTACACTATTTCAAAGGCCTGCTTCCATGGTGTCATGTATTTTTTTTTTTTTTTAATCTGCTTTCCTCCAGCTAAAATCACATTGAAGTGGATGCCCCCTCACTGGCTGTGTTTTATCACAGGGAACACAACCATCAATGGCAGTTGTGAAAACCCAGCATCTCAGCTGCCTTCACAGTTTTCATTCCATAGGGACACAGTTTTCCATTTTGCGTGGAAAATATTGGAGTGTTTTGAATTCCAGTTACTAAACTCCAAGAAAGCAATTTTACAATCTGGCCAGGAAATTGGGTGTATTTTGTTTTTACATGAAAAGAAAATCTCAACAGAATGCAACAGATTTACAGCAAGAGGAAACTGAAAGTATCTCTGCACTTAAGAAGCAAAAGAATTTTTGCTGCTGGAAGTACAAGTGTCAGGTCTTTAAAACGAGCAACCACTTCTCACCTTGCCTGGCAAAATTACATTAAAACATGCTGGTTTAAGCAGTTTTTTAAAAGAGGTCTTTTTTTTTTTTCTTTAAAATTGAAAAGCTTTCACAAGTAATACTGCAGAACTGTTTTTACTAAACTGTCATGACTTGACAGGATCCAAATTTAGCAACCCATACTCTGAACAAGTTGTTCTCTGTGAAATTTGGAGGTGAGGGAGAGTTAGTGTTTGAAATCAGCAAGTTATTGTTCAAAGTGACAAAAAGTGATGTGAGTGACGATACAGTAAGTGTGACTTGTCCAAGTGAGTGAGATGTTTTGGATCTAGAATAAATGCAATTATTAAAACCCCCTGACATAGAAAGTTACTAAATTATTTCTGAATTTGCTGTCAGGTGCAGAGTGGGACCAAACTATTATAGATCAAAGAACCAGCCTTAGAGTCATCAAAACATAAATCTCACCTTTCTGACATTGTGCCTGGCACAGCTAAAACACAATGTCTATTCTAGAGGATGTGGCATGAAAATCCTCCTCCTACCCAGCACAGAATCAGTGGGCCTGATCCTGTCTCTTTTCTAAGTTCATCTCATCACTTGCAAGGACTTTAAAAGGAATCTAATCAATATACTCTGATCAAAAAGAGTAATAAAATCTTTAATATAAATAAAATTCAAGCCTAAATGTGTTCAGAGCTTTACCAGATAAAGCTTTATCGTATGTGACCTAATGAGGACAACCACATCCCTATAGCAGTCACCTCCACCTAGCAACCCAGGGGATGCTTTCACTCATGCGACCTTCCATCTGCTTCTTGTAGGAGTCGGAGGGCAGCTTTTCAAGCACGTCATGCTCCATCCTGTTTGCCATACTTGCAGAGAGGTCCTTAGACCTTAGCCATACAGCCTAACCTGGCACTCACACCCACAGTTGCCTTGATAACCCAACGTATGGGGCTGATTTCAAAAGAGAATTTGGTTGCCACAGGTGGTGAGACTGGATCACCGTGTCTGAAGCGTTAACACAGCTGCTTAACATAGCGCTGTCACCATGCCCAACACCCAAACTATGCAAAACCAGGAAGGCTTCATGCACAATCCCATTTCCTTCTGCTCCCCCTCCCATAAAACCAGTGACACAGCAACTGAGACTGATTTTTCTAAAACGTAAATATTGGCTCTACTGTTTTTCATGAGAGGGCAGGAAAAGCCCTTGATTCTTCTTGGTGCATTTATGAATGTACTTTACAAGGTTATTCTTACTTTCTATACAATCTATATGCATGGGACTTGCCACCCAGAAAAATAAGAGCATCCCTGCTGCTCTCAGTGCAAAGTGGAGTCAAGCTCTTAGCACTGAATTGAATGAGCCCCAAGACGCACTCCTACACCTTGTCTGTACATCCTAACACACAACAGCTTGAAAGCAAGACCAGGTTTTGAAACAGTGCAATTTTCACTGTCATCAAATAGAGCAAACAATGGGAAACACTAAGCAATTAGTTTGGGAAACCAGCACAGGTTCATACAAACTAGCTGGGAACTCCAAATAATATATACCACAGCACTTTTTCCTTTTTTTTTTTTTTAACCCAGCAGTGATGAAATCCTAGCACAGTTTAAGAAATAAAGCACCATGAATACGTTGGACACTGTACTTCCACTGACCTTCTTCGTGTGGCAAAGAGAATTGCCTCTTGAAAGAGAAAAAAAAGTCTGAAAGCTCCACAGCCACGATTGTCACAGCTGACTACTGGCAAGATGTTCACAACATATCTCTAAGTGGTAGGCTTCAGCACAGCACAACAACAGCCAATAAACTCCCCAAAAGTCCAGTTTTGCCCAGTAATCCACGAGATGGGTCATTTCATGTCTCAAGCCCATAAATGAGTAGATCACTAATCGGCAGGCACTGATTAGCCCAATGATACTCTCACTGAGGTTTCTGCAAGGTATTAGTGATGCATCAAGTCTGCAAAAAATATCCTAGGGCAGATTCTTCATTCCAGTGAAAGATGCACAACGGTGGTTTCACCCACAAATAAAACACTATAGTTGTAATCCTACGGGTCACAGGGAGAAGGAAAGTAATTTCGTTTTTGTTTTTTAAGCACAGTATCTGGCAGCAAACATAGCATCAAAACTTGAATGTGACTTTATATTTATATAGATACATGTATTTTACATATCGTTGATCAACAGAGAAGTATGTTCCAAGAAACAATTTGTTCCAGGTCTGGTTTAAAATGACGGCTTGTCATTTCTGGAGGCTCCCCTCCCAACACACACGCTCGGTTTCTGCAATCTGTACATCAAGCAATACTGCAGATCTTTATTTCGACGGGCGAGGAGACGAAGTAAAAAAAGTGCAGTTCTTCAATTAAAGTGCATGGATGAGGTAAACTAATTTCAAGAGTTTTGAGTTTATTCAGTACTGGCTCAGACGGGGACCATCCTGCCGTGCATCTGTTGCATTTGGGTGCGCATTGCTTGAACACTGCTCAGTATCTTGTTCTGGTGCGTGATGGCAGTGATCCCAATCCTCGCCAGGTCACTGTGGAAAGCAAGAGAAGTAGGGGACTGAGAACCGTGGATAAGATGCTGGTGCAGAGAAGAATATTAAGAGTCAAACACAAGCAACATAGCGAAAGCAAGGCAGATGGACAGAAATGTTTAATTAAATAAGTGAAGGCATTATGGAGGCATTTTAAAGTTATCCTCCATCCAAATGAAAGGCATTCCATTCCTTTAATGAGTGTAATGATATGTAGCATAAAGAAAAAGAGGTTGATTAAATCCAGATTTACCAGTTTTTTTTATTATATCACTGAGTACTTACTCCTGGTTCATATGCACCACAGCCTCTAGGGTGGTATAGCCAGCAGCTGTGAAGTTATCCTTGTATCGCTCCATTTTAATGGCTTGGAGCCAGTCACTGACAGAAACAACTGCCGAGAACTCAGGGGAGCTGGGATCCAGCAGGGCTGTGCTAGGCCTGGATGCCAAACAGTGAAAGGATAGAGAAATGGAGTCAGCTGGACGATGAATCGCAAATCAGAGTTTGGTCTCTGAAACAATTATCCTCAATGAATAGGGAACATAAGGGCAAGACGTTGTGCTCAGTAAACTGGTGGCTCTCTGCATAGCAATGTACATCAATGCAAGAAACTTCACAAAATGCAAAGTAATAGGCCAAATTTTGCTAAGAATGAATTTGACCTTAGGTTTCTATTTTTGCTTTCAGATCTAATTTGAACCACAATGCCACCTCAGATTTCCACCTCAGATACAACCAAGTTCATAGAAAATGCTTTTACTTCAAAAAAACAAAGAAGATGGCAATGCTGGAAGGTGTTCAGTCTACTGGGTCTGTATCTCACAGGCAGCAATGCAAGACGTTGCCAATCCTGCATGTGTTAGACCTCAGCTTGGCAACTATAGAAACGCTACTGAAGTATGTGCAAAGGAACTGGGAGCTCACAACCTGCCAGACTGGTTTGGAGGGCAAAACTCAGGGCGGGTTCAGATAAATCCTGCTTCCAGCCAGGTTTGCAGGCAAGCTCAGTGCATTCAATCAAACTCGGGACAGCAGGGAGTTAATCCCCTCTTTAATCAATCCATTCCTGACCAGCACGTGTGCCAGAAGTGGCAGGAATCATGCAAGCTTTGATCTTTGTTTGCACTGTGGAATGTGCTTCTCATTTTCCCTTGCACAAGTTTGTGAATAATTATTTTTACCAAATTTGCTTCTTAATATCTCATTATTTCACATCTATTGTAAATCACAGTTTCATTAAACCATTATAAATGACTATCTATCTAACCAAAATAATTATAATTTAGCAATTTATTTAAAAATGCACATTATCAAAGATTAGGTGTGCAACAGCATACTCAATGTCTTGCCTAAGGCACCCAGTACATACTGGTACGACTTGGTACAAGTCTTTTACTGTACTATCTAAAACAAGACCAATGATGGCAACCTAATTATATACAATTATGCTTCACACATGAAGTCGTATATTAATAATGTTATATATTTGAAATTCATATTCCAACAAGAAGAAAAATAAAGATCTATAAATAGCCATGAACATGAAATGATCTTGAACAGGCTCTTAATTTTTGTAAAATTTATGTATTTTCAAAGAGCACCTGTAAATTGGAAAGAAAGCAAAATAGAGATCATGCTGTGATTCTCAAATTAAATTATCACAGCAGATCATATTGTGATTCTCACCATGTAAATTATTTAAGTCTCAAGGGTGGATACATTTTTGCCAGGCTACCAATGCAATTAGGGCAATCTGGAGATAATGTGGTGATAGTGGTCTCACAGGGTTAATAGTCCCTCTTCTGATATTTTACATTGTAAGGAAGATTCACAAAGGGACCTACAAGTTTAAAAACAAAATCAGCTTTTTCCAGGAAGTTGTTCTGTTGGAGACTAAAGCAGAACTTCTGTTACTCCTTCACTGATTCAAGAAACTTAACCTTGTATTGCCTTGTGGATATTTTTATATCTTCCCTTCTACTGAAAAATACCTTCCCATTATCTTCCTCTTGTTTCTTTTCTTTTAAGCTTTTTTCCGTATTTGCTGTAAGCAAATTTACCTGACAAAGCAAAGGCATTTGAAAAAAATAGAACAAACCTGGTGTAAATTAGCCAAGCTCCTATTACTTCAGCAGTGTTTCACCAGCTTAAACAAACTGCTGATCTGTCTCAACAAAGATATTTTGGTTTTACTTTACAACTCTGGGAGTTTCCTTCCTACTGTGCTTCTTTCGCACGTAGCAGGTATACTGTGCTTAGCAAACAAAACAAAACACCAATGTAATGCGGGATCGGTGGAGACATGAAACTGGCTTTCCACAAAATTAAATTCAAATTCACATAAAAATTAATCCACGCCTTCCCAATGCCCGCAAGGCGTTGGCTGTAATGCCATAATACTCATTTGCAAATCCTACACAAATCTAGGGTTTATAAAACTTGATGATGTACTTTTCCTGCAGAAAACCACATCATTCCTGTTAGCTACACTGCATTAAAGCTACCCATTCAAGCCCCTTCACTAGGGAAGAGAGGGCAAAGATGCAGCAAACTTGGTCTTCAAACAGAGCTTGCCTGCATCAGAACTTTTGCTTAAGACTGTTCTATGAACCTGGTGTGATACAGGAAGAGCTCTGCTCATTCCATCTTCCTTCTCACAGAGCTAGGAGAGTTGGGGGTACCCAGTGGGGTTCAGCAGGGTGCCAGCACGACCCCTCTGCCCTCTTGCACAGTGCAATGTCTGCTGTGCAGTGAGGCTCTGCAGAGCCACAGAGCACACTTTAAGCCCAGCACAGAGGCTTAGGTGACATGCAGCTTTGCCTGTCGTCTCCACTGTGCTCCCTTGTACATCTCCATTACAAAAGCACAGCTGACCTGGAGCTCTCGCTGCCTGTCCTCTTCAGGCTGTTGGGGTTGCGGATAAGTTTGTCCAGCATGTTGACAATCTGTCCAAATTTAGGCCTGTCACTGCGTTCCTTCTGCCAGCAGTCTAACATCAGCTGATGGAGAGCAATGGGGCAGTCCATTGGGGGCGGCAGCCGATATCCTTCTTCAATGGCTTTAATAACCTATAAGTGGCACAATTAGGAAGACATTAGAGAACATCAGATGCTACTCAAATCTACCAGCTGAGTATCATTTATCCTAGGGCGATCCAAAGTATGGAAACACATCCACAATTAAGTGAAACAACATGGAAAACGGCACTCAGGCTCAGGCAGTTGGTGGTCTCAGAAATGTCATTTCTCCTCAGCAATTCAAAACTAAAAGGGTAGAGCATCCAAAGCAGATGTACAGAAGGGCAATGTGTCACAATAAAGCACATGGGATACAGGGATGACAAAATAGCCCAGGTCAGAATTAAGCAACTATCTTTATTGGACAGAGGGTTGAAGTTTTGGGTGCTATATGTTGAAGATGTTTTCCCCATGATTTTAGGACACAGCAGACACCCCCTTGTGCCCCTCCTCCCTGTCAGTAATACAGGCCTTGTAGTGAACCTGTTTTCTCACCACTGTATGCTCTAAGCCAAGAAATGCAGAGATGGGAACCCTTTTGTGCAGCTTTACCAAGAATGTACAGAAGCCCAATGCAGTAACTGAAGTATGAGTTTCATATTTAATAGAAACCAGAAAAGCTCACAAGCTGAAGTAATTTCAAACCCTTCAAAAAGGGCTCCAGAGCTCAGTACTCTAATGGCTTCTTAGCCGTCTCAGGAGAATGGGATGTGACCAGGACTCAATTCTGGTATGACCTAGAAGCCTTCAAATTTTAATTAATCGATATGACTTTGCTGGCAGGATTCACCATGAGACTGAATTGCACTAAATTCCCTTGTTCTGGTCTTGTCCAATTAGTGGCTAAAATCCACTGGGAGGACAGGAGGATATGCTTGTACTAACAGCAGCTATTCAGTGACTACAAACAAAGTGGCTCTCACTACTCCAGAAAGCATAAAGGTCCTTTTGATTTCTCTTGATTCAACAGACACAGAATAATTTGAAATTCACTTCTGCTTTGTTGTGAATAACACTGCTCTCAACATCATTAAGGAGAAAAAAATGGTATGTCTATGCCATGTATTAAAAAGAGGATGCAAACACAGTAATACTGGCTTTCACTGTCCTGTTCAAGCCAGCTTTTCAACATGGTCTAGCACCAGTGTAAGCCTAATATGCTAGCTCTGTGGTTGTTGCATTGAGCTCCACTGTGCAGTGTAGACATGCCTGATATAACTGAGACACATCTGGTGTTTTATTTTCTTGCTAAATCTTGATGACTTCCTGTTAGCAAAGGAAGGCAAGACTGGGTGCCAGAAGAGACATTTCACATCAGAAGGAAATTAAAATTATATCCCCCATTTAGATTAAATGCCATCCGCATCTAGACGCTCTTTGAAAATGTTCAGCTCCACATAAGAAAGCAGACGAGTTGTAAAATGACTTAACCACTCCCTGACCATATATTCAGATTAACATTTTCTTCTTCCTTTATATGTTTGTAGATCCCCTGGGAAAAGAATTATGGATAATCTATGCCTCATTTTTGCTAGGATTTATTTTTTTTTGTTTAATAAAAATTCTATTAGCAAAAACTCTTATTAGCATTATTATTAAATACTCTTCTAGAATAGCAGCCATTGTGCATGCTCCCCCTTGGAACACACTGAAGTAGTCCAGATGGTACGGTTAAACAGGACATGCATAATTTAAGAATGGTCATTTAGGAAAGCTGCTTTTTAATGTCCTCAGGGGGCAGCTGTGCAATTGTCACAAGGATGCTCTGACTGATAATCAGAATTGGATTTCATATGTGTTGTTTTAGATATCCTACAAGAAATAAAATCATCTGGAAGAAATTACAAGTGTACTGGGGCTTGAAGGATTAACTACTAATAGGAAACCCCATTAAATTAAAGTGTTTTTTCTTAAAGACTTTCAATAAAGTTGAGATTTAATATCAACATTCAAATCTTCCCTCTCTTGACAGTATTACGATCTGACAGTTTACATATATTTGTCTCCTTTTTCTTCATTCTTTTTTACTTCAATTGCTTGTAATATTTTTCCTAATATATATTAAAAAAAAAAGGGGGGGGGGGGGGGGAAAGAAAGGAGAAAAGATAGATGCATAAGTTATAGACTAACTTAAGAGTTCCCTATTTCCTGACCATAGACCAGGCTTGAAATATACAAGGAAGCCTCAGCTCCAGAAAAGTTCCCTGAGAAAACACGAATCTACCACTAATTATATCCTTTTAAAAGCCTGGAGTAAATGTCTTACAACCATATAGCAGTTGAAACACATCAGCAGACGTCTAAGGACAAAGATAAAGGCATGGGAGGGAAAGGGAGAGAAAAAGAAGAGGAAGCTCAGGAGACTCACATCTTGATTGGACATATCCCAATAAGGTCTTTCTCCGTAGGACATCACTTCCCACATGACGATGCCATAGCTCCACACGTCACTAGCTGATGTAAATTTACGGTAGGCAATTGCCTCTGGTGCAGTCCACCTGATGGGAATCTTGCCACCCTGTCACAAATAAAAGAAACCGCAGGCTAGTGAGTCACTGACACAGTAAAGTGTGTGGCTGACACTGTTCTACGCTGCCATTAAGAACACAAAATGGTTTTCTGTGCGCAATTCCAGAATCCTTCTTGAAAAGGCATCCACTTTTTCTTCTTCTTGCCATAAAACTGTCAGATCCAACCAGGAGGCAATGCTGCCCATCTGTTTTCTTTAGTCACAAGGAGGCGAACCAGTAAATTGCTAAATGTATTTTTATCAGCCCTCTAAGAGATCTCTGCTTAGGGCTATGATGAAGCATGAGAACAAGCCAGGGGTTTTACATAGTATATATTAGAGATTTAGTTGACAAAACAAATAAGTACATGCTGGCTGTTAATTACTATTTCCTTGCTTGCCTGTCTGACCTGTTTGGCCTGTTTCAGAAAAATGGGATTATAAACGTTTTACTTTTCAGAAAGGTAAAATAAAGAGAGGATAAACTGGGAAGATTTATGAATACTGTGGTGTTTCCCATGGGCAATATCCCAACTCCTACCAGAGACGTGAGACAGCAAGCAAGCCTCTGGGCTCTCCCAGTCCCCGTGGGAGGAGCTCAACACCAGACCATGGCACAAGGCTGCTTTTAATACCTGTTGGAGAGAACTGTCTCTCGTTACAATACTTCTTTTTAAACAAGTAAAAACAATTGGGCATCTGATTTGGGCCACTGAGATCCTGCACTGTTTTAAAAGGAACTCATTCTATCCTGTTTATTTGATTTTGCCTTAGCTGAGTGATCACAGGCCAGAGATTTCTCCTTTTGTTTATGCTAATATGCAAGGTGTTTTTAATTGAGCTTTTGGTTTCCTGCAGTTCCATCTGGGGGCCGACTTAAACTGAACAAAGGTTTTAGGGTTTTTTTCATTTGCTTTTATGCTTTTTTGATTAAGTTTATTTTGGTAGGTTTTTTCTCAGCAATCTTCTAGATAGTTTTTATTCATAACTGAATGCAGCCTGTGCATACTCAATGGTTTATTGTTCTAATATCTCTCTCAACTGTTTAATATGGACTTGTTCCAAAGCCAAGTGAAATGAAAAGGGGTCCTTCTCATGGCTTCTTTGCCCTTTGCATCAGACCCTTGGTGAATCAGGCTGAAGCAGTATTGCCTCATGTGGCTATGGGATGCTCTCACTTTAATGAATTATACTACTAATGGGGAGCAGAACACACCATCTCTTAAAAAAGGACACTTTATCCATTCTATTGCATCGCCTCTAGTTATGAAAAAGCTCTATTCCTCCTTTCAGACACAGATGCATGGACATTGTTTATACGAGGTTGTCATTCTAAAAATTGTCAATAAGCTCTTCTTATTTAGCTGCTCAAGTATGGTGGAGTTCATCCAAATTTTCCTGATCCTTCATTACTGATACCAAATGAAGACAATGCACTGTAAAGCAAATGTCATTGATTCCCTGTAGTTTACTCTTGAGAGCAAACATAATACTGTATCTCCACTCACTAAATTCAAAGGGAAGCTTTTCAATCGTTTCTGTCTTGCCCTTGTGTGTTCGTCTAAACTTTGATTTCCCTGAATACAGCTTTTCAGACTTCTGCTTCTTCCACTTGTCACCCTTACGAGTCAGAAATACCAAGGCTGGCCAGCATTTAATACTACAGGAGTCTATCCTTCCCTGTAACAAACTGTGAATCCATTAAAGGATGAGTGTTGGGATTAAACTGCAAAATCTGAGTGCTGCAAACAAACTCTGCACTAGGGAGAACAGATGGAGAATGGCAGATATTTAAAACTGAAAAAAATAAGCAATTAAAAAAGGAGACTTTATAAAGTCTGACTTTTTTTTTTTTTCCTTCACGTGCATGTTAATTACAGAGGTATTGGTAGAAAGGCTGGTAATCGTCAGGAAGTTGTCTTGTGGCCAGAGGTACTTACGTTAGTACTATCCCACATGCAGCATATTAATATGGCTTTAACAAAATTAGTTAACAGTGGGATGCTGAAATATACATAAAATGTGAAAAAAAAAAAAAAAGGAATGCAGGTTTCTCACTTTTCCCAGTCCAAATTATTTAGGTCAAATTTATTACTAGCTTTGCAATGGGAAAAAGTGGACTTATGGGTTTTGATACACTTCCTGTATCAAACCTCAGTGGGACTAGCCACTTGGAAATCATTATACATGTCTGTAGATATCAGAAGGAATAGAAGGCCAAGCTCTAATTTCTGGCATCAGATTCCTGTCATGCACTCCAGCACACTGAAGGAACCAGAGGAATACATGGGTCACATCCTCAGAGAAAAAATACCGATGTAGCCACTGATGTTGTAGCAATATCACTGCATTAATTTATACAAGCTATGGAGTCTGGGCCAATGTTTATATTTAGGCCATGATATATGTTTCATTGTGACTGAGATTATTTTAAACAAACCATTGTCACCTCCTACACAGTCAGACAAAACCAATATGTAGGCAAGAAAACCCACTGGACGTTTTCTTTCCTTCCTTACCCGTGTGGTATAAGCTGCTTCAGGGTCGTCTTCCAGGACCCGGGACATGCCGAAGTCAGACACTTTGCAGACCAGATTGCTGTTGACTAGTATGTTTCGAGCAGCTAGATCCCGATGCACATAGCTCATATCAGACAGATACTTCATTCCTGAGCCAATGCCACGAAGCATCCCCACCAACTGGATGACTGTAAATCTGCCATCATTCTTCTACATATGGGGAAAGGAAGAAAATCACAGAGCATTAAGCTAAAAGCTACATTATTGCTGTTGCTGAAATTGGCAAAGAGCATATCTCTGGATTCCCATCTTCTCTCAAATAACATGCAATGTTATTTCCTCAGTCTCCTGACTACTATCTATAATTCACCAGTAAAGTAAAAACTCAGAGGTTCTGTCACAGCTTCCACTGATGCAGTATCCAGTTTGCAATGAATCTGGTTTTAATGAGTCTATAGCATTGCAATGTTTTCAAAAATAGAGCAAATCAGAACTGTTCCCATTAAACGTGGATTATTTAAGACCCTGCTATTTAAAAAATCACATTTATTCTATATTCTTCCACTTTACATTTATTCTGGTTTTCAATAGAGGGAGGCAACACCGGGAAACAGAATTTCCTAAGTACAAACATAATCTCATTTAAAAATGCTGAATTTTCAGTATCTTTCTGAAAAAAAAATAAACAACCCAAACAAAAACCAGAATGAAAACCAGAAAATGTCTCCCAGTATAAAATCTCCTTAGCTTATTATGAAGAAATCACCTACCCTGAGGAAAGCATCCAAGGAGCCATTCTCCATGTACTCAGTTATAATCATTACTGGTTTACCTAGAGTTCGCAGAAAGAAAAACACAATTCCTTGATGAACACCGATGTTAATGGGATAAAAATGGGTTGCACATGATTTTACTGCCAAGACACCTGGCTTACACAATCTAATTTAATTTGAAAAGCACCAAGCTTATGCCTCAGCTGTGGGGAGCAAGAGAAGAAATATTATAGGACAGAAACATTCAAAGGGCCCCATCTGGAAGGTTAACCCTTTGGTTGGCTCATTGACAAGGTCTTTAACTAAAGTGGCTCCTGTTCTCTAAGGAGTATAGGAATTGATAATTGAAAGCTAAGAGATAAAGATCTGTTCAAACTTGACAAATATCTTTAGTGTAATTAAATTGCTTGCAGACTAGCAAGCCTTCCTCTTTCAAAATGGAATTTGTGAATGCTTTGGTCTCTCTGCCTCTTTCGAAAGATCAACGCTTTAGGCAAGTTAGAAGCTGTCAGCAGCTACAAGGTATTCCAAGACAACTGTGTTCAAGAATGAAAAAAACAGGCTATTCCTCTCAACTTTCTGTCCTGAATTTGTATTCCATGTCTCTCATTATTTATAAATGAGCCAAAGCCATTTGCCTCATGAAGCCAACCACAGGATAAATGATTCAATGAATTGTGTCACACGTGGGGCATAGTGCTTCTGCAGCACTCCGCTTTCCATGCTGCAATACAGGCAGGCAAGCTGGGCAATCTGAAGAGAAATGTAATGTAATGTTACTGACATGGGGATGCTTTCTGGGCACTCTTCTGCGTAAAACAACAGCAAATACATAAATAATGCTTGACGTTGCCTTTAAGAGCTTTCCAAAGTCATACAACACTGAAACTGAAAACGTTTAGGTACATATAAGTAACACTAATTATTTCATGGGGTTAAATCATGCTGGATATTCAGCACCTAGAGAGATATTTGCAGAAAAAGGTCCAATATAATCTCCATTTTAAAGCAAGCATTCGGAGCTTATTGGGAGTGACTTTAACAGAGATCAAATAGCAAAAGCCTGGTCCCAAGATGAGCACTGTCAAGCCCACCTAAAATCAAGGGAGCATCTGATGATGAGTGCCAGGCTGCGATGGCAACCCTTCCTCCCAGTTCTGCTTTAGATACAGAAACTACAGAATTTCTTCCTAAACAAAAGACAGTACCCCAGAGAAACTCTGCTTTTGTACTTCATGGAGCAGCTCTGAATAAGGGGATATTACGGGAAAAGAAGGGTTCAGTGGACATGTCACCTAGACCGCAGACAGCTCAATTCTGTCTTGGCATCAGAGGCATCAGAACTACTCAACTTTTCCTTGCCTCTGTCACCAGCAAGTACCTGTTCCAGAACAACCAGCTATAAAAATTACCCTACCATGAAATGTTGCAGCATTGAAAGTTCTCCTAATCATTTCTACCTCAGCATGGTTTTCACCAAGATGCTTTTCTCTTCATTTGTCAGGGATTTCCGGTTTTGAAGTAACCATTATTATTATTATTATTATTATTATTACTTATTTTACAATATGCTATAGAGACTGACTGTACAGAAAATTTTACATCATTTCACTTAGGCCAATATCCATGTGCAATACATCACTTATTTCACTCACCATTACTTATTTTACCTTTTCAGTCCCAATCTATTCTTCACGGGCCTTTTACTATTCCTGCTTCTCCCTCCCTTGCCAACTGATATCAAAACTGTCCCTGGTTTGGTCCCATGCAAACTGGTATGCCTGTGAAATGCCAGTCTGGCAGCTGAACCCCTTCCGATTTGCATGAACGCAGCAGAGAAGTAATGGTATTGCAAAAAGTACACTGCTCTCAATGAAGGACTTAGTAACCTTGGATAAGTATACACACCCTTAAGGATCATTCTCCCTTTAACTCACATTTGCAAGCCTTGTTTGATAGAAGAAAAGTTGAAAGAGAGAAAACTCCAACCAAATCTGCATATGTCACTCATTTATCCATTGCAACTGTGACCGGAACCCTTCCACTGAACAAATACAGCTAAATGAGTTTTAATTAACCTTCGTCAATCAAAAGATACTATGTCAACGTAGAAAGGAAGAAAGGGAGACTCTTTTAGTGCATTAACATGTAATTTCATTACTCAGGCACTTCTTCAGCAGGGGAGGGGGATAGAGAGAGAAGTTACCATCAGTGAGTCAATTATTAAAGTACTTGACTAGCAGCCAATAATGTATTCATGAGTTTTTGCTGTCTCTCCCAACCCCCATCTACGCAACTATTTATCTCACATTTTAATTTTCCGTTTATTAAATGCATTCATTTATCACAGCATTCAGAAAACCTATGGAGAAACTGAGATAAATGTCTTCTTAAGTAGCCCTGTTTACCAAACACACCAGCTCTGAGGTAACCAAGCTGGCTTGCTGCGGAAGCATCGCTTACTGCAAGCCAGGCAATGAAATGTTCTCGGGTCAGGCTACCACCTCCTCGGTGAAAATTTCAAATCATTTTAATTCAGTGACAACTGCATTATGCAGATGCATATAGTCATTTATAACTGCTAGAGCTGTAATAGCTCAGGGCGTTCCGGCCTCAATGGAATTTCAACACAAAGATTCCCCTGTTGCCTTTCTTTTACAAGGGTGCTAGAAAAATTACTGTCTATAGCAAACATGGTGGCCTGACCACAACCACCACCCCTTTATTACAACAGCAACAAAAGGAAAGACTCAGGCCTTAAAAAATTAAACAGAGCATTATCTTTTCATTTCGGTTTGGAGGAAGACCCTCAGTAAATGACAGTCAAATGAGCAAGGGTAAGTTTTTTAAAAACACAAGCGACAGAGTAAGCTTTCAGCTCCCACTGACATTCAAGAGGGACAGGGTTTTTCAGTGGTATTGATGGCTTTGACAACCCTGTATGGGAGATACTTTACACTAGTATTTTACTTTTTAACTTTGCATCCATATCTAATTTCAACTCCTCACACTATTAATACCCTCCATTCATGTTCATCATGCACACCACTAGCTGCAGAATATAAGCTTCACAAATTCCACCCTTTAACAGCAGCTCACAACATGACTGCTTTCTTTGCTACCCTGAGCATGAGCCCTTACATCCAAATGGTTCTTTTAAGATTGCCCATCAGTGCCAGGCTTTGCCAACATGGTACGTAGGGAAGTTGGAATAGGGACAGTAACTACACTATTGCAGTGGCACCATATCAAGTCAGACCCAAGCGCATCTGTCTCACAGGTGTATTTTCAGTTCTACCCTACCAAGAGAATCCAGCAAGCACTGTCATTCTCTTTCTAAGGCAGGGTTCATGGCACAGTGCATGCTAACAGACTTAAAAAACCCCAACCAACCAACCAAACAAAAAGATTGGCCAGGTAAATTCTGCAGAGTGGAATTATCACACCTGTAACTCAGAGAAAACAAATAAGCAAGTTTCACTCTAAAATAGCCTACTTCATTTCAAAGGCTTGCTCCTTACATCTGTGCTTTGTACCTTAAACATATGACTCTGTATTTTTGTTTTGGAATTTTTCCCTCAACCATTTTAATTCTTTGCTCACCATCTGCTTTTGCCTATTCTGTAACAATCAGCTCAGCCTAGTGAAGATATGAAGGACGCCTGCTTGGCATAGGAAAAAGAGAGGAAAAAAAAGGCAAACCCTGCAGTATTAATTCCCCCTACAAAATCACATACAAGCTTCCTATGGATAGAGTATCAGCTGAAACCATAAACCCATTTATAGCTGACAACAAGATTAATGACTTGTCCTGCACTGATTTCCTCCTATTAGCTATCAGTGGATCTGTTCCATCTGTCATTTCCCAGGAAAGAGGCTAAAAAGAAAAAAAGAACCAGCACACACCATCACAGACTTAATTTCTCAGTGACTTCCAAATTGGCCTTGTCACGAAAATGACCTACTTACATTTAGTAACTACGCCTTCCAAGTGGATGATATTGGGGTGGTCAAATTGTCCCATGATACTGGCTTCACTCAGGAAGTCTCTCCTTTGTTTATCAGTGTAACCAGCTTTTAGAGTCTTGATAGCAACACAGATCTCTCTTTTTCCTGGCACTTTGAGACGTCCACTGCATACTTCACCAAATTCCCCTTAAGGAAAAAGGCACGAGAATCCATGGTCATGAACATGAAGCACGCACTTTTTTGTTGTCAAACTGTTATGTCAGTACATTTGGGGGAACTGTCACACAAAAATCACAGGATCCCAAGTTTTCGAAAAGCAAATTTAAACGCATATTTACAGGGGGAAAAAAAAAAAGCAAAACTTCTGGCACTTACCCACACCAATAACTTTTTCAATCTTTATACAGGAGGCATCAATTTCTTTGGCAAATTCCCTCACAGCTTGGTTTGGATCCTCATATGTAAAAGGATCCACATATGTTCTAACACCTGCAAGGCAGAAATGTTTTATCTGAAGCCACTGATCTACATGCTGCTAAACACAGAACATATGAGACTGAAGCCTTAATGATATACAACAGCAAAGAGAGTGTACAATAAAAATGTACTGTAAGCCAGGAATGACTGGTGAAGGAAGGAAGGACTTAATGTATTTTTTCCCCCAGTGTGACTTTTAAAAATGTAAACATTTAATATTTTCTTAAATCAATATTCAATATTCAATACTGAACATTGACGTAAGGGATCAGGCTTTTGCCAATAAATGAGCTTCACAAATCACTGCCAACCCTAACAGGCCAATAGCCTGCCTACAGACCTGTGAGACTAAAACACATCCCATTTCCTTTTTGAGAGCCCAAGAAATTCTGAATTCCAGTCCTAGGTTTGGTACCTGGATGACTGAGATGGAAGTAAAAGTAATAGATGGAAAATAGATGGAAAAAAGGCAGCAAAGTTCACATTCCCTTTCCTGCAGGATTGCCTCCAACCCATCCAAAACTGCTTTAGCAGAGTATTGTGGGAAAAAATCAAGCTTAGGTATCACTGGCCAGAAACAGATGTTCTTCAGTGGAAAGGAACAACAGAAAAATTTGATGAACCTTTGTCCTGTCTGCCCCATCAAAACGTTTTACCCAGATACTTCTATTTTTCCTGTTACTAAAGTACATATTTTTGAAGGAGAATGTTTGTAAGAGAGGCAAACAGAAACATATTCATCCCAAGAGGAATATCATCCCCTATTTCACAAGCATCAGAACACGAGACATGTTTTACAAACCAAATGAAAAACCCAAGCACCACTGCCTTTTACCTTGGTTCAAATGTTTCTCCTCATCTGCCTCTTGCTTTGCCTTACTGTACTTACTGCGTCTGTTGGAACAAAACACAGCATTACAGTTCCAAGTAAGTATCTTACTTTGAGACAAGCTCAGTTGTCTTGACCTGCTGAGACTTGAGCTGTTTGCACCTGCCACGACCTGTGCTCGGCAGCTCCCCTACAACAGCCCATGACACAACATACACTTACCAGAGGGGTAGGAGACTCCTCAAACTGCTCTCAGTGTTATTGGCATCAACAAAGCATCAAGGGAAACACAAATCTATTTTGCATCTCGGCATTTAAAGAAAGAAAAGAAAGCTTGTGTTTTGGCTACCTTTTCTTCAAACATACATTTGCAATTCTGTGCAAAAAGAGGCCAAATTTCTTTTTAGCCCTATCATATATGGATTTAAATGCTACAACAAAGGTGTTTTGGTAGACTGATTTTCAAACACAGTTAGGCAAATGCCAATACCAGCACACTTACTTAACTGCATATTTAAAACTGGAAATAAGACTATTAACACAGAAATCAGGATCAGCAAAATCAGCAAAAAAAACCAACCCCAAACCCCCCTGAAAAACAAAAAAACCCCACAAAACCCAAAAAACCTCTAACCATCAAAAATGCAGATCCCAAGGATTTTATTTATTCTCTTAATCACTGTATAACTAAATGGGGGACAAAGAACTCCTGATTGCAGGCTGTTCTACTAACCCTCTAGCTGGAGACAATAATGTAGTATAGTATGTTAATTCTATAGATCACTATTTCTACACCTACACACATGATATTGTATCCAGTTATGTATTTAATTAGTTCAGCTTTAAACTTCAATGAATAAATGGCATTTAAGAAAAGTTAATACAAGAAGTACTCTGCTAGGGAAGATATTGAAGAGTCAGCTCAGCCAAATGTGTACTGGGATTTAAAGCTCCCCAGCATCTAATGGTATGTAGATGTAGAGCTTTGATGTGGGCTTTTACCCATCATTCACTGAAAGTTCAGAACCAGACATAAGAACAGACATTGCCCAAGAGAAGCACTTACTGTTGCTTACTCCTCAGTTTGCCTGTTCCTATGGAAGTCCAATTCTCCCAGCATGTCAGACCCAGGCTAGCTAATTGGAAGAGTCTGGACTAGAGAGAAGAAGAGGGAAGGCAGAAGGAGAAACCAAGCCTGGAGCAGAGGAGGCAAGACTGGCACTGCCTGAAACATACAACCTGCTGCCTGGCGTAGGGCGGGAGATGACCAGGCCTGCCAGGGACACTGGGGTGAGACTGGGTTATAAGTCTGAAAATGGTGAATAGGTAGAGCAGGAAAATGGGAGTGGGTGAAAGACCTATCAGCAGATAGGAGTTAAAAGGGGTCAAAACCTCATGGATAACAGGAAGAAAACACATGACTGAGAGCTTCACTTGCAGCAAATCTTCCTGACTCTCACCATTCCCCTCCTGTCAGCAAAACCTTTCTGCCCATTAGCAAAAAGCACCTCACTTCCCACTCTGTGCCTGGCCTGCGGGGAATGGCAGCTTCCCATCACTGCCAGCTGAAAGGCCATTTCCCAGCCTTTGTCTTCACAGTCCTTCAGTGCTGGGTGTTAAACACACTACACCAATAATAAAAACTATAAATTAACCATGAAAGAGAAGGAAAAAAAAAAAAAAATTAATCCTGTTTGACATGTGAAGGCTACCTGATCTCTGAACCAAGCCTCATAGCTCCCAACAACATCAACAGGACTTGTTTTCAGACATAAAGAGCAGGTACACATCCAACCATAAATGGTTGGGAGCTTCTTTTCTTGATGAAAGTCAGTTAAACGCAAATGGCTCCAAATCACAAGAAGAGCATTATTAAAAAACACACTGGATCCAAACATCAATTTAAACCATTTATTTGCCCGAGGACTTACAGCACTGGTATAACAGTGCTGAGTTAAATAAAAGGACTATGTTCTGCTCCCAGTTACTGAACTGAATAAGAGGGAAGAGGCAGCACAAATCTCACCCAGTGCCATATTGGACCAAGGCAGCTAAGGGGATTGCAGAGATTGTTTCATGTATTACACAACTTCTCTCAGAGAGAAGAAAAAATAGAAAACAAAACAAAAGTAATCTGCATTTTAAGCAGGACTCCTTCAAATTAATTTTATTAATGTTCAGGCACAGATGGGGAACATGAAACACAAACAGTCTTTGTATGAAAGCATTTTAGGTATGGAAAAAATGCTTTTTATCTTATTTTTGAATGTACAATCACCCTAACAACAGATAAAAAAAATAACCTTCCCCCACTAAAACCCAAAGACATGCAAAAAGCAAAGGGAAACAAAGGGATTACTGTTCAAGCAATATAATTGTAGCTTATTAAGTTTAAATAATACCTTCCAAACTAACTACCTACTTCCACTTCTCCCTGTGTCACCTGTTGACCTCTCCTGCTCGGCTGGGGGCAGGAGGCTCCTGCCTGCCATTGTCCTGAGAGCAGCATGGGAGCCCTGCACCACGGGGCACGCAGGGCTGGAGCTGCCTCTCAGGGCAGCTCACCTGAGTGGCAGAAGGGAGCCTTTGTCGCAGGCTTGAACCCCGTAATTACAGGGATTTTGGTGGTGGTGATTAAACAGACGGCATTCAGGAAAAGAACAGAGAAGCTTTCAGAAACCATGGGGGTCAGAGGCACAGGCAGGTCTACAGGTGGGGGCTGGCGATGAAGAGGAGGCTGAAACGGAGGGTGTTAGCAGGCACTGAAGTGAAACAGCACGGACCTGGCGCCACACCGCTGCTCCCCCCTCCTCCTCCCCACACAAAAGAGGGGTCAGGGTGCTGCAGTGCTCAGGCGCCAGGCTGGTGGAGCACCAGGTCCAATGCCATCGGCAAAGGTGAGCAAATGTGTTCAGCTTTAGATGGAGCAGAAGACAAACCAATCTATCAACTGGAAGAATTTCTAACAGAAACTTTTACATGACCAAGGATTCTGTAAGGCCATCTTACTCCACCCCAAGCCCTTTTAGAAAGTGGGTCTTTCTGTTTTATGCTGTCCCAAATCCTTTACAACTCTATTTGAGATACTGCAGTTTCACTCAGTGGTTCCTGTAGGGCAGGCCTTAGAAACACTCATGCTACCTCCTGCACTCTGCTCTACAGATAAGCTCATCTGAACCTCAGTAAGTTTAAACTAACATTTAGGCAGATTAGTTCTCATGTTAACAGAAACACCATGGTTGCAGGACAGAACCAAACAGCTTGAGGTGCCTGAAGGCAAAGTCCTTTGACAAATTCCATTGTAAAGATGAATTTTGGGATTTGAGCAATGACTTGAAAAATGTAATGCTAAATTAGTAGTAATAACCCAGGGTTCAAAAGCCGGTTACTACAGCATATGCCCAATTCCCACATTTGGCTCACAGATGCAGAGAGGCCATGTCTGCAGGCCAAAGCACAGGTTTGATTGTACAAATATGACTTTTAGGTCATGGCTAGATTACAAAATCTCCTCATGGGGACTCTATGGACAGAAAAGCTTTTTCTCATCTGAAGTCATTTTGGAACAATGTGTAATTATTTTGCTATTAACTTCTGCTGGGGTAGGAACATCATGAAATATCCCCAAAGCCCACACCTCTAAATTACATTGGTAAAGTGGTTAAAATTGTTCGAGTAAGAGTGAATATTAAAGTAGATTCTGTTTATTGAGAGCTACTTCCAGCTACTGGAGAGCTGTGTATTGAGGAAGGGTATTAATTAGCAAGGCGCCATGCATTAGTATGCACAGAGCAGTTCCACTGTCCTAGTATTTTATTCATCTTGCTATGTCTTTCCCCTTCCACGGCCCGTCTGAGACCTATCAGTGCAGAGCTATGGGACATCTCTGAACCCATGGCCACCAGGATACTTTTATCTCCATTGCCACCAGTGCTTGGACAGCCTTTGGTCCCTACTGCTCACCTGCTCTTTGTCTTGTCTTTGTCCAAGTTGAACACTTGTGGGCAGAGATAACTGAACAGACAGCCTGAGTGGTGAGAAGACCTGGCTGAGTGTGCACCCACATCAGTGAGTCTGTCAGCTACCTGGCTCCAGGCAGCCCTTCCTTTGACAGCTTTATGGCTGATACTAAAGAGAATCAATATGAGGGCAAGGGGCTGACATTTCATTTTCTAAAAAGTGATCCATTGAGGGCTAATCACCAAGCTGTGTTTATCAGCCTTGGGAAGTGACATTTTCTTATAGGGGGAGGAGGGGAAGGAATCATCTCAAAGCAGCTCGACAGGCTCAATTCTCCAAGGTGGCGACTCATAATTAGAAATCTAATGTATCCTGCTATCAATCCTGCCTTAAATAATAAAGTGATCAATAAAAGTGGAGAGAAGATTAAGTCATCAAGCTCAGTGATGCTATTTTCTGTTGCAATGGCTTTTAATAAACCTGTCTCTCCACATTACATTTCCATGTGTTCTGCTCTTCTTTCTTCTTGCCAGCATGGAGGCTCTGAGTTGAACACCCACAGAAAGCTATAACAATGCATTCCTACTTTCCAGATACTACAATCATAGTGACTTAACTGCTCTTTAAGACAATTTAGAGAACAAATCAAGAGGAATTTGTGGACATTTATGGCTGATACCATTAAACTGATCAACAGGGGCTGACAAAACATGCATCCCCCAGATACCAGCCTTCAGATGCAGTAATGATACATCCAGTTTTATCTCAGAATTACACTGAAGCAAAATCACGCTGATCTTTTTAAATGAGACTGAACATAAAGGTAAAGGCAGAAACACTCACACTGTGTTTCTGCTACACTATCCTCCCATTCGCAGGATTGTTCCTGATGCCTGGGTTGAATTTGGGAGAATGAATAAGTACTTCATAGAAGATTATGGTCCTGCTCTGATGAAATAACCATCGATCCAGTCTGCTGTGTTACTGCATATGATGCTGAATGACTGTGGCTTTCGTTTTACAGTCATATCCACTCACATTGGAAGGACTAACTCAAAAGACTAATGCAGACTCATACAGACTAACACTAAACCCACAAGAACCGCCATCTGATGGCTTAGTTCACAACAGTGCAATTGTTTATTCCCTATGAGGAGTCAGTCCAAGAAAATCTACTGTACCCATACCCATTAAACTTAACTTCAAATTACACTAACCACAAACCTCTAACTGGCTTGCTACTCAATGCCAGTTATTGGAACCAGTTTTGCATTTGAAGGGCAAATAGAGCTGGAACTATTGCCATTACATCACATGCTGCTTGGTACTAATGTTGAGAAGATCAAAGCTACATGGGAGAAGGCTTGTAATGCAAATGTACTGTTTATGATGCTAATCAAAGAATTTAGCTTTGCTTGGAGGAGACAAAAAGCTCCCTCATGAAAGAAAGAGAGGGAGAGAGAAGCTTAAGTTCTTACCTCCTGCTGATGACAAAGGCTGCAATGAGAATGACCACAAGAACAACACTGCCAGCCACTGAAACAAGAAGCACTGTGGGATTGGTACCATCGCCAATGATGGGGGAAGGAACTGGAAACAGAAAAGGGAGCATTAGTGTCAGACACTCAAAAAATCAACCTAGGTAGCACTCAATGAGGCTTTCTGGCTTGTGAAGGCAGTTTAGAGTAGCACTCAAATCTACTTTCAGGCCTTTATTATACAGTCATTTGACACAATTTTCCAACAGGGCACTAATGAGCTGAAGACATGATGTTTGATAATGATTTGGGGAACTTCAGTTCACTAGGAAAAAGGACTCCCTCTCCTTCTCCCCTTCAGTGTTGCTCAGAGGGTACAATGGCTATGGGTTTTGCCTTTCTAATTGCTTTCCACTTTTCCTTCCTCCTTTTTCTCTCAGTGGGACCAAATGATCACTCTCCAACTGACACAAAGAGAATAAGTTATTTTAAAATGTCCACCATCTTCCTGTTGGATTGATTATATTCAACTGTTAACATCCTGAAGGATGTTGCCACTAACTGGCATGACCTTAAATTGATTTAGGCAGATGTGTATGTCCAAAATAACATAGGCTTGGTCACACTGCCTTCCTGCCACCAAAATGCAAACATTCTGGGGGCTAAATTTGCATGTTTCCTTGAGCAAAGTGAAAAGCTCTACTGACAACCTAATTCGAACATTCCATCATCATATGACTGTCAAAGGAAAAGTTCAAATATGTGAGTTGATGTAGGATGCCTAACTGATCTATGTCAATAGCTTGCAAAGGGGAGTAACAGGGTTCTATTCTCCTGCAAATGAGATATTCCAAAAACATGTGCAAACATCTACATTTACAGCAAACAAAATAGGTTCGTAGATCTCTCAAGGATAAACAGCTTCCAAGTGTTTAAAGGGTGTGTGTCTCCTTATGCCACAGTGAAGTATTTTCATTGCTAGAATCTAGAATGCAGCATACCCAATACATGTCTTGGGTCAGATTCATGGCATCATTAACAGTTGTGGCCATGTAAGAATATTTTCCCAGAACAGACACAACACAGTCCAAGCAACCAAAAGGGAACTCCCAACACACAGCTCAGTTACATCTGCACTCTTTGCTCAAGGAAAAGAAAAAGAAATCAGTGGGCATGTCATTACCTGTGTTAGTTGTGAACTCAAATGGTCCACTGAAGTCTCCGTATCCTGCTGCCGTCCTGGCCCGCACATGAAATACATATGAAGTCAGAGGGTTCAAGCCTTTGATGTCAGTATTCCTGGAGGCTGTCTTCACAATGCGATAGCTGCGCTCGTTTTGGTCCTAACAACAAAAGAACACAGTGGTGATCAAGTAAAAATGCCTCACTGCACCGTGAATTGTGGAACCCCACTTCCTTGCCAAAACTGTCATGATGAAAGAAGATGAGTAACAACGATGGAATTCTCAAAATACATCCCAAAGGCTTCTGCTGTCAGCCTTGCTCAATACCCCTAGCACTGCGTGCTGCATGGAGCTCTGAGCAAGCCAAATAAGGATGATGAGGCAGTAGGTATGATGCTCATATATCACTGATTATTTAAGAAATCACACAACGAAATCCTTTGGAAAATAGCCAAGCATTCAAACAGGATCCTCTTGATGAACAAGCAACATTTTACTCACACATGCTGGCACTTTCTTTTGTTTCCTACCAGTCAGAAGCCATATAAAAAAAAAAAGATAAAAATATTTTAAGAAAGAAAAGACTCAGAAAATGTCTTCCAGAAAGTCCAATCTTAAAAACTGTTCTATTTTTGGCTGGAAAAATCCATCAGAGAATATAATAATCTAGTTTCCCTGAAAAGCAGATGCCTTTTTCCGTATGTATTAGTAAGCAAATAAGTGATTATTAAAAAAATGCAGAAGTATGCATGTGCATGTGAGAGAGAGCGCACACGAACAAGAGCAGGTAATAGTAATTGTTCATTTTTGCAGAGAACCTTCAAAGAAATAGCTCTTTTCATAGTTCCATACTTGAGAAGTTATTTGCAGAAATAACATCTCTCTCTAACTTGGGAAGTATGAAGAATGTAATTTTCTTTCCTTATTCTTTATTAAAAGCCATCCAGCCCACACTATCACTCTAAGTGGAAGCTATCGGCAAACAGATATTATTATTATTATTACTACCGTGTTATATATTTCATTATACTTCTGTCTATGAGCTACTGTCTCACTTCTGACCAACATTATTGATTCTCATTATAAATATGCTTGCTACAAAAGCTCAGTTCCTAGGTAGGAAAAAAATAACGAACTCATGCTATACAGCTGGAACAGCCTATGATTCTTACTCTGTCAAGCAACCATTCAAGTGCATGAAATCTTTAATTGGATTTTATTAAACTGATTCTATTTGGTTTCAAACGATGGAATCTGAAAATAAACCACAATGAAATGAAGTTAAAAGCCCTCCTCAAACCCAAAAAAACCCCTCCTTGCTTGTCCATTTTTGAACAGTACCTTTTCATAGTATTTGACTTCGTACTCCAGGATGACTCCATTTGGCCTGTCAGGTTCCAGCCAAGCCAAGGCAACACTGTGCCGTGTTATCTCTTTAGCCTGGATCAGAGCAATTGGTGATGGAGCTGCCAGAATTTAGGAATTAAAAAAATTAAAAAAATTATAAGCAATAATTTAGTTTTAATGAGCAACACATTTTTAATTAAAGCTTTCACAACATGAGCACTTTCAGAAACTGTTTTTCTTGGGGGGGTGTGGAGATTAGAATCATTAAGTATTTTTCCTGTTTTCTCTAACAGCATCACATTTAACCCTCTCTAATAAAGTTTGTTCTTGGATTCTGGGCAATTCTATACAGGTGGATTTTGAAGTAATAATACAGTTGTCTAAACACTGCAATGTTTGTGACGCCCAGGTACAAACCTCCATAAGAGGCTAAGCTACTAAATGATTTTGCCTTTTTTTTGACCTTTGTTAGGCACAGTGCATAAACTTGTACTTTAGTTGTGGTCCACAGTCAATCTCTTCTTCCACCTCCTAAAATTAACTGATATTTCTTCGTTAGCTATTTGCTTTACAGGAACTCTGAAGTTCCTGAGGGACTAATCTGGTTTTCTCTAAAGCTGAGAAAATATTGCCACTGAATTAAGTAAGACCAGAATAAAGCTGAATACACATGAATTTGGACCCTCCCATGAAAACCAGGAAACTTGTATTTCAAGAGTCTGAGCCAATTTGTGCTTCCTAAACTCGCCCTGCTTACGCCCGTGTCTGTGAGCAGCCCCTGGAGAATGGGGAAGCTCAGCGCCCAAACGCCAGATTCTGGCTTTGATAGCTCCTTCCCAGCCAGAAGATATCACGGATTGGTCCACTGTGTACCAAACTGGCTTCATCTGACCCTGTCCCCTGTGGTGCTATATTGATATGATGAATAGGAAAAGCTGGAATACACTGCCAAGGGTAAGGGCTGCACAATTTTGGGAGAAAACCTAGCAACAAGCTAAACTCAAAGATCCTTTAAACTGTATCTATGTGCAGTAATAAGGGCTGCAATGAAGAAGATAATGGAAGATATCTCATTGTGCACCCTACACTTTCAATAGAGCCCCTGCTAATGCTGAAGTTCAGGTTTTTGACTGGCTGGAGGACAATGCATTCTCCCTTTGACTGTGATAGCAGCGGATTCATGGCTGTGCTGGGGGAACGGGTTTTCTGAAGATTTATGAACCCGGCTGCCCCTTTTTTGCTGTTGTGTTGCTGTGTGGTCACGTCTCTAGCCAGCTGTTATCAAGCTCTTTTGATACTGACAATAGCTGGTATAAATGGTGGAGTCTCCAGGGATAAAAAGGGACATTCATGAAATTTTTAATCTTATCTAACAAAGCTGTCCTGTATAACCAGAGATTAGAGGTCTTCCTAAATTGAATGCATTTCTTCTTTTGTCCCCTGAAGCTGTAGCCATGTTGCTCTTTTTCCCCTCCTTTCTCTTTCTTGTTGTTTCTTTTTCTACCCTTAACTTTGGGATGACGATCCATGAAAATGTTAGAAAGTAAAAAGTATCCTTGAAACATATATCCTTGAAAACTACCAAGAACGACAAATAAATAAACCAGTCACAAGAAATGAAAGGAAAATTGAAGGTTGAAAGCCTCAAACCTACTTGACCATATCAGACAGTTCTGATGGAAGTGAAAATAACCAGTATACACCACGCAGTCACAAAAGGGTGTCTCCTCTTGATGTGAAACCATCAGGGAGCTGCTTCCCGATTTACTATTTGACAGTTTGGCATCTCTGTTAGAAATGCCTCCAGTACCTTTATCTCTTTTTTCCTTGTCTGTCTCTCACACACAAAGGCAAATACTGGATGACAGAGGAGACTATAAACAGCCAACGGGGAGGATCCAGGTGTGCTCCATCAAGTTATATCTGTGGCATGACTGAGAACCTGCTAAATAACCTCACAGTTCCTCAATAGAGGATCAGACTTTTTTTTTCCACTTTGCAGTAAGAATACTGCTCAGCAAATAAATTAGAAATCAGATTTGTTACCCTAAAACACACAAACACACACAAAACATTACTGATAAACCAACTGAGAGAAATCCGCTTAGTTAATTGGTGCCTCATGAAGGGCAGAAAGGCAATTCTTTTTACTGAGAATCTGTCACTTATGCTGGTCTGACCTCAGGAATCGTAGAGAGAAAATTCACTTTCATTCCTTGTTTTAACCTCCTTGGTTTTCCATTTCATTTCTGCAGGCATTTATATTGGAATTTTGTGAGTCCTTCAATATTGGGCTGGTACGTGCTGTATGAAAATGCATTTCTTCTCTGTTGTAAAATGGCTATATGCAGCAGAAGAATATATATTAACTACTGCTTCTTGTGAAAGATGCTTAGCTTTATATAACTTAACAAGTGCTTTCTCATGTCTCTCAAAAATGGACAGCTGATCTTAGGCACTATACCACACTGGAATAAACAACCCACTCCTGGCCTCCAGGACAGGAGGCCAGAAGCATTTGTACATCCATTCATTCGATATGATGGATCAAAGAGGATTTGTACATCCATTCCTTTGTTATTCCTTACTATTACAATTGTAAGAATGGCCCTATTTTTCCCTTTCTGTCCTTTACATGCAAATTCATCCTACTTAACTTTTAATCCCCTCTTTTGTCCTATATTCTGTAGATGAGTAATTTGCTTCTGAGGTTTTTTGTTTTGATTGTACATCTTGTCTCCCCATATGCTATACAGAAATCCTAAGAGTGTTGAAGTCCAACTACAGGATGAAGTACCACAATTGCAAGAGGCTGTCCAGGAGCTCTTTGACATCTCTGCAGCATAGACCTATAACAGTGTATGCAATAAGATGGTGATCTGCAACCCTCTGGACCCTGAGGAACTGGGCTCTGTAAACCACAGGGAGTACTACAGTTATCCTACTACCTGTATAAAATCCTCTATTACTAATTCTCTTTTATTTCTGCAAATAGCCCTATAAATCACCTTTATTTGTTTCCTTGTTTTCAAGGATCCACCAGCTGACCTGAGAGGGCTTCTAGAAAAACAACAGGTCTGTGTCTCCTTGCACATATACTACACAAAGGGCCTAAGAGTCCTGCCAACAGAGTTCAGGACAAAGAGGACATCACTACTGACAGCTCATCGTGGCAATACAGGCAGCAGTCACAGTCTTCACAGGGTGAGCTTCTGCAAAATATTTACATTCTTTGTTCTTCTCTCTTTTGCCTTTAAACTGCCTCTTAGGGATGATGTGAAGATAAACATGTAACAGGTTGTAAAATGATACTTTGATCATGAGCAGAATAAAAGACAATCTTCTCTTATATACGCGTGGGCTAACTGTTCATTATATACACACGTTCCTACAAAAAACCTCATACTGAGGACAGCTTGACTGAAAAGAATAATGTACACGATTAAGACATTTGCAATAAGATCACATAATATTTTTGGATCAGAGTGGGAGATCACTTTTTCTTTCACTTTTTGCACTTTCCTCCTCCCTCCTTGCTGGTATTTGGAAAGGAACACTAAGCAAAAACTTGCTCCTCAATGATCACTGCTTACAACAGCAACTTTTTCTGCCACACATGCACAGACTGTACATACCAAACCCCAACTGCACCAGAACAGCCCATTTCACAGGGAAGAATGACAAAGTATTTTGGTGTCTAAAACAGGGTCTCCTTGAACAAAAGCATCAAGTGTAACTTTCCTTAGTTCAAAGCTCAGCAGTTCCTCTCCCTTAAAAACCCCACTCTCTACTGATGTGAATGTTGCAATTTTCTTTTATCTACTTCCTCAATAACCTGTCATTAAACACCTACTAGTAGTTTTATTACTGCGGTTCTAAGCATGCGGCCTACGGAGAGCGAAAGAGCACAGATGTACTACAAAAACTTCACCCAAACGCCATAAAGCCATATCCCAAGGCTAGCGAGTGCTGAATTGTAACAGTTTTGAGGCACTTTAAAGAATCGCAGAGGCAGAGTGTCAGTTTTTCATTACTGGTTCAAATTAGGAGTCGGGGGGGAGAGGAAAAAAAACAGGAAATAAATAGATGCAATAAAGTGTTTGGCATGTAGGCATCCATGAGTGAAAACAGCCCTTTATAAAACTACAACACATGAGTACTCAGATATCAAAGATACACAATGCCCAGTGTTTTATTGAAGATGCCTTCTTAACCACAGCAGGGTTTACTTTCCACTCCCCATGATTTGAATTTAAATGGATCATGTTTACTCAAGGGGTCTTTCACTGACTGAAAAATATACCCACAGTTTGTACATTGTCTCAGCTAAATTCAAATAACATATTTAAATTTAATTACTTGAAGCTTAGGGGTTTTCATGCTTTTCTTTTTTCCTTCAATTGTGCACAACACCACCTATTGTTCTTATCAATGGCTATGCGCTTTGTCAAGCATCAAAATTAAATGCTTGAAAGCACTAATGATGTTACTGTGATTAAGCATTTTTACCTTCCAGGGTAGATACTAAAAGCCTGCTCCATTATTAATTACTATAAAAAAAAAAAAATAATTCCGAGAATCTAACAATGCAGAATTGGGACAAAACACGTTTAAGGGAACCTGGCACATTTCAGGTTTTCTTTTTGAATATTTACCTCATAATATTGTGGGGGTTTACATGGGATTTTATAAATTATATTGTCAAATAATCTCACAGTAGGAAAAGGATACACAACACAAAAAATCAAACATTTTTAATCATTTCTAAAGGCAACATTCTCTAGGCCAGATCCTGGTAATTTTATTCATGTAAGACAATAACTTACTCTAGCTGTTGCACTGACTTCAAATCAAGCAAAGGGAGAAGTATCCAGCCCTATTTAGTTTCATGTACCAGAACAAATTAAAATGAATGCAGTTCTGCTCTTCCCTCAAATGTGCAGTTCTTCTTCCTGTTAGTTCCTTGGTCCTTTTACCCACTCTTCTCTCTAGTCCAGGCAGAAATGCTCCCGTTTCTGAGTAACACCACCCCTGTGCTCCAAGAACTCCTAGCAAAGGCTTTACAAACAAAATAGAATGCATTTTAGCATGACCAAATTTCCAAATGCATGCATAGTACAAGCCATGTATGCGCATAAGTGTAAGCACATGAAAGGTTTTTGCACATGTGAACCTATGTGCACACACAGATTAGATGTCTGTGCATGTGTGAAGAACTGAGCTAGAGTCCAGCACTCCAGTTCTTCACTGTCAGTATGACAGCTACACCCTTTTCCAAGGGACCAGCAAGAGTCTGCAGGCTGGATGTGCACTTCTAAAAACTAACCACATGCTCTTTTTTTTCTTTCTTTCATTATTCTCTCTGTATAAGTGAAGCAAACATTTGTACTAGTGATGATTGGGCCCGGTTAGGACTTGGACAAGGATCTAGAGGCCCTGATTGCTCAACTGAGTCACTGGAAGCCTCCCAAGACATTCCCAAGTCCTCTGTCTTCCCACCGTCTGCCTCTCCCTCCCCCAGGAATGACGACTGGCAAGAAACTCCTCCCAGCCTGGAAACAGAGTCGCGCCAAGATTCAGGCCAGCATTTTCAAGCTTTAGCATTTAAAGCAAAGACTTTAAATCTACGCCACTGGAGTAAAGCGCCCAAGGTTATCCACCCACACTTGGAAATCTTGGCTAACGTAACGTGAAGCAGTGTGACAGCTGAACTTGGCCTCCTTCTCTCAATCCCTTCAATCAGCCATAATACTTCTGAACTAAAACTTTCCCTCCTTTTTACTAGAAATTACGCTGCTCAGGAAAAGCACCATGATGCTCTCACAGGACACCTTCATTCCAAAATGACAGGCACAAGTGATCTTCCCTTTCCTTCCAGGCTCCACAACCCAGTCACTGTTAAAGAGATCTGAGAAAAACAAGTGACAAACCTAGGGAGTAGCTCACATCAGTTATGTTTGTAATGATGTGTGCATAAAGAAAGGAGCTAGAAAATGAGATTTTAAAGACTGTTAACACAGCATTATTATGTTTCAAACGTTTCCTCTGTTTTAAAGTTTTCATTTCTTGCCTCTCCCAAAAGAACCTGTGCTGCAATTCCTGCCAAACCACAAAAGCTGGCTCTGACTTGCATCAAATCAAAAGATTGAAGGAAAACCCAGGCTGTCAGCAGCAACAAATAGTAGTAGTTGAGAATTATTAGTGTTGTATTTTTACCACCCTACTCCAGTTTCAGTTGTTGGCGGCATCATAGAAACAGAATGGTTTGGGTTGGAAAGAACCATCTAGTTCCAACCTCTCCCTCAAAGCCCCATCCAACCTGGTGTTAAACACTGCCAGGGATGGGGCAGCCACAACTTCTCTGGGAAACCTGTTCCAGTGCCTCACCACCCTCACAGTAAAGAACTTCTTCCTCTTACCTACTCTAAATCTACCCTCTTTCAGTTTGATGTCATTCCTCCTCATCCTATCCCTACATGCCCTTGTAAAAAGTCCCTCTCCAGATTTCCTGTAGGCCCCCTTAGGTATGGAAGGCTGCTATAAGGTCTCCCTGTAGTCTTCTGAAGGCTCAACAAGCCCAGTTCTCTCAGCCTGTCTCCACAGGAGAGGTGCTCCAGCCCTCTGATCATTTTCGTGGCCCTCCTCTGGACTTGGTCCAACAGCTACACATCCTCCTTATGTTGGGGACACCTGACTTGGACGGAGTACTCCAGGTGGAGTGTCACAGGAGCGGAGTAGAGGGGGAGAATCACCTCCCTCGACCTGCTGGTCACACTCCTTTTGATGCAGCCCAGAAAACGGTTGGCTTTCCGGCTGTGACTGCACAGTGCCAGCTCATGCTGAGCTTCTTGTCAACCAACAACCCAAGCCCTTCTCCTCAGGGCTGCTCCCAATCCAGTCCTCACCCAGCCTGTAGTTGTGCCTGGGACTGTCCTGACCCAGGTGCAGGTCCTTGCGCTTGGCTTTGTTGAACTTCAAGAGGTTTCCACCTCTCGAGCACGTTAAGGTCCCTCTGGATGACACCCCTTCCCTCCTGAGTGTTGACCGCATCACACAGCTTGGTGTCGTCAGCAAACTTGCTGAGGGTGCACTCAATCCCACTGTCCATGTTGCTGACAGATGTTGAACAGCACCGGTCCCAGTACCAACCCCTGAGGAACGCTACTCAGCACTGATCTCCACTTGAACATCGAGCCAATGACCATAACTCTTTGAGTGTGACCAACCAGCCAATTCCTTATCCACGGAGTGGTCCATCTGTCAAATCCATGCCTCTCCAGTTTAGAGACAAGGATGCCATGCAGGACAGCATCAATTGCCTTGCAGAAGTCCAGGTAGATGACGTCAATCACTCTTCCCTTATCTACCAATGCTGTAGCCCCATCATACAAGGCCACCAAATTTGCCAGTCACAATTTGCCCTTAGTGAAGCCATGTTGGCTGTCACCAATCACCTCCTTATTTTCCATGTGTTTAAGCATAGTTTTCAGGAGGATCTGCTCCATGATCTTGCCAAGCAACAATGTGAGACCGACCAGTATGCAATAGCTGCTTAAGATCCACAAAGAGCCTGCGTATTTTCTGGGTTGCATGTCCAGTTATGCACAAACTACTTCAGCATGCCAGAACTGCTCTCATTGCAATCAAACCAATTATAGGAGCTGAGGTCTGACCACAATTCCTGTGGTTTACCTCAGGAACTGCAATGAGACAGCATGACAAAGAAGAATTTGCACACCCAGGAGATGGCTCATTCTGGCTATTAATTTCTGAGGACCAGCTCTTGACAGCAACACATTATTTTCAGGTACTGGCCCTCCAATTCTGAAGGCCAAATAATGATGTCAGTTAATGCAATGCAGGTCTGGAGTAACTCCAAAGATCTGAATCTGCAACCTGCAATCCCAAAGATTGCCTTACACCAAAAGACTATAGCATCTACATAGCATTTAGCAAGAGATCTGTATTACAACACAAGCATGGGGTCTGTTTAGCCCGAGAACTGCTTGTTTTCTTTTTGCTAGCTTGCTAAGAAATCCTGTTGGCATGTTCTGACAAGGATAACTTAATAGTTGCCAACAGAAACATGGCAGAATATTGTGTATTTCCTGTATGTATGAATGCCAGTTTAAAACAAACAGGAAAACAAGTCTTCCAGTTTGAAGGCAATTTATAAAAATCTGTCTGAACGTTACAGCCACTTAGCAAACACCAGCATGGAAACATTTCTAAATGCTTAAACTAGAATGATTAACACAAGAAGGGTGAGCGTACTTAGCACTATGAATTGCTCTAAGAAACTCTAGAGCTATAAGCAATTTGTTAAGATGGGGAATTAGTCAGCAGCTGTCTGACCTGAGCAGTTTGGAGCCGCTGGTCACAAAGCAGGTCACGTTGCAGTTACTCTTCCCTCTAGTTGAGGTTAGAATCTGACCCAATATAAACAACAATAAATTTTGTAGCCTGAAGAAGCCAACGCTGATGCTCCACTTCATTGCTTGGATTGAGGGAAGCAGAGAAAATGGGCCATGCACTCCAGACAGAGATTGCTGTAACTCTTGGAGTCCTCCCAGGGCCCAGACCAGTCATGCTTAGAGGTAGGATCCCATGACCCAGTTCTGGGTTGAACACTCCTGGGAAGCATGTACTGTAATCATTCTCTTACTTCCCAGGTGCTGGTCCAGCAAGCGCAGACCATCAGAAACCACTGATGCTGGGACACAATGTGTAGCACCCCAGGGTACAGTGGCTCTGGGGGAGTCAGAATGAGAAATTAGAGACCATAACCTCTAGTTATTAAAACAGATAACAATGTTGGAAACTGGGCATTCCCTAACTACTCAAAATAGTTAGTCTGGAGCAATATGACCCACTTACCTCCATCCCTTCAGTGCAACCCTACCTCACCCACACACCCTGCTGCTCCTCCCAAGAAGCCAGAGGTAGCCACCAGAGCTAATTCCCCCCCAGAAACAGCCAGTCCTTCACCTTTGTATTGCTGCTGAGCTGCCTTTTCAAAACAAACTCCTCCACTCCCCTCTGGAAGGAAACCAAAGCTACTTTCAAATACACATTAGACGCCCTCGAATAAGTCCCTCTCTACCATTCTCTATGCCATTGCCCAAGTCAATCAACTATCCAGCTACTCCTCCCATTTTCTCATCCTCCTGCCCACAGCCAAAGGAGTTAAGACACGTCTGTATACACTTCATGAGCCAACAGATGAGGGGGGTAGAGCTGTACAGGACCAACAAAATAACTTACTGTACCTGTGCCCTGCAAACCACTTCTTGTGTGCAGCTTTCAAACCACTTACAATAGCGTACCAACAATCCATAAAACAATACCAAAATTATTTACCCTGCCCTATTAATACGCCCAAGGAGCAACCCTTTGTCTCACACTGCAAAGGACAACTCCCACCTGATGTCTACTATCTTTTCATAGAAAGCCTCATTTCTGCTCCTTGGTCCTTTCTTATACTTACCACCAAGTTATGATATAAAGCTTAACCCACTACAGGGCAAATGTGTGATTCGATACCCAAGGCAACATATCTCCTAATGCTGTTGTGTCGTTGGTTCTTGAACTGTCACTATTTATTTACTTGAAACATGGATGTCTAGATGATATATATATGTGCTAAATAACTTCTTTTGTCACTTACTTTCAGCATTAAGAATATTAGATTTTGTAAAAAGCTGCTTAAAAGCCTTTCTGAAATCCAGACAAATAAAAGCCTCTGCCCTATATGCCACTTAGATGCTTTGGAACTACTGAAGCATCTTCTAAATAAAATAAATAAATAAATGCTATGACTCATTTTGCTAAAGCAGCATTCACTATTCTAATAAATAGATTTGGCCACATTGTCTCATCCTGGCTTCTGAAGTGCTACAGTAATGGGAGACAGTTAGACTTTACCATTGGGTTTTCTCAGATCAATCACCCAAAGTCAGAAATACAAGAATTTGGGAGGAAGGAAAGATAATAAAATTATGAACATTTTAATTCAACTGTGATACACAGCTCTAGCAGCAGCTGCAGGCTGGGTCTCAAATATGCCCTCCTGAGCCTGCAGCACCTAAAAGAATCAAAACCCAAGATTCATCTGACAATAAAAATCACAATTCCTGCCTTAACGCTTGAGAGTAATAAATTGTGAAGTCTCCAAAGTTAAGGAACTTCACCTTTATTTACTTTAAGCTCTACCACGCAGAAGAGGCTGGTGCAGAAGGTTTGTATTTATATATTTACATTTCAGCTGAACAACCTATAAATTTTAATTACAGTTGATATTCTGAGCATTCAGCTGGAACTCTGGTAAAGCGCCTTCTGTACAAAGGTTAGATGGCTTCAACACGATACAGTCTCTGCCTCTGGGCTGTTGAGAAACTCTTGAGAGTAAGCCAAGATTTGGGTTTTCTGTGCTCAAGTAGGTACCATTTTGTGAAGGACACTGGCCTGACAGTACTTGGAAATCCTCAGTTCTTCCAGGGTGCTACAAGACACCCTGCCACACTCACCACCACAGTTCCTCTTCTTAGAATCATAGAACCATAGAAAGGACCTTAAGATCATCTAGTTCCACCTGCCCTGCCATGAGCAAGGACACCTCACACTAGACCATGTCAGGGGAAAAAGATCCTTTGTGCTTTTGGAAAAGTACCACAGAGAATCAGACTGCAGCACACCTCGCTTTCACACTCCACCTCTCACCGGAACTCTGAATTAAGCCCCTTTTCCTTCATCAACAACAGGCATATTTCTTCAGGAAATTAAAAATCATCAATAGACCTGATGAGAGAGAAAACTACATTCTGCACAGAGTGTTGCTGCAAAAAGCAAAGCTACCTCAAGTTTGTTGGCTTTTTTAAGGAAAAAAAAAAGTGATGAGGGACAAACTGGGGAGGAGTCTTAAGCTTCCTGAAACACATAAACCTTAAAATTAAAATTTTAGTTCATGATGTCAGTAACTGATTACACCATAGGTGGCACAGAATTAAACTTATAAAGGGTTTTCATTATTTTAGTTTGATGCCGGATAGTGAAAAATAGTGCATTATTCATTGAAAAATTGTGTCAATTAGAAAACCCCCAAATCGAACAAGCAATTAAATATTAAAGGAGTCTGCCTCAGTGGAAAACAATCAAAAAGCTAATTGGTAAAGTTTCCTGTGCAATGCAAGTGCCATTACAAAGTCTGAACAATTTCAATCCTATAAAAATCCTACAAAATAAAATTTTAAAAAAATCAACTTCATGAAGATTTGGAGTTGTACAAAGAAATCAGCCATGTTTATCTCCTGAAGGAGTACTGAGCTACAGTTTGGGCAAATAAAAGCCAGTGAAAACAATAATCCCCAATTAGCTCAGTAACCACATAAATGGGTCTGTATTCCGAGTGTGGACCTTCATTTTCAGTCCCAGATTCGCAGCAGACAGGAGGACACTAAGAGCCTGCCCCAGTGCTGATGAGAAGATCTCTGCAGCAGGTCTTTCCTCCTCTCTGAGGCCAGAGCCCCAAAGGCTACTTACAGGGTGGAACTGAGAAGCACACGGGATGGGGACTGCAATGAAGAATACAATCTTCATTCAAAACCTGCAATTCAAAAATAATTTCTTCTTCCAACAGCATGCAAAGCCCTTTCCCATCTTACATCTCCTCCCCTGTAAGGTTCATAGTTTTGTTTTTAGTTCAGTTTTGTCATCAACAGGTACAAAACGTTTATTATCTTGTCATTTGATACAGATGAAGCTGGTAACTTCCAGTTAAGGATCAGTCAGACTAACAATAAGCTAGGAAATTCCCGTGCTACAGAGCCCCTCTAACCTGTGATGTTTGCAGCTTGTCAGTCTGACAAATATAAATAAAAATATTCTCTGGTTAAAGAAAAATGCCACATCTGCATAAAGAAGTCTCCCTTTGAGCCCAGTCCATTCTCTTCAAATCAGTTCTTCCCAGTACTTGCATAATTGCAGTTTTAACCTTCAGCATGGGCAGCAGTGAAAGCAAACGGCTGAAATACGCTTGGAAAGGCACCACTGGGTCTGCACATCATGCCTCTAGTGTGATGGAGAGCCCACAAATCTCTGCAGCTTCTACAGGACTCCCCTTGGCCACCCTGTCCCAGAGCGCCAAGGGAGCTTGAAAAACACAGGATTTAACACTCAGCCACTTGCATATTCCAGTCACTTTCTGTCTTATTTATGTGCAGGCACAATATCCTGATAAAGTAGAAGGGAGGCTGCAGCCATTCCATCTGCATTCCCTTTTATGCTAAGAAAGATAAATTGAGGCTGATTCAGAGGACAGATTTAAAGAACGCAGTATGTTACTGAGACAAGCACGATCTTCCCAGGGAGCCGTTGTAGTGGGTTGTCTTGAGATCACGCCTTTATTTGTTTGCTAAAATAAATGGACACCACACAAAACTCAATTCATATATGAGACGCCTCTTCCAGCCCATTATACCTTCCTATTTCGCTCGGTCAAAACTGTCTTACTCTATTATTTATCGATGGGACCATTTCATGGCACATAGAAAATTAAAAATAATAAAAAGCTAATTAAAACCTTTAGTGCTTTCCTTTTACTTGTCAGTAATCTATGGAACTGAAAGACATTTATATCCAATGCACATGACAGTTTAAGGGTTCTTCTGTCTGTAATAATCCATGGATACTTTCAATGGATTTTAATACAGGCAAAACCAAACTCGTTTTATGGAACAGTAGAAATGTTTAATAAAAAATCAAAATCAGTCAATCATCTTTTTAAGACTAGGTGATAGAATTAGATAGCAGGGATAACATCCTCATAAATTCTACAGGAATGGTTCAGAAGGCTGAGACAATAGTTATCATTTCCTTTTAAATTGAAGTAGTACTTTCCCATAAGGAAAGTTTTGAAATGCAAATGACCAGAGGAGTAAAATACAAATGCTTGAGCTTCCTACATCTCTCTAGACTGTATTAAAAAAAAAATAAAAATCCAAAACCACAGTCAATTCTTGTTATTATCAGTTTACAAATCACAACTTTCAGAGACCCTGAATCCATTCTCTCAGACTGCAATGCTAAGAGTTCTGGGACTCTGCTTCTCGAATTTAGTAATGAAGGCAGATTACCTTAATCTAAGGAGACGCCATGAAATCCTTCAAGTAGATGCAGATAGAGGGTACACATTTGCCTGCTTTGTTTGGGAGGGGAAGCCAACTGGAGCCCTGCCATACTAATAAAGGGCTCCCTGCACACCAGTTCACACGTGGGGCTAAATCTGAAGTGACATTTCTCAATGAAAGGAGCAGTATTCACTCGTGTGCTCAGCATTTTGATGTCCGCCAAAATCTGGCAAACATGATTATAGAGATCCAGCAGGCATGCCACAGCTCTGTTTAGTCCTCATGGCTTAATGCAATGCTATGCAAAAAAATAAATAAAACATATCAGGCTGCCTTGGGACAGCACTCTGGGAGCGTGACTTCATGCCAATGGATGGACTCGACACACAGTTTGCAACTCTTACACAAGGACAGAATATCTGAACCAAAGGGGGCTGCTTTATCCATCCTTACAGGGGCAGATCAGCATCCTGCCCTCCAAACCATAAGCCAGTGCAGAAACCTTGGGCTTCGGGGGCTAGCGATGTTTATTTGTGCTACTCTGCATGGCATTTTAATTAGTAACTGTGTGCATTTGAAGCCTTTGAATGGACACACAGGGGCAGTTGTGCAGCCTGGCTTTTGTGTTTCCACTCTCTCAAAAAAATCCTGTTTAAGGACATCAGCAGGGGGTTAATGGAAGCTTTGATAAAGTTCTCCAAAGCCTTTTATTGTTGCTCAACTACAGACTGGACTCTGCTGTCTCTCTGTCTGCTTTCCAATTAATTTAGTAAGGTGCAGACACAACCAGCAAATTTAGAAGCCCATCTAAACATTTGGTAGCCATAAACACTTTTTTTGGCACAATCTCCTTCCACATGGAAATATTTCCTTGACAATTGTTCGGAGGAAGCACTCAGACTGGACAGCAAGCTTCACAAACGTGAAATGTCAGTGTGCTGCCAGTGAAAGGAAACATGCAGTTAAATAGTCCAGGGCAAATAAAAGCTGCAGGACCCTATCTTCATCTCTGCCAGTGTGGTAACTATTCATCTGTACCAGCATCACTGGGAACATCACTGATCTGATTTGATGCCTCCTAAAAGCAGATTTATATAATTTAAATATGGTCAATGCTACCCAGCCCTGGAATTACATGTGTTGTTTTCCCCAGGAGAATATGTGACTAACCTCCTTTTTCCACAGCAAACCATAAGATCTTTTTAAAAATGTAACCAAACTTTTATTTAAACGCTGCGATTACTTGTTGGCTCTATCTGACATGAAACTTGTCTAAGCTGTTCGCTGAACCCTGAAGCTGATTATTTACTAAGGATCTTTAGAAAGCAATGGTGTTTTTTTTTCCTTCCGACCAAGACTTGTATCCCCCACCTTGAATACAAATTCATGGAAATGGGTGGTGCAGGCGGCTTTGCCAGCAAGCAGGCAGTTGTTATTTTAATTATTCTTTGTGGAAAGCTGTAGTTACCTTAAAATAATAATTTAATGCCTCCCAACAATAGTTTTCCCGGTTTTGTTTCTAAGACTGGAGCACGTATGCTTATAAGCACGCATTCATTACAGACCATCAGTTAAAGCCTGTGCAAGAACACAGGGTTGTTAATAAGAAACTCCCACTTGCATCTGTCAGCTTGGAGAAGCTCCTTACGCAGACACATTACCTTACACACATAATTAAACATGCAGCAGAAGAAATCTGAAGTGGTCAACACTTGGCATGTCTGAGGTTCTGAGAAATCTCATACTCTGTGCTGAAATTTGCCCATTCAAAAGTATTCCTAACTGCTTTCTTTCATGCAATTCCCAAATTTCTTGTGCTGGGATCACTTATCTTCTTTCTGGATCTCCCACCACGTTTATATCTGAAAGGTCTGTGGTTTCCCAAAATACACTGTTTGGTTTGCTCCAGAACTCCTCGCAGTAACTCCCTCTGATGTAAAACTTCAGACAACAAAAGCCAAAACACAACTCCCTCGGAGAGACAAAGAGAGGGAAGAATGAGGCAAGTCATTGTCCTGCACAACCTAGCAGGTCACCTCACCGACTACAGCAGATGAAACCCTACAACAGCCTACAATTTGTCCCAAGCCTTCTGCTTGAAAACATGTGTACAGGCAGGGGGTGGAGGGGGATTGCTGTTTGTAACTAGCAGACAACTGCAAAGCCTTAGAAACCATGCTGGTTTAGATTCAAAACGAGAAAGTTGCATAAAATTAGCCTGGAATTCTGCAAGATACTGCAACAAATCACCCAGAGTGTCATGCTTACGGATCACCCCTTTTTCAAGTCCCTGCTTACTAGTTTTGAATCTCTTTCCCCACTGAATTCACACTTGCCACAGCTCCATTTGAGGAACAAGGAGACTGCTGATCCATCATCCTGAGTACAAACACCTTTAAAGCAAAATAAAAACACCCCTTTGCAACTCCCCTTTTCCATTACCCTGACATTTTGCAGAAAAAAAAGAATGCAGCAGCTAGAAGTATCACACACACATCCCATGCTCTGGACATCTGGCATGTGTCCAGTTGTTTGCCAAGAGATTATTTTAAATCAGGCTCGTGGAGAACTGGGTGTCCAGGGTGCTGGGACTGTTTAAACACACCCAACTATATGCACGAGTTTCCTCCAGGGTTTGTGTGTCTGCAAAAGGACTCCTGTATCCTTTGGCTGCAGGGAACAAGTAACTGGAAAGGGTGGGACCATGCTGGTAGCAAGAACTTGGGGGGGGGGGGGGGGGGAACAAAACAAAATTGAATTGAATTGACTCCTGGATGTCTGGAAAGCTACAGCCAGGTACTGCTGTGCCCAGCATTTGCAACACCACTCGCTCCTCTGGGGCTTACCCACCTTCACAGCTTCCCGGTTGGGCTGTCCAACTTGCTACAAACCACAACACTTAGCAACTGATCCAAAACACTCTCTTCATAACAGCCTGTCCCAGCACCTTAATCCTGCCCTTCACAACGCCCTGAACCTCACCAGCACTACCCCATGCCCGCATCTCCCAAGGGAGCCAGGCGGGGAGCTGGACTGGAAAACTCACCAGCCATGAAAGGGGTGCTAATCTGCATGAGCCTCCCGGTATCCTCAGTATGCATGAGGGAAGGATGATGTCAGAACAGAGAATGACTTATTTGCCAGCTTACACTATTTAGAGGGTCTGTGAAACTGTCACACAACTGTATGATGAATCCTGTATTCAAGATCACAGAGCTTCTTCCCCAGCTATTTGGAGACTATGTCTTCCTTAGGGTTACACAGCCCTTCAAAATCACATTTCAACACAACAGTAAACAGCTCATCACCAGGATTGCATTTAAAAAAAACAGGTAAATTTTGCAATAGCTGAGCATAAAACTACAGCATTCTGAACAACTACAGATCTTACTGTTTCTGAAAGCAAAATTAACTTCTTTTATAACCTCCCTATCGATAAGATTCTCAGCATGCTCGTAAATATCACCACATATGAAATCAAAAAATGTTATGTTCACTCTCAGTGAACAGAAATGATTTACTGTTACTTATACTGAAACCAGGACTATACTCAGAGAACATGATAGAGTTCAGAGAATCAGATGAATTGATCGATCTTCAGGGTATCTGTTAATTTTATTTTCCAGTAGTAGTTCAAGGGTATTCAGGCAGTCACCTAACGAAAGCCCTGCGACTGAAATCTACTTAACAATGGGTTTTGATGTTTCACTACAGAGCAGTTCTTTAGAGATGAGTTATAAATATCCAGGAAAGCAGCACATTCAAAAGAAAATACTGAAAACCTTAGGTTTCCTGGCCTTGGCATGTGTTGCTTTTCATCTGCCTGAGCAACTATTACTCTGTCAATATGAGGAGCGCACACTGACCAAGGGCAATGTATGCCCATGAATTTTTACTGGCTGCAAATGTAGCTCTGCACAGGCTAAACCATGCTGGCAGAATGTAAGACCTTATATGCATTTTCTGTGCTGTTCTGTACAACACGTGAGGAATGCTAATCAGCATTTGAAAGGAAACGTGGGCTTTCAAAGAAGACCCACCGAAACGCAAAATGGGAATATATATTCCCCTACCAAAAAGTCCAGTATAACTTGTGATTCATCTGTAAGCAAATAACTCCCACTTCTTCCCCCCTCTGCCATTTCTAACTTAAACCACAATCATTCTCAAAGGATCAGGATCTTTCAGATTTTTTTTTTCCTTTTAGTAATGGAATTAAGAACATAAACACAAACAAACCTAACGGCTAAATAAAATTGAGTAACAGTTGACAGTTTCCTTCCCTGCACTGAATGTCAGTGTTTCGGGTTCATCACAGTTTGGTCACCACCACTGCAGCCTGTCCCAGAAGAATACTCAACTCATGTGGATCTCCTCGACAGTGCTCAAATCCTGGTGGCACCATGACCTATTTTAGTTCCTGCCTGGAAATGGATTCTGAACAACTGCAGGGCTCTGAGTGATGGTGAGGGGCCGGGGGAGCATACAAAAGAAGGGGGGAAGGACTGCAGCAGCGCCAGCCACACTGCTCTGCCTCTGAGATGAAGCAGCTTTGAGACAGGTGAACAGACAGCTAGACAGGCAAGGTGTGGGGGATCGCTGAGACAAAGGAACTGGGGAGAGGAGAGAGAACAAAAAGAGAGAAAAATGGGACAAAGATCCTGAGATATTTGTAAGAAAGATCAGTTCTTGATCCTGAGAACAGGCAGCTTGAAAACATCCAGTCTGATGCAATGGGAGAAAGAGTAAGTTTATTTATTTATACTGTATTTTCATCCTAATTGGCACATCCAGCCTTCATCTAGCTGTGCTGGTCTACTTAAGGAAACACTGAGCCCAAGGTAACCTTAACAAGGTAACAAATCACCAGGCAATCTGTTTATTCGGAAATATCAACCGTTTGAACTCCAACAAGCAGAGAAGCCAGAAGGACACCCATCCCTCATAAAATGCAAACAAAACGAAGGGAGCAAAGCAAGAAGCATAATGAGTTTGGATTTTAAAATCATATTTAAAGCTTGTGTAGGCTGTCCCCCCTCCCCACTGCTCCCTGCCTTGTGAATGCCTTTAGCATCCGTGCAAAACCTTGTCCTTGCGGTGCTGCCCCCTCGGGCACGCACACAGATGAGCTTAGATGTGAGTCTGGCTGTCAGGTTGGAAACCTGAACAGCTTGGCTGTGATCTTTAATAAAAATATAAACTGTTTGGTGCCCCTTTAAAAAGAAACCCAACAAAAGCTTCCTGCTTGCGGTGAACAAGGTCTCTTTATTGAGAGATTTACTTTTTAATTTTGAACAGCTTCGCGGCATTATCCTTAGCAGGGGAAAAAAAAAAAAAGGGGGCACATGGAGATTTTGAGCTATTCAGTGAACTGCCTGGTAAGGCTTCTCACTGAAATTAGCTTCTCCTTGCAGCATTGCATGAGAATTGCCGGTTTACATCTCTTCCACAAGTCATTTCACATTTTTAAAAGATGGACAAAGTGCTGATTTCATTTGATTGAAAAAAGAAAGCCACAAAAGCCACCACTGCTGGTGGAGACCCTTAATATCACCATTTCTCAGCACTCATTGTGCTAAGGGTGCTGGCTCCATGTTTCGACAGCTCAGTGTTCCATCCTTTGCTTTCTTTAATTTCTTTTTAATCTTATATGGGAAAAGAATGCTGGCTCTCATCTCAAAAAAAAAATCAAAAAAATCATTATACTAAACATGTAGAATAACAAGCTGAGTTCACCATTCAAAATGTCTTAAAATGTCACAACATTGAAGTATTTCACTTGTAGATAGAAATTTTTATTTGGTTCAAAGCCTGAAATTTAGTTTCTCTCTTTTAAAAAGAAATAAAAAAAAGCTATAAAACCCAAACCAACCTTTTCAAAGGAAGCAGGAAAAATACTTTTTCAAATGCTTTTTCATCCTACTCTGAATGGCAAAAGCTTATTTTCATTTAAACATTTTTCTACAGTATTGGAAACTGAAAAGAGTTTCTAAACAAAGGGGGAAAGTAAACTGCCTCATTTCATTATCTCCAGGAGTAAAATGGCAGAAGCAAACAAACACCTGTGCCTTTCAACTGCACCTTTTATGTCATTGCAACACATTTCTTCAGTTTAGTGCTGAACGCACCAGTAACTGATTTCTCATTGTTTTCTGTCCTTCTCCCAAGGCATGCCGCCTTCTATAGGGGCTAGCATTCTATTGGATGTTGGAAAGCACAGGCATAAGATATCAAAACCAATAAAGTCGTTTATATATTTTCAGCATTGCTAGTCTCATTTTTATTAGCAAAACAGGGAAAGAGTGTTATTAAAGGAGGAGCTTGGCTCTAATCCAACTTTAGAAATCGCTGCGAAGAAACCAAGGTAGCTTTACATTAGTGTAAGAAAGGTGCAAGATCAAAACCAAGCCTCTGGCAGAGCTCTATCATGACATGATTTCTTTATAATGAAATATAGTGAGTGAAAATTAGTGGCACAAGAATTTTAATGCACCCCAGACACACATTTACAATGATTAAACAGATCAGTACTCGTAAAACCCAAGGGTCCAACTTCACAAACCTTTACTCAAGCAAGCAGTTTCACTGAAATCAATGGGATTATTTGCATATGTAAGGACTATTTATCTCAGTTGAGATCTGTAGGTTTAGGCCACACATTTCTATTTAGATCTCCTATGCAGCAGAATACACTCAGTTGGATGAAGAATGGGAGACCGCTGGCACCTTGGAGTTAATTTTCATTTGTACCAGTACAGTTTTCTCCAGCCCTCTGAAGCATTTGATAGACTGGGCATGTTTCAAAATTGGAAATGTTGGCAAAAATACAAATTTTCTGATGTGAAGAACTGCTACTCATGGATAATAAACAAAATCAATTCTTATTTGCATATTCAATCAGATTTCGGTTTGCATATTAAAGCATAAGATGGTAGAATTTTCACACGGTAGATGGATCCCACTCACTTATTCATGCATATATGCATCCACTAATCCTTACACATGCCAAAATCAGTGAGAAATACTCTCTGCTAGGCATTCATAGCACAAAAACACTGTCCCTGCTGCTGTTCTCAACCTTCTCTTTTCGTATAGTGTATGACAGCATTCTCCCGCAGCTTTCTCCCAAGACTCCCTAATAGCCCCTGTTCTCTATTAGCCTTCTTTTCACCAGGCAAAGCGATAGTTTGAATTTTTGAATCATAATTTAAAAGGGACGCTGTCAACTGTATGTGTAAAGAACAAAAAACACTGGACCAGATTTTCAAAGGAGCTTCAGCGTGGACTTGACAATTTTGCTTGTAACTGCCACTGCAAAATTGAATGTATCTCTCACTGTTAATACTGAAGTGTTCTTGACTACAGCTAAAATTTGTAGATTTTGACTATGCATAGCTATTTTTCACATGCATCTATTAGGAAACAGAATTAAAAATATTTATATAGCCAGTACTATCCAAATACACAAAATTAATATTGTCCCATACATCATAAGTCTAACGATAAATGATAACCCTGTAAGCTATGCTCTAATGTGCTGAATGCTTGCAACATCTGTGGGACTGGAAGGCAATCAGCGCTGTGAGAGATTAGATAACAGGTTTGACGGTCTTGTAGCCAGTCTGACAGTCTGGATATCTAATTTGCACATAGAAGAGTGTCATATTCAGATACATTTTGTGCATTAAATTAAAAATTCAACTGGAACCCTGTGCTTGAAACCCTAGCAAGCTGCAAACAAGAAATGTTTTCATATAATTAAAGGGAAAATTCATACAAATGATCATCAGAACTAAACCGCAATCTGCTGCAGCAGCCTTTGCTAGGTCAAGCACAGGGGACTGAAAAAAGTAGAACTGGGTATGTGAAATAATCAGGAGTAAACAGAAATAGTATATCACTCTCCCAGATGAGTGAAACACAAAAATCAACCATCATGAAGGTGAAAGCTCATATAGGATTTCTAAAGCAATGCCAGCTCTGATCAATTGAAACGTGGTTAGCAGCAGGTTAAGAAGGTATTTATTTAACAATGAGACAGAATCTAATTGACTTTGCAGGAGAGGAAAGAGGGCATGAAGGCAAGCCAGCACCAGCTCATTCTTCTTTTTCAATCGTACGCAGCCCTTTTTGGAGGGATCAGAAACACAATCCTATGCTCCCCACGTGCGTATTTTGCTCTCTGTGAACACCACGGGCATATTTGTGTCCATGTGCAGGATCTCCCCTGTAAAGGGCCAAGCTGCTGATGACCCTGGCTCGGTCCCTTCACACTGCCCAGGGCAGTTGTACTGTTCTGCCTCTGCAGAATGCCTCCCCGCGTCCTCGCAGCGTGCTGCAGCAGAGCTCTGCTCCCAGTTTTTCTCTCCCGTTTTTCTAGCTCGAAAGAATTTAAACTATCCATATAAATAACCAGAAAATAGGGGTTTGACCCAGTTATGCATCTTATGGCTCCTCGCATTCATTTGCTAATGCTAAATGCAATGGAAATCACAGCTTTCATCAAAAACAGGCAAAACAGAGAGGAAGAGAATTTGCGTTCAGGTTCCTACCTGCTTGGTTAGTTGTCACAGTCACTGACACAGCTTGATCCTGGCTGGGATTTTGCTTGGACACTCCATTCACCGCCCAGACTTCAAAGGTGTAGTTAGTGTGTGCCAGGAGGTCAGTAATGGAGACTTTGGTGGTTTTCAAGCCATTCTGCTGGGGACTGAAGTGCACACCGCTGCCACAGGACCGGCAGCGGCTGAGGTCGCCAGCACCACACCTCTTGCATACCACATTGTAGGAGACGTCTTCCCGACCACCTTTGTTCTGGGGGGGGCTCCACTCCAAGTTCACTGATGTCTCATTGACATTGGAAATCAGGTTCTGGGGAGCAGACGGAGGGCCTAGAAAGAAAAAGTCCACATTTTTAGTAAGTGGAAAAGCTTACATAGTGTCTTCAGACTTAGGGTCCTGAGCGATACCGAGCATGTGCAACTCTCAGTTAAGTCAAGGACAGCAGAGACCACACAGAATTTTATTTCTCCATGTTCTTAATAAAGGTGAAAAATTAACTGGTAAATCAAACTCTGTTCTCTTCATCTGATCAATTAACAGTATTTTCCAGCTCTAAATGAGCCTGAAAGCCCAGTATTACAATTAGAGTGTGTTCTTTTCACTGTCACTATTTGGACTTGTTATGAAAAACTTAACATTTACATATTTTACGTTCATTTTTCCATGACCTCCCAAGAAAAGCATCAAATGCACAAAACTCCTACTTTACTGGAGATTTGCAAGGTCCCCCATTACCTACAGGCAGATTCTCATTGAAACTGCTGACCTCCCAATATTTTTTTCTTAAGAACAGAAGCGCAGTATTTTCCACACAAGTTGATGTCAGATGGCATTCAGTGAACACTGAAGCCATCAACTGGGACATGACACTTTGGGATGCAGGAAAGAGAGTTGAGTAGAAAGCTGGACACAGAACTAGGGTTTTGAAAGGCAGAGAATAAAGGTTACAATAGGGGAATGCTGGAGAATGTGAAAGAATTGGAGAGGAAAATATGGTGAGCAGCTGAAAGAAGAGCTGATAAAAGCAAACTGGGCAAGAACAAGAGACCATACAGAAAGCTTGGAAATAAGGCTGCATCAGGGACACAACGTTAGCTTTGGCACCACAGGGACAGGAGACACTAAGACTCATAAATACGCTGCCAAACCGTTCCCAGCTGGTTCCAGCACAGGGACTGTAGGATTTGGGAACAGAGTTGCCCGCAGGCTGGGGAGGACCTCCCTGGGCAAGAGAGGTGCAGGGCTGAGCGCATGGAAGGGGCGGCAGAAGCAGAGCAAAGCCCACAGGAGGCAGCTCCTCCAGGCACCTTCAGCAACCTGCTGGGACTGTAATGGTCGGTTCTGCCGGACCGGGCAAACTGCCTCCAGCAGCGCCCTGCCTCGCTCTGTAACAGAAATCTTATTTATATGCTGAGATCCCCACAGGCCCGAAACCAATAAGAAAACTGAAAATGCAGAAGAGCTAATCCTGTGACTCTTAATCTGATTTTAACACAGCTGAGGTGAGACACTTCTTGTACCCTTAAATTTAACAAGGATGATTCTGAGCAACCCCATGGAACAGATGGGTATTTTGTATATGACAAAAAGCTTCATCGAAAGGCAGCCTATTCTGGAGTAGAGCATGATGGCACTCTGACTACGCACACAGTACTTTGAGACAGGACATAAGGTAAACACTGTATCAAATAGAAGTGAAACAAAGAGTGAGAACAAAGCTTGCAAAACGTAGTGATCCAGACCAGAATACAGTAAAAATAGCAGACATTAGGAATCACTCAGAGTTTTAAATACAAATGTTATTACCTGGAAAATACTGGAAATAATTTTGTAGAAAGTCACAAATTCAATTTTTATTCAAGAGACAGGAGAGTTTGTTAAAGCTTCTTAAATTTTATCAAAATACATTTGATAGTTGGAATGCAAAAATTGGTCAGCCAGGTTTCCCGACAAAAAAGGAAGGGAAAGAGAAAGTTCTAGCAAGTTTCATACCAGTTCCATTGTTCCATTACTGTTATTTGTCAAATGTTATGAAACTGGAAAAAAAAAAATTTTCAGCCAACACCAATAGTTTAATTAAGTGTATAAATAAATCAATCATAATCCCATATGCCGAAGGTACAAAAACAGCCATCAGGGTAAAATGGGAACCAAATACATTATGATGAAACTCTGCTGAAATTAAAGCGCCTCAAGTGTAGCAGTGAAGAGGTAAAGCTGCTAAGAGGTGACTATGGTGAAGATTAACTCTGGCTGCCTTGATTCATCAGGTGCATCTAAAAGGAAGCCTGAAACCTGAGCACACTGTGGAGGACAAGGTTTTGAGGGCTGCAGCATGTCCTTGGGTCTGTGCTTGAAGCTGCCAGGATGTAACACATTTTCAGCAGGAGACAGAACTTTTGTTTTATGAGAGGTTAAAAAGAGAGACTTAAATTACACAGAGGTCAAATGTATCTAGTTATCTTCAGCATCTAAATGAAAGGCCCCTGCTGCAAAGTAGATGAGCAAAGATTGTTTCTCTGCGCGCACTTCAGAAATACAAAATTAATATACTCATTTTGAAAAGAGGGAAATCCTCCCTTCCTGCCAAACCTTTGAAGCGCTCTGAGTTAATCAGGGCTGACAGGTAGAATTACGGCAAGAAGAGAGAGCCTGGGCCTGCCCCTGCGATGGGGAGCCCTCCTGCCCGCTGCACCACCGGGCTGCCATTCATGACGTATATTTATACGCTGGCAGCATTTAGGACTCCTAAGGACAAAACCCTTTTCCTCAAAGATCAGTTACCAAACACAGTAAGAGACATTTCCTGCTCCAAAAATGCTTAGAAACTAGCAGGGAAATAAAAGGGAAAGAAACTGGTTTTAATCTCTGTTAATCACGTGGAAACTGAGGCAGAGATGTGGTGAGATGACAAGGGCACACAAGATGTGCCTTGCACATCTGGAAATCAGTCACAACTCTCCCAAGTCTCAGCCCAGCGCCTCTGCCCCATCACCAGTCCTCCTTCCCCCAAAAGCTGGGTTTGCCAGCTCCCCTGGGCAGCAGAAAAAGGTCTCTGCTTAGCCTGCCAATACATGAGCCTCCTTTTCCGAAGAGGAGCTACTCCACCAAGTGCGATGAGGTGGAAGACATTCCTGCAATCATGAACTCGAGCGGCAGCGCAGGAACTGCTGAGCAGAAACTGATCTAAACTCATACACCCTAAAACTCCCCAAACTGCCTCACACCAGGGCTCTCTCTTCAAGGCAGGCAAGTGCACAAGGTGGCATTTGTCCCTCAGCACTGTCAAGGAGGCAGGAGAACAAGCAAAAGCGTCTGGAGGAAACCTGCAGCCTCAGCAGACTGCAAACCTAAATCCGTGCTGTGCAGCGAAGGTCTGACCTCGCCGGAGTGGCTGCCGGAGCTGGTGGGAGCTGAGGAGGTCTGTCCTCCCAGAGGCCGTTCAGTTCCTGGCAGCAGCAAGCCCTGCACAGAAACTGCTCCTGTGGGAAACAGCAAGAGCTTTATAGCGAGAAAAAGCAAAAGGCGTTTTCTTACAGATCATTCACTTGCTGCAATCACACAAGCAAGAGCATCGACTCGGAGCGCAGCCAGGAGGGCTGAGATAAGGTCGTGCCTGTGCAAACACTTCCCCTCCCTGAGCAATGCCAGGCAGTGCCAGGGCTGCCCTCGTTTCAGAGGGATATTTGTGAAGCAGAGCACTCCACATGAGGAAGGTTCATACTGCCACAGCTTCAGCATGAAAGATGTGCCTTTTAGCTCAAATACAGCAGCCAGTTTGGGGTTAAACTCAGACTTGCTCCGGTGTCCATTAAGATATTTTCCAAGGCTCTAGGTCCCGTTTCACATGGGAAAATGTGCCAGAATGAATCAAGCTCCTCAGAAGCAAAAAGTCAGTAATTAGTATGTGGGACAGGGCATTGCAGTGTCTAAACAGAGATGCAATGAAGCGGAAAACCAGGGAAGCAGATGCTTGCAGGTCACAGAGATGAGCGCACCACCTCCAGCGTGAAAAGGAAGATGCGGGGGAGCCTCCAAATGGTGGGCTGACATTACAGTGAGAGGAAAAGCAATTTCTTTTCTTTCTGGAGCATAGTCATCAATAGAGCTGTTGGCACTTGGAGTGGGGAATAGTTTCAGATTGATGGGCCTGGTTTCGGATGTTGAAACACAGGGCGTATCTGCTTCTTCCTTCAATGGTGATCAGGATTTGCTTTGTTTCTAACAACAGAGCCACTGCTGCTAGAAGAGACGAAAACTCTTTCAGGGCCATGGCAAGCTGGAAGTGCCAGAGTAATTCCAGGATGAACCCAGCTAGCAGCATCCTGCAGAAAGAGTGTCCTGCCAGCCAGACCACTGCCCTCACACAAACCCTCTGTCCTCTGGCAGCAAGATCCAGCTACAGGGCAGATGAGAGGGAAGACAGGGAGCTGTGCCTCCAAAAAATGGTACCAACATTTGTGATTTTGTTCTGAGTCCCATGATTTACAGCATTTTTCTTAAAACTCCAGCTGATGGAAGCATGCTATTGCACGAGCCATTTTGCGCTCTGGAAGTATGGAGCTAATACTGCTACACTGCCCAGAAGAGCTTAAAATTGTGACAGTTCCTACAGGAAAAATAAATCTAGACATTTTTATTTTGAAAAACAACTAATTTTAAAGTTCATTTTATGATGTTAGGAAGCCAGATGCTCTTGCTTCCCCTGCCCAAGACAACAGAACCTGAGGGATGAATCTGCACAGCCGCTTGCACTTCTCTCATCGGGGACTGCAAAGAGGGCACGGTTTGATCATAGGGCCTGAAAGCCAGATCCCCCACCCAGAGCATTTACCATCACCATCAGCAGACACAGGGGGCTACTCTCTGGGAACATAGGGAATGGAAGTTTTTCATTTTATTCCTTCCTGAGACTCCATAAATCTTGCTTCACAATAAACCCATCAAAATCAACTGAGCCATGAAACAAATGGAAAGGCCCTGGGTGGAGCAGTTCAGCTTGTGTGTCAGGACTGAGGAAAACATTGAAGAGTCTGTTTAGCAACAAATAATCTTTGTCAAGATAATCTTGCTATCTTCCTTAACCCTCCTATTAGATTTACTGAAACATATTGGGCAATGCAGATTGTTTGTCTTTCGATTGCTGCAATAAGGTATAGCTATTACATCTATCTGTCTCTTTCACCCACAGATACAGATCTGTCTGTCCTAAGGACAATGTTGTATCATATGTCAAACAAATATTCAGAAAAACTAGAGCTTTTAAGGGGTTAACAGCATGACCATTACTTTTTCTGAAAGAACTGATGTATTTTAGCACTCTTACTACAACCTCAGGCTGTATTTTAACTTTTCATCTACTGATATTTCTCTCCCCCTCTTCCTACAAAGCACTCAAGTCCCACTCCAGTCTGCATGCCACTGCAACACTGATAAAGGCCTGATGAAAACCATGACAAGGGCATGTATCAACACCTGACCAGCTCCCTCCAGACCACACAACATCTCTGTGTGCTCCATGACCTGTGTGCCAGCTCTCTGTGGGTATAGTTAAGGAGCCTCTGTGATTCACACCAGGGATCAAGTCTGGTCCAAGCACTGAAGTGACTCACATACAACTTCCACAGTGAAGACCTGGTAATGAACTCACTGCCCGGGACTGACCTGTACCTGTGGGGTCCAGATGGTAGGGGGCCATGGCTGTGAAGCAGAGCAGGCTGCAGACTAATGGGCATAATGACATTTCAGTAAACTGTTTATTTGCAAGGAGAATAATATTTTGCATTAAAATTGCTACCCTGTACACTGAGGGACCATCAGAGGCTGTCAGCTCAACTACCAACAGGTTGTTTGCCTGTTGTTCGAATGCCTGTGTTCCTACTGAGGAAGTTATCCCAAAGCCCCTTTCTTCCTGCCACCAAGGGATAACAGAACAAGTGTAAGAGGTTCAACCTAGTGGAAATGGCAAAATCATTCCACCAAGGAAAAAGAAAGTCTACCCTGAACACAATGAACGGTTTCAAAGGCAAATAGCACAAAGGTCATAAGACAAAGAGGCCAGGTTGGATAGGGCTTTGAGCAACCTGCTTGAGTGGAAGGTGTCCTTGCCCATGGCAGGGTGTTGGAACTAGATGAACTTTAAGGTCCCTTCCAAACCATTCAATAATTCTGTGATTAGCTGCAACTGAGTGAATATTCCTGTTGTCCTCAGGGATTGGTTGCACCCAGCCCTTCATGCACGCCAGAAAGTACAGATACCAAGACCCTCGCCGTGCCCAAGGACGGGGTCTAACCAGGGTGCACGAGGACTGCAAGCTCAGCACCACCATGAAGCCACAAGTCAAAAGGAGAGAGCCCCTCCCTCAACAAACTCCATATACCACAAACCCCTGTCAAAGAGTGTGCTGTGGCTGGGCTCTGGAGCTGGAGGGACTCCAGCGAGACAGGCAGACAGGCATGATTTGTCTGGCATGCAGATAGACTCCTACCATGTCAGCCCACCTTTTCTCCCTACAGCTGTAAACCGACCAATCTACGCAACTGAAAAATACCTCTGGAAACTAACCCTGGGATCTGAAGGTAGAACTCTAAGTGCACTGTGCTTAAATGGTTATGACAAAGGTTTTAATATCCCTGGTTTTACATCTTCCTTTTTTATTACTGATCTGCCCAGCAAAGTACTTCTCTAAAAGTCTCTGTGGGTGGATGCAGTAAATTCAATTACAGTTTTCTACAACTGGACCAGACAGACTTGTTTGACACAAAGAATACTTTCTTCACTAAACCAGTTAATTTAGTTCAGCAACAGTGTATGGTTACGAGGCGTGGATTAAACGACAATGAAAGAATAAGAGAAAGAAATGGTTCCCAGCAAAACAGCTCCCAAGTGACTTTGTTGTCCCAGAAAATGAGAAGAAATGGAGGACCTTGACGCTTGGTTCTCTGCTGCCCCAAGTTGACTGGGTGCCAGAATCCCACTTTTAGACAACTAGCAGCTCCAAATTTTGGGCAAACAGCTTTTGTTCACTATAAGCTATAGGCAAATAAAAAAAAAATAAATAAAAATCCTTTATTTCTTTTCTCAGAGGTTCCATGGACAAAGCACTGAAGATAAAGTTGCGGGCTTCTGGTTTGGCCAATTTTATCACACCTGAGTAACCATTATATGCTCTTTTCTTAGGTTAGAAACAAAAATATCACAAAACAAACCAAAAAGCCCCTCAGCACGGGGTTCTGACACGTAATGCCTTTAACATAAATTTACCACTTATGAGAAACCTACTCTGATGGCACCCAAAATAAAGCTCTCCAACCACAAACAGCTGCCGCATGCACTTCTCTGTCCCAGCCTGTTCCCTTGCAGAGGACTCCTTACCAGGAGCTCCTTCTTTTGTGCCAGCTTAGTCCTAAGCCACTAACAGTGGTAGTGGATTATTTTGGCAGCAATATTACCCAGGACTAAACTGATATTATCAGTATTTAGACTGTAACCACATCTATTTACTACTAACCTATTGTACAGTTAATATTCATTACCTTGAAAGATCTACCTGTGGGAGGGAATCTATTAAAAATGCAAGCTGAAACCCACACTCTCCATGGAAGTGCTAATGGAGATATTTCAAGTATATGTGCTCAAGAAGGCAAGCCTTCGCTATGAGCATCCTGTCAGTCACCAGATCAGTGCATTTAAAATTTACCCTCCTTTAAAAGCAAGACGCTTTCAGAAGCTATGTATGAGACTAAGTAACAAGCAGGACGAAGCTTTTGAGCCCTAGAAGGAGAAAATGATTTAAAAAAATAATTTACTCAGTGTGTTTGTGCACGTTTCTTTATCAGGTAACGGATGTCTCTGCAGCCAGGGCAATGGATAATTATTTTCAAGTGGGCTGTCACCCTGCATTCGGTCTGCGTTCGCCTGACGGAGTGAGATCGGAAGGAAGCTTCATTGGCAATTCCCACCAGACATCAGAAAACCTCAAGCATGTAGAAAAGACTTTAATCTTGTTTAACCATTCCTGCACTCTCCTTGAGGAAAATATCACCTTTCTTTTTTGAGGCAGAAGAAATAGACCTTAGCTTGGTAAGGATTAAAAATTATTCTGACAAACAGTAAAAATAATATGATAACCTGCTGCAGTTTGAAGCTTTCCAACTTCACCCTCAAACTGACAAAAACCTATAAACATACTGTTAAATGCAGCAGAGTGCCAGCTATGGGTGTTTGTTAATCAAAGTCAATTAGGCAGACCAGCAGGCTTCAAAGGGCTTTGGACCAGGACTGACAAAAGGATCGTCTTTATGAGCCTGCTCTAGAGACACTGACCCTCTTCATCTCCAGTGATTTCAAAGGGAACTCATGGTATTCAGAAATCTTGAGCTAATTTGCTACATAATAAACAAGATTCGTAGAACAGGGATGGCTGCTATGACTCACCGTCGTTTAAAAGGAGCCTCATATGAACTGGCCTGTTTTGAATCGTCAGCTTGGCCTTGGCTGTACTACAGAGGAGCAGTCAAATCTTTGATAAGTTAAAGGTGCAGCAGGCATCTGGGAGTAAGCATCCAACCATCTAATAGCAAGAAAACCTAACTAGAAACTCACTTTCAGAAGCAGTGAAAAGTTTAGCACATCTGCTATACAAGATCTGAAAGCCAGCTTTTGTGTACAACGCTGCAAGAATAAAGAGAACAAATAAAGAGGTGTAAAAAAGAAAAGATCCGTACAATGAACAACTCCAAAGATCTTTGGAGCATACCTACAGAGAGCAATGAAATGTCACTGGAAGTACCTCAAGTACCTTTGAAGGGGCTAGCTTGGGCACTAAGAGGCAGTACAGCTCTGCGAAGGCGTTTAGTCGTGCTGCCAGCCTCACTGATGTAACCGTACTGCTACTCTCTCAACAAGGCCTCATGATGCTGTTATTGCTCGGATAGCCTTTAACTACTCTAATCAATACTCTTTAACTTGATCATGATCCTAAAATTCATTTCCCTGGAGGCAGGGCTGAGTGTGAAATAGAGAGGTTACTATTTTCAGAGGAGATGAAAAAAAAGTAATTATTAAATAATCAATGTCTTTAAACTCACTAAAATGTCTGGCAAAGCAGTGCCAGGCACAGCCTTCAAGAAAGAGCACTTTGGCCTCCTCTTTCTGTCTCATAAAGCTTCATTAAACTTATATAACTGTGGAGCTGTCAATAATGTTTCGCATGTGAGCTGTGAAGCCCTTCAGATAAGCCTTTGTTGTTGATCTTTAACCATCTGAAAGACAAGTTATAACACAAAGTAAACACCTGGGCTGTGTAAGTTTAGGCTTAGAAATAAAGCCCACACTTTCCTGTGACAGTTGTATATGTTGCTGCCACTAATTGCTTCTTTCAGCAGTTGTGGACAGGTCTCTTGTTGCTGTGGGCTCATTTACACAAGCACTGACAGTTTGGACAGCCCTCGCCTCTTGTCCGCCTGGCTATTCCTGACCATTTATCATTATAGATTATGTGTTTTTACGAATGGTGAGACCAAAGTCAACAGTCCAGAAGATGCGGCAGCCACTTGAAGTATCAGTCATCTGCTCGATTTCCACCTCTCCTTTTCGGTGCACAGTTAGCATTACAACTGGGTTTTAATAAGGCAACTGACTTGGTAAACAACCCTTAATTTATTTACTCGGGCAAGATTCTTTTGACTTCAGTGGGAGTTCTGCCAAGCTAGGGATCTTGGACTAGTGCCAATGATAAAATGCCCATTTTACGGGCATGTACGATTTCCTATTTACTTGCCAAAAGAACCCTGGTTACCAGCTTCACAATAGGCTTTGTTCTTTTCACCTGGAGAACAATCCAATTGGTAATTTCTCTCCAGGCTAAGAGAATTAAGCGAAGAGGTCCAGTTACCACGAGCAGAGCTGTGTGAAACCAGTGCTTGCAGGTGCCACCCCTGTGGGCTCTGGGGTTCTCTTCCAAAACCACCATATAAGAACATTTTGCATTGCCAAGTATGCTAAGGTGCATTGTTGCATCTACTCTAATACACTGTGCTGCAGATGATACCAACTGTGTTCACTCACTCCTTGAAGATAAAAAGAAGGATTCCACTGTGGATACCAGAAAGTTACCCGACAGTCTGACAGGAAAGAAATCCAGCCAGAAAAATAAGTTGCTCTGTCATTGGCCCAACTGCTGAATTTCTTACTCTGTTAGCCCTCTAATTTACTTCAACGACTCTACAGAACTGGGTCCTGACTAACCAAATCAAAGCCCCCACTTAATTGAGTAAATGTCTCTCTTAATTTAAGGTTCTGGCCAGAAAATCAGAAGACAACTAATAAACAGTTGATGTATTTAAAGGAGTGATGATTTCAAGTCTACTGATTATAAACACACATTGTCAAATTACTCCCGTCTCTTCTCTTCAAGCCATAACCACTCCCCTTCTTATTCAACATTTTCCCAATTCCTTCAGCCCATCACCACAGACAAGGGGAGACAGCCTTCTCCTTTGAGATTCCCATCACTCACAATCCCTTTCTCTCGGTCTGGCAGCAATGCATGGTCTATTTTCCCAGCCTATGTGGAAAAGAAAAATCATTCTCTCCATACTGCCTACCCACTGTTCCCTCTGCTCTTGCAGCTGCCATACAGCACCTTAAAAGGCGTTTTGACATACTGTTTATATAATGAATAACCTTATATGATGCTTTATGAATAAAATAAGATACAGACATATATAAAGATGTGAAAGAATTATTACACAAATTTAACTTCCGAGTATCTGCATTGGCATATACTTTATATTATAAAGAACAGGTTCCAACAACAGAGGTTAGACTGAACAGCAGAGTTCAGACTGAAATAGTGCCAGAACAAGTCTGCAAACCCTGGGAAGGAAGCACAGCAACACCGGAGGAAACCTACCTACAACATACTAGCCAGCATGACCGCGCATTGTACTCTACTTTCTTATTCTTCTAAAAGCTAGAACAGTGATAATCAGCGTCTGTCTGGAAATTTAGAAAAGGCACAAGTTAAGCTGAAGGAAAAAGAGCACATTTGTTTATTTAGTAGTCTAAGCAATCATAATAAACGTATCTCAAATAATCAGCTCCTATGTAATTACTCATTTGCAAGCACAGTTATTAGGTAGGTAAATTCACTCTTTTTTGAAAATGCAGGTCAAATATTTATCTCTGAGATATATTAAATGCAACACAAGATTGCGCTAAGGGCGTATATTAGACCACAACATTTACAAAATTGAAATGTTTAGACCTTTCAGACCTTTTTTAAAGCCTTGACCTTGGAAACAAATAAGGACAGTGTTATTTTAATGTGCATTCAAATTTTAACAACACAGTCACACAGCTCTAGTGGAATCCACATTGAGTTTCCACTGTAGATTGCTCATCATTTCATTATGGTTCATTATGCTGATAACTGTCAGAAAGCATTAGAAGCAGGAGCCTTGAGTAATAGCACTGAAATGGTAATTTAAAAACAATATACTTTCTGGAGGAAATACAGCAGTGCACTAAATTCAATTAGAAGAGGCGAATGTAAAGACAAGTAAGTGATGTTTGCTGTTTGAAGTCAGGCTCTTCAGTTTCTTGATAACCTAAACTTGGAGCAAGCCCTTCTGAAGCAGGCACTTTTCTCTTGTATCTCACTAAATTTGCTCTCATTATCTCTAAGATTCCCTGGTATAAACTGTCTTAAATGCAACTGTTTTAGAAATATTTCAGGCCACGCCAAAATATCAATCAATCAGTCACTGTTTGGGTGGCACAACAGATGAAATTATTCGGGGTCATTTACTGAGACAGATTTCAAGCTGGACAGTCTATGCTGGTAATGTCTCTTTTGTAAAGGGGTCCCAATTAAAAATCATTAATAATCTGAATCAAACAGACAATATAAAAAATACAAAACTGTCCTGTTCTCACTCATAATGTGATCATTGTTTGTTAAGAAACAGTTAGAGAATTTGACTCATTAACGGTGGGGACACAGGACCAACACCCATTAATTTGGGTGGGAACTGCACCTGCCTGCACCAGGCCGCAATTCACAGACTATCTCCTTACAGAGAAGGAAACTCAGGGATGAGGACCATAATTGAGACTGATTGTTTACCAGCCTCATGGATTTGTGTGTTGGTAAGGCAATTTATTCTCCATTAGATTGCTAACCTCATGAAAGACCCATCCTCTCAGCAAATATGGAAGTATAATGAAGGTCTAAATAGTTGCCTTAACATTGTATTTGCGATGCTTCCAAAAGGGAAAGGCGACTGTGTTTTTCATAGTTTTTGCTCAAGTGTATTACAGGTCAATTACACCATCCCCATGCCCAGGCACATACAGCTGACAAGCCCACTCTGCTCCAGAGTTGAAAGTCTAAATTCCTTAGTTAGGTCAAAGTGGCAGATCCAGGGAGACTCTGCTCCTCAGTGGTGACAGACATGTTGATGATTATCCCCATGAGGCAAGCTAAAGGGAAAAGATGCATCAGTAAACACTGGTATGTCAGGGTGTCTATGCCTGGCCTTCCGACATACCCCACTCTACAGCCTCCTGTGCTCGCGTCCTACCACATTCTGCTCTTACCTGTACAAGCTTAAAGCCAGACATAACTACTCACTCTAGCAAAGCTAAAATAGAGCAGAATACTAAAACCAGAGTTTGAGTTATTTGTTTAGATTGAATGCCTGGCTTACCTGAAGGTTAAGCACAGTTTGTACAACTCAACAAGGAATGGACATGTCAGAGAGTGGCATTATGGAACGAGAAGTCTCTGGAGCACCTCTCCAGACCAGTGCATCAGGAAATAGGTGTTGCTTTTATTATTTTTTATGGGAATTGCAAGAAAGGAAAAGGAAGAATTCTCCAATTCCCTTTCATCCACTAGCACAATCTGGCTAATGGAAAGTCATAACAGTCTTCCTCCCCCAACCTAGAAGGAGAGATAAGTGACGAGAACAGCCAGTTCCAAAGGAACTATAAAGGAAATCAATAGCCAAGGGTCAAAGCTTTACAAAAACACATCCTAAGAAGGATTCTTAGGATGTGAAGTTCTTAATCTTAAAAAATGTTTAGAAATAATGAAGAAAGGATCAATCCACAGTCCATTCCAGGTGTCCTCTCCAAATTACCAAATGTTACATTTATTCACCTGGTCTAATAGTTCTCCAAGTGAACAGAAACTTGATTTTACAAGCCAGTGGAGCAGAGTCTATCTTTTTGCTAGAAGAATGGATCTCAGATACTGTGTTTTATTTCTTCATTAGTGCACCGTCACACTGAGTGATTACTAAATGCAGGCCTGAATGAGAATACCAGGGTTAAAGAGAGCATAATGAACAAAGAAGGTGCCTTATTATTATGGCTGTCAGCACAAGGGAATTGGGTTTGTCACCTGGTTTAACCAACTGGTAAGAACTGATTAGAGTCTGAAACAGTCTGAAAGAACCTTTGATGTTTACGCTCCCTTCTGTCTCCACATCTTGTCAGGAAAGGCAGACAAACGGGGAGCTTTTTCCGGAGGGGCTTCCTTCAGCAGAGCCCTCTAAATGCTTCCTGTCACTTGCCTCAAGTGCGCGGGCAGAAGGCTACTCAGTGTGGGGAGCAAGGTGAGCGAACAGCTCCCCCAAAGCCCCTTGCAAAGCACAGAGGTGCACCACCAGTGCAGGGCTGCATGCTGAGCCTGTGCAGGTACCACCATCACAGAGATGTTCAAACACTGCTAGGGCAGACCTCAAAAGGGGGATATTAGCAAGCACAGCAGTAAGTGAGGGAGCAAAGCTGCCCCACAGACCAGCTCAGAAATAGCCTCTGTGTCGTCCTTCATCTTGGATCACAGAAAAAAGAAGCCCTTAAGCTACAGGAAAATTGAAAGCTGCGAAATGGGACCTCCAGAGACAGGCCTGTTCCCCAGGACCAGGTGTCTGTGGGATTGTGGTGTTGGCTTGCTGCTGCGTGCCAAGTTGTCCTGGGCTGCTGTAGAGCTGAAGACTGAGATGAGCACCATGGCCCTTGCCTTCTCTTCTTCCGTCTTCATATTTTCAGGGTAAAAAACTAAGATCAGGGACTTCAACTCTGACTGACCTCTTAAGACAGGAAAGGGGAAGGGTGCCAGAAGCAGGCCCCAGACTTGACAAATAAGGGCCAAGCTTGCAGGGGTACATTTTTCAATACAAGCATACATATCATTTCCTAACAATTTCCCCATCTGGAAGTGTTTTGCTGTCTCCTCATACTTCACTGACATGCCTATTTAAATTAAACAAGTTGATTACTAATTTAATTCCAATTTGGTCAGGATATCTCTCACTAGGACCAGGACTTTATGAGAAACTTTTGCTGGTATAATGTTATTTAGGGTGTACCTTCCAAACAATAGTTTTACTGTTGCAAGAAGACCTTTCTCCTATCAAAATGGTCAAGCTTTAGATCTCCTCATGTAAATTATATTATAAAAAGCATCTTCATACCCACTTCAGCAAGGTTAGACCTTCATCCCCAGTCAATTTTTGGCAAGGGATATATGGACCTCTCTGCTTTCCTATTAAGCAAAAGCACTCATCCTGGCTGTGCCCAGACCTGCTTAACCATTATCCAGAAAAACTAACAGCTGAAAAGAAGGAGGTCACTGAAGAAGAGCTGGAGTCAAGGGGGTGTGGGGAAGCGATGAGTGCTGGCTTAGTTATGGACATACTTTGTTTCTGCCTTGTAAGGGAGAAATTAAGATTTAAATAAATGTGAGTCATCTCTCCAAAACAAATTTGGAATATATTAAAATGTTACAAAAGAAATATCTCAGCCTTGTGTCACTCACAGACACACACACTCTCTGCATAAATATACAGCTGAACTCCAAAAATCTGGAAGTATTTCCAATAGCTTTCAGGAAAAGCCACAAATGGATATCCCGTGGTAAAATACAGCCCTTTCACTTACTGTTTCAAACTGCCCTGCTCCTATAGAAGTGAAAAATGAAGAACTAGATGATCATGATTTAAAACCAGGGCATGCCTAGAATCTCAGCACTTTGGCTGAGTGAGCCATTAGCCAACACATAGGACAAGGAGTTGTTCCAGCAACCCCGTGAGTGTGCTCAGTGCACTACACTGCTTGTTCTCCGTGCTGGAGGCATTTTGGTAGAACTAAAGCAAATTCCATTTGCTGTACATGCTATATTTATCTACAAAGGATAAAATAAACCATACTTTCAGTGTTTTTTTCATTAAGGTTTAAGATTTATTACCACCACCCCTTCCAGATGAGCATTTTTATGTTCCTAACAGTCACTAGCCATATTTTGAGCAAATTAGATATATAATGTGATTATAAATATTACCCATTAACCCTCAGTCATACAATTATGAGAAAAACTTCAGTAATTTCTACAAATACCAATATTTAAAGAGATGAAAGGTGATGTGATCATTGGACAGACCCTCATGCTGGAACGTCAACCTGTATTTTATTTCCAACTCTGTTACTGAGGCAAGTCACTCCTCTTCTGCAGCTTTGCCTCCTCCCAGTCTCCTGATTTATTTAGACTGTAAATCGCTCTCAAGGGTCAGTGCAGCCATGTCACTGTTGGGAATTCAGGGCTGAGAACTGATGCTTTCTCTCCCAGAAGTGTGAGCCAAAATGCTAACCACACCTGCAATGGGCTGTAAGATGTATTGAATGCTGCTCTCAGAAGCAGGACACTTCTTAGAGATGCAGGTCTCTGGCCAATATTTCCTATACAATGAAAGACGAGCAGGAGAAGAAATGGATAATAAAAGGGCAAGAGACTGTTCAAAGACCAACTTACGAGTGCAGGGCATGGAGGCAGCATCATTTTCAGCTCGGAAAAAGCCCCGGTCGCAGGTGCAGGAGGTAGAGCCTTCCCAGATGGAGTAGCTGTGAGGCGGGCATTTGGCACAAGCAACATCTGTCGAGAGAGCCTTGTAGTATCCAATTTTGCAAGCTAGACAGAGGAACAGGAAGGGAGAGTGTTACTTGCCCAGGCTGTGATCATAAATTGCTAGCTTACTTATTCAAAATCAAGGCAGGAGACATTTCAAAGAGATCTAATGATGTCCTCTTAGCCCCAGGTGAAGAATTAACAATGATCACACTCTTAATGAGTAATCCTGTGTCAGGGGATACTGATTTCTAATTCCAACAAGAGCCATTTTAAAAGCTGGCTTGGAGATGGTAAAAAAATTATACTTTTCTATTTGCACTGCCAAAAAATCAGCTGCCTCTTTGTGCTTACTGTGGAGTTGCATGCTGCTTAACCCATGTCCACCTGCATTCAGGCACACACACAGAGCACAACAAAAGGGGTGCAATTGGTTTATTCTATGACCACTTAAGGAATAGCAGCTGACAGTCAGACACTGCCAATTTTTAAGAGGGAGTGGGACAGGAACCCACTGCGATTGGCAGTGAGGCCCCAGCCTAACAGGCCCGGAAATGGCACGTCTCCCTCCTGGCAAGGCAGAATTCATTTGGCTCTTTCTCCCCAAGGGAGGAAATCAGCAGTGTTCTCCCCTCCTGGAAGCCAGGGCATAGCAGTAAGTGCACCACTGCCACCAGGTCCCACATGCAATTGGCAAGCTTTCAGTGACATCATCTTCATAAACGCAATGCTTACACGAATGGCTACTTTTACATCGCTTGGAAAAAAACTCATTAGCATCATTAATAACACATTTTCACAGTGGCTAACAGGTATGTCATCCTAGAAATTTCTCCTTGGCTAGAGATAAAAGCCCACCATCACCACTGGCTTTCAGCATTATGGAGAACAGAGAAAATATCCAGGCATGCAAATATGTAAAAAGGAAAGGTTGTTCCCAGGATTTACTGCATGACTCACTCTCACATCTCATCATGTATCACCTATGCTACCTTTGGGGTTCCCCTGCTACACACAGGCTCCAGTACATGGGGTGCAGGCCTCCACACAGCTGAAGCTCACTGCTGTTTTACCCTTCCCTTAGTCCTCCTTGTTCTTTCCCTCCTTCTCTTGTTAAGCCCTCCAATGGGAAATGGAGGGGGATTTTAGCAATGCATGTATAAAACAGCAAGTTACTTCACTCTTATTAACTAAAGCCATTTATGGAATTTCCTTAACGAGTCCTAACTTTACAACGTGCCGTGCACCATCTGTAAGAGCACCGGGAGATCAGTCCGCTTTTGCTCACTGTGGCTGTTGCTGGACCAGAGGATCATATAAAAACACAGTGCTCAAGTGACTAAGATTTATGCTTCCAGAATTTACATGCATCGCATTATTAGATAAGGTTCAACCTGCAAGGTGCTTTTTGGCCATGCTTCAAATGGCCTTGGGGTTTCAATTAAAACCAGAAACCACAGCTTTGGTAGGAAGAATCACAGGGGTCAAACTCAGCCTCCCCACATCAGAGACAATTAGTCCCTGAACACAAATACAAACCCACTGGGTACAGCCAGGCAGTCGCAGTACGCAAAGGCAACTCGTGTAAAACACCTTATTCTGCTTGTGATGGGAATTCCCAGAAAAGAAATAAAAAAAAAAAAAAAAAAAGGAAAATTACCTTTGATTTTTTGATATGATTTGCAGTATCTGGTGAGTGAGCTGTACTATCGCTACATGTCCTCTTGTGCCTGGTTTAACAACAGCAGCAGTCAAGTGGCAGATACTGATCTGAGATATTATTCGTGGTTTTCACTGCCACAGCTCAGATCAGAAACACATCTAAGCCTGTATATGACCGGGCAGCCATATCTTGCTGCCATATATATATATACAAGGCACGGAAAAACGGAATACAAGAGGAGACACCAGGCTGACTGCTGTTATCCACCAAATTATTTCTATTCTTCAAGGCTTTTAAAATAAAACATGGAAACTCTAACATTACTGTTAATACAAACATCATAGTTCAGAGAAATTATTAAATGAAGGGTTGTCTTTAGCCCTCTTAGTATTAAAATACTTAGATTATAAATATATGGAGATCCTGCTCAGCCTGTAACATGCTGTTGGAAAGGTAGGAAAATGTCAGAGGTAGAGATTTTTGCAACCATTCCTCCTCACTGTCTTTTCAGACTTGGTGGTTTAAAGGGAATAGATGGATTCAGTGGGTACTGCAAGGTCAGCAGTCTGTAATTCAAGGATTTTCTTCTTCCCCATGCACTGTATTTTGTTTTCTACTATATTAAGCAAAGATCATTAATATTTCAAGACGTGAAGAAAGCTCTCCAAATGCAGTGGCTGCTCCTAAAGCAAACACAGCCATTTTCCTTCAAAACCCACCTACTCCTGAACACTTAGTTTTCTTCATTTTAGCATGGTCAGAGATTCACCACATTTCAACACAATGCATAAAAGGACATTAGAGAATTTGCTGCATTAAACCAGTAGCGCTTTGCCCTTAAAAGCTCCATGATACTGTCACTTAAAAACTCGAATCTAATCCTGTAAAAGCTGTTCTTAGCATGAAGTGCTGCTGACACACCTATTACAACCAGTGCCTGCTAAGGGTATGGATGGGCTTTTTTTGAAAGTTAATGATTTAGTATGCAAACAAGAAGCCTGTACAGAACCTGTTCCCTGAAAGTCTTTATTGCTTGCTCATGACAAATCTTCACGCGGCTGCTTTTCTAGGAAGGATTTGCCGGGTGAGATCCGGCATGAATGGAGTTCTTACACAGTTTTCGAAAGATACCATTGTAAAAAGATTAGTTCACATGTGCAATGCAAACTTTGAATTTGGTTCCTTAGCTTTGCCTTAATTAGTTCTTTCTATTAGGTTTTGGGTTTTTTCTAAAGAGAGAAAAATCTTTTCTCGCATTCAGATCACCCACAAGCAGAACAATCATCTGCACTAGATCCAAGAATAATTCTCAAACAAATAATTTCAGCACGAAATAGCTCACAGTTTTTCCTCTGGACAAATCACATTGATTTTAAATGGACATCAGCTTGAAATAATTATGCTGAGTCCTAATGTTAAAATCTATTTGATTTCTATTTCTCTTAAAGTGAGACAGGATTTGGCAAACATTGATGGTCATTAATATATGCCTTTTTTAATTTATTTCTTAATTTACCAGAGTGATTAAATGTTAAAACTGCAAAAATTGCCCTGAAGATTTATGGAACTTCAGTCAAATCTGGATGTAAGCTTTCTGAAGCTATATTTCAAACTCCCATTTTCCGTTAAAACTTGATTTTCAGACTCATGGCTTTCTCAAAAGAAAAAAAACCACAACCAAACCCAAAAACCAAAACTGAATTCTTTTTAGTCACAGCTACAACAAAATAGATGTATTAGATTGTTTTTAACTATTTTTAAATAAGCCATGTTTTTTTCTGATTGAGGTTGGGTGTTTAAAAACATGACTCTTGCAAATTTCATGCTGTTAAAAAAAAATCCTCCAGTCCTTGCTCTTAAACCGTTCTTTTGTCCTTGCTGAAATGGCAATGAATCTTTTCATCATAGTTTGGAAAAGGCTTGAGATGCTTAATAGTTCTTAAAAAAAAAAAAAAGAAAAGAGTGTAATGTCTCGCAAAGGCTTCGATAAAGAAACCATCCCAATCTCTTTGTTGACATGTTCCTAAATCATTAAATATGCAGTGCACATCTTAAGAAAATCCCAGCGAGCTTCAAGCAGAGGTTTTGGTAGTGGCATGGAGGCAGCGCTCAGCTCTTCACCAACAAGAAGGCTAAGCGGGACCTTGAACCCAGGAGGGAAGAGGCCCTGGAGCCACGTGGGGCTGACTGAGCTCTGAGCAGAAGATGGGAGGGGGAAGGTCCAAGCAAGCCAGTCCTGAGCTAACGGACACTGGGCAGGAGCTCCTGCAGCAGCCTGGGTAACCATGGATGAAGGCCAGAAGTTTCTACCTGCTGCTTCTGCCCCTGCTGAAGAGGAGAACTCACAACCAATACTGATATCCACATTAGGAGCTCCTAAAGAGAATGAGGTGAATAAACAAGAACGGAAATATGGTTTTGCTCAAGTAAGTCTAGTTAAGTCAATGAACTTGTCATAGAATCATAGAACGGTTGGGGTTGAAAGGGACCTTAAACATCACCTAGTTCCAATCCTCCTGCCATGGGCAGGGACACCTTCCACTAGACCAGGATGCTCAAAACTCCATCCAGCCTGGCCTTGAACACTGCCAGGCATGGGACAGCCACTTCTTCTCTGGGAAACCTGTACCAGTGCCTCACTACCTTCACAGTGAAGAATTTCTTCTTCATATCTAATCTAAATCTACTTTTCCAGTAAAAAGCATTTCCCTTTGTCCTATCTCTACATGCCCTTGTAAAAAGTCCCTCTCCAGATTTCTTTTAGGCCCCATTTAGGTATTGAAAGACTGTTATAAGGTCGCCCTGGAGCCTTCTCTTCTCCAGGCTGAACAAGCCCAGCCCAGCTCTCTCTGCCTGCCTCCATAGCAGAGGTGCTCCAGCTCTCTGAACATCTTTGTGGCCTCCTCTGGACTCGCTCCAACAAGTCCATGTCCCTCCTGTGTTGGAGGCCCCAGAGATGGACACAGTACTGCAGGTGGGATCTCACGAGAGGAGAGAATCACCTCACTCAACCTGCTGGTCACACTAACTTATACTACAACAAAATTTGACATAGATGTTCTAAAGTGCTTATTTGCAGCAGTAGCAAAAAAGATAGTGGGATGACAGTCGTGTACAGGGCAAAGTATGGAACAGGCACAGGGATGTTGGACTGCAGAGCCATCACCCTACAGATCCCTGTGCTAAAGGCTGTGATCTCAAAATGAGTTCTGCAAGGAAAGGGCCTTCAACCAGGAGAGGATCAGCAACCAAACACAAACCACACTCCTGCCACACCTCTCCTTCCCAAGAGGGACCAGCGCACCACTGAGAACATTTATTATCTCAGGCAAGTGAATACTATAGCTAAAAATCTGTGGAGTTAGCTGAAATTGCAGAAACTATGCATTTAATAGTTTCCATGTTTTGAAGCAGAAAAACATACCAGCTACCTACTCATGCAAATTTCAAAGTTCCTTGAGATGCAATTTTGACTGAAATCTCCTTCCACACACAATAGAAGAGAGTAAACCTTTTTAAAGGCAATGATTGTAGCCAACTTTAATGACAAACCCTAAAACAGTATTCTTGGTGAAATGAAGAACAAAGCAAAAAACTTAAGAAAAGATATTTCAGTGTCAGGCTTATAAATTGCAGTGAGAAAATAAATTTGTGTTTAAAGACTTGAAAAAATACTTTGATAGCATATTTCATGTCTTTCATGTCTTTCATCACTGGTTATTTTTTCTACTGCTCTTCCCTGACTAGAAATATTTTAAGCTCATGTTTTAACTACACCCTTAGGAACAAAAAGTTACTTCTATTTTTTGCCTCTAATGTTGTTCTTATTCTTTAAGAGGATGGATTCTCTCTCTCGGATGGTAACAAAACCACATCTGCCACATAAGTAGGCAGCATCTTCTCAGCTCTCTTTTACTGTTATTTCCATTTCTGAGCAGATTTTTGTGTGTTAATTATAGAACTTAATTGTTTGGATAGTCTCTTTTGATGAGCTTTCTGCCCCGCACCATGAACCCCTCCGTTATTGTACAGCTGTTTTACTTCCAAATGCTCATCAGGGTTTTCTAATTGTCAAGCTGTCCCAGCAACTAGTTCTTTTGACCTAAAAGTCAAAGAAAGGGAGTCACCCTTGTCTCCCCGACATGAATACCGCAGGAGCCCCAGTGGCCCCCCTAATACCTACGAGACAATGCCTTTCCAGATCATTGCCACTACAAGCATAATTGGGTTTTGGGTGAAATGAGAAGATTTTAAATAGGATGAATTAATGAGTTTCTTGTAAAATTAAGTCGTTCTCCTGGTCCAATCTAATTACTCAGTGTAATGCCCCTGAGGGTGATAAATAAAGATCCTTAGAAGCCAGAGAAAAAAAAAAAGGGGGGGTGGGAGGGAGGTGGAAGAAAAAGCTTTCTCTTGAGCCTTTCTTAAAAGTCAAGTTGTAGAATTTGATGCAATGTACCAAATGTTGTTTCCAAATAATGTCAGATTCCTTTGATGTTCACATTGCAAGATCTTTGCCTCCTGTTAATAATGACTGTAAGATTCAGAAATCCTTGAGATGCTGTACAATTGCTACGAATTAAAAGGAGTTCCCCTTTTTTAACTTGTATCTCTGACGAGAAAACCAGTACTTCTACACACTAAGCATATACTTCTGTTGCATGAATGACACAAGGAAACACAAACATAATCCCACTAGGGAAAGAGCCTAGACTGACTTCAGAGCACTTTTATTCCATGGCTGGGTACAAACCTGAGAAGTTCAAAACAGAAATAAAGGGACCTTGGAGCACAAATGCACTATGATGTAAAATTCAAACTCTAAGTCATGGAAACTGTACGCAGGTACACTTGCAGGTACACACACAGGCCTCCTGTGCAAAGCTGCAGCATAAACTGAGTGGAGGAGCTTTTCACACAGCCAATCTGAACAACCTTACAAAAAAAGCCATCTTTGTCTCTTTCCCCAGTGGCACAACCTTGGCTACAATCCGCAGCCTGTGCTGTGGTTTGTTGTTTTTAAACACGAGGGAGGGACTGACCCCGTGATGACAGGAGACTTGCAGCCCTAGCAGGAGCGGAGGAAAGCACAGCTGCCCCGCACAGCCCACAGGCGTGCTCCTCTGCTGGGCTGTACCCTGCTCCCTCCGATGGCTCCTACAGCAGGGACCTGCGGGCTGGCACCCAGTCGCTGCAAGTGATGTGACCCTGCTGCTGCTGCGCACCTCGCACCCACATCCCTCACAGAGGAAGCTGCACGAGACTGAAGCCCGTCTCCCCCACTGCCCTGGACGAGCCCAGCCTGTACACCCAGCAGCTTCCGCTGAGCTGCCAAGAGGCTTGTCTTCCAAGGCTGAAGTCCATATCCTCCAAAGAAGACTTTATCTGGCTGGATCTTTCCCAATGCAATGATTCTAAACATCAGAAGACAGACACCAGGCACATGGTCTCCAGCTGCACAGCACCACAGAGGTGATTCGCCACCAGCCACATGCACCCACCCAAGCACCTACAGCAGTCACGCAGGAGGACTCGGCTGTGCTGTTGCAGCCCTCCTGGCCATCAGGAAAGGCTCAAGCTGCAGACAACAAGATGAAGAAGAAGAGGGCAGCATCCCAAGGCAGTGGCTATAGGTGGTCACAGCAGTACTCTGAAACCTTTGGCAATCCAATGGTGCACTGCCTGGTGTGCATCCATGGTGAGGTAATGATCACCTCAGTGATAGATGGCCAGATTTTTTTTATTTTGGGGTCCTAGAAGACAAGAAATTCAATTGCCTTCTTCAGCTTCAGAAGCTAAAAGAAGTGAGGAATGAGGAGCTAGAGAGATCTTTGATGTGGAAATTATCACAATCACCACCCAAGATCTCTTCTTGAATCCTCAGGAAGAAAAGGGATGAGGCACTCACTGCTCACTGCAAAGCACTCATTGCCACAGCTTGTCAAAGATGGCAGGGAACGGCCGTGCACTGACATCAGCCAAATCCCTCTGCATCCTCAGACACATCATAGAATCATAGAACGGTTTGAGTTGGAAGGGACCTTAAAGATCATCTCGTTCCAACCACCCTGCCATGGGCAGAGATACTTTCCATTAGACCAGGTTGCTCAAAGCCCCGTCCAACCTGGCCTTGAACACTGCCAGGGATGGAGCAGCCGCAGCTTCTCTAAGCAACCTGTTCCGGTATCTCACCACCCTCATGGTGAAGAATTTCTTCCTCATATCTAATCTAAATCTACCCTCTTTCAGTTTAAAGCCATTTTCCCTTGTCCTGTCACTACAGACCTTGTAAAAAGTCCCTCTCCAGACTTTTTTTTAGGCCCCCTTTAGGTATTGGAAGACTGTTACAGGGTCTCCCCTGAGCCTTCTCTTCTCCAGGCACAACCCCAGCTGACTCAGCTTATCTTCATAGCAGAGGTGCTCCAGCATTTGACCATCTTTGTGACCTCCTCTGGACTCGCTCCAACAGGTCCATGTCTCTCTTGTGTTTGGGGCCCCAGAGCTGGACACAGTACTCCAAGTGGGGTCTCAAGACAGCAGAGTAGAGGGGGATAATCACCTCTTTCGACCTGCTGGTCACACTCCTTTTGATGCAGCCCAGTATATGGTAGGCTTTCTGGGCTGCAAGCACATGCTGCCAGCTCCTGTTGAGCTTCTTGTCAACCAACACACCCAAGTCCTTCTCTCAATCCTGCTCTCAATCTCATTCCATCAAGTCCAACAGATTCATATGTCCACTTCACTTAAGTGTCCCTTAACTCAGTCCTCTCCTGTAACATTTCACTTCTGCAGACTCTGCTGGACCTGAAAGGCCAGGAGGCCAAACTTACCAGTGAAATCCAAGGCAAAAAAGCATTCAGTAACTCAGCCTTTTCCATGTCCTTGGTCACAAGGTCTCCTCCCCCACTGAACAGCGGGATCATATTTTCCTCATTCTTCCGTTTGGTGCCTGCAAAAGCAGGTGTCCTTCATATCCCTCACTAGGTCCAACTCCAGCCAAGCTTTGGCTTTCCTAACTCTTCTGCATCCTCAGGCAACGATGAGATTATACAATCCTCGTGGGCACTTCTCTTGTGTGTCTGAGCTGTGCCAAGGTCTCCCTGCCCATCCACCCTGGCCTTCTGCTACACCTGCTTTGCCTTCTGCAGCTGCAGCGGGCTGTTCATGCTTTCAGCAGCTTGTCCTTTACAACGCCATGTGGGCTTCTTCACCACACTCCTGACAAGCAAATTCCTGAACAAGCCAAAATCTGCTCTCCCAAAGTCCAGGGCCTTATTTTTTTTTTTTTAATATATGTGAAGTCCAGTGAAATAGAACAAGAGAAATGAGGAAGTAGCTAGCTCAGCAAAGGCCAGAAGCACAACGGGACAGGACATCTGATACAGCAATCTGTTCAAGAACGCACTACAGGCACAAGCAAAACTGCCAGGTGTATGATACAAGAACTAGAACAGCCTATTAAGCCCAGCCAAGGAGGTTTTGTCTGCCGGGGCATCATTTTCTTGACACAGCCTTCAAAGTCAATCGCCAGGCATTTTTATCATGCAGCCCTGCTCTTGGACACCGCATGCTCTAGGCACAGTCCTACAGCACTCCTGCCATTGTTACACTGCCAAATCCTCTCTATAGGCACAGACTTTGTATTTTTGGAGTTCCACTCCTAAGCAGTATCAGTTCTCCTGACAGAAGAGAATTTTACTCAGAGAAATGCTATACTTGTCTTTTACAGAAACTTTTCAAACCAACTGGTATCTCATAGAAAAGAAATGTAATTATGCTGATAACCCAATCCTTTTAAAAGCTGAAGCCTACTTATCAGTCACCCTTTTCTAAGGAAACTAGACAGTCAAAGGCATAAAAGAAAAAATACATACACAATTCATATGTTAAATAAGCTCAATAGGCACATACATGGAAAAGCCCCAAAATGAAAAATTAGTTTTTATTCTTAGAAGTGTTAAGAATTATTCTGAACTTTGTTACACAGCTGATAGATCACAACTGCTAAAGAGAAAAACCTCTCAAAAAATTCACAAACATGAAAATCTCATATTTCTATGAATTACTAGCTTATACATGCAACACCTATCTTTGCTACAGCTGTGGTACTGGAGGGGAACTAGCTGCGGGTTAAGTCTGACATTTTCCACATAGTGATTGCTACTGATCTTTGCCAGTGCCCTGATCTTGCATTAGTACTGCCAACACTGCCTGTATCCACTGCCTTCAGCTAGGAGGGTCAGCTGAAAAGTCTCACCAAGACATTGTATAAGGAAAACCAGCCCCCAGAGAGAATATCTGCTGCATTGGGGTTTTGTCTGAAATTAAAAATTAGAAAGCTAAAAATTCAGGGTCTGGGTGAAATAATTTCTGACTGAAGAAAAAAAACCAGTATCAAAGCCCTTTTCTCAGTGGGAAGTCTGCACTTTCCACGAGGAATGAAATCCCAACCTGCTCTGCTCTCTACAGGAAGATATTTGCTAGGGCTGGCAATTGCAACTGAAGCTGCCGGCACTCCACCAGCGGGAAACAGAAAGGACTGTTTGTCCTTGCCGTGTCTCCAGGAGGTGTCCCTTCCTTTCCTCCTGGAAAGTCCCTTCCTTTCCAGACGGCTGGAAGATCCAATTCAGCAGAGTATTAAAACCATGCGTAACTTCACATTTAAGAGCCTTAACGAAGAGGGATGTACTGCTGAACTGGGGACTCGGCACCTCAGTGGCTTGCATTTTTAGTTCTATTGTTACAAACATTTAAACAACAAGCAGTTGCCCTGGTATGATAAAGACCCCTCTTCTCAGAAACCGCAGTTGAGCGTCTGTGTCCTTTTTCAGTGCAGGGAGTATTAACACATGGGCACAAGTGCCAGCACACTCATGCCAGTGCAAAGAGGATCTTTAAAATACTACTGCCCAAGTCAAGTGTTCAGATGTTCTCCATTTCAGAGCGCTCAGGCTGTCACTGTGCTCTATCACAGTCCTCATCTAACTCTGAAAGTTTAATCACCTTTATACAAGCTATGAGATTTAAGACATGAGTCAGCTAATCAGTTTCAAATAATTACTCAATTAGAAAAACAAGTTGATGGTTTCCCTTGAACAGAAGCAGCACAAGGAGAATCACAAAACTAACAGATTTTTAAGCAAACCTAAGTTAAGGGGTTTTAAAAATAAAAGGACAAAAAAATACCCAAAACAAAACATAACATAGAAAATAATTATTTTTGTTCTTTTAGCAACTAAATTTTAGGGGGGGGGATGTAGAATCACTGCTGAAGTTTTACACTATACTCCAGTGAAAGCTGATTAATTGGCCTGAATCTCCACATTAACAAGCACTAATCCTCTTGTCAGGGGACCTGCTTACAAGCTTCTCTCCCCAGTCATGTAAAAGCACTGATGGGAACAGAGATCTGTATCTCAAAGCACTGTCCAGCCAGCCTGGGATTATCTCTCATCTCCTAAACCTTAACAGCTCTGTAGAAAGGCAATTAAACTTCCAATGTTAGATTAAGTCAGAGCACAGTAGAAGCTCGATCAGTTTGACATGGAAAGGCCTAACACAAGCTCCAATGTTATTGTTTAAAATGTCTATTTGCTCCTAACACAAGCATCAGCTGGTATCAGCTAAGGGTCTCGGACTCAGAAAAAGAGTGCACTCATAAGGTATTAAACAGTATCCTACATATTATTTTTAGTTATTTTACAAGCGCTTGTATTTTATACATGCTAATGAGACACTGCAAGTTGACTGAAATAATTATTACATTAACACCCTTTAACAAATCGTCTATTGTCAAGAATTCGTGGATTGGTCCTGTGTAGAAAGCCTTTAATGCTCCCTCTTTTGTGCAAGTGGAATTTCACTCCGCAGCAGAACTCGGCATAGCTGCAATGTTTTTTGCTACTGCTTGAACTTGTATCATGACTGATGGAGCCACATCATGCCAGCAAACTAAAAACTACAGTGTTTTTCTGGGATTTTTTTATCCTTGGGTTAACTGTGAACAGCCCAGAACAGAGTTCAAGCTCACATCTCTGGAGCTATAGCAAGATGCCTTAATATGGTTTAATCATTACATCCTCTCTAAACTAAATGGCTGTATGACATTATTTAAAAAAGAAAGAAAGAAAAGCCATTGTGTTTTCCCCAGGGAATTGCTTGACACAAAGATTTTGGAAGATGCCTAAATATAGACAGTTCTGGTGAGATCTGGGTCTCTGCAAGATAACAACTCTGCACTATTTTTGACCATTTAACAAAGATGCTGGGAACACAACGGCTTCAAACAAGCACTGCTTTGGCTCTCCCCAGCACTACAGAAAATACAGAGGTGCTTAGAGAATCATAGAGTAATTTAGGTTAGAAAAGACCTTTAAGATCATCTAGTCCAACTGTTAACCTTATACTGCCAAGTCCACCACTAAACCATGTCCCTAAGTGGACACATCTTTTAAATACCTCTGCTTCTGAGAGACTCCCATCATCATCAGTGTAAAAAACTATCAATCCTCTACTAAGTAGTACATCAATCAAAATAGTGGCATGGAAATCATGATCCATTAAGTACTTCACACTTGATTACCCATGACATTTTAGAGAGGGTCATACATTGATGAGTTGCTTCTGTCTTCTTTGCCCTTTGCTATTTGGAGTGCATGACCACTTTTTGTTCATTACTAATGCAAAGTTTAGCACCAAGCTTAACTCCAACAAAAGGAAAACAGCAGCTCAATTGTTTGTCCTTTTCCCCTTAAATTTGCTCAAGCTGTATGTTTCTTCATTCTACACAGATCACACCTTTTCAGAAGAAGTGTCAGATTATGGGGCACATGCAGGTGCACCCTTGTTTAAACGTGACATTCGCTACCAAAGACATGCTGAAAGCAGAAGACTCAAACCACCAGGATTTCTCTAGATAGCTTTTTTCCTGATTCTATACTAGATGCGAAAATCAGCCTGAAGATTTGCTCCTCAGTGGGCTAACTTACAAAACCCCAAAATACACAGGGAGGTATCTGGAAGCCATCATTCTACATTTGTTCTCTCTTACAGCTTGATGCCTCACAATGAGGTGTGATCTTACGGCTACAGGGGAGACCGAAACAGTCACCCAAGTGTAATTCCTGGCTGTGTCACAGAGGCAGAGGATAGCCTATCTGACCTTCCTCTGGCATTCACAGGCACAGTGTGTATCACAGTATTAAGAGGAAAAAATCATTCATTTCCTTCCAGCTTGGCTAGCCTCGCCCTCTGCTCAGTAACATCCAGCTCATCTCCCTGAGGATCACGGGAGATTCCCAGGCGTGGATAACCCTTTCTCACAAGGAGTTAATGGCAAGAAAGAAGCACGGAGCAGTAGAAGAGAAAGCAGGGCTGTTCCTTTAGACCCCCTAAGTTGAAGGGTGTAACGACACAGACACCCAGAGCGTAAAATTCAGTATCCTTCCCTCAGTTTATCCACTTACAAAGTGGCAATAAAATCCACAATAGATACATCTAAAGCTGTTGTGAGGTTTAATTAAGCAATAAGTGCATACAGAGCACTTAGAGATCTCCAGATAACAAGGTATCTGTACACGAGAGGAGGTGATTCCTTCTGATGAAACAAAATCTCATGGCAACAACCTGGCAAACCCAGCAGGGAATATCCAGGGCTGCCTCAACTCTCCTTTTACAGCCTCGGTAGAGGAAGCTTAGGGAGATTGTTTACCCGCGCTTTTGCATCACAGGCTTTGGCAGGATGTTTGAGAGGATGCAGAGAAATGCCTAGATAGGCTGAGCACTCAGAGCTGTGAAATACAGTCCCTATTTAAAAATCAAAGAGCTGGGAATCTGCTCCTGCCAACAAGCCTTTCAATAGAGAAGAATAATTTAGCAAGAATAGATGAAATCTCCCACCTTAGGGTGATCTGGGTGGCTGTGAGGAGAAATGCATTTTGGCATATAGTTCCCACATTCTTTTGTTAAACTTCTGTTGTCTGGGAAAGAGCAGAGTGCCAGAAGCCCTTGCAGGTGAATACCTTGGCTGTCTCAAGCTCACTTGATTCAGAGTGATAGCATGTTTATCTAGATGTTTGGAAAGTTATTAATGAGATCAGCAAATCCTTTCCATGTATAAATTATAAATCACCTTCAGCAATGCCATGTAAATTATCAAGTCAAGTGAGAACATGCTTATTTATCTGTGACAGTCTTTTATCACCAATAAATAAAAGCAAGAGAGGGGATTATCTGAGGAGAAGTGTATCACCCACAGCACTGAAGCACAATCTGTTAGGTCACAAGCAGAAACACCAGTGCAGCAGACCCCCTGTTACGCTGCATAACACGACATCCTGCCGGAGATGCCAGCAGTGGCACTGTGCCAACCTAGGAATAGGAAAGCAGCACGCTTGCTGTCCAGGCTGCTGACCTTTTTCAGAATGGTTTCCACCACACTAGTGCATCAGCACTCGCTCTGCAGAGAGCAGATGTCTCCCCCAAACTCACACTCAGTGTCTCTTCTCATCATCACACCTCCCTGCAGAGCAAAGTAAAGACACTGGATATACAGAGCCTGGTCTGGGGGACCTGTTTTAGCAGCTCTAGCAAGCAAGAGGTTCAGAAGAAGAACAGCCAGAGAGACACCAGTTTTATGAGTGGCTGCTGCGAGTTCTGGAGAAGAATTACAATTTGATCCAGGCTTTGCTTTTAAATCTTTTCCTATCCTGAATTCACAAGACACATCATGCACTAATTCCTTTTAGCTGATGTATGGTATCTTTACATCACAGCCCTGCCCATCCTACTTCGAGGTCCAGATAACCCACAGATTTACAATACAGCTGCTGCTCTAAGAGTACAGGATTTGGCCTGGTTGCGCAATGGGCATATCACCTGGTAAAATTTGAAAGTAGGTTTGTTTACGGAGGCAATCATTTGATGAATGCTTTAAACCAAGCTTTCTCCAAGAGTTCTGCAGAAAGTCTCCTTTTGTATGAAAAGGTACATAAAAAAATACATGACATTAAATAAAATCCTGGGCAAAAGAACTGCAGAAACTGATGTTAGTCATGAGCAAAAATAGTTATGATAGGTCACTTCTCCCCCAGCTTAGCCTTTGCCAGGCAACTCCAGGGAGGCTGTCAGCAGACATGCCAGTGAGCCGGTGGAAATGATGAATTAGGAGAGAAGGTGGCAGGGGTTCTCTGGCTCGCTACAGGTGAAGCATCCAGAGTATGAATTGGAGAAAAACTGGAGTGGCTGAAAGCTTACATGGTGGAGGTGCTTACTGCTCCTATGGGAGATTGAGCTCACACTCTGGGTGCTGCAGGAAGCACACAAACCAAAGCATGAGATAATGCAGCTTCAGGAGAAGACTAACTCAGCATAAGGAACAAGCCCCCAGCTGACCCAATCGCTAAAGCAAATGACTCAAGTGGCTGTGTTAAAGCTAGCCAGCACTAAGGAACAAATGATGGGTTTCTTCCCTCTCTTCATGCAGACCACTGGAGGCCAGTCCCATTTCTGGCAGGGCAGCGGATGAGCCGGCCCAGTGGGGCTTTGCCACCTTGCCCTGAGCCTCCTGCGCCCCCGGCCACCAGAGCAGTTACCCAGAGGGCACAGCCGACGGGCTGGGATACAGGTCGGGACACAGCCCAGCCTGCAGAGCCTTTACCCCGGCAGTGGTGACGCACCAGAAGAAAAGCTTCCGTTCAAATTCCTGCTGGATGTCGTACAGCTGCTAATCAGGAGAAAGTGACAAAACAAACACAGTTTTGCCCCTAATCTGGAAAAGTATCCGTCTCCGACAAAACTATTGGCAAATAAACCTAACAATAACATCCCATTTTGGCTCAGAGGCACTCATAGTTGACATGATAGAGCTATTTATTTAAATATCTACATGATATGTAAATCAGTGCAAGATCATAAACAAAGAATTTAGTTGTGGTAACCATGGAGCTATTTAGAAATGGCCAAAAGCACCACTGACTTCAGTCCAGGCCACAAAAATTCACTCTAGCAAAGAAATATGGCTGTAAGTCTCACTGAGGCTTCACATACTCTGGAGCTGGTGTGTGACTCATGTCCGCCCTGATCGCCCCGCACTCTTCCTGATACGATAAGTTATCTTATGAGTGCTACTGTTATCTACTCTCACTAAACCATATCAAGACTTAATTTTGCCACAGCAATTAAGAGAATGCTATCAGCAGCATCCAAATTGCATCTAAGATCATTTAGGAGAATGAGGTTTTAAAATACTGTTGACAAGGGGATGTGACACCAGTTAAACAAATATCCTTGGGTATGCAAGACTATTTTCAGCACAGAGGCTGAGGTAGAAACATTCCCCTTTTTCTCTCTGCCTTAGTCACTTATCAGTGCATTCATCCCCAACTACAGAAAAACACCCTGCAAAACTTCACTGCCTTCCTGGTGTTCTGTGACTGTTAAGTTTCACAGTAAGACACCATGCAACTACAGATAGATGACCCCCAAGAGCAGTCCCAGCAGACACCTACAGCCACCAAAGACTTCTCCCCTGTGCCCACCCTACAGAATGGTTACCTGCGCTCTGCCTTTATCCACCAAAACTGATCTCACTGAGAATTTGTTAGGTTGCCACAGCCAGAAGTGATTCAAAGACCACCATTTGCTGGAATTTTCAAGCAGTTTGTCACTTGATTACAAAAATCCTTATTAGCCTATCAAAAAATACACAGGAGAACCTGTTCTTTTGAAAACTAATCCTCAGATCAGCATATTAGTTTTCTATGTTCCTTATTTGCAATTACTGAGCACTTTTTCTTGCCTGCATTCATTCATTAAGAAATATACACTCAAATAAACAAACCCAAGATTTACTAACAGAACCAAGCCATGACTTGAAGGAGTTAAGCAGAGCAGGAGGAAAAATGCTGGCTGCAACGAATTAGTTGTGGCATATCAAGTTCATTTTCTAGACATATTTTTCCTTTGTGAAGGTGCAGCTGAACAGCAGCCACTAATGGGTCAGTAAACTTGCACTGTGCCAAGCAGAGCCCAAACACTTGAGATGAGCAACCAACTGGGCAAGAGGGGAGATGGTTGTTTCACCGTATTTTATTCTTATGCATTTGCTTACATTTTGTGAATGTGCAATTTATTTTTTGAGTTCTGCCCAACTCATAATGGGACATAAGCAATTTTTTGAAAGACCTTTATGAACCAGCTTCGTCAACATTAAGTGGGTTTTGACACTGCAACCGCTTAGTGACTTTATTCTGTTCAGCTGCACAGAATTTTAGGGCTTCAGAGGAATATGGGGTTTGAATATCTAACTAAAGGAGAGTAAATTCTAGGCCTAAATTAGATGTTCCCTACCCAGACTGCCTTAAAGCAACAACGAAAGAAGGAAAGTCACTCCCACACGGGAACAGTTATGCTGGGCTCATGCATGGCCTTAAAAACTAGCTCACCAAGACCCCTTGCTGAAGGCTTCCCAGGTCCATGGAAGTGAAACAGGAGCCTCCGTGCTGGAGCTATGTACTGCACTGCCACTACAGCCTGCCCCAGTGAGAGCCCATGGGCTAGGGGCACCCAGCTGCGGTCCCTCCCCACTGCACACCGGACCCTCAGACAGGAACAGAGGAAGCGCAGTCCAGAAGACAGAGCCGCTGCCCTGGTATATTAAAAAGTTTCCCAGAACTGCTGTTAAGGAGCAGCCTCAGTATCCAAATACTTTAATAGTTACCTGAACATTCACAGAGCTGCGCTGACTCATAAACCAACTGCACTTGAAATTCTGCAACTGGGGATTAAACGCGCTGCCTCAGAGCTCGTTCACCTTGTTACACACACAGAGCCCATGATAAAAAGCATTTGCAATTCAAAGCACTCACGGATTCAAGGTCAGATTTCTTTCAGTTTCAAGAATTCTTCCTATGTGCAAAGTCTAAAGCACTGATACCAACAGATTGATTTTTTAGCATCTACCTCAAGAAAGCAAAGATGAAGGCTATCATTATTTCAGCTTCTTGAGGGGGACTTCCCTGTCATTGTGTGTTAGTGACTTGTTAAACAAAATGTTTTGCAGTAAATCACATGGAAATGTGAACTCAGCAAATGCCAGAGGCAATGACAGGCGGATATAAATGACAATTAGAAAGGTGTGTCCGGATGCTTGAGGTATGAGCCATGATAAAGTGCTTGTGAAATTTCACCTGCCCGGATTGGGACAGAGGTTGTGGCCTTCAGAGAATAAAAAAAAAATAATCAGATGTGCTAATTAAAAAGAAAACTAAATGTCTGAACAGACATCCAAATATTCCAACCTCAGCAGGGAACAGAACCTACAGATTGTGGGAATTGGTCTGAATCAGACCTACTAAATGGTCACAGCAAGCTTGGATAAAGACAGTACAAGCCAATGGTTACTTAGCTGGCAAGAAGACAGAATTTTTCCCACATAATCATTCATTTGCACTCACAGGCTTCTAAAATGGATTTAGCAGATCTCTGTTCATCTTCTCTGAGCTGCTTTTGGCTTTTTAGAAAATATATGGAGCTGATAACGATCCTTGCAAATTTTGAGAAAGAAAAGCAGACAGACATATACTTTAGCTGATTAAATGTTTAACATTAACAACATCCATTACCATCACCGGCAGCTAGAGATGACTAACAAGGAACGTGAAATCACATTAGTGCATTCAGCAAACCTTCAGAAAATGCTACTTTTCACAGTCAAAAATAGCATACCTTACCAGCCCAGATTTCATCAGCCCATTCTGTCAGCAGTAAAAGCTGTTTCTAGGCCACGGCATTTTCCATTAATGCAATCTGATTTGCCACTGCATTTTTAGAAAGCTAAGGTGAATGTGTGATACTGAGAGAGGGCAGTGGGTAATCCCGAAATGAAACTCCTCATGTAGGGCAAGGTCAAAGAACAGCTGCCTATGGAAAACCCCACACAGAGGCATTTGCATACCACATTCTAGCTGTGTATTCTCAGGAGCTTTGTACCAAGGATATTTTAAATAAATAGTATATACTTCTCAAGAAATGATTTAAAAGTATGGACATAATGACTTCTTATGCGGCTTTATTACTGACTGCACTTACAAATACGTCACCTGGCCAGTTTTATTTCCCACATTAGTTGATCTTTAAGAAGTTCTGATTATTACTCACATCTGTTCATAGAAACAGATAATCATATCTGTTTCTAGCAACAGAGAGAAGAAAACAAGCCAAAATAAAACACAATGCTATTTATGAAGCTACAATGTAGTGGTTACTTAAGATAAAATCCTGCCTCCATGTTTCTAAGAACTGTGGTACTATATAGAAGTAGTGACGAAAAAGCTGGTGGCAGGTTTTGATAGAGACAACTATCATTCATAAGCTACTGGTGAACTAAACAAAACTTAACAAGCTCCATAAAGCAATTAAAATCCAAAGTGTAAAGTAGATGTAATGACTCAACAGCCTGATCACTACTCTCATAAAACCAGCCTAATAACACACAGTCTGAGTCTCCTCGCATTGACATCAACATAAATTTAAGTAGCAAATTGAAATTCTCATCATTAGTGGAGTTTCACTGACATAAAAGTTGCAAGGCAAGAGAAGCAAACTCAAGGGCTGTGCACTGAGAAGACTCACAAGAAACCAGATTTGTGCATCGCACTAAATCTCTGTGTGGTTATGTTAGATGTCACTTCATGGGCCAGAGGCCAGCTATGAGCAGTTTGCTGCATGAGCTGTGTACTGTATGTTGTTTGACCAAAATCTCGCTCTCTGAAGACAATTAAGTGAGCACTGTCACTCTCATCTTAGAGTCAAAGCACATCCTTCCTGGCAGTGAAAACAGCCTGGAATGGTGATCCAAATATTCTCCAGTAAATTTGTCAAAAACCCCAACAAACACACACACCCCCCCCACCCCAAACCACAGAGGGCAAAGAACAGCATGTAAGCTCCCAGTTTTTGCATTTTAAACCTATCTCATTACTGGGAGGACAGCCCTCCTCCCTCCATCCCCCTTCTGCACCAGCAATAGTAATAGCTTACAACTTGTATGTGATTCAGACTTAAAAGATCATTCTCATTCTAGACTTGTAGCCAGCTGAAAAGTTTTAAAGATGTTGTAAGACTCAATACAATAAAACAACTGTCCTTGGTCTCCCAGATAACAAGCAAGGCTTTTTTAGCGTTTAAAATAATCAGTAAGCATTCCATGCATATTTAAAGACATCTTTGTATTGTTTCTTTACAAAGACAACTATGGCTCTCACAAAAGAGGCTGTTCATGGTCTTCGGTAATGCAGAGTATATTAATTGGGCAATACCTCACAGTTATTTTGGAATGCTAATTCGGACAGACCATAGATCTCACTGCACTGACTGGTCACTTGCTGCCTCTTTAGAGGGGTGGCAGTGAATTAGGAACACACGATGTTTGTGAGGTGAATTTCAAGCACGCTCGGGTGTCACAGTATGGTTTGAGCAGCGCCCCTGAACCACAAAATCTGGTGGGTTGCAATTTAACAATCTAGTTTATGTGCCAGATATCACTGATAGGTTAAGATCAGCTTTTAACTTGGGATAGAGGAAGAGAGTTCAAAAATTAACTAGATACTTCCTGCCAACATCCATCACCAAGCCCTGCCAGGAATGAAGCAGCTATTATTCATTGCTTATGCAGCTCATATCAAAGTTAGCCCTTGAACTGATGATATTAAAGAGTCTATGCTACATAGTAATTTGGGACATCACCTGCCTTCAGAAAACACAAGCAGGATGCTTAAGCAAATAGAGCTACCCATGAATCAGAAACTTCCACAGCTTGGCTTTAAACAGAGGAGCTCAAAGCAGCCAAGGATTTGCATGAATGCCACTGCACCCTTCCCTCCCGCCCCCCCTGGGGCTGTGCCCTCAGCAGTGCCTGGAGGGAGGCTGAGGAGGGAAAATTGAGCATGGCTCAAGCACCACCCTTCAGTACAAGCAACTGAAGGAAGCAGAACAGAGCGGTACCCCTCTGAAGTTGGAGGTTTCTCAAGGAGCCCAAAGCTCCATGACTAAATGAGGCAGCCTCAGGCTTCTTATGTGTGCTTATTGGCACTGGTTTCTCAGGACCATAAACCCCACTGAAACCCTCTGCCTCCTTCATTACTCTCTGCACTGCAGAAGCTGACTCAGCAAGGCCCCAGGGAGCTTTGAGCTGAGGATAGCTTCATGGGAAGAGGCTTCCAAATCCACTCTTTAGCAAAGCCTGGTCCGTAATTCCCTTCCCTTCAGTATTTTCCAGACCAGGAACAGTTTTAGTCAAATACCTTTGCTATCCTTAACGGTTTAAGTACCTCAATTTGCCCAGCTTATTTTGTCCCAGTACAGCCAGCAGCTACATAATCTGGCTTGCAACATTATCTCCCCTCATATATTCACCATTACATTGCCTTTTCTCTTTCTCAAAATGAAACCTTGTTAAATCGCCACAAAAAAATGCAAAGAACCAGAAAGACACTTCTTTCCTTTAAATGTTTTCCACTGACAACACACAAGTATTTTTGATGACTTATATCTTTAAGAGCTGAGCAACCACAACAGTCTACAAAAGCCCACTTTCAGTTTTTCATGATTTATGTGCTTCTTACAGAAATAGATGCACAGGAATTCAGAAGCAGTTCCCAACCAATGGAAGCCAACACCTCACAGGGCCATGAGCTCCCTCCTTGCATGGCACTCGCCTGGCAGGTGGATGCCACCACCACAGCCCAGCCAAGGGCTTCCAGCACTGGCACCTCAGCTCTGCTGACACATCCTTTCTCACCACTCAGCATTGTCACTACTGACCCCAGCCCTTATTTCCTGCCACTCCCTCCCTGCTGCAATGATATTCCCAGCAAAAGATTTAAATAACAGCCTGGGGTACAAAAAGAGTGACTAATTTTTACATTTCCAGTCATGGTGATCTCTAACAGGCAATGGCATTGACAAGCCCTTCCTGCAATACTCTCTTTAGCAGGCATTTTTCTGTGGAAAGGTGTTCCTAATCATATCTTAGGGCAATTAGAAACCCAAATTATTTTTCCCTTTCTCCTCCCAGTGATTGGATGGCTGTGCCCTTGAAGTAAAGCCAAGCCAGCCCCCATGCAGCAAGACAGGTAAAGCCAGGCAGGGTGGAAGCAGGAAGTGCTGAAGGACCCCAGCACAAGTCCCCAGGGGACATGACTTCAGCTGAACCTGCTGAGATTCAGGAGGATTGCCCTGCAAACGAGGACTTGGGTAGAAACAGGTGGGTCAGAAAAGGATGAAACTAAACAGATTAGCAAGACTGACTTTTAAATGGGGAAGAGCATCCCAGTGGTCAAGCAAGTGACAACTTCAGATGTCAATATGCTGCCCCATAAGTGCTCAGTGGTTTTCAGACAGGGTTAAATAGATAGGTAATAGGGGACAAAGCACCTTCACCCCCCCTCACATGATAAGAGTGAGGTCCTAATATCAGGTAAACAGGGTAACTGTAAACTTGTCATATTTTATTGCTGTATTTTATTGCCTTGGTATTGCAGAATAACGCCTTGACTCCCATGAGAGCACTACAATAGTCTTTATGAGTTAAGAAACTGTAAAATGTTAATACTAAAATCAGTAGGATCTCTCAGCTAAAAAACACACTTCCAGTTTATTAAAAACTAAAACCCTGTGATTTGCTAGCACTCACATAATTCAAAGGAATAATCCTTCTCCAGCACTTCACTAAGCTAGCAAACAAAAATGAGTGTTGTAGGTTGAAGTTACTCTTTGATCTGGTAAATAAATCCACAGTGAATTCAGGTTCAATTACCATATTTATATTTATGACATCCACAGTGCTGTAACAAGTTAGTGACAAATGCCAGTTTCATATAGAAAACATGCATTAACATGCACGAGCTACAAAAAAGAAAAATCAATTGGCTCTATACAGATGTATCAAAACGTTCTTTGGCAGTTTTATACAGTCTTTTATATGTATTTGTCAATGCATTTGATTGCAGTTCTAGTTAGTACAGCAACCTACTATTACAAAGAAATTTCTAGCTTGGTATACTGAAAAGTAAAATTTGCTTTACTGATATTTGTGTGTGTGCACTTACATGCATATTCACAAATGCAGTCATTGTTACTACCGAAATTTCATTTGCATGCAAAATACCTCTGGTGCAAATTACCAATAACATAAGGGAGCCCATGAAATGTTAAAGACTTCAAAGGATGAGAGAAAAAGTATTTGCATTTTGGGCCTGATCCAAAGCCCATTAAAGTCAAGGGGAGTCTTTCCATTGGCCACAACAGATGTTCTGACTTGAGGAAGTTTTGATGCAAGTTATTGACATAACAGTAGGCCAGCAAGACCACAAAATCCACTTTCTGAAGAAACCAAAAGTTAACTTTGCTAAATGCTGATTTACTGCTTTTCGTCATGGCAGTTGTCTCTCAGCTTCTCCTGGGACAGTCTTTGCTGCCTCTCCCACCACCTGCAGCTCATGTTTCTGTTTGATACCCCACATTCATTCCAGTTTTTACACCTACACATTCTTCTCGTTGATGGCTTTTAAGTTCTTTCTCAGTCTGCAGATACTTAACTTTGTAATAGTGTTATTTAATTCCAAAGTGACTTATGAGACAAGAACCTATACAGGACAATATAAAAACTTCCAAAACCATGTTTTGATAGATCACTACCTATAAAGCATACAGACATCAACTGCTTTCAGCCTTTGAAAAACTGCTAGTGGTTCCCATAACACAAGTAAACTGCTAGCTGCTCTCACCTATTTGAGAATGCTCAGCTTAATATTGCTTCAGCAATATCTGTCCTATTCCATCAATATTTTAGTGCAATTTTTCATCTGGCCTAAACAAAATAATACCTTCTTCACCAAGGCAGAAAAAACCTGTTCACATAAAGGAGAGGAAGCACAATGTGGTAAAAGCAAACAAGTGATTGGACTTGCAACAGTGCAGGTACCGAGGAGAGGAAAAACAAGTTTATTTAAATAAGCTTGAATAATTTATTTCTTTTGGAAAGGAACATTTTTCCTGGCATGACCCAAAAAGAAACGAGTTAGTAAAAGGAGCATTTTTCTAGCACAAGCATTATTAACAAATGCCATACCTATTCTATATACGTCACCAGTAAGCAAAAATCAAACCCACTGCAATGGGGGGGAGGGGGAGAGCGGAGGGGGGAGGAACATACTAGGACACAGTGTACATTTTTCTTCCTCTCTATACTTCAAAGTCATAAGCACTCCTCATATTTCACGGTAAAAGGTTTTATTTCTTGGTTCCCGCAGCTCAGGTAATGATATCGTAACTCAAAGGCAGTGCAAGACTCGCTATAGCTCTGACCTCGTAAACAATTTTAATATCCCTTCTCCACATCCCAGTGGATACAGCACTGCACCTGAGCAGCCACTATCTCCTCAGTAGGTACTTGTTTATTCAACTTGTAGGCGAGCACATGCGCTGCACATTAAAACCAACCTGGATGCAAAGAGAAGGTTTCCGTCTGCATGAGGGGGGCCATCTTTCAACGAGCCAAGGTAAATTTGCCAAATATCCAAGTTGTGTGGGAGTGAATGTGAAATTGAGCCAAAACACAGCACAGACTCACAAAGCAAGGCGCACAGCACCGCATCTGCTACACACATCTATGCTGGGCTTCTTGAAGTGTTAAAGAGAGCGTGTTGTTTTGGAGTGATGAAAGCAGTGATGATACTGCTGCAAACAGGGGCAGAGGAAGGACCCACACAGAAGCAGCACTTCTGCTTGTCTTTCCAGGCAGAGCTCCTTGTGGCTGCTCTTCAGCATCCCTGCCATACCATACCGTGACCACAGGCTCAGATAAGGAGGGGACACTAAGGTCAGTAAAATAAAGCTACCTCATATATAGAGCCACAATCTTTTGGAAAAGTCAGGGCCTGTTCAGTGTTGCTCTGGCTCTGCAGTAGACTGCAGCAAATTGGTAGAAGGGTATCCAAGACACAGAAAGAGGGTTCTGGTTAGCTGAAACTAGCTGGTAGTTAACTGGAAAACTGAAATGCAGGGCAAGACCTCTAGCAGCCAAGATACCTCTTCAGCTGAAAGTTTCTCTTGGGGGAGCACAAGCATCTATTTCTAGGTCAGACCTTGAGAGCTACCTTTCAGCTGTAAGACGATGGTGACCCCACAGCAACTGTGCAAGAGCATTTATCAGAGGAGGTAAGACTGGAGGCAAGCCCAGTTAGTCTATTCCCCTGTCCCACAGGAGGATAACCTGTACTTAAACCATGCTACTAGGTGTCTAACTTACTGTGAAAATCCTCCAATGCAGAAATTCCCTCACATTCCTGGGCAATCTGCACTGGCAGTACAGATCTCTCTGATTATGGTTCATTTCCCCACACACATTTCCTTGGGTCTAGTCTAACCTTCTCTTTTTGCAATTTAAGACAATTATTTGCTGCCTTGTAACCAGCTCTATCTTCACAGCCAACTTCTACACACCTCTGGTTAAAGAGGAAAGGTGAGAGACTTTTCAAGATATCTTCAACTCTAAGCAAATCCAAACTTTGAACTCCTTAAAGTGAGCTCCACAGTAAGTGCTAACATTGGCAGAAGGGATGCCTTAGTCTCTTAAACCTGCATGAGGGCTACAAATCCATCAATCAAAGTCTGGACTAGTTAAAAAGACACTGCATAGTATTTCAATTATTTCCTCCTGGAATCAGGCCAAAATATACTAGTTGATGTGAATAGGTAAACCAAAATCCACTACTCTCTGAAAAACCTCTTCAAGAAACAAATTGAAAAGTGCTCTCAAAGAAAATTTATCTCTCCTTATCATGTGTACTTTTTTGCTATCGAAGGTCTGCTTGCAAGATTCATGATGCTGAGCTCAGGGCAATAAACAATTTATTCTGAGAAATCACAAATAGACAAGATATAGGAATTACAAGCTAATACAGGAAGAAAAGGCAGGTCAGATCAGCACTGGGCTATCCTGGTAGTGTCTCTATAGAGCATCAGTAATGCTTAATAAAATTAATTTTATATCAGGGTTCTGTTTCTCCAGGTTTTCACAAAAAAAAAAAAAAAAAAAAAAAACACCAACCCAAAAAAAAAAAAAAAACACACAAAACACCAACCAAAAAACCCCCCCACACCAAAAATAGGTATCTGGAAAAGGACAGGGGTTATTCTCCAAAAAATATTGCGAGGTCTGATTTTCTATTTGTTTGGCCCAACTCACCCATAGCCTCACCACCATGGCCAATTCTGTACAGGGAAGTTGTCAATCAGGGCAGTAGCACCAACCAGGTCTAAGTCTCAAGACTGTGGAAAAAGCTCCTCAGAAACATTAAGAGCCTTTTTCTGATATCTGCCAACACTATGGCAAGGGAAAGGAGGAGCCTTCATCTTTTTCATCACAAAAAGTGCTAAAGTAAGTTGCCACAGTATCACATTTCCATATTCACTTCAGATTCTTTTATAATGGGCAAATTCTGCCCTCCGCTATACTTCAACACCCCCTACTAAATCTGTTCAAGCAGCATAGGTATAATATTTGACCTAATTTAAAGACCAAATAAGGTTCTTGCACTTAGACAGGCAACTTTTTTCTTTGCCCTACCCACAAATCCCTGTGACACAATACTTCTAACATATTGCAAATTTCTGAAGAGTTATTCCTTCCAAACAAGTATCTTCCTTGTTATTTAGCTGGGCTGAAGGGCAGTTCACCATCATTTATGACAGAGGCGCAGAGACAAGTGAATAGCAATTACTCAGCATTTGTTAAAATGACGGCCTCACCTTTAATAATTGCACAGTCACATTTCTTTGCACGGGGTCAAGCAGAACTCCGGAAGGGAGACTTGCTGATTGACACAAATATGTTTGTATTTCAAAGGGCAAACTACAAAGTCAAATAAAAGGCAGTGTTTGCACAAGAGTTAACTTAGCCATTTGGCATTCTCAAAGAGCTCAACAATCCCACAGAAAAATGTCTCTCCTTTGCTCTGCTACAGTACATCTTTAACTCAAACTTTAATACAGGTATACAGAGAGGTCAGATTACCATGACCCCTACAGAGGGCTAGCTAAACGCACAACCAGAAGAAAGAGGAGTTATTAGTGACCTCTAAAGCAGCAGAGCAACATGGTGGGCAGAGCTCCTTCCTCCCAGTACCCCCCCAGTGAGCTAGGTAGCTGATAAAACCTCAGCTACAGTGCGAGTTAGAGCTACAGGGGTCCTCTGTATGGATGGACAAACCAACATCCAACCAAGCAGGAAAGAGACCTCTTCTGTCACACTTCGACACCCCAGTTACAGTTTGACTTGAACTAAAAAGACCAGCTGCACAGTCACCATTCCAGTGCAACCTAACAGGAAGGAGATGTGACAATAAGGCCAAATACTGCTCTTGGGATTGCACCATTCCTGTTAAGACAAGGGCAGTTCCTTGCAGTGCTGGATCAGACTCATGGTGCACCTCCTTCAGCCTCCACCTGAGCCAGTGCTGCTCTTTCACAGTGGACAAGGTCTCCTGACCCTTCATGGAGCTAGCCAGCTGCCCTCTTTGGCAATGCTGTGGCTATGCTCCTTTCCCTGCTACTACCACTCCACAGCAAGTGACTGTAGGTGGATTTTGTTCTCCTTTCTCTCACAAATTAAAATTCTCTGTCTATCCTAAAGCTATAAATGGGTGCTTTCACAGTGCCCACAACCCTTTGAGCTCACTTTCCCAAGCTATTGGGTGTGTTGAATTCAAGGTTACCAAGTACATTAATTTGGGGTACATTAAAATTGGGTACCGAGTACATGTCTTCAAAGAGCCACAGAGAACTTGAAGGTGAATCAACCAACTGGGTAAAGGATCTGCACACAGGTAGATGCAGCCAAAAAGGATGGAAATAGTCTTGCGGGCGATTAGCAACGCACCTTAAGTTATACACCCTGACTTCACCTCTTTATGTGGGGATGAAAGTTGAAAGAAATCAACTAGAAAGGCCTTTGAACCTCAAAGCATTTCAAAACTGTACATTATCAGCCATGTCTGTATGCATGCATTTGTGCCCAGCACCCACCGAAGTGTCATGTCCCGCCTGAAGTATTGGATCCAGTATTTTAATCTTCTATGGATTTACAGAAGTAGTCCAAATTTGGGTCAGCCTGACAGAACTGTGTCTGGGATTAGCACAGGAGGACAGTTTCTAATGTGCCATGGGAATGACTTCAGCAACAAACTGCAAAAAAAGTTCTTTCACATTAAATGTAACTATTGCTACTCTGAGATTAAATATTACCTGGAAATTACCCTCATTAACTGCACAGTCCTTGATTAATGAGCAGGTGGAATGTGTATAGGGACCTAGGCCTGATTTCAGCTGTCGTATTAGCTCTACCCTGGACACTTCTGATCACCACAAAAATAAATGAGGAAATCCAAGAACTAATTATGAGTGCACAAAATGTGTCAACCTAATAACTATGTTATGGTACTTCAGAGATTAAGAGGAGGTTGGCAGAATGCACAAGATGCAAACACCAAAGCCACTAAAGAGAAACAGCAACAGAATTCAGCTATCTTCTAGCATCTCTGGTGTGCAAGACCACAGGAAGCCTCTCAAGAAATAGTCTCTATTTCAGAATGACTCCAGTGCAATTTTGACAACTGCCATCGTTTGTTCATTGATTTAATATTGATGGGCACAGGAGGAAACTTCAGTGCTCACCCCCCTCCCAGTGCACTGACCTTGAGCACCGCCCAAAGGCCCCAGGGAGCCCTTCATCAGAGTGCAGGAGTTCAGCACGCAGCAAGCCCAGGGCAGGGGAGAGCATCCCACCCAAAGCTCGTGGCAGGTGCTACCGCAGGCTTGAAGGCACATAGGCTGGGGCTGCAGACCATGCACTGGGGAAACAGAACCAGCTTCTTTGGTTTGTCAGCAAACACAGTTGTATCTAGGCATCTCCCACTATACTTACCCAGCAGCCACTGCCCCCAAACATTTCTATGAAACTGTTTCATAGAGTAGTCCCTATGAAACAGTAGGGACTACCCACACACGCTCTTTTTAATTTGTGTTTACTTCTCTCTTGAAAAAGCTCAAAGCAGCCTATTACACATACCAGCTAAGTACAACAAAACTGAATGCTCCAGCATCTGAAAAGGAGTTCAGGCAACTTGTGCCTTACAATTGATCTCTTATTTCTCCCTACACTTTCCTTCTAATCCTCTATGTAATTACATGAGTTGCCTGATCTTCCCTAAGCTATCAATTCCCCCAAATGCATTTTCAAGTTGCCATCCTTGAAAGAGCCTGGGCACTGGATCAAGCTGTCTCAGCTTGAAGCAACCCACGCTGCTATTGATGCCTCCCCTGAAACGCGCTGGGTGCAGCTGGCCAGACCCTGAGCAAGGGTTGCCCTAGCCCAGCCCCGGAGGAGAACAGGCGAGGGGAAGGTATTGATCTGGTCCTTTTAACATGCTAATTTGCCCAGTGGCTGCTTCAGTCATTGCCAGGCTGGACACTTCAAAAGGAAACTGTTTTCAAAGCAGCAGTGTGTTTTTCAACTGCAGAAAACACTTAAAACTGAAAACAAATGAATTCAAGTTCACAGAAGCGCTGGTTGGTATCCTTCAGCTCCCCAGACAGAGATGTTTGATGTATGGCAAGACAGACTTGTTAATTAATGCTATTAAAATGTGGCCTGGCAAAAAGCCCCTGGGATTTAAAATAAGAAAATCCACTCCCTTTAAGTATACACTTTAATATAAAGATAGCCTGTATTAGTATCAAAAAAATTCAGCCATAACCTCTTGAAGTGTTCTCCTGACTTTCCTCACCTCCTCTTCTGAGAATTAAAATGTACTTAAAATTAAATTTCTGTAATTTAATTTCTATAATGCAGCATCAACACTGGAGAACATTTTGGCCTTTCTTAGCATTGATAATGGGAAAAATAAAGGCGATTGTTCAATCCCTTCAGACCACTGAAAATGCACAGCAAAGGCCAGACAAAACCCTCAGTGCGACAGAGACATTATTAACATATTTCGGAAAGCAGCAGCATTATTGACTTAACGCCTTTGCTACCAACGCAGGGTCTGCAATCACGGGGTAAATACAATGTGAGGAATGGATACAATGACAAGATTTAACTAATGGCTGGTGAAAGTACTGAAATATGTTCATACAGAAGATTTCCAGACAGAACACAAATCAATCGAGTGTTTTGCATCCCTGTTTGTGGCTCACATCATGCTTTTAGAGACAGGCTGCGAGAAGCAGGATTGCTCTCCAAGCTAAGGGAGATAATGAGTTGTAGCTCTGACCCACAGCATATCACCCTGCTTTCAAAGATTAGAAAGCTGAAAACTTGAATTTCCCTTCAAGTATGTGACTATTTCCAAGGCTGAAGTCAGTCTTCATTAGCAAGCAAGAGCAGCTGACCCCAAATGAAAGGAGGACCCCAGCCACCAAGCCCAGCCTGCTCCTCCGGACCCCAGCCCAGGGCAGCCATGACCCCTCAGTCCAAGCCCCAGCTGCACCTGCAGCACCAGCCACCCCCCTCCATGCCCACCTACCCCCACAGGAGGGAATTTGGGATGCTGCTGACCTCTAACCCTGGGCCACAAGGGACAAAAAGCCCATCAGAAGCTGTGGGAGAGTATAGGCAAAGCAGGGGAGACAATCATCAATGTGATGTTGGCTCTGGAGCAGGCAGCATCACTGGAGCAAACTTAGTCACAGGAACAAGCTATGAAGAGATAACACCAAAAAATATGAGCAAAATGGAACTTGTTTCCTTGCCACTAAATTGTTAGCTTTATGGGACTTCATGCTGAACGGTATGAAAAAAAATCCAATTTGCTTTGAAGCGCATTAGTCTAACATCCTAATTATTGTTTACATTGCCATTTGCCTTCTATTAAGAATTGAATAATTACCCAGCGCTCCATAGTTTAAAAATACAAGCAAACAGGATTATCTGGGTAATTAAGACACTGTACTGCAGCTTTGTACTGTGGCTGTACAATGTATTCCCATATAACAAGCAGAAGCAATAGCTATCGATTGCATTAGTTCAAATGATGTTTTAAGGAGTTCCAGCATGCAAGATGGGTAACTCATTAGAGAAGGGTGACCAATACCTTCTGAGAAGCATGGAGTGGGGAGAAGCTATTCTTATAGCTAGGACACCAGACTGTGTTTTCCCTCTGGTCTTTTTCCAGTCACAGACATACTGCGTTCCTCTAGCAAAGTTACCTGGTCTTCCTCCCTTGGTCCTCCAGCCTCTTCAGCACAAAAGAACATCCCTCTTCCTCTCCAGGAATCCCACATTGGCCCAGCCTGCTGAAGCCACAGCCTCTCTGCAGCCTGTACCATGCTGCACCAGGCCATCAGTAAATACAAGGCCTGTTCCTGAGCACTCCTCTTTCAGTGTGTTTGCATGGATGAACTTGATTTTACAGATTCCTTTAGTGAGATTTAAACCGACCCATCTAAGAAAAAAAGTAGACCAGCAATCTGAATAGACCAGACATCCATGACTAAATGTGCCAAAGCAAATACCAACTGTATGGGATAGCTCTTTCCCCCCCCTCCCCAAACCTTAATAGCCCATCCATATTGTACTTTAAACAGCAGGACCACCCCTTCTGGGTGACTATTAGGACAAAAGCAAAGTTCTTGCACGTCCCTTTGTTGTTTTAGAGAGCTATTCCTCCATTTAATTACGCCACCAGGTTTCACACTGCGAAGTTTACTACCCCTGTGAAATTACCTTCAAGTTAAACACTAATTGGACATCCAACAAAAACAAACCTCTCACAACCTTGTTTTTCCTTCTGGTTTCTTATAGGATGTAGCCCCAACATGATCAGGGTCCCAATTTCATACCACTGATTTATAAGGACACAAAATGAAAAACAGTACTTTGAAGAAATATAGTACATTCATGCAGCATGTGTTCTAACTTATATCAATAAACCTTTCAACAAATCCACTCTGAACAAGCCTGTGTTTTGGGAGCATTTAATGAGCCTCAGCTTTATTCCAAGCCAAAGGCAATTTTAAGTAAAGTTGAAATAAAGAAAAGTTAAAAAGAAAAGAAAGCCACTAAAACCAAAAATAAAATAAAATATGGGTTCTTGTGTAATGGTGACGCTTAAGAGAGCAGAACTTTTCTCACAGATGATTTTCTTCCAATAAATAAAGACAGCAGTTCATTTGTGCGTGTTTACCCAAGTGCTACCAGCCTCTTCCCCCTGCGGCACCAAAGTATAACCATGGGCCAAGTCTACTTCTGTGGCCAAACCAGCAAAGTGAAGGACACTACAGCAGGGCTGAGCAGGTCCTTGACTCAACACACAGAAAGTGTTGTAAAATGTCATGTTTTTTCATGCACGTGTGTGCGTGCACATTTATAGCACATTGGGGTTCCCAGCTCCTGAAACCGCTCATCCCTCCAGTGGAGGATGTAGCTACAGGAGAGCTTCATGGTCACTGGTGAATATCTGGAGACGACATCCAAGGACCTGCAGCCCCACCAGGCACGAGAAATGGCACTCCCTGCACCTCCAGCCATCGTTTCACAACAGCAACCAGTGTTTCAGAGCATAGGACTTTCCCCACACACCAGCTTGAAGTGAGCAAGCAGGCTGCAGAGACCAGGGAAAGAGTGACAATCAGTCATAGTCAAGAGGAGACCTTGAGACATGAGGAGCCCACTGTGCAGATATTACACTATCTCTTAAACAAAGAGATCAAAAAAAAAAAAAAAAATCAAAACAGAACCATTTGCATAAAATCCAAATCTTTGAGCTCTGCATAAACAGAAGGAGATTTTGGCTGGCGTTTCCAAAGGAAGCTCTTATCTCCTTTGTGAAATGGGGAAATGGGTGTGCTACTTTGCATGAGGGTGTATACAAAAGATGTAAATGAGGAGTTTGCTGCATGCAAAAGGCAAAGCAGCCGACAGCTGCCAATCCCCATTCACAGGGAGAAAGCACTTCCTTAGTCTCTAGCAGGAGGAAGAGAAGGGAACCAACATGTTTGCTTCCCAGGGAGGTGAAGCAGGCTCTGAATATTCATAAAATGGCCATTTAGTCATGGGAGTGTTAATTGTGTCTGATTCACAAAACTGTGTGACCTCACCTGCTCCTTGCAACATATCAAAAGGATGCAGCATAATAGAATGAAACCAGATAAGATATTTATCTCACAAGTTTGGGGGGCTTTTTGATGCAGTCTCAAGAGACTGAAGCATACTGTTGAGCATTTCTTTAATGACTTCTCACAAGAGCAATAAAGACCAAGCTCAGCGGAGCATATTATTAGACAGATAATAACCCTCATATAGCCAAGATGTAAATACTGAAGCCATCACACACAAGACGAGTTGTCTGGAAAGTTTTGTTTTGCCCCCTTAAAACAAAACAACCAAACAAACCACACACAAAAACCAGAAGGTGGTCTGTATGCCCCACAAAAGTCCACCCAGATGTGCCATGAAATTCATACCACCACAGCAGTTCATCTGGCTTTGATTCCAAGGACTGTACTTTTTAGTACATGTTAGTACTGTTAGTAGTAACATGCAGAACAAGGACCAGATATTGCTCCCCTGTGTACCAGCAGAAATTTTGTCAGGAATTCAGAAGGAAGCAATCCCAGCCTTTCTCCAAGGGATACATGAAGGGACAATTGCTCGACAATTGTAGCTTGACTTCCAAGGCGCCCAGGGAGGAGAAAAGCAATACAGAGCCTGCAATAACATTTAAATGGAGATTTTGAAATGCACCAGGTGGTACAAAAATCACAGAGGGAGCAAGCCTTGGAAGATCTATTGAGCTACATGAGAACATAACATAACCAAACCCCTCCTTCAGCAGAGAAGAGAACCAACTAAATTTGGTTCAGACAGACTGTGTTTCAGCATCGCTCCCATGCCCTTCCTGGTAGCTTCCATCTTCTCAGCTCCTTTTAAAACGTAACATGTTGAGTCTGTGCATTTTTTCTTTCCCCTGCCAAAAATAATCAACCTGAAAAAAAATCCTTCTGAAATCTCAATTCTGTGCTGTCTTAGTCACCCTTCTGATTACCCTTTTGTGCAGCCAGACTGTTCATCAGTGTTATTCTGATGAAAAAGTTGTCTACGACTAAAATGGGAAAGTACATACAAATTACTTCACTTCCCCACCCTTACGAAACCCACCAGCCAAAATTCTTATCACAGAAAGAAAAAAAATTATATAATTAGACTGTACCCTTCTGATGTACACTGAACTGCTGCTCTCAGTGATCACAGCCACTCTTCAAAGCCTCCGAGATAAAAAGAATCTTATCATTCAAATTATTACTTCTTAGGGATGCTCTTATCAAAGTTTGAAGGAAAATTCTAAAAACAGCAGTGATATGAAACCAGGACTGAGCCATATTTTAAATGACACTGGATTTTCTGCCAATTGGCCAATTCACAACTCAAAAAAGCAAGTGTAGATCAAGACAAAGCTGTTGGCTCTCATAACCTTTACAATATCGCAGTAAAAATCTCAACTGTCTCACATATTTATACTAAATGGCAGGTCTAAAATTGAGATTTGTAATTTCACAGCATCAAAATCGTCACAGATGGCTACAGTCTATTGCTTCTTTAATCTGTCTTTTCTCTCTTCCTGCTTGTTTTCCCCCCCTCCTCCTTTGAGTTAAAAAGATATGTGTTTTATCATAAGGAAATCATAGCTAAATCCAAACCACATTATATTAATGTGTAACAAAACAATTTGCATAACAATGATGCATAAAAGAGAAGTTTAAAATTACTTTATGTCTCAACTTTGCCCTAAAGCACCAATTACCTCAGCCTTGAGATGTGCCACGAGTTGGGGATAGCCAATATTCCACACTTACACTCTCCTAAAATGATAGCCATTGACACAGGAAATTTGGGGGAGAATAAATAGTAATGAGAAAAAAGCAACAGCAAGTTGTTGTATTTTTAACATCAAGTACACAGCTACAGATTCAGCTATGAGCAAAGAATCAGTGCTCACCTAATATTTCTACTGATCAGGACCAATTTTTTATAACCACTCATGTGACACACCTGTGGAGCTTCCCAAATAAATACAGATTAAATACTTGACTCCTTTCCCTTCCTGCCCTTGGTTTTTGCATATACACACACACACGTTACGTAAGACAATCATTATCAATAAAGTCAGCTGGAAAAAAAATGGCAGTCAGAGGAAGGAGATTTTTGTCATCGTATTCCAACACCTCCATACCACCAACTCGATGTTTTTTTTTTTTTTTTTTTTGTTCAAGGTCAGAGAGTCATTAACTCCCACTACAGGAATCACTTTAGATGTGAAGTGGCTTCCCATTATGCTTCCCACACACATTAGAAATGAAGCAAAAGCCGCTCAAGGAAGATGTATTATTTAAGAATCAGAAGGGTGAGCGAACTTGAAGCAGCTTTTAGGGCAACCCAAGTGCCGGCTGGTCCATCCCAGCACTGTGCAGCACAGACAGGTACCAGGAGGGACAGGAGCTCCAACATCTCCCATGGATCTCCCAACAACTGCAAAGCCCCTATCCGCTGGCCTAAACTCTTTCTGCCCACTGAGCTTTTGTCAAACATTTAAGATCTTAATCAATCCAAACTCTGACCCTAGGATCACAGGGGAAGATGGATGAGGAAACGGACAACCTCTGACCTTCCCTTGTATTTGTCCTGCCACAGTCAACCTACTGAAAAATAACTGAGGTGGAACCTGCTCACCAGCTCCAGTCCCAGCCCGCTACCCTCTTACAGCCTTTCCCAAACTCCAAGCCTCTCCCCTTCCATCACCAAACCTCTGTACCAAAACCACAGGAATCCTCCTCACTTCACCCTCCTCCTGCCCCCCGGAAACCTGCCAGAGCAGAACATTTGTTGAACTATGAAGTTGAGTGGGGAAAGAAAAGGGGAAGGCTCATTCAGCAGTGTCAAAGGCCAAACTGCTTTAACAGCCTCGCTGGAAACCAGAGAGTGAGCTGCATAGTTTTGGTAAACTTCATGAATTCATGAAGAGGAGCTTCCCTCAAAACTCTTCTGGCTGGAGAATGGCAAATGTGAGAAAAGGAAACCACAAATAACCGCTGATGAAATGTGTTTAGTGCTTTCAAATTACACGCTGGCTCAAATCCTCTCAAAATGACTAGTACAAGCCAACATCACTCTGGAAAGCCCAAGCAACGGAACACTTCTATCTCCTTCGTAAATATGGCATCACCTGATCTGCATTTTACTTGGGAAACATGAGAATTAGGTTTCCTAGGCCCAAGCCTCCTTGCGGCTGAGAGCCGGTAGTTCAACACCGCAAAATAAGTGAACAAAAAGCATCCCACTATCACCACTGCCCACCTGCAAAACCTCAGGAGATTTCCCTCAAGCAACACAGGATTTGTTAGGCAATTAGCTCATCATGTCTGGGCCACTGACACCAAAAAATGATGGATCTGTGCCAATCAGAGTGACCCAGTACTGACCTAGTAGGCTTTTAGAAGAAGGCGGAATAATCTCCATGCAATAAACCAAGATGCTCCCCGCTACTCTTTCACTTCCTCCTCTCTCAACTCAGGCGGTAAAGTTAACTTCTGGGCAAAACTTTTTGACATCAAGAATGTAAGAGCATCTCCCCAGCCATTAATGGGTCCCCCAAGTACCACCCAGCCAGTACCACAGCCACAGGTTCACATGTTTAACAGCACACAGGTTTTCAAGTTTCCATCTCATGGGATTCAAAAACACAACCCAGAGTAATTTAGCCCAGACAGTGTGCCCTGCCAATGTGCCCATGTTTGAGCTACAGCCCATGGTAATTTAGTTGCCAATATGGCACACTTTGGCTTTTTCCATACAGAAAAAAAATACAAATTAAGGCTGAACTTCATCCTTAGCATTTCTGTCCTGCCAAAGCTTAATTTCAATGCATAATAATGCATTTCAGACTGACTGTAAATTATCGCTTAAAAAAAAAAAAATCAAGTAGGACATTCAAAAGACACTGTTTTCTTAGGAGCTTAGCACAAAAGCCAGCAGTTACGTGGCTCTGCTATCTTGTTCTCCATCTCAAGATGAAAGAAAATGAACTAGTGAAAAATACACCAAGATGATATGAAGCAAAATCTGGCTCCAAAGAATTTTCCAAAAACATGCTTCCAAATCCACTAAGGAGCTGAGCACCTTCCATTCAGCACCCAGCAAAATTAAGCCCACTGACCTGTGCAGGAATCCATTTAAATTCGATCTGAGTTTATGCTTACATGAGCAAGAGTTTAGAAGCTGAGGCTAAAGATATTTTATTTATAAACTTCCTCCTCTCCTTCCCCAGCCTTTTACAGCTTCTTTTTCCAGCAAGGGGAGGTGAAGAGAACATAGGTATTGAAGTTTTTTTCTTTTTAGGATAATCTGCCTTTTATACAGACTTTAATCCCTAATTCTGCAGCACACAGGATGGTGTGTGTGGGAGGGTGGGGTGGAGACTTTTAGCATTTCTAAGAGTATCCTAGCACCTCTATTATTAAGCTGACAATAGAGACTCTCTGAGAAATGAAAATATTTAACAAAGGCAGCAGTGTCAAATATCAAAGGGTATTTAGTGCTAAAAATTTGCAACAAGTAAAACACCAAAGACTTCCCCTTCCCAAAGTGGGAAAGTAATCCAGCTAAGACTCCTGTTCCCCTCCCTCCCCGCACTGGTTCTTACCCCACTGCATTATCCAAAGGAGTCTTTGCCAGAATTCCCTGTGCTTAACAAAGTTCACTTCAGATAAAACTTGAGAGATTTGTTCTTTCAAACAATGGGAGCTTGACTGCCCTGGTTTGCAGTCATCCACATTTTGGTGACTATTGCGAGCCAAATCAAATTTAGGCGCCTGCTAGAAAATGTGTTTTGCCTTCTGCCGTTATGGCAGTATCATTTGTTTGGCATTATATAATTCCTAGCCTTGCCACCTGGAGCTATTGGACTTCTTCATTAAACTCCTCTGTCCCACCACATCCCACAGGGGCTGCTAATTACTGGCTTTACTCCATTTACTCTCATCTCCAATTCAATTATGCATTCAACTCAGCCTTAATGAAGAGTACAATATGGCTCATCCTACCTTGGCATTCACCGTTACTTTCTTCATAGCCAGCGTTGCACAGACAGTTGCCAATGGGCACCAGCCATTCGCCATCTGCCCCACAGTACATTTTTGGCACATCCTTCTCTTCCGAGTTGTTGACACAGGAGCCACGAACCTCCACCAGAGAGGATGTATCGGCCCCAGTAATGGTGTCTGGAAACTGAGCCAGGTTTCGAACTGTCAATGGGCACTTCTTGTAGAAGACACGAACAGACACCAAAGCGATGCAGGCACCAACGTCCTGAAAAGCCAAGTAAAACCCTTTCTTGCTGAGTGGTCCAACATCCCGTATCTCTGTATTCAGCTTCATGATCCTGTCACCAATGTCCACTTGGGTGAAGCTCTCATCAGCAGCGATGGTGTCAATCTTGGCAAACTGGCTCTCTCGAATGAAACGCTCCTTATCATTGTTTGATTCATAGTAATAAAGGTTGAATGTCTCTTTGCAAGTTCCCATGACACCTGGCAGGCTGTTGCAGTCTCTTAGCGTGAACTTGATTTCAATATATACCCTTTGAGCCCCCTCACGGGGAATCCAATCAGTTCGTAACCAATTATTCTGACTGGGCTCCATCACATTGCAGACTTGATAGGTACGGATCGGAGTGTTCTTCTCATCCATGATGCTGACTTCCTCCCACTGCAAAAAGGGAAAAGGAAAGAAAAATACATCAGTATTAAAAGGAACAACAGAGCTTCACAGCAAACATAATCTGTACTTCCACAATTAAGGTAGAAACCATATTTTTTCCATTACAGGAAAACAAACAAACAAACGATCCAAACAAACCCAGCAGATCAAGGCATAGCCAGTAGACATTAACTACTTGGACATTAAAAGAAGAAACTGTTCAGGAGAAACAAGCTCCAAATCAAGTAACACCTCGAGGAGCAAGCATGTGTTTTAAAGGCTGTCTGAACCAATCCAAGAATGTTCTACCAACTGACTATGTTTAACTGCACTGCAGCTTTGTCCATAGGACCCTTGCCTAGGTAAAGGCTATGCATGGTACTTTACAGAATCGACAGCAGATAAGGCAGGTAATGCATGGACCTTGCAGGCAATGGCCTCAAATCAAGTTCAGGCATTTTCAGAAGTGCCAAAATAAAGGGCAATATAATTATGAAACATCAATACAGGCACTCCAAAGAGGGTATCAGAAGAAGAGATCTGACCCTAATTCAGTAGTTCAGCATAATGAGCTTAGAAAAGGAAGGCACACATAACCAACAGCTTTAAAAAAAAATTTGTTTTAAGGATTATCATAGACAGAAGAAAGTTTATCACAGAGCTCTCCTGGTAGGGAGAGAAGAGGAAGGGGCATTAGAGAGAGAGATCTTTCCAGCATAGCACTTCAGTATCAGAAAAAACCTTCTTAAAAAAAAATTATATAAATATATATATATAAAAAAATATATTCTATAATGATATACTGTCTGTGTTTGTAGGCAACACAATGAACCATATGAAATTATCCTTGGAAAGCAGTAGTAACTTTACAGAGACTTCCCAGAAGTGCTTTTCAGAACTACTGAAGCCATAGCTTTGATAAACAGAAGCCTTCTTAACATTAAGGGGCTTCTTGTATAATATCCTGCATTCTTCTCACAAGGATTGCTCTTATGCAAGTGATTTTTACTTAAAAAGATTCCAGCTTGGCTGAATCTGTTTATAGAATGACAGTAGTTAGCACCATGAGTCACTAGGAGCAGAAAGAATAATATTTTATTTGCTGCCTAGAGATAACTGCAAATTAAAATGAAGGGGGGCAGAATCAATACTCAGCATGTCGCTCCTTTTCACAGAAAAGGAAAAAATAAATCTTAAAATGTCATCTATCAATGTAAAGTGTAACAAGGTGTTAGTAAGACAACAGTGTTGTTTAATTTACATTTGCCACTGAGCTGGTTTACTGTTATAATATTGTTATGATCCATCACTTTCTATTCTGCTTATCTTCAGACTGTCTACACTACCTATATTGTGTGTGGTACAAGAGAAAGGAAGAAGCAGAGGGAAATAATACTTGTTGATGGGATTTCCTTTAGTGCATTTACACAATGGAGGATGCTGCAAGAGGATTCAATAAAGAGACCGCTGAGGTCAATAGACAGACTGCAACTAAAATCAGCAAGTTTCAGAGCAGGTTCTTAACAAATCCCCGTCTCCTAACAAAAATACAAATATATAGGGTTAGGTTTCTTATTTCATGAACACACACACGTGTCTTACTGCCAGAGCCGAAAGTAACTACAGCCCCATGTTTCCAGCCACTGTGAAACATTTGTAACTCTAAAATACGAGGACAAAGCTGTAACTTTTTGTTTTTAAAGCTGAAATTAGCTTTTGTAATTCAAGTCTTCTCACAGTTTAATGATGCAAAAATAAAACATTCTGGGCACAAAACCTGCTTTTCAACTGTGAAATGCAAGAGTAAATCATTAATTACATTTATAATGCAATTCATTAATTCCTCCAGGGCTACTATATATTTGATTACTGCTAATCACTCCTAAATGACTATGTTTATCTCCAGCCTTTCTTATCCACACAATCCTCTCACCTGAGGAACTGCGTGGTGTAGATCTAGAAAAATGCCTTTTTTATAGACAAAAAGGTACACACAGTCAAAGAAAAATTAGCACTGAAAGACAGAATCTTCCCAGGAACATAAAGGAGTTCATTTCTGCTGCTTGAAATAAATCTGCAGCATATGAAGTTCGAATAAATGCTTTCCAAGCACTGTATCTCAGAGACAGACCATGTACTCTTAAATTTTTCACTACTGGCTTAAAAATAGAACACACATATGTAGGTTTAGTGAAACGAGTCACGTCCACAATCAGAGCACACATTTCCTTCTCAAGCTTGCATGGCGCTTTCAGAGAAAACATAGGGGAAAAGGGGGAATCCAACAGCCATTAATAATACACAGCTGTCCTCTGATCATCAATTCTACTACCAACTTATTGAAACTTTTATTTTAGGTCCAGCTTTAATACGCAATGTAGAGAGCCGTATGAAAGACCCCGTCTCATTAGCTGACCTTTCCAGGGTACAGGATTAACAAGGAAGCCCGACTCTCACCGAGGTAGAGCTGTACCTTTCCACACTGTCAAAGGATGAGGGCAATTGCCTGCAATCAGCAGTGAATGTGCACCGTGGGCGCTGCTAGAGGCCTGCCAATCACCTCCCCACTCTTTGAAAAACCGAGAAAAACTGAGCCTCGGTGACAGCGCAGTGTGCTCAGGCAGAGCACAAGCCGGGACTGTAGTCAAGTTCACCCAGAACAACAATGGGGGAGCAAAACAATCCCCCATTCTCCCATGTTACGGTTATTTAGAGCTTATGCATAATGCATCACCAGCCGACGCAACCTTGGATTCCTTCCACTCACTTCTGTTTCCTTAGCTCTGCTTCTGCTAATTACAAGTGGGAACGCACACAAAACAGTAAATCTGTAGGTTTCCTGAAGAATCCATTGCTTTGTTGTGAGCAGGTCCTGATCTTTCAGCACTTTCATTTTTCAGTCAGTTTGACTTAGTTACTTCTCCTTAAGCATACTAAGCTGCTTTACTCATTTAATATTCAAAGGATTTGAGATGGGTTTCTTTGCATTAATATTTAGTGTGCATTGCTGGCATTTTTCTGAAATTGTTCACTTGAAGAAAAAGCCTTTCTAATTGCTTATTAAAAAGTAAAAATAAAAAAAACCTAAGAGATCCCACAAAGCACAGTCTCCACCAGACCCCACCAGCTCCAGTGTTCTCAGGAGTTTCCCCACAGAGGCCACAGGCACCCTGCAGGATATGGCACAGATGAGGGCGCAGCAAGGTGCCCATGAACTAACACGAAACTAGATTAGTACGTATACCTGGCCTGCAGCCCACTAGGCAAAAGGGCTCTAAGCCCCAAGGATGGATGTGTGAACCTCAATGTCATCGCATCACTATCAGGCAGTGAATTCAAGCAGTCTTCCCTTACAATTATCTCTTGAAAAATAGTACATAAAAAGAAGCTCCAAGGAACCACCATCAAGCACTGGGTGCTTCAGTTTAATCTGTTCAGAGACCAAAACATACAATGTTTGCATCCTAAAACAGGACAACTGTCCTATCACACCAAAATGTCTCTCTTGTATATTGATCCCTACTCCTTCATCCAGAAATAGCACAGCAATTGCCCTGAACATCTCCCAGCCGAGACAGCCCATAGATATAATAATTACAGTCAAGAATGCCAGTTCAGTCACCAGATCACGTTTCTTGTTGGTATTTCAGCTTTAAATAGCCATCTAAGCCCGTGCCTCAACCAATCTCCTAATTCCGAAACCTCTTTTCTGCCCTTTTGGTTTCCACTTCTTCCATGATAGAACTATCCAAAGGGAGTATAGAGTTTCTCCAACAAAGAGTAATTCATTGGGTAAGCCAGGGAAGAAATCTGACCTTCTCGCCACAATCAACAATAATCGAGCCATTAGGACTCTCTGAAAGTTACTAATCACCCCCTTTACCCTTTTCATCAGATAGCGGTTTAAAACTTACCCCTCCTTCCAGGGGACTTGCTATCCACCCCAGTTCTCCCTGAACTGATCTGGAATCCAGCAAGGTAACTGCAGAAAGGTACAAATAGAACAGATTAAATTCCAGCTGCCAAAAAGCAATATTAAAACAAACCGTTTATCTGAGCGCTTCCATATGTGTAGAGCACGATCGCATCAACCTTCAGGTTGAAACGAAATGTTATTTCCGACTGCGCCAATACCTCGAACACTTTGAAACTCTCTCCGCTTTCGATCTGAGGAATAGCACGTCCATTCCTCCGCGGGTTAAAGTCGCTCACAGGGCACGGGGTGAGCGGTGAATCCCCCCTGACACCGAAGAGCGCTCCTGCCCGGCAGGAGAAGCGGGCTGCGTGCCGGCCAGCCGGGACCGGGGCGCTCCCGCCGCGCCTGGAACCGGCGCACCCGCACCTCAGCGGTGAGGAAAAAGGTTACAACTTACTGGGACCGCGGGAGCTCGCCCAGCCCCGGCCGGGACACCCTCCGGGGCGCCGGGCATCGGGAGACCTCACGGGGGGCTCCCCGACGGGAGCGGCTCTCCCTGCCCGCCCGGCTGCGCCGCGGGCTTCCCCCGCGGGACGGGCTGCAGCACAGCCCCGGGGAACGGCGCGGAGCAGCCGAGAGCTCCCGGGAGAACCGGTTTCCATGAACCGCGCTCCCGGCCCGGGGAGCCCGGCGCGGCGGCGCCGCTCGCGGGAGCGCTGCGGCCCGGCCCGGCCCGGCCGAGGGGACCGCCGGCGGCGCGGCGGGACCGCTCTGCCCCGAGACACCTGTGCCGCCGCCGCCGCCACCGCCGCCGCGGGGGGACCCCCGGAGCGGCACTCGGGCAGGTCAGCGGCTGCCGGACCGCCCAGGTACCGGCCGGGGCAGCGCGGTCCCGGGGAGCGGCGGGGCGCTGAGGGGACCCTCGCCCGAACTTTTCCCCCGGCGCCCGCTGAGGGAGCGCGTAGCCCGGCCGCGGGACGCGCGCGGCGCCTCACCTTCGTTGGCGGGGTAGACCCGGGAGCCGGTGACGGCGCCGCAGACGCCGACGAGAAGCGGGAGGAGGGCGCAGAACGGGACCCCGGCCATGCCGCCGCCGCTCCGGCCGCTCTATCCCAGCGGAATAACTGCCTACATGGGGCGCGCGGCGGGCCATAGACATTGCCAAGGGGGCGGGACTCCGCCTGCCCGTCACAGCCCGCCGCCAATCGCCGCCCGCCCCGCACCGCCCGCCCCGCCCGGACCCGCCTCCGCCGCTCGGCGGCGCGGAGCGGGGACGCGCTGCCCGGAGCTGGCGGAGCGCAGTGAATGGAAGTGCTGCCGGCAGGACGGGTGCGGCCCGCGGCTGGTCGTTAACGTTGACAGTGTCCGAACACAAAAGGGGGGGGAAAAGGGTAAAAATCAAAAGTGAGGAGCAGCCATTCCGCCCAACCGCGGTGCTGCGGGGCGGCGGGGGGAGCCGCACAGACGGACCCTCCCCGCGCCCAGCCCGCGGCGGACCCCGCTCCCGGGAGCCTCCCGCCGCTGCGCCCCGCCCCAGCGCGGCGCCACCGTTGAGCAACAGCGCCACCTGGCGGGAGTAGCGCACCCCTCGGTGCCCGGTGTCCCGGGGCGCGGGGTGCGGAGGGCGCTGGGCTGGGAAGCAGCCCCCTCCCGCCGCGCCAGGGGACGAGCGGGCGGCTCGGGCGGACCCGCAGCAGCTCCCGGCGGAGCTTCCCCGGACACAGCGGCGGAGGACGAGCCCCCCTGCTTACGCCAGTGCGGAAATCGTTAATGCCTTTATGCACCGGGCCAGCAGTCGAGGGGTTGTAGGGGCTTAGGAAAAAGCGATCGGAGCGATTCGCCCTGCAGGCTGAGAGCGGCCAGGCCGCACAGCGTCTTACAGACCCCCCCGTCCCACATCTCGGTGGGGACCGGCGCCGGTGAAGCTCTCAGAGCGGGCAGCGCTGTGCCGCGCTGGATGCGGCCTGCAGGGCAAGGCGAGCACGCCTGTGGCAGGAGGTGTGTAGCTCCATCCCTGCTTTGCTCTGGGCGCTTCGACCACGGGACTTTTAAAAAATACTCTCTAAATGCTTGTGTACGGTAAATCGGTAGTTGCTACAAGTCCGCTAAGCCCTCCTCGGTGCGTGTCGGGCAGCGTTAGCGAGGCAAACGCTGTCTCTGAGCCGTCCGGATTTGCCCGCGGCCTGCCCGCCAGCGCCGGCTCCCCGGACAACGCTGAAGGGGGGACGGACGGGCTGCACACCCCGACCCCCGGAGCTCTGCCCGGCCGCAGCTTGCGGGCTCCGCTTCGGCACTACCGATAACGCTGCTCGCGACAGCCTGCGCTGCCTTTCCTCCGAAAAGCTTCACAAACGGCAGTTCGCAGCGCGCCTTCTCCTCCCGGGTGCTACCACCACCCTCCGCTTCCACCTGAGGTACTTGTCGGTGGCGCTGCCTCAGTCTCCCCGCAGAGTAGCAACGAGCCCTTTCACCCGTGGGTGCCCCCCCCTCACTCCCTGCGCCCAGGCACGGTGGCCCCTCGGCTGGGGCAAACACCAGCTGGAGTACGCGGCAGCACCCCGTTCACACCGGCATCGCCCCGTTCGCCCCGGGAAAGCGGATCTGCCGCCCCACGCAGGACACACATCCTCACGGCTGCATCCCAGCACCCGGCTTCATCCCAGCACCCGGCTTCGCACCCTGACTCTCTAAAGTTTTTTGTTCTGTCTGGGGTAAAACGAATTATTGCCACCACTAACTTTAGTTTTAGCGTAGAACCCCTGTAGAAACTCGATTAGTTAAAATATGTAAATATATTGAATACATCTTAAAGTTTGACTAGCGATTTTGTGCAACAGGAAACATGCCTGTCGGGCATCAGTAAATCACCCTACTTTTTCCCCAAATTCAAATATTTGCAAAACATAATACTTATAAACACGCTCTTACTAGTCCTTTTTTCCTTCAAAATATAGAGTATATTTCACCTGTTTCAATTTTAGGTCAAGATCTAGGCAGAATGTATTTTTTGGTTTTAAAAACAGCGTATATAAGGTTGATTAACATCGTATTTACAATGAGGTTTCCATAGGCTGAAGCTCAGATTCTTTCCCTTCACCTTGAACGTTTCTTTTGGAGCACCCGCTGGCAGAACCTTCAAGGTAACTCTGCAAAGATAGCCGGTGTATTTTTCTCTTTCCGTAGAAAAAAAATCTTCTAAGCGGCTGCTTGGATAATGGGAGTTAGAAAACAGTGCAGCACAGTCAGTGCAACTGTTAAAACTTGTACTTCCTGACTTTAATTATCTACAAGAATTCTTGGCCTAATGAGGAGGAAGAAAAGGATTAGTTCCTTTTTTATTATTTACACAAAAATATAGGCAGCCCTCAATTAAAGCAATCTGAGTGTTCTTATTTTCACATCTTTGATGCAGACAGATCTACTACAAGTCAGGATAAACTTTATGGGAATGGTGGAGCATCAAAACGTCTTCTTTTTTTTAATTGAAGTTATTTTTGTTGCAATGCCAGAAAAGTCAGTTGTCATAAAAAATATTAAATGCTTTGAAACCTTAAAAATATTTCTATTACATTAATGCAGTTTTAATTTGTTAAAGAATTCACATAAAATAAACACAGACAATGTGGAAAGGGCCTGCAAATGTCATAAAGTAAAATGTTCACAATTCTACCAAGTGCCCTACTTTTTGGCTCCTATAAGAGTTGGGGTTTTTTTAAGAAGCCTTGCCAAAATAATCACAATTTCCTTACTTTGTGTCATTTCAACGGATCGTAAAAGCCCAGCTTGGTTTTAGCAGATGTCATTGATACTTGGACTTATTTCTGTTCTCAGCTTCAGCAAGTAACTCCACCTTACAACAAAGTACCTGGCATCAGAATTTATTCCTCAAAATTTTGTTACAGCCACTGGATCTGCTACATTTTTCTTAACTGCCTATTACCTGCTGCTGCCAACTCGCCGGCTTCTATTATTGTAACTCACTATCAGGAGTGATTTGGCTTTGATGGGAACTAATCATGTTTGCAGCATAATCAAGTTTATACCATTTAAACGGTCAATTTAATGCAGCTCAGAAAAGCACAGCCAACATCTCTGATATTTGTCTCAGATCTTCTATTTGTCTCAGCTCCTTGGCAAAACTCTACTCACTTGCAGCACACACTGTAGTAATTATGACAGTGTGTTAAATGTTTGATCCTGTCTGCTTCAGAGAGGTCAACCCCAGCTGAATTATTTAGAGAATTGTTTATAGCAGTCAAATGGCAGAGACAAGCAGGCACACGAGCACACAGACACGGGGGTTCTGAGAAACTATAATTTGTCTTGAAATGTAGGGACTGAAAGATTATTGTATTTCCTGCTCATTCGCAATTTGTTTTCCTCTTACTTTAAAACACCAAGGAAGATAGGAGTATACATAGAGTTGGGCATTGGCACACGCGGTTTTTCTTGGATGTATTTCTGTAGTTAATATAATTTCTACTATGAGAATTCTGAATGGATATTAAGTGTCTCTCACACACATACATTTACATACATATACTTTACATTTTTCCCAATCACAAACACAACATTCCTAAGTTAAATACATTACAGTCCCAGAAAAGGCTGTGATTTTAGATGAACATTCTGTTCTATTTTTACTTTTATCTTTTCATTCTCCATTTTTCTATGTCCACCTACTCATGCTCGTCCATCTCCCGAGTAGCTTTTTGCTGTCAGTCAAGTGACAACCTCAGTAGGAAGCTCTACGTGTTCATGGGCCTCCTGAGGCCCAGCACTACATTTAGATGGGTGGAAAAAAAAAAAAAAAAAGAAAGAAAAAGAAAAAGAAGAAAGCGGGGGGGAGGAAGCACAAGCCCTTCCTTTAGTATGCAATTCCACAGCCTGCAGGAAAAAATTCACCCGGCTCCTCTGAAAAGCCTTTTCCTACAAAAATGCAATCCCATTTACTCCACTCCCACACAACTTCCACTCTACTCAGCTATTTGCAAAAGAGTGTAAAAAAACCCAGGAAGTTTAACTCACACACACAGAGTCTCATTGTCATAGGAATAACGCCCCAAAGGTGCACCTTCATCAGGCTGGGCACCAGAGAGCTTCTTCCCAGCACAAGTGCTCAGATGTGCCTTGCCTTTCCCTCCCTAGATTTACTGATTCTTCATGGATCTGTGAGTACTAAACATTTGCTGATAAGTTACTTGACAAAATTTATCGCTAGCTATTTGACAATAACATCTTTTTATTTGATATGAGTATGATTTCATTCCTCAGGTCATGTTTACATTAGATGAAGTTGCAGTCTGTAATACAAAAAGCCATAGCAGGCAAACATCTACCTGAATGTAATACACATTTCTATAAACATCAAGCTGGCAGAATGATTTTGTTTCAGCTGGGATTTGCAGGAGTTGTGCTGCTGACCTCAATAAGAAAAGGATCAGGTTTATAGCTCATTTGCAAATCCACTCTGCAAAAAGAGGGAGCTTTAGGCACTGCAGATTATTTACACTTCCTTTTCTTAATCGTGATCATCATCATCACAAGAGTTTCCTATTTCTTACTGCCTTGATGCTGATTACAGGACCTGTAATGGCACACATGGTGACTTGACAATATACAGACAGACAGATGCATAGATTTTTTTGCCTCTTTTAACCAACAGTACTAAGGAAAATAGATAATGGTAAGTGAAATGTAACAGGGGGTTTATGACAATTGAAGCAGCACCTTTTATTACATTGCTTCTGACAACAAAATTCAAATCTCATAGTTAGTCTAAAATTTGGTTTTTGCCATTATCAAGTCCTTCAAAGGAAAGACTATCACCAAAACTATTCACAGAGCCAGGAGCATTTATGATGCAGGTTATGCTTCCTAAAATAAACAAACATTGAAGGGCACTGGCAAAAGGTAGAATCTGAAAAGCAGTACAGACAAAGCAAAGGAAAGAGAAATAAATACACCAGGATGTCAAAGCAGGTATTACCACTTTTCACCTAATAGGCAGATCAAATGTGATAAATACAAGTGCCCACCTCTGCAACGAAGGTGTCAGCTTAGCTCAGTGAGGCTCTCGCCCTCAGTAAGACCAGGGGGCAAGCAGCAACCTGCAGGATTTTTCATGTGAAATTGTGACCAACAAACCAGTGCAAATAACTGTGTAAGGCTGCAGGTTGTTTGCAGTGCTAGCACAGATGCTTGGCAACCCAGAGAGGAATGCGCCTGCCTCCGTTTCATTGAAAGGTTATTTAAAGCTGTGGAGGTTAACAGACACCTTAATTATTACAAACTGCTTTCGAATATCGCTGGCTTTGTACTGGCAGTCCTTAGCAGCTGTGCTTCTTACTCATTCATGATCGGCTGGGAGCAGCGTCAGATCCCAGAAAATAAGTTAGTGGGATGAAGATGTAGGGCTGGCGCACGCTGGCCTTGCGAGCTGGCCAGCGGCACTGGTGGGAGGAGAGCTGCTGGCAGTGGCCAGGGCCACCGGCCAAGGGGAGACTGCACAGACGGCCTCCTCCTAAGTCCTCCTTGGGGCATCTGCAAGAGAGCGGGTTCCATTAATAATGAAGCAAATGCAAGTGAAATAGCCTCTGCTAAAAATTGCAGGGAATCTGTTTGTGGCAATTTCAGAGGAACCTTGGTTGAATTTGAAGGGTAAAGCTGAAAGTGTAAGCACAGAAAATTGCAAACTGCATCCAGACTTCTTCAAAAGCACACCCCCCTTTTTCTGCAGTGAGGAAAAAACATTTAGTCAGACAGACTTAGTTTTTCTCTTTCAAGAATAGGGTCACAGTTCAAGATTTCTGAACTAGATCCTGGCCTATACTAAGGTTGAATTTTAGTAACAGCCTCTAAGCTTTAAGCTTTAATAATTAGTCAGAATTGGGCGCTTCATATGAAACAGAATAAATCTAAAATGAAAAAATAAATAGAGTAAGTGAAAAAAAAAAAGCCCCCAGATTGGTTTTCATACTGGAATTTTAGGTTTTCTGCTATAATTTACTGCAGTTATTATTTAAAATAAATAAATAAATAAAAAGGATACAGGATTACTTTGATTGCACCGCTAAATGTTCTGTATAAATAAAGATAATTTCTGTGCAAAGTCTCTGAATTGTCTTTTTGGTAAAACAATTGAAAGAACAGAGTGTCAGAGCTCTAATTCATTCTTATTCTGTGTGTTCAGAGACAGCGATCTTTTCAGAGATTATTCATGCAATGATGGTACCAATCAAACTGCACCAGAAACAGGTTCCCTACAGAGCACTGAAGATTTCTGGCACTTCTAATGGAGTGTAAATCCTAATGAACTCAGATTAAACCATGCTATCTGAGATAGTCCACCCATTATTATGAACAAAATGTTTGCAACCATTTATAAGAAAACTGTTTGTGTTTGAAGAAACAATCCCACCCCCTTCTCCTGTTTTAATACGTACTATATTTGTAATAGTAGGGAAGAGAAAGACTTTTGTCTTTCTTTTGAATTAAATATAAAATCCTTGCTTTTTGTTTTAAAAAGTGGATGCATTTGTGCGTTTTTTCCATGCATGCAGGCATGACTGTTACATTCACAGAACAGGAGAAAGATTAGGATAAGGAATTTACATCTGGGAGAAGGGCTCTGCTCTGAGCTCTGCACAGACTTCCTTAAAGAGCTGCTGCAGCAAAACTTCTGAAGTTGGATGTAGGCGATTACCTCAAATGCCCACCGTAAAACAGTGATGCTCATATCAAGTTGGAGAGATCCGGTGCCTGTTGCTCCATTCTTGCAAAGAATATGAAGATGTACAATTTCATTTGGTAACATCTGTAAGGCAGTGTGGGACTTGTGTTCTATAGGTTGGCCAGCCTTAAAGTAATAATGATGAGCCTACTTTAGAATCTGATGCATTGCCTGTGTTTCTCTGTTCTGATTTCGGAAAAGCTACAGATACCAAAGAATGGTTGTTTATTATCTAAGAAATTATTTGTCCTATTTTAGGGGAACCACTAACTGGAGAAAGTAAGTATATGCATCTGCATGTGTTCTAGCTCAGTATTTGCACTGATTTTGTAGCAGAATACTGCAAATTCTGAATTAACTTTATATAAGCGAAATAGCAGGCATAGAAATGAAAACCTGCAAGAAGAACAATGGAAAAAGTACGCCCCTTGCTTTTATGTTAGAAAAGTGTTGGCCATTATTTTCCCCAGTACTGTCACTGATCTTGGAAGATTTCAGAGAATAAGGTAGCTTGTTGTGCTGGGCAACAGTGCCACTGTGTTTCCTTGTAGTCTTTTTATTTATACCCATCTACTGAGTCTTGTCATATACTGAGATATCCTTGTATAGCTTCTAGTGCAACCCAATCTAAAATCCACTCTCAAGGATCTGAGCATTACAGTAGCATTAGAACAAAAGATGTGCCCAGGTCTGTACCTACATCCTGTGTTACACAGGCATGAACCTCATTTTAAGATTTTTTAAATTCATGACATATAAATAAGTTCCTCTTATTTCATACACTGATGGCACCAACAAGCAATTTTAGTTTGGTTTCAACCACTCTTTGTCAAGTCCCATTCCCCTCTGAGTTTTCCTTCAGCAGTAACCACCTCATTCCTTTCATGGAAGTCATCCCCAAACCCTGAGTGTATTTTCTTGTACGCAGGTCGGTAGCGATGGTAAAGAGCATGAACACATCCCTCTGAATTCTACCTTAAGGCAAGGTTTCCATTAGAAATGACTCACTGGTATGGCTTTACTGAGACAGCCAATTGTAAGACTTTCCTAATGTATACAGCTGATATTTCCAACAATATTTTTTTTCCTCTTGCAGTATCCTGAGGTAAACAGCAAAAATACTATGTTTGGGGAGAAATGTACAACCACTACAGCTTTTATGGGCACAAAAATGCCACCTTTCCCCTCAGCTATCTCGCCTGCCCATTCACCATTACTAATCCTTATTCAGATTACCACAGTGGCCACCGTTTCTAACGCAGACTAAAATTCTTAGTGTAAAACTTGCTTACCCTACTTGAACAATGGGTTCAATTCTAAGGAAGAGTGTGACTAAGTACTTGCCTTGACCCATTGTGATCCCTTGTCCCCCATTTCAAGGGCTTGCACAGCACCAGGAAAACAGAAAACAGCCATTTGCAGTGAGTTGGAAACAAAAGGAAAGGATCACTGGTCATTTTTTTGTCCACTCCCTTCTGCACAAAAGGCACACGCATAGTAAAATCTGTGTTTTTTCTTCCCTCGATTACTATCTGAAACTTGCATCTGTGGGAGAGATCAAAGTAAAAGACAATTTAGATTTGTTTGAGTTTCTTCCACCATTCCAAAATATCAAAAAATGCGAGCAAGATACTCAAATAAAGAGCTGTAAAAGTAAAACAGATTCCCAGTGGTGACATCTGTTAGTATAAGGATTATTCAAACATCTCTAGAGTTTTCCAAAGAAATGCCAGGATGGCTTCCTACCAAAACGCAGTTCAGTAATATCTTCCTTGGCTAAATCTACATACAAACCGTGTTTCTATATTTTGTTGGCACTAAGAAACCCACATGCTTGTCTTGACATGGAAATAAAGAGAGACATGTCTTTATGTCTCTCTTAAAGGGAATCTTAAAATGTATACACCAGAGAACCAGTTTAAACTGACCTTGGGATTAGAGAAATATCTTTTTGTGAAGCTGAACACAATTGTCAATGCATGGTGCAGTAAAAATTACATTTCTGCTGAGAGCAACCTTATCACTTGGTGCAAGACAGTTTCAATTTAAGAGGATACCAGCATGAACAGGTAAAGGAAGAATTTCTGTCTGTTTTGGATAAAGTGACTTGTTTTACCTATGAACACAAACACACACACAAACACGTACAAACATGCCACCAAGCACATGGATGGAAGAAAAACTGAGAAGGACCCGCTAGAAATGATGCTGTAAACAGAAATGGGGGCCATAAAGCTACTCCAAAGTCGTTCCCAGCCACCTCATTCTCCATTTTCCTCATACCTCTCAGGTGGCCTATGCAGACCACCTACAAACTCAGCCTCGTGGAGATCATTATATACAAGACATGGGTATTATTCCATTTGTATTAGTTTAAGAAGCCAGCTCATGCCAGTGGAATTACACCAGTAATGATGTGAGGTTTAACACCAGCAGCTCCACACCCCATGTGGAAATACCATGATGGTTTCATTACACTGTGAGTTTCCTAGAGCCCATAAACTTTACCTGAGGATTGCAACAATATTTGTAGCACTGAGAATGAATCCATTAAAACTCAGTGTTTCCAAAGCCTTAGCATAGTTACTAAGAAACTTAATTTGTGAGACATTTACCAATACATCAATGAAATTAAATATAAGAAGACAGCATTTACCCTTGATTCTGACGCATGATGCTTGTGAGTGATAATGATTTTTTTCTCCTTTAATTAAAATTCACTTTAAAGTGTTCTCTAAATAAAACATTACTTAAAATGTAGCATCTCCTTAAGAGTCTATCACTCACATGAAGCTTTCAGAAACAATCATTGCAACTTAAAAGGCACTATAGGATATTTAGACTAGAGTTATCTCCCAACATGTTAGCTGGCTGCTTTGTTATTTGAGCTCTAAATGTTAAACACGTGGAAGCAACATAAAAGGATCTTCCCTGTAAAGCACATTTTCCAGATTCTCTCTATCTGTTATTTAGAACCCCGGAAAGATCTGTGTGTCTACCCATCTGCAGCCACATTTATTTTTACATGTTTTTGAGTTCATATCTCTCAGTGTCATAAGGTCTTCATAAATAAATCAACCTACTTAGATCTGCATGCTTTGAATAACAAGTCAACCACCAAACCAGCAGATGGATACATTTTTAATTAGGTAAGCAGTCAATGCCTTTTGGTTTGAAAACTCTTGTTTCTCTTAAAAAGACGGAAAGTAACCAAATTAACTCCAAAATTGCAGTGGGACAGCAGAGTGGTTTTAATCTGCATGGAGCTGCAAATCAGCTTAGAGCCCAGCCTGCGTGACAGCTTGAACAAATGCAGTATTTTATATCAAGCAAACCTCAAAGTGAAATATTTAAGGATCTTGCAAGAATACGTTGTAAACAATATGTATTTTTCAATAACACATGCGGTTACTTATGCAATCTTCTCACTTGAGCAAGACTCTCTGATCTTAATTCATTTACTGTGTTGCCTTTGCAATCTCTCAAGCAAAATATTTTTAAGCAGCAACTTTTAATTTACATAATCAGACATACTTTCCTGAATAACATGGAAGAAACTCAGAATTAACAACATCTTGCACTGCTTAAATAATCCACGAAAAGAAACTTCAGCAGTTCCAGTTAACTTCTTCCCACAAAAAGATTTTCGGTTTTGGACTTGGAACAAAATTTAGCATGACGGATACACGTCTTAGCCATACCGAGCTTTCTACACTCTTCTGAACTTCCCTGGCTTCAGAAAGTGCAGGTAAATACTCCAGAGCACGCCAGCCCAGGGGTGAGGGCTGGCCCATCCTGGTGAGTCCCAGAGGAGACCTCCATGTGCTGAGGACTTTGAGGGCACCTTTGTTGTCACAGGGAATGGATCAACCTGAAGCCATCCCTCCCACTGTCCCCACCTCACCTCTCCTTGGTATGTTTCCTCCTGATTGTTAATCAAAACAAGGCCTTTTGTGTCCATTTAAGTCTTTTTCCCATAACAGTTTGGAAGTTTTACTGTGGTTTCCCAGGTGGCTTTCTCTCAGTCTTCTTAACTAGTGAAATGAATCAAATGAAACGACTAGCAGTCTGGAGAACTCAGCAGCCCTGGCCATGACACTTCTTCACCAGCCTGTCCAACTGGCTGCGGCTTCACAAAGTAACAGGAGACACAACAGCAACTCTGACTGCCCAGACAACGCTGGCACTTCCACTTCTCCTTTTAAGAAAGAGGAACGACAAAAAGGTGGTGATATCTAGCACAAAATTAAGATCGTTTCAGTGTGACCAAGTAGTCCAGAAGATTGCCCTTTCATAAGAAGGCTTCTCTGGCAGCAGGCAAGCCATGGCTTCTCCATGGGCAAATCACTTCCCTCTGCTTGGCTAAGACCACCAGTGCACCACATTTGGTGTGTACATTGACCCCAGCTTGCAGCTTTTCCATGCACAATGTTCAAAACTGTCAAAAGAATTTGAGTGCCCCATATGAGGGTCTTACGTTGGTACTGAGCCGACAAAATAATTTTTTTATTATTATTCAGTTTTATGGTTACAGAAAAAAAAAATAAAATAAATAAATCACAGAGTAGAGAAAAAACTTCAGACATAAAATATGATACCTAAACAAAATAGCTTAAAAATAAATGGACCGGGCTTAATCTTTGATGTCACTTCCTTGAATTTCATGATACAACACCTGAGGTGATTTTTTTTCCATTTTACTTCAACAAGCTCTTTTTCCTGCATATGCTTATGGTAAAATAATAACCAAGTTTCCCATATGTTAAATAATAAAACTTAGTTCTATCATTTCTTTCTATCCCTTTACAGTTCTTTTCAGTTGACTGAATGGAAAATACTATATCTCTAGAGCTGACTGGAAAAGAAATAAAGGTCTGACTCTCATCCCACTTTTATGGGGTTTGTGCTGATGTAATTGTACTGATTTCAAGGAAATTGCTTCAGATTTGTGCCATTAGTTAGATCAGAATCTAGATGTCAGTGCACCCTGAAAATACCCAGCTCTGCTAAAAGGTTCAGGATTACTCTCAGAGTTTTACATCCTGGAGTCTAATTGCACTGTGAAAAATAACATTTATTAAAGATCAGATGTGAAGCATAAAGATGGCAATTATTTGAAACTTTAGGATATAATATTTGCCCACTGGTCTACATGGGCCATTATGCTTAAAAACTGTAGTAGTACAGGAAATAAAATTTCTTTTATATGTGGTACAACTTTATATTCTTATTTGAAATAAAAATACGTAAGACGGAGAATATTAGTAGGGCACACTGAAGCCAACTTGTATTGTTTAGACATTCCTTTTAGCTGATACTTACTGTCCTGTGCTCCAGTTTGCCTTGCGCCTAGTTTGAGATATGTGCTGCAGCTCACAATCAAGAGGGAAGGAAAATGCTGTAATTTTGCAATTGCTGCTGATGAGAACTCACCCACATTTTTATTTTTTTTTAAGCAGAAAATTACAGTGAGCTATTCAGTGCTGTGATGCACCCTGAATCTCTGAATCCCACATACACCACCAGGGCTGAAGACCTTGAGCACAGGTCTCGGAACTCCGTAGGCTCGAAGGCAGGTGAAGGAGAGAGGGGCGCTATGCTCATTGGCAATCTGAGGGCTGAAAAAAAAGGGGATGAAAATGTCCTTGCTACATTTCAGCTCTAGGTTAGCAAACTGCAGCTCAATATTACAAGGTGAAAGGTAAGGTAGCTTGAGTCATTCGCATTCAGGTATTTTTGTACTGGGATTTGGAGTTTTGTGCTTAGACTAGCCTATAGATCATCCATAGGGCATTGCTTTAACTTGGAGGAATAGACGCTATTAGATGACTGCACAGTCATTGCTTTACTGCTTTGTACAGTTTCTTTGTAGGACCTACGCAGCCAATAGTAGTTCATGTTTGGTTTTATAGGCAAAAGCAGAAAGATGGAGCCTTTCCATTCAAACAAAGGTAGTTATGATTTATATTGATCTAATGATATATGGTAGAATAAGTTAAAGGAGGATTATGCTTGCTCCATTTAACAGAGCTTCCAGACCAGTGTTTTGAACTACAAGAAGAATTGGAGTAAATTTCAAAACAATGTTTTTTATGCCTATCCTCCAACCCTGTTCTGACCTCCTCTACTAGATCGTCTTTTAAGTAAAAGTGTGTAAAAGCCTGAGGAACACAATACTATTGCTTAATTTTGTCTGCCTTTCATTAACATTTATATGAGGTTATGCCATGCCTTTTAGTGTTTTCCAGCTGATAAATGTTTTTTTAATATTGTGCACAGATCATTTCGCTTATAATCAAGGAAGGGAAATTAAGTTTAACATCTGAAAGCTTTAGGCAAAAATGTTAGGCGTGGACCAGATGACCACATGAGAGTTGCAGACTCTCTTTGTGCCCCAGATTGGCTGGTATTGTTTTGATGCTGTTGCGCTGGAGCAATAGCACTAACGTAATTATGAGATCAAGCAACATCTGGTGGATTTGGCACCCAGCTCACAATCGATTGTTAGTTCGGGTCAAAGGATGAATGCGACTCAAGAGCACGTTAGGATGCGCAATCATAAAGCTTGCATTAGTGAGGAAGGAGGAAGAGCGGCATTCTTGAGTTTCATCGCCCAACAAAACTGATGGCCCACAAAAAAGCAGTGGCACAACACACAAAAGTGATGATGCTAGAGAGACTGATGCGCTGCGGGCGGTATTTGACATCTTCTGGCTGTGGGCTGTTGTGTGTTGTGATTTATGTCACCATAATGATTGATTACTTTCAGATCTTTCCCATTCTACCATATCTCTGAGAATTTCCCTCTTCTTCAAATACCTTTTTGTTCCACAAGCCCTAGGCTGCAGATGGCATCAACCCACACATCTCCATTGTTTGAAGCCTACAAGAACTCTACCATTCTTTGGGGGAATGGTCATAGTTGAGTAGCTAGTGTCCAATTAAATCCTGAAAGAGTGGCTGTAGGCACTTTAACCTTTTTATCCCCTCGCTCTTTTTAGGAATTTCATTGCATGCAACAGTTGCAACTCAATGATGCCTAAAAAAGTCACCAAGAAAGCAAATCAGAAGGAGATATATTTTTCGGGTTATGGGAAAGCGCTTGAAGTGATGGCTACAGCTGCATCTGTCGCACCTCCATAAAGGTTCTTCTGATCATGTTTCACAAAATGAATTATCATCTCTGGCATGCAGCATTACAGCAGACTCTGCGTAAAGCCAACAGGCTAAAGCTTCTGCATGCTGGGAAGCAAAAAATGCCTCTGGGAGGCTTATGCAAATCATTAGTCTTCTCTGGTATCTCAGCCATTCTGTGTGACACACAACATATAACGACTTAATATTCATATGATGGGAAAAACAAGAATTCAGAGCTCTTATCAAGAAACTACCGAATATTTTAATATTTTTCTTATTTTGGTGGAATGTTAGATCCAATATGGGTATCAGGGGAATTAGTATAGTGGATAGCAAACATCCTAACTTCAAATCACAACAAGGAACTAAACAGGCTTTATTAGTTTGTATGTTCTTTTTCATTAGGAAGCAACACCACCAAGAACGTATTTGCTACAACTTTAGTCACTGACAACAAGAGATCTGAAAGGACTCCAAGTGGACACATTCTACCACACCCATCCCTTTGACTCCCTAAGTTTCCACAAAAGGCTTTTTCTGTCATTGCATACATGCAGTACTGCTGCCCAGTGTCTCTGGAGCAATGTGCACTTTCTCTTTCCCTTCTGGAAGCCCTGGAAGTGGAAAGGAATATACCACAACCCCGAAGAAATCCTTCCAGTGGTATGTTCCTCAAGTACTGTCAAACACCATTACACAGATACAATACCAACAAGTATCAGAAAAAGGTTTATCTTCCCTTAAAGCACACATTGATTTGTTTTATAGGTAGGGTGTAACAAGTTCTATAATACATTTCATTTATCAACAATATCTGAGTCATATAGGTAGAGGGATAAGTTCCTGCATAAATCTGGTAAGGACTCAAGATGTAGGGCAGGCTGAGGCCCATTGGTGCTGTTCACCTGTCCCATAGAATAGTTTCAAAACTGCTTTCCTGTCTGACAAGGGCCCAGTAAGTGCCACTTCCACTGTACATGCACTGTGGCAATATCTACCTACTGTCAAAAGCCAGTGAAAGCTTCCAAAATGCTGACGTTGTGCCAAAAAAACCCCCAAAAGACTGGAGAAAGAGGACAAGAGCAATAGGTCAGCTTGTGCTGGCTGAAGGTGCATCTGGTTGTCCTATTCCTTAAAACCAAAATTATCTCAATCTATGCTATTTAATATTTACATGGGCAGAGTTAATTTCTCCGCTCCAGTGCTGCTCATCTCTTGCTTTGTTTCATTTTCACTCAGGTAACTAGGGATGCAAGATATCTATCTGTCTCCAAGCCTGGATGTGTCCTCAGAGTGAAGATTAGAAGCACTGATCTGTGTTTCTCTTTTTTTTTTTCCTAATAAGTATCTGGGGAGTTCCTGTGAAAGCATTTAATGTAAGTGGGTCACAAAGACTGAAAGCTGTCCTTGGGCAGCCTTTGAACAGGCACAAATCTATTTTCCTCCTTCTTTCTTTTTTCAAGCAGAATAGAAAACATAAGCCTCTTTCCGTAAGCAGTATTTCATTTTTAACAGGCTCTACAGCTCCTCAGAAACCATAAACAACGTTGAATGTAATTCAAATAGTCCTTGATACACACACTCCGGGCCTGATTCCCACTTAAACGAAGGTTTGCATTATCTTCACACCACTGTAAAACTGTTCACACTGCCTGGAATCGCAAGGAAGGCTTTAGTCTCAGGGAGAAGACAGACCAAAATATTTTGAGAGGGGAGAAACATATTTGACATTGCCAATTCAAACAGAAGGAACCACGGTGCAGACACCACTGCCACACATGAAATGAAAGGCTTGACCCTAACTTGTATTAAAGCCCTGTATTGACCCTACTGTACTGAAACCCAGCTCTTATTAGTTTACTTTATTTACAAGCTATGGATGCGTAGAACTTGGATGTAAGACAGAGAAAGTGTTTCCAAAAGAAGGCAGATGAGCCTCTGCAGATGAGCAGTCACAGTCCTGGCCACCCTTTTGCAGGGCAGGAACAAGCCCACAGCACACCACGACATCCTGCAGTGATCCAGCTCTTGGGCACAATAATATTAATTTTACAATTTAGATAAATTCAATATAACCTGGGTTAAATGAGTTAAGGAGATATATTTAGAGAATATATCTACGGCTTTCTTTTGCTATAATGCCTTTTAGCTGCCTTCTGATGCCCTTGCGGCTGTTCACAGTTGCCATGAGCTACAGCAGCTCTCAGGTAATAACAAATTATTTGAACTGACTGGATACTTGCATAGCTGGATAAGCCGATGGGGAGGAGAGCCTCTCTTCAGCTGGTTCTGCATCAGAATTTCCAGGACTATATAAAAGGTAGAGACTTGCCTGCAATACATGCGCCTCTCTCTGCTGCACAAATACACGCTCTTCTCAGTACTGTTTTAATGAAAATCATGAGTATGGCTCTTATTCAGCCAAGCACTTAAGCTTAAGTATTCACTATAAAAGCACCTCTCTTGACTTCCTCAGGATTATTCGTGTGCCTGCCTTTAGCATTTAAGCACTTAGTTGAACCAAAGCCCATAGCATTATCTAATGAAAATAACTAAATATGTTAGACATATACAAAATTTGTGACCACCATTCCGGTAGAGCCCATTTTGTAGAATGGATCCCATTTATAGAATAAAACAGGGCAGAGGTTTCTATTATTACACCGTCTGAATTAAAATGAAGAGACTGAGGAGTTAGTTACAAATATAGTCACAGGCTGGCTGAGGTTGGCAGGGACCTCTGGAGGTCATCTTAACCAACCCCCTTACTCAAGCAGAGTCACCTACAGCAGGCTGCCCAGGACCACACTTGTTTTCAAAGTATCTGTGAATGCTACCAACACTTGCAAGCTAGAAGAAAGAAAAATAAAAGTTATTCATTTTATGAGTGAGTTTACAGATTCCTGACAGCACTGAAGTCAAAGCAAAGACTTCCAGGAGAACAGAAACAGCAGCGGACATCACAGAATAAACTCTCCTCAGCCTCTAATCTGAGAGCATCTGAAGATCTTAAGATGATAGATCATACATCTATCTTGGCCTAAAGACAGAGCTCTTTTTGTTAAGTAATATCTCCCGCAAAAGGACAAAATCTTCTCTCAATTTAATCCATATATCTCTGTTTCAGAAAGATCGTGGGGGCATGACAGAAGATAGAATTGGGTCTACTCTTCTGAAGAGACTAGAAGCTGTGCAGCATTTTTTTCTAAGTGAACTAATTTTATGCCTGCTAAAAAGTATACATTTTTAAATGCATACCATACCATAAAAATTCTACAATACCTGCAAAATGCTTGTATGCAGCAGAATCAGACCACATCTTTATCACAGAGGAAATGTGTTTAACGCAGAAATGACCCTTTGAAGGTGTTATTTGGCACAGTACTGTGCCAAGACAGTTGAAAGGGATTTTGCAATGAAGAGAGTCTATTGTCATGGAGAGCAGGATTGACACCACAGGTTATACACTTCGCAGGTCAATATGAGATCTGACACAGACAGCTCCTGTACTTCCAGTGTGTGACTCAAAGTCACGGTTAGCAGGACCTATGGGCAGTTTACATGCTAACCACAGTTCCAGTAATGTTTCTGCAAAAGGAAGCCTTAACAGTAGGCTCAGCATACATTCCTTTTTGTCCCCTCTTGCAGGTGGAAAGAAGCCTGATACGTGGACCTGTGTCTGGATTTCTAGTTCATGCTTACAGAAGGAAAGAGGTATTAAAATAAAAATCACTCCTAAAACTTCCTGTGTTTCCGCGCTCCTGCCATGTTTGAGATATAAATGGAGAAGGCATATCTTCTCTGGAAGTACAGCAAGGATTGATCGATGTCCAAAATGTGTTCTCAGGAAAAGGAGAATAAATCTGGAGTAACCACTAAAAATCAAACACTATTCTGGTATATATGACTGGCATATAGGTCATAAAATCTTTCCCTGCGAAGAATCAGCATTTTGCAATTTCAGCTCAGTCACTGTAACTTTCCTTACTTACTCTTCTAGACAACTTATTTATTTATTCCATTTATAAGGATGTTCTATTAGGGCTTGTGGACACGTGTACATAACAGCCATAAAAATCACAAATCCATTCTCAATCCCTGACTGAACAGAGTTAGTGAAAAGAAATTCTTCACGTTCTGTACAATTCCTGTATGCGTTAAGCTGCTTTAACAGAAGCAATTGGTTTTCTTCCAGCTGCACTTGTAACACAGTCACTACATTTACCCTTGAAAATGTCTTCCTGAAAAATACATGTCTCCCAGGGTTAAAGAGCTGGGCTTGGGTTTTTTTTTATCCCCAGATCAGAATCTTCTTAACATAAAGGTTCAGGGATTTTCTTTGAGCCAGTTCGATGGCTGCTGCCCTGCACGGGGTCAGCCAGCAATAAGCAACCCTGCTGGAATGGTGGGCTTTCCGCCATTCCCCCTCCAATGCAGAATAAATGTCTCATTCTGTGGTTTATTTCTGCAGAATTCTCCAGGCACACAAACCATCCTGTTCTGGTGAGCTCTGCACGTCTTATTCAAGGTAATTACGCTCACGTCTTTGATCTCAGATGAGATCTCTTGTGCATATTTTGTTCTATTTATGTCTTTGATCTTGTTACTTGTTTTTCCCCCCTTTTTTTTCCAGTTGCCTGTCTTTCAAATGAAAAGACATTCATCCTATACCACTTTAAAGACAAAAGGTGAAACACTTGGAGCACGCATCTTGAGTAACCTTGCGGAATACACAGCAGCACCAAGCAATTCTTTGAGCAGAGCGCATCTGGGTTTTGTCTCCCAGTTTAAACAAGTGGTAGCACATCATGCTGCTGACACTAAGAATGCACCTAGGCAGCTGAAAGCGATATGTGGTGCTGAGAGGGGTATATTAAAAACAAGAAAAAAACCCGGTTATGTGATGGCCGCAGTGACAGCAGATTACCCTGGCAGGGAGGAGACGCGTGGGACCCACTAGTGTGCATGACAAAATCCGCTCTCCATGGCAACAGGCAAGTGGCAGGGGGAGAGCACAGCAGGAGCCCTGTGCTGAGTGGGGGCCATGCCGTCCCGCAGCCCTCCCCACCGCACCACCAGCATTCACAGTTGTGTTGGTGGTGGAAAGCTTTAGCCCTCAATGCACCTTTACAGTAGGGCTTGCCCCACAACAGGCATTTACAGATAAATCAAAGCAAGCAATAAAAATTTGCTACTTCTCAGGTGCTTGTATCACTAATACTAAAATACTAAAAGCATCACAGTTGTTCCACCAGCATCCCACACACTGCTGGCTCTGGTGCTTAGCAAGGAGCTCCGCAGTGGGCCCATAAGCACGGGTCAGCTCTAGCATTTGGAGTCAAGGGATTTGGATTTATGGTTGAGAGTAAAAACACAATACCATTTTGCTAAAGCTGGTTCTTCACTAGGTATCAAAGCAGAACAGGGGAGTAAAATTTCCAGGGCTTAGAATCACTATAGTAAGATGACCTAAATTTACTAGAGTGTTTCATGGGGATTAAGCTGAAAGACTAGTTGGATCTCCAATTATGAGAGAAAAAACTTGGATGCATAAAAGCCGCATAAAACAACTGACTCAAACCCCAAAATTCAGTCAAAACTCACAAACATTTCTTTAATGTGAAACAATTGGCATATATCATTCCCCTCCACTGTGCTGGCTTGGCTGCAGGGGACTGACAGCAGATCTACGTGACACAACCATGACGAGTGTCCTCTGCTCTCCTTTATCGCCTCACAGACAAAATCTTATATCAATAGTAAACACAGAGTCGTCACAGGAGGCTACAGCCCTGGTTAAGAATGAATGACAGTTTCCATCTGAGAATTTATATAGATTTATCAACACTTTTGCACTAGAATTTCTCAAGCTATGGGAAATGTGGATGAGAAGCAGAAGAGTTCATCGGGAAAGTTGTTTCTAAATGCCAAAGTTTATTTACAAAATCTCAGTGCAATTCTCAAGCAGCCACATATGTTCATACTATGTTCTAGCACTGAAAAGCTCATAAATCCCCATTTCGCTTCCTCTGAAGCTCATGGAAGTTATAGGAAAGCTACTATGTTATGGTAACATAAAGCTACTAGCGCCATAGTCTCTGCATGCAATGTACATGTAATTAATTTATCTGAGATCTCAATTACCTCTTTACTCATCCTGTCATGAAAGTGGAGTTATTATCTCAGCAGGGCATATAGTGTCACATTGCTTACTTTGCACAGGCTCCTCTCCATGTGACTAATCCTTTGCCCATGGATATAAAGGTGCAGGTTTTGGTTGCTAAAAGCCTTGTGAAAACAGCAGGCAGAAACTATAACTCCCAGATCATCCTTAATCCAATAGAGGTGTCACAAAAAATATGAGTAAAATTAGTCCTTCAGGTTTTTTAAGTATGCATAATCAGGAACTCATTAAAAGATTAAGATTGTGGACAAAAATTTCATAAAGACAGAGCTAAGAAGATACAATGTTATTAGAATATTATTATTTTCAAAAGGAGAAGACGAAAGCTTCAAGTAATTTCAGTCTCTACTTGAGCTCCTTCATTGCAGCAACACAGAGCGAATGCTTGTTTGCTTTGCGCTGGAAATCATCCTGACCTCCTTAGAAACAGTGCTCATATTTTCTCCTGCCTTCAAGAAGCATACCAGAAATCTGACTTTCTTATTGTGGGAGAGCATTTTCTAGGCTACTATTATCTTTTTTTAAAGCATAACCAGTAAATACTTCACAACCAACATCTTTCTGCTGGCAGGATCCCTTCCCCTGCAATTGATGTGCCTTCTCAACTTGAGCTGCGAATCGTTCAGCAATTATATCATTTGCTGTCTTTGATGATGTGCAGACACCCCAGGTCTTTTGCAATCCAACACAATACTCTATGGGAAAATCCTTTCTCTTTAAATTTAAGCTAAATGGAAAGAAATCTCCATCTGTGTAATCCCACTTAAAAAATAATTCGATGACATGGGAGCCTGTAAATCTTTGTATTGAAACTGAAAAACAGATAAGACAAAGATGTTTTACATCCTCCCATACATGTTCTTCCATGATCCCAGTAACATGAGTTACAGTACCGCATTTCAGAAATTATTTCATATTCTCTGTCCTTCCTCGGTCAGACAGGTTTCCCTAAATCCATCCCTCTTGCCCCATTTTAACCACTGAATTGTTAAAAATAAGAGGACAAATGGGATCTCAAGAGGTCTAAATCAAGACGCCTGTCCCAAACCAGGATACCATTCCAGACAGGCATTTGCTAACCTTTTCTCAAGATCTGCATCACTCCAGTGAAGTGTTGTTTTAATCCCACTGCCATTTCCTCTCACCTCAGTTCTGACACCTGCCCACCACGTGTGGGTTCGTATTCTCCACCTGGCCTCTGTCCACATCTCCTCTCCTGAGCAGCTGGGGCAAAGCGCCTCCCAGCTCCATACAAGTTTTCCTTGTGTTTCTGCAGGCCCCACTCATTTACTGGGGCTTTGATGGTAAACAGAAATAACCTGAGCAGCAGCATCCCCATGAAGGGTGCCCAGTACCCAGGATGCACATCTGTGGGGTGCCCCTGGCTCCCCACAGGCCAGCCTGGGGTGCTGAGCCTAAACCCCTCTTTTAATCCGCCTTTGGCAGCTTCAATAATTATGGTTAGAGAGAGGACCTACAAAATAGAACGCGGCAATAAACTCCCAGCTATAACATTTCCTGCAGTCACAGTAGCATTTGATGTGAAAAATGAGGTGTTTTGTGTCTAGTAGTGGAAATAACGCACCACTGAGTCTGTGCTTGGGTTGCACCTTGGGAGAAGTGATGCCACTGGGAATTCCCGGCACCATGAGCAGGGAATGGTGGGCGGCTTTGAGAGGGAATGGGGGTTGGAGCATGGCAGCAGAGATAAGAGCAGCAGGGAGCATGGAAAGCTTCCGGGACCTCTCTTGACATCATGGCATTTCTGCCCTTTGGGGAGATTACATAAAACACAACTTTTATTTTTCTTTTTCTTTTTCTTGTTTTGCACATGAAGAACAACCTGCTTTTCCAGTTGAAGGTATTTTAATTTCAAACCACTGTTTGCCTGCGCTCGGGGAATATATAGATAATCTTATCTATTGAAATACATCTGCAAAATATAGGTGGATCTATATTTATCTATATATTCTACATTCACTTATAAAATTTAGGTTAATACATTGACATAACTTGCAAGTATTTCAACATAATTTTAGGCCTTAGCTATAATAGAATGTTACCAAGAAACTGAACTCATTCAAATGAGAGAGAAAATTTAAGTGAAGCAGCTTTTTTTTTCTCCTCCCAGGAAGAGCTGTGGTCATTTTAGACAAGATTATAAAGTTCAATCTTCTCAATACCAAATTTTGGGATTTTTTTTGTCTTTTGCAGAAATATTCCGTCAAAACATTTTGGCTGCAAGGAAAGGGGTTAACAACTGTTAATGCCTTTCAACTGCAAAGATTTACATCAGGATCATTTCTTCACTATGCGAATTTCATGTCTTAGAAAAGTATCTTAATTTCAGAATGAATACAATGGTTCAGCACTATAATTATCCCCCCACATACTTTTTCTTCTCTTATGGAAATAAAATTCATAATTCCTCCTGTCAGTTTTACATATTATACTCATGTCACCAGGAGTTTTAAAGTTTCTTTTTTTTTAAGGTAGTTATTGGTGGTACAATAAAAGAGAGAAAATTAATTTCCTGTAGTTTGAATCAAAGTGCCCCAGTGTCCCAAGATGCAATGTTATAGAAAAACTGTAAAGTTAATGGAATATTAAAATCTGTCAGTTGAGCTTCTCAGGGAAAAATAGTTCATCATCTGAAGATTGAGAGCGTGATGGTAAAAGGGGCTACGTAAATCACCAATTAATTGCTCAGAATTAAAATGTGAGAGGACCTGTCCTTTCTGTTTACAGAAACGAGAGCTGTATCACAACAATCAAGAGCTCCTTCTAATTTTTAGGTAAATAACAATTACTGATTCCTTTTAAATATCATACGGCAACAACAGTGCTCCAAACGGTTTTTCTGTGCCTTTGCTGGAGTGATTAGAATGTTGAAGGCATCACAGCAAGTCCCTGAGCTCCCTGACAGCTGTCATTGCTATTGAACACAACTATAACAGACAGAAAGAGCTTTATTGGTAAACTGTTCTGTGTTGCCACAAAGGCAATCTCACCATTTCACATGGGCATCTGTTGCCATATTTTGGAGCTTTATTCCTTCCCTCTCAGACAGAGTTAGTGATTTGGTGCCATGTGCAATTTCTCCCTCTTTATCAATACCATTTGGTGAGGTTTGTGCCACCAGAGCTCAGAAGGTTTTGTTTCCAGGAAAATGAGCAAGGAAAATACATTTTTGCTGAGTATAATGGCCTCTTTCTGTGCTAGTCATGTGCAACAATAGAGCTGAGGGCTTTTCAATAGGGAGTGGTGTGACTTCAGTCTTTAAATATAAATGCACAGTTTTTATGAGAACTGCTGTACCCTTCCAATTTACATCTTTTTTTATGGTAGGAAGAGGAGAAAGCTTCACCACAATGAGCTGTAGCTTCAATAAAGACAGATCAGACGGCCCCCACGTCTGGCTGTGCACTGCTGCAGTCGCAGCCACAGCAGTGCCAGAGCCCTCTGCCAAAAGCAGCCCCTTCTTCCTCGCCTCCTTGAGCTGCACTGCCCACCGCACCACTACACCCCTACAGCTTTTATCCTCACAAACGCCCTCGGGCAGAGGGAAGAACATTTGCTCTTTCTGTATTTTGCAGACAGCAAACTAAGGCAGAGTGAAAAAAGATTACCTGCTCAACCCCCCCGGCAGTGTGCAACAGGGCTGAGAGCTGAATCTCAGCTTCCCAAACCCCTTGTTTAACAGTGGGCCTCTCTGTGGCCTGCCCCAGCATCTCACCTGCACCCTGGGCAGACTAAATGTAAATCCCCCACTGGCAGGTTATGCTGTCCTACACACTGTACCCAGCTCAGCCACCTTCTGCAGGTCCCCACATACCCAACATGTAGCAGTGGCTCCTAGACTTTTCCAGCACCTTTCCCAGATATATATAACACCTCTTCCTTCCTTCCTCGTAATTCCCCCCCCCCATTTGGAGAGCAGTGCAGCTGCAGGGATGTACCTGGAGAAGGTAGCTTTGGGTAGCAAAAGGGACACAGTGTCCCAGGGAGCAGAGGGAGGGAGGCTGAGACAAGAGCTGGGATTAAGCTGCACTGAATATTCTGACCAGGGAAGAAGTTATGGAGCCCAGATGTGTCAGAAACATTTGGATGTTTGTGCTGGATGCTTCTGGAATGATAACCACATTGTAAGGTAGAGGTTTCATCTTCTAACAGCTGAAATACTTTTTGGCTTCCTCCCTCAGTAGAAAATGGGAAATCAGGAAAGAGTGATGGCAATCAAAAAGACAAGGACTACTGCAATATCTAAAATATGTATACATCTTGGGTGCTGAAAGCAGTTAATAGCAACCTGTATTTATACAGCTCTAATAACCCAAAAAGAAATCTTAGGAACAGCATGATTCAAACAGACATAAAAGTCATTTTTATTCTCTCAGTCCAGATAATGCACTCCTTCAAATCTCTTTGCACAAAGCAATAAGCAATTCTCTTTTCTGAAGAAATCACTGCCTGAACAACGATTTTAAGTTAGAGAATTACAATGTCTTTTCTATGTTCTGCACCTTTAAATCTGTCAGACTACTACTATCCATTTTAGACTTATTGTGTTCATTCATGTGTGCAGACACACACATTGTGTCATGGAGACTGCAGCACGTTCTTTCCTGTTCGGTGTTTTAAAACATAAAAGTTATTTGGACTGCAATGATATATTTGTTCTTTATTGAAATATATAAAGCTTTATCCAGCACTGAAATACATTCGTGTTTGAGGTGCCATGTGAGAGCTGCTCAGCGGCACAAAGGAACACCAGAACTAGAGCTGGTTAGAAAATAGATTTTCTGTCCTGCCAAACAGTCCAAGATTTCTTCTTTGTTGTTGCTGTTCTGAATCAGGGCAAGAAGCTACATTTCTAAACGTTTTCACATGGTGCAATTCTACAGGAGGTAAATTATTTTTTGTTCGACACATCAATCCTCTTCATTTTTGTGTAAAATGCACATTTGAAACCAAAAGCATTTTATAGCTACACATTTGCATGTCAGAAATGACGAAACCCGGTACATTTGGATTCCCACTAAGTTCCCACTCCCTTTTTCTTTGTCCAGATCCCATTTTGTGAAAAAGGGCCATTTTGTCAAAGTACTATTTTCTAGATAGGAGCTGTTTTTTCAACAGAGAAAAAAAGAGACCAGATTCAGGTGAACAGAAGAGTCCCCGAATAGTTAAAATTGTCTATCCACACAATTTAAATGCAAGCATGGGGTCTTAACATTCACTCTTCCCTAATTGCCAGGTACGGCCAGTAACTTCTTATAAGTGGCAAGAGGTATCTCCACGTTTTCAGGTGTTCCCAAGAGATCCCCTAGACCTGACTTTCAGACCTGTTTGTTTCACTGTTATGAAGCATCACCATCTTAAACTTCAGACTATCTCAAAAGCTCTAAGAAATTCAACACCACTCCAAAGAATCAGCCACACATTGGGTTAAAGAAAAAAGTGAACAGAAGTACTGTTGCATTAAAATAAACGGCTACCAAGTGGTCTAAATAAAGCATTGCTATCTGATGCCTGAAAACAGATTTGACTGAAAAGGTATGCTTTCAGACTAAGAAAGCAGAAAAAACTAATTAGACAAGAAGCAACCGTGAACAAACATGTTAGCAGAATCAATAACTGGAACTGATCAGCTATTTCTTTAATTGTGCCAGCTGGGCTCTAGCAATGTGCTTAGAGGAGCATAATTACCCGTTTTGGTTGTACAGCAGAGTTCTTTTTCTTTTCCTATCCTTTTATTCACCCTCCTTTCTTTTCTTTTACGTTAGAAGCTGGTCATATGCCATTAGAGAAAGAAAAACAGGGTTGAGAAATTAGTGGAAAATGGCCCATCTCATACGTAAGATGATATTATACGAATAATTAGAAGTAGCCCTGAACAGTCATGCCAAATGTGACCTAATAAGAAAGTGAGCCATCAAGGAAAGTTATTTCTTAATGTAAAAGGACATTGTGTGTGCTGTGCACAAAGCAGCACTGTAAAATGAAATAAAATAAAATGAAATAGGGACCATTCTCTTTCATATTTTGACATACGTACCAAGGATTGTTGTAATTTGTAAGGCTGTGACTGATCCAGGCACAGAGTTCTGCTACTAAAGCACGGAAGTCCACACTGCTGCCTGCTACTATTAGAAAGAAACCAGGACAGACATAAAATGAAGCACAGAAAGGAGAGGGAAAGCAGAGAGGAAAGAGAGAAGGGGCTCACTGATTAATTACCAAGCCAAAAATCCCAACCCAGCCTTCCTTGACTGATGTTTACACTTCTTTAATTGACAGCAAAACAAAAGGATTTAATAACTTCAAGGCTGTTATGGGCAGCTCCATGGAAAATCCATAGTGGTGCAGAGGAAGCTTGGCTTTTTTGATCTATACCAATGGCTAAATGGATCTCCATTAGAGCAATGGCTACCCCGAAAAGTGAAAACTAAAAAGTGAAATATACATTTAATCGGCAACAGGCTAATATATCAAAAGAGTCGGCCTATCCCAACAAGGGGCCTGATCCAAAACACATTGACGTGAGTAGAAAAAAAGATTCATGCCCCACAAAAGCTTAAGCTCAACAACTTGTCCAAAGCTGATCTAAACCCTTTATACAGCTGAAAGCCTTAGAAAACCAAGACTTGTCCTTTTTTCTGGTTTCAGTCAGGTCACCTCCCCATCAGAGGAGCAGTCCTAATTGGTGACAGGACCCAGAGAAGCCCAGCGCTGTGCTGGTGGGGAGACTGGGTGGCTCAGCTGCACCCTGCTGCCCGGCAGGGCTCTGCAGGCAGCTGGCTCCAGCACCCAGCCACCTCTGACTGTGGCATTGCCTCTTAACCAGCCATTTCTGCTTTCTTCCTCCCTTTTGCATGCTCCTTCTCTGAAGCTATAAACTGCACACCTGAAGGGAAAACCCCTTCAGGAGTGCAGTAGGAAGCTGAAGGCAAGTAGAAAGAAGTAGGAAAGAAGTGAGATGCTTTGGGATTGAGATGTAAATATAGGCTCCAATAGCAGCCAGCAGCCTTGACCCCCAGCCTCCACAGACCAGAAAGCAAATCAGGGCTATTTTCCCAGCAAAGCCATGGAGTGATGCTGCACACCAAGGTCCCTACAGCTGGGGTTCATCCCAAAAGCTAGCACAATGCATTCAGGTGCCAGCAGTCCATGGCTGATTTGTGTATGCCAAAGAGGCTTGTGTAGGTTGGTATTTTATCTGAGGCAATATTTCTATGCTTAATTTCATTTTTTTTAGCTGAAGCGATTTAGGTTTATAGTGTGGCGCATATGTCTTTTGATATGGAAAAGAAACTTTTGTGAGGCAATATTCAAAGGGGTCTGCATTTATGTGGGCAGTTACTTCTGGCAGACGTCGGTTCTTTACAGAGAGGAGTAGCAGGATTTAGAGCTAATTAGGGAAATTATAAAACAAAAAGGTATTCTCTAACAATGAAAGATTCTTCAGTCGAGATCAGTCAATCATCTTGACAAGGAAAATAATTTAAGATTACTTGGTGAGAGAATAAAAATGCATTACATGGAGTTAAGTCCCAACAACATTCATGTTATCCTTTAACATAAGCGTCTGTATGGGCACTTAGCATTATATAATACATATAGAATATCGTAACAGAAGATCTCAGTTTCATCTTTCAGTCTTTCAAAAAGTATCTAAGTTCCTGATCATTTAAATCTTTGCTGATTATTCATCACCACCACATTTTCAGAATGGAGATGCTAAATTAGCTACTTACTATGGATGATATTCCCTATGCTGCTGAGCACAGTCACAGAGCAAGCCTCACAGAAGCAGTGGATGATAATGCTTTCTGTGCTCATCCTAGGTATGATGAGCTCCATTACAGCACCAAACAGGCTGGTACAAAAAGCTGTCATGGGGAAGAATGAAAGTATCAGTCATTACCAACAGCTGTCAGCCCTAATACAAGTGATAGAGAGCAACGTTCCAAGGACTTCATCTTCAAAAAGCCTGATTATGCCAAAACAAACTCAGAAGAGAGAGAATTGCCCAAAATTTAACCAAGCTATTGACTAGCTTTCACCTACACCCATTTTTATCCTAACAACAGTCTTGGTTTGGCTGTCCATCCCTAGGCCCAGTCAAGGCTCATTTCCACAAATGTTTTAAGAGATGCAAAGATGGCAGAGCTCTTCCCAGGACTGCCCTAGCTCCAGGAAGACCACATCATCCCACTGACAGACCACATGTGTGCCCTGGTGGTGTGTCCCAGGCAAAAAAAGACTTTGATGAACTCAGGACAGCCTGGAGGAGGATGCTTAGGCACACAGGAAAAAGGGAGATAAAAGATTTCTTGCTCCTTGCTTTCAGCAAAGACTCCCCTTCACTCTGTTCCTGAGGGGCTTGACTTTGTACACAAGGAGGAGATGCTTCAAAGATTCGAGCAGAAGAGGAGTGCCCAGAAAGCCCCATGCGAGGCGGCAGGCAGGCGGGACACCGGTCGCTGGGTCCACAGCGCAGGAGAGCAGGCTGGCTGTCCACTGTCACCGTGCTTCTGGTGAAAAGCAAAACTGAAGGCTCAAGATCATATAGTGTCACTTTAGCTTCATACGAGTCGAAAATTCCTCTCTGACTTTGTATTACTGCTGTTTGAATTGCCATTGTCCTCGGAGGCCTCAGCTGAAGATGGGTCCCCACTGTGCCAGGCACAGCACAAGCATATGGTTAAAGACAGCCACTCCCAGAGAGGGTTTACAGCCTAACTAGACCAGACAGACCAAATTAACATCATTCCTACTTTCCAAGTAGGAAGCTGTGACATAGAAGGCTTTCAATAGGAGTTGGGAACCTAAATGTTTCTAACATGTGGCTTTCAAGCTTTCTGGGTCTCAGAAGCAGAATAAAACTCTACTTTCTCCTACTATGAAAATACAGGCTGACTTTGGGGTGACTTCAGAGCCCAAGATACAAAGGGAGCATTTGGCCTCATTCAGAGCATGAAACCCAGCCCCGGTCACAGTCTGCTATAACAACATGACAGGCTTTTTTTACATCTCTAAATGCCAAGGTGAGCATTTACTTTGAAAGGGAAAATGTTTTAAAAACCAAAACAGCTCTGAGAACTGTTAAGCAAAGCTGTCATCAGTAAATTATTCCTTTCTGCTGGTATATTTTTTTTTTCCCTCCAGTAGTATGATCTGAGAGCTAAGTACAGCAGTCAATATGTAGTAATCAGGCTAATGATTGTCTAATAGCTAAATTAGAAGAGTGACTCTTAATCATGCAATTGATGCCAATAGTCTAGCACTGAAATCCAGACATGAAGCAAAACTCTTTGATTACGCTTCACGTTTTTAAAGACTTAATTAACTTTTATAAGACTTCTTGATTTTTAAAATATCTTAAGTGAGCAGAGTGTAACATCAAAACTCTGTAGAAAGCGCCAAATGCGTTTCTTTGACATATCACTTGCTAGGTCTACAAAGATGGTAGGCTTCCATACAAACTTTTAAAATCATGGAACCCAGAAACATATACAATGTTACAAAACCTTTCATATTTGTATTAATTTTCTATAAACCTAAACTCCCTAATAAAAATAATTTCAATGGTATTGCAGAAATACAATCCATTAAGCACTATGTAGTCTACTCTGGGACCATTTTACAATGAACCCTAAGTGAATTTGTCCAGTTGAAGCTCAGAGAAAAGTTAAAGGGAAAAAGGAAAATAAAAAAAAAAAGTAAAATATAGACAATATAAAATATGGACGAAAAGACAAATGAGTATATGCAATCTCCATTCTGTGCACTAATACATTTGATTAGTCATGTACCAGTTCTATCATTCATATCAGGAAAGAGCTTCCATTAAATTAGAGTGATTTCAAATCCTTTATTACAAATCTGCTGAACAACTTCTAATAAAATAGGAATACAGAGATTCTAATTTTAAAACAACAAAATCTCAAAATCTACTTTACTGGAATTACTGACAATAGAACAGGGCAATGGCCTGGCCTCAAATAAGATTACAGTTCCTGATGCCATAAAAAGAATTTAAAAAAGTATAAATATCCTGCTAGAGAGTTACTTGCAGTCTGGATGATCTTGCTGACTTCCCGCCAGAAAAGCATCTCAAAAGCTAAGAGGAGTTTACCATAGTAAAAAAGAAATAAGCTATAAAACCTGCATTTAATGTTCACTGAAATCAGTGGGCACTCTTTTGGATGACTATAGAAAAAGGAGTGCAATTAATGCAGCTAAAGACCATTTTTCTTACTGATAAAAAGAATTCTATTGGCTTCAAGCAAAATAACTGCATGGCTACAGGAAATGGGATTTGGCTCATCGCTGCTGAAGACACCTAGGGAGCACCACAGCAGCTAAGAAGATTTCTTTGAGGGAAAGGGCAGGGAAGAGATTTAACACACTTTTTCTCTACCTACATATTGAACTAGCTGAAGTTTTAACACTGCAATCATAGGCAGTATGCTTTCCATCGCAGGGAAGCTACAATGCACCCTTCATTTTAAAGGAACTCTGGATTACTCTCCAGCTGCCTAGATAATAAAAACAAGATCCTCAGGTACTTCAATATTTCAGAAATCAGATAATGAACTGAAATAATATATTTCATGGATTAGGCTCTTTCTGAATCAATTTATATTGGGTATTTTGCTGCGAGACTGACCCAGATTCCATACGTTTTTTTTAATTACTGGAAAATCACTTCAGCCAATTCTCCCATTATGGATGACATATTTCATCGTTGTTCAATATTAAATCATAAAGGGAAGAAAAAATTAATGGTGAGGTGTAGGAGTTAGCATTTCACTTCCCTGCACTGACTGCAGAATTTTACTGAATGCTTATGTCTAGTCTTTATACGTGATTAGTCTGATGGGTTACTGAATTGCCTTCAGATTACTAGGTCCCAAATACAGCAGCATTTCTTCTATTATTATTACTTTAAAATTCAGACTCCTATTTTTTTACAAAGGTGCAAGTCAAAATAGAGTTTTATAATATGTTATAATCTGTTTTCCCTGGCACCCTGCCTTCAGTTGTTTGGATAGCTGGCAGAGCATGGTATCTGACAGTATAGGAACAGTGTGGATAGTTTGCCATTCCTATGGGGATCTATCTTTGGCAATAAATTTGGACTGGATGTCTTAGTAGAGTGCGTCAAAACTGTGCCAAAAGCACTTTTGGACATATAATAATAATAAATGAGTGTTGCACAGCATTAGTAAAGGAATTCTAATACAAGTTGTCCATCATTTCACAGTAAGTTCTTTACCATGTAACTGAATTTATGTCTCGCAATAAATTAATCGTATCAAGTACTTCATCCCATAGGTTCAGTAAGATAAACATAAGTAAGTCTGGGTAACTTCATGCCAACAGAACAATGCCCATATCCCTGCACATTCCTTCAGCATACAACTCAAACACAAGTCTAGAAGCCAAATTCATGGCTGGAGCAGGAGGACACATTAAAGCACAATCTGCAGAGCTGTGCACACTCGCACCAGCCATCAGCTGCCTGCTAGCCTGAAGTTCTGCAGAAATCCTCAATTGATGGCGTATATAAAAGTTTGATCCACATTCCACTATACCGAGTCTGTAACAGCCAATCTAAAAAGGCTTATCTTTATACAGTGTGCCAGTCTGATGCAGAAATGTAGACAATAAATCTCAGTAGGAAAAGTATTACTTAATTGCCATGAGAATCATGCCAATCCTTTATGGTATAGCAGACTGTGTTTATAAAACAATAGCTACTGCTCAAAGCAAACAAATGCATCAGAAATGTTGTGTGTTTAGTGAAAGGCCTCATAAACATGAGAATAGGTAAGTACCCCAAAGGATTTTGGCATCTCCAAATTCTGAGAGCATTTGTGAGAACAGGTGTGTTGGTATGATAGGAATCTCTGAAAATGCTAAGTTTTGATACATAGAATGATACCACCAAATGACCATTACACACAAGGCTGCACACATGGCAGCCTAAATGTCGTTACGCTCAAAGAAAATTTACACCATAATCTGCAGGTGGAAGGGTCAAAAAGGACTTAATTTGGAAAATGGAAAGTCACCAAATTTTGCAAAGGAAAATACATGTTAGTTTTAGCTGCTTTTCAACAATACTTAAAGAATTTGCTCTTTTAGAAGGGAGGACAGTTCTGAATTGGCTCAGTTGTATCCATGATTAAAGCTAGATGTGGTTAGAAATCTATGATTTAGCTTCCATCCAATAGCTTTCCTATTATATGGTCTACAGATATGAAAAATATTTCACAACGTTAGATTTGAAAATGCTGGCCAAAGCTCGGGAATCAAAAACTAGTCCAACCTTAAGGAACATCAAGAACTCATCTTTTCAAAGCCAAGAGAAGTTAGAGATGACCCTACATGCCAAAAAGCCTATTTTTGAAGGCGCTTATATACGGATTGGAAAATGCTCATGTTTGAGCAGCAACTTGCAGGCACTCACTCTACAGGGAATGCCTGAGGGGTGCATGCAGGAATTCAAATTGGCTGAATCAGAAATGCAGCACATGCCATCTTCTCCAAGAATTTCTGCTGTGCTGTGTGTAGTGACACGTTTTTCCCAACCTGAAGCACCCAAGGAAGAAATTCCTTTCCACTTCATTCCCGCTGTTTCAAAAACACTCTACACGGGCTCTCAGGAAGACTTACCACCAACAGCTCCACATGGTGTATAAGACAGGCTGTAACTCTCCTCCACCCAGATAAGAGCAGAAACCTTCTGAGAGAGACTGCACACTGCGGCTCTCTGAATGGAGCAGCAGGCAGGCATCGAGCCAGGGTGCAGCTGTGATTGATGTGCACTTTGTGTGCTTTGTGGCTCACTCTATGATATTTCTAAAGGGAAAACTTCAGTAGAGTGACTGGCATATCAGTTGTGCAGTTTCCATCACCAGGAAGGGGAGCTGCACAGCTCAACTGTTTCAGACCCACTGAAAAGGCACGCTGTGGAGCACAGCGACCCTTGGCCACATGCTTATGTCTAGACAGTGCCAGCACGTGGGATTGGGTTAGCAAATAGTATATTTAGGAATAACAGCTCAGCACGACATAATTTTTATTTGTATAGGTGTTTTTCTTTATTAATTTATTGCACCAAGGAGGTGATGGTGAGGGTTGCATTGTGGTAAATGGCACCAACTTCAGTGAGAAAGCCAGAGTTGGGATCTCCCTCTACAGCTTATGCAGCAAAGGTTCCCACACTGGGAGTCCAAAGGGGATAACACAGTGCAGAGGGAAACTACATCTGCCATTAATAGCCATCCAGTAGCAACCAGCAGCAGGAACCCACCTGTTAAAACACCACCACCACTCGGTGATGAAAATGGTCACAACTTTCACATAACCCAGTTTTTACTCCAGAGGTATGAATCTCTTGGGTCTGCTCTTGGGGCAGCATAGCTGTGTGCTGCCTCCTACTACAGTGAAATAGGAAAAAAGTAGTTTAACTCTACACTGGCAACTTTTTTATATATATATATATATATATATATACACACACACACACACATATAAATATTTTAAGGCTAGAAAACGCCCTTGTAGTACACATAAATGTACTTCAGCAGTTAAGATGTTGGTTCAGCCAACCGAGATGGAGTAATTTTATTTCAATAAATGGCATTTTCAACAGTCCCAGATGAATATTTGTGTTTCTCATAATGGCTCAGGAAGGAAAAGTCAAAATGTTATACTGTGAAAGCATTCTCCTTGCCTTTTCTTTATAAATACTGTCATTTTAATTGAGATACAACTTCCACACTTTCCTGCGGAAAAAGCTACACATTTCTGAAATACATTTTTTTCAGTGCTGAAGAACAAACAGCAGACATCTGAGTGAAAGTCCTATTATTCCCACTTTTTCATCTGAACAAATATACTGGCTTATTGTGCCTTGAGGAAAGGTATGAAGAATAGAGTGCTGTGGCTCACATGTTCCTGAGGACTCTTCTGGACAGCTGTTATAAAGCTATTGGTGATAGTGGAGGATTGGTGTCAGAGGAGTCCACCTCAGTTTCAAGGTTAATAACTATTTTCCATGGTCACTACATGACCAGTTTGTATTCTGATGCTGATTTAGAAGGTCTCTGGTCATACCAACATCCACAGCAAGAGCTGATTCTGGGGAAACCTGTCACCCTGCGATAGAAATTCAGGTATTGGCAAAGTAAGATTCCCCCATCAAACACTTCAGGAAACCACAGCTTGGACAAAACACCCACCTCTACACCAGGGCTTTTGCTAGTGAGGGTTTGAGCTCTTCACACTCCTGACTGCTCCAGCTGTATTGACAGAGACCAACAGCAGAGACCCAGCCTAACCACTACTTCTTCTCCCCCCAAAACAGCAAGGGGAAAATAAGTCTCCAAAAATGCAAATACACCAAATCAGCCAAGCTTTTTATGGAGGAAGACCAGGTTAGAGGGTCCTCTGCAGCCCTCCAGGGCTGATGCAGCACAAGCCCTCCTGTTGTTGCCAGTGCTCCGTCTCCCACTTGGCTCCACTGAGATCAACGTTGAATTTGCCCTTGCAACCAGCTGCTTGCTTTGGGTGCAGAGCCAAATGCTGAAATAGGATGGTTGGAAATCTAAACTCCTGCATGGTAGGTGCCTATTGTTAATTCTGGATATACAAGCTTAAGCATTTTTTCATTGAAGCCCCTGGTTCATTTTTCTAGTCATGTGCTGAATTATGTTCTTGGGCTCATGTACATTTTGGTCTCTGGTCTCCCCAGTTCCAGCTCTCACTGCGCATGCATGCCTATGGACAATGGGAAATTGGAAAACCTAAGTCCTGCTTCATAAATTTAAAGCCTGTAAAGACCACCTAATAGCATTACAAATTTCTTAACATAATTTAATTTGCGTACATGCAACTCTTAAAAACTCTGATTTTCCTGACAACCAGAGCTGATGTGTTTTGATTCTGCTTTTACTGTGTATACTAGCTTCTATTAGTACCATCATAATAATATATACAGAGCGATTAATTCATGAAGTGAAAGCTTTTCTTCTTTTCTAAAAGCCACTTAACGTAAACTGTAAACATCACGAACACTCTCATTCAGATTGATTCAAAGTTCTTAGCTGGGGCCAAGAGGTGCAAGATGAAATGTCTGCAAACGATGATGGATGTTTTTAGGCAGGGGTTGCTCAAATTTGCACTGGAACCACTCCTAGCACCTTACTAAAGTACAGCAAGCTGAAAACCATCAGTAATCATTCCAGATAGATAGGTTATAGTACCTTGAAAGATCATGGAGTTTTTCTTATGCACAACATCTGGTGTTGACAGGAATATTAAAGATCACCTCTTCCCAAAGCCACTAGTCCTTTGCATCATTTATGTATTCAGAAAAACTACTTAAGCAAATCTTGGTATTGTTCATCAAGTGTCACAGCATCTAGTGTCACAATGCCTCTAATCATGGTCAAACTTGCTGTATTTTAAATAATCTCTAATGTAACAAATACTGTGAGTGTAATAGTATTTTTTCTATGTCTAATCAGAAATACGTTTTCCAGAGATACTTAATAAGCTTAACCACTTTAGCTAGAGATCAGCAATGTACATAAGGACATGTATAACTTCAGGCATATGTGCTTTACCCTTGATTACTGCTGGGCAAGTCACATATTTAATTACAGTACATACTTTAAGGCTTTATGGAAACATGAATTTAATGCATGAGAGTTTGAAGTTGGGGTTGGTTTGGGGGTTTTTTATGCCTCCTGTTTGGACTGATTTCTTCAGCACTTCTATCATTTTTGACTGATTATTACCCAATTTATTTTTAATTTAACTTCATACATGCCATATTTCCTTTCAGACAGAACACTTACTTTCTGTTTAATAGATTTCTGTCTTGAAATACTGACCTATTTACCACTGGAAAGAAGTAAAATATAGGCTCTGGTATAATGCCTACTGAAATCGGTCTTGAACAGGTGCGGGATCTGACACACATAGAAGCCAGTAAAATGCAAATGGTATTTAGTTATTGAGGCAAATGGCAAGCTTTAAAGCACCACCTGTGTATATTTTGCAACATATCATGCAAGTGGTGAGAACCGTCCTCATTTATTCATCTGTTAACTTGTGACATTTGGCTCAGAAGAAAAACCTGTAGAAAAGGGTAAGTTACGAGATGTCAAGGAAAAATGGTATGTCACGCTGTAAGATGCTGTACTTTATATTTAACTGTTCACTTCAGTGTTATTCTCAGCCCTGTAGCATGGAAAGAGTCTGCTTGGAAGGGGAGGATGGGTCATTTTCCTTCTGCACTGAGAGAGCCTGTAGTTATGTTCATCCAATTATCTTGCTAACCTTTCTCCTCCTCTTTGTTAGACAAGCACAAAACCAACTGCCTTTTTGTTGTCTCATGTCTGCAATGCAAGCTTTTCCATATCCCACCTCCCCCAAGAAACTCGGCAAGGCAGAAATCCACACCCTCCAAGAGGCCAGTGTAAGGCAAATTGCACCCAGAATATGGTGTAAGGCCTGTGAGCCAGCAAGGCAGATCCCCCACTGGTGTGTAACATGCCAGAGGACAACTAATCCTGTAACCACCGGTGGAGTGTCCTGACCTCACGTGTCCATTGACGCCACAAACCGCCAGAGAGGCAAACAGATCATCTCCCATGTCAGCATTTTATATAAAGTTGAGGTTTATTTACTTATTATGTATTTAGACTGGTTTAGTAGCTATAGAACCATATTAACATAAGATATTGCAATGCTGCTTCGCTATTTACTGCAATGTATTTACCAGTAAAATCTGACAGCTGACAGCTTGTGAGTGTGATGGTAGTGTAATCATTACATTTACACTGGATAGGACGCAACTTTCTGAAATCATGTGACAATATTTTCAGCCTTAAATGATGGTTTAGGAATAAAAACATAAGTATTTGTTTATGAGTAATCTGTCTTGAATATGTTCATTAGTGATACTCCTGAAGGCTTCTAATAAAAGTTATTTGAGATTAATTAGAACAGAAACAGCTAATTTGTCTGCCCAAGTGGTTCTCGCATAAACCCTGACTTGAAATAGCACCTAAATAAAACAAATATAAACCTGCCACAAAGATGTGAACATGCTGTCCCAAAAGGCACAACCACTTAACTTGTGTAATTGTCAGTAGTCAAGAAAAGCTGTTCTAAGATTTAGTTTTCAACACCAGATTATACAGCATGTCCAAACAGAGCAAATTAAATTAGTCTGCCTCTGAATTAGACTTCTTCCAATGGCAAGACTACTTTACATCAACAGAAACATTGATCTGCATTAGCAGCATCTACTAAAGATGACAGCAGAACCAAGAAGAGATTTAGAAAGTCACTCTTAGATCTGATCCAATTTCCCCCATCCTCAAAATAAGACCACACACAACTCACTCACTGAGTTCAAAGGACACCGACAAACCCCATTGTTCATGTAATACTTCTATGTTTTCATGAAAAAGTTGCCTATTATAGTCTATTCAGTGCATATCTTCTTGACATAAGCCAAATCTCTCTATTACTGCATTTATTTATGGAGCACTTGGAGCACTTGAGCAGAACTTTATCACCCAGAAACATCTCTAGTGTCTCAGTGTAATAAACCCTAACATGAAGAGATCAGTGTCAGTTTATACACTTCTCATTAAAGCATTCTAACAAAAAGAAAAGCCTTTAAAAGTCTCTGCCATTGAGCTTATTTTAGGCTATAAAAAGATGATCCAGAAAGCTTAAGTTTGAAGATTTTCCTGTTCAATCTTTTCAATACCTCTTTGTACATCACGTAGCAGTGGTAGGGGGCAGAGCAGGGAGAAAGCACTTCTTCCTGAGGGACCCTCCAAGTCTCTTTTAAGGCTGTGCTTCTGAAAGTTGCATCTGCAGCTACCATTGAATTCAGCAGGAATTCGAGGCTAACAGCAAAGAATCATAGGATGGTTTGAGTGGATGTGACTTTAAAGATCATCTAGTTCCAACCCCACTGCCATGCGCAGGGACACCTTGCAAGAAGAGCGCCTGAGGTGGATTTTGTATGGAAACCAAGGTCTGACTGGGGGAAGGGGGGGCTTTTTTGTTTCTTTTTAATTTTGAAGACAAAAAATAAGGCGAGGGGCGATTGAATGGTTTTGTTAAAGTATGGAGTCTATATGCTCTATTTTGGGGAAAAAATCATTATTACTGCCTATTCAGAAATAATGTCATGGAATAGAATCACAATACCCATTTCTTTGATATCCACATTATCAAAATAGATTGAAACTTTCGTCACAAATCTACATTTTAAAGTCATAGAAAAACCTGCCAGAAATGGTACCAAGCATGGTAACAGGCTGGGACTGAAACATATTTCTGAAATTTTCTGCATTCTGAAGGAAATCAAAATATGCTTCAGTAGTAGTCTATGAATGTCATGGAACTATTTTTACTTTGTTATTTTATTAAAAAAGAGAAAAAAAAGAAAAAGGAAAAAAAAAAAAAAAAAAAGGAAGAGGTTGAGGTAAGAATAAGATCCAAGACAGTCAACCACAGCTTTTAGTGAAACAGGTAGCTAGGTCCAGACTCATGACTGACACAAGGCTACTAACTCTCTATACTAATTTTAATTGAGGATCATTACCTTGTTGGGGGGAAATGCTCCTGAGCCTGCTTTGTGTTTTGAATAACCAACCACCCCGCCATCATTACAGTAAGTCACCGAGACATCAGCTGCTGCACTTGAACAGATTTAATCTTGTTATGCCTTTTCCCACTGTCTGCACTGTCCCTCCTGACAGCACAAACCTCCACAAAGGGTATTGACAGGTACTTTCTTGAGGATGGCTATACTATGCTTTAACACAGTCAATGAAAGTACATTTTTTCCTGGGTTAATGGATGTTGTACACATAACCAGTTTTGTTCTGATTTTCTGGTAAGGTGCTGGAGATGAACTGCATTGCATGGTCTCATCAGGCATGATACAAAAGTGAGATGTAACAGGTAAATGCATCACAGGAATCATGCCCCGTTTCCTTTAAAATTAATGGTGGGGGTATCTGTTGATTAAAGCCTCATCTGACTGACACCCTCTTTGTTGTGTCCATCCTCTATAAAGAATACAGGTAAGACGAGGTCAGCTGCTCACGGTTAATTAAACAGCTAGCTGACTGCTAAGCATTATTTAAACTGTGCTAATGCCTAAATGATCTTGTAACGTTGTTCTTGGCATCATCAAGCCCCTACAAAAGGTAGATCGCTCCCCAGCAGATGCACTGCACGTGAACGTAACAAACATCTGGGAGCTAGATGGCAAAGCATTCAAGAAACCATGTTTTGCATAGACGAGAAAGGCACAAACGTATTGTGTACTGAATATTACAGAATATCCATCAGGGATCAGCAGACTGGTGTAAGCTGAAAAAATAATGAAAAATGAGTTTGCAGTAAATGGTTTGCCTCTTTCCCACTAGCAAAAAAAATCTGCTTTTTATGAAGCATAGAGCTTCATTATGCATCTAAGTAATTGCCTGGATAAATCTGGGACAGACAGAAGAGTTAAGAACCATTGGAAAGTTAATTTGAACATTCAGTGACGGCTCAGGAATATTTTCTCCACTTTTGAAAAGGGGGCCTTTCCTACTAGACAAAAATCTCGCTTCATCCAAAAATAGGTTAAAAATCATCCAGGAGAAGCGCAGCTGAACAGAAGGTCAATCTTCCCTCGGTTCTGTCACCCCTGTTTTGTATCATGAAGAAAGAGGTGGCATAACATGTAAAAAGAGAAAAGGTATCAGAAATCCTGGCAGGAAACTGCAGCCAGCCTGCTTTAAGGGAAGAGGGAGAGTAGGGATGTGGCTTCTGCCAGAAAAGCAACCCAGAAATGCACTGTCCCTGCTAGGCAGGAGCCAGGCATTGCTGCACCAGAGACACGCACCAGACTGCAAACAGAACCACCAAATACACACCCGAGTTTTCTCCCCAACTTTGTATGTTGCCAATGACAAGTAACAATCATTTTCCAGTGCCTAAATCAACCATTATGGGAAAATAACGTGGTACAACTCCGAGACCTATGCACAAGAAAATGGGGGTGACTGTTATAAATAGTTATTTGTGCATATTTGGAGGCTGATTATGAAAAAATCAGGGAGACAGGGAGAAGATAAAAATCAAATTAAAAAAACATGATCAGAAAGTGAAAACAGTGCTGACTTGTAAATAAACCAAGAAAACCAAATCGAACATTCTTCTGTGCTATTGAAAGGATATTTAAACCAAACAAAAATATATGTGGTCTTAAAAGCTAACTGAAACCAAGTGAATTCTCAGTAGATTTCTTCTAAGAGAAAATAAAGTACTTCCTGACTTAAAGGACAGTATCTGAAAGGATAATTAAAGCAGCTTATGATGAGAAGTACTGTATAAATACAAAGACATGGGATTGATAAATAACGTGCTAATGCAAATGTTGTTTTTTTATTTTCCATGGAACCTATAAAAGTTCCACTAATTTGTCACCTCATTTTGTTTCTAGGACCTGCATTTGTAATAACAGTTTTATTAAGCACATTCAGAACAAACCTCTTTGCAACAGGAACAATGCATCATACTGCATCTCACAGGCTGCAGGAAAATTATTCTCAGGTACAAAAATATATCCTGTGAAACATTTTTCCATCAGGTTATTAGCACAAGTACACTGGAAAGGGGAAGAAAATGCTGAGTGGAGACATAGATCAGAAAAGAATTTAAGCACTGCCTTAACTGTGTTTCTGAATTGGGACCTAAAGTTTAACATTTTTTTGTTGAAGGAATTGCATATTGTTGTGGGACCTACAATATAATACACATATTGTATGTGTAAAGCATGCCAGGGTTCACTCTGGGTTTAAGACAACTCTTGCTTCTGCAGACCTAAACATGAGGTCTTACTGGTGATAAATCTCCCAATGGTTTAAGTTGGCTGTACTGTAATCCTGCAATGTCTTACTCCAAAGAGATATAGGAGATCCTTGGGTCTGTGTTACTACTGGTCAGAGCAGGTTTTAGCAGAGCAATACTAGGTCCCAATTCAGAAACTCTGTGCAAATGATGCTAAAGTGAGTCAATGAGTAACAAAGCAAGAGAAAGAACAGCTTGTCCTCCATTCTAACAGTGGTGGAAACAGGAGTCAGAGTACCCGACTGCTTCCTTCTGCAAAGGCAGGATTTGCAAAAGTCCATTAAGCAAAGGAGTCTGGGAAACTGCAATGGAAGAAAGGGAGTGCATAAAAGATGAAAAAATTGGCCCAGAGCTCTTTGACAGAAATCATGCCATTTTCTCCAGCCCTTCTGAAAGGAATATTTTCCCTTTGGTTTAACACTAAGCTTCAAAGCCTTGATATTTGTAATGCATAGCCCCATTAAGCCTGCCTAACTGTCACTCACAGAGATCCATTCTCCTGCAATCTCTGCATATTCACATGGGCTTTTTGACATCTTTCCCAAGAGGGCTGAGTACCAGATGTGCAGGCTGGCAGGCAGAGACCAGCTTCAACAAGGATTACCCTTGGATTACAGCTCTGCTTCTTGAAGGCAGAGCTTTAGCTGCTAACCTGCACTGTGGGGCTGGGCGCTGCACTGCCAGTGGCACACACTGAATAATTTCCCAGGGGAACTTTACTGAGCACCCTGTCCTTAGCCTGGGTGTCCATTTCAGCAGTGACTGTTCTTGTGGCCACCCAAGTATCTAATAGTACCTTATCAAGCTGTAGCTGAAATCTGAAAATACACATATGTTTTTCAAACACAACTGTGCTTTAATTCCTTGTAACTCTGCAGACAGCACACAGCTGTTTTGAGCAAATGGATGTTACTTTTATTGTAAGATTGCTTGAAAATATAATTGATCATATAAAGTCAAATGAACAAATACATTTTTATCAACCTCTGAAATGACTCATTTATCTTCTGGGCTACGTACTGAATCATGACACCAAATGATAAGTTTTATCTCCTTTACTGTCAAACTCAATCTCAGTCAAGCCCCAAATTGCTGAGAACACAACTGAAGAGTGAGCTTTACTCTCGAATGAAAATATAAGAGAGGCTGGCTAGCTGGCCTTTCGCTAAGTGGCTTTAATCTTTGTGAGGTTTGGCTTAAATGAAAACGTATGGCAGTGTCGTCCTCCAACAGTCAAACAGGAGACCCCAGCACAATTCCACTGGCTGGGAAGGTTATCAGTGAGCAGAGTGCCTGTCTGCCCTCTCTGCCTTCACCTCCTTACTTTTCCTCAAGAAACATTAAGTGTTCTCTAGTCACCCAATCCCACTCTGCTATTCAGTTAAACACATAAATTTCCTTTTATTACCTCTTTTAAACACATCCAACTTTCCATCAGACTGTACAATTAAAACTTAATTTTGTGTTAATCCTGGATAAATGATACCTAATATAAAGGTTGACCCCTTGGAATAGGCTAACATTTAAGGCTTTGATGAAAACCAAGCACTTATGACTTACAAAGCAACAGCTGTAATATCTTCACTTAACTCATGGATAGCTGGCTCATTTAAAAGCTGTATTACAAAACTCAATCATTTCCTTCTGACTTACTTCAGAAAGATCATGAAAATTTGATAGTGACAAAGGTACCCCATACAGACCTCCTCAAAATGACTATTCACCCCAAAATAGAAGCAATAGAGCAAACACACTTTTTAGGTGTGGGGTGCAAACCGTTGTACTAGCCATCCCAGTAAAGACTCTTCAGTAATGTGAACCTGAATTTACACTCTTGTGGTGGTCAGCTTAAGATTTACAAAAATTCCTCTAAATCTATCTTAAAATAAGTGTATTTTAAAAAACTGAAGACCACTGACATCAAATAAAGAGCCTGTGGCAGGAAAGGAAGTGAAAGATTTATGGTAGGCTAATTTAATTTGAAATAACCTGTTTTCAGCTAGCCGAAGAAAACAGAACCCAAAGGAAATTTAGAGGAAATAACCTTTAGGTCAATTTGATATCTGTTTCACTATGTGTGAAGAAACATCCTTCACAAAACTTGGGCCCCCTTGTCACAGGAGAACTGATAATCAAAAGTAATGTGGAGGAGAAATTGTTGATTGTCATCCTCCACAACAGTGGACAGTCACTGCTATCGTGTAAAACCTGCAGGCATGGCACTCCCCAAGCCAGCCACTGCATACAGTCTTCAGGGAAAGCATGAGGGTGAGAAGGTTTGGAATTGCTCTGGAGCTGCAGAGCTTGGGGACATCATCATGCAAATACTGCTCCTCCCAGCAGCATCGCTCTCCCCTGCCTGCTCTACACCCCAACTCACCTCCTTGCCTGGGACTTGCTTTCCCTTTCCTCACTTTCCTCCTTTCCCATTCAAGAAAAGCACATACCAACCCGTGCCTCAGTGAAGGTGATGCTGTACCTCCAGCCTGGCAGGCATCGACTGGCCCAGACCACTTATCTGTAAGAATTCACAGGTTTGTTATTGCATTAGGCTGACCGATGGATGGGGTGGGGAGGGGAATTAGCTTTTAAGGGACAGAATCTCTGACTTTTCCATCTTTGATCAGCACTATACTCCACATATAGACTTGATTTTGGAGGGATGAGGGCTCCTTAAAGATTTTACTTAGTGCAAGAAGCATGGAAGATTCCAGGCATGAACGTTTTATTTTAATAAGTCACAATTTAAAATGTAGAATATTGCTGCTTGTTTTCCTCCTAAGGATTACAGAAGAGCTTGGACATGATCTAGAGTCCAAAATATTTTCTGATGACATTTTTTCTGTGTGTTCCTTTATCTGTAAAATAACAAGTAAATAACATCTGGTCGTCTGCCAACACCACCAAAAGAGAAATATTCTCTGGCTAATCTCCTGCTAATCAATTCTATGATTCTAATTCATTTGGTTTTATCTGCTGGTAGTTTCTACAGAAACCAATGTCACCTGAGATCTATCTCTGCTATAACATCTTGTGGCAGCCTGTTTTGCATTTTTTGCCATAACCTTCCATACAAAATTGATCTGTCACAAATAATAGAAGTGCCACCACATTATGTATCCCCATTTCATAACATGTGATTCAATATCAAGAATGCTGGCTTTTAAAAAAAAATCCATACCATTTTAAAATGGCAAACCCTTAAAACTATTTTCAACCTGGATTTTAAGAGCTGCATAAGTCATTACGAAACTTCTGGTTAACTAAATAGGCAAGAAATGTGGATCCATATCAATGGGGAAACGGCAGAATACACACCAAAAAAAATGATTTCAACAAGCCTGTGCAGGCTTATTTCAACAAGCCAAGAAACAGGTAACATAAAGCAAAAGAAAGCAAGAACATTCCACAACCTTCTAATGCGAAACACCCAACAGTCATGCACTTAGTCTGAGATTATGTAAAGTAGCTCTAATTATTGATCTCAGTTACGCACCATGTAATTTTCAATTTTATCTACTTTGTAAGTACTGCTTACAGGAAGTAGAGTGTAAGCTATTTTAAGTGTAACTATTTTTGATGAGGAAAGGAGGAGAGAATGAACATCTGAAGTAAGGGGCCAGGTTCTGCATGCTTAAAAATTACTGTGGGCCAAATTCACCACTCAGCGTGAGCAGCAGAACTTCAATCTTTCTAAAGATCCAATTTCAGTTGCAAAACACATTAACTTTGCACTGATCACAAGCCACCTACTGAATAAAGGGCTTTGGATTCAAGTACCAAAATTCCATTTCAAGTGATGCCAAAATTTCTGTCCTGAAAGCCTTTGTATGAATATCATTTAGTCTTGATGGTAGTTACTTTGAGGACACATGTGGATCAGAAGTGCCTCTTCTGCAGCCTTGCCTCAACTGCATCTTTACTTTTGGATGAGGGGATACCAAGCCATACCTGCCTTCTACTGGGAAATTCCTAACCCTTTCCTTCTCCCAGGGCCATGGTTATACTTCTGGAAGTATCCCAAACTCATATGATTGGGATGGGACAAGAGAAATGGGACTGCTTACCCTTCCCTGTAAAAATAAATCTAAGAGCAAAAAAACGGGGAGGGGAAAGTGTCACTGAATCAGAGACACTGGGAAAATCCAGAGAGCAGGGATCCCACCCTGCATAATCCACACCAGGTCACAGCTGCAGTCCCTTGTCTATCCTGTCTCCCTGATCCCAGCAACCTCAATTTCTTTTCTTTGTGATACCATATCTTCCTCCACAATTGCCTACAGAGCATCCTGCCAGAATATGTGCCCTGCTGAATTTACTCTGGCAGAGGAATGAATTGACCATGGTCATTTGCCGATGTGAGCAGCTCCAGAGAGGAGCCTTCAACCCCAGAGCAAGGGCAAACACCACTTCCAGGAGCCTCAGTTCTCAGCAGCAAGAGCCACCGAGGGAGCCTCAAGCCCTCGAGAGGCCTTGCCCAGGAGCCGGCAGCTCCGCTGGCACGAGCAGGGACTCACAGGGGGCAGCACCAAGAGGGACGGCACCAGTTGAAGGAGGTGATCCCGCCCCTTTGCTCTTGTGAGACCTCACTTGGAGTATTGTGTGCAGTTCTGGTGTCCTCAACATAAGAAAGACATGGAGCTGTTGGAGCAACTCCAGAGGAGGGCCACGAGGATGATAAAGGGGCTCAAGCACCTCCATAGGAAGACAGGCTGAGAAAGCAGGGTCTGTTCAGCCTGGAGAAGAGAAGGCTGCATGGAGACCTCATAGCAGCCTTCCAGTATCTGAAGGGGGCCTACAAAGATGCTGGAGAGGGACTCTTCACTAGGGACTGTAGTGATAGGACAAGGGGTAACGGGTTCAAACTTAAACAGGGAAGTTCAGGTTAGATATAAGGAAGAAGTTCTTTAGTGTGAGGGTGGCGAGGCACTGGAATGGGTTGCCCAAGTTCTGAATGCTTCATCCCTGGCACTGTTCAAGGCCAGGTTGGACGGAGTCTTTGGTGACATGGTTTCGTGCAAGTTGTCCCTGCCCATGGCAGGGGGCTTGGAACTAGATGATGTTAAGGTCCTTTCCAACCCTAATTATTCTACAATTCTATAGTTAGTCTGTTTAAACTACTAAAGAGTGAGCAGCATCACTTTTCCTTTTCCTCTTCCACTTGGTTGCTTTTTTTTAGAAGACAACAAACAGAGAGAGCGCCCTGCCTGGTTATCTGAGAAGAGGTTCCTACTTTCAGGAAAGGGTTCCAGGCTCTGAATAATACATTGCACAGAGCCTCTCTACAGCTGAAGAAAATGACTGAAGACTCACTTCTCTCCCATTTTCCTGCTGGCTGGTTTAAACAACCATGCTCAACATACTGCATGGTTTAGAGCCCCTTCTGAAACAGCACCATCAATTCCCCATCAACTGTCAGAAAGCCCAAGGCATTGTGGCCACTCTGAAGCATTTTCCTAGATGTATTCCCATGCTGAGAAAAGCTACACCAGTGTTTGTGAGAATCAAACTGACTGCTGCAAATTACATTAATGTATATCATATAAATCTTTAATTCTGCAGGCCCTAGTTAGCATAGACATGATACAAAGAGTTCTAAGTAGCATGGTAGGAGATGAACTTTCATTTCATCTTGAAAGTATTTTCTTTTACTGTTTGTCATCTCCTTTCATAGTGTCCACTTCCCTGCTCCAAATCAAGCACAAGTTTTACTTCTCCTGTCTGATACAGAAGCAGCTGGGTGATGTTTCTTTGATGAGCTCTCACCACCCCTAGACCTCTAACCCTTTCTGCCTATTTCCTTTCTCCTGCAACAAGTAGAGGAAGATGGATTTTAGCAGCCTTCTTACTCAGGCCCAGAGCCTTGACTTCTCCCACTGCATGGGCAATATCTACTATCTGAATATTTCCATGCACAGTTGTGAACCTGATTTCATCACACACTTAGCACATCTGTTCTTTCAGGTCAGACATAGTATAACTATCAACCTCCCTTCCTGTGGCAGACCTCCAGTCAGTTCTGTGTTCAGACCTAGGAATTGCACATGTGAATTATGCATACCAATGGGCATATATTTTGGCACAGCAGCTTAAAAAGTCAAAGAAAGCTAGTAGAGCATAAGGTCATTGCTGTTGTAAAGCAAGCTTCAAAGATACCCATCACAATTCACAGAATAAACAGCAATGGAACTTGTCCTGCCTAAAGACAAATGAAAGAACAATGATTAATATGTTGTAATGGACCTTTTCATCCTTATCGCTTCCAGACTGTGGAATGTTATTTCTGGCACAGAGATTCTTGGTTGAGTATGAAGAGTTATCGATTGGATAAAGTGCTTGATTTAGCCCATTTTTATTCTATTACAGAATGACAGAAAGAGGTTTTAGACAGGAATAAAATCAAGGGGGGGGGGGGGAAGCAGAACTTGGCAAAATAGCTATAGCTTGAAATGAAAATGGTGTATTTGTAATGTGGAATTTTAGGATAAGGATTAATTAAAAAAAGGACTAGAAATCTACTGTCAGGCATCAAATAAGTATGAACAATGACATATTCATTTTTTTCAAGTGTCCTTTATCCTTATCATCCCCCCCAAAAAAGGATTCGCAAACTGGTGCAAGCAGCTTCTTCGACTTGAATTATCATACAAGGGTATATCCATGGAAGTGCCAAAGCAGCAGGCAGCATTCTCTGTTGGTCACCTTGTTGTTCTTGTTGAGAGATTTGGGTCCCATGAGGCCCAGGAGCCTGGCAGGTCTGCACTGCACTCCTCCCTTCCCAAACAAAGGGGCATGGTACATGCTCCTCCACAGATGATATAGGAGAGGAGATTATCTTGACCACAGAACTGGTACAGAAGAGGAGTGGGGAGGGGGACATAGTTTCCCTTTATGTGTGCAAAATCACAGTAACACCTGACAGATAGGCCAGATTTTTGGTCATACATCTGAGGTTGAGAACATTCTCTTCCTCTCCGAAGGTTATTAATCATTATTTATGTGAAATAATATTACAAGGTACAGATTGAAATTAGGGCCCCATAATGCTTTATACTCCACATACTTGCAATCAGGCACTTTCAGTGCCTAGAAATGTTCAAAATGTATTTTTAAAGGAAATTTAATTAGGGCAGTGGTAGAGGAAGTGCAACGTTAGTAGTTGTAATACTCTAGGACACTTCTCAATATCATTCATTAAACAAAAACTCTCTGTGAAACGCATTCTATCCCAAGTGCCACTAATCTACACAGAGGTTAACTATCTGACCTCTTGTGCACAGCACATTGCAGAGGTTTCTTGAGGTAGGATTTAAAGATGGAGATGATTCTGACCTTTCAGATCACCCAAAAAGCTTTCCTTTTGGCATGGACAGATTGGCAAGAACCAAGCTAACTGGATATTCCTCACACTGAAATACATGGCGGGAGGATATGATCGCACCTGGAGCGCCAGAAAACGGTCTGTCTTCAGAGAAAAACAAGAGCAGTAAAAGTAACATTTTTATTAACAAAGAAATCACAGCCTAGTTGTGGTGACTAAGTTGGCATGGTGCCTGTGGAAGGCAGGGCCCACTGTCTTAGGGACAACCCTGCTTTGCCCATGCAACTTCTCCCTACTAAATGACCTCTGCAGGTTTTTGTCCTAGAACTCCCTAACAGGGGCTTTCTACTACTTGTCTTCCCTCTCCTTTGCACTGCCAACCAGGGTGGTTTGTAATGCTTTGGCACAGAACCAGCAAGGTAAACACTTCTGCCAAACGTCAAGATCCTCAGGAAGAGTCAACACAGCCTTATTCTTCCTTCAGTTCTGTGATCAAAACTTCCCCAGGGAGACTGATAAGACAAGTGGACTGTTATTGTTAAATACAGCAAGTACACATGGGGCAGATTAATCTCCACTTTACTCCAGGGTAACTGATAGCCTGAGTCAAGTTAGAGAGATAGGAAAATGAGTTTCTTTCTTTGCTTAATATTACATTAAGTTTCTTGTTCATCAGAACAGGAATGCAGCTCATAGGGGAAAAAACTATTTATTCCTAACTTAAGGAAGGGGATATATGACAAGTGGTAAAGTCACAGGAAAGGGTGGAGAGCACAAATATCCCATCAATTGAAGAGAGGAAGGTTTCTAGTGAACGCACAGAAAGTTGATCGAAACTGGAACCATTCTGAAGCAGAGACATATTTGAAGGTCAGAAAGGACTTCTCTTTCCCTTTCTTCTAGACTGCACCTTGAAGCAGTGAGAACATTTAATTTTCCTCCATCTAGTTGTCTTCATTAACTGGATTTCCCCATACGCTGTCCTCTGTCCCAAGAGCTCACCGAACAGTCTTGTACCCTTTTAGCCACGTACTCTTCCCTGAATGAAAGAGAACAGCTCAGAGGAGCCCTGCAGTTCCTCAGACTCTCAGATGAGCAGAGCCCAGTCCAGCCTTTGCCCTGGGATGCCATGGCTTGGTCTCTTTCTAATGCATTTGTTAGCAGTTTTCTGCCATCCTTCTTCCCACACTTCTTCCACTCTTTTCCAGCCCCTCTCCTCCAGCTATCCTTTACTGGAGGCCAGGGAGACTTGAAGGGGGGTAACACTTTGCCCTGCCCCATCAACTGTATAGGTAAACACCACCGGTCTTTCCTCAGAAGATGTAAGAGTCTATATCACGGGCTCTTTTCATTGTGCACCAAGGCCAGGGCCAAGGACAAACTGCTGCTTTGTAAAATGGAGATCCAGGAGACAGGGGGGAGAGGGTAAGTCAAGCTCTGATTGAAGTCAATGAGCAGGATCAAACCTCTAATCTGGGTAAACAAAATATAGAAAATGACATTGATTGCAGATTGGCTTTAACAATGAATAATTGTGCTTTAATGTGCACATAAATGTGATAAAAATCAAGGCAATATATTCAAAACAAAATAAAAGAAAAAATACAAAGGGATATTTTACAACTAGGCTCCATTACCATCTATCCTAACGAGATTAAGTAGTAATTGCTGTGTCAAGAAGAAATATAGTGGGCTCAGTGAATGAAAGATCATGATAGGATCCCACTGTATTATAGGCTTAGGTCTAGCTGGAGAGCAGTGGTGGGATTTTTCCAGTGTTGCCCAACCACTTTTTTTTTTTTTATTTTTTATTTTTTTTAGTCTAAAAGGCCTTTCCCTGGATATGCAATTCTTAACAATGAAATTATTCCTCTTTAAACATTTCTGTAAGCCCTGCTGCAGCTAGCTGTGGGCTTTTCATTCTTTCACTTTAGTACAAAAGCATCTTGAAATCAGTAGTGTTTTTAAACAAGCTTTTCTGACCTCATTTCTTACTGCGGATGCAAGGCCTGTTGGTTGTTTCTTTTTTAAGGTATTGCACTTGATCATCTCAAAGTGCAAACTTCAGTACCATCTAACGTTAATGAATAATGGATAAATATAGTAGTTTGATAAAGTTATTTGAACTTGCATTACACTGAATGTAATACAGGCTTGTTTAGGCTCACAGGCTTCAGAAAGTCTTTAAGAACTAGATGCCAATATCACACTAGAATTCAACAAAAGTTAAGCAATTACATTTCAACATATCTTTGATAGTTTCTGCCTCAATATTTTCTTGGACCCATACACTGAGTATAAGGTGAACAAAGGACAACAGCTGAATTGATATGTATTCTATAGCAAGAGAATACTGGATTTCTTTGTCATTACATTAAATCGCATTAAGATAAAAATAGCAAGTCTAGAATTAAATAATAGGTAGAAGAAATTCACATTTCCTCCTTGATCTCTTTGCTTCTGAAATCCTTTAGGCAGGTGAGAAAACAAATTGCAACTTTCTGAGATACATCCATGCATCTATAGTGTACAGAATAATCTATACCACAGAAGGCTTAGTGATAATGAGTGGTGATGTTACATTAGTAAAGTAAATGCATTTTGACAGTAATGGAATGATGCCTCTGAAACACGGTGATGGACACTAGTTGTAAAGCTCACCTTAAGACATATACTAACTGCCCATTTGTTTGAACCATGCATGTTGATATAGTGTCAGTGCAACATAAACGTGGAACATGATTCTACCAGTAGCTAGCTTTAGGCTGCAGGAACAGTTTGGAACACAAAGGCCTGAGGAAAACCAAGAGAGTCAAGCTGGTGTAAAAGACGAAAATAGAATTTAGGTTTGGTCTTCCTTATTTAAGGAACCAAATCAAGTGAGCTTCAGTGACAAAAGAAAATAGAAGAGGGAAGAAGCAGAGACTGCTTCCTTTGTTCTGTTAACTCAGTTGGCACCGATGAACTCACCCATCTCCCATTTTCCTGCTGGCTGCCTCTAAACAACTGTATGACAAATGACGTCAGCAAGTCAAATCTCATGTCTTGTGCATGAGGCTCCATCATTTGATTCAGTACAGCTGCTGCAGGTTTTGTTCCCATCTGCTCCTTGCTAAGGGTCCATGAGACAACTGCCTCTTCACTGGCATAAGCAGAGTTCTGCCAAGACACCACATGATGTGTAGTAGTGAAACCAGCACTTCTGGGCTATGAAATGCCATATCAAAGAAAACCAGACTCCTTATTTCTTATTGTGGTTCCTTCCTCACCATGCTCTGAATCCACCTGTGGAATATCACCTCTGGGAAAAATAAGCATGAGTGTCCTCTTGGGGACCTGCCTCACGGTACCGACATAACTTTCAGGAGGTGCTGCATTAGCCATCCTCACTCTCAAACCATTAAAAAGCAAGACTTAGAAACTGCTGAAGTCAATCATACAGACTATCTATATGGGAACAGCAAAAGGCAAGCTAAACACTCAGATTATAATCTGAGTGGCAATAAGTGCAATTTAGAACACTACAAATTAAAACACTTTCTTGCTTATTTGTTTAACGATAGGTATTTCATGTTCAAAATGTTATAGACAGACTAAAGTACCAATGCACCTCCAGTCAGCAATAAGGTACAAGGTGGGTGAAATATAGCTAACTGCCCCAGTTGATCCAACCAAGAACTGTAGAATCATTTGGGGAAAAAAAAAACCTCAAACAACCAAACAAAACCCCCCTAAAGATCAGGGTTGTGACAATGACTGTAAAAAAATATATTTTGGTTTATCCTAAACATTCTTGGTTGCTTATACATTTTTCCCTAAGACGCTTGCATGATTTCCTATTTTTATGCACTAGTAATTGGAGTTTATGATTTGCATATTACAGTGCAGTAGAATCCAATTATAGCAACTCTACAGAGAGACTGTATTTATTTCAGGAGAAGATACTGAAGAACCATGTCAACATGTAGCTACATAATGACTTGCTCACTTTCTGGCTTCCATGCAAAACATTGTAATGATTAGGTTTCAGACACTGCATGAGGATACTTAAGGATGAGCTATAAAACCATTCCACATCTGTGTTTGTTTTATTAGCAGAACCATTTCTGGGAAAAACAGGAAAGCAAAGGCTGATCCAGCTGCTAATTCTGGATAACTCTTTTATGTCACTAACTGCATTACCAAACTCCACTTCTTGTAATCCTTTCTCAATCTCCTCCTTTCTCCATTAAGCATAAATTTCTTGTCATTTCCCCCTTCAGCACTGATGCATAATTATAACTAATGTTAATTGCATAAGGTTTACATTCCATGTAAACTCAGTTATGGAGAAGATGGTCTGCCAGTGGTAGATTGACAGACGATAAGAGAATGAATAAAAAACAGAGAGTTCATATAAATTCTGAGACAGGCCAGGGTGGAAGAGAGCAAAGTATTTTTTATTTTTTTTTTTTACAGACAACAACTCAGTTTATTGATAAAATGATCACAAGTTACAATCACCTTGATCTGAGTGGAGCTGCTCATATGCAATTGCTCCTCAAGACCACAGCTATTACTAGTGCTCACCAAATCTCACACTCCAAAGCCCTTTTCCTCACTGGATCAGCAACTGCAAGTCATCCTGCAAGCATAATTTTATGCAGGTAAATTCAATGGGACTATGAAGTCTGCTCTGAATTAAGATATGCTTAGCTGATCTTCTGACGAACTTCATGTGAGCTGAGCTTAACAAAGCTGCCGAGAAAACATGAGGATGCAAGACCCCTATTCATTTTGAAAACTTCAGGCTAATGACCTGAATATTTAAAATCTTTCCTTTCTTGTGAATGTGCTGTCTTCAGGAAAATATTTCCACATGCTACTGTTACATTTTTTATAACTCTCTTATCCTTCTTCCACAAAAAGGCTGGTATGATTGTTCTTGAGTCAGTCATTGTAACAAGCTTGTGCTTGATTAATTAATAACCCCAGTAAAGGGTAATCAGGGAAGTATGTTACTCCCTCTCCCCTACTTGAAAATTGCAGTTCAGCATTGGCTGACTGCAAAGCCAGGCTGAACAATGACACTTTGAAGTTGATAACTCTCTGTGCTCTATTCCAAAGTAGCAAAATTAATCATGTTACTCCGAAAAGCTCTGCTGTATCTTTAAAGTATAAGAAAGCATACAGTATCGTGAGAAAACTAAGTGCTGTTTCTCTGTCTTTGCCAGTAGCTTCCCTTTCAGTGTCTTGATAAAATTAAGGTCCTGTAACAAAGGCAGCAAGGGAGCGTCTGTGGCAGGATTTGCTAGCACTTGTGAACAGCTGTATGCACTCTAACTTCATATACTTTTCCCACTAAAATTGTGCATAACTGAAAGTGATGCAAATAACAATAAAGCTTGCATTCAGGGAGACTGTAATATCTCTGTAGACAGGTATATTTTTCTCCCCGAGACTGATGAGAAGTGACTATAAAATACAAATCTGCTTCATTTCTATTACAAAAAATCAAAACCAACGCTGCCAGCTAACCATTAACTGAAAAATAATGAGCGCTAATGAAATAGCAAGAGTCCAGATCTTTCAGTGCTCAGACAGGTCTCTTAAGGGAACTGAAAATGAATTAGCCTGAGTTTGACAGCAGAAAAAAGGCACCTAAGACACTGGAAGGTGGGGACGAGGCTGTCAAGAGCAGGAGATTGACAGACAGCCTTATATGAAAAAGAGTAATTTAGGGGTTAGAGAATAACTCAGAAAAATTTGTAATAGTTAGAAACCATTTTAGAAAAATAGTGCCAGGCAGACTCTTTTATTCCAGCATTAGGACTATTCAGTCTCCCCTTATCACCATGAAGAGGGTCAGAACAGATGATCATAATGGTCCCTTCTGGCCTCAAAATCTATGACTTTATTAAAACCATCCATATCACATGCTGCTGCAATTCTGTGTTCCCACATAACTCAGTAGAGATCCTTCCTTTTCTGTGTTACATCAAGCTCACCCTATGTATGTGAGCTACATAGTTGTTAATATCCCACTCCATCTATTTGCTGGTATGTAGGTAAAACAATGGTCCCAACAGCTGGGCCTGGACCTCCCAGCTGCTTAAAATAAAGGTCCACCAAAGACTGTGGAAATCGATACAAGGATGTGTGGGCTATAAGCACTTAACCTCAGAACCCTCTGATGTTAGCCCTGCTCTGTGCAGAGGATTGGACTAGATGAGCCCCAGAGGTCCCTTCCATCTGCATTTTTCTAAATATCTCAACCAACACCTCCGCACAGGAACATCTAAATGAAGTACATACTTCTTTATTTCACCCGAAAGTGATATCACATTCTGCAGTTTTACTTCTGCAACTCAACCTGAACAGTTAAGTACATACCCCTGTATAAAGTCTGATCAAGATCCACATGCAGACAGAGCAGCATGTCAGTCCTCTAGAAGGTGCCCCTTCCACTAGCCACATTCAAAGCAGGTCTAAGGAACAAAGCCTTCACGAAACATATCTGTAATGTCTTTGTTTAAAAACAAACATGGTCAGAGGAGAGGTAGTATCACTGCCACCTGTAGTTTGTACCGCAAGTGAGTAGTTAGAGGACTTGCAGGATTTGAGTGTTAAGCCAAGATCTCACATCTCTCATAAGAGAAGCATAATCCCTACATAACAGGCTGAGAAAGCTTCATTCCCACCCCAGAGGCTGTGGCACTGAGCAGCAGGAGATGGTGCAGTTTATGGTGTCAGATGACATGCAGGATAGAGCAGGGGCCTGTTATCAAGGCCCTTGATTACTTGGGGAAGAATCACACATTTTGATGCTTGGACTTGAATTACTGGCACAAAGAGATACCAGGAACTGGGGCCAGGACACATGGAAAAAACCCAACTCATGGTTATTCTGGCTTTACAGAAGGACATTTAATAAATCTCTGTCATAGAAGCCTATCATTTCTAAGTTATCTGGCTCTAGGTAGGACACCAAGAATCCAAAAACCAGAAAAAGTATGATTCTAAGTCTACCTTACATTAAAAACACGTGATAGTCCAGGTATAGTGATAAAAGTAGGCTCTGTTTTGGATGGAGATACCTGCAAGCAGGCATACACATTCAAATTAACAGATCTTCACAAGCACAGAGTAGCTGTTTGAGAACAGACTGAGGCCTTGCAAGGATTAGCTCAGCACCTTCCAAGAAAAATAAATGGAGAACCAAACAGTACAGTGCACAAAAATCTCTTGGATGAAACTCGAGAAGACTAAGAAAAGCAGGACCTTTCAGATTATCCTCTTGTCCTTTTGATTAGAGAAGAAGTTTACATTGATGTCTTTGGTTAACAATATATCCCGTCTCTCACTAACGGGGCTCATTCACTGCTTTTTTAGTGCCTAAAAGGCACTGCATTTCAATGCATATGCTCATAAAATGCCTTACGGTCAGTTTAATTAAGAAATGATACAGATACAAAGGGCCACTCTTTGTTTATCATACATGCCTCGGTTCAAGCCTATCTGCATCTGAGTTTCTGAATTACTTGGGAACAGCTGGGATCATTAAACAAAGCTCAGAAACCCTCTTGTAGCGTACAGGGAACAAAGAAGAAAATTGAGTAGGCGTAAATTTCTTTCAGAATTACTGCCCCACATTATGGCTATTTCAGTAACTCTTCTACCCATGGCAGTTTCATGCTTATTAGAAAGGTCATGCCAATAAGCTCAGCACCTTTTATTCAGATTCATAGGTCAAGATGTCTTAGCTAATTGAGAGTCCGCCTGGATAATCTGCTTGAGTACTTTATTATGATTTTGTATAAAGCTATCAGATGTTGCTCCTGAAGATTATTGCATTTAAAAAAATGAAATAAAACCTATCTATTCTGTTTAAGCACTTAGACACCTGCATGAGATTTTTATTCCCAATAGTGCTTGGAATTAGCTGATACTGCCATATCCTTTACCTGGGAGGTTCCAGCTAAGGGCTAGTGGGTATCCCGTCTTGGCGTGCACAGTGTTTCCATGGTCCAAGTGTGCAAGCGCAGTAAGTTCTCCTCCCTGCCATGTGTTCCAATAAACAAGGTGATTTCAGTCTTTGGTCCCTTCTCGACACAAAAAAACCCCAAGGATTTTTACAGAAGGAAAAGACAGAGCAGAAGAGAGGACATGCAGTTTGCCCTGTCTACACTGCGCTTGTAAGAGAGGTGCAGAAGAAAGGTGGAAGCATTACAGTGATCCGCATATGGTGCTGATAGGACCAGCATGTTCTCTAGAAAGCATCGCTTCCTAGTTGCACAATGCACTTCAGTGCCTTCTCTACAAGGCTTGCAGTAATTTCTGGAGCTGATATTGTTGGGATTCACGGTGTGTAAAAAAGGCGGGGGGGGGGGGTGGAAATCAAAGCTGCAAAAGCCTTAGTCTATCTCTGGTTTGCAGAACTGGTAGAAATCTCTATGACATCTCGCATTCCCAACCCCTGAAAATTAAGGCCTGACATCTTATTTGTCATCTTACCTGGCAAACAAAACCAGCAATTACTTTTAAGAGAATCAATGTGAATGGCAGCATCTGAGATAGTGCAATATCTTGAGGTTTAGAAAGTTCCTTTGAAAGAAGGACCTGAACTAGGAGCCAACTCATGTGGATGAGGCGGACCTGCTTTCCCCAGAAGTGCTCTCTGCAGGGAATTTGTACGCACAGGGTACAGAACATGCACCCCAAAGTGATCACTTCTCCTCTTTCCTGCTCCTCTCTTTTTGGAGCCCTTTCCAAGTAGGTTTGCAGTATGTGAGTGCAGACTCTGAGCAGTATTTCGGTCAGAATAGGATGTATGGTAGATTTTAAATTCACTGCCAGAAGAAGGAAAAAATGAAAAAGCCAGGATTATTCAAAGCTATTAATTTTGCCTCATGAGCACAATTACTAGTCACTGGGAGAGGGGGAGAACAGCATGAAAGAAAATCAGTGATTATCAGCCTGCAACATGTGGGTAGTTTCCACCCTCACAATTAGAGTGGCTATGCCAATACCTGGTCTGGCATTTGGATCAGCTGATACATAGTTTGAGGTTAAAAAACGTCGGCATCTGTATTGGCCTAACCAGCTTTCCTCTTCATCCTTCAGCAGGCATTCCCACCCCTGCACGATCCCCACAGCTGCCATAATGCCACAGGTTTTGGAGCCCTTTGATAGCATGTTCCCTTATCCGGTTTACCAGACAGCCCTGCAAACAGTTGCATCAGCACAATCAAGGGGGGTAAATGAGACAACATATTTGTGGGGAAAAAAACCCCAAACCCAAACCAACCAAACAAAACCAACAGTTACCAGGGAACAATCCTAGATTTACATGAGGGAATTGCTGCCCAAATTTTTTATTAAAAGTTTATGTTAAAAATTTTGAATGAATACTAAACAAGTTTCATTTTAACAATTCCAGGACATGCCATTTGAAATTATTACTGGGAAGCACAGCCAGCATGCATCTCCATGGCGAAAGTACACTGAAGTTAAGGAGTAGTTCTGAGAAACTTTTTTTCCCCTTTAAAAAGATATTTGCTTTAATAGGATGATAAGAGATTGCAAACAGTGCAGCACAAATCTTCAGTGCAGAAAAGAATCAATGCAAAATCTCAGATAAGATCTGCAAATCGCAGTCGTGTGCATCAGGGCCAAGTCCTGCTTGCTTTTATACAACAGTCTTATCGACAAAAACAGCATTTCCCCTGTGAGAAAAGGAGATTCCAGATCTTTACTTAGGATATCTATAATTAAGTTAGTAGCAAATTATATATAATTATATATAATTTTATTGTCTTTGAATGTATCTATCATGACATTTATCCCTGGTGGACTCAGAGATTCCAATTTTCAGCAACCTCAAGCCCTTTTAGTGCTCCCACTGACCCTAACAACAGCAGGACTGGATTCATGTATAATTGGAGATAATAAGGCAATGGGGCCATGCTAGAAGTGAGAGCTGCATGTTTGTTCCTAGGCCAAACTCAGCAGGGAGACCCTGACATGCACATGGACAGAAAGCTCTTTTCTTAAGGATACCAGGTGGTACAAATGATAAAATCTCAGGCAAACTCCACAGACTGAATGCTGACCCTCAGGTGAATACCATGAAACTAGTGGGCATCATGTGCACATCTGTGGACAGAATTAGGTTTTTTTACAGTGCCAAAATACTGAAACCACAAGGGACTCAAGAATGGACTCCCTGGAACTAAAATGAGGGTCCGATAAGGACAAAGTAGAAAGCAGTTATTTTAACTTCAGAGGCTTTTTAACTTCAGAGGACTAATTCTAAAAATTAAACATATGTATCTATGATAAAAACTTTAAATATTTAAGAGGAAAACCTTTTCATACAATATTAATGTTTTAAAGAGTCTCCTGTGATTATTTCCTCTAAATAAAAATATCAGAAAAAATATCTCCGCCTGAAGAAAGTTCTGAGACATCGTAAATAAAAATGCATTTATGGTGCCTGATGTTCTACCTTATTATAAACAGAAAGGAAATGCTAATGAAATAAGCTCTGGTCTATGGATAAAAATACAATCTTTCTAAAGTAGTCTTCATTTCTCTATCAAAAATACATATAGGTCTGTGCTAATTCCTGCTCTCTCTGTTAAAGGAACAAAAGCATGATTATCATTAGAATTTATTTCTAAATAAACACGTGTTGCTAGAGATGCAGGATGCTCAGTAAACCACATTGCAGGAAAGAATACAAATCACTTTGTTTTCTATTGCCTTTTTCCCCTCTTAAGTTAGCTTAGACTGACAAAACATTTCCCAAGACAACACTGGAATACAAGGTGGTATTTAGTCAGATCTAACTCAGTCAGAGCTGACATCTGCTTCCACTGACTTTAGTAAAGCACTAACTAATGTGCAATTTAACCTTAACATACAAAGTAAGGTATTTGCTTTGCATAAACTCTGGAACAATGTTTAGGCATGGTGCAGTTAACACCAGAGAACTCAAACTGCCCCCCGGGGCACTGCCGGGTAAGGAGATGTTTGTCAGCGTTTGTATCCACAGATTCACTGCCTTAAGAATGTGTCCCAGAGAGTTTTGAACAGTATACTCCCGACTAAGTTATTTTAGAAATGTCTCTGTTCCCTACGAGTAAAGCCTACAATCACCTGTCAATAGCATGAAAGGGTCCTTTTCTGTGTGTGCATTTGCATTGTTTAAGTAACTTTCTTCAATATACACAACATTCCTCATGCTGTGACATAGATGGGAGGTAAATCACTAAAAGGTGGCAGTTCTTTGTTTCTCCTGGGCAGGCAAATTGCTTCTCTCAATTACAGTTTTTCTTCCTCACTGGACCAATACATACAATCAAGAATTAACTTATTTCAGATGTAAACACCATTGTGCATCCCTGGTGGGTTCTCTGCCCAAGCCTGAGATTTTGGGTTTTGTCACCACCCAGGTATGGAAAGCAGAAGCTGTTGCCTCTCACCATCTAATCAAGGTAATAATTACAGGCAGTGGACTTGAAGCTAAGAAGAGGAAAAAGGCTTTTCAATCACTGCCTCTGCATTTCAATCGAAGCCCCATGCTGTACAACACTAGAGAACAAGGTGTAAATCAGCTTAAGAACATAGTTCTGCATTCAATGCATTGTGGTTTACAGCTCCCAAATGACCTTCATCTATCTTCCTTAGCTGTAGAGGTGTATAATTGAACTAAAGAGAGGCTCGAATAATGAGGTTGAGAGTGGCAGCTCCGCTGCTGTTGCTTAATAGTGTACCAGCCTAGCATTTTGTTTTCTGATATGTAACAAAATACTGTAGTGGGTCCAATTCTTCAGGGTGACACTTGGTGATAGTTGCTCTTTTAAAACAGAAAAAAGCAGTGGGGTTGCAGGCAAAAAAAAAATATAAATCTTTAGCTGCAACTGGGCTCCCCAAAATACAATTATATGCACCATTTTCTATTCAATATCTGCTCACAAAAGCTCAGAGAGACAAATTGCAATTATCTGCTCTTCTTTCAGTTATGGAATCTTTCTATTTTTCTAACTTTTCATCCTTCCTGTGAAAGATTCCCCTCCCAGTTCAGAGGACTACAGTGTGACACTTCCTAACAAGACTTCTGTACTGGGACCTTGCTCTGAGAGCAGCCTGCCAAGCGACAGGACCTTGCTTTCAAGATCATGCTTTTCCTATATTTATGGGTGCTGGAGTCATACTTTCTCTCTGTTGGTGAGGTTAACATTACTGATAACTACACTGGAAAAAAGGTCTAGCAGTCCAATAGCCCTGGATCGATGCAAAATGTCTCCCCAGCCAAGCAGCTGTTAAAAACAAATGCTCCTCTTGTTGCGTTTTTGTTGATTTCATGGACACTAAAACACTCGTGCATTTACAGCACCAATTAATAGGCAATCCGCTAACTGCCCCCCGTTACACTAACAGTACCTCCAAGTCAGTACAAGATCTGAGGAGCCCGGAACAATGTGGAGCAGGGGCTCCCAGACCGCACAGACACAGTCCCAGAAGCAGCTGGTGTCCTCCGTGGACCCAGCTGGTTGGAGCAGGGTGACAGAGGTGCCAGCTCTTGAGCCAGTGAACAGAAGGAACATCAGATGCAGCAACAGACTTCTGCAGAGACATCTTCCCTAGCTGAGGAAGCGAGTTACGACCTACTTTGCTCACGTTTACAACTTGTGGGGAGAACCACAACTCTTCATTCCCAAAATCACCTCTGCAAGACCTCAGGAAGCACCGTGGCAGTGTTCCCTCCAAAACCTTCATCAGACCACTTCACATCTGACATGTACAACAAAAAATGAAAAATTCTATTGCCTCCAGGATTTTTGCTTATTATTGTACTCTCCTGCCCTCCCACTTTTGTTGTTTGTCTACTTGACAGGGCAAGTTTATTCAGTGTTGTTGGGCTTGCATTTTTCTTGTGTAGCGTTCGCATAGACCATGGGAGAGAAGCACTGCCTTCGAGAGTGGCATAACTGAACTCTTAGACAACCTAATTTCTCACAATTTCATCAGCAGGGTGATGCACGTGACAGCAGTGAGACAAAGAGGGTCTTGGAAAACAGCAAGACTGAGTCCTGTTGTCCTGAATAAAGCCAGGAAGTAAAAGCCATTATGGGTTTTTTAATGCAGCAAGATTTCCCGGAGTGAGAGGAATATACACTTGAGAAACACAGTCACAAGGAAAATAAACCACTGGCCATTTGGATTTTCCACGCAAAAATCTGCCATGCAAAATTGGACTGCAAAAACCAAAATATATTTAATGTATAAATGACCCATTCTGGCTTTGTAAAAGTCACCATTGATTGCTAAAATACACAGCTCTCTGAAAGGGAAAAATTGGACTTATCAAATGTATGTTTTTCCTGGCTCTAAGTATTTCAAGTTGCCATTCTACCCTGTGCTAAATACCTCCAAGAATATTAAGTGGTCATCATGCCCATGTAACTTTACCGTACCTTGTAGAATTAAGATCCAGTTGGCTTCACTTGACTCATATGTTAAATATTCTTTAAAATAAAATAGTGGTACCAAGGGCTGCAGGTGAGTGAAGTTGTACTCTATGAAGTTGTAAGTGAAGTACTGTAATATATAAATATTTGAGAGATTGAGTAATAGCGAATTAAAGCCTTTAAGGGCAGTCTGATATAAGTACTGACTTAAAAGAGTAGTCCTGCTTATTTTTAATGGGCTTTTGTTTGCAAGTAAATTATGCCTAGGCTAGTCCCAAGTCTTATCTAAAACACAATTCTGAGCAAACTTCCCTCTTACTGAGGACCTGACTGATGTAACAGTTTTGTTGAGGCTGAATTTTTCCCCTTCAGAAAGGGCAGCGTTTCTGTGTTAAGGTTTAAATGCATTAAAGAAAGCTGAGAAAATAGAGAATGGCAGGAGTTACAGCTGCTTCCTTACTGTAAGGCAAGTTGACTGATGCAGAAAAGGCTGGTATCTCATTTGTGATATGGGATGTGGCTTTGCCACAAATCTGAAAAATCTCATTAGAGAGAAAGTAATAAAGGTGGTAACACTGTCCCTTGGGATTTTTGGCCTTAAAGTAAGTACAAGAAACCTGTCTAGAAAGAATAAGGTAGGAAGCATTCATGACTTTTTCAATTTCACAGCTCCAGTACCTGCCTACTTTGGTTAAACACAATACCATGCTCTGAGCCTGATGATCTTGTATTTACTCTGACAACTGACTCTCCTTTATAGGAAAGCGTTACTGCATATTATTTTTCTACACGCTAACACTAACACACCTGGTACATCTACCTGGGAATAATGGGGAAACTGACACTTTTCTGTCTAATGGCTTGTGTTAATGGAAAGAAGAGCAGAGGTAAACTTACATTTGGATTCCTGCTAATGAGACAGATGCTGCTCTCAGCTCTTCCCACATGAGTCTGCCACAACACCCTTGACTCTAGCTTGGTGGAATTACTTTGGATTGACTCCAGGTTACCTGAAGTATGGGCTGTGCCTGTGGGCTGCTTCTCATCAGCCTAAAGCCTGTGGAGGACTTTAAAGAACTGAACAGAATAAAACCTCCCATCCCTTCCTTCATCACCAACACTTGTGATCATAGCCACAAGGCTCAGACACTATGAATCTCACCGATCACAGTGGGTTTCTCAAGGTAACCTTGTCCACACAAAAGCACTGGAAAGCTACTGGTAAGTTTAGGCACACAGACAACACATTTGGTTAGCGGGACTGTGCCTTGCACTCAGGAACAAGAGAGAAAGTTTTTGGTATCCCTCCTCTCTCCCATGCAGAAGGGCCTCAACAGTTTCCAGAATCCCAAACTTTGGAAATACTGGAATTACCCCAAATGTGACTATACTGGGAAGCTTTATGGTCTCTGGGATGACTAAATTACCGCTACTACCTTATTACACATTGAGGTTTTTGACAGACTCTTAATTGGTCCAATTTACTACAATTCCCTTGAACTCAATGGAAAAAGCTGAACATTTACAGAGGACATAATTCTTCCCTTTCCTCACAGAGGCAGGACAGCATGCACACAGAACCTGAATCACAAAGTGGGAAAACAGTCTGAACTGGCAGAATCAGGGCAGGTATTTTATTGATCTGACTTCGGTCCTTGGGAAGTTTGTCCAGCTGCAGCAGGCTCAGAGGACATCTGCACCCAGGGCAATAGGCTATTCTGTTTGCAGCCTGGCAATAACAATCTTTAGCCTTGATTATCAATACAGAACTCACATTCAACACTGCAGAGATACAGGTCACCTTATTAGGTAAGACAGGAGAGAAAAGGAGCTCGAATTCTAGCAGCCAACATCCATTCGCCACATAAAGCTATTTTGCAGCCATTGCAAGCCATGCAGACCTGTGAAATCTCAATCAGCAGACTTGCTGTGGCTTGCAGAGAGATGGGTCACTGTCACAGACACACACCTTGTTCAGTTGCACCTCATGTGAAGATTTTTCATTGTAAAAGTGGCTACCAGAGGGTTGAGGAAGCTTTATATACACACACACACTGCTTCTTGTATGGAGAGAACACAGTAAAGGAAATTCTGGTTCTTGCTTTTTCCCTTGCACCTCCAGAGACTTATAGGGCATGTCATTGCCCAGTGAGGACTTACAAGCAAAGACATACAAGACAAGTCTAGTTATCTATATCGGCTGCAGCCAGAAACACAAGGCACCTCCTATCACACCGCTCTTTGCCAACTAGCTTACCTTTCTCTGTTCTCACCTCCTGCATTGCACATCACAGCAAGGTTCTTCTGCATGACTGACCTGCTTTTGCTCAAATACAGCCTGACTGTGACACACAAGCAATTCCAGCCCGCTTTAGCCAGGGCCTGTCAAGGGTGTTCTCCATGTGCAAGCAAAGCATTTCAATCCACAGTCAAATAGAGTAAAACATTATTATAAGCAGCCAATACTTCAATCAAAACCATCAAAATCTTGTCTCCATTTCCTATGGAAAATCTTGTTATTTACTGCTAATAGCTACATAGCTGTGTAGCCACAATAGAAAATGAAGTTTAAGTCAACTGAAATAATTAAGAAACCCCCTCCTCTGCAAGGTCATCTATGAAAAGAGCCACCAACATTTGGCAAACTGATCAAGCTTTGCCAAATGCTGAATACAGGCAACTTGTCAGTCAGCTTGTCTGTTTGTTTTTGTGGGATGGAGACCCTGACTTGAATAAGGAAGAAAACACAGAATTGTTATATCTTTCCCTTTTGCAAATAAGTGCCTTTTGGTGCCTTTTGGGCCTTTCCAAAGGCAAACAAGTTGCTCCTGAAAGGAAGTACTGTAAGCATTCTCTGACAGGACTGTTTCAGCTAACTGCAAAGGCAGCACAAACTTCACCAAAGGCAGAGGATGCAGAGCCCTCTCTGTCTCTTTGCACCCATCCGAGAAATACATCATTGGCATCCGGAGGCCAGAGAGACACAACCCCCCTCACTTCAACACAGCCACCTTACAGGCAGAGTGATCAACTGAGTGGGTGCATTGGGCTCAATACATGCCATGGATTCATGCCTTACTCATGTGTAATGTGCACAGGAGCAGTATCTAATCCTCTGGACATCTCAGGCTGGTGGAAGTGTAGGGAAAAGGCAGATGATTAACTTGCACTGTTAAAACCATACTCTGTTGCTTACAACGTAGATTTGGCAGGTCTGTTTAAACTAATTTTCTTCCAAAATTGTTGTGTGGAGACTTACTGCAAAATGATTTATCTGGGACATCACAAAAGCAAACCACAAAAATAATAAAAGCAGCTAGAATGGAGCTACAACATTAGAAAAGTCTGACCTACCAAGGCAGCTCCTGAATTGCTGCTAAATTCAGGAACTGAGAATCTCTACAGTTGTACTTAAAACCCTTTCCTTGTTTGAAAAATCCATAGAAAAAGAAAAGTCCTGTGTGCAAATTTCTCAGAGTTTCTGATTTCACTAAAACTTCTAAATAATGCTTGATTTCCAAATCACCTTCCTATCTGCACAATATACTTTCGAATTGAAACCAAAGCCCACGTGATCTTGGGAAGCACTACCACAGAAGCTAAAGCTGCTCTTAGCACTTGGCAGTGTCTTAAGCTGTGCACTTCATTATAGAAGAGAGAAAAAAAATGGCTTTGCATAATGTAGGCAAGAGAGTCATATAGCTCTGCATTTCATTCTAATTATAGAAAAATGAGATCTCTCCATAGCTTAAGTGTGGAGAGCATGGAGTCCTAATTGTGTTACTTGGGCATTAAGCTAGACTAACTCCACGCTAAATCGGCTATCTTCAGTCCCTGGTTTTTAGCCACACTCCCTCTTTTCCTCTTCCTGTACTTTCAAGACCTAAAATATAGCCTTGGAGCATCCATATACAGTTAAGTATAATTTCTAAAGAGAGAAAGGACTGAGAAGGAATTTAAATAATTATTGAGTTCAATTCTTCATTTCATCTTAAGGACACACTGATCAATTTACTGTTTTTTGAATGGATAATTATAGTTCCACAGTGAAGACTTACAGAGCACTCATAAACACAACACTAACACCTCCCAAAAAAACCCCATCCACAATCTTTATGTATTTTCTTATTTTCGCTAACGCAGTTTTTCTGCAGTCAATTGCAGTGAAATCTTCTGTTAAGCCCAGCAATGCACTAACAGGCCCTGATGATGGTATTTTCCCACCAATCAGTTTTAGGAAAGAAGAAAGAGAGGACAGAGCAGTTCTCAGAAATCAAGTGTTCTGTCTTTGCTCAGCATAGATCAACAAGCAAGCCCACCAGCATCAGTGGTATAAATTTCTAATTTATATGCAGTATAAATTAGAAGACTAAAGGCCAAAGATTATGAGAAGGTGAAAGTTATCAATTAACTCTCAGTGAGTAATTATTTGTATTACAGTAGTCCTCAGAGGGCAATGGAGACAGAGCATTTCTTGTGATAAAAATCACACATTAAGAAAACTGCTGATTCAAAGAGCTTAAAGGAATTCACCATTATAGGGTTATCCTGTCTGCCCTTCTATCAAAACTGCAGCAGTTGTGCACCTTTGTTTATATTTTCTGAGTATTTTCTCCTTTTGGAAAAATATGGGCAGTTGTCATGCAAGAAAACATTTGCCCCTAGTTCCAGCACATCTGTGCTCTGCCACATGCAAGCTCCCAGCAGCGAGCAGATTAGCACAGACCCCAAGAGGAAACCATTTTGTCACAGTGAGCTAAGAGCTTTCCAGCTGATGTTCACCCTGGCATAAGTAGCTGCTATGACACAGTGGAAATACATCTGCATCATTGCTTTTTCTAAGAAATATTAAGATTCAGAGAGTAATATCTTACCTATAAAAAACAACACATATTATTGGCATTATCATGGGAAGCCAAAGAGGAATGCTCCTAACACAGTATGAGCACAGCCTTCATGGAATGTCCCCCAGAATTTTTATGCTTACCCATGCTTCTGGTTAGGCATCAGTAAGATTTCTGAGGTGGTGTGCAGAGTACAAAATAAGGATTGAAAGTAACTGATCTGAACTGATTGTTCTCTGGAGACTAAGCAAACAACTCTACCGACTAGGCTTTCAATACCAATGATAAAGAGTGCAAACATTTTATTCAGCAGACAAGTTTGTGAAGAGGCTGCCACATACATTTGTCAATTGTTGAAATTTCTCACTTAACAGTTCTGCCTCTCTCAAGTTAATATTTTCCCAGAGCAGAGAGACTGAAGGAATTTAATGATCACAGCATCCTTTAGATCTTCTGAGCAAACCAAAATTCTTGCCAGGTAATTGGCATCAGCCCCTGTTTACCAAATGCTCTTCAGCCTATAACCAATAAATGATTAACAAGGAACTTCTCAAGTAATTTTCCAGATGTTGTTTATTGAGACATCCTTGCTCTGCAATGACAAACGGGGCAGAAATAAGCAATGCACAGCTTGGCAAGATCCTGCCACTCAGCAGAATATCCCTAAGGCTGAATAATGTGGGTGAACACCACTGTACAAAGGTTAAATCTACTTTCCTTTGTATAAACAGAAATGTGTCCCAGCTGGTACTCGTTAGGTTTGAAGAACCGAACACTCGTATTTTCTCAAAACAAGTAGTAACAACAAGCCCTTAACACAAGAGGAAAGGGTAACACTTTGGGGTAATACTGTTTGATGTGCCTAATGCTTTATTCTCTTTTTGCTCTAGAGGAAGTCTTAAGACCGCCGCAAAGTTTGCCAGAATGAGCTGTGAAAAGTTACACTAATAACGAAAGTGGGAGGGAGGCTATTTTTTCCATTCTTTTGCACCTCATTATAGTCCTAAAAATATTACTGTTGCTATAATGATAATTCCAATAGAAAGCAATTTATAGGGGACAAAGCTGCACACATACTGCACTGATGTGAGGATGCCTCTGTATTACCAGGAGTTTGAAGGATGCAAGCGACCACTAAACCCAACAATACTCAGTATGGTTAATATGTCAAACCTCATGGCCAGGGCAATAGTGGATTCGCATGTATATACATACAGTGCAGGTCTGCAACTATACTATATACACACAGGGTGACAGAGCTCCAGCCTCAGAACTACTGCAGTGCAAATTTTTAATCCATAAACAACATTTTTTTCCAGACTATCAAAAGGGATGGGATAAAAATAAAACAATAGACTGCATATTGTAGAAAAAAATAAAGGTTACCAGAACCAGAATAATAAAGCTATAACTGGAACTGATCTGGGGGCAAAAGGTACATTTTAGTGACCAGATTTACAGGTACAGTGTTGCATTAAGGTAAGACATTGAAATCTACAAGCTGGTTTTGCAAATTTTAAATCTCTGAAGCCTGAAATCCTACAGAAATTTGCATATTTTTTAGAACCTTATGTTAAAATCTATAACAATTCAGGCACATTTGAATAAGAGACAAAAAAGAATAATAATAGGACCTGTCTGGTTTGGGAGTCAATCAAAACCTGGTACCCTCCCTTTGACTGGGACGTGATTTACTACTCTGCATCAGACAAATAACAGTAACAGTTCCTGAGATAATGAGTGTATTTCAGCAGCCAGAAAACAGGAGGGAATAGCAACACAGCACAGCAAAAAAGAGCCTCTTCCTTCCCTCTCCCACACCCTCAGTAGTAATGCTTTGTGTATGACAATGGATGTGCTTTTCTAACCACTGTAAGTGACCTGTGGTGATGCTCTAACACTCTGATTTTATCCCCCGTTTCAAATCCCTGTGACCCTATAATAACAAATAAGACTTGAGAATGGGAGACACTGGAGTGGCAGGCGAGCTGGTGCATTCTCACATCCAGATGCATCATTATTTGACTTCTGTTCCCTGTGGTTTCAGCCATATACTGGCAGTTCCCCATCAATTTTCACTGACACTCTCTAGCCCCGGAGGATTCAGGATTTAGTTCTGCTAATCTCTGGATCCCATATAACATTAGATATTTAGGCTGTGATCTCAGGCAAGGATTTGTCCCTAGAGTCATATTAGATTACTAAGCCGCTGGGAAACCAAATAATTAAGGAAATCCATAATGAGGGGTATTAGCTAGAGATGTATTCCATGCCACAAAAAAACAACTGAAAGGCACAAAATAATCTTGTTTAAAGGAAGAAGAATTTCCTTCAAATCGGCAAAATGCCCCCGTCAGTCTGCAGCATCAGCTGGAAGCGCCTGCAAGTTGCTGGACTCGAGAGCTGGGCAGTGAGGCTGACCGCTGGGGTCTGCTGGGCTGCACAGCTCATGTGAGAGCCTGGTTTTCTGGGCTCAGTGGGGAGATGCTGGTAAATCCTTTGCTGCCCAGATTAGAACTGGGTAAACTTTATGTATCTGCATTCATTCCCAGCTACACCACTCTCCTGCTGTAATAGCACTGTCAGCTTGCGGATAGACAGTGAGCATAAGGAGGCATCACCCTCTTCAGACTGAAGTAATTCAAACACCTGTCCAGCTCCTGCCCATCCAAGTATACACACCAAAAAAACGTTAACCTCCAGTCCTGTCTCCCCTCTACCAGTGGCTGCAGCTTTCTTCTCATTCATGCTAGTCCTAAGAGGCACTTCCAAGGGTCCTATATCAAGAACTGCCCCTCCTTTCTCATTTCATTCCTGCAAACAAGCCCCAGGCAAAGCCAAAGTCTCCCAGCACAGTATTTATCTGGTGACCTCTAGATGCTGGAGTTTGATAGGCGATGATTTCACTACAAAGAAGTTGATCGATAAATCAGTTCAGGTTCTTTCCAAATCAGGTACTGACACAACAGCACACTGCAGAAGGGTCTGAAAGAACCGTGCGATAATGTATTGATTATAAACAACCCAAGAGCCATTGTCAAAAGCAGTGGGCATTGTTCTTTCCAAAGATAAAATCCATACTTTAATGATCTGTTTTCTCTCATTAAACACTTGAATGGCTTTCTTAGCAGCACTCTTTACTACATGGATGTCCCATTTCATTTTGACAGATACAATGTGCTCCTGTCATTCTCTTCATTGTATAGTTGCTTGGTTTGTTTACCGTAAGACGGAGATGTTATTTTATGTCATATCTTCTCCTGTGTAGTGCTCATTTACAAATAGAAAAATCCATGTACAACTTTGTCTCATCTGTCCTTAGCAATGAAATGAATCAAACAAAACTTCTGAGTAGCAAAAGGGAAGTCAGACCAGAAAGAAACTGGGGAAAACAGCAGAATTTGGTTGAAAAATACGTAGAATATTCTGTTCTGATTTTTCTTCTGACGTTCACATTATTCATGTCTTTAATGGAAAGGTAATGACTGCAGACAAGCATGTAAGCAGGTGTGATCCAAGCAGATCACTTTGATGCATTCTCTTATTTTCATCAATATCACTTGAAAATGACCCTTCAGAAATGTTGACAAAGCAGGTTTCATTTCTTGCCTCACCTAGGACTAGTCATTTCACTTCTGAATAGCTCCATGACCCTTTGGGGGATATGTGTGTGTTTATTTACTAACTCTTTGACTCTGCAATGAAAAGTTACTTTGTAGAAGCAGATCAGTGGGAACAGGGTTCTGGGTTCTGCCTGGGAAAGGCAAGTGTGAACATCAATTCCAGTATCAGACAGAACACCTTTGCCTTTCCGCCTACAACTGTTTAGCGTTGAAATTCAGGAATCATCATAAGCAAAAAACCCTTTCTCCCTGGGAGAAGCCCAAGTCACGCTGGGCTGCAGAAGACAGCTGGATGCACCTCGGCACTGTGGACCACTTGTCATTTCCACAAGAACTGTGGCTGACTTCAGTAAATACCTGTATTGTGAATAGCTTAGACAGCCACAGCAGTCAACGCTGACAAGAGAATTCGGTTGATACAGCTGCAGGTTGTTCAATATAAACTTGAGCTCCTGCCACCTAATTACGCCTTGTGTATTTCTTGTTTAATGCTTTTAGGATCAAGGGCTATTCCCCAGAGCTCCTGCTGAGATGCAGCCTCCCAAACATTTTTGAAGTGTGCACATGTTGAAACTTGGTACCCACAACCTTATGGATGAAATGGGCTGAAAAAGTACTTTGTCAGCATTAGATGATATTGAGCCTTACAACGTATCATGCTATTTTATGGTGAAACAAAAAAATATGCTAATTGGGAAAGGTATATAGTGCAGTCAATAGGGTTACGATGGAGTTACGTCAGTATAACCAAGATCATGGTCTGGCCCATTATTATTAATTATTTCCAGTAAGATTGGTTTGTATGTTTGAATACATTACCGAACACAGCTTTCTATTTGCTGACTTTATGTGCAGTGCACATAGTTAGATCTGGCAGAGGAGCACAAATACAAACTGAAGGGCTGAATAAGAGCCTGGAAGCTTCTAGCTCTGCTACCCATTCATCCTACAGCCACATGGAAATAGCCTAACAGTCTTTTTTTATGGATTCAAAGGCTTTCCCTCCCCATATATGAAGCACAAAGACTTTGAATTATTTTCAACCACTCCCACAGCTGTTTCAGAAGCGAATTAGGTAACATTTGTAGGAATCTTTGAAAACAAAGCCCTGCATATGTGCTAAGTGCTATCTTTATAGGCAAGTCTGCAGTAGAAAATCCCTAATAATTTTATTGTGCATTCCTGCACATTAACTCTTCGCTCCCGTTTTTTCCTCACAGTAACATAGCTGTTCACACTGCCCTTGTCTTCGCTGACGTTCCTCAAATAGCTGAACAAACAAAGTGGTGGTGTTTGCCACAGTCCTGAACCCCTTGGGTTTACAACCTACAAGTGGGCTGGCAACACTGCCTTGAAATGATGTGCTTTCCACAAGCACCCCAGAGAACAGATTAAGTGGGCAGAAAGGAAAACTGAAAACCAACATCCGTTAGCGCTTTTTTCATTTCAAAAGTGTTTGAGAGAGTGAGTGGAAGGAAGGAGTCTAGAGCTCCCAAACTACACTTTAAAGTATTTTACTTAAGTGTCAAGGACCAAAGCCCAAATGTCAGCTCTTCAGAGCTTTTTTCATGAATCACTGCAAATAGAGCCTGAGACAAGAAGGGAAAGACAGTAAAAAGATGTTAGGAAAATTCTCAAGAGGTTTGCACTGCTTTTCTCTCTTTTCATGATTTATAGACATACCAGAGTATGCTTTTAAAATAGTTCTGGTTTGGTGCACTATTTGCAATACTGTTCTGCTTATTATTATAATTAACCAGTAACTCCCCTTAGAATCTGCCTCAACTCTCCAATCTTAGGAGGTAACTACATGGGTTATTCCTAATAGCTTGTTGCTAACAGCTGGAAAGTGCTCTACCTGATGAGCTTCCCAATGCCCCCTTGTGTTAAATAACTATTACTGGCTTCATTTTACCCTCCTACACACCAAAAACTGGAAACGCTCAATCCTGCTGCCATTCTGATGTTAAGCAGTACCCACCCAGGAACTAGATCTATAAAAATCCACAGAAAAATGAAACAAATCAGCACCACTGCTGCAGTTTAGCTTTTTGGGTCACAGAGGATGGAAAGCTATGCCAGGAACAAGGTCCTGCTAACAGTAGAGGATTCAAGTCTCTTCTCCCCAGGGAGCATCGACAGCTCTTCCAAAGAGCTCTTGTGGCCTAAAATACTAAGAACAGGAAGACTCCCAGCTCTGTTCTCATGACCTGGAGTCATTAGTTCAGATGGGGGCATGGTCCAGTGTTGCCAGCTCCTGCTGTCATCGCTATGTGGGGACAGTTAGCCGAACTAACCTTACTACTGCAGAAGCAGGAGTTGTCACCCTATGGAGCCCATCCTCAAACTCTTCCAGAAGCACTGAAGGACAGCTTCAGTGCTTGACAACATGCCATAAAATGTGTAAAATGGTATTTAAAAGGTTTAACTTGCATCAAGTTACAATTTAGAGAGGAAACTGGAAGAGAGGAGGAAGGAGAAGGAGAAAAGAAACACCACGCTTCACAAACGAAGATTTCAACAACAAATTGTAAGGTTGGCATTAAAAGAATTCAAAAAAAAAAAAAAAAACATCAAAACATGATAACTTATCAAAAAGGCTAATCAAATTCCTGGCAGTGGGCTTGAGCTGGCTTATAACAAGCGACAAAGGCTTCTTCTATTCAGATAAAAAAGAAAATCTCTGTTACTATTTTACTCTGTATCTGCATCATTTTGGCACATGTTGCTGGAAACTCAAACAGAACTCAGTAACCTAGATAGTAAATAATCTCCAGACTTTTCCTCAGGTTGTGCAAATAATCTGTGTGCAACAGAAGTCAAAGATACTTTTGTGAGAAGAGCACTTGATAAGATTTATTCAAACCGTATGTCCAGTTTCACATTTCTTTAAATTCTTCAAATTCAGTATTCTCTCAGTGATACCCGCTAGAGCTTCACTGCTTTGTGTGATGTAAAGCAGCATTTATCAGCATTTAGAGACAAACAGGAATTGTTTTTTAATATTCATTACTGGACAATTATCAGTCACATCATGTGTTCATTTGAATAGATCCATCTGTACAGTACCTATAGGCACAAACGCAACACTGAAAGCAACCGTAATACATATCCTCCTCTTCTATCCATCCTCCTTATGGCTTCCTGAGGGAGACAGCTATAACTTTGCTGTAGCATCACCTTCAGCTGTTCAAGTGTCAGACTGTGAGTTCACACTTGAGGAGTTTCCTTCAAGCTTTTCTAGCTCATTCGCCAATATTATCAACTACAGAGTGTAAGCACCCAGTTCACGATTGAATCTCTCCTTAAAGACTTCTAACACTGCCCTTGAGGAATGCCTTGCTGTAGCCTCTGGGACAGAACACAGCTCTGCTCTGTGGCTATTTCCACAGCAGAGGAAATACCCAGGATGCTGACTAGGGCATTTCAATGTTACCCAGGTATGCCAATCCTGGCGACGCTTTTGATACTGAAAAAAAACAATCGAAGTGAAGTTCTTTTGATAAAACAGCTTGTAGGTAAATACCAAAGTATATTCTCATAACTGTAAACTAAGATCAATCTGCTAATCCCTGCCTGTGCTGAGAAAGCTATATTGCTGTTAGCCTCAAAGATAGCAAGTTTTATACAATGAACACAACTGCAAGGGGAGGCAAGGGGTATGAAGCACTTAAGAAGCTGTTCTGGCCACTCTCCACCACCTCTTTCTTCAGCTCTAAACCAATCTATTTGGGTAGTCCCTAGGACAACCTCTGGCAGAGTCTGGAAGCAGACGAGAGGGAGCCAGGAGTCCCATGGAGGCAGAGGCTCTGCATACGCATAAGCGTATGCACTAGAGAGCTTTGAAAGAAGCAAAAAAGGAGCACGGCTGCACCTCTGAACTGCTTCAGCAATCCAGTGAAGCTGGTTAATCAAAGACAGCAGAAAATAGTATCTGCAAATGCACAGTAGCATGATTTTCTCCATAGCAAGAAGACTAACGAAAGGCTGCACTACTCAGGACTCAATTCTTCCTGTACCTTTACTGAGCATTATTTAGCTGTGAATGGCTGCAGCAGAATCCATGGTTGAATTTCTGGCTCTCATTGGGAGCAGCAGCACAGACACAGAGCTTTCATTCCCTCACTTGGACTTTTCTAGACTATCTCATCCCAGCAAAATTTAATTGCATGGAAAACAAAAGCCAGTAAAACATTAAACACAGTAATTAGTCAATACAACCAAGGGTAAGAAACCATTTATTATGAGAATTAAGTGAATGATTCACAATGAATAATTTATCCAGCAAATTTAGTTTTGGGTGGTTTGGGTTCTGGGTTTTTGGTTTTTTTCTGCTGGGAGAGAATTCAGCTAACATTTTGGCAGCTGCCTAACTCTGTGGTTTGCTCCCCAGTAGTCAGCCACTTAAATCAGTTGTGACCAAGCAGGAAGTCTAGCTTATACAATGGGGCAGATGAAACTAAAATAAAGGTTCTTATGCACCTGAATTTAACCATTTACATTTATTTTGTAACACTTACTTAGCATAGGTATTATTATCTCATGGCTACATTAAGCACAACATGCCAGCACTCCTCCCTTCCCCTTCTTTCACAGAAAATGACTGTAAAGCTCAGCAACCTTCATGCCAGATGAAAGACTGGAACCAAAGAAGAGTCATTATGATCTGCAATATTGAACACAAGGCACAAATAACTCCCACATAATAACACTATAGATTCCAACCCTTCCTTCATATTTCACTGCCCAAATGACAAATAAATGAACCCCTCAGAGTTCCTACGATGTATCATAAAGTGGAAATATTGCAGATAGAATAAATAAAACATTTTTATTGTAGTTAATAGCACCAGAGCGGCTAGAGTTACATTTTAATAAAAGTATCTATTATTTGAATCAGTACTGGACTCACTACGAGTGGTCCCACCTTTCTTTTCTGCAGATAGAACATTTGATCTCACATTCCTCATCTGAGGGGGCTGCAGCAGCTTTGCCTATGCTCAGCTTAAAAGGGGCCAAAGACAAAACAAAAGCTTCTGCAGCATCCTTCAGAATGCAGGATCTGAACTGCAACCCATAGGAAGAGCACTTCATCATGGTCTTCACCTCAGCAAAGCCAGCAGCATGAGCCCCATGACCAGAGGTGAGAACTGCCACCATTGCTCCTCCTGATGGTAGGATCTGACCTTCACTGCCAACGGTAGCACACAGCACAAAAGCTGTTTGAACAAAAGGGAAAACTCCATCAAGTCTGACCAGCCATACAGTGCCCACAGAATTTACCCAACTAAACACAATTGTCCTAGGAGATGAGATTACAAAGACAGGCAGAAAAGAATGAAGATTCCTCTAGCAAACACACGTTTCCCTTTGCAGGTACTGACAAATCTGTTGTAGTTATTCACACACAAAAAAATTCCCTTACATGGACAAATATTGTAATAATCAGTGCTGCTGTTTAGTAAGCATTCCCTTTTGACTAGCATGTCTGAAAGGCACATCAGCTTTCATATATGCTACGCAGACCTTATCCTGATTAGTCTCTTTTTTCTTCTATTCATAGATCAGATAACATTGAAAATAGCTGCACAAAAACTGAAAAGACATTTGAAGCTTTAGCCCTGCTCGTCCTCCTCCAGAGGTGATAAACTGCAATACAGCATTTCATTAGGAGGCTCAGTACCTGTTTTCCCCTACCAACAAAATGCTTCTGAAGTAGTAGAAACGTACAGCTTTTATATATTCCCACTTCATTTCTACAAAAATTTACTTCAGGTCAAAGCACGCCTGGTCTGAAGCCCTGCGCCCTTGGCGTATAATTTGCAACAGTGTCTTCATGTCAATGCTCCAATGCCACAGGGCACAGATGTATGGTTTGGCCAGAAAAGCTCATCAAAATAAATTATTCCACAGCAACTCTCACAAAGGTAAACACAAAGCTGCGAATGCTGGAGTCTCCCCCCTGGATGGTCAGGTTAGAGCATCCTCTGCATGCACAAGGCTTGGTGAGCTTTGAATAACAGACATATAAACAGTGCACCTGCAGCTACAGACCTGTTGCATCTGGCTTCTCTTCTTTTTTCTTTCAAACTAAAGGGACCTCTTTTTGACTACAAGGAAAGGCATGGTTAAAATGCACCAAAACACACCTGCACAGCTCCATTGAGCCCAGCACTCTAGGTCAGACCTGTGGGAAAGAATGTCATTTTCTACTTAGAACTGAAGCCTGAGCAGAAAGATTGCTTTTGATTTTGGGATTCAGAAACAGCATCTTTTACTTTCTGAAATGCCACATGTTGACTTTGGACCTTTCTCCAGCGTGAATGCTGTTAAAGGCAGAGCAGAATTGTTACCAAACCCTGTACCCATCATGGGACGTGACCAGATAGTCCCAAACTCTGCCCAAGGTTGTAAAATCTCTTTGAAAAATACTGGGAGAAAAGCAAAAGGAAAAGAGAGAAACAGACACTCTTTTTAAAGAAACCAGTCACTGCAGATTCAGCGGGAGCACAAGGATCAATGTTTAGATAGCAGAGAAAGAGTAAGCACTGCAGAAAGGGAAAGGGAGATTTGCACTGCATTAATTCAGTTAGGAAAGGAGCCTGAGATCACAGGGAGCCGAGTTGAGTGGTACTGAGCTCCACCTCCATATGTATGTCTAGCAGGCTGCTTCCAGCTGTGGGGTGCCCAATGCTGCTTGTCAGCTCGATAAATCCTAGGCCAAAAAGTGTACTAAAAATGCCCACCGATTCAACCTTCTACTGCCATCCCATGTATGGTTTACACCAGATGAACATTAATGCCTTTACTAGAACATTTTAGATGATTTTAGATTATTAATTTAAAACAGCACATATAGCAAGATGCTTTTGAGAAGACAAAGCAAAATAGGTAGGTGATATCACCAGAGTCCTTTCTGCACCGTCCTCTTTACACTAAAATGACAGTGTCTTGTTTTCATTTGGGTTTTAGCAAGAAGATCGTGGAAACATACTGGTTATCTCACAGTAAAATAAAAGTAAGCAAGGCTGCCATCCTAAAAATAACACTGGTACGTGGAACAAGCAAGTTAATTATTTGATTTCCAATACTTGCTTTCAAAACATTAAATGATTTTTAAAATCTTTTATTGTCAGTGCAGGAGGATGATACTCATGAGACTGGTTCTTTTTTCCTCCAGTTCTGTGACAGGATTCTTTTTAGGCCCTTTGTGCCTCCAACTCTCATAACACATAAATCAATCCTTGACACCCTTAACACAATTAACATAAGATACAAAAATAAAAAATGCTAATGCTTTAAGGCAGTTCTTATGCAAGTTAATCATGGCTGTTGCCCCCACTGCCTTCGAGAGACAAACATACAGTTAGAGTTTATCAGTGCCCTGAGAATTAGATTTCTTCCCGTGCTCATGGCAGCATGATCACTGCCCTGCATTTTAGCTGTCTGCCAACTCGTAGACACTTTTTATTCTTCTACCTCATTTTATTGTTGTAGTTGGGGTTTTTTTTTTTTGGTTTGGGCTTTGTTGTAGTGCTGTGTTTGCTGATCACACACCAGCTTGCTGTCTGGGAGCGCATTGTTTGGTTTAAGCATCTGCTGCTATTCAGAAGGGGCCAAGGAACAACACATGGCTGACAGGGTTCCTCCTCCAGGTACCAGCTCCCCAGGAGCCCAGAGTGCATGTGTCAGATAAGGGAGGAGCACAGGAGGCAGCCACTGCCAAAAGCCCCATTCGCAGGGGCTGAGATCCACCAGACCTGATGGACGCAGGCAAGAGAGGAGAGGGTACAAAGAAGCGGGGGTGTGGATGCTTGTTCTTGGCCTCACCAGTGGGATGCTGCTAGACAAAGGGATTCTTTCCACCCGATTAAACTTGCAAATTTCCTACCTTGCAGGACGGGCATTGTAATTCAAACTCTGTGCCACTGAAAGTTAATGATTTACCACTCCTCACAACCCACACAAACTGACATGAGAGATTTGTGAGCAATTAATTGATAGTGCATTACAATCTGAGATAAGTAATAAGCACTTTTACTCACAAAGCTGCCAGCACGCACTGCACAGCTTCCTGATTTGGCCCAATCAGCAAAATATGCACCGAACTGCATCTGTAATAGCGTTATTCACCATCTAATTATCATTATTTGCATTTATGATAGGTTAAATGCAGTGAATGGGATCAGACACACAGGAAACAGCACTGGGGATACAGAAATAGTAAAAGAGATGTCACTTTTGGAAAAGTGCCAAATAGACAGGGTCCAAAATTTAGCCTAAAATACAATGGTGAAGACAATAAAGTCAGAAAATAAAGCAATAAAACAAGGAATGCAACGCCTTGGGATGTTAGCATGCCTCTGGGTTGAATCAACAGATACAGGTGAAGCAACAAGAAGCAAGCAAGCAAATGGAGCAACAGCCTCAATATTAACATGCCACCCCTGACAGCAGCACTAGTTCAGGGAGTTCCCACCTACCCTTGCCCAGTCAGGTCACTGTGCAGCTCTCCTGTAAAAGATGAGGAACAGGTACTACAAACCCCATAACCTGGCAAGCATATCATAAAACTTAAACTGTTCTTCATTATCAGAGTAGCTAGAAAATTACAAAGCATGCAGCTTGGGAATCCCCTCTCTAGGCCTGAAGGCTTGGCTGAGCAGTAGAGCTACAATGAAGAACCTAGTGTTAGACCAAGAAAGATGGTTTCAAGTGTGTTCCAGTCATTGCTTGTATCTTATATTAAGCAATTTTGAACAAAACACATAGAAAGTCCATGGAGCAGGGAACAGAATGGCCTGCCAAAGGAAAATCCAAAATCACTAGGGCACAGAGCTCTTGCCACTCTGCCTACCTCTATGCTTTACAAATAATCTCCTGCACACTTTAGTTTAGGGCATTCAGGCCAGGGCTGTGGAGAGGGTGGGTGCAGCAATTCCTGGGCTCCTGGCTCCCCATGACCCACATCAGGAGACCTGCTGAAATACGCCTGAACTCCCTCACTGCACTGGCCCCTGGATTCCCCCCTGAGGGAAACCAGGACATGTGAAGGGATGGATTTCATCCCCTCGTCTGGCTGTGAGGATGCCTGTGTGGAGCAGGACCGCCAGGCACAGCACAGAGCCATCCACAGGCAACAGCCTCATTGTCCTAGGCTGGCCCAGGAAAACACACACAAATCCGACAAAGTGAACTATGAGGTTCTGACTTTCCCTACCAAAAAGGGAGAAACATTCATCTTCCTCATCCTAGCTTTCTAGTCACTGGCCTACTGTGCAAAAGGACCATAGCACCAACATGACTCTTTTGGAGAGAAACAAGGAGTGATCCAGAGTGATTTCTGCAAGAAAAGGCTAAGGCGATTTCCTTCGTGGGCCATAAATCCCAAGTAGAGAGAGGCACCTCCTGGTAGCACTGAGAAAAGCACCTGTATGTCCTACCTCTCAAGAGCCCAATGCGCCCTCTCCCTCATCCATGTATTTATTTGTGGCTAGCGTTCACTCAGACCCCATGAAATCCATCCTGAAATACCCAGACCCTCCACCTTTCTTCCCAGCACCCTACTCGAAGCTGTGAAATCCATACAGTCCCTGCTGCCGAATAGACAGTGGCTTCCATACTGGTGGGTCTGAGATCCAACGCCTCTGCCTCTGTTTCCAAGCAGAAAATAGGAGTGACTCTATTCCTATCTCTGAGCGGTTTTGTGGCACAGATATATATTCAAAGATTATCGGCCATGCAGATACAGTAGTAATGAAAAGTCTGCAGACACTAAGGGTAGCTGAGAAAACATTTTCATAAAATGCAGAAAGACTTCAGCCCCAAATCCGCAGAAAGCCTTAAACAGGCAGTTCCATCACAGGCAGAAATTGCTGTGGAAAGGTCAAGTTTCCACAAGAGAGCTCAAACAGGCAGGTAAGCAATGTTACACTACACAGCGAGGACACAAGATCATCCTTCACCCAGCAACACTAATGAGACGAACAAGTGAGCCCACTGGACTGACCCCAGCGCGCAAGAGCCAAGCCCCTGGAACAGATTGCCTTTCTGATCACATTCCATCAAAAAGTTTACTAAATGAAGCAGGATTACTAGGACAGGGCCACAACACCTTGAAACAGACTGCTTTTCATTTCTAGCTGGAGTCACAGCAATCTTCATGGTTCTAATGTATCAATTATGCAGTTTCATACTCATTTGCTTTGCAGGAATTGGGCACTAATCTGTGTGTGCAAAGCAGGCAAAATAAATGTCTTTAAATATCCTTTCCCCACAGATTCTGCTTTGGTGGTCAAACCTGCCATGGATTTGTGACGAGAACTGTAGAAAGCAGTGGTAAATACTACAGCAGTACAAATTCATCCAGGCAATAGACCTGATCCTCCTTCAGCTCCAGCCAGTGATTAAGGTAATAATTTCACTGGCCTTGGCAACATCAAGCTGTGTATTTTCAATGGATAATCAGGTTCAAGGAGTTTTCCTGTGGATCTGGAGGCCAGGAAGCAGCACTACACCTGACAATTACAGAAGGAATTGTTTTCAGAAAGCAAAGCTAACCAGTTATCATTAAAGAACATGTATTTAATTCATATTCTATTTTTATTTATGGAGCCAGTAAGGAAAAAAGAAAAAAAAAAAAAAAAAAAATCAAAAACCTGAACCAAAAAACTGAATTTATTCCACTCTGGATAGTACAGACTGGTTTAAAATATATAATCAGCTGGTAAATTATCTTCCCATCTTCACACCAAATTCCATCCTTCCCAATAGCAGACAGCAGCAAACACCCCAGGGAAGGTCTTCATTGTCATACCAGGTCCCTAAAGAAATCACTACAAGACAATAGCTATAGTTCACAGATATGCTAGTGGCAGCATCTCATGGTGATGGACATCCTTCTCGTGCCAAGGTTTGAAGACTTGGGTAAGTTGCTGCTGCGCAGGCTGGCACATACCAATAACCAAAAGCTATTCAAAAACTGCAGTTTCAGGTCTACCTTTGAGCTCCAGGACCACCTTTGATTCAGATATTCTTTCTCACACCACTTCCAGGCAGCTAATGATAATGTGATTTTATAAATATGAGATTGTCCATCTAGCCAAATATTTACAGTTTGACTGTATGGTGTTGTACTGGTATGAATATGAAGCATTGTTCCTACCAGAAAGATATAGCTGTTGTCCCTTGGCATGTTCACAATACTGTGTTAAGTGGTGGACCAACCTTGGAAGCAGAAAACCCCACGTTACATGAACTCTGTCATGCTTTTCAGCATGACATGCAGGGTTTTTTTCATCATGATACCAGCATGTTAACTATTTCACTTTCAGGAATAATCATGCACATGTTGCAGTTTGCATCTGTGCCAAAGCAGACACCATCTCTCACATGAAAATGGTGTCTAAGCTAGCGTGCTCTGTTTTTCTTTCGGAAGGGAATTTACATTCCTTGAGTACAGATGTTCCCCTTCCATAAAATCTCTTTCTGAAGAGAAGCCAAAAGAAAAAGGAAGAAATATCATAATTCTATTTTATTATACAAGAAGCCAGCTCTCCTGGATTACAGTCTAGCACTAAGCTCTATAATCAATTATTTATCCTACGAAAACAAAAATGCTTTATTTAAGATGACAAAGAGCCTATAAATTTGCTTCTTATATATGCATTGACTAATTAGATTAATTAAGCATGCATACACTTCTGAACAATCAGGCAGGTGGCAAATCACATTTAAGAGGACTTATACGATTCATTTTATCATCCTCACACTTGACAAATGACATCCATTCCAGCATGAAACCAGGGCAGAAAACAGCCCATTATTTGCAGTGTACAGTACCATTATTTTCACATTTTATTTACTTCTTTAAAAGAAACTGTAAGACAAATGAGCAGTTTCCAGCAGCCAATCCTCTTTCATATGAGCACCCAGAAATATAATACACTATACTGCATTAAAACAACAAAACCTGGTAAAGCTATTAACACCATGAGTGAAACTGAAATCCATGAGGTAAGGGAACTCTGTTGTAAGAGTAAAGAACTATGCTGAAGCTCCAGCACAGAAGCTATTTCAACCTGTGGAGATGTACACAACTTTAATTTTCTCTTCAAGCAATGAAACAAAGAGTAATAGCTGGAGATTTCTTTACTAGGTCTACAGCTTTGCTGCTTTAGACAGCTATGAGCACGGAGCCCCGCAGGACACTTTGCAGCCTGAAGTGGCAGCCAGCCTAGAGAAGAGAAATTGCGGCCCTGAACAAGCACTGAACTCTACCGCGTTTTAAGCCCTCAGAGGTGCAAGCCCCATGCTGGTGCCCATGCACATCCTGCGCCAGAAGGAGAAGGAGCAGAGCCTGCATGCAGCAGCAATAAGCTTTCTGCTGGCAGGGCTGCAGCCAGGATGCGCTTTTTCTGTGCTAGATGAGTGCCATCCTTAGTCCAAGTCCCAGGGATATTCCAGGCCCACCACATCCACAAGTGATCAGCCAAGTGACAAAGCCCAGCTCCAACTTCAGCAGGCCTGAACCCTCAACAATGTCACCAACGATGAGGTCTGCAGCAGAAACCAGAGCAATGGTACCAGGAGCACAAAGGTAATATAAGCTCAGCAAGAACAGGAGTATAATCAACACTTGAACCGGTTATTTCCACACACCAAGGCAAGTGCCAAAAAAAAAAAAAAAAAAAACCAAACCAGTCCAATCTGAATGGAAAGGATTTAAGAGTCTTTCCTCATCTTTATGAGCTTAAATGCTGAAGCTTTCACTATGAGTTAATGACTGGTTTGCACTACTCCTTTCTTTGTGCGCTCTGTCACTAATCAGGAGCAGCGAGCTACCTCAAAGCCTCATTACTAGCCAACAAAAAAAGCCAATGAATCCTGAAACAGAAGTTTTGCTGCAGTGGCATATTGCCATTTAGCTAGAGGGAGGCAGGAGAAAGCAAGTCAGCAGCGACATATTCTGTGCAACCAGCTGGGAGAAAAAGAAAACCCAAGTATAATACGGCATCTTATCGGAAGTAGTTAATCTGACATAACTTACTTAACAAAAATTACAGTCTATTAAAAAGGCATGTAAGCAATGCAGCTGAAAACAAGTCTACACGGGAATCAGCTAGCATAATTGCGGCTGGCTAAAAAATAGGAGAGACTGAACAAAAAAACCTGCATAATTTACCAGCTGACAAATGCTAATGAAGAAAACAGGCCCTTGACAAAGAACGAATAGTAGCTGCTCACTTTGTAGTTTCACTTCAGAACTCAAATATTTTTATCGGGGGGGGGGGGGGGGGGGGGGGGGGAGAAATACACCATCTTGCATCTCTGTGAAACTAACAGATCAGCACAAAATGGGGAAGTCTCCATGACATGGGTTAGCACCGGCTTTGGTTTAGTGCTGGTTACGCACAGGTTGCATGTGAAGAAAATACATTTGCGTCTGCAATCTTGCCAGATTAATATTTCTCTCCATCTCCTAACAAGATAATCACATGCGTTGTGTAACATTAAGCATATGAGCAGTCCTTCTGGAGCCACACTTTAAATTCAGGACACGCCGAGTTACTTTGCTGAGCTGAAGCCACGGGGAATGCCACAGGGATTGCACTATATGTTTTCTGCAGACAGATAAGAGGGCTGTGAGGATTTAAACATTACATCCTGCTACCTGCAAATATCTCTCATTACAGTGTGGAAAAAAAAAAGAAAAGTCTTGTCGTTTCCAGGTGTTTCACTTTTATTGTTTAGTTTTAGGATAATTTCATATACTGGAATCCCAACAGAGTGATTCTAACACAGCAGCCTTCAGATGATCATCTCTAGGATGGTCTGCACAGAGGTTGGAGGTCCCGTGCTCCTTATTAAACTCTTTTTTTCTCCCCTCGCATTAAAAGCAGTCAACATTATTCACCGTAATGATGTAGCTGCCACATGAAAATTAATCCTGGACAGGGATCAAGGCCATGCCTGTGCGAAAGGAAAAACTGTACCACAGCTGAAGATTCTTGGGCATTACGCACCCCAAGCGGTGGGGTGGCATATGGGCATCAAGGTAAGAGAGCAACTGATTTTATATCAAAAACATGCAGTTATCTTGGGAAGGAGACATGCTAAGAGACAAGCTCAGGCCAGGACTAACTAGTGGCTTGATTTTTAAAGGTATTTTGGCACTTAATAGGCAGCTAGTAGGATTTCTTGCATCATTAGGCCTCCAAATACCATGGCCTGAGGAAGCCAATATGCCGATTGTGATCTTGAATGCTGTCCATGTGCTCCACTCTGGAATGCTTCTATGACCTGTCACCTGGATGAATACATGGTTGGGGAAATTTCCATAACATTTTCATCTGGTGGATGCAAGTTATTTGATTATACTTTAAAAAAAGGGGGGGGAGAGGAGAGGAAGAGGGACAGGACACCATTGCCTATATGTCAGTGATCAAGACCTAATTACTAGAATCTGACTCGTTACCTGAAAAAAAGAATCTAATACGACAAGTAATTATTTTACACACTTGGATATTCACATGGCCTTTTAAGAGACCAATTTTCAATAGCAGAAGGCAATACTTGAAATTGCAATACTGTTAGGATTTGCAACTGTTAGGATCTGTTCTAAAGTGCCTCATTGGACACCTAAACACACAGTTCTGTTTATAGGAGACACCTTTTCAGGTAAGATAAATCTTGATTAGGAAAGGAAAGGACAAAGGACTAAAAGCAATATAAAACAAGCAAGAAGTCTGAAAATGAGTAGTAATCAGAACAGTCTTTTATGATATGTAATTTCTAAGACAACCAAAAACTATCATAACCAGAAGAGGGGAGAAGGAGGAACAGCTGAAAAATGGTCTGGATCTGGTACAAAGGGCAGCAATCCACAGGGAGAGATTGAGGCAAGGGCTGCAAGGCAGGCAACACTCAGCCCTGCATCAGAGTATGGTTGTGTCTACCCCAGCCCCGACAGACAGACCAGCTCATATCCAGCTGTGTGTGCTCAGCCTTCGACCTCATGTAGCAGGGCTCTAATGGTGTGAGCTAAATCATTCAGCCTCATTCTTCAGAAAACTCACATTATTTCACACTACTAAATCAGAGGTTACAGAAAGCCCTGAGGATTCCCAGGGGTACTTCAGGCATCAGGAAAGAAACACATCGTCCAGCATGATTTTACAGCATGATTCCCACCTACCCTGGCTAAAGAGCTGACCCTTTACTTTATATTTTCAAGAAAGCAAAACACTCTATTGTTTATCACCAAAAGGTATTTTGAAGGAATGAAATACCTGATGACCACATGAAGGTTCTTCTTGAACAAATGTTCCTCATGCAGTGATTTGGCCAACTAAGAATGGGGGAAGTAAGCATGCAAGGAGGAGGCCTTAGATAGCAGATACCATCCCCTTTACTGTCCTCTGCTTTGCCTTACTATTCTCATCCTGCATCTTCAACATCTTTAACCAAATACTATAACGTGTGTTTTGACAACCTCTGATAAACACAGGGAATGAAGCACAAGCATTACAAGTATGTGTCAGCACAACACATGAAACAACCTGTACGTAATAGCCTTTGCAATTTTGTTTAATACACTCTAGCTTTCACATGTTGTTTCTCCAGCTTCCCTGACTGCAGCATGAACACTGCAGGTTTCACTAGTTGGGAGTTTTTTTACATTCCTCCCCCCTTCTCCTTTAGAGGTCAGTCTCTCAAGTAATAGCTTCTGCATTCTAGCTGTCAGCAATATTTCCTCTTCTTTTCTCCTGCTGCTCAGGTCAATCATCTTTTCCCACTGAGGTTGGAAAACCTGCCTGCTCCTTTGCTTTCTAATTATAATCTTCAATTCATCCCCCTTCACTTTCATTCAATTCTTGAACCACATTGGTCTTTTTCTTTCTCTCTCTCTCTGCCACTTGAATATGTTTTTTCCCTTGTCTCAAGAGTTTTTATGCAGCTAACCAGGACGATACATGACCAGTAACCAGCATTTAATTCTATTCATGTGATATTTGTCCATCCCTAAGTGTCACCCTGCAGTTTAAGCACACACAGTTTGCACATTTATTATGTGGAGAGAGCTGCTGGCAATTTAGCAGAGGACCACATGCGGAGTGCCTTCTAAGACTCGCTCTGTCTTTCCTAGCCTTTTGAAGCAACCACAGGTCCCACTTCTGAGACCCCACTCATCCCCATGTCAAGTGGCCAGAGGAAAGCCTGCCATTCCTGTCAGGGATGCTACCTGACAAGACATCAGGTAGCTGAAGAGCTGCCAAGAAAACAGAGCAAGAAGCCACTAGAGAAACCACGTAATGGGGCACACAGCAGGGCAATACCAATTCCTACAAGCCCAAGAAGCATCCTACCTTTTTGTTACTGACAGTGTTATAAGCAGTCTTGCAAGATGGGGTTAAAAAGAAAGAAAATTCAAGAAACCTCAATACGCAACAGCTATCCATGCCAGAGGATTTAATGGTCCGATTTTTTAATAACTTTATCAATATAGATGTGTATTAAAGCTTTCCTGGGTATATACATTTCCATCTCATGAAGCAAATTAGCCTTGGGAATTGCCAATAAACAAATAATTCTTTTTAATCCCTGTCTTTTCAAGTTCTCATTAGTTTTTATTAATAGCACAAATAAAACATTGGTGTTATTTAAGGGAATTTAATCTCCGAGTATTTCTCAAAGACATGTTACATTTAATCGACTTCATGCATCACATTCAGAGCTTTCCAATACAATTAGCAGGCTGGCCAGAGAACATTTACTAGAAAGATCCCATCAGCAACGGCAACAGCACCCCTATGGCCATCAGGCCATCATGAATGCCAGAATTTCTCATACAACTGTCACAAAGTGCTTCAAATGTCTTCAGCAGTCAGTTTTCAAGCACCTGGGTCAATTCAGACAGTATGTGAGGGAGCCCTATATTTAACATGTACTGCCTCAAAACCTTGGTGGGAATGAAGATGACTTTTAACATTATACATCTAGCCTGGGTACCCATCAGATACACAGCAGAAATTCCCATCGCTTCCTTTCCTGAACCCCACAGTACCCACCACTGGGCATGCATCTTCCCCGGAGCGCTGGCCTCTCCATACAACTTGTGCTGCTCCTCGTTTTTATCAGCCTGAACAACCTGGTCCCACTCAGCCCAGGAGGAAAGGGCAGCAAAAGCATTCACTTGAGAGGACAGTCAAGAAACCAAGTTTCTATTTGGAGCTCTTTCTGGAGCCAGCTGTACCAAGCCAGCACTCACTTTTCAATATGTTAGGGAACATATTGAAATTTCTAGTCCCAGTGAAGCCGGTAGTAACATTCCTGGTTATTTCAGCAGGAACAGGTTTCCGCCCAATTCTAAGTGTTTCACACATGCTAAAAATGAATATACATGTAAATTTAAAGACCTTATTTTTGCCTGCCATCTTTCAATAGTATTGTAATTAATCAGAAACTTGAACACTTTCCTCATCACAGAACAAATAAGTATCAAAATACATGACAAACCACTCAGCACAAGCTGCAGAAAAAAAAGCAAAGAAGAAAGTCCAAGGCAGTGTCCAGAAGATCTGCTCACGTAGCAAAGAAAACAGAGAGAACCACATCAAATCTCTGCTGGGTTTTTCTAGTAGGCTAATTCTGAATTATAATAGAGTTTCAAAATTAGGCTGTGCAGGCAGGTGTAATCATTACTGTAAAGTACCAGTGTTCAAACCTTAATTTAAATCTCTGGTAGAATTCATATTAAAAAACATATTAGGTGGTCTCTGTTAGACTAACGTGAACTTTCCATTATATAAGTAGTCTATAAAATAGTTTCCAGTAGACTGTTTGTTGTCTTAATTATACAGTGTGATATATAATCTATATCATTTGTAGTTCATTTTCTCCTTGGCAATTTTCCAGCAGTAAAATAATAAACCTGTTGTATGTTTTCAAGTCAATAAATAGCTAAAAAATAAAATAATAATAATAAAAAAATCCTTCACTTAAACCATCTATTTCTCTTCTTTTGAGTTTCTTAAAAAGAAGGCTTTTTAGTCTTATAGAGATTAAATAAGAACAAAAAACCCAACAGTTTTAAGTCTATCAAATATAGGAGAGAATGTTCTCAGAGATTATAGAATACAGTTTTAGGGGTTTGTGCTTAAAGCTGAAATTGTTTGGGTTCAAAGGACAGTGAATCCATTAAAGAAGCTACTAATAAAAATCATTCAGGCCTTTTATTTAGTTTTTAGTAAAGAAATTATTTGACATCTGCATTACAAGTGTCAAACTCCCCAAGGGAGCAGTCATTTCTCCATATATAGGGTATGTTCCAGAAAGACTATTGTGAAAGTAATCAATCATGCCAACAACCCAGCAGTCTTGTAAACAGCGAGCAAAACTGCTAGCTCCAGGTTCCCTTGCAGCTGCTTTTCGATTTGTGCAGTGTATACATACATATGTATAATCAATATCATAATTAAATTCCCACCCTCCAATAATACTGTGATTCCTGGCAGATTAATTCCTAAAGTACTGTACCTGGAAAGAGTACAAGATGATATCGACAGCTCTGTACTTTTTAGGGCCATCAGAAAAATGCTCTCTATCATAATGGATTACTGCTGCCACTGTGATGACTGGTTAGTGGCTCCATTACAGCTGCCAGGTGTTTACAGTTGGTTTATTTCACATATATGTTAGGGCTGATCAAAATAAAATAACTACAGTGATAGTATTAATAATAACGGGAAAACAGGAAACATCCTCCTGCCCTAGGCTATACTCCCCCTACACATGCTGCTGCTGCAGCCTTGTGCCCCACTAATTCCAATGGCCATGAAGCCTGCTTTAGTGGCACCTCACCCTGAGTTTCAGGCAGTTTCTCAGTCAATAGTTCATGGGCCTAGCTCTGCTTGACTTCAGCGGAACTTGCCAGGACATGCCTCTCAGAAACATAAAATTGCCTGCCAGCGTCAGTTTTGGGAGAAGCAAGCACAATTTGCTATCACACCATCACTACAAAGACAGAAAAGCCCGCTCTTTCCAATAATGGTTTTGTGACTCTGACATATACACAACACACACAAACATAATTACTGGAAAACAAGAATATTTATTATACCATTCTAAGGTGTCACAGTAAAAAATGGTAAAAGCAAGAAACATTTATTCTTCGTGGAGGCAGTTGTTTTTGTTTATGAAAAAACTTGTTTAGAAATCCCGGAAGAAAACTCCTCAAAGGGTTTTCAATCCTAGGTCTCAAAGTACCTAATAAAACCAAAAAACACCATTCCTCATTTTACAGGTGAGTAAATAGAGGTGTAATGGACTTAGTGAGTTCCAACATGGAACTTCAGGAGAGCTGGGAATAGAACCCATTTCCCAAATCTAGTAAAATGCTTTTCCAAAACACAGAGCACTCAGATTAATAAATAAATAAATAAATAAAATCTAGAGGATACTGTTAGACTCGTGTAAGGCTATGCTAATTCTGTGCCTTCTCACATCTTTGAGAGCCTACCCATAAGTAGTAACACTCCTAGACCAAGCTCAGCAGTGAAACACACACGCTGAACCTAGGAATTTCTGCCAGTTTTAGTATCTGCATTCAGATTCCACAGGGTGTGAACAATTTGAAAGAACTGGGGATTCTCCTCATGTTACATGAATTATTTACCACAATAGTGCCATGGATTTGGTTCTTGAAGAGAAACTCCCAACTTCTTCAGGTCACTGTCCTTAAATTACTTCTATCCAAAGCAAACAACTTAGACAATGAATATAAGTTTATTTTGTTGAATGTCTTACTAATGTCAATAGGACCATTGTGAAAATGCTGCAGGTTTTCCAAAAAGGTGCACAGATCACTGGACTCAATTCAGGTCTAGAGTGCACCTGCATCTCTAGGTATTAGTAGGGCAATAAAGCCCCCAGTTACTAAAAATACGCAATATACTGGAGCAGGATAAAGCATGCAGTGGTTCAAAGCTATACAAACACAGAACTTCCTCTCTCCCTCCTTCCTACACTGAGCTCACCTTTCTCATCCAACTCACAAACAGCCACCACAGCTGAAGAAATCAAAGAACAGCACAACCATGGGTAATTTTCCACTGGGAGAGTCAGAAAAGCAACTTGTGAATCATAAAAACCTGTGTATGTACTCCTGCTCTTTTCTGTACCACACACACACACACTTTCAATCCACCATTAGCACAAGCATTATTTTGAGAAGTGCCTCTGAAATGAGCCATGCAATTTATCCAGACAACAGAAGTGGAAAAAATGACTGACCAAAGGGGCAGCAGCAAAGCAGCCAGCTCTGCTTCCCTGTGGTTAAAAAGTTCTCTGCATTGCACTGGAAGTGTCACAGTAAAGGTTACAGCTGGTTGGCACCTAGCTTTGGTACAGTGTTGAACAGGTTAGCACTATTAAGGCTGGAAAAGCCAGCTTCTCTTTCCTGTACTCCAGGAAATTTGTGTTCATAGAATAGTAAGGGTTGGAAAGGACCTTGAGATCATCTAGTTCCAAACCCCCTGCCATGGGCAGGGACACCTCACATTAAATCATGAAATCCACGGCTCTGTCCAACCTGGCCTTGAACACTGACAGGGATGGAGCATTTACCACTTCTTTGGGCAACTTGTTCCAGTGCCTCACCACCCTCACAGTAAAGAACTTCTTCCTTATATCTAACCTGAACTTCCCATTTAAGTTTAAACCCATTTCCCCTTGTCCTGTCGCTACAGTCCCTCATGAAGAGTCCCTCTCCAGCATCCTTGTAGATACATCCTTGTACCCCTTCAGATATTGGAAGGCTGCCATGGAGTGTCTGAGATTGGTTACAATGCTTACGTGATCATTAGTAACAGACCTCGTTACTGGTCAAAAGCAAAACGGTGCTTGGTTCCAAAAACCAGAATACCTCATATGGGAAAACAACATTTTTTTAAACTTCTTATTCTCTCAATAGTTTTTCTCAGTTGGCTGGATGGAAACCACCCCATGAGTAACAACAGGAAAGAAACAAGAGGGTTTATCAAATGAAGGGCTATCACTTTTTTCTCCACATTCATGTCCAAACTGTACTAATTCATTAGGGATCAGCATTCTCCAAAAGAAAACTGCTCTGTTTCAAATGATCTATCTTCTGCCATCTTTATTCATTATCAGAGAGATCATGTTTCTCCCAGTAAAATCAACAGAAGACTCTCATTCACAAGCTCTAACAAAAGCGTAGATTCTTCTAAAGGCATCCAAAAGAACAGAGGAACAGAGCAAGCACACCTTTCATTACAGATGGGGCAAATAAAACACATTCATGGCTATACCAACATCTATACCTGTGGCAATTGCACCTCAGAATAGCTGAATTCCCTTCAGAAAACTTGCTATAACACATGTCAATGTAAATGAGATCAGAAACAGTGTGACAGTGAACAATAAAACAGGCTCTTGCCAATAACTACTTGGAATTAATTTTTTTTATTTACTTCTGGGAGTATTATTTTGCATCCTATATAATCATTAGTGTTTTACATATTCTTTATCTTTTTAAAGATTGTTATACAGCTTTAGATACCCTTCCTTGGGTTTTTTTGTTTTGGTTTGTTTTTCTTGTATAGACCGAAAATACATCTGGAATTACTCTGAAAAGTATTTTTTAATCTTTTCTGTATTATAAAAAAATACTTTATTTTAAAAGGGAGTACATTCAGGTGATGAATCACTGCCTCAGCAGAGATTGTACAGACTGTGATTGAGTCACAAAGGAGAACAAAGCTGAGAACTGAGCCAGGGTAGCTGGTAGTTGAGAGGACTGGGACATAGCGGGCTATGGGTGAAAACATACTAACACCGCACAAAGGATAAAAGAACAATTATCAAGGCCAAATAGAGACATTCAACTCTGGCAGCCCAACCCCGTGAGACTGAATGTAAGCTTTCCTCTTTTTTAATGCCTCATTCTAATCTGATATTGACAAAGATTTTTATGTCTTCTGATGTTTCCCCTGGAAAAGCCTAATGCTCTTTCAAAATTAATGTTTCATGTTACATATCTCTCTATTTTTCAGGAAACACAGAAATTTTACTTCTTCAAAAGCTTCACACAGGTTCTGTATTGTCCCAGATTTCAACTTCCCCATCACTTGAGCAAAGACCATCTATAACAGACTTTTTTCCTGTTTAAGTGACTTTTTAAGAACTGAAGGTCTGACGCTTTCTTTGAGGGGAGTGGTAAATTCTGTATTTATGTCTTTTCAGCCCTAGGCCTTCTCATTGCCCAATTTATTTTTCCACATACTTCAAGCCATCAACCTATCTCTGCCATTAGTTCTGATTTATAATGCCTAGGAACATAATCCAATCATGAATCTTCCTTAGGAATGCCGTAGTGGCATGAGAAAAGAACCATGTTTAGTACTCATCCTAGGGTAGAAAACACGAAGTTTCCAGAGCTATCAAAAACATGAGAGGCTCTTTTGTCTGATATTCCCATTCCAATTCTTGCGATGTATCAGCTCAGCAGACAGTAGGCCCATCAGGCACTTACAGGTAGGGAGGAAAGGGATTTCCTGTCTCACAAAACTAAGATTCCAAAACACTCCCTTCCCACAACCGGATTTAACAGAGACCTTTCAAACCTTTTCCCCAAAAGAAAAGAGAAAGAGAAGTTTACCAAATTAGCCAAAAGCTAGGATGAGGGAGATCTGGAGTTCAAACTCCCAGCCTGAACTGGGCAGAGCAGGTCTCAGTTCTGCAAGTCGGGCAAGCATCTCACTTGGGTCATTCAGAGGTCTCTGTGCAGCTCTCCTCTCTCAAATTTCCAGTTTCAAAAATTGACAAGCCTTACAATTTCCTATCTCTTACTGGGAGCAAATAATTTTAACAATTCCCATTTTTTTCCAGCTGTACCCCTTTTATTATAATTCCACATCTTGTTTGCTGTCAGCCCATGGTTTTGTTTCATAGAATTGCTATGGGGTGGGTTATTTCATCTTTTATTTTAAAACAATGCAGAGAACTGCTGGAAAGCATTGCTCACTACACCTCAAAGCTCACAAAACCAGGATTGCAAACAGAGAGAGCAGGATTTATTTATTCAGCCAATTTCACAATCTCACTGATGTTATTGCTTACTTTTCCCTGTCTTTATCGGTTGGCCACTTCTGTTGTAAATCGTCTGAAGAGAGTGGAGGAGGGCTGTAAAAAGATCTTAGGATTTATTACACTGCTTTTGCAGGATAAGGTTCTGTGATGCAGAATACAGAAGATTCCTATGGAAACATGAGCCCTCTTTGGTCATTTTGATCTTTTCAGCTAAAACGTTCTGAAGTCACACAAGTGACACAGGACCCTAACCCCACTAGCTTTAGTGCAACTAGTGCCTAACTGTTAATGTTGTTTTTTGAAAAGGGAGTTTAGAATAAAGATATAGTCAGTGCTACATAAAAGTATCAAATCCAGTTCACTTAGAAGTTGTTAGAAGAGTTTTGCAGTAAAGTTTTATAGCCAGGAGTCACCATTTCAGTCTAAATTATTTGGCAATTTTATATAGGAAGAGTCCTATATTCCCATGCAGTTTCACATTATGTTCTCCTGAATACCTATGAAGATTCGTCTTAGACGCTGCAGTGCAATGAACAGCAAATTAATATACACTGATATGCCACTTGTCATAAAACGTCTTGCCAATAGTTCTCACACATCTCTATTGTTTTGTCTAATCAATATGAAGACTTAGCTCTGACTTTTACATGAAAATGGAAAAGAGTGAACGCTTACCCATCTTATAAAGCACAGTGCTCTTCTGAGAAATGTTTGGCAGATACTGCTTCTTACAGTAACACTTTGCTTTAATGGCACTTTAATGCTGAATTGACAGTGGAAGTCCCATAGAAATGTTCAAGGCATCCATATTAATGCTAAATAAAGTCATTATGATTTTAGAAGCATGCCATGACAGAAGTATCTAATCTGGCAGACTCCCTGTGAGCATGAGTAGGAGATACTTGCTAACCTTTTCAAAAGGCTGACAGCCTTTAGATGCAATGATCTTTACACGGACACAGCACTTTCCTCACGAAAGCACCCAACTCTCCTTACAGGCTGCTTCACGTTTGCTATTAAAATCAAAGTTGCTCTCAGGTCATTCCTAGGGCAAAGGGGCAGCAGACAGGGAGGCAACAGGAACAGGATACATAAACAGCATTGGTGGTAATAGAGACATTTGGCCAAGGATGAGCTCTGTGAAGACTCCTTCAGTAGCCTTAGAGCAGACAGAAAAGATCTTCCTGTCGCAAGCTAATTGTTTATCTTAAATGAGCAAGAGAGGAATACAGCATAAAATTTACTGAGATTTGGGATGGATTCAAACTTAATGAGTTTAAATCATTCATGGCTTGAATCCCTTGCTAGAACACAGAAAACCTGAGTCAGTTCCTGGATTTATTCCCCGCTTCTCACTCCTCCGCTTCCTCCCCTAAAACAGCTAGTCCTTGAGATTCCCTTACTCCAGCTTCCACTCCAGGGAGAGAACACATATCTTCCCCAGATAAACAACAAATGTAACTGTCCTTTCATAGCCTTGTACACAGAAGAGATGCCTTAACATAGTGGAAAGCTTAATAGAGCTGGAAAAAAAAGACCATTTTACAGATGGTGAACTAAGCTACAAAGGCCAAAACCAGAGCCACTAACTGGTGGTCTAGTTGTATGTATTTTACACCTACATGCATTTTTCCTTCCCTTCCCTCCACACACACCTGCACAGAGAAGAAAGTGGCTTCAGAAAGGACTAGAGAAGCAGGTGGTTCTCTCATTTTGTATTTTCTTCTCCCAAAATCAAAAGCAGATTTTCAAGAAGAGAAAGTGTAAATGCCTGCATCAGGCAAAAGTGAGGTCATGCAGCTACTCAGGGGACTTCTACCTTTGCAACAAAGACTAGGTCCGACCCTGAAGCAGGAAAGTTAATTTTCCTTCCAAAACTTGTCCTTTAAATGCTAAATGTGGTTAACACTGACACCCATATTTATATCCAATTGCACTTTTTAATCTTATTCATCTCCTACTCTTTATTTAAAGTGCTCTGTCTTAAGCCAACCCTAAACAAACCATCAGTTTTCCAAGTAAGTCATGTGTAAAAATCACCAGTTAAAAGTAGAAAAGCTCCAGACTCATGTTTCAGCATGACTTCATGGGCAGAGGGTAGCCTGATGTGGGATTTCCTGTCATTTGCCTGTCCCCAAAGCTTCTCCACTGAAGCTGCTGGACATTTAGAGCTCAGATAAACATGAAAAAAAGAATCCCTACAGTTCTTCCAGACTAAGTTCTGTGTTGAGAAAATCACACAGAAAAGGTGGACATACATAGCCCTCACTGCAACACTATTTCTAATCATTGGCTACTATGATACTGGTAGGAAAATACTGCCAGTTTCAAAGATTTGGGCAGGTTAATTAAACCACTTCCATTTCAAATAATAAAGCTCAAAAGTAATTAATAAAAAGGATATGGCAATCTCTGTGATAATATTTCATATTTACTGTTGGAGAAATAATCCCTTAAAAAGGTTAAATGGGCTCCAAAGGTGCAATAGAAAAGAATAAATTCTCAGGCAAGTTCAAATTCAGTTACGGGCTACAGAGCAGGTTCCAGGCAACGTCTGTAAGGCGAGACAGCTTCCTCATCTGCAATAGCTACAGAGACAGTTTCTCTATCTGCAAAAGAGATAATGGTGTTGACCTTCTTTGTGCATTCCTGTGACATCTACTGATGAAAAAGATGCCATAATAAATATACTTTCTTCTTAGGCTATAATCCCATGAAGTTTCTATGCAACAGAGCAATCACAATATCATCTTTTTCTGTCTCACCATACAAACACTGTCCTCAAGAATAAGGCAAGGAATATAGAGAAGAAAACATCCTACTAGAGAATTTATATATCCTTTGTTAAGAAATAGCAACTGGGAACCAGGCAACATCCCTACCAGTACCAAACCATCTCCATTTCCCTAAACAAATCTGAAAGTGAACAGCAGCTCTTGACAGTTTTAGTTCTCCATATAGCTAGCAAATGCTTGAATTTTAAAACTTACAGAAGTAGTTGGCTGCTCTTTTCTGCAACCACGACAGCCCCCAGCAGGTAACATGAGAGCTGTGGCTCTTACTGGACAGATAAAAGAGTACAGGCTAGAATACCATTATCCTTCATTTCATGAGTAGAAAACAGGGCAAAGATTACTAGCAACATCTCCCAAAAGCAAAATGCCCAGCCCTGAGGCACATCCACTGCAGACCAGGACCTCAGTTACATTTGCCTTTGGCACAGGCCCATAACTAGAAACTTCCTTATGAACACAGAAGGATACCCTATCAGGTGTTTTATAACCACTCTTTTTACAAAGATTTTAAAAACATAGTTAAAATTTAGTTCTGTACTGAAAGGCACGAAGTGTCTTGCACCAGGGATTGACCATTAAACTGCTGACTATGTTATAGATAATCACAACTGATTCACTTTTTCTGAGCAGCCCACAGATATGGACTTGAAGCCACGAAGCAAGTTAAGAGCCTAGGAAAAAAACCACAGGGCTCATTTAAAACATACATAAAAGTTCTCACTTATTTGCAAACACAAAGGGGTAAGATCTGCCAAGCTGTTCTACTGACAGCACAATCTTCCTTTGCCTCACTACTCTGGTGAAAAGTTGAAGCACCCAGTGAAGGGACTAAACCACTGTCTCTCCTCAAAGAACAGGACCACCACTGACAGCACTGGGGCAAGCGTTCCCACACGGCCCTCACTGTATGTGCTTTAACTGTGAACTGCAAGGAATCAGCACTTCTAAAGCAGGGAAACTAACCCATTCTTCATGCTTCTCCAAGTCACAGTATCCTTTTTCTGAGGCCGCCAGGAGTGGAGTCTCACAAGTCACATTTCATTATGCCCACCTAATGCAGTTGCAGTATGTGATGCATTTCTAGTAGAAATGTAGGGCATTTGGATACTGTGAGCCCAGCTAAATTTACCCCTTGGAAGCTTCACTGTTAATTTAACAGGAAGCAATTAAAAAAAACCAAATCCAAACCAAACCCCACTTTATTTTTGGCTGTGTCTCGTTCCATTCTGTAAGATTTCTTCCCTCAATTTCAAATATAGGGGATCAAGGCTCCTAAGGAGAAAATTTATTTGCTAAGAACCTGATTTCTACAGCTGTTCAAGACTTAAGAAAAAAAGCCAATAGCTAAGAAGATGGAAAGGAAAGGCAGGCAAGCAGGCAAATTAATATATTTGGAATAATATTATCCCAAGCCACAGTTCTTACATTACAGTATTGCATGAATCCTGTTCAGCCTCAGTGGATTATTAGGCCTGAATTTGATAGCTTAATAGCAGAGATTACAAAAACTCACATGTAAAACCAGCAGTTGGAAAGTACAGAAATTCGTATATAGTCATTCATTTCTAGCATCAGCTACATTCTTGCAGAAGGTAATGTTAAATCTGCCAGGAGAAGGTCAAGACCACACAAAGAAAATAAATCATGGCATCGCTATGTGGACCTGTCTAAAGGTTAAGGATCTAAAGGACATGCAGATACTCTAAAATATAAACATCCCCTAGGGGATAATTACTTAACTAACTCTACTTGAGCAGTCCTGAACAGATGGTTTAGTAGGTATATCGACTATTGCTGTTTTGTGAAACTATGTATTACCCACAGAGACTGGGAACAAGTGGTACTGTAGACACATCGCTGGTTATCTCTCTAATCCTGTGTATCCTTGCAATATCTAGTGACCCAGAAATATATTCCTAGAAGTGCCATCTCCCACAGCTAGTAACAACATAAAGTAACAATAGATAATGTCCTGCAGGTATAAAGCCTGACAAGATTAAGCACAAAACAGATTGTTTGGATGAGTTTTCTAGCCACTGTAAATTATAGTGGCTGCTGTACAGTTAAATGCACCTGAGATAATACTGATGCTGCTGGAAGTATATAAAAGACTCATCAAGTTTATGCTTGGCTGTGAATGCAGGGCCCATGGCTATTGGCCCAAGTTTCTTCAACCACAAATACTGTTCCGCTGCTTCTAGGCATCACACATACTAATGCAGTATGTTTTACCTGAACTTCTTCCAGTTCAGGCTAGGAATAGACTTGCACCAGTTTATTCAGGGTGAGTGCAACCATGGTGAGAGTGCAAGGGAGAGAAGGATAACTTTCCCTGCTGATCCCAGGAAGGGACCAGGGAGACAAAAAAATACTCCTGCCTGTGCAGGTGGCCAAAGCCAGGTTTATGCATCACTAACCTCCCACCCTGTTACAACAATGGCAAGCAATAAATCACGTTACACTCCTGTCCATAGTGTAACAAGCAATGATGCTTGAAATAAATCAGCATCTGAATAGGATGTGTGGTAGCTGTGCTGGGTACAAGCTCAGAAGCTGTCAGCTCAGAGAACTCTTACTGGGGCAGTGACTTCTCAGTAGCAATCTCAAAAAAAAAAAAAAACCAACCCAAACTTGCAGTAATGTCCTGCAGTCCAGCCCTACAATATTTTTTTCTAGGATTGACTCTTTTAGAACTACTAATTCCTACGAAACTTCTAAAAAAATGAAACTCCTAAAAAACTCCAGCAGTTTTGCTTTCCTTTATCTGTGCTTCAATTTTGCAAAACAAGTGCACCAAAGATCACCCCTCCCCAGTACAGCCCTGAGTGATACATTACCTCCTGTCATAAAGCCAGCTTTCCCAAGGGAAAGTTTTAATCCAATAAAATCTGAGAGTTTGACATTTGGTTGGGACTTTTAGACATCTGGCCTGCACAAGGGACTGCCACAGAGCTGGAAAGCACAGCCGTTTCTACAGCACACACAGAGATCAACTGCACCCAGCACATGCACTACACCTGAGCCTGTCCAGAAGCAGTAGATTTACTGTGCCTGTGCTGGACAGATGATTCATGTGAATGCAGTGATCTGACATGTACCTAAAGTATTATGTTCATAGTGCATGTGTTGACCATATGTGTAGTATATGTGACAGCGAGACCAGTACTCCCCCCTGGAAAAGCCAGGTTTACTTCGAACAAGCTATACAAAAATGCACAGAAATACCTGGGCGCAGCAGCCCCAGCCTTCCTCTTCGCCCATCATCAGTGCAAGCTGCAAGTTAGTCAGAGATCTATGCTAGTGATGGCAAAAAGAACTATACAGAGCAAGAGGAATTGTAACAAGCTGCAATCACTTCATCCTTGAGGCATAAGATAAGTCACCAGTGAGTAAACCTGCTGTTTCCCCCCGAGACAGGGCTTGCTGCTAACTACAGCTTTTGCACTGTGAGCAACCCTCCAGGTTCCCCTGAAAGCCTAAGCAGCAAGCAGTGAAGCCTCCTCTTAATGAAAGGGAGCTAGTAATCCCAGCCCTTCCCCTTCTGTTGACCAGTTACTCAGCTTAATTGGGGGAACATTACACCTTGGCATGCCAAAGCATCTCTGTGGGGGCAGGACAGGAATGAGCAGAACTGTTGAGGGCAAAACAAGAGAAACTGGCCACACTTTGGTTTGGATTATCAAGAGGGAGAAAACAATTCATAGCTGGAGGACAAAATAAAGTGTCTCCAAAAAGCACCCATGTAATCAATGGAAGACAAAACATAGTTTATTTTATTAAAGTTGGAGCAAACAGCACTGAGAAAGAAGATCCCATTGAATGTTTGGTTTGAGGTTCCGGGCAAGCACTAAGCACAAAATATTCAAATCTCATGCTTTAGGGCTCAAGGGGCTGGGCCAGATACTTAGGTCTTGAATTGAGAAACTGGGCTCTGCATGGCCTGCAATAAGTATCTTATACAGAGGGAATGTCACCACCGCTGCCCATTTATCACCTTCTCCCATACACAGACTTTCCTTTTTCTTTTCTAAGCCGACACAAGAAAATGGTTGCTAAAAAAGAATTCAGAACCCTGACAATTTGGACAATCTTCCACTAATCTTCCCTTCAGGGTGCCCACAATCCTTTAAAGCATGACAAACTAGCAGAGGGAGCTCCTTTATAGTCGCTAGGCTCTATATCTTTATAAACTGGGCTCTTCTGTATGCAGTAGAAAACCCAGGAAGGCAGACACTGTACAAAGGAAGGTGGAAACAGGCATTTTTAAGAATGCTTGAGGGGCCACCAGATGAAAGGCAAAGATCTGGGTCAAATAATATGATTCTTTAGGTACAGATTGAAAAAAGCTGCTATAGCCTTGTTGGAGAAGCAACCCACATGCCTGCTAATCCACCTACCAAGGGTTATATGACACTTAAAAAAAAAAAAAAAAAAAAAATTAGAAGGCACTTAAAGCAAAAAATCAGCTTAGCAGAGAACACAGTCCTGCCCCCATCACCTTCCTGGTGGTTTAGGTGTTATTTGTAAAGCAGCCAAACTGATATGCCCTTGACACGTGCAGAACGTTACAGCTCCAGGCAGCTTTTGGTTATGTAGGGTTGAGAAAATTGTGTATCTCTGTGTGTAACGACAGCATCAGGTAAGTTAATTCTCCTATTCCCTTTTCTTATTTTAAAGGTTTATCTCTGTTTTGATAATGCCACCCTGGCTGCTTCCAAAGTGCTACTGTGGGGAGAGGCTCGGTAAATTCTTCTATAGATTGGCAACACACATGTCGAATACACACCTTCTAAGAAACCAATTCTGACACATTTCCAATTGCAAATTTTATGCCAAGTTTTTCTGCTATATCTGATAGAGTGACTCAAAAATATTACCATCATCAGCTAGTTTCTTGCCATTTGGTATTCCAATTTCTGAAGGTGACCAAGCCTGAATTCACACTTTATTTTAGACACCAGAAATAACATTATAACAGTTTGGATATAATTGATAACATGCTATTGGCTAACACTGTGATGTAGCCATATCACGTTCTTTTATACATATATATACACACACACATATATATATGTACATGCTCACATTGCTTGGTCTGCTTGTGGTACAGCACATAAGTGGAAACAGCTCGCCAGCAAAAGCAGGAAACTGGTGGCAGTCCACATTCTGACAGATCATCAAGGCACATTTTGCCATGGTTATAATACATGACTTAAATAAAAATACTTTTATTTTGGAGATAGGAATGCATGAACTCTTCCTGGAACAGCCACAGAAGCTACTTAAAAAAAAAATCTGCTTTTTATATGACTCAGATCTTAAGAATGAATGTTTTACACAAATTAATCATTCTCTATCATATCCACCAGCACATTCCCAAGAAGAAACAGATACCCAAACCTGAAAGTTTTCCTCCCAGTCTCAATTTAAAGATTAGGATTATCCTGAATACACTTGAAGGATCAGAAACAAGACATTTTAGATGTGAAATTCAGAAGCTGAATTGTATTACTAAAGACACAGGTTTTTTTTCAAGTACTACTGCATATAGTACAGTACAAAGCAGTACAAAAATTGTACAATTTAAGAATCAAATTGTTTCCAAATGAATTATTGCGTGAACTCTAATAGCATTCCCAATTGACAAGGTTACATAGCTTATTACAATAGGCTTAAACAAAAGAAAAATGGAGACATGGATGTCTGAAAACAGGACCCCTCGGTTAATAAAACAACTTCCAAGCCTATTCATTTACTTTGTCTTTATTATTAATGGCAATAAATTTTAAGGTATGTCAGTAAACACACGTGCAGTATTCGTGAGAAAACGGGATTAAGGTGAACACCTATGGTTAAAAAAAAAATCCTTTTAAAGATTATAGTTCACAAGCTGTGCATACTAATGCTACTTCATCCTTCTCAGCAATTAACAAAGATGAAAAGAGAGACTGACTAAACAAATAGACTTTGAAGCATCCTTTCATCTATTTAAGAAACTGTTGGGATCTCATTGCCATCATTTTGCTGTGTTTTATAGCTTCCTGAGAATCTTAAGTAAAATATCAATATGCTTGGAGCAAGTCCTACAGGTATTTTTCAAATCAGAAATACCTGAAAGTTTATCATCTACCTCTTATCCTTACAGCTCTTGACAAATATGACTGGAAAAGATTGATATTTTGCCTCCTCATTTCCTGTACTTGAAAGATACGTTCTCCATGAATCACTATATATCAGCACATCATGCTTCCACTCCAGGGCAAGAAGGATCAGCTCTTGCCACAAACTGGCCCCTTGCCCAAATGGCTGGGAGAATGAGAAGCATCTGCAGCAGGGACCACCTGAGAGGAATGCAGAGGGCAAAGTCACTCAGGAAATGCTGTTGTGAGCTGCATCAATCCTAAGAGAAAACACTGCTAGTCTAGCAAACCTCAAAAAAAATAAAACAAAAATAAGAAGAGGTAAAGCCACCCATTTTGTGTTCCAGGATGAACAGCAAGTAAACTATCATCTACTACACTAGCAGTAACCACTGTACCTGCACATGTGCAAACACAGGAGTAGACAAACCGTACCACAAGATATAAATATCCATCTCAATGAGAAAGCACAGCACAGCCACTGCTACTCATCTGAGGAAGAAATCAAAAACCTAAAATGCATTACTCCTATTTGCTTAACCTCCTTAACCCTCTTCCCTGTCCTCACACAATGCAAAATGGCAGAAGACTTGAAACGGATCTTGAAGTTCACACTGTATGTGACGGGCAGAGAAGAAGGGAAAAGAAAATAGTGAAAGGGAAGAAAACCCTCAACAGAGTCTGACACTCTTCAGAAATTCAGAATCTCAGCAGCGTGCCCAGGGATGCAAAATGTGCGTTACCAGTGTGCCAGGTGACCCCTGTGCACCTCCGAGTGCAGGGCAAAGCCCAGGTGAGGGCTGAGGCAAGGCTGACACAGGGATTCAAAGCCAGGCACTGAAGAGCTGTTCCAGCAGGGCACTTCAGACTGTGCACCATTTAAGCAGTCCCACATTTAAATGCTGTGCTGAAAGAAGGCTTTTGTTTTGAAAGTTCCTGTCAGTGCTCTCTTTTAATAGGAAATCAATATATCATTTGTTTTTTAGAAAGTAGACACCCGTCCTTCAGGACTTGTGCAGCCAAGTTTAGCTCTAGTGGAAAATTGAGCAGTTTTGACCTGACTTTTTTTTCGTGAATGTCACTTTCCTTACTCTGGGGATAGGAAGCAAGTGAAAAGCAAAGGGAATGAACATCACCATGTAAGTTATACCTAGTTATACCTAATACCAACTATGGCTGAATTCGCAGCTCTTAAGTTTTTTCAGTGATGCTGGCTAAGCAGAAATCCCAATGTGATCTAAATAGTGGTAAAAAGGTAAGAAAAATGCAATCTCTTCCCTTTGTGTTTGGCTTTTAGACCAGCAGCAGGAAAAAGAAGAAAGTCGGTAGGGCTGGTTGCCAAGAGCTCTGCCCTGCAAGTAGGCACAGATGGGGTTTGGCAAAGACTTGGCAACAGGGGGGCCTTGGAGACATCTTCTTCCTTAATATCAAGTCAGGCCACATGAAAGAGAATCTTGATCCAAAAAAGAAAGAAGGGAAGTATGGTACTCTTTCCCAGAACAAGGTGAAGAGTTCTTGGGGTTTTTGGAAGGAACTCAAGTTGCAAGAAAGCAGAAAGGATACAAGGAGCATACGCTCTGGTCTGTTCCTAGACACATGTAACAGCACATCACTTAAGGCAGAATATATCATAAAAGCAGCCTGAAGACAGCTTGAATCCTTCTCCTCCTCCCTGAATTAAAGACAAAAACATGATCTTGTTGCAAGATGTTTATTTACAGCTGCTTAGAGTAGAATGAAAACAAACATCTTGTAAGCTGCTTGCTGGCTTCCCATTACATGTACAAAGCTTAGCACTGTTTCAGCAGGTACTCAGCAATGCTGCTGAAAGACTAAGTCCCTGTGAAAATATTCCAAATTAAACCTAATGTCATTTTCCTACCTTCCTCATTCTCCCTGCAGAGAACTAATGTTCAAAAAGACAGAACAGTGCATCTGCAACTGCAGTAAGAAATAAATCAATGAACAGTAAGTGAGAAAAGAGGAACAATTTCAAAAGCTGCAGTTCATATTCACATGATACTGGAGTTGAAAAAGTGAAAAATACAATAAATAGCGGTTCCATAGTCATACTTAAGAAATCCACACTTAAAAGGAAGGCATTGAAGATTAGATTCAAACACCTGGTGAGTAATACTGAGTCATATATACAGATGATTGTCACAAGCTACCCTGCTTGCCTGATTTTTTCCTTTTTTATTGACATTATTAAAATACATAAACCAGGACATGCTATTTTGGCATGACTTCTGCTTTTGACATGAGAAAGCCTTTGAAGGGAGAAAATGCAGCCCTTTGATCAAGAATGACAGTGCTTACAGATGGGCACAGACTGTACAGACAGAATTTCTCCCTTTGGTTCACTGACCACATCATGCCCCTTATGCGGCAGATATAACTATCTCCTGTTACTTGTGTTGCTGTTCACAGCATGAAGTTCCAGTGTGCTGTGCACTGCACAGCTGGTGACATTACATCCAATATGAACTGTTCACAGTCCAGATTCCAAGTAACTTACATTTCCAAATGCCCTAAACCTTGACACTTGAAGGCCTCTGGGTTTTGATGTAAAGGCACTAGTTAAATTCCTCCTTTTGAAGAAACCCACTTTTCTTACAACCAGAAATTGCTAAAGGGTAAGGCAGTGTTTCATTCTTACAGCTCTTCATATGCAATGCAGCTAAGGCAAGGGCAATGGCTGGATGCGTCTACTGGCACTCACCATTAGAAAACATATCTCCTTGCTACACAATTTCAGATTAGTCTGATCTTCGCCTCCTACACAGAAGTGTGATAAGGAAGGCCACCTGATATTTGTTTTCCACATCTTTGTGAGAGTGGGAAGAGCAATACATTGTACCAGGTGAGAACCAGTCTCTCTTATACTACACAATAGACACCTGGAGTAGAGGCAGCAGGACAGACGTGTGACCCTGCCACAGTTCTGTTGCTGGAGAAGGCTGAGGCACAGAGCCTGGCGGTACCTTGTCAGACTGATGGTAGGTCTGTACAGATCCGGAACAAGACTGACCTAGCAGTTGCCCTAGATCTACTCAGGACAGAGAGCAGACAAACTGAAACACCTTGCAACACCACATTCCTGAGAAGCCCAATGTGTGAACATAGGCACATTTCAGTATCACGTAAAACAGAAGTTTAAACCATCAGGGTTACTTTTTAAAGCTGAAATTGGCACATCTGTTGTATTTACAACAGAGCTCTACCAGCAGGATTGCATTCATTTAGCCCAGTAATTTAAGTGTCAAATTAGTTAACTTGTGTAAACATGGATGCACATAAACAGGATTGAAACAAGCTTAGATTTGTTTGCCAGAACAAGCTAAGGTATTTAAATGCACTGATATTAGGGATCCACACCAGTTTAACTGGATCAGATTTTAAGCCAATTGTTAAACCAGCTTCATTTTTTTGCATACATAGTGTAAAATAGAAATTTCTTTATCATTCCCACACAAGCACTTCCATCACTCCTGGCAAAAACCTGATTAACATGCCAGGACTGCCATGTTTCTACAAGCCTTTTTGTTCGGTCTGACTGCAGCTCTTAAGTATTTAGCCTGCTTTCACCTTACTATTGCCTGGCTCTCGGCTGTTAATTCCCAAAGTAATAATCCCAGACCTGAACTTGTTCCAATTCCTTTCTTGTTTTGCCTCAGGTTATTCACTTTCCACAGCTACGCGACTTCTCATGGAATGATTTCCCCTCCCAGATGTCTTCAGTAACACTGTCGTGCAATAATTCCAGTGAAGAAGAAAAAGATAAAAGTACCCTAAATGCCATACATTCGCATTCAAAATAAAGATATTTTCAGTATTCCAGAAAGCTGCCATTCAACTCTATGACCTAATTTCCTTTTCAAATGGACCAATCAGACTCTTTTATCCTCAGAAGAGAGCATAGATCCAAACATTCCTTGAGAATTTTAATCATATCAGGGGTTTCCATAGAATGTGTTTGGGGTTTATATTGTGCATGGTTTTTAATGTCTATGAAGACTGCCACAATTAACACTCGGGGGACTCTGAACAGGTCCCCCAAAACCATCACAGAACACCTTTGGAAAATGCCCTTTATTGAACAGAATTTCCTTGTAGGTAATAGAAGAGGACAAAACAAAATCGGGGGTTTTGGCTATTTTGTTTGAAAATCCTAAAAAAAAAGTAATCTGTAGAAAGCAAACTGTTTAGGTTTACAATATAAGTATCTTGTTACATCATCTCATCTAATTAGAATCACACTGCTTAAGACATGAGCCTTGAGTGACTGATTTCTATGGAAGACAGTAATTTCATTTTCCCAGTCATTCAAAGAATCCATTTTATTTTTGTCTTTTTTAGAGTACTACTTCAAATAGAAATTAAAAGCAAGAAACTAGAAACTCTCCCCTTCCTCCCCCAGTCTATTATATACTCAAAGAATAATCAAGTCTTGTAAACTGGCAAGTATATACTGCATTGTAACAGACGTCCCCACTGTATATGAAGAACCATGGAAAGAGAAGAAAAGCTTCCACTTGTTGGCTAGAAAAAAAAAAAGTCTTCCAGAATTTAGTAAGAGGATAATAAAAGGAAACAGGCTGTTGTCTCCTATCGGGGTGGGGGGAAGAGTAGCAGTGAAACAATTTTCAGATCTTCTTTTTTGTGTACAAAGCCAAGAAAATCCCAAAGGAAATGACTTCCAGAGCCACTGGTTAAGTGCTGAAATGTTTCCCCAGTGGAGAGCAGGATACAAATCCTTTTTCTTTGTAAGTAAAGGGGTCACTAATGTGCACCCAAACAGACCCTTCTCAAGCAGAATGCTAAGGAAAGACGCTGAGATCTCAGGAGCAGTACTTTCCTTTCATGGTTAAATGAAAGTTGCTCGTGGAAGCAAGCCTCTTGTTAGGTGCAGGTTCAGATATCTGTGTGCATAGCAACTAGTTTCAGTCTGGTGCATTGATTTACTGGGGAAGGAACAAAATAAAGCAAGGAGTTCTTTTCCCAAAAAAACATGAAACAGAAACAAAGACTATTTTTAAGGATCAATTTGTTGTTGCTGCTACGGCTTGTGAAGCCACAGCCTCTGATCAACATTGCCTGCAACCTCCTGGTGGGAAACTGAGTATCACTAATGGAGAGGTGAGAGTGGGAGAGCACCAAGATTAAAGTAGAACTTCCTTTTCTGTCCAAAATGCTAGAAAACAGAACAACAACAAACCAAATTATTTCATATACTTTCTTATTTGTAGGAGATGTTTACCTGTGTACTTAGCGCACTTCTGCTTTACAGGAAACTCAGGAAAGCTCTGGAATCTGTGATTTTTCACCTAGTCTGAGCAATGCTGAAGGAAAGACACTTTTTATGTGCCTGAATAAGGAGGCAACACAGTATTCAGTACCTCTATGGCTCCCCTATCGAGCTCATCTTCACTGCACATCATAACTCTCACTTTACAACTCCTCATCTCACAGAGGTATCTGTAAATGCATCAAGCCCTTGCTGGTGTATCCTTTCAGTCTTCATCCATCAAAGTGCACATGCAGCTGACCATACCTGCACCTGTTATGCTTAGGTTGACACAGTTAAAGTAAACAACATGCTGAAAGATAGTTGAGCAGATAAAAGCCATGAATATATATCTTCCCCAAATCTTTAAAGAGTTTTTAACTTGGGTCAGAACTGATAACAGCGGCTGTGAATAGAGAAAGCAGTCTCTTTGGGGGTGCAGTGCTCCACACAGGCAGCAACATTAATACTGGTAAAAGAAATGATCCTGAGCTGGTTAACTGAATAATCTGCAGCTTTTAAGAGAGAGAAGAACTTCTACATAAAGATGCAACAGTGATGTTGGGTAGTTTTTAAAAACTTGTATCATCACTTTAACAAATGATTCTTGGGTTTTTTTACAGAGATTGATTTTTCCAGGCTTGGAGAAGGGATGAATTTTGGAAGAATCAAAAGAACTACAGAGTTTTTTTGCGCAGGACCATTCAAGCCACCAGATTTAGCTTCCCATAGTGTCTCTGGAGAAGAAAAGATTGATGGCCAGATGGGCTATTTACAGACCCAGACAGAATGGCAATGCTATTAATCATTCTGCTTTCACAGTGGTTGCATTTGCATTAAGCAAAATGCAGGTTGGACAAGAAATAATCTCTGGGTTTTTCTTTTTTTTTTTATTCTCACCTAGGAAACCTAATAGCCATGTCTATCATCTGATGAAAATTATTGCTTTACACACAGAAATAAACTGGGAATCATCTGATCAATCTTTTTATTGACTCTTTTTCCAGAGGCTTAATAGATACGAACTGCAGGGCAGAACTTACGCCAACATTCACATTTACTTATTTTTCATACTAAAATCAAAGGCAAGGGGAGCAGAAAGAAGAACTAGAGGACTTGAGAATATTAGGTAGCAGCCAGATAAACAAATCCCTTTGCTTGTGGCATGCCACTACCTGAATCATAACTCTTCATTATGCTTTGCCATGAAAAAGACACAAGTATGAGAGTAATACGAGGAAGCAAGACAATTTGTATCCCTTTAAACAGAAGATGACACTGGCAAATTATACTGTGAAATCTGGACTCAGCCTCTGCTACACATATGTGCCAGCACATAGCCACAAAGCATTTCAGTTCCTCGAGCTCCCACATTCATCAAGTCTCAGGCCATGGATTCTTAGTCATACAACACTTAAAGGCAGTGTCTTCCTACCCACCCACACCGGATGATGTGTATTGTTGCTGGGCCTATTCCTTGCACCATGGCACACATTTAAACTTGAAGACAGAGTTGTCTCTGGACCTCATTGGGTCTGCCTGTAGAGAAGGGGGCTCACCAACAAGTCAGCTGTCAGAAACAAGACAGGAACAAAAAGCAGTGGAACTGGAAACACAGCAGCCCTGAGCTGCTGACTCAGACTTCTTGGCTATGGTGGGAAGCAGAAGGCCAGGAACATCCTTGGGAAATGGTCATCATGCTTTTGCCTTTGCCCCTTCCTTTTCACTGGGGAAACCAGGTCTTTAGGATGCCCATTGGCATCTCCTGCCTCTGCACTGAGCCAGAGCTTTCCAACCTCTCAGCCCTTGTGGATAAATAACGCTTCCTTGTAACATTCCACATGGCATCAAGAACCTAAGACAAGAACAGACAAGAACCACAGCCACCCTTCACATGAACAGTTTGGCTCATTTCTTTTTTGGATATTGCTGCATTACAAACAGGTCTTTCCAGACACGTCCTATTCCATTCCAGACCTCCTTGAGCTTATTGTCTGTGGCATTCAATAAAAACTTTGGCTTATAAAGGTATAGCCAAAATTACAAACCCTTGAAATCATCCAAGACACCAGTCCAAAACTAACATGTGAGCAGAGGAGCAGATCACTGTAGCCTACAAGGCACAGGATCTTTCTGTACTTACCCAACAGTAGTAGGAGTCAAGAAAACGACCTTTACACATTTGTCGTGCTATGGGCCCAAACAGTGACATGGTCTCTATAAATCAAATCGTTTGAGAGAACCCTTTTCTTTTTCCTGCCACCTTTTTTCCTTTCTCATTTTCTTCTTCCTTGTAAAATCATTATCTCTTGTTCACAATGTCTTGTATTAGATTTGCAGAACTATTACTAAAAATATAAGCACAGGAAAAACAGTTTCAAGACTTCTGTATGCAATACACAACAAAATGAAGTAACTATGCCAAAATGTAAACTAAATCCCGCCAGTTAATCACAACCAGGTAAAGTTTTTGTGATGTAATCAAAACGAAAAGATCAAACGAACAAACTAAAAAAAATCATAACAGATGCAAAATTTGAAGCAGAAACATCCAGAGAATTTTTAATGCAGCTCTGTAGCTAACTCGTGTAGCCAGAATTTTGATTTATTCCACCTTTTCTGGGAAAGGCTGATGTTTACTTGATGGCATTGACAGAACAGGTAGAATCAGACCTAAGCCTTCCAGTTTGCTCTGCCATCACTCCCTTAAGAAACATGACTCAACTCTAGTTCCTGAGCTCATAGAAGAGAGGTCTGGGCAGGAGTTCAGGAGGTCTGCCAGTCAATCTCTGTGCTTTACTATTACAGGATCAATTATTCCTCCATCATTCTTGATGAACGTTTAAGAACAGGTCAGACAGATCTCCTTTGGTGGGAACTCCACAATTTTTCAAAGTACTGTATTCCCGCACTGCAGATGTTACACTGAAAGCAAGTCATCGCTACCAAGTGGCACAAGTGCCAGAATGAAGTGCCATTTGACAAATGTAAGCACAGCTCTTGTTAAAAAGGCTCTACATCTTACTATTTTAAAAGCATACTTCTTTCTTTGTTATTCATTTACGGCAAGCCACTTACATTTTATCCGAACAATTCATCTGGTTCTGAAGTCAGAAGTTTACAGTGTAAGCTTGAAATAGCAATAAGAAATGTGAGGAAGATGTCACTCTCCCAGCTTTACTATAAAGCCAACATCTTAAGCACTGTACTAAACTGATTCTGCAATCTTCTCTTGGGTAAGCAGTCCCAGTGAAAACAACTGAGTGAGGAATGTTCATGTTATTAAATACTGGGTAGTTACACAGCAAAGGACACATTAGCTGTGGTATATATGATCAGGTACATCACACTAAACACAACTTTAAACACAGCTTTATAACATACATTAAAAAAAAAATCAGTGTGAAAATTGCATTTCAGTGTAATGACTTTTCCTTCCTTTAAGTTCTTTTCATAACTACCGTACATCTTTCTGATTGCTATCAAATAAAGGCCAGTCTTTCATCAGTTTGCTTTCTATGGTTCTTCTTCCCCATATCGCTGGGTTGTTCGGGGTTTTTTTCAGATTATTCAGAACATTTTAGCTTCAGGGAAACTGTTCTCATCATCTTTCTCTCCACATAGAACTAACTGAAAGATATTAATGAAAGATTCACTAGGGCAAATTTTCCAAGTATAAGCAAAAGCAACATCAATATTTCAATGTCTACAAAATTTGGCTATTCTCTTGCCTGGAATAGGTTGTTGGAAATCGTTGTATTTTAATGGATTCAGAATCTCTTGACACATTCTGTAGGTACCTTGCTTATGAAAGTTCATAGGGGGAGAAGAGATTTTTTTTTTTTTCCCCTGAACAGTATTTGACGACTATGAACCTGCTCAGGTTTTACAATATACTTATAGTGGTGCAAGTAGAAATGTGACTGCTGATCTTTTCATCGTGGTCCTTGTAGACTGCCAGTTTCCCAGGCAGTTTCAGCTGTCACAGTTGCTTAGAGTCCACTGAGCTGTTTTTAGTTACTCACTCAAATATTCATAAGAACCAAGGGCTGCAGTTTGCTGTCTGGTAACAACTTCATTTTCTGCTCATACTGAGCTCGTCCTTGTGGGCTGCCTCTTCCCACTCAGATTGGCTTTTTCACAGCCACGTGACCCTTGAAGGATAATGGAGTTTCCCTGGGAATAGGCGAAAGAGACATATTCTACCTTTTATCTTTGCTTGGCTGGACGATGAAAATAATTGCAGAAGACAGTTATGGATTAGTAAAGAGACATGTGAAATGATCAAACCTGTATCAAGCACTGGTTTCTGCTACTAGAGAGAAAACATGCTTTAATTATTTACCTTGCAGGACAGCTCACACCTCAGGATGGCCACATTTTTGTGCAAATATTTACTTAACAATATTGTACTTGAGCAGAGCAATGAAAATAGGTGTAATTTCATGTAATGTACCTGGGAAAGACCAATGGACTGTGACATTTCCCTGCATGGGGGAAATCACTAGAGTGCAATGTTTCCATTATTTCATTAAAACTCTTGCTAAATAACCCTTCAGGGCAGCACAGTTTTGCATTTTTAGCTAAAGGAAATAGATGGAGAAGAGGAATCCACAAGTACTGCCACTTAATAATAGTGCATGGTAGGCTTTCTAAGAGAAAATACTGTTTAACACACATGAATACCCAGTCGCACTTCAATTAAAACAGTATTTACAGGAAGCTAAGCAACATCCCGCAGTTAGTAAAGGTGGCTTCCACTCTGTTGGGTACTCACACAACCAGAAAAAAGCACAAACGAGGAAGCCCAGGCACCGCCCTTGCATGTCTACAGATCGTAGCTCCTGTCTCCCTTCTGTCCTCTTACTTCTTCATACAAGCTCTTTTCCAGGAAAAGCTTATGGGTAGCCCCAACATTATCACCCAAATGAAGAGCACATGCTCCTTCTACCTTCATCTCTCCATGTAATTGCAGCTCAGAATATGAGCCTTATAGAGAGAGTTTAAATTACTGTAACGGGCGTTTCCCTGGGTTAAATAAGCTATAGGGTTTTTAGAGTTTCATGGAAAAAGGTTTAATTTCTGTCACTACAACATACATATATATAGCATCTCAAAATGACCATCCTTTTAATTACACAGTCATGACACTTTCTTTAAAGACTGTCTCCTTCAAGGCTTAGACTGAAAATGTTTATTTACACACTCCCTGAATACAAGTACATAAAAGCATCAGACAGCAGTGAAGCCTTCTGGATAAGCTAAAAAGGATGGAACAAGTACAACATAAATTTTCCCTGTCTGTCCTGTTCCACTCCAGATTCAAAGGGCATGGGGGAACCTGTCACAGGTTAAGCAAAAAAGATGCTGGATTTGTAGCTAATGAATGATAAAACACCTTTGCAAGCAAGCAAGGAGAGTGGAAAAAGAGAGCCCAATAACACCACTTGTTTACATTACAGAAACACCCATTACTGCAGACACTGTTAAGATACTGTCAGCGTTTCCCATATTTCAAGGGCTTATTACTTGGCCATGAGAAGTCACTTATAAAATTGTATCAGAATATAGAGCAAAATTAGCTTCATTCTGTATATTATTGTCACCAGGTGGACACCAAAAATATGTAATAAAAATAAATAGAATAAAAAAAAAAAAAAAAAAAAACTAGCTACAGCTAAATCAAAACCAGGTGTATTGATGAGCTAGCAAGGGTAAAGGCATCTCAAGCCAGCCAGGTACCCCTTGTTCCAATGTCTTTAAAGCAAAAGAATGGATCAAAAAAAAAAAAAAAAAAAAAAAAAAAGAAAAAAGAGACACATTTTATCTGGATTTTTGGTTTGGTTGGGGGGGTTCAGGTGTCACTACAGCTTTCATTCAAGAACAAGAAAAAAATCTGAATAAGCAAGTAACGCAAAAGCACGATAAAATACATGAAAGCAAACATGAGGAACAAGCAGTGAAACAATCTCCACTTCTTCAGCACCTGCAACACCTATTTGTTTCTTTGTGAAGACATAGAGCAGGAGCTGTTTGGTCATGCAGGGGGATCTAACTTGATAGATTTTGACCTTTCAAGAAATCCCTTCAGCTTGCTCCCCCCAACCTCTTTTTCCTTCAAATATTTTTCCTTTCCAAGGCTTCTGAAGAGCAAAGGTTAATGAAGTAATCTATGACTGAATGCTAACATATGCAACGTATGTACAGAAACACGCACATTTTTAACATTTTTCTGGAAACAACTATGGTCTCTTATAGCTGCAATTTTGAAAGAATGCAATTATGGTATAGAATTTCAGCTACCTTTGGGCTGAGGCCCCTGGATACATGCAAAGAATTAGTGTATTGTTGTGCAATACATTTGCGAAATCATGTCTCTCTAATATTCTCCTCTAAAGCAATCCCTCTCAGCTAAAAATCATGTCCGTCTTTCCTTCTATTTGTAAAAATATCTATTAAAAGCCTACAGGCTTATTTTCAGTTTCCAAGAATCAAAACCGTATGTCAGCTAAATTAGCATTAACTAACCCAACAAAAGAACTGCTCTGCTGATGACAAAAAGCAAAAACTGAAAAATCAAGCACTGAAGGAAACCAGTGTGGTGGTGCTGGTCTACTGGAGAGGAGTGAATCTCGGAGATGAGAATTTTCCAAAGCGCATCGCACACACTGGCCAGCTCTGGCAGTCTTTGACTGCAAAGTTTAGGTATAAGCTAATATAAAAACATAAGGGAAGAGGGTTGGATCAAAGTCAGTTGAAACAAGTCTAAATGACAGGCATATGCAATGTGTAAAACTGATCCTCTATCATGATCAGACATGATTTCTAGTGTGATCAATGACCTTTTGCTGCTTTCCTCAATGCAAATAACAGTGCATCCAGGGATTAAGTTCACTAGCAGAAAGAAAAACCAGGTGTTCCTCTCTTGTCTGTGCAAGCAACTTCATGAAACTGCAACAGGATGGCTTAAGCTTATCTTATTAATAGGATAAAATAAAGGTGGACAGTAGACTGGATATATTGATCAGAATAGCCCAAATTCCAAACATGGAAGCTGGAAATCTACTTTGTAGCCAAATTCTTTCTATCTGTTTTAGTTCAGCTAAGCTTTAGCTCAAGGTGTTTTTTCCAGCTTTAATTGACAGTGCTGATATTTATGTTATCTAAAAAACAAAGTCAGTTACTGTCATTTTACTGATAAAACTTCAAGCCAGTTCCTTAGCACAAATTTTTGAGTACACTGGTTGCAACATAACCTCAGAAATCTTGCTTTAACATACAGAAAAACATGACCATTACAAGCAGTCAACTGCTAAGAAGAGACTTGATTGTTAAAGATACCATATGCATTCATAAAGCCCCGGAAGAGCAAAACCATCTCCTAACAAAAAGAACTAAGAAAATAAAATAATATTACACTTTCATCAAGCAGTATCACCAATCACTTTAACCTTTGCCATGCCTAAGCCTGAAAGGGATCCGGATAAAGACTAGGATTCAGAGTAAGGCACAGCTGCTGTACTTGGGCCAATGTGTGCACACCAGAGCTTTGCAAGGCATGACTGCATCTGCTGGCTAGAGATGAGGTGAGCCTTTGATTTTGCCTAGCCCCTTGCACAACAAGCCTTCAGAATTTCTCCAAATCTGTTCCAAATTCCCCCAGACTACCAAGTGTTACAAGTTAGGGGCTGAATTCAAACCCATATAACTCACACAGATGGTGCCCACCAGTTTTAGCTCTGACCCTGGTTTGGTCAGAGCTCGTCTTTCAATGAGAGTTTCAACGCTTTAAGGAAACTTTTAATAAACCTGAAAGCTATGTTAGTTTAAGCCTGAAGATTTGTGGCTAAACTCCAGCATATATCTCCTAAAGTGAAGTCTTCCATATTCTGAGTCCACAAGAATGAAATGAAAGTTCATTTCAGCTTTCTGAGCTGCAAGAGCATAAAACACGGCCCTAAACACCACACTAGGAAGATTACATAGCTTTTTCTCCACTTTTATCCTCTTGTCACTCCTTTGGTCTGAGTACAGCCTGATTCATGCAGAACCCAAAGCTCCTCCTTCACTTAAGTCTTTATTTTTCCCATATAAACAAAGAATTCCCTTTACACTCATTTTTCAGGATGTATCCTCCTCCATACTTGCATGAGGTCCCAGATAAACCCTGAGCAGCCTAGTCAAATTGCCCTATACTTAATGTTTTACACGGTAAAACAGTCTTACCCTATTTTCAAAACAGTCACCTGCAAAAGACTTGCTGTATTAGCAAGCAGCAAAGTCTTCTCTGCTTTCACTCACCCAAGTATGGCACAACATACGTATTACACCAAAGTTTCTTCCTGCAGCCTCTTTTTCACCCTGACAATTATTTTACTAACAGCAGCCCAGAAAATACATCCTTGCTTTTTTCTAGTGTTTAAAAAAAAAAAAAAAGAAAAACCAAACCAAAAAAGCCTGAAATACAAACTTATACACTGGCAAATCCTAAAAAAAAAAGAAAAAAAAAAAAAGGGTATGTGCATGTATGTGTAAGAAATCTTAGAAATTTTAATTGATAAAAATCTCTACAGTACTATATATGAAGGCAGGAAACCAATACATTTTCTTCACTTAGCTTGGCAAAAATGGGGGGGGAGGGGGAAGGCAGTGTCAGACTATATATATTGTAAGCAAAACAAAGAGCTTGTGTTTCTTTTTTTAAACAATAGAAATGTAGGTAGAATATTATCAGCATTTCCTGGTTAGTAAGGATTTGCTTATGAAGTTTATCACAATAGCTACATTCGGTTTTTCTGTACACTGAGCCCTGAACTGCAGCACCGAATCACCATAGCATTACTGTGTTTTAAAAAACATAAAGAAAAATACACTTGCAATATGTAGAATACTCCAGAAATACTATATGGGTCAGACTTAAATCCTTTTGCTGACAGTTACAGCCTCACTGAATTAATGGCAGTACTCAGAGTAAAACGCCAGTCACCACAGTCTGTCCCGACAGCACCGCGCCCAGCCAAGCGCTGCCCAACCGGCACCCGCAGCGTGTAAGGAGCACGCACAGGCTAAACCTCACCGGCCTCAGGGACATGGGAACCAGTGCCTGTGACGGAACACAGGTATTAGCTAACAGTCCCTGCACTGCCTTTGCCCACCCTGGCAGCACAGAGCACAGGCACGCAACATGCACCGCCACCAGCAGGGTCAGAAAATTAACGAAACACCAAACCAAACCAAACACAAAAAAAAAACCAAAACAAACACACACACACAAAAAAAAACAACTGCGACAACAAACAAAAAAACGAGACACGTGAAAATAAAAGAAAAGAACAGACGCACACACCACACACACAAAAAAAAAGGGGGCAAGAAAAAAAAAGGGGGAAACAAAACCCACAAAACCAACACACACGTAAATCCACCCCACCAGCATCTTATCAACCATTAAAACCACACTTACAATAAACACAGCTGAATCTATTCTTCAAAAGACCTTGTGTAGAAATAAGGCATTTTCCAACACCACCAGTACATCCTACAGCACTACCTAACCCCAGAGCACCTGCCAAACATTCAAACATATCATTTCTCCCCTTTTATACGATTTCCCAGAAAGAGGCGTAGGTTTGTAGCCGAGTGGCCCTAACCGGGGTGTTTCCCTGCTCCCTCTCCATGTATCCTATGGCTACCTTCACGCTTAAACGTCTTTTCCAAGACAGACGCCACTTTTCGCACATTTGGGGTTTCTTCCCCCCCTTAAGCACCAGCTTGCTCGCCGAACGCAGGAGGCTACAAAGCGGCTTGTTCCGAGCGGTGCCGGTGGCGGCGCGGCGCTGCCCCCTATCTCCGCGGCGGGGAGGCGCAGCCCGGGCCGCGGGCACGGAGCTGCCGGGAGGTAAACGTGCTAAGAAAGCAATCGGCGGCGGACAGAGACGTCCTTTCAAACACCGGCCTTTTGTGAGGTAGTGCCGCTGATAACTGCGTGAAGCGTTTCAAGCTTTTCCCTTAAAGAAGGGAAGGGAGGAGGGAGGAATGGGAAGGACAGCTCAAGAGCCTCCACAGAACATCACTTTTCTGTGCATCTGTTCTTTCAGAAACTTTCAAAATAATACAGGAAAATAAACTTCCAAGAACTTCACCTCCACCACACAACATTCCGAGTATTCCAAACCACAGCCAAAAAGCAAGCTTCCCACTATGCACCCTGCTGCGCCAGAAACATCCCCAAAATCTACATTAAGCAGCCTCTTCACGCATTTCCCCGTTAATAATTGCTAATCTCTCGAAAGGTTTGATTAGCATATATTGATTTTTACAGTACTTTGATTAAGACAGATCATTTCTATTTTTTTAACTGAGAAAATTAGTAGTCAGAGCACTGACTGCAACATGAAGCCCCTTACTGCAATGACACCTTACCCTGTGGGTAGGACAAGTGACCCTTTGGGCCTCTTACCTGGGCGTTCTTCAGAGCAGCCTCTCTGCAGGAGTATTACAACAGGGAGAAGATGCTGCCATTCTCATCTGCTGCGCTCCCTGAATACACAGTTTATGAAATCCAGTTCTAATCACCACCTCATAGACTTGCACAGAATAAAACTCTTGAGTAAATGATTACACAAACCTCTGATTTACTTCTAAACCAAGCACAAACAAATCCAACCTCAATAAAGCTTGTTAAGCCCACCTTTTGAGGGCTGCTAATCAATCTGCCCCTGCCCTTCACCAACTGCTGTTAATTTCCTACAATGTGCAGCTGACATGCAAGTGAATTTACTCGTGGCATTTCCCTCCCACCATCAGATGCACCCAGGATAAAGTCACCCACAGGCAGCACAGGAGGCTTTGGCTGCCCAGCACCAACCTTAGCCCTGGTGAGAGGAGATGACTGGAAGTGAAGCAAGACCCATGCTCCTGGTATCCAAGAGGGACAGACCAAACCCTCACTGCAAAGCATGCCTCCTCTCTAAAAAGGTTTCATGGAGATCAGTCGTTACATTCTGTGGTTTTCTGCCCGGGTACTGACCAAACTCCACTCTTGCCCTCATTTTTGGAAGGCTGTGTGTTACTTACATAATTTTTAACAAGTACTAAAAGCAGGGGGTGGGGTGAGGGTGGGGGCGTTTCCCCTGGCCTCCCACCCCCCTCCCTTTTTTATTTTAATAAAAAATAACATCATCTAATAGAAGGCACATCCTGACCTCAGCAAGAGGATCTCTTTCCCCCCATACTCTGTATGGGAACTGAGCTTTCTCCCCATTTCAAAGGATCAACAAAGTTACCAAGAAAGAAACGTCAAATTCTACCTTTGGAATCGGTTTTGTTATTCCAGGGGACGTTTGTTCAGTCACAAAACACTACGGGTGGCTCAGGTTTGATGTGCTGAGGTGAGAAGAGCAACTGTATAGATAAAGAGATGTTTGCTCTGAAACAGCAGTGACCCAGGTTTCCAGAGCAGTCTCATTATTAGCACAAGGAGCAAAGAGGATTTATTTAAAATTACCTGACAATTTGTTCTAAGGTTTGATCTTTTGTACTTCAGTTAAACCCTACTTATTTTAGGCCCATTTTAAGCTGATCCCACACAGACCAAGAAGAGACTTTCATTCCCTTCATTTTACACATTTTTGGATTACACTGTTCTTTTGTTTCTGTGGCTGGTGAACTGGGTTTCATCTGAATAGCTTAAAAAACCCTGACAATAAGAGAAAATCTGCCCTTAAATCACTCTAAATACACTTTTTGAAGAGTTGGTCCTCATAACCGAAATTCCTTTTACTAAGGGTACTGGCATGTATCAATGGCTCCAGATGCAAGAGATGTATCAATGCTTTCAATCTGCAGCACTAAAAGGCAAAAGGCCTCATAGGCAAAATAGCTAAACTCTTTCAAAATTCTTTCAAGTTCACAACTGCATTTGGGCAAACCCACAGCACTTGAGCACCAACTCAAGGAGCTGTCGTCTTTTGTCTTGTTTTGCCATTCCTATGAGCAAAGAGAATGGCCACAGGGCTCTTGCCAGTGAAGCCAGTGAGCCTCTGTCCTGGGGTGATCTCCACAACAGAGCATGGGGTCCTGCCGGGCTGCAGCATGGCCATCCCTCTGCTCACTCCAGCAGGGCTATTGTAGGGGCATTAGCACCCTCATGTCTTTTGCACAGGCACCCTCTTTTGCCAGCAGCAGGATGGCCCATGAGGTGCTGGCAGGGGAGAACTTCATCACACCAATCTCACTAGTGAAGTATTTGCCAAGGAAACAAGGTTAGACTGACATAGAGGTGGCCCGCCCTGAGAGTCAGATGTAGATCATAGAATAGTTTGGGTTGGAAGGGACCTGAAAGATCATTTAGTTTCAACCCCCTGCCATGGGCAGGGTCACCTTCCACTAGAGCAGGTTGCTTCAAGCCCCGTCCAACCTGGCCTTGAACATTTCCAGGGATGAGGCAGCCACAGCATCTCCAGGCAACCTGTTCCAGTGTCTCACCATTCTCATGGTAAAGAACTTCTTCCTCATATCTAATCTAAATCTACCCTTTGACAATGATCTGACACTGCCTTCCTTCACACGTTCCCTCCTCTACTGTGCATTCAAATATAAGAAAGAGGTCCAGTCATCCTTGCCTCGTGCAGAAGTGGAAGGTCAGCCTTCAGCTCCAGTCCAGCTCATTTATTTAGGTCTCAGTTCCTTTGACCCTCATTTCCCCTTCCCTGTGTTTAAAACAGGGACAGTAATGCTCCCTTCAAGGAGGACCTAAAGTTTGCAAAGTGCTTCAGGAGGCTCAGACAATAAAGGTGACAAAAGACAAAATTTCATTTTCTTATCCTTGCATTCATTTGACCTCCATGTACATTTGTTATGCTTGAAGAGACAGAATACCTCCCATGCAAAAAGTTATTTTGGGAGGCCAGGATGATGTATGATTTTAATCAAAATATCTGTGAAAAGGTTCCACTCCAGAAAAAGCTTTGATACATCAGCAACAGCAGAAGGAATGAACGGCTAGATGAAGAGCAATGCTGTTAAAGGACACCTAATTAAAAATAAAAATCTTGAAAAAGAGACTCTTATTTCTGGTCTTCCTACAGTAGGAAATTGGTCTTTCCAGCAGTACTGCCTAGGCAGACAAGATTCTATTTGTTTCTCATACAAAAGATGTTCAGCACAAGATAGTACTATGAAAAGAGCCTTAGAAACCTTTGCTTTAGTGTTTGTATGCTATTCACTGAGTATTTTACCATTGTTGCCATCTGTGCCAACCTTCGAAAGCCATTACCAGGCCCCAAATTCAGTTCTGCAAAAGACCAGCTCAGTCTTCATCATAAAACATTTCATCAGCTCAATATTTCAAGGTTTTCATTACCATCATAAGGAAGCATTAATGGTGATAAAACAATCAGTCAGCAAAAATTCTATTACTTCTCCCTTAGTGAATGTGATCATTACATCCTCACTCAAAATTCTCTCATTTCCTGAGGGATCAGAACAACTATTAGCTAAAAAGCACAGAGAAGGTAAAACTGACACCCATTAAATGCATAATCCCATTGCCATAGAGAAACCCCACTGAAACTGCACCCTGAATATCTGTTTCAGGTAGGTGGTTCAAAGTCTTCTTGCTTTTATTCAGATTAAGAACAAAAAATGTAGCAGAGAATGATGTAGCCGTATAACACAACCTTTCTCTTCTTTCTCTTGTATTTTGTCTTTCTGCACATTGAAAATGTATTCTTTTAACTGGATTAGTTAGTTAAAATACACAGTATTCTTTTAAAACGGCTCTCCATATTTCTCTCTATGGATTACTTTGAAGCACAGCATGTCTATTCTTTTAAAAAGATTCACTCTCTTCACAGGTGTTCATTAAAGTGCGTTCAACTCTAATCCCCTTAGCACTGAAGTATGCAGCTTTTAAAAAGGACCTGTGCTAAACCAGCATTGCTGAATCCTTCAATGCTGTAAAATGCAGACTTTCAAAAAGAAGAATTTCTTCAGTGTCTTAAAGACCACACATGCTCACCCTGGAACAAATACCGACCTACTTAGTTAACCTGGTTTGAAAATGGCGTTTTATCTTTGAAGTTTGTAGAGGAGAAACTGCCACACCAGAATACAGTCAATTTGTATATCTCTAGTTGGTGAGAGCACATATTGGAAAGCCCACCACCCTATAAATAGTAGAGGTGATTCTCTCGACAGCTTATTTACTGAAAAACTGACTTCAGGGAGGAGAAAGGTTGAATAAACAACCAGCTTTTTAGATGCTTTTCTCACTACCCTTTGCAAAACATTCATGCAGCACACACAGAACATAGTTTCTCATCCCCCACCCTTCCCAAACTGTCCTAGATTTGGTCCAGATTAAGTAGCATTGGGCTAGGTCCGCATCGGCAAATACTTTGGCACAACAGTAACAGATCCGTAGGTAAAAGTGGCTGGTGCTTGGTCTCCTGACATCTCCGCTATATGTGTTTCAGATTTACTTCCCATTAGATTTAGTCTGGCCCCTGGACTAAATGCCCTTGGTGGACATGTGCTTCTGCACATGTGGTTTGATGCTTTCACCTCTTGGGTCTCCTCCTCCTGAGGAGCAACACACAAATTACATTCTGGCAGTTTTCCTCATGGCTGTGCTGCCAACAGTCAGTCAGAGATTCGGGGCTCAAGAGATGAGCTCAAACTGATGGGATTGCATTGCCTTCCGATGCAGTGTTACCTGTAAGGGCTTGAAAACTCTCAGATGGGGGAGAAACACTGAGGCCTCTACTGTGAGCTCAGCCAGCGACTCTACCTTCCTAAGGCTGTTATTATCAAAGGCCCCCAAAACTAGAAAGCAAGAATCACCTCTTCCATGGCTTTTTTTTTTGTAATACAGGTGTCTTTATTGACAGGAATTGGTGAAAAGTCAGACAACTCTTGAAAGTTTCCCTTCTTTCATGACTGCTCAAACATCTCCTGCATGTGCCAGTTTGATCAGGCTGGCAATCTGAAACATAGCAGGAGGCACCTGCTATATGTGCCAGTGCAGTTTTGCACCGCAAATTCATTTTATAATTCAACAAACATTCGTAGATCTTAGTGAAGTGCATCCCCTGTAGGCAGCAGCAGGAGGCATCCCCCACCAGCTTTCAAAATAACCCTTTGTAGTGCATAGGCAATGTTAGATCCCTTTAAAACTGAATTTGTCTCATTTAAGCTCTTCTTGCACCCTTCTCTGAAGATTTCAAAGCACTTAGAAAACATTACATAAATTTCTCTTATTTGGGGAAGTATTAAAATCCACTTTACCAATAGAGAGATGAAGGCAGAGAGACTGCTAAAGGCAGCAAGTTGCTGGTAGGGCTTCTAAAAACAAAAAAAGGAGGGAGGGGAAAAAAAAAAAGGAAAAAGAATAGAAGAGTAAGAATCCCCATTCATATCCCCTACCTTTACCAGCCAATGCTGTCCTAACACATGGGATTCAGGCATAGGTAAAACAGTAGTAACCCAAAAAGAGAACCCAAGTGCCCACAACTGTCACGTGGCACTCCACGCTGGAACAGGGGATAGGAACACTACAGTTTGCCCAAAGGATGTTTATGTATTTTGCATGGAACCAAACTTAACTAACCTGTCTCAGACCATAATTCTCATCTGCCCAACCTAGGTAGGAACCTGCTCTAACCTTATGCTAACGGCATCATACTTGTGACTTGCTCTTTCTGACTCAGTGATGACTGTGAAGGACTCAAAAGAGCAACGTCAGTACGGGGGGTAGCATTACCACAACCCCTGGGCTACCTAGTAGTAGAGATACTAAGGGCTTGATCCTTCAAACATGATTTTTACCTAATGTGGTTACTGGTACAAGTAAGATAAAATTATTAAAGTGATACTTATGTGAATGTACTTTGGACAACATAAAGGAAATTCAGACACATGAACAATTCCTGTTGGAATTGCTCCACTGATGACACCTGGCTCTTTACTGTGACTTTGTGCAACACCAGCAAACTTTTATGCGCAGCTACTGAACTGGAATCGTGTTTTGTTCTGTACTGCATTGGAGGCTCTTACATATGTGTAAAATATATATGGACAACTGTTGTGTAATGGTACAAAATTCACACATGACTTGGAATTCCCAATGCTATGAAAATGCTAAATATTTTGCTATCTTGTTGAATTCCCAAAATAGGAGACCAAAAGGTCAATTTTCTCTAAATATTGCACAATACCGTGGGCCAAGAAAAGGTGAATATTCCTGGTTTGAAGCAGAGTGTTGTGCTCTGATATTTCATGAAAAACAAGCAATTGACATTTCTTAAATCCATGTATTTCATTGACATTTTGATGAACTGACTTAACCTTATACTGAATCATGACTCCTGAACTTTAAGTCCCATAAAGCAACAGACCATTTTTTTTCCCAGGCAGCTAGCTTTCCAAAGCAAACTTCCTCTTGCTCAATGCACCCTGTCACACTCCTCTCAATAAACTCAGAGAAATCAGTGCATTTCTTGCAATCAGCCTCCATTTTCTTTTCATGAAGTTCAGTTTCCATAAGACAATGTCTTATGTTTTACAAGGTAAAAACATAATTGTGGATACACTCAACAAAACCTTTTGGATTAGATCAGATTTACTTAAAAACAAAAGAACTAACAAACTACCACAACCTTTATGAAAACTACCCAAGGCAAATACTTCTTTTTACTCTTGACAGAAATATCTCCAAATAGCATATAGAGAAAATTTTTCCAAAAGACAGCTTTCCAATATAAAGTGCATAACTGTATCTGCTAGCGAATAGCTTACATAAGAATGCAGCAGTGGCATTTGTCATATTAAGAATTGCCCTGACGAGATCCTGCACTTGTACTTCACCCCTCAGTAGTGTTTCTGCTTTTGTCTACTTAATCTGATTACTGAAATAAAAGTGTGAAAACATCATTCCAACCAGGAAAGAAGTATAAAATTTAAATGTCTGTTCCACAACACTGCTAGTGCACAGAGCTCACTCTTACATATTTCCTTCCCAATTTTGCAGGCTGTAGAAGTGCAGAAACATATTAGGATTCTTGATGTTAAGCCAAAATCCCTGCTCCAGCAAAAAAAAAATTATTTGAGCAGCTCTTTGCTGCATCAGGGCTCACATCTTTTCTAACTTAAAAATGTGCATGTTGGTTTTGCTTCTCAAAAATGGTACTAATTCTAATTCCATTTAAAGCAACCTAGATTTTAATTGGAAAAGTAGGAAGAAGATCTCTTCATAATGATACGGGTGGGAGGAAGGGGAGGTACAAAAAACACTGGTATAGAAGAAAAATACCCAAAATTATAGACATTGATAGGCCTTTAGTTTCTAATAGACATTGAGCCAAATACATGCCTGTCTAAAATAATAAGCATGGATCTATTATAAATGTGCCAATAACATTCTCCAGATAAATGTGTTTCAAATCACAAAAAGTATTCGAATAACTGGAGGATTTATGTTTTTCACCAACTACTTCTAAAACCAAAATGCATCTACATTTTGTTTCTCATGTCATTAACACAGGGTTATTAATCATTGCAATGTGTGCTGGTATTTAACATACGCAAGACGATCAAAATGCATAAGCTTAGGCAAGACAAAATACCAAGACTATATCCTTTCACCTGGAATTTTGTTGCTGTAAGTACTCCTTGAAATTATATCACTTTTTAATATCTTACTGATCAGCAAATTAATCCATATCTCTGCTGTCAAAATAAATTAAATCGATTGAACTTTACACTTCTATTAAAAAAGAAAATATCAACTTCACAATATCTAGGAAAGCAAAAGCTGTGGATTCTGATGGCCTGCATAGTCATAAGCACTATTTTTAGAACTACAGGCAACGGAAAAAAAAAGTTACTTTATACATACTTGTTCAGTAGTTAAACATCAAATTCTCATTATTGACAGATTATTTCCTGTTTAGCAATGGAGGTGGAAAAAGAAAGAAACAGTCTTTAGTAAACCAGATAAAAATAGTATATATGCTTTATTTGGAGTGAATGCAAGTCTTGTACAGTGCTCAAATTCTGTAGCACTTCAAACTAAGATCTAATTAGACTTCAATTCATTTTTTACTCTGTAAGGTCCTTTGTTTCAGAACACAATTTCTGATGCTACTATGTATGATCTCAAGTCTGTTCTCAAGACAGCATCTGCAGAGGGTTTGATTAGACTCAGCATAAACCAAGATTTTAGCCTGTGAGTTAACATATGAACGTATTTTGCTTACACAGAAGGAAACCAGGTGTTTTGTGTGTTCAGATAGTACAGTCAGCTGGGAGTGATGTCCTCCCCAAATCTGTAACATACACATCACCATTGTGACTGTTGATCTAATTAGGTGAAATGTCCCCTTACTAAGGAACTTTTGGATTCTTTTTGCAGTTCACCACAGTCAGGTGTGTCACCAGAGTCTGCAGCTCTTAAGAAGACTTCTGTACACTGTAGAGAGCAGAGTTAAGAGAAAGCACCCTTTGCTCCACACAGGTGTGGTGCTGCATGTTAATCTCTGCCCACCTGCAAAGAGTCAAACTCTGATTCTGACTAGGTTTGCCTACAACATCCTTCCAAAAGTTGTTTCATGAATTCTTATTTAGGAAATTTACCTTTTCACACTAGCGTAACAAAATCAGACCAGTCAACATTTGGCAGATGTGGTTATAGTTTTCCAAAGAGAACAGAATTCCCTGTAGTCCATATTCGCTCTATGGTATGCCCTCATCCTCCCCTTTTGCCCATACTTTTCCCCATGGGCTGCAGAAGGTTACTAGGTTACATTGACTGTAAGCCAAGATATTACTGATAAACACCTTCCACGGTTTCTGCATCCATTTTGCTTCTCCACACTTCTGACACATGGTGAATCAAGTGGGGTCTTTGGACTCTATTCCGCAGGCAGATAATGGTTTCAAGAGGCAGCAAAAGAGCCTGGAACTAATCCGAAGCTGGATAACTTCAGATTTTCTATGGGTTGCTTTTCTAATTACAGCAGAAGTAAACATTTCCCTCCTGCCACTTTCCCACCGAACACTCACTGAGACATGGAACCATTGATTCTAATGTCACCATCCACTAATTCCACATGCCCTCTCATCCTTGAAATGAGAAAGAAACTTATCACATATCCTAGTTAAGATAAACCAGGCCTTTGCTCTGTCTGATATGACAAGTAGCTTTGCTCGTTAGCTTCTCTAATTCCAAAGAATTATTGAAATATGTGTATGAAAAAGACATCTGCTCCCCACACTACCTCCAAAACCAGCAATGACAGCAGCTTTGCCATCTATCCCATGCAGTACCAGTAGGGCCAGAGGATCCTCCATTTTCTCTGCCTGAGCTGACCTGAGCTGCTTGAAGACAAACAGATTCACTCTTCACCTCCTAAATGCAAGCAAAAGGAAACTTATTTTCTGCAAGAGAAGAAAGTGTAAGAGTCAGCTTTGCTGATGAGTGGTGCCAACTTTAGCCCGGCCGCGCAAACTCAAATAAAAAGCTGACTCTGTGTGTGGGAAACCAGGGCAGAGGGAAACTATTAGTCAACTCATTTCAGCAGAACATTTGTGCTGGTTTGGTAGAGATACTCTATACTCCCTGCAGCTGCTCAGACGTGCTCTCCCAGAGTTCTGGTTCTGCATGTTACTTATCCAACAAGTCCAAACTCCTCAGGCTCCCTCCAGTAAGAAAGCCAGCCTTAGCAGACTCCGCTGTCTTCTGCTTTTCCAGCTGTCAGTCAGCAGCAGGAAAGCTGCTGGAAGGCTCCCTACACAGCTCTGTGGACTGGGATTTTGCACCTGGCTTACTCCCAGGAGCACCCATCTCCGCCCTAAGCAGTGAGGAAAGCAGTGGGATGCAGCTCTTCCCTCTGGATTCTTTTCTCAAAGGTACAGACATTTTTGAATTACATATATCTGTTTGCCATCAGAGCCTGCAGGGCAAAACCTGAAATGATCAGAAAGTGCTTCTTCCATTCTCTGCATGGCAGGGAGCCAGGAATGCACTAGCTCCACACCAATCTTTTGCTTCGCTTGAATCAAGCTACAGTTTGACCAGCTGTATTCTTTTAAAAAGAGAGATATGCTGGTTTTGAACTACTTCAGCCAACAAGCGAACTGCAAGCCTATCTGTTTCTAGATCCATCCTTGACTTGTCCTCAAAATTAACCCACTCTCTCTCTTTCCCCCTCTACCAGGCAGAATTCCCTATGTTTCAAGTCTTACCCAAGACCTCTAATCTCTCTAATTTATCTGACCTCTAAGTAATACCTGACCTCACACACCTAACGTCTCAAATGGAAAACCATTACTCTTCCAGCTAACATTGTTTCCAAAAGGACAACTTTTAAAGGGTTAGAATTAACATTAGATTAGGAGTTTCAATAACCCTTTTAGCCACTTCTTTTGCCATTGTGTCACATGGTATTACAAATCTTAAAAAAAATAAAAGGGGAAGGGAGAGGGGAAAAAAAAACCCCAAAGCAACACTACCAGTTACAAAGGATGTGTCCTGTCTGTTAAAACCATACAGAATTTTCTCTGTAAGAGAAGTTGTTAACACTACCCTAATTCTGTAAGTAGGATTGCTAGTGACATGTGTAAACCCAGCTTGTTGACTTCATCAGCATAATTGTTCATTCTGATTGTTTGGCTTGATAAAACCCACTCACAAGTCCTCAGATTTTCTTTGGTATGTTGCTGCAAAGACTGATGGCAAGAGGGGAAGAATAGCCTGATCTTCACATCTGCAGGAAGTAGTTGGCTTAATGTATAGCAAATACGACTTCAACTAGCCATTAGGAAAAGCTTTGCAGTGTTGAAGATAAAATTAACAGATCACCGAGAGATTGTGATGTCTTTCCTTGAAGGTTTTTCATTACCACTTAGGCAATAACAGGCAGGGATGGGCTGTCACTGCCAGTCACACTTTCTACAATTCTGTGTATCTGTACTTGGATACAGAAGCCGCAGCCTCTAATGGCTAATAGAGTCACTACCTCAGTTTATCTGGTAGGTGTTACAGAGTTATCACCAAGTATGATGTGAAACATCATCAGATTAATTAATACATGATAATTCAATAGTACTGAGAAGTCATGGAAGAATTAAATGGATCAACAAAGCAAATGTAAACCTTGTGCACAATTCATCACTCCACTAAACTTAGCCTAATTTCTGCTTGGGCCTCTGAATGCCCTCTGGCTTGAAAGCAGGGTAGGGAGACTGGAATCCAAGACCTGTGGCCTCTTATGTCTATTATTTAATACACATTTCTCATTTTATTCTTAACTGGTTTATTCTTATTAACTTATAGCCATCAACAGAGCAGCAACAGTAAAACACTTGGACCAAACTAAATTATGTCCTGCGGTGGGCATCGCAAGTAAGTAAGTGAAAATACATTAAGTATAACCTTGGTCTTGGAACGTGACATGTTTTCTTCTGCTAGAACTGCTTAATTCCAATTCCTCTGGAGCTCCATCCCCTTGCTGTTCCCTACCCAGATGAAGATGATTGGTTTCCCACAGGATTTTAATCCCTGCCAACTTTTGCTGGAATGAGGTGACACCTTGCTGTCTTTTGCTTACTCCATTTAAAAACTAAAATCTCATCTTGGCATGCCTCACACCTGCCAGACGCATTTCTAGCAACTGGTTGAGACTTGCAGGAGGATTAACTTTGCTAATCATTCAGAGATGGATTGCCATCCTGTAGGTGGCAAAAGTCAAGTAGAAATAGAAAAATGTCCAGAGGCTCAACAAATATATCCCCTGAATTTCCTCCATCAAGTGTTACTGCCTTTGAAAGTCAAATAAGCCTAAATCAAATTTGAGCAATGACTGCGTGCTGCGATATGCACAATACGACTCCAGCATTTCCCAGAATTATCCATCACTGAACATAGAGAGCAGCCCTTTCTCCAGTTTATTAAGAATTGCCGCGGTTTTCCCTTTGCTTTCTGAAGGCAAGAGAAAATTGACCCCTATTCTGAGAATTCAGTGCACTGCACAGAAAAAATATTCAGATGTTTGGTCAGACTGGATTGAGCCGTCAATCTGCTAGAAAGCATACTCACGGCATTTCTTATGGATACCAGCTGATGAGAGTCTGCATTCAGCCTTCAGAGTCACACATTTTTATTTCAGACTGTATCTTCTCATCTGGGCTATTTGTATTAATGCAGCACCTAAAACTAAAACCAGGCATGGCTCCAAAGGGAATTTGAAATTGGTAAGGAAATGCTCATGTCTGCTTACAGTCTGCAACCTCAGTTTAAAAGGGTTATATAATATAGTAAGTTAACAGCAACACAGGGAATTAGACAAAAATGGCTCTAGTGCTAGCCGTTTTCACTGCTGCGTGCACTAAGCTCACATAGCTTAGGCCTTTGAAGTGTAGACTATACACTGAAATAGCAGTGATGGAATCTAAAATTCATTTCCTACAACAGGTTATCGTCAGGACTGGCAGACATGTAAGGTTTCTTCCATAACCCGCACCAGTGCTTGGGCACGTCTCTGACAAGACGTTTTGTAAGACGAGAGGAGACTGTTGTATCATACTTCTGCAGAGATGGCAGAAAAGGATAGCTATTAGTGCTGCTTATAACAGCAAGTCTGTGACACATAAAACCTGCCTCCTGAGCAATGCAGCATAGTTTTCAGCTCCTTTGCTAGAGCCCTGAATCACCAGGGTGAAACACCACCAGTTCCACTGCTAAAAATCTACTGGCAGCTTCATTGCATTTGGAATAACTTAAGTAAATACCATTCAGTTTGAGACGCAACTTTAAAAGGCACAGAAGGGAAAGACGTGTTCCTTATTTGTCATAATACCGGGATGTTCTATTCCCAGGTGACGATATTAATTATACCTCTGGCATGAAATCCCATTGAAAATAAGATGTATAAATGGATACAACAGCTATACGTATTTTAAAGTACCGGTACTTTCTACAGTACTTCATACATTAGCACTTAAAGTAAGTCCCAGTGTTGATAAGAATATAAATCATAATCATTGTACACAATTCATCACCATGACTATCAGATAACCTACATTCAGGCAGCAGCAAAGATAGAAGCAAAGATTTTCAACATCAAAACCACAGGTCACTTTCACTTCAGTTCAAAAGGGGGTTATCAGATACAGACTTATTAGGGCCATTATTCTCTTTGGGGTTAGACAGCAGTAGTAATTTCGTAATTCCTTGGACCTCTGCCCTCGCATCACACCAGTATTTCTATTTGTTCTCTTGTTCTAAATTGAAATGTTCAGTACAGGGCAGTGTATTTTTTGCCAAGTGTCTATATGTTGCCTAGCACAGGAGCCCCAGGGGGCCCCGAGTACAGCTGCAATACAAATCCTTAATTGTTTGTTTGATAGAAAGAAATTGACACATTTCAGATTAACTTATATAAATACTTAATCTGTATTTAAGCAAGACTTCTTACCCAAATGTTCATTAGTGTGTGTGTATATATATATATAATTAACATGAACATCGCTATGTCACAAGCAACTATGTTTTGCCCATTTGCAAAGATACGTAACAAACGACACAGGATTCATTATGGACTCTGTCTAATTACCTTGCTTGCCAGTAACAGCTCAGTTTAAATTAGTATTGTATTTAGAAGCTTATCTCTTGAAAATCAATACAGCTAGTCTCTATATTTTGTGATCCAGCTCCTTTCTTCTCCAGATGGCAACTCCTGCTAAACCCAGCTCACACCAGGGGAGCATCAGATGGAAAGGGTGGAACCAGAACCAGCCCCAGCCAGGTCCCCACCCGCAGCCAGCCAAAGGAGGAACCACTCACTACATGTTAAGCATGGCGCAGCTGCATATGAAGATGCAAAAACCCCCTGTAAGGTAAAAGAGATGTTGGAGCTTTGTAACTGAAGACAGAAAACACAAACACTGAAAGATTTACTGATGAATGAAGTCTGTGGGAAGACAAGACCAGAACCAAGGCATTCTACACAGAAGTTTATAACCATGCTCATGAGACCTTTGATCCCTTTGATATTACTGACCCAGTAATTTTGATCATATTAACTGATTCTTTTCTTGACTGAAATACCTAAAAGGAAGAACATACACTGCATGCCCCAATGAGCAGCACTCTTTACTTCAGTTTCTGATATCTTCATTAGCAAAACTAATGAAACTCAACTTATCCACATTTTAACTGTTCCACCATACAAAGAAACAGTAGAATGAAGGAAATGTGTCATTTACATAATTTTAGTTCTACAGTAATTACTGTATATGAGGAAACATTTGCTAGAGCGTAAATATGAAGAACTGTGGCTATTTGGTTTAAAATATGGAAACAGAAGATAAAAATGGGCTACAATGAAAAAAGAAATAAAATGAGGTTTGATAAAATAAGCTTTGTCTCCATTATTCACTTCTTGAAACAGGGATGTTAAACAAACATTCTCAGACTAGTCAAGTTGCAAATTCAAATAAAACCTTTAAATTAATTCTGCAATTGTAAAACACAAAGCACCCAACAAAGTTGATAAGAAATTACCGTAAGTCCTCTTGTGGCAAATGAAGATAGCAGAAAAGAGTCGCTTGTTTTTAAAGTGTTGTGAGATGGGTGTTTGGCAGGGCGAGGACGGGAGGAAGGTTTGGTTGGTTTGGTTTTTCAATGTAAACAAAAGAATCCACAAAGTTACTTTTGTCATTTTCTTTCTCTTCCTGCTCAGCACTTTTGGTGCTGGATAGCAGAAACTCTGAGCCAGAATATCACTAATCCAAAGCCTTATTTTCTTAAATTGCAATGGCTTTTATACTATCTCAGCTAGCGCTGAACAAAAAGTACTGTACACAATGGTTTCCCCAATGAAAAATGCAGATTCAATTAAGTTAAAATATCCCACGAGAAATGTCTTTCATACAAGATTGAACCATGTCATTTTTTACATTTTGTTATGAGAAAATAATCATAGCAACATTATCAAATATTCTGATAAGGATGAAGCAAAGAATGCCTGACTATTTCTTTTGGTAAACATTTATTTTGCTTTCATTCAGGTGGAAAACAGTGGACAGAAATGCAATTTGGGTGACATGGTCTAGTGTGAGGTGTCCCTGCCTGTGGCAGTGGGGTTGGAACTAGCAGATCTTAAGGCTGTTTCAAACCAAACCATTTCATGATTCTATGATTCTCAGCTGTTAGCAACAGCTCTGTTAAATTCTACTGAATTCTTGAAAAGTCTCTCATTAGCTCAAAGAAACTCTAGACTAGGCCATAGAAATTCAGAAGAACATAGAAGAACAATGCTGTGTGTGTCTCAGTCTTAAAGGTCTTCTCCAGAGCTAAACCCTCTCCAGTATCTGTTCAATCCAGGACTATAAGGCATAGGATACCCTTCTCCAGGTCTGCTGTCAGTTCAATTCTACGATCAGCATAGGGACAGATCTTTCTTAGACAGCTGGATTTTGTACCTAAAATGTTACAGGTCAGATAATAACTGATGGATAAGATTCTGGTCCTTCATTGCCCCTATCGATCAGAATATCATGTGAGGTCCATGTCCTGGGTTCAGCTATAGCAGTCATTTTTCTCCTGCTTAGTAGCTGGTGCAGTGCTGTGTTTTTTAACTTTCAGCCTGGGAACAACGCTGATAACACTGATGTTTTTAGTTGTTGCTAAGTAATGTTTTTTCCAACCAAGGACTTTCTCAGTCTCATGCTTTGCCAGGGAGGAGGGGAAGCCGGGAGGAAGCAGAGACAGGACACCTGACCCAAACTAGCCAAAGGGGTATTCCATACCACAGCACATCATGCCCAGTATATAAACCGGGGGGAGTTACCCGGAAGGCCCAGATCACTGCTCGGGTCGGGCTGGGTATCGGTCGGCGGGTGGTGAGCAATTGTATCCTCTCCCCTTGTTATTTCAACTAATCGTTATTATCATTGGTGGTAGCAGTAGGGGGTTTTGTGTTATACCTTAGTTGCGGGACTGCTCTTATCTCAACCCGTGGGAGTTACATTCTTCCCATTCTCCTCCCCATCCCTCCGGGAGCGGGGGGAGGAAGAAGGGGGGGGGGGGGAGTGAGCGAGCGGCTGTGTGGTTCTGAGTTACCGGCTGGGCTCAAACCACGACAGTCCATCAAGCAATATTTAAATTCTAATTCTGACACATTTTTTTTAACCTCCTTTCACCCCTTTACACATCAGTCATTGCCCATGTTCCCTTTTTCCTAAATTGGTGTTATTTACTGCTTTATAATACTTGTAGACTTCTCTTGTCTTTGATTGTCAGTAGTATATGCATAGCAAAAAAGTCTTCACTGAAGGCTGCTGACAATAATAAGACCTGTCAAGTGATGGAATCTGGCAAGACAGAAGCAATGAACATCACTTCTTTGGAGAGCCAGCATCAAAGGTGTTTCTACAGCTCCCTTCTGTTTAAGGACAGAAAATGCCAAAACAATGGAGTTTTCAACCCAGGCTACCTGAAGGCAAGGAAGACAACTGTACTCGCATTTGGGGTTTTTTAACCCCTTTATTTTTCAGCCGGAATACAAAGTCTGATATTGAAGGTAATTGTGGAAGGTATTGAGAGTTCTTCAATACATTCCACAGGTCTCCTAAAGCTCCAGGATACCATACCAGCCTCTCCTACCTGTTCATTAGGAAAGAAAATCAAAGCACCCCAGTTTATGAGAGCACTAAAGTCTATGGTATAAACAACCCTTAACTTCCCAGCAACCTTGAGGTAAGACAGGCATTAGGAACTGTAAGTACCTTGTGCATCACTTGTACAGTGACTGCTCAGATCCTGTCTGTTCAGTCTAACTGTGATATCAGTCACCCAGGCAGAGTCAACACTGAAAATACTGGTGGGACCCAATGCTGGAAAGATCAGCTACAGGAATAAAGACATCTTCAACAGTGCAGAATCTAGCACTATAGAACGCTATCAGCTAAAAGCATGCCCTGTATCCTGCATTGCTTTTTCTTTACCACATGATATAAGCTAATCAAAATTATCACAGAATGATGCATTATATTATAAATCCTTTGTTTACTTCGGTGTGCACATACCTAAGGACATGTAATAACTGTTACAGGATCAAGGCCGAAATGTTACGTTCTTCTCTGTAATATCTAGATAGATTTCAGTAATCTTTAGGACCTTTGTCACTGTAGGTTCTTCCAGCAGACAGAAAAGAAAAATATGTATGTGCAGAAAGTTCTCTAACTTCCTTAGGTCTTAATGGAGATCTTGTCTTGCTTCATCAACTGGGAAGCCTGGAGAGACTTTCCTCATATTTTAGGTGCCTCAAAGTGTCTAAACTTAGGTGGGATCCAACCTAACACCATAATCTCAGTGCAATTAAAAGCATCAGTCACTGTGTTCTGCAGATTATCTATTTTAATAGATCAATATCTGAACTCTGTACACCTGGGCAACAACACAGGAGTAAAAAAAGATGTCATCTTATCAGACGAAAAGGAACACAGGCCAACCAGATACCGTTTATAGAGAACAAGCATCGGAAGTGACAACCGAAGCAAAGACTCCTGGGGGAGGGAATGTTGGTTTCTCCTGTAATTAAATTCACCCTCCCTTTGCCAAGCTCCCTAATCCTGTTTTGAGTGAGAGGCATTTTCTGACAGGGAAAATAACATATACAGAATCAAACAAGTTGCTTCAGGCAGAGCAGAGCAGGCGGGAAGGGTGGGAAGCGCACTCTTCAAATAGTTTTGACTCCTGCTTTCTGCCCGCTGACCACAAGCTGTTGCGATGTGAACTGCACAACAGGCTGTAAGGACCTGCTCAACCATGGCCTCCTTTCTGCCCAATGTGTTTCCAGTGAAGACCATGCCAAGGGAGCAGGAAATGAGAGCCTGATAGTTGAGATGCTCAGTTGTTTGACCCAAAATAGAATCATAGAATCATAGAATAGTAAGGGTTGGAAAGGACCTTAAGAAAATAGCCTCATCCTTCACAAAAAGGGCATGAGAGCCTTTGAAGCAAGTGTATACCCAAGGGCCCTATCAGAAGCCTCAGAATTAGGCTTCAGGACTGGACACCAAGTCTTTTCCTTGCCACTGACTTCCTTTGTGGTTTTTAAGAGTCTTGTCTCCATTGCCCAGCTCTATCACAGCACTGACAGAATATCCCTACCGCAAACAGATACTCTAAATCCTGCATGATTCTCTAGTTGGGGAAACATTAACACCTCAAATATGACAGCTTTCCTGCTAAACCCAATTTCAAGTTTGTAATTATAGAATCATAGAATATCAAGCTGGAAGGGACCTTAAGGATCATCTGGTCCAACCTTTCTTGGCAAAAGGTCTAGGCAAAAAGGCCCAGTGCCCTATCCAGCTGAATCTTTAAAGTATCCAATGTTGGGGAATCCACAGCTTCCCTGGGAGATTATTTCAATGGCCGATTGTTTTCATTGTGAAAAATTTTCCTCTTGTGTCCAACTGGAATGTCCCTGGGAATAACTTGTGGCCATTACCCCTCATCTTTTCCATGTGACTTTTTGTAAAAGTGGAATCCTCTTCTTCTTTGTAGACACCCTTTAAATGCTGGAACATGAGGATAAGGTCTCTCCTGAGCCTTCTTTTCTCAAGACTGAACAAAGTTCAGTCAGCCTTTCCTCAGCCTTTCCTCATATGGCTTCCCAGTCCTTTGTTCATCTTTGTGGCCCTTCTCTGGACCCTCTCCAGCCTGTCCACATCTTTTTTGTACAGTGGGGACTGAAACTGAACACGGTACTCCAGTTGTGGCCCAACAAGTGCTGAGTGGAATAATGACATCTTAATCTCTGCTGGTGATGCCCTTTCTGATGTAGACCAGCATCCTTTTGGCTTTCTTCACCACAGCTGCGCACTGTTCACCTATATTGAGCTTCTCATCCACCAGGCCTCCCAGGTCCCTTTCCACAGAGCTGCTCTCCAGCCAGGTAGATCCCAGCCTATGCTGTACTCTTGGATTGTTTTCCCAGGTACAAGAGCTTACTCTTGTCCTTGTTGAACTTCACAAGGTTCTTGTTAGCCCATTCCTGCAGCCTATCCAGGTCTTGCTGCAAGGTGGGTCTCCCTTCCACAGGGTCTACTTCCCCACTTGGTTCAGTATCATTGGAAACTTCATCCAGGTACACTTGATCCCACCTTCCAGGTGACTTGTGAAGATATTGAACAGCATTGGGTCAATATCGATCCCCAGGGAACCCACTAGTTACAAGTCGCCAGTTTGAAAAGGAGCCATTCAGCAGCACCTTCTGGGTGCAGCCAGTCAGCCAGTTCCCCACCCAGCACACAAACCACTTGTCTAGACCGTAACACATTGGGTTTTAGGATAAGTCTGTGGGAAACCATACCAAAAGCCTTGCAGAAATCTGGGTAGACAATGTCCACTGCTCACCCCACATCAGCTGAGCTCGTCACTTTGCCAAACACAGTTTGCCCCTGGTGAATCCGTGCTGGCTTTTCCCAATCACGTTTCACTTGACTTGTGATAGCCCCCAGCATGATTCGCTCCATAAACCTTCCCAGGGGCTGAAGTTAGACTGATGTGCCTATAATTTCCTGGATTCTCCTTTGAGCCATTCTTGTAGGTGGAAATGATGTTTGCTTTCTTCCAGTCTTCTGGGATATTCTTCCACCTCCATGACTTCTCAAAGATTATGGAGAGCAACCTTGAAACAATGTCGGCCAGCTCTCTTAACACCCTTGGGTGGATATTATCAGGGCACATTGACTTGTAGGTGTCAAGCTCCTGTAATAGTTCACATACTAACTCTTCTTTCATTGATGATCTGTACTTGCATCAACCTGGATTTTTGTTCCCAAGGCAGGGGGGCCAGGAGTGCTGTTAAGGACAGAGTTCAAGAAAGTGTTGAGAAACTCTGCCTTTTCAGCATTGTTGGTGACTAAATCCCCTCTCCTGCTTAGCAGTGGGTGATATTTTCCTTCTGTTTCTGCCTGTTATGTACCTGAAATACCCTTTCATGTAGCTTTTGACATCTCTGGCCAATTTAAATTCAAGCTGATCTTTTGCTTTTCTAACTGCGTTTCTGCATACCTAGGCAATGCCCTTGTAGTTCTCAGGAGCTATTCGGTCGCTTTTCCATCTCTGATATTGTTCCCTTTTGGTTTTGAGCAGACTCAGATGTTCACCGTTAAGCCAAAGGGGTCTCTTGCTCTGCCTACTTCCCTTACCTTTAAAGGTAATAAATGGATGCAATCCAAAACTCGAGTTTAGAACTTTCTCGTCTAAGTCTGAGCACATATGCAGTCTGGGTTTTGGCCATTATCTCCAGCAAAGCCTGTCTTTGCTGGCTAAGTGCAAGATAATGTAGTTGGTTGAAGGGGCTAGACAGTTTCCCTGCTTTGCTCAAATGGAAGCTTCAACGGGGATTCCTGTTCTGACTCTGGAAAACGCTGATCATTAGCTTTTTCCAACCAACTTTATGAAAGTGTAACCATTTATAATGAAATTCTACTGCAGGAACACTTCATCTAGAAACAAACACCTTGCTGAACTGTTTGGAGCTTTTCCTTGAGTCAAAACAGTTTGGAGGTCTTTTTGAGATGGCTAAGATACTTCTGTCTATTGTTTAACTGAGAAGCTAAACTTTTTCAAGCCCATCAGATGGCTTGGATGATGACGCAAAGACAGAAAGACCTGATTCAGAACTTCTTTCCAATATTAACCATCTAACAAGAAAATAAGTCAGGTCCTTGCTTCATGCATGACTTGTTCTCACTACTGTTTATTGGGTAACATTTGGTTGTCTAAAAGTTATTTGGCACTTTTCCAATACATCTGACAGCTAAATAATATATAATCTGTTTTTCAGCAAAGCAATTACTAAGTGAACCTGAATACACTGGAGGAGTAAACGACAGGTTACAACACCTAGAACAAGATGCCACACCTGAAAAAGCTAATACTACCTGAATAACTATTATCTGTAATCACCAGAATATGCTGAAATTATTGCTTTATTTAGAGGAAGATTAAGCCACCTGCTCTTAAAAATACATGCCAGGTACTTGTTTACTGCTCTTCCCCCCTCACTCACACTTAAGAGATTCCGCAATTATTCCAGTAGCACATAACTGGAAATTATGTGTGAACCTCAAGTTTCAGGGCTGGATTGTTCATACAGACAAAGTACTCTTAATTAAGCTACTCAGCCCATTTGAAAAGCAGAGAATCTGATCCCATGTCAGAGCTCATAATTAGAACTGTGCAAATACTAGATTTTCAGCGAAATGAAAGAAGGTAATCTAAACTGAAAAGTGTTCCATCTTCACACTGAAACAAACCCTCCGATTCCACACTCTCAGCAACTATTTTGGAGGGTCAAGAAAAATACTACATTTGAGCCAAACCTCAAAACTTCATGTTCTGTCCAGCTAAATGACTAGGAGCTTAAAATTTGTATTAATTTGTTAAAGCATTTCTATTTTCTCTCCCACATTTGGTTGAAAAAATACAGTTAAAACATTTCAATGAATTTAATCCATATGTTTTGAAGGAAATGTATCTTTTAAGTACTTTTTCACCACTGAATGAGAAATTCAATACTTCCTGTTACTATCTTTATTATTATATTATTTCTTCATCATACTTATCGGAAAGCATGATAAAGGCACCAAGGCTTTCTATAAGCTACCCTCTCTGCTTTGACTTTCACAATAGTGGCATTGAAAACAAATAATAATAATAATAATCAATGGATCTCCCTAATCAAAGGTGTTCATTTAGAAACAAATTGTGATGATAATAACCACAGTAACAAGCTGCAGATGGAGAAGGCACAAATTACCACTTCCCTTCTATCCTCTCTATCAGTCCAATGCCTGTGATAATGTTGCATCCACCATTAAGCCGCAGGAGAGCCCGGCACATCATAAGACCATGATTATGAAAACAGAGCTGTTTGAACATACCATATGTGCCTTATAAAAAGGGAGTCTAGTTTCATTAAGGTATTGTTATTTGCTGTAGAATTTTTCTGAAGTTACGTGTCTGCTATGAAAATCACTACACCATAGTGGTAAATACATCTTAAAGCAATTAAATGCATTTATGCAGTTTTCAAAAACAAGATATTCTATCATCTCATCCATAAAATAATTATCTGGAATAAATGTGCTGTTGGAAAAGGAGCTGAACCAAAACCAGATCCCAACATCTAACCAGTCTGGAAGAGTTTTGACCCAATTTTGCACTTCCCAGCAAGCATCTTCCCCTCTCATAAGCCAGACTGAAGGTATGTGTACACAGACTTCTGCAGACAGATATGAATAAGCTCTGCCTTTGCCACAAGCAGCTTCCACACTATTCTTCTGGCATAAGCAGGATGCAGTGCCAATGGCAACACCTTGCCCTTCGGCAGCTCTCATCTTCTCAGTGCAAACACTGTAATAGCCATGGCAGCACAGCTTCTGGTTCAGGAATTGTGCACACATGGCTGAACCACTTAAGTGCCTGCTTACACATTGCCTCCAGACCTGCCTTAAAACTCCTCTGCCAAAACACACTTGCACTCACAAGAAGTCCCACCTTAAATCCAGACTTGGCTCTCAGCTCAAGTTCATTTCTGAGCAACTAGAGTTAAGGGCAGCACATATGCAGTACACACAGGCATACACTGGTCCTAATCCTGCACTCACTCCTACACACTGCTCCCACTGAAGTTAGCTGTAATCCCTCATCCAAGAAAGGAGGTCAGGGCATATGACAGTGCTGAGAATCTTTCTTCTAGTTTGCTACCATTTCTTTGCATGTTTTTATCCTCTACTCTCTGCAAGCATGTGTAACAATGGAGTTCATGCAGGGGTTTTGTTTGGGTTTGTTTTGTTTTGTTTTTTGTTTTGTTTTGTTTTGTTTTGATTTTGTTATTGGTTTTTGGTTGTGGGTTTGGTTTGGTTTTTAATTCTCTGCTCTTGTGGCCAATCTTTCTGTTCCTCATGTGCCATTTAATATCCCATTTTTATTTGTTCGCCCTCCAGGGACACATGACCTGCCATTGCTAGGGGCTGAAGGAATCCCTTCTCCCTCAGACCTCTTCTTAATTACTTTCTATTTACTTGGACATAATTACAATGGCTTCAAAGGCTGGACATTATCAAAGTGATAGTCAGTAAGCACCAGTGCAGGCCATTTGTTTCAGGGTATGTAAACTGTCATGTGATGACTGTAGAAAGTTTTATTGTATTTATTGATGGTTTTATTGTGTTTGTTTTATTGATGCATATATTAATTTGACCGAGCTTTAAAAATATGCAAATAAGTCCATATTAACCCAAATATATTTAAGAGAAGTCTTGATCTTTCCCATGACCAAATTTCTGAATGTCACATACAAGCAGGTGTAATCAAAACTTTTCAGGCTTTATCAAAGTAAGGTTTTATCAAAACTATCTAAATCAAAAGCTTAATGTGTCACATTTCTACATGAGTTAGAGTTAAGAGACTTTTCATGAACTGCTAGCAGAATATCAAAAACCACTTTGTCGGAATATTCCTTTTGGAACAAACCTCCCTATCTCACTGAGGTCTTCACAGTTCAAGGGGAACAGTAGATGGTGCTGTTTGATGTGGTTCTCTCCTTGCATTTTAGTGTCGCTGGAATTAACGCTTTTATTCTTCATGCATCTTTACAGCATGTATTAGGGAAATTTAATATCGGGGACCTTACTATTACATCACCACGTTTAATAATTATGAAATATTTACTTCTGCAATGATATTTCTTTATTGCTTTCCAGATTTCATTTCAAGATGTATTTCTTAGAATACCTTACCTCCTCAGAAAGTGAGGGCTGTCCATTTACCGGTTAGAAACATCATTATCAAATGTATGACAGAACCAATCTTTGTCATAACTTTGTCATGAGAGGGACACATCCTCCCAAAATTAATAATAAAACCCAGCAAAAATAACTGCCCAATTTGAAGAACTCTTGGTGCATGAGCCCTATAGAAAATTAAAATTAGTTATAAATTTAAATCTGGCAAGTGAAATTGTTTGTTCAACCAAAGGAAGAACAGACTTGACTGAGCAAGAGATTCCAGATTTTAGTGATGTTGGTTTCAACAAGCTAACACTTTGTTTGTAATAAAGCGTCACAGTTTTTCTTCTTGTTGTTAAAAATAAGCTCCAATCTCTTGCCCACTGGACATCGTCCCCCATTCCTGTCACTCTCCCTTGCCTGACTTGCTCAACATCAAGCTTCTTGTCCTCACTTTGAAGTCTTTCACAGAAATAACTTTCTGCTGCCACTATTATTCTATAAATTACTCTATTTCTAACTACGTCCATGATCCTTAATGATTCACCAGTTATGTTAGCTTAATAGATGGGTCAGTTTATGCCCTCATCTACTCTGCACTTCCCTCTGTGCTGCCTATAGGCTCCAACACATCTGTAAAGCAACGCTTTGGTCTCTTACACAATTTCAACTGTCTCTCCCTAAATTATAAGACTTAGCTAACAAATAAAGAAACAGTGCAGCTGTTCTAAAACTGAGAACATTTGTATTTCTATAATATTTATATTAAAAAATTATAAGCTCAAGACACACATATGCATGGTTAATTTCAAAGATATTCTAACACTTGATTCCAAACAGTCATGCACAAAAATCTTTCCAGGACTGATTACATGGCTTGAACATCCTCTGCATATTGCATGCTACTTGTGCTTCTAAAGCACAAAACCAGCTCAAATTGTCAATAGCAGGTGAAGTTTTAGATGCAAAATTTCTTTGCATGGCAACACAGAAAACAAAAATTCCCAACAGAAAATCTGTATGATCAAACAAACAAATCAACAATATTGCACAAGGCAACAAGCAACCAGGAATGAAGTTTTGCATGCAACTTGTTCCAAAACACAGCCAGGTTTTGTTTTCAAAATATGTATTTTTTTTTTCCACAAAGATTTGATGTTTGATTTTCCGATCCATGAGAATGAACATTTTTAAGCATTCCCAGCACTATTTCCTCCCTCTTGTCATTACTCAGAACTTTTCAACAGCAAAGGCATTTGGAAGCACTAGTGTCAGAACAAGGAAATCAAACGCATTTCTTTCCTTGAGTGCAGGGAAAGGAGGCAGTTGGGAGAATTCATTATCAGCTCAGGCTTATTCATGTTTTGCAACCACTCCCTTGTCTGGTCACGCAATTCCTCATGTACCCATCCCCACACATAATTCCAACCCCTGAGCATACTACATGCACACAAGTTAACCACCAACTTGGACACAATTATTCACATGAAGTAGCACTTTCCTATGGTAGGTCCTTCTAGGGGAACTCAATGTACGGCATGGGAATTGCCTGCCTCGACATCCGCCATCCTCCTCCCATAGGTTATGGACTTGATATTTCCTTATGTCATGAATGCAGGCTGAGTTCCTTCTCCTGTACTTTGCCAAGGAAATCTTACTCTTAACAGGAACACTTAAAAGCTGCCATATTGGATCAGGCTGCAACTATCTCATATGACATGGAGCTGAGTGGTGCAGTTGACATGCCCAAAGGATGGGAAGCTACGCAGAGGGATTAGACAGGCTCAAGAGGTGGGCCCATGTGAACCTCATAGGGTTCAACAGGGCCAAGTGCAGGGTCCTGCACCTGGGTCAGGGCAACCCCCAGTATCAATACAGGCTGGGGGAAGAAGGGACTTCTTGAGAGTACCCCAGAGGAGAAGGACTTGAGAGTACTGTTGATTGAAAGGCTGGATATCAACCAGCAGTGTGCGCTTATGGCCCAAAAGGTGGAAAGTATCTTGGGCTCCATCCAAAGGAGCGTAACCAGCAGGCTGAGGGAGGCGATTCTACCCCGCTACTCTGCTCTCGTGAGACCCCAGCTGCAGTACTGTGTCCAGCTCTGGAGTCCTCAGTACAGGAAAGATACAGACCTAATGCAAAGGGTCCAGAGGAGGGCCACAAAAACTATCAGAGGGATGGAGCAGCTCTCCTATGAGGAACGGCTGAGAGAGTTGGGTTTGTTCAGCCTGGAGAAGACTCAAGGGAGACCTTTCAGTCTTTAAAAGGGGCCTATAAGAAAGATGGGAAGAAACTTGTTAGCAAAGCCTGTTGTGATAGGGCGAGGGGTGATGGTTTTAAACTAAAAGAAGGGAGATTCAGGCTGGATGTGAGGACAAATTCTTCACAATGACAGTGGTAAAATACTAGCACAGGTTGCCCAGAGAGGTGGTGGGTGTGCCATCCCTGGAGACATTCAAGGCCAGGCTGGATGTGGTTCTGGGCAACATGATCTAGTTGAAGATATCCCTGCTCATTTGCAGGGAGGTTGGACCAGATGACCTTCAAAGGTCCCTTCCAACCCAAACCATTCTATGATTCTATGATTTGTTAGGCCCTGCAACTCCTGAGCAGAGATAGCATCTGTTGTTATCCTGTGGTTGGATTGGGTCCTTGTTGTCTTGCTATTTTAAGACACTAGGCCCAGCTGTAAAACCTTCAGCACCACAGCAAAACATTAAGCCAATCATTTCCCAGAGTTTCATCCTTGCCTGCTCTTTGCTTTACAATTCCCTTCTGCAAAAAGCTGGGACAGACACAGAGCCTGACCAAGGTTTCTTACTCTGTTATTCTGTCTGATGGAAAGCACAAGGGTTTTAAAGATTTAGGTTTTTAAAAAAATATATCCAACCCTACATTGACAGCCTCGGTTTCCTCAGTGTAGAGCACTTACTTGGATTTGGAGTTATGTCAGGCATTTAGGACGCCCCTTCCTAGCACACATCTTCCCCCTCCACAACAGGCAGACCAGCCTCCACTCCTTTCATCAAAGCTTGCTCCAGCAAGAACTATCCCTTCTACGTCCCCGAGGATGTGCCCCTCCTTTCTCTTCTTCCAAACTTCCTTGTTTTTCAAACCCTTACTCAGACACCTCTGCCAATTGCTTATCCCATTTGCCACTCTACTCCCCATTCTTTAAGGCAGGCTTTAACACATTTCTTTTGTTCTTTGCCATCTTCACACACCCTTTAATAAGCCAGACAGACTTCTTAAAATTTTAGTGTGTCACGCTAGTCTGCTTACTCACAACAACTCCCACATCTCCAGAGGAATACAAGCTTGGAAAGCTGAACACACAACTCTGCCACGTTTTTGGCCAGATCACTTCCCCAGTCCTACTTGTCATGCAGCTGCCTAAAGGCCTGTGCCAAGGGAGGGAGAGCAGATGGATGACCACAAGACACCACAGGTGAGAGAAAAGAGCAGTTCTGCCTTTTGTCAGCAGGGTGCTGGCTGAAACCACTCAGTTAAAACCCTTTCCAATCCAAAGAACGGACGAATGCAAGCAACCTGAAGTACATTCACACACTGCAGACAAACTCACACAGTTAAATTCCTCTTTTGCAGTGCTGTTGCAAATCCTGGGTGCTCTTCTACCTTTGTCAGAGGTGATTCCTGCCTGCCTCAGACTTTGCGCTCTCAGATGGCAGGCAGTAGTTTCTGTCTTGGCCAAACTGGCCGATATGAACATAAAAAGCTCCACAATTTTTTTTAATCCATTTAGTGAGAAGCAACTTCTTGTACACCTGATTCTTATTAAGTGCCTTGGAGTTATCCCCAGAAAACCATTGAAACTAAGTGGCTGTGACATTTGATCTTTATAGGGAAGATGTAGGGTTAAATTTACATATTTCGCTAGCCTTACATCTTCTGATGTTTACATACCTTCTTTAGATAGCAAAATGAAGGCCTTGAGATCTCACCAGCCCTTGTACTCTCAGATTCAGGAACAATATTGCTATACAGACCATTTGGTGGTGTTCTCCTCGCTGAAGAATCCAAGTTTCAGAGCTGGGATTTCCTATAAGCACAGCCAGCTGTAATAGTTTTGACTAACTTAAAAGTGAATTAGGCATCGCTTGGCTTTGCTTAGCGCAGCTTTGGGACTGCTAGTGGCATGCAGCACTTTGGACTGTGTGTGGCACTCCAGCACCTGCAGTGTGAAATACTGTAGTGAAAACATGCTGATGGAATCTGGCAGCTAGCAGGGTGCAGGCTAGAGAGACAAAGTGACAAAATTCTCATTAGGTAAATCTTTAATCTGATTCTAGAGAGATATTTGAAGTATCCAAGACATGATAAGAATATTAAGTAATTCTATACTATACTTTCTTTACAAATTTCTATATTATCTTTACAAATTCTTTACAAAAAACTCCCTCAGCACTGTGTAGTTGGTAATGAATGTGTAAATTCCATATCTTTTCCTACCAGAGCACAGAAGAGATGAGAATAAAGGAGGAAATTCTGCTTCCATAAAGTACACAGGTATTTATAATGGATCCTCTGCCTATATTTTTCCCAGCAATTTCGTTTAGGCATTGCCGGTTCATTAAGTTCCTCTCAACCAAATAGTGGTACAGGAAAACAGCTTTTCCCCTTCTCTTCAGTCAGAATATGAATATCGTTTGGTGTGTTTATATGGAGTGCTGCATGTGGTTTTCTTTTGCCACATTACATTTGCGCATTATGCCTTGAGAAGACGTGGCAGAGCATGAGCAGCACCGGACAGCAGGGGGAAAAGCTCTAACACTCCACTGTCTCCCTTTCTGCAGGACAGGATATAAACACTGACACCTGTCTTCCTCCTGAGAGCTTTTATAAAGATTAATCTGCTAGTACCACTGTAGAGTAACTATCCTAAGAAGCATTCACACAGGCTGGCACCTGGCCCACGCACCATTTTTGTTTAACTTCTTAGAGGCCATCTCTACCCCTACAGGTGCATGCACTTACAGACTGCTGCAATGTTTCTATCCAGCGGCACCAGTGCTTTCCCACACAGAAGTGACCAAACACTCTGAGTCCCAGATGTTAGCTCCTGGTCAGCTGGGATGAAGTTCCTTTGCAAGTCTGTCATTCTGTCATCACTGTTCACTGCCACCCTCTCTTAACATACTCCAAGAATGAAGTGTCAGACTGTACCTCAGAAAATTTATCACAAAGAGAAATGTCTTTGGAAGGAGCAGTCAGCAACTCTTCTACCTTACTACAGAGAGAATCGTAAGACATTCATTTGATTCTAGTGACAGCTGAAATCTGAGCTGCGATTTTAAAGTAAACTTTAAAGTAAAATCTAATTGATAGTGGGATATTTTCTACTGCACTGTGTTCATTATAACTGTTCACATTTTTATACCTATAAAATAGGACCTCACCTGAATCTGGTAGAAGTGGGTTAGGAAATATTCACCTGTGGCAATTAAAATTTCACATTCAGAAAGCATGCATGAGAATAATGACTCTGAGAATGTGATTTTGTTTATGAACCATGCTTATAAAAACCGAGGAAAGTAGAAAATGTCAAATTTAAGCTAATTCTAGTGAATTGCTATAGTCAGCCTCTCTGAGGAAGGAAGAGAAAGTCACGTTGTGAATATATATTTAAAGATTGGCATTTTATGTAAATGCACCTGGGAAAGTTAAGGTAACAGCAAATTCCACTATATGCACACAAGCCACTCACCACTACCAGCAGCTTTTGAATATTAAGTGTTTATCCTGGTCTACTTACAATAGTCAACAACAGGGGAAAAAACATGCACATTATTGCAGAAACAAAACTGGGCTGACCTCCCTACACTGCTAAATCTAAGATTTCATTTAATGAACCTGGCCAAGATCTACTTTGCTTTCTTTTGTTCCCAGCTCCTCTCAGAGGACCTCATAAGAACATCCAAAATAGTATAGGCAACTTTCATATGCGGGAATCACTTGAAGATCCTCTCTCTGTAGCTACATTAACAATTTTCAGTTACTGTTAGGCAGTGCCTGTTGCTGATGCCATTTTTGGGTAACCGTATCTGTCAGGATATTTGTAGTCTGTTCTTCTACATGCAAGAAGCCAAAAGAAAAATAAACAACCCACCTACCACTACAAACTAATCCAGGAAAGAAAGGAAAAACAATTGTCAGCATTACATAGATAAAGGAGTATTTTCTTCCTGCCAAATTTTAGTCCTGCTAAACAACCCAACAAGCAACAGTTTAAAACTAACATAAAATGAAGATGCAAGAAAGAACTTGGGTGGTTTTTACTGCATCCTTGTATCACAGGGCTTTCCAGACAAAAATGTCTCAGATTCGTTTCATCTTGATTCTCCTATACCTCCTGCCACTGTAGCTATGTGAGATGTAAAGACCAGAGAGGACAGCTAAGGCTGATAGCGAAGAACTGTCAGCAGTTACATGCTCACTGTAAGAGCATTCAGGGCAAGCTAAAGTTCAGCAGTAATAAAGATCCATGTGTTGCCTCCTAATTGTTAGAGCTCTCTAGTTAGGTAAACGGAGATTTCTACACAGTTTAACAACGATCAATGACCTATTTTAATTAAACACAATAAGCATCGTCCCATACAACATTACTGAATAGAAAAAAGCAGCATCCTCTGAAAATTAGTTGATGTATAACAAATGTCTTTGGTGGCCACAAGGAGTCAGGACAGCCATTGAAAAAGCTAATAAGGCTGCTCAGTTATTGCAGAAAAAGCACCTCGTGTGATATTGCTTCACAGCAAAAAGAAGTTCTTTACTGCACCCCAGCCTGAGATTACACGTACCCCATAATTATTCCAACAGGCAGAACAACTGAGATCTCATGTCCTTGTCAGCTCCCCAAGGCTTTACTGGGAGGCTGCACAGAATTTTTTTCAGGGAAGCATTTGTGATACACGGTTGCACAGTATCCATAGGCTTCCATCCAAAACCCAACAAGTCTCCCCTCTGTGTGAGTGAAAGGCCACAGCTTCCATAGATATTGTTTGTGGCCTGACTCTGACTGCTTCATCCCTGTCCATATGAAACAAGGAAAAAAAAAATCACCAATCTTGTGTGTTCAAGTGAAATGACAGGGAACAGGACAAGAAGACAAGAAGATATTGAATATTTTTCTTTAACAAAGGGAATCTGTATGCTAGCCCATTTATTCCATACGTGTACATGTGCAAGTTCTCTGGCAGCCAGAGTATCTGGCTAAATATCACCATTCATATAAGATATTCATATTACTACTTTAAATCTGTACCATTCAGCTGATTGGGAGATGGGGCTGGGAAAAGTTACAGTGAAAAGACACAAAACAACTGTAAACTACCAACTATAGAGAGATGGAAAAAAAAAAAACCAAACCTGCATTTATCTCCCATTTTGGTATAATGCAACTGCCAGGATTTATTACCCTGGGCACCTCTCATAGCATGTGAGAATCTCTATGTCTGGGAAGAACGTGGCTGTATGGCACACCACAAAAGTGCAGCGACTGATGAACTGATTAGTCAGAACACAGAGTTTTTCTTTTCCCCTGCAGTCTCTTCTCCACTTTCCCAGACACAGAGCACTGTTACTCATGTCCACACTACCTTATCTAAGCTCATAATCAGATGTTGCAATCCCATCAAATACATGGTCTACAAAGTTAAGATGCCTTAGCATATCTTTTACAGAGCTACTCAAATATAAAACAAATATATATTTTTATATATATATAAATGCCATGACACAGGAGAGTGAGCTAATTAAAACATTCTGAATTTTTGTGATACATATGTTTGAATACTTACAGATCTATCAAAGATCTGGGTTTGGCAAAAACTAAGGCACATTGTCCAATGGATATTTCTCCATGAAACATATTTTTCTGTCATCTGAATTGAAAAACCTGAGTGGTTCATATATTTCGCCTGCTCTTCGACGTGATCTTGCTGTATCCACCTCACCTTTCTGAGGTCCAACAACTTATAATTTCCAGCAAGTATCAAACCAACCATGGGGATGCTTTTTCGGAAAATATTAACAGTATTCCAAAACACATTTCCAGTGGGATCTGATATATTGATTTAAATTAAATCTGTATTTAAACCCATCTAAATCTATACAAATATTTTCAGCTATGTCATAGCACCTTAAGAGGGTCTTAATTCAGTTAAATGAGAGCACCCACCCTAACCTAAATGCAATTTAATTCTAGTGCCTTCACATGTTGTCTCTTGCCAAAGAAGTCAATGCCGAAATTCCAGTCATGAAACAAATTGAACCTGTTCTACTTCATCTCATAAGAAAAGAAATGGAGAACAATAGAGTTCAAGAGTACAAGACCCTACAAGAGTAGGGGTTTTGGTGGTGATAATTTGGTTAGTGACTACATCAGATTTGATTCCATATCTAAGACACTAAGAAAACTAAAACCACCTTACACGTGAACAACCTTTACCAGAACTTCACTGCACTAGTTAAAACCTTGCACCGTATCATACCACTGCAACTCACTGATGCAGACAGGCCACTGACCTTCAGATCGTCTCTTCAGAAGACACAGTTGTACCATTCAGCACAAAGAGTTTCTTTAGAGGAAACAATTCCCTACTAATAGACCTTGAGAGACAAGTGAGGTGCCTAAAATCCTGCTGCTGGTTTGGAAAAAGATTTAATCTCTAAAAGCAGGAAGGCTCTGAATTGCTTATAATGAATACAGGGGTTTATTATTCCCCCCCCCTTCTCTTAATAATGCAAACCCAACACATCTCTGAGCCATCAAGACAAAATTTACCGTTTCCTGTTTTATCATCCAAATTGATGCAAGAAAAAACTCTCAACAGAGCTGCAGAAGTATAGCCAGTTTTGGAGCAAGCTTTTCCAAGCTGTGGTAAAGCTAAGAGGATGTCAGAAAGAGCAGTTAGTCTTCTGCCTCCCAAGGCAGAGCCTCAGTGTACGCAGAACCACAGTATAAATTTTGCCAGCTCATTTTTCAGCCTTGGAGGGCAATGCTTCCCATCTCCATAAACTTATATTACCATCATTCAGAGAATCTGTCTGAAAATCCTACTAAATGCTTTAGAGAAAAGACTATAAAACAGTAACAAGCCCTTTCAAGCTACATTCTAGAACTCGGGGTTTGGGTTGTTTTGTTTGTTTGTTTTTAAAAGAGTACAGCCAGCCAGTTCAGCTATCTGGGCACAATGTAACCATCCATCTCAACAAGCAGAGTTAATAGCACCCACTCATGTCTCAGTGCATTGGTAAATATCATCATCTTGGTTGTTATCCACCCTTTGGTCTTGAAAATTCACATTACATAGCAATACAAGTCTTCCAGACTTTAATAGGAATGAGGATGCAGTGAAAAATGAATTAACTGCTGAGTTTGACCCTTTTGTATCATTCAAAATTACTATAATTTTCTGGTTTTACCACGCTACGGGAAAATGTGATACTAAGCAAAACTAAACATTTTGGTGGAATTTTTGCACAGGAAGTTTTTTTTTACTTTTTATAAGAATCATCCCAATCCAAATTTTAACGAAAACAACAGAAATTGTCACATTGACTTCTCTCCACTTTGGATCTGATTCTAAGTCTACAGTTTTCCTCTGCACTGTGAAAAGACAGACTCAGGATTAAGCTCTCTGCAGCTCTATTTGTTCAGCTTGTGTCATGACAGCTTGAGAAAAAACTCCCAGTTACTCCTCCAGTGAGGAAATAAGCTGAAAATAAACAGCTCACCAGAGCACCAAAGTGAAAGGAAAGATGAGATTAAATGCCAGCATTTTACACCTCTTTTTTGTCTTCCTAAAAAAGACAAAGACATTAAGATCTTTTAGCTCAACAAAGTGCTTCCCATAAAGTTCAATAAAAGTAGCACCACCAGCCTTCAGGGGAACAGAGTTGGGCCTTTACAGGATTCTTTAGAGAATCCCACCTCGAACTCCAAAAGAAGCATTGACAGCTTGGGTCTTGAAGGCCTCAGTATCTAAATACACTGCAACAGCAGTTGGTCTTCTTGAAAGAGGAAATGTAATTCCCAATTACTCCACTCTTTTCTCTGTTCCTTTTTGCAAACAGCCAGTGCAGTGTTCATCCCACACCAGGTTAGCCAAGGTCCAGGAAACCTCGGGACTCAAGGTAGCCTCAGATTTCTCTAGCCAAAAAGCTTGCCATTCTTCTGCCTAACATGGAATTTCAAAGCCATACTAAAATCAGTGATATTGTTACTCCTAGTGTTGTTTCATTTTATAATTTATTGAGTGCTAATACTTTCCTCTCCTCCTTGTACAAAAAGGAGTTTATGACCAGTCAAGCACCAGAGACAAGTTTGACCTGTGTGCCATAATAAATCAGGTGCCAGGAACAGATGGAGAAGGGTTAGAAAGCATACTAAAGTCATTCTTGAGTTACACCTATGGTGTATGGTCTACTCTATGGACCTCATAGCACAAGCATTTGTTTTCAAAGCCTGCAACAATGGCAACAAAAAAAGGGGGGTAGAGGGGGAGAGAACATGAGCCATTGTAGGTCTGAGACTATACAGATTTCCACAGCAACGCTCAGTGGATCTGTGTTGGTTTTTTTCAACGTCTAAACATAACTATAAATCTGATCCTTATTTTCTATATATTGTTCCTGTTACATTATGGAAAAATGCTGCTAGGACTAAATTCAACCTTTTGTTACAAATTCCACTGGAATTATATCAAAAGTTATAACTGAGCTTTATAGATGATGGGATTGGTGTGATTGTTTGAATTTAGCATTCCCATTGTGGGCTAAATTTATACAGCGTATTTGATCTCCAGACCATATTCCTTTTCCCACATTCATTTCCATCTGCCATATCATCTCTCTACTTGACCTTGAATATTGTTGTAGCTTTGGAATACAACGTTTCTGTGGCTTTTTCTCAGGCCACTACTTGGTGTGGGAAAGGGGGAGTATTTTTTGTGGTCTCCAGACCAATACGACACAGAGCAGGCAAGAGTCCATGCTCCTAAACAATGGAAACCAAATACTGAATCTAGAAGCTCATGCAGAGGTTCCACTGAAGTCAACAGAAGCCACATGTGGCCATTCACCTGTGACTTTGAAAGGGTTTATCTTAGTCATTTTTGGGGTCAAAACAACAAAACTGGCTTGCATTTGTCGTAGATGAGCTTCTAGCAACAAAAAGCGTAAAGCAAGCGTAGGACAACAGCACCTACTTGAACAGTGTTTGTTCAGACATCATTAACCAATCCCTCCACTGTCATTGCACTCAATCATTGCTATTCCATTCTTAATATAGCTTCTTATGATTCAGGTTTCCTTTTGCAGTGTCTTATATTTTCCACTGACTTAGGACATTGAAACAAAGAGGTTTGCTTGACTTTTGGCCTGAATACTACTTTTGTTTCATTGAAGTTTTTGAAGAGACTACAGTAGAATTTTTTTTTTTTTTTGAGAACAAAGGGAAAGAAAATAATTCTCTGACATCTGTTCTTTTTACTTCCAGCTAATTAAAAAAGTTGTATTGCTGAGTGCTATTTGTTCGCTATTGTTTTTCTTCACCATTTTCCAGCATTTCCCATACAATCCTAGGCTAAAATATCACTTAAAGCATCATACAAGCTACCTGTTGCTAACCCAAGATGCCATTCACTCGTTGTAGGAGTAAAGGATTGCTCTGCTTTTGATATGTGTGTATAATCATGACAGTTGTCATTGACAAAAATGACAAAATTTAATGAGATTATATTTTAAAGGAATTAGCATATTTATAGTAGAAAAATACATTTTGCCTTAACTGTCTTGATCAGGGTCTGTTTTCTGAAAACAACAGCATGGTAAGTCCATATTTCTAATAGTAGTTGACTTTGCATAAGTAAGTGGTTACCACAGAGAGGGCTGGTTATTCCAAATTTGCCAACATCTTGCTTTTCTGCTTAAAGAGGTGAGTTGAGAACTCAGGAGACCAAACATCTTGTTTAAATAGATATAAATTAACACCACCACCACCAGCATAGGCTTAGTGTTTCTTGAAGGTATTGCTTTGGACAGGACTTGCATTACTCCCTTAGCTTTTCTGCCAGGGCTTGCCAAAAAGTTTGCAACTATCAACTGTAAAGTCAATGGCAATGGTATAGAATAACCATCTGCAGGACTTGACCCGCCAGCACCAAAACATTAAGTGCTGCTGTACAGTAAGGGTGGGGGTGAGGAGGGTGTGACACATCAAATTCAGAAAGCAATTCAACAGTAAGCTGAGCAAGCTGTTCTCACTACGTCTTTGACAGCAGGAAATTTTTTCAGCACCTGAAGCACCCTTATAAATGATATTCCTGCTAACGGCACATGGCTAATGTTTGTAATGAATTTAAAATAGGATGCTCTCAAAATAGCTCTTTAAAGTAACAATTCCTTTCCACATTAAAGATACATATATCTCTGCTGACAGACAGACATTGAGTCTAGTGGTTGTTCCTCTTATTTCTGTTTCTTATTGACTTATATCCTAGCTAAGTCTTATAAGAGTTTCTTACACATGTAAAAAACAGTGAGGGCCTAAAATCCAAAACTTACTTTTATTGTTTGTCCTTTATTGTTGAGTTTGTGAGAGATAAAATAAAAGGCAGCAAATTCAGTGGAGCCATGGAGGAGAGAGAGACATCAGTTAGATAGATCATTGGCTGATTTCATCTTCCCAAAACCAGAATATGTTCTATTGAGTTTGATGTGCCAGGACCAGAAATTGGGAAACATATCAAGACAAATATTTTAAAAAAGCAAGTACACATTGTTGCTCTGAGATAGGATTGTTTAAAATATAAACAGTTATGCAAATAGGAAACACATTGCCTGAAATACATGAAATGCAATGCACAGTAACCAGCAAAAGTAAAATCAGGCAGTCAGATCCTTAGTTGGATCTTCTTAGCCCAGCTACTTTGGCATCATCCAGCTAGGCCCTTTTTACATGAACTGAAGGGTTGGCCCAGATGTGAGTACAGATAAGGTGCAACTATTCTTAGGCAGTACTGGAAACCTACGATGCCCAGTAAAACTGCTGGTTTGCATTTGCAGTTTCTTTCTTGCCTTCCCCCCCCCCCGCCTCCACACCCCTGCCTTTTTTAATTATGCTTTCTTCTCTCTCTCCCCAACAAAATTCCCTCAACTCTAAGTGAAACAGACTGTGATCCACAGGGCATCCACACAGGCAGTCAGAACAACAGGACTTGCTCTATATCAATTAATTATCCCTGATTTAAGGCAAATTACATTCATGAGATAGTTGTTGCAGGACTGCGGTAAAATTTTGCAGAGCTGCAAGAAAGTTAAATCTACACAACTCTTCTCTCTACCTTTCCTTGGGATTTGGCACTCACTAGTTCACCATGCCAATGAAACTCTCCCACAGTAAACTCAATTCCTGTAGGCTCTGTAAATCAAAGATGTCAGGCATTGTAGAATGAATGGGAGGAAACTGGGAGAAATTATTGGTCTTTCTTCAACTACAGCTTCCCCAGAGCTATGGCTGATGGGCTGAGCACAACACAGGCTACGACTGCCTCAGACACAAACATCAATGTTCAAACCTGATTTGACTGGATCAGCACTGAAAGCCCGAGACAATAGCTGCTTATGAAGTCATTGTGCTTGTTGTGCATGCTGCCCACCACTGTAACTGTTCTCACTTGCCAGGCTGAAAGGGGAATCACGTGGGTATAGCTAACTCAGGTTAATGCGGCAGTGAAGATTCATATCCATATATACCAAAATCATCCCAAGAAATGAACACAGCTTTTCTGACTGTGTGAACACTGTGGTATATGTGAGCTAAAGGTAGCCAACAAATTTATGCCACTAAGCTCTTTTAATTAAGTTGGTGCTATAAAGAAGGCGGCACAAACAAAAGTTAAAGATGAGGCTGTAAGACACATATGGGGTAAAATTTATCCATCCATCAGGCAGCCAAGATGAGCAACAAAAGAACACAACCAGCAAGGAAAGTAAATAACAATGGTGAGTTCAAAGGAGACTTGGATCCGTGTTTGTGGAAGAAACGAGAAGCCACAGCCACCGATTGAACTTGTTCGTTCACAGTGGTGATGGATTGGTTGATTAGATTTTTTCAGGGTTAATAAGGGCAGGCCTCAATGGGTCAGAAAGCCTCTCTCATCTTGTATACATTCTCCTGGTATGTAAACTAACATTAGACAGTCAAAGCAAGAAAAAAAGTGTGATGAATCTCAGTGGTTCCCCAGTAGCTGCTTTCCCTTGCCACAAGGGTGATGTGAGGAGCTGTGGATTCTGCAGCAAAACCTGAATATATAACACTGAAGGGCAAAGTACTTCATTTTGACCTAAGCACATTTGGGTGGTGTAATGATGAAAGACAAGAAGTAAAACTTAAAATGAAAAGTAAGGAGACAACTGAGAAATATAAAAGCCTAAGGTCTTCACCTTTCTCCCTTCTTTTCTGAGTAATGAAAAAACAAGTCACAAAGAACATGACACCATTTAAAAGAAACATGTGCCACATTGCATCAGGGGAATCAATTTATTTTACTGCAGTCTTGCCTGACTGTAAATAGACAGAGTGTGAAATCATAGCAGAACTGCAGCAGAAGAATCTCGAGAGAGCAATTAGACAGAATATGCAGAAATCATTCATCCAAGAATGATCAAACACCCCAAAATTCAGACCTTGAGAAAAAAGTAGATTCTTGCATCCTCCTAGGATGCAGTTCAGCAATAAACGTGAAAAGGAGACTAAGGCAAGCAGTCTTCAGGTAGGTGAAAAGTAGAAGAAAGTGTGCACTAGAAGAAAGTGTCCTCTGGCACTGAGAGTGAAAGGAGACAGATTGGAAAAGAGAAGGACTAAAATTCCTCTACCATACAGAGGGAGTAGCAGGTGGTAGAAATTTGCTATTAGACTCCAGGCTAATTTTCAGAGAGAGGGGCACAGTATATGGGTCTTCAGTGGCAGAATTTGCCCCTAAATTGAAGATTGAAGTCTGGTCAGTGTAAACAAAACTTCTGTAACTGAAACCAACTGCAAACCTGTGCAACACAAATGGACTAAACAGATTACATGGCTCACAGAAAGTGTGAAACCGGAAGGATTTTCAGAGGTCCATCCCTAGCACTGGTCTGCCCAGAGCCAGCATTTATCTAACCTGTTCTTAAACAGCTTCAGAGAAAAGGTTTCTTAAATCTTCCTCCATTAGCTGGGCTATCCCTTGTGTTGGGATCTCAGAATTACATCTCAGAATATGTAAATCTTTCGATTAAAATCAGAATGCAATAAAACTTTACATTCAAAGAAGCCTAAAATTTTATGACTATAATCCAGTCGCCAATCGGCTGTATTTAAAACACTTTGCACTGTAACAGGAAGCTCTTTTTTAAGTCTTTTAAAAAAAATGCTCTGTTAAAAGTAACTAGATTCAGTAATCACACTTCCACAGTTGATTCCAATTTTCTGTAACAAGGAAAGTGTTCCTGGAAATATGATTCTTATTGTTACTTAATGTTGATGAGTTATTCAACCAAAACTAATTAGTTTTACAATGGAAAAATTGTATATGTGAATTAGGCATGGTCTCTGGAAAAAGCAGTGTTGTAGATCAACCCTCCTTTATGGGATAAATGCAGGAAAGGCAGATAGACTAGTTTGGGAGTCTACAAAATCCATTGGGGTACTACTGCACCTTTACCTTTACACTCTCTATTAATACAAGGAGGGCAGTGTAATTACAATTATCTTCAAAAGGCCAAGCATCAAGAATGAAATAATTACTGCCCAATTTCAGAACAACCTTTGAAATGTTTATGAAATGTAGGTGATTCCAACTTGTCTTTACTTGGCCTAAGCACCACAGGGCTGATCTATTCAAGTGATTTTTGTCAGCAGGTAACAACAGCTGATTCACGCTGTCTTCTGCTTGGGCCTTGATCACACCACAGACACAGTCCTATTTGACAAAAAAATAGTAATAAGTTCAAGATAAGGTTTGTGAAATTACAGTGGAATGAAGAGGCATGAAACGAGGCAACGGCTACTAAGTATTTAGCAAACTATCCTGTATTAAAGACACATTGTCTGCCCTCAAGAACTAAGCACATGCAAATCGATGTTCCAGATCTCAGAAAAGAAAAACTAATTCTCAAGTAATTGCTGTGCTGATTGAGTTTAGTATAGAGGAATAGATTATAACTATGAAGCCATCTTAGACAAAAATAATCTATTCTTCGAAGCATTACATACTAGCGCTTACTTTTTCATGTATAGAATTACTTTTTATTGAGTTGATTAAATGAAGTAAATAGATGTTAACCTAACTGATAAGTGGACAGACAGACCACAGAAATTGATACACCATTCTTAAAATAATGTTTAAACAAATGAATTTAAAAGCTCTCAGGAACACTCCCATTCCACTTCACTGACCACAAAGGGTGCCTAACCTGAGCAGTTTTGATTAAACACCACCGTACCACATTGACATAGTGGCAAAATTTCTCAGAAAGCTCAGAAGTGTAGCGCAGTCATCAAAAGGATATAGAATCATAGAATGGTTTGGTTTGGAAGGGACCTTAAAGATCATCTAGTTCTAACCCTACTGCCACAGGCAGGGGCACCTTCCACTAGATCAGGTTGCTCAAAGTCCCACCTAACCTGGCTGCGAATACTTCCAGGGATGGGGCATTCACAGCTGCTCTAGGCAACCTGTGCCAATGTCTCACCACACTCACAGTAAAGAAGTTCTTCCTGTCATCTAATCTAAATCTACCCTCTTTCAGTTTAAAGCCATTCCCCCATGTCCTGTCTCTATAGCCCTTGCAAAAATCCTGTCCAGATTTCTTGTAGGCCACCGTTATGTATTGGAAGACTGTTACAAGGTCTCCCCAAGCCTCTTCTTCAGGCTGAATGATCAGTTTATTTCCTGCGTAGTCCCAGCAATGGAGCAATGCTTCAAATCAGAACAGTTTCTGCTAGATTGCATGTAAAAATCATCATGGGAACTGCATGGAGACATTTTATAAATGGCAAAACTTGCTATAGACAAAGTCATCAATTTGCAGCCTAACCCCATCAAGGGACATCAAAACCCTAGAGGGAGACATGATTCAAAAAGTTCTGAGTCACCAAACTATTGTTATAGTTATTCTTTCTGGCCCAAAAATTTCCATTTGTGGTTTTTCCATTTTTCAGCAGGTTTGAAAGGTATTGTTTTCATGGCAACTTTCTGCAGGGGGTGGGAGAGCATACCACTCTTATACCAGTTCTGACTGGAAGGGAGGAAGGAAGGAAAGAGAAGAAAGAAGAACAAATTCCCTAAAGATCTGGACAAGTTTGGCTAAATTTAAACATGGTTGAATTATATTACATTGCTGAATCGCTTAGAATTGTTAATCAAAGCACAGTTTCTCCAAAACAACCATGAGAGATTCCTGAAGCTGCAGTTCTTTCTCTTTAAACATCTATTCCAACATGAAGCACCAAAACTATTTCAGGTAGGGGTGAATACAAACTTGAAGTCCCTGAGATTAGCATTTCATCCAGCAATAACACATAATTCAGGTGTGTTAGATCTGAAACATGCAAACAAGAGTAACATCCGAGTGGAGAAAATTGGTGATGAACAGAGGTTACAGAAACAAATCCTTTTGCATCACAGACTAATGGATACAGGCAAAAAGGACACGTGAAGGAATTCTGAGACTTTTAGAAAACGCTAAGTGTCCAAACCTGAGCACAAAACTAACTGAAGAAATTTAATTCAAGAAGTTCAAACAAACAAAGCACAGACTCTCACATTTTTAATTTGTGCAAATGCAGAAAAACGCTGTGAAATTAATCTGTTCTGCACTGGGTGGTACCCAAGTCCCCAGAGCTTTAAGCTCTTCGTGACCAGTCTTTCTGTAAATTATAGAAATTCAGCTCACAGTTGGCTGACAAGTGTCCTGTTTTCTGAGTCAAAAAGAATTTTCAGATGCAAGTCGAAAATCGAAAACAGGGAAGGGAAGGGGAACTAAGGAATAAAGGTGTTGATTTTTTGGTTTGGTTTTGTTTTTTAATAAAACCAGCAACAATTATCCTCCAGTAATGGTGATAAATTATCCAGATTGAGAATAAAGGGTTGCGTTTGCTTTTGCATGCATTTATGGAAAAATACTAGTAAATCACAAACATAATCTAATGTTTTAATTTTCTTTTCTCAAAGGCCACAGAGTTCAGAGTTGTCAGACATATATGAAATACTTAAATTCAATGGAAATGAATGAATTTCTTAGAAATGCATATAAGGAACACTGTACAGATCCTTAGCTGGTGTAAATCAATGAAGCAATGTCGGCTTCAGGAAAAAGGCTGATTTGCAGTGGATGTGGGTTTGAGTAAGAGACCTCAACTAAAATAATAATGGACATATACCTCTAAGAAATTTATTTTAGACTAATTTCTATCATAGGCATTTATAAAATTTCTATCACAGGCATTTTCAGTCTATGCTGATGCAAATCTAATGGTCAGCAACAGATATGATAGACACAAAACTCATGGAACAAATTCCTCTCTCAGTCAGACTCTGTAGGTGAAATGGTGAATGTTCTGGATTTGGAACCCTCACACTGTCTGGCACAGGTAATCCTACCTCTTGTCCCTCTGAAAAGTACCAAATATTTCAGGGGGAAAGAAAAAAATTACAAAATATGCGAAATTTCTATTAATTGCAACATAAAGAATCAGAGAGAGATGACTCCTCCTGAGATCACACTGTCCATTCCAATAGAAATATTGAAAGTTTAAATAAAAAGTGAAAAAACCCAAAAATCTTAAAGCACTGTATCAGACAAAACAAACAAACCAAATGAAACAGGTGCAGCCACCTCTCAATTCTCACATGGCTCAATCAGCTGTAGCAAAGTTTGGAAAGTAATCAGGTAATAAAAAGGAATCAGGATAATAAAGTCCAGTTGGTTAATTACTTAAATCAGGATACTCAGTCCAAGTTTCACCAAACTTGGTGAAGAGGTGGCAATGGGAGTAAAGATTACTGCAGCACAGCTACGATAGTGCTCACCTGCCTGTGAACAGCTCAGTGCAAAAGTAGTATGTAGAACCAATGATTAAATCCATAGTTGGTGTTTACAGTATGTTTACTGATCGCTATACAACTTCAATAGATACTGCCATTGCACAAAAGGACATTCATGTACATGACAGTGAAATATTCACAAAACACTAGGTTGCCAAGCAAGTCGCACAGAGCAGTCTCATAAGCTTCACATCCTGAGACATGCCATCACCAGCCCAGTTCAGTGGATAACAATGAAAAAAAAATCAGTAGAAACCCTTACACCTGCAATAGCCAGTCTGGAGAAAAGGAGCATAGCTGCTGGAATAAGTGTTCATCTCAACATTATTGACTGGGACAGAAGAAGGTAGAGGAAGCCCAAGTCAGGAAGAGACCTCAACTGTGGACTCGCACAGACTACTGACAAACGCACAGGGAAGCCATAACAGCACTCCAATCAGCTCTGACATGAATAACCAATATTTTCCAAAATCTCTGGATTCAAACACAGGAGAGGTCCTGAAGCAACTCAAATTTGAGAAAAGACAACTAACTAGCAGAACTGTAGAAGCACAGAACTGTGAAATCCCATGGTCTGTCACACACAAAAGAAGCAGAAGTCTCATCTGGTCAAAACATCTTTTCTTTAAGGTGTGTATATTTACACAATGTTAATCATGAGTCATGCCAGGACATAAATGAACAAGTAAAAGAGAAATCCATTGCTTAAATAGCTTTTAGAAGTGACTGAGAATATGATTGGAAGTTTTAGGATATTTTTTTATCCTTTCTTCCAGTGTGATTGTGCCATCAGGCACAAATCATGAGTAATACTGGTGCAATATATCCCATTCACCCTACCCAGCTAATTCTCCTTAGCACAAGGGAGTTTGTTTTCTGCATAACACCACGATGTAGAGCTGGCACAACATTTTCACAATTTTTGCTCACAAGCTTAAGACACCAAACATACTCCAAATAACAGAACAGTGCTTCAGATGGTAGAGCCTTCTGAAATGAAGAACATCTCATTTTCTGCAGTTGATTGTGACAAACTCTTTCAAGAATGAGGGGCTGGAGAAATTGTATTACCCAATATTCTTTTGATGCAAAGTTACTCGTTTACCTTTTTATTAAACCTATCCATTTATATTTCTCTATATATAGAATAACTATAACAAAGCAGTTACAAGCATGTCACGTGAGCTAGGATAAAAATAATTTTTAAAGCATAATTTCAAATACAAATTATTAAAACAATCAAAATGGAAATTTAAAAGTTTAATGAAAAAAGCTTTATCTGTATACCAGGAGGGATCTATTTAAGTTTAGGCCTCACCTAGAGATGTAAAATAGGTTTGTGTGCTTATCTTATAGGGCCACTGGGAGAGAAGGGCTTCTCCATCAGGTGGGAGCTGCAGCCTGCCTGGGCCCACAGAAAGCCTTGCCTCTCACCAACCCACTTTGCTCAGTGCCTGGTGCTGGTTGCGATGAGTAGCCTCCCCATGCTAAGTTTAAGCAGCTTGCACCCTCCCCAGGTGGGCTGTGCATCCAAGATGATGTCAATGTAAGGCTGGAGAAAGAAAGCTGTTCTATATCCTCCATGTCCTGATCTTGTAGCAGTGAAACCAAAGCTCTGTACTCATGCAAAGATGTGTGAAATGGTTAGATGCTTAGATGCTTTTGATCAAAGCATAGAGATGAAAGTTAGAAAAACATTTTTTCTTTTTGTCCTTTAAAAAAAAAGGCAAACACAAAACCACCACACTAAAGTCACTTGAGCAGGCAACTAGGGCAAAACAGATTCCATTTTACTCATGGTTCCAAGACTGGAGACAAACTCCACAATTCAGCAGGGCAGTTTTCTTTAAATGACCACAAATTGAGTACTGTCATTTTCTAGAGAGCTCCTGTGAAAGCCAGGAACCCTGCCAGGCTAATAGCGCTCACTGCTGAGGGCAGATTTCACTCCCTCCTCCAAGCCCACCAGGATTAGCACTGATAAGCAAACATGAGAGAACCCAAGACAGGCTCTGACATTACCACTCCACTGCAATTAACTCGTTCCCTCAAAACACAGCAGTTTAGATGAGTCAACAAATACGAGATAGATAGAGGAAAGAAGAGCTAGAAAATATTTCACCAAAATTTCTGACTACGTAGTTCAAATAAAGCCACATGACACTGCATGACCAAATCATTTATGCGATTATCTAATGATTCTGTGTATCAAAATGCTTCAATAAGAAGGCTCTGCTGGAAATAAAACTGATACATCTTTATTTAAAGAGACTACATTGGGCGTGGGGAGGGGAAAACCCTAGCCTTAGCATTATGTCAAACAGATTTTTTTTCCCTCCCCTTCCCTCTTCCAAAAAAAAAAAAAAAAAAAAAAAAGAAGAAATATATAATTAAAAACAAAACAAGAGGAAAAAAAAACCAAAAACCAAACAAACTAACAAAAAAACCCCAATGCCGAATTCATTCCTTTGTCAAGGTCACCTCAGACCACAATACTTACACGTTTTGCCGAAGCAGGGCCCATGCTCAGCACATTAGGAGACCAGATTCTGCTTCAGTAGTCTGTTGCCACTATCATCATGCCCTTTCTAAATCACAGGCATGTATCTGTCTATCAAGTCTTCTGTACGTCTGTGCCCGATCTTCTCATAACAACCCTGGGTACAAAACCATGTATTGAATACAGGTTTAAAAACTTCACCATATTGAGAGACCTCAGTGACTCAAGGCAAATGGCAAAGTGACCAGTATCAGCATTTTATAGTTGTGCCTACAAAACTGCAGCCAGTATTAGTCCTCTTCAGGATGCTGGCATCAGTGTACAACTGTTGCTCCTAGCCAAGGACAAAAAATAAGAACAGCTACCCTGTACAGCATACTGGGCCTGGCCACAGGCTTCCAAATGAGTCAGAAATATTGCAATTCTCTTTTGGATTATTGAACACTGAGTATCTTCTTATACACATGAGGCTACCTAGCTATGTAACTGCAGTTGTCAGAATCTTTAATGTTTGTGTTAATTTTATGACCCCTTCGGTTCTCCTTCTTCTTGCAGGATGAAAGCACGTCTATGGAGGGGAGGGGTCACTGCCAAAGGTCATCTATATTTAATGAAGTTTCATGTGGAGAGTCACGTAACATTCGCAGGCTGAAAAAAAATCTCTGTTGCTGGGACTTTAAAAAACAAGTTGAAGGTAGTGTGCAGTCACACTACAAGCACTTGTAGATCAGGTCTTACTGTGCCTTCCAATTTCTTCAGAGTAATAACTAAAAAAGTTGGAGGGCTTCCTCTAAGTGCACCATTCTGTTACCGAGGAAAAATGTCTTTGGAGGGTTCATATTAATTTCATGGATTAATATATCCTGTGGATAAATTCCACAGGATTCACTTATTCCCGGTAGTATGAGCTCTAGTATTTCACTAAGTTTACTTACATGGCAAAGGATTTGCTATTACACATCCCACACCAAAGAGAAAAAAAACCAAAACAACAGCCTATTTCAGTTGCTGAAGTTCATGGTGCATATTGCTGCACTTTACCGAGGTTCCAAGCGATGGAAGCGTGCTTGCTCAAGAAAACATGGCAGCATATGTTTAAGCAAGTGCTTTCCAAGTCCCACTACACTCATACACACGACTGACAGAAGCTGTCAGTATAGACTGGCGTGCTCCTCTGAATCCCGGCCAGAGGATACTTGAACAATTCCATCAAGTCAATTTAGATGTGCCTCTGACAAGAAAGAGATTTTCTTCCAAAATATCAGGCTCTGTCTGCCTATACCTGTGAGTATGCCGCAGATGAAGTGACAAAAGTTTGCAGGATCGGACGTGCAAATTAGAGAGAAAGAAGTTAAAGACATGTACAGCATCAGGCCTGCTTTAATTCAGGCACGCTTAATTTTTCTGGAATGCAACAGCGGTCACTGCCATGAAGTTTTCCATGCATGAATAACTACAGTAGAAGAATGCTCTTAAAGTCTACAGTTGCCTACAGGCCCCAGGAAAACCTGGTCACATATAATATGTATTTTAAAGTCCCCATGAAAGCAGAAAGTTTCATTTGTAGAGATGAGAGCTGTAAGTAATCAAAATGGACCTAGACTGTAAGATTCAGACCTAGACATAATTCACACACCAAACCTTTAAACAACCAAATCAGCTTATGCCAGATTTATGCTAGTATGAGAGCAGTCCAAAATATCTACCATTTTAGCTAGTCCTGATTATCTGTCATACCTCTGGCATTCAGAAAATGACAGACCCTACACGACAAAATGCATATGCACACACATGTATATGCATATGAAACTAGACAACAACTTAATATTCATCAGCAGGGATTTCATCAAAGCAAAACTGCTCTGCCAGAAGGTTAAGAAAGCTACAGTATACATTCACAAAGGGTAAGTGGAAACTGCAACATGCCTGTATTTCAGTGAAGCCCTTAGTGGAGTATCTCAAAATGCTGAAACTACATTCAAAGTGGACACCTCCCCAAAAAATAAAACCAACCCCCACACATCAGCTGCAATGCATTACCAAAGGCCATAATAAATAGCAAAAAAATAGAGGAACTAAAGCATGATCTCAGATCTACTTTGTTTTAGCATGTTTCTTACTAGCAAGGAAGAAGGAACAAGAAGCTTCTGAGTAAGACCACCTGATGAGTAATATTAATTCAGAACACCAGTAAGGAGAGGAAAAGAAAAACACAAAGCTAAAGACAATTAATGAATCCCTCTCTGCTTGTGATTTCAAAATTTTAGGCACTTATTAGTATGCAGAACTGAATTTGCAGATGCATCTTGCAGATGCAAATGCCCTCTCCATCTTCATTTGTCACAGCTCTTTTCCTGGGCTAACTCCACCCTAAGTGCTTTGTACTGTCCTCTCACTCTCTCCAGTGCTTAGTCTGGAGCAGTCTGAGCATTCAGAGGTGTAAATCATACTTCACACCCCACAGCTCACCATGAATGGGGTTATTTTGGCTCTCCTATTCCCATTTCACACCCCACATGCAGAAAACCTTAAGTGGCTATAAAAGAGACTGACAAGATTACAGATCACAGGCTTCTGTGAGCTCTGGAAGCACTGTACAGATACTAGTTTCACACACAGAAGAAAGAAAATGAGGTGGACAATTCTCACGAGCAATGTGTCAACTGCCTCAGCAATTTCACATCACTGTATGTATGCCATTTAGCTCTATCCCTTCCATTCTCATTCCCTTCTACTTCCAGTGTAGGCAGCCAGCATATCATGCTATGGAGAGACCAAAAACTACAGTGCCTTGCCACATTTCCATCTGCCAAGAGATGAAGATGTGTCTTTTGCCCCTCATTCTCTCTTTCACACCAATGTGTCAGATAGAAGTCTTGCTTGTCCTCCAAAGCAGGCATTCAACTACCCAAGGCTGCACGTAGGACTTCAGCCACAGCTCCAAACCTAAAACTTTTCTAACTCTAGCGAGTTCAGTGGTTTAGATATCAGGAGGGGCAGATCAACCTAGTTGCACTGAAGTAACAGAAACACTGTCATGGCTGAGGATATGCCAATGGTGCTGTAGTATCCAAGTGTCCCTTCTCATTTGTTACTAATAAGTAAGATCTCCTGGGCAGAGACAAATAGGCTTTCACACACAGAAGAAGAAAGGCGAATAATGTCACCAAATGCCCTGCGGCTAACATTTACAAAGAGACATTTTTACTGCTGTATGGAGATAGGATAGCAAAAAGCGTGGTCTTGTTGGCACAGACACACATGCACGCACACACAGGCGCACACTGTACAAAACTGTTTGAAGAGCTTGTGGTCTTGTTGTTAAATGAGTTGTGAATGTTTCCAAAAATCCTGAACACTAGACAATGGCAGCACATTGCTAAAGAATGTTTAAAAGGATTTCAGCTGATCTGATAATTGCCTGGTAAGAGAAAAGCAGAAACAGCTTACAGAAATGAAAGAACATGGGTTTGAATGAAGTTTTAAAAAAGTTGATCTTGAATTTTTAAGATGACATAGCATACACTGCAAGGAATCGAAAACACCAACTACAGGATAAAAATAGCTAGGATCTTCTGTCAGGAGAGCAAATCCGCATATACCCTTTCAGAGGACAGACATCCAGAACTTCGCATTCAAGAGTCTTTCCGACTCAGAGCTGTTACAAGACACCCAACTGAGAGTGATTTTCATTTCATGCAATCCAAAGTCAGGAGCATGATGTGAACACAGATGACTTGAACTTTCATTTTTTCACCCCAAAGTTTCTAGATGAAGCAGCCAAGACACGTATAATATAGACGAAACACTGATTTGTGCAAGAACTGCAACTCTGGTCTTGTTTCTATAGTCAAAACCATTAAATTGGAGTTGGATGAACCTAGCAAAAATACATCTGTGAACATTTTCTGGCATGTTAAAATGCTTACGTTCATACACTTCCACATCAGTATTCTGCACATATCCCACCCCCACATTTAGACGAAAGTAGTGGGCTCTGGCTCAGATGGTCCCCTACCAGCAAATCCTTGGAGGGTGGGCAAGTACAACTGAGAAAGTATCACCCTATTCTTATTATCTTCCTTTGGCAGAGCTATCAGAGACAGAGCACTATGATCTGAGCCAACATGGCTATTTTTTGCAAACATGCAATCTGGTAAGTGGGAAATAAATTTTAGTTTTACAAGAAAAGGGTTATGCGTAGCATCAACCTTCCTGCTTGCACACACACCAGAAACACTTAACACATCCCATCAGGAAACAGGAACAACAACATCTGATTGCTCAGCCCAGGCTGAATTCATAAAACCTTTTTCTAAATATTGAAAGAATTAAAAATGTACAGATCTCTAAAATAGTCAACATGTATGCACTTAAGAAAAATAAAATCCTAACATTACAATTCCAATAGCAAAAAAAGTTACTATATTAATAAAAAAGTTATTAGCTCTACTATGTTTTCATATGCATATTAAAGAAAAACCTGAGCCTTCCTACCACCTGAAAAAGATTACTGTGCTCAGCTCTCTAAGCAGCACTGTACCTGTACTGCAGGTACCTATAACGTATTTAAGTAGTTCTATTACAAGGAAAGACCAGAAATTGAGACACCCTAGATGAGGCAGAAAACAGAGCCTCAGAAAACAATACGTGTGCTATCACAAAGCAGTGTCATATCCCATGCATGTTATGACAAAGCAATAAGCACTGCTCTTTCATATTAAGCACAGCAATATGTTCTATGTCAGAACACTTATTTTCTTTAATACTTATTTTATTAAGCATGAGAAAAATTAATAAATCAGACTGCAATGTTCTGTATTCGGTACAACTCTGAATGAAGCTTGTGCAACTTTCTTGCAAATATTTATTGCAGATACAGACAAGCCCTACTCTGTTAGATTTGTGATTGGCTGTAGTTACCATTCACTAGGACTGAAACGTACATTTCAATGAGAAACTGGCAAAGAATAAATACTTGTAAGAGACAGAAAAGGCAAGGTCTCCAAATTCACTGAATGCACAACCTGGTTTTCCACTAGATGCATTTAAATTACATTTTGCAGATGTTTTTTTGAATCTTTTGCCATAGCATGTGAAATTAATTTTTGAAGGGAGGGAACACAAGAGAAACTTTTCTACATTTACATGTTAAAGAGCATTTGCTGGCCGAGGCACCGTAAAATGTGTTCTCCTGTTTGAGGGAGGCACTTTCCAGGGACACTACACGCCAGTTTCCGGGTCTGAATAACTCAGAAGCAGCAGCATTCCCCTGCAGCGGGTATGTACATAGCCAAACTAGTCCTCTGCGTTAAGTACATTAAGAGTGTCAACGTAAGATGGATTCCCATTCTTCTTCCACCAAACTGGAAGCGGAAGCTAAAAATGCCACTTTTCACTGACACTGTAAAGTTCTAAATATCCGAGAAATCTTGTAAAAAGTTTCAATCCAGCAACAAATGGATTACAAGAAAAAGAAAGAAAGAAACTTCTTTTTCCATTACCTATTTTAAGCAATGCTTTGATTTATTGTGAAGAAGACAGCGGAACAAGATAAATGTGTAGATCTTCACTAGAGATGTAGGCAGCAGAGACATTCCGGTGCATTTTGTGGAGTATTTTTTGTTTAAGAAGTTCAAAGAATACTTTCCTCTTCAAAGTCAAATTTCACCACCACCGGCCGGGTCATGTTCCACTTCTTGTTTCGATTCCTATCCTCGATGAACTCCTGGTAAGGATCTTGCTTTGAAATAGCTTTCTTCGAGCGTACATAACCAAAAAAGACAGTTAATGCCAAGAAAGAGTAAAACAACATGACAAAGAGGATGAAGAAATAGGCGTTGTCATATGGTTTGTATTGTGGCTCTTTTTGTTCTGTAGCATTTTTCCTTGTGTCCAGGTTCCTTTCCAGAAGTTGCAGAACACATTGCGAGATGAGAGAAGCTAAAGCTGTTTGGTTCATGTTGGGGAATTAAAAAGCATGTCAGAAAACACAGAGGGGAGTGAGCATCTAGAGGCCCCAAGCAATGCTTCATTAAAGCAGGAGTCTATCGGCTAGCTTTAACAGTAGTTGGATCTGGCCTGTAATCATTTCCTCTTTTGGTAAGGAATGCTGTTAAGCACTTATTGGGTCTCAGTCGTTTGATAATGAGGCATTTGGCTGATAAGCCTGCCTTGCCTGTGAAGTGATGTCTATTAATAATAACAATAATGGAACAATAACAAACCCCTGAGACATACATCCGCCAGGCAGTTTTAAATGTGTGATTTCCTCCCTTATATTTGGGGAGCAAATCCACTCAGGCCACTAAGTGAGAGGATTTTAATAACAACAGTGGGCTATAATAGGAGTACAAGGGCAGGAGAAGAAAAAGAAAAAAAAGGAAGGAAAAAAAGTTAAAAATATCACACCCATGGAGGAAGGTGCTGAAGTCCATCTCTGAGTTGAAGCATGCGAACGATCTCACACATTTTCTACAAGCATTCTAAATGCCATTCTCAGGTGCTTTCTTTCAGCATCACAGCTGGCAGTCTTTGCAAGATGATGTCCCAGAGCCTGATGCCTTTCTACACAGTCCCTAGAGAAAGGCCATCAAAATACGCTGCCTGTAGAGCAAACCAGCATTCAAGATAAGAAAGGGTTGCTGGATACCAATATGGCATTTCGGTCAGCAGCTATAACTTTAAAATGATAATTTTCAAATCAAATATGACAGGCTTAGAGCTGAAGTGGGAAGTTGAATGGTTTTTTTAAGCGTCTGTGTAAGTATTAGGGCTGGTGGTCTGTAGCTGTGTGATGCCGCAAACACATACCCTACTGAAAATATACAATAGCGTAATATTCAAACTGAAAAGAACTGCTGATACAGTCGTTCTGGAAAATGAAACCCTTGACTGCCACTGACAAGTGGACTACACTGAATGTTTTCAGACAAGGAGCAAGGGGGTTAAGTCTTCTCCAGTGTGTTTTGTCACAGGTCATGTCTACTTGCATGATAATAGCAGAGCAGTGCTCTGTGGATTCCTGCTTCCTATTGTGTTTTACAGGCTAGGTCACTCTAAAGTAAATTGTTGTTTTACAAAGTAGTGAAACCTTATCTTGCTACAAAAAAAAGAGTCCTTACTGCCACAAACGACAATGCCAGCTGTTTCTTTCTGTGATCTGAATTCTAGGGAGTAAACACCATGACTTTGAAGTGGAGAGCACATCACCCGACTAGCACTTTGCCAACTCTGCACTGTTTCTTTAGGCCTGACCCCCTGAACTGATTGTATGATGACTAATTCACATGCTAAGATTTCAGTATATCAGTATCACTAAACAGCCTGCATTTGTCATTAAGGGTTTCTTGTAAAAAGAAAGATGAAAGTGAAGTCTGTAATTTTATATGAGCAGCAGACTGTGGTATAAGTACATTTAGAATATGCAACTTCTAGAAGAAATGTTCAGCTCCACATTTTAACTATTTGTTTTAAAATCAGCCTTTCAAAATAGAAAAAAAGATTACAAAATCCCATAAAGAGCAATGCCAAATCCTGTGCTTGGTTGGAGCCAAGTTATGAGAGAGATCTTATTCACCTACTCTTGTGGGTAAAGGAGAACAGATCCACGGGATATAATTTTGTTCTGAGGAGAAAGATGAAAAGCTTCATCGTCAGTTTAATTACAAATAAAATACCTTCATTAAACCCGTATAAAATCTTCAGGAAAACTATGCCCAATTTATATTCATGTAACTGGAAAAGGATTTTTATTTAGGTTTTGCAGCTTTTCCAGAACTCTGCAAACTCTGTTTGTTTGTTTTTTAAAGAATTTGCTTCAGTAAAAGGAGCATGCAATTCTACATAAATTAAATTGGACACATGCTAATCCCTGTAAATTTGTTGCCTGCTTGAGAAACACATGACCTCTGTTGGCCAAGTTTCTGGGGTTTTTTGGTATTAGCAAAATAAATTTTAAAAGGGGGAGGGAGGGGTGTAGGACACCACCAGAACTGAATAGAGAAGTGACAAAAATCACAGCAGTGAATTCAGTGTGACAGTTTTAGATACACCATGAATGAGTAGCGCTGCGCCTACACTTCAGCATGCCTCAACACAAGGCTGCAGTACCCTGCTTCTTGAGGTGCACAGTCATTATTTCTCAAAGTGGTTTGACTCAATTTATGCTATGAAGTGAACTGACAGCCTCACATGTCTTAGAATTTTTTTAATGGTTCTTAATGAAAGGCACAGGAAGACTTGTTCTTTCTTTCTCCACCTTTCAGGCAGTCAGATCCATCAACCTGAAAGCTAAATTACTGTGTTAACACTGGGACACACTTATCAATACATGGGCTTCTTCCCACAGGTAGCTTGCAAACTCAGAATCCAGGCCCAATAAACTCAACTCTACATCTTCCTTTCCGGACATGTCATAAGGTATTGAGGTGTCCCTACAGTAGGGGATACTCTAGACCAGAGTAAACTACCCTTAACATAATTAATACTACATTTCACCGGTTTCCCCATGACTACTCATGTTACCTAAGAAAGGATGATGCACAAAGACTTGTAGCCTTAACACTGCCCACTGTAGGAAAAATTTAAAGGCTTTGCATACACTTGTAGAAAAAAACTAATGAAGAAATGCACATACCATAGCAGTCAAACTCTTCTGCCACCAAACTCAAGCCGCTAGAATGGACTTCCAGACATGCTTCTGGGTAAATGGTGGGGTCTTAGCTGCGCTCAGACCAGCTTTAGGAAGCTTTATGCCTTCCAGCCACAGCATAGCTTATTCCCTTCTGCTTCTAAGCAGCTAGGAAAGAACTACACCCTAACAACCCACAAAGCTCACCAATACTGCCCTGCTTTGCCCTTCCTGAAATACTCTTGCCCAACCACACCTGCATCAGGAGTTAGATGATAAGACCCAACCCCAATTAAATTCAATTAAAGGGAGATGCTCATTCAGCCTTCTGCTCCTCTAATGTAATCTGGTTTTATTCTGGTTTAGGATGTTTTTATGCACTGTTTCTGCATCTGGTTGAACAGATCAATGCTCTGTTAGGGTACATAAACAAACATTGCTTTAAAGTTGCTTTTTCTCTCCCTTTTTTCACCCTCCCCCAGCTAAAAGTATATAATGGTGCTTTGAACAAGATCCTAAAGAGCTATTTCCATAAAGTGGTCCAATTCTTTTTAGAGATGTAAGTACATGAAATTCTTCAAATGTGGGGGGACAATGAGTGAAGATTAAAAAGAAAGTAAAAGATTAAAAGGAAAAGACCATAAGAAAAACTCAAAGGGGGGGAAAAAGATCAAAAAGAGGATTAACCATGTTACTTGTTGTTTTTCAGAAATTAAAGAAGTATGGAGGATAAGGAATTTGTTTCCTTTTGGCCCTAGAAAAATGCCAATTATGGTAGCTAAATTGCCAGGATCACATATCAGTATGCTTTGGAAATGTGAGAAATGGATGGGAAATATAAACACAGGGCAATAGCTTACAGTTATGTTATGAATTAAGCCACAAAAATATCAAGATTTAGTCACTGAATAAGCTGCCAAAGTTAATCTTTCCTGATGAACTTGAGCAGAATCAGAATAGAAGCAACAGAACTGCAGTTTCACAGATCAAAATTGCCTTGCTCACTCATCTTTGTTATCTCCAGGTCCCCACATACCTAAAAATTCCACTAAAAGTGTAAGGAAAGTGCCTGGGTGCACAGGGACATAGATCAAGTTCCTTATCTACTGTGGGTATTCATTTTTGTAGGTTTTTTTAATGCTTTAGGGAAAAAAAATTAACTATTCTGAGTCCCTTTTTGGCAAGAGAGATTATGATACTATCCACACTTGCACAGTTCTTGTTTTCCTTTAAATTTTTAGGACATAATAGCCGAGCAACCTTTTGGGGAGCGGAGGAACAGCTTCCTCCCAGGTCTTTTAAATACATGGCATTTACTTAGCCTTTTAGGGATAAGGATGATAAAAGGAGGCAGACAGGGATTTCTGCCACAAGCTTGATGAGTGTCTAAACCTCAGATATAGTTTACCAAGATCTGTAGGGTAATTTTTACCCAAACTAGCTATTTGTCCATAGGCTGAGCAGACGGTTTTGCTGTGCTCAGTTCTGACCCCGCCACCACCACTGAGCACAGCTGCCTGGCCTGGGAGGACCCTGGAAGGGCCTGGCCACCGGCAGAGCCGACAGAGACTTCATGCTTGAGACTCCGTTAGGCTCTCAGCACTGGCATGCGTGGTCTGAATAGAGATAGGAGCCAACAAAATGCTCTGAAACCAAAGCCAGTGTGAAGCAAAGGCTCACAGGAATGGTCTGTTTTGGACCCCAAGTGCTGTTATCCAGCAAATTCCCAGAAGTCACTCACCAGTGACCCTGATCCCAGCCACACCATGCTGCTGCTTGCACATAGGTCAGCAGGGACCTAACGTAGCTCCTCCACGTCCCAGAGGAGCACCTGCAAAGGGAGTGGGATTTCATTTTACACAGTGCCTCATGTGCTAGGAGCAGAGTCCAGAAATGGCATGGCTGTTCCCGGCCATTGCCTAAGGGCAGACTGAGCTCTGTCCAAAGGCACCCACCTCTGCCTGGCTGCTTCCCTCAGCCACCTCTCACGGACCCCACACACACAAGGAAAACCCTCTTTTAGCAGTACTAAGGGGCCACAGCAACTTCTCTCCTCCCCACTCATCATGCTCTTTCCCTGGGACAGCAGCACCCAAGTGGAAAACTGTATTTGGGCTTCATCTTCAGGAGAAACCACCCCTCAGGTTTCTCAGCGGATTCCCAGCACGATTCCTGCTGCCTCCCCTCCCCACCCACAGGGAAAGCCGTGCCGTTCCCATTGCATGTGCCAGTCGGACACCTCAGCACCAGAGCTACAAGATGGCTGACCCGTCAGTCCTCACATACCACAGAGCCCCGTCCCACTGCCTCTCCTGGCCAAGCGCTGTCCTCATCTCTGCTCACCCCCTTCATCATCTCCAGCCCCAGCGAGACAGAAACTTCCCCCAGCAGTAGCTGTTGCTCTGCTCAGGACTGCCTGCCTCCACAGCAGGTGGGTGTGCTTCCTTGGCTGCTTCCCACAGGATGGGTGCTCCACAGTGTCCCCCCATCATCCCTGCCCCAAGCCTGTAATGGCTATGCTAAACCATGATTAGAAACCCCTCTGAGCTCTAACAGAGAAGCTGAACTCCATCTTACTTTTAAACACATAGTCATTGTCCCCTTTTCAATTCAGGCATCTCTGAAGTGGAACAGAAGACCTCAAGGTTGCAAGAGCTGCAGGGGAAAGGGATGCGAGGCGAAGCAGCCATGACTCCACATGCAGACTTCAGATGAAGACAATGGAGAATGAGTTCGGTCAAACGCTGAGTAACAGAATCAGCAAAGGCGCAAGACCCCGATGGGCCTCTGTACCTGGAACTGTGCAGGAACTGGATGATGTCCACCAGCCCCATCACCCCCAAGCCCAAAGAACCATTTGCCTTTTGCAGGGGGTCTAAACCAGCATTTCAAAAACCTCTAGAGATTTTTACACTTTGTAAGTTATTCCAGTACTGACTGTTGGGGCACCTATACAAAGGTGGGCTCTAAAATACTTTGTCCTTCCCTGAATTGCTGAATTATAAAGTATTATGGGCTAAATGTGCAGAGTGCCTGTAGCAATCATCCTTAAAAAGCTAAGTCTTTATAGGTGTATGCACTTCAGATCATTATGGATAAATGCATATATATATGGGGAGAAAAATATTTGTGTTAATGAAACAGAGATGTGAGAAAAAAGCATGGATATTTGTACAGAGGTATAAGAAAAGCTGAGAACATAATTGTGCAGAACACAAGCAAAGATACCCGTGTGAGCACTGAAAGGAGGAAAGTATAGTCAGAAACAAGTAGCTTAACATTTGGTTATGGCCTAAGGGATAAACTTTGCTGAAGATGAAGACACTGAATAGTTAATAAAGCTTCTGAACTGTTTCTAATTCTTAGACAAGGAAGCAATAGTTCTGCTCTTATCAGCCACTGCTCTTTCATATTTGTGTATCCAGCTAGCTTTATTAAATTATTCAGCAAAGGTCAAATGTGATGTGTCTTCCTGGTTTTATTATGATTTTTCATGACATTGCCTGAGTAGCTGAATAATAAACAGTGCATGTCAAAACGCTGCAGTGCCTTAGCTATCCACAGGCACATAGGATTATGAGCCTATTCAGTCATCAGTTCTGAGGCAATATAAAAGCATTAGGCAAAGATTTGAACTACATATGAACACTGCAAAGTGTTGCTTGTGAAAGCACGACAGCAAAACAGAACCGAGTGCCAGGCATATGTGTATGTATATGTATAGATTTTGAAGTCTGCTTGTACGATAAATACTTTATAAGATTTTGAAAGTGACTAGCCATCTAGCTAAAGCACTTTGCTCTCTGTGGCGGATAAGAACTTCCCAGCCTGTGATGAGCTGCTGGGGGGTGCTGGAAGAGAATATGTAGTGAAAATCTGACAGACCAAATAGCCTATTACCTACAACAACCACAGGAGCAGACTGCAGCTTTGGTTATTTTACAATAGACAAATGTCTAAAACAGATTGAGATCAACTCATGTGATTCTTTAAGATAACTCTATGATTCTCTGGTTGCTCTAGGCAATATCTAGATGTCATTGGAAAAGGCAAAAGAAATTAAAAATGGGATCTTCTAATCAGAATGAAGGTTTTCTGGCAATTATTAAGAGAGCAACAGAACATTGAAAAGAACAATACAGAGAGGTTTATGAATTCAAGATGTTCCAGGTTTCTGATGGTCTCATTGATATTGCCTTAAATTATTTTCTTGTGATTTTATACAGAGATACCTTTCAGTAATCCACATTATAGACTTTAAGGTCAGAAGACTTTATGGATAGAAAACATAGAGAACTTTCAATGTTACTAACATAGCAAAAATGTATGCTTACACGTTAGCAATGACCACTCTAGCAGTCATCAGAGTTGCGCTCTGACAGGAGGGAATACATTTCTTAGGTGTATGAGACTGTATCACAGAATTCAGACATAACAAACAATTTACATTATATAGTCTGTGATACTTCCAAGAAAATGCAAATTCATCCTTATTACACAAATTATTAGTAGCATCTGATAATTTGGGGTGAGTTTGGGATTTTTGAAATTAAGTAACTTCATATTTTTTCATTAAGTTTAAAGATCTAGGTTACACGCCTGTAGCCAAATTTTTTAAGTTTGAAATTGCACAGATCTTAACCTAGGGATGAGAAAGCTAGCTCTATTATCACATCTACGCAGAACAGATTTCTGAGGACACAGATCCTGTTTAACAATCAGTTATTTTCAGTGAAGATTTGTAGGTTCAGGCAGGAATTTTGTGCCTTGCAGAATAGTTGTATGTCCTGGTTCAACAGCATCTGTCACACAGATAGACGAGACTTTTCAGCAAGATTGAGTACAAAACCCTGTGTGATTATTGGAGAAAAATGTTTACATATAGGTTTTGTTGGCATACACTGGATTATCCAGGGGGAACAGAAGGAAAATAGGTCCCATTTTAAAAAGGATTATTTTCCTATCTTATTTAGTAAATATGATGTATGTTAAAACAAAGGAATAGTAGCATATACCAATGTAAATATATGTCAAAACACATATATTGGTTATTTTTATGGGAATAGAGGTTATTCGTAGATAAAAGAAGATTTAAAAGCAAAGAATAAATTAAAAATCATGGTTATGCCACAGGGAATAAATATTTTTTCAAAGCCTGTCTCTCAAGAGTTTCCAATCTCTTATGAGATGACAGACAGTTAAGCAGCTGTTGTTATTTATTTCCACCTTGTAAAACATGCAAACCCCACCATCAAAAGAAAAAAGGATAAAAGGAAAAAAAGGAAAAAAAGGAAAAAAGGAAAAAAAAGAAAAAAAAGGAAAACAAAAGGAAACAAGAGGAAAAAAGGAAAAAAAGGAAAAAAAGGAAAAAAAGGAAAAAAGGAAAAAAAGGAAAAAAAGGAAAAAAGGAAAAAAAGGAAAAAAGGAAAAAAAGGAAAAAAAAGGAAAAAGGGAAAAAAGGGGAAAAAAAAAAGGAAAAAAGGAAAAGAAAGAGGAAGGACCCAGAGATCCATCTTTTATGTAGTCATCAGTGAGTGGACTCCACTGCTATGAGCACATTCCTTCAAGATATTCCATGGCATTTCTGTCAAACACAATATCCATGGCAGGCTTGTACCCCTTTGACTTTCCAAGTGTTCATATTCAAGAAACACACATGGCTCCCAAGAACCTCTTCAGCCTTGACAGTGATAACAAGAAGGGATCAACAGTACCCCAAGTAATCCTTATAGCTCTGTCAAAGATTCCTATGGCACATCATAAATCAGAGAACTGCTTAATCCTTCTGCCCTGGGCTCCCCACTTCCTTTAGCAAGAGCTCATCCCAGTTCCCTGCCTGCATGTCTTGCCCGCGAGAGGACTGGATGATTTTCTCCTCATCTGTCTTGTTTCCAGGCTCTCCTGCTCAGCATTAGCCTCTCATACAAGGAAGTGCTTGGGAGACACTTAAAAAGAGGATGGAGCAGCCAAAATATGCAGTCTAACTTTAGGTCAGGAACGTGCCTCTGTAGCACTACAGGGGCAGGGGGAAGAAATCACAGCTCTGTCCCACCCCCCACAGCTGCTGCAATAGAAAAGGACAAACCGTGAAGGTGGCATTTTGCAATCACCCTGCAACAAATACACACCTTTCCTGGGAAGCAGCACTCATGCTGATATCAGCCAGTTCCAAACTGTGCAAGCAAGGAGGCTTTTATCCTATATTTTTCAGCAAAGGGATTGCAGGTGGGGAAAAAGAGGCTTATTTGGCCTTTGCAACAAGCCTAGGGCACAAGACAGATGCCAAGGGCCAAGTCCTCACAGCGGGGAAGCAACATTGAAAAAAAATAATCAGAAAAATTAGCAGTTTAGAGCAAGAGGTAGATATTAATAAGAGATTTTTAAATTTTAATTGTCACAGAAATTAAAAGCATATCAGAGAAACATAAACTTGAAGAAAAAAAAAAGAAATCCCCTTTCCCCATTTTTCAGCATATAACATCCTCTTTTTAAAAAGTATATTCCTTCCTTTTCCAAGAGAAGAGGCCTAGAGTTTAAATAAAACAAAATAAAACAAAAATAAAACTCACCCAGAAAGAGAAGCTGAAAGAAATTCAAGATGGTTACATTCCCCACAAACTAAGGAAACTAAGTGTCCACCAAGCCCAGTGTGAGCTGATTTCCTCACACACCGATGTATCACTAAAATGTACTCCATTTTGAAGGGCCTTCCCCATGTTTTAGTCAGCTTGTGTGTAAGCCTATTAAAAATTCTTGAGGAAAGAAAATCAGGACAAAAACCACCCATAACTGATTACAAACCTCCTGTCTTTTATGAAGCCATCCCATTTGCCCTGCTTCTCATGGGTTTAAGCCCATTTTATTTTCTTTTAAATGCACAGCAAAGGCACAATGCTTTTCTCTTGTTGGGAAAACACACTACTGGTACCAATAGCGCTAGGAAAATGCGTAGTTCATTAACAAAAGCAAAGCTCCTAGTGGCACATTAGCAGTACCTGTGCACAGGGGCTGCTTGAGGCTCTCGTAGCCCTAGGATGTGTGCAGAAAATCCTTACATAATGAATACAGCTTGCATTGAAGATAACATGGTTTATTTCTTCATGATATTCAGATTAAAATGTATCAATGTATTTAGCACAATACTACATTTTAGGACAAAAATCATCAGTGCTTTGCAAGTGTTCATAATGTTTATTCATTATAAATAGTAAATATTTACTGAACTTTTTACATGAAACGTTTCTTTTTTTGTTGGCTTTTTTTGTTTGTTGGGTTTTTATTGGGGTTTTTTTTGTTTTTGTTTTTTTTTTTGTTTTGGTTTTTTTTTTTTGTTTTGTTTTTTTTTTACAACACTTGTGGTGTTGTAGAGGCTGCAGCACAAAGGTAATATTTCATTTTTCCATCTCCCTTAAGACCAATGTGTGAACTAACTTCTGTACTGAACCTAGTCTAACTCACTACTTCATCGTCCTTAATGCTAAAAGGAATGTATTTGTGTTCTGCCTCCCTCTTTTGTTCCAATAGAGAAAAATAAATAACACTGCCTTCCACCTTCCTCTCAACATCACAAAACACAAATTTATTGACATTCTAAAATGTCACAATGCAAACCTCTTGTAAACCTTGGTTCCTATAATTATATTTTCTATATTGGATATCACTGTATAATTTAAACAAGCATGTCAAGTACAGGTCCATCTCTATGTCCTGTACATCACTAAAAAAAAATGTAAACGTAAATCAGTTCTTTGTATTGTTTCCTGAAAATGACCTTTAAATCATGATTAGCAAGCTAGATCTTAGTTGTCCAGCAGACTGCAACATTTCTGTATTTTATCATCAGGAATTATGCACTGCAAAAATAAAAGTACCTGCAAAAATATAGTTCCGATTCTATCTACATGACTTTGGATGATCCCAAAGTTTGTGTGAGGTACACAGTATTGCACATTGCTAGGCAGTTGTGAAAATTCAGTCGCATTGTTGTTGATTTTTTTTTCTCCCATGTTTGTTTGAAAAGGTACAATGGACTAGGAAAACTCCACATACAAAAAGGGTAAAATCTGGTTTTCATGTTACATAAGATCTCATTTCTTGGTAAAGCAAAACTTGTAAGTGACATTTATTGATAATATGATTACAGAAGCATGGTAAGGTAACCAGTAAGTTGCTCTGGAAGTCGTTCGCACTTATCCTAGCTTCCTATGGACTGTGACATTTCCTCTTGATGACAATTTCCAGTGTGTGAAAACAAAGAGGTTCTCCTGCCCTTGCTTCAGAAACTGAGCAGTTTGAAAGTTAGACTGAAGTCAGCACTGGATGTCAGATGAGTCAGAGTACGCAGAGCTCAACTGCTCTAAGTTTCAAAATGTTCCATTTGTCCCAACCAATGCACATTAATTTCAACAACAAAAAATGGAATGTTTTGCCAGGCAGTGACATTAAATACTGCTCTGTTTTGTATACCCACTCGTAATGAACCATGTCGCTTTTATTTATTCATTATTGCTTTTGGCCTTTGTCTTCTGTATAGCTTTATCCAGCCTTCAAAAGTCTACTAAAAGCTATGACTGGAGAGAAAATAACAATCCTGCTTCTCTCAATGGGACTGCCCCACTTTAGACTGCAGTGTGTTGAGAAGATCACTTGTATCCAAGCCTTGGAGTGAGACCGGAAGACAATACCAGGTTTAACTTGAAGTGGACAGTTCATTTATGCGATATCTGGCTTCAGATAATGAAAGGCACCTGCAAAAAAGCAAAAGAAACTTTTTAAGTCATACTGTGACAACTTCACAGCATGGGGCCATGCCAACTACAGGTTGACATTGTCATATTTAATACTGATATATCAAAGGAAAGGGACTAATATTTTTATTCCTAGGACAAGTTTGACAAAACTCTATGTATCTGGGATTATATACTGTAATGATTCTTGAGCTGACCTCATTAAGAACATGTGTTTCTAATAGTGGAATGCCAGTGGTTATTTCATTTTGGACAGCCCTTATGTTTTACCTAATGGCAATCAGGTTTCATGTCTCAACAATTAATAACATCAAGATGTTGTTGACATCACTTAAGAAAATAATTATGCAGCAGAAATTTTGCTTGAACAATCAGCTATCTCACCAGTGCACTCTGTTCACTTTGGAGTGAAGCAGTAGTGAGCCATTAGGATCTCTGCTCATAATTTTCTTTGTTACAGACAGAAAGTACAGACCCTTGATAAATGGGTACAGTATTGAACTTCACAATGCAGAAGTCCCAATACTCACTTTGTCCATACTGTCCATACTGGTAGCCTGTGACGGGGTCCATGCTGTAACCTGTGGAGCTGTAGGTTGGTGGGCAGTAGGACTGGGATGTAGGCAGGCTGTCTAAACTCTTCATATGATCTAGCCGCTGGCTGCAGCTGGCTGAGACAGTGGTGGTGGGCTCCAGACCCCCAGTTAAAGGGGACAGGGCATAATCAGTTTGGGGCTGGTGAGGCACACCGCCGTGGTTAGTCAAGAGTCCCATTACCTAAAAGGTACAAAAATAAGAAGAGTTAAAATATGTGAAGAACTGTATTGCTTACAAAACCACAGGAGTTGTCCAGTCTATTATCTGATTTCCTAAAATAAGTAGACCTGGTATTCAAACTATGCTTTGAGCATCTAATCCAAAGAGGAAGTGGAATTTGGTTGCACTGCCCACCAAAAAACCTGATGGCTAACAACCAATAAAAAGTGATACTAAGGGCAAATAAGCAAATATAGTTTTTAAAAGTTTTGTGATTTTAGAGTGCCTGATCCCATGACCCAGCTGGGATCTCTGCAGATGTTTATTCCTTGAGGACTCAATTATAAGACAATAAAAAGCTGCTTGTACACGAGCAGTTATGAAATCAGCAGTTAAGATTAGTTGAAAAGGGATGACTTGAAAATACGTACTTGTCCTCATAAAAGCACTGACCCTCTAGGCCATAATTTCCAGTAAAAGAGCAAAAAAATAATTCAAAAGCACCTGTGCTTTCAAGCACAAATGAAGGCAGCTACATTAATAAGTTCTTACTGTATAAAAGTCACTTGAACTATAGGTTGGTCTGCATTTCCTTTCCCAGCACATCTCTATAGCACATTTTGAAAGTAAGTATGACTGAGAGAATTGCTTACTTCTTCTGGAAATAGTCTGAAGCTTATAACAGATGGATGACATACGGCTTCTGCTGAAACAGCATATTATGATAATTTTCAGGTTGTTCTTCCTCCAGAAATGCATTACAAATATCAAATGTACACTCTTTGATGATCATTTTGCTTTACTGCACTTCTTACCATAAACTAAAAAGAAATTATTAAAATTGGAGTCTATTGTGTAAAGAATAAATTAATGCTCATAAGAACTTGTCTAATTCCTAAAGATCTGATGCACCGTCTTGAACTGTATTTATTTTTCATCACAAAAGAAAAGGGATTATTATCTGGAGGGAGCTTGTGGTCCCAGTTCTGAGTTTTGTTTGTTGTTTAATAAATAAATGAAACAAGATCCAGGGATCATGATTTAAACAGAAAGGAACACCTATCAAGGTCTTACATGTCTGATAAGGAAAAGAGCAAGAGGCACAAGCAGAGTACTTCAAAAAAAGATACCCAGATACCTACATCAAGAACACAAAACTGCATCAGATGCACCCAAGGCATCTCACAAAAAAAGAGAAGCTGAGAAAGAAGTGCAATTACTACTCAAAGCACTAGAATGTTCACTTTCATTTCACTAAGCAGAAAAACATGAGTTTAACTGATGGTATTTGCTGTTTCTCAAACCGAAACATTCATGCAAAAAAAAAGTTTCAAAATACTTTCAAAACACTTTCAAAAGTTTCAAAATCCCAAGACTTCATATAGATACTGAAATCTTGTAGCATTTAAGTTAAAAACACAAAAGAAGAATTTGGATTCCAGCTATATTTTCAATTTAATTCAAATAACCTTTTTAATGCACAAACCCTATTAAAAGAATCTGAGGTTAATAAAAACAAAAAAAAGACAAATTTAAAAAATCTCTGGAATCACCAGATTGAAAAATCATGTTATTTGCACGGCAACCTGCACAGCATTTTGTTCCCAACGCCCTTAGAATCTGAAATAACTGGGTTCTCAAGTTTTTATTCTAAAAATTGGTTCCTGAAAACTATTAAAATTTCTAAATATTATTTTAGTTAGTTTTTCTATTTTAGGAATTACAAATATTTTTCTTGCACCTTTGGAAAAATCTTACAGTCCTGAAAATCTAGCATGTTTAATGATCTGACATTGCATGAGCAGGATACAACATCAGAAACAATGTTCATTTAGGTTATATTAATCCTTGTCCTCTAAAATAAACACTAATAGAGTTAAAAGAAGAGAAAGATCCTCAAAAAAACATAGGTTAACTTAAACATTTACATTGAAAATTACTACTATGGAAAATATTTACGTAAGCACAGATATAATGGTTTTGATGACAACTTAAAACACACATGGTTTATCAGAAATCTGAAGTAAGTTCAGAGCCTTTTCCATTCCTGCAGAGCAACTACGTGACATCCATATTTACAGGGCTTTACTACATTCTGTTCCAAGTTCAAGATCAGGGAGCATGGGCTTGGCTCCATCACCCTTGCAGCCCTGCTGGAGTCCAGTGGCACTCCCCTTGGCACAAGCACTCTCACGTCACACACCGTCTCTACCAGGACTTCTAGGACCAGTTGCAGAGTTGAGCAGATAGCTATTTTACCAACTATGTACTTTAACTAGATTTTTTTTCTGTTTAATATTTTCAATAGACAACATGATTTGGACTTTGCCAATAAAAATAGTGAGCTCAAATACTTTGGAATTGGGAGTAGTTTTAGAGTTAGAGATTAGCCCGGATCCAGACCTGGTTTCAAAAGACAGTCAAATTTCAGTAGCATCTATAGTTGGATAGAGATTTATCTTCTCTGACAAACTAAAATGAGCATTTGATGAGATTTACTTTAAAAATTTTAAGTTAATTGGATAATAATACAAGTGTTTAGGCATATTTTTATTAAGTGCACACGCACCTAATAGAAGCTTGGGAGCAGAACTGACACAGTTCTCCGTCTCTGCAGTGGAGAAAACTGAAGTTGGAACAGTAACCATCTTCTCAGAAATATCTTCTCCAGAGGCTTTCAGCATCATCCTGCAGTTGATTAGTATCTAAATAATTAGATTTTTGGTCATGTCTGTTTTGAAAGCTACAGGAGAAGTAGCCTCAGGGCCGAAGTCTTTCGTACGGTATGTGCCATGACCTTATCACCCATACAAGGAGTTACAGGAAGGGCATGGCTGACTTTCACCTAATCAATTAGAAAGCCATTAATGGGCCACGTCCGTAAGATGCCCAGCATCCTCAGCTGAGTAGTGTACAAGAGACACATGAAGATCTGGATTTTGCAACTCAGATCTTTTCCTGGTAGTTCTAAATAAGTAAACAGATCTAATTGTTTTACAATAATTAAGGAAGAAAATGACTTTATTCAACCCTTATACCATCTATATTTCAGGAAAATATGTACTTCCCTCTGAATTACTTTGGGAAAGCCAAGGTAGTAATTGTCAGCCTCGCCTCTCTGGTTCCCAAAGAAGCTGAAAAGTAAATCAAGGACTAATCTAACACCTAGAAACAAATGCTGCTATAACTATTCAATTTATTTTAAAAAAGTATTCCTATACATGCAGAAAATCAGGCTGTAAGGTTTTCGGCTACATATATTTTGTCCTCATTATTTACAAAACACATGCAGAAATGTTGAAGCTGAGCTTTTGAGCTTATATAATAAACGACAGTATATATAATTAATAAAATAGTTCTATTCTGTTAGAAAACAAAAATGCAAATAGGAGCAAGCAAAGAGAACACAGTGAACTGCAACAACCAAACTCTACAGAGAAGTTTTCAGAGAGCACATCCCAAGCAATCCAAAATACTCATCAGGACAAATCCCTTGCTGATGGGGTCAGCACAACATCACTAGCTGAGGATACGATCCAGAAAGAGAAACTGAATGATGAAAGCCTCAAAGACCATGTAAGCAACATCTGGTCCATTATCAGCTATTAGAAAATACTTCTATTATCGACAAAATAAAGGCCATTAAACTGAGAAAAAGCTTATTCCATTTAAATGAAACTTTATGCCTATTACTGTGGTTGGTATTTTAGGATGTAGGACCTACCATAGGCACAATAAAATGCTCATATGTTTTAATTCATTTACGCATGCCTGCATTTAATATGCTTTGTGACCATGTCTGCAATTAATATGATTTGTGAGAAAAGAACATGTGCAATATTTTTTGGGTACAGTGATACATTTTTCCCCCCCCTCCTGTGAATGAAAGATTTAATGAAACAGCTCAAGGAAAATTGTTGGCAGTTAACGTATTAAGTTGAACTGACAGAATCATGAGTAAACTTTAGTGGAGTTAATGATATCCTCTTATCTGACCCTGACACATTTGCAGCATGTAATTTACAGAAGCTCTGTCCAGGGAATCTTGACAAATGCTCCTAACGATGTCAGGGCAATGTTCCATTCTAATGTAAAACAGATGTGGGTCAGATACCCTCATTCATCACTAACACTGAAAATTTCAAACTCCTTCCGAGATGAATGGCATTACCTGCTGTTAACTCTTTTCACTGTAGAAAAATCTCTCAAAAACAAAATATTGCACAAGAAAAAACACAAAAAGGATGGTTATGATGCATTCAAATGAGAGATTTTAGAAGATTAATTAAAATTAATTAGCTAGATGGATCTATACCTAGAGAATCCTAGAACCATGTTGCAGATTCTTTTTTTATATAAGAATATTTCTGCCGAGTGTATGAAGAAACCCAACAGAAAGAATTTTTGTGCCAAATAGCACTGGGAACCACATGTTTGGTTAATGAAAATAGGAGCAAATACATTGACCTTGAACATCTGATGATCTGACCTGCATACTCATATCAAATGAGACCTCATACTGACTTCACACCACTAGACATCAGTGAAATTAGAGAAGGTGCACTAGTGTACATTTAGGATAATTAAAAGGATAACTTGATCCTTCATGAATTACATTTTTATCTACAGGAAATTACTACTGTTCACAGCATTACCATAGTCTGTCACAAAACTCATGCCTTTTTTCAGGTGCTAGATCCTGGAGTAATAGGACCAGGTAACGTTACTGAAAGAAGCAAGAGAAGCTAATTCTCTAGCTCCTGGTTGTATGGAAAAGCTTACAAAATTTGATGACTGAAAAGGTAAAAGAAAGCCCAAAGATGATCACATAGTCACAATTTATATCAATAATATATATGGATCTGTAAGTATATATATAAAATAAAACATCTCAAAACTTTTTCAGGTGGTCACAGAGACTGCAGGCTTGTGAGTTTAAATGCTCAAATATGGCAATATTACTTACAACAGTTCATAACAAGCCTAAATTTGAGATTAGGTTGCTGTCTGCCTGTGAACTCTCCTCCTCTTACCTTCTACTCAACCCAAAATGCAAAAAGAGGATTCTGGCCATCATGAAACCAGCCCAAGTGCCACTAGCTGGGCTCTCGCACACTTTCCCCTCACAACTGGGATACATAGTTTTGTACTCTCTGAAAGCAAAACAAACAAAAAATGTACCTTTTTTTTTTATTATTATTAATTCAAACACTGGTTTTATTTTTTCTGGCAGGTGGCCAGGCAGATGGGATCTGCAAAGCTTTCACATGCGGACTCTCACCAAACTCAGCATTGACGTGTGGAGTTAAAAAACATGACAGACATGCATAACTGGAGGAATCCAACCAGTAAGGAAGGGTTTATTCATGAGGCTCACATGAACGTGCAGGCCAGGGCCTCTAATGTTAGGCTAATCAGCACTGGGGGCAAATAAAAGTGTATCTTGCTATTTTGGTCAGGGGAAGCCTCTTTGTATTCTAATTCAGCACTCCTTCTTTTATGTGAAAATTATTACTATTATTGACATCTTGGCAAAATGAAGGTAAAAATAAAACAGTTCTCTCTAAGAGAAGTAGGAAATTTTGTAGGAAATTGAACTTGGTGCATTTAAAGATGGATGCATTGTTTTCTAAGGACTGCTAAGGATCAAATTCTGCTCTTTCTGATCCCACTGCAACATATGCTTTGCACTGAATCATGCTGTGGTATTTTTAGTACCTTTTTTTTTTTTTAATCTAAAATATAGATCATAATTAAGGACTCAAGTGAGCCATCTGTGATTACTCACGATAAAACCCTCATTCATGCACCAGTCCTTAACTGAATAAATATGCAAGTATTCAGATTCCCATTGATATTTCTATTTTGCAAATTCATTAAAGAATTAGAAGTTCACCAGCACATGCCAGTCTTGCACTCTATGAAGGGCTGACTAATACATTCACTTAACAAGTGGTTTAAATTGAACTTCTACATGTAGCAACAGAAAAACAAAAATTATTCCGAGGGCTGCAGTGATGCTGAATACTCACCCTGTGTATATTCTAAATGGTACAAATTATTATGAAGATAAGTCAGTCACAGAGCAATATCATTAAAAACGGGTTAAGAAAACCATGAAAAAAACCAAACATGATGGCATATTATATATAGTGTCATTTTACACTGTTTGTATTTGAGGTATCTATATTTTTTATTGTATTTCTAAATATCTGTTCTTATGGAGTTACAGTAGAATTGGCTTAAAAGCTTCCAGAAACGTCCAGAGCTTTTTTGTACCTTCATGTAAGTTTTCTGAGCGAAGAGGAGACCTTCTGAAGGCTGAAACTCCAACCCTCCTGCCCCAGCATTTCTGACATGGTACAGATGGAGGAAGGAGTAGGCCCAGAGAAGTTAAGGTGGACATTCAAATGTAAGGTCACCTGTTTATTGCAGTCGTTATATTAATATATTTTATAGGTTAAATTATCTAAACATGTATATTAATAATATTTAAAATGTTACAATATTTACAAAAAAAATAATGTTATGATTTTTGCATGATAACAATCACGAAAATATTTGATCTCATATATTTGTACCCACAGAAACAAAAATAATCCCACTGGCTGATTTTTTTTTAATTTTTTTTTTTTTATTAAAAACCCAAACACATTACAAAACAAAAACTCATATTCATAAAAATTACATCATATGAATTAATTTTCTTCCTCACAAAGAAATCCCTGATCTCTGTCTCATGTTCTTGAGTCATTAAGTGAAGAGCTCTCAAAGCCAAGTTCATTGTGACAGAGATCATGAGCTTCTCATCGGTGTAGGACATGGATCCAAATGAAATGTTTTTGTGGGCAGCTAGTTGGACAGTAATTCAACAGAAAGTACTAGAAAAAAGTATAATAAACTAATATTTGCTTTTTTCCCCCCTCCTCTTGTCCTTCTTAATGAGGGAATGCAAGTTTTTAGCCACTGGTTCCTGTGTTACCCTTAATAACAGGGTTAACGAGACAATACAAACATATCTAGCTGGTTCGACAGCTGCCATCAGGTACATACTTCAGGTTAATGAAAACCAAGTGCTCTCAAAGACTAAGTCTTAAGATCTATCTCAACAAAGAGAGTTACGGAATAATTCTTAAACTCAGGAAGCAAAATGTTTTAACAATAAAAGAAAGAAACCTTGAAACAGCTTGCAGCTTTACTACTGTTCACAGAATAGTCTGGAATTTTCTTATCAGGGTTATTCCTGAGCTCCAGGTAATGGCATGAGAACTGCAAACTTAGTTAAAGACTGTTATGATCTTCTACACAACCCGTTCAACATTCAATCCGCTTCTCATTTTGAAACTGCAGCCTTTAAAGCTACTGGCTTGACTCAGTTATGGGGAAAGATGATGAGGAAAAGGAAAAAGCAGATCTGAGAAGTGTTCTAGACAACAAGGAGGAGAAAAACATATGTTCAGCAGGAGACAAGTTATACATATTTGTTCTTCCTCCAGTACAAACTTCACACTGTAGTCCCATTTAAACCTGGGTATCCTACAGGTTAAACACAGGAAGGAAGTGAGCTCACAGGCAGCAATGGGAGCAGAGCATTGCTGCTCCACCTGAATCCACAAGCACTCCAAAACTGTGAACTGCCTGAACCACCTGGTAGAGGGCAAACTGCTACTTTGACACTAATAAAAACCACATGACAAGGTCAGGGGATGCCTATGTACACCGGAAAAGCCTTTTTCCTTATCTTAAATGAAGCAGTTCAAAATATTGATATCCTGTCTTAAAAACAATCTGCTCTCTAGTAAGACCATACACCTGCAGTTGTGAGACAAGTGCTTTTGCAGTCGCTCTTCTGCTTCACATTGAGGAACCAGTAATGACCGCTAATGCTGTGATCAGAAAGTGACACGCCAATTCAGAAGCACACTTAAGTCCTGTAGACACATATTAACACATAGATATTCTACTCCTTAATAATTTTGACTTAACAAATGTTTGTTTAAGGAAAATGCACTGAGCAACTGAAACCTAATTTGAAAAGGAAATACAATATTCCCATACACATACACATGAAAGCCAAAAAGCTGCATAATAGGCATAAGAAAACATAAAAATATGCAATTTACATATATTACACACTAATAATCTCCATTCTGACATTATATTGAAAGAGCTGTGGCTGAGACGTCAAGCTTGCAGTTGAAGTTGTATTTTTCATGAAATACAAACAAGGACACTCCTGGCTACCAGTTCCCTGAGACATTAATCCCTGTCTTCTTCCTGGAAAAGTCAACCCTTTGCAGGTCTGTAAGACAGAGGTTCACTCACCACAGCCAGGTAGTAATGGGTAAACCAGATGAACAAGGAGAATAATCAGTCATCTGGAGGAGATCTGCAGACCTTGTCTAGATGTTAGCAAGTGCTGAATATTAATAAGATGGACTCCTTCTGTTCTCTTATTTTTTTAAACAAGAGCAACAACATTTTATTATGCAGCCTGCAAGACAGGTATGTTATGGAGCATTCCGCTTCCTAAAACTGACCAAGACATACAGCCTTCTCCAACTTGCTAAGGCTAACACAATAAAAAATAAAATTACGGCACACTAGCCATCTCCATTTGTCCTCCCAGCACTTGCCTTAAACAACATATTTGTACATCATATTCAAGAACAAAGTTAGAAAGGAAACATCCAGTATGGAAAATGAAGCTTTGCAGGGGGTTTGCATGTCGGACCCTCATTTGGAATAAATTGAAGTTAAAGGAGAAAAGGAGGCTTAAGTCTGGTAAGAATATGATCCTATGAATCTCAATATTAGATTTTATTCTGCACGTTCTAAGATTGGGGTTTTTTTAAATCACAAAAGATTATTTGGGCTTCAAAGTGTCGTCCCCCCCTCCTGCTGGAGTCACCATAAATTCAGCTTTACACACAGCCAGTCCAGAGCTCTTGCCTGCCAGAGAGACATGGATGGGTGGAAACATTATGCTAATTGCTCACACATCCCAGATTTATTGTGGTCAAAAATTCACTGGCTAGTAAAAAGACCCTCTTTCTTTCTCATCTAAATTCCACGCACACAGGCAGGGCACTGCAACATGCCCACTCAGCAGGAAAACTCCTGTTTCTCTTTCTTCTTAAAATCCCCAACACAGAATTGGCTTTCAACTTTCCAGCCACTGTTACCTCAGCTGCTAGGTCAGCACCTGCGTGTCTGCGGGAAGAGCCCTGAGGAAGTGTGACAGGGGGATGCACTGCAACATACCCCACAACTAAGGGGCATTTCACACACTAACTTCTCAACATACATGACCAACGTCTGAGGCTCTTTTGGGCATAAAGACATTCACTGTTTTGCTATAGTCCCACAAGTTACATGTCTGAGGCTGAATCACTCCCTTACACAAACAGAAATTCTAGGTATGTCCCTTTATACATACATACATTTTATACATATCTCTAAGTCCTTGTTTAGGCCCCAAAACTGTTTTAGAGGAGCTCTTGGTAAAACTGCATGAATTTACGGCTGGTTTGTTTGTTTATTTGATAGAAAGATCTTTATCAGCCAGTGAAGGTAATCATTCAGTTGCCAAGAAGCTGTTCAAGATCTAAATGGATGTAAGTAATCTCCTGTATACATTCAGTGATGACTGCATGATGTTAGCTTTTGAGCAACTGGCCTTTCCCTAAAGCTGTTGGTAGAGGTGCAGGACACAGGAGCTCCAAGCACTGGGGTAGAAAAAGGTTTCAAAAGTCTAAGGAAAAAAGGCCATAACAACTGAAATTTCATAGCAAAAAGACAGGGCTGGGTGTAAAGCATCACAGTAGCTGATTAAAGTCATCTAATCTGCTCCAGGATCTCCTTTTGATTATATCAAACCTCAAATCAGCAAGATTATGGGGGGAGGAAACCTGGCCTCACTTTTTTATCCTGCTTTGCCTAGACACCATGAGATTTCTTTACTGTTGTGCTACATTTCTGTGTCACAGACAATAAAAGCTTTGTGAAAGGAAAGAAAAGATCGCGTTTTCCATAGCCAGGACCAACATACATTCAAACTGACACAAACAACTACTTTTGATAGAGTAACACTGAATCGCAGAAAGATACTTATGTCAAAAATGTGGAAGCCTTGTGCACTGTGAAACTGGCCACTTAAAAAAAAAATACATATACATAAAAAAAGAAGCAACTAATATGTCATGGCTTTTCTTGGAGATTGCATTTAGAAATAAGAATCCTTTAGAACAAAATTCATTCAAGTCTTGTTGAAAGTACATCCGTTTGTTTTTCTGTTGGTATTTTTTTCCTGAGGTTTCAAGCCATAAAGTTTTGTACCCCACTCTATGCTATAGGAATCTGTGAATCTTAATTACATTTACTGTTACAAAAAAGGGTTTATGAACTTTTGCCTTTGGGCAAAAATGTTTATTTCATTGCCTTTGTTATTCATTCTTTTCAACTCTAGTGCCTTTGAACTTTTCAGCTGCACAGAGTTATCACCGTTGCACAGGAACCAGGAACTGTACTCCCGAGATGCAAACCACAAGTTGAAGAAAACGAAGGAGGCAAAGATATACGAGTCGTTATTTTGGCCACCCTTTGTGCCATTAAAATCTCATTTTCTGCCTATTAGAATGCCCTCTCCCTGCTTAGGCAGTGGTGATAGTCGGTGATTAGTGTGTAATTGAGTATAATTGTCTTTTCACTTTTCATTTGTGTCATTCTGAGCTTCTCTCTGTTTTTCTAACCACTGAGAGGAAAAAAGGGTAGAAAGCAGATAAAGCTGTTAAAACTCTCACTTGCAGCCCTGAAGAGATTCCTGATTGTAATTATAGATTGCATCCTCTTTGTGACTTCTCAGAATTTAGTGGACATTGCTTTCCAAGCACCTGGGCAAAGCTCTCGCTAATAAAATAAACTACCATCTATTCAAGCTTTAACTAATAATGTCAGCTTCAGATGGATGCCACGTGTAGGAAAATTTAACCAACCTTTTGACACTCAATTATCAAGGCAATTTATTAACACGATTTCCTAAAAAGAGCTCACACAAATTAGAAAAACAATTATGGTGTTCATGCATTTATATATTGCCAAAGAGCAGTAATAGTCCTAATTTATGTATTTATAACTCGATTATAGCTCATCTCAATGCACACTGCTCAGCCCTTGGAACTCTCCTCATACAACTTGCCTGTAATTTTCCTGGACCATTCGGTGAAACCTTGGTGAGGTTATCTTAAACATATATTCACAGAAAAACTACATGATCTACTTTCTGTACCTAGCCATGGACCTTCAGGAGAATAGCAGTAACATTACAAATGTTTGGCGACTGAATTTAAACATGAAGACTGCATGATTACATTATAAATCGCTGGAAATTAAATATAAGCTATGACTCTTGAAAAAAGAAGGAAACTAGCAAACTGAAATCATGTGGCTTGTATAAAGAATACATTATGGTTTAAATTTGGCAATTCATTATACTGTGGCCTGAGGGAATAGACTCTTTGGTTCTGGTATACAGCAAATCCTCTGTCTGAAAACACAGGACTGACCTGAGGTGAAAGGCCATTGCCAATGGCAGGGTTCATGGGATTTGAGGGCCCGGATGGAGGCACAAAGCTGTCTGTATAGCTGGAAAATCCATGCCTGGTGCTGGGTAGGCAATAGGCAGAGCTGCTCTCTGGATTTGAAGGGAGGCTGCTTTGGTGTACAGTGCTTGGAGGGAGAGGCTGAGGTCTATGGACGGTACTGCTTGGATCAGACACGGCTGGAAGCAAAAGAAACATGTTGATATGTTTTCCCCTTTTTTTCTGGCATAATAAGTTCATTATGTGAAGCTCAACTTGACAGAAATGCGTCAGAACCTGCATCTAAGCACTAGATAAGTAGAAAGTTAAATCTTTAATATTGCTCGATATTTAACTGGCCAGTAAGATTACACAAAAATCCTTAATTAGACTGTAAAATCGTAACAAGACACATGCAGGTTTCACACAATCCTTAATGGGCATGTATTATTAAGAATTGATACAGCAATATTTATATAGATAGATATGTATTTTTAAAAAAAAAAAAAAAGGAAAAGCTTTATTTGCTTAGAAAACTGGTAAAAGGCTTTTCTCGCCTGGTCACAGCACAGAAATTCTGCCATGGTTTGTAGTGAACCTAGTAGCGCATGGGAGAAGCCCTGGGCTTTGAAAAATTCCCTTAATAGAACATCCACCAACAGTTAGGATGCAAATCTCAAGCAGGGAGCAAGAAGAATACAGTAGTTTGTTTTATAAAATCTCAGTTACTAGGTTTTTCTTTAACAATGAAATCTAGCATAGCCTAGATTTGAAGCTCTGTTCCCTCCTCCCCCCACCAAAAAAACCAACACATCAAATTTCAGAGAATTTCTGATAACATTAAGACAAAACTTTCACCATACTGAGGCTTGCTACTATCTGATGTGAAATAAGATGGTCTAAATAGCTGGGTTTTTTTCACTATCATCAGATAAATATTCAGAGTACTTATGGAAGTTTCCAGTGCACCATTATTGAAAGTAAAAAAGAAGACAGAATCAACTTCTGCCTCCTTCCCCACCACACCAGGCACTCTCAGCAATGGGGGCCAATGCAATAGAAGGATAGGGAAGTGTGTACATTGCTTTACCAACACTGCACCTCTGCCGTGCAGGAGGTTATTATTTCTCTAGCTAACATCCTTCACATGTAACCAGCCTTTTCTTGCAGCAAAACAAACCCAAGTTCTTACATGCTTAAAATAAGTAGCCTTGCAAGGTCCCCACTGACTGAGACCCTAAATTAGTCAACATGCCTTTTTCTAATTAGAAAATATTTCTACAACAGACCAACACAGGAAACCTCCCAATAACACTATTTCAACCAAGTACTTGTTGGCTACTGTACCTTGCGGTATTGAGGTGGGTTGATAAGAGGGCTCAGAGAGCTGGTACGTCGGCAAAGTTGGCATGGCACTGGGTGGAAATCCTCCTGGGATCAGATGGTTGAAAGCCATCAGTTGGTTGGCTCCTGCCTGTTTCCTCCATCTAGCACGCCGGTTACTAAACCAGACCTACAAATGTTTTAATTAGGGACATTTGATTTTTGTACATTTAATAGGGGTGCATCAGAAATAATGGCATTATATTTCAAATGCATTCAGTGTCTGAGACAAGAGATACAGAGATGTGCACTGGGCTTGGGACTCCTAGACAAGAAAAGAGCCCTTGGCAGACACTTCCATGGTTCAGCAGGCAGGACACAGGAATTGGAAACCCTAGTTTCCTCTCAAATACACCCTCTCCTGAGAAACAAGCTGACTGATGCTTTCAAACTTGAGTGCTTTTAATAGCTATTAATCACTATCCTTATTGCGCCAGATTTAATAAGAAAGGGAAAACATCTCTCCATTTGGTGTAAGTGCCAGCCAAAGCTATTTGGTCTGGATTGTATTGTCTTTATATTTAATTTGCTGACGAGTTAGCTGCATTGCTTAATGCACTGTTGGAAGGTGCTTGTACTTATATATTGGGATACTACATTGCCCTAATGATCAACAGAACTTTAAGCTTTTAATTTGAAAAATACAAACCCAGTGTACAAAACACACAAATCCCTCCCAGCAAGTTTTCATGTACGTTCACATATGTACAAAACATCTCTTAATAATCTTGACATTAACAGTAGATCAGAATTTCAGTACTAGATTAGCATTTCAGTACCACTTTGAAATCTGTTCCCAGGACAGGGTACCAGACAGATGGAGTTTGGATTAGCGAGACATTTTAGCTATAAATCTGTTTTCCTTCACGTCATTCTCAGTTCATATTTTAAGTTTTCAAAGTCTTGGATGGCTCTTATTACCTCCATGAAAGGGAGAGGCAAGACTTCACAAATGCAGACACAATAAGAGTTGCAAAACATGCAAATTCATATTGATATTATAGAGATTACACATGCCATGAATCAGAACGGCAACCAGCCACAGCAGGGGTGCCTGGACCAGCGTGCATGCACACTGCCCTGACTGCAGGTTTAGGACAACTTTTAGATTATAACGCTCAAGTCCATGAAGTGGACCACCCCAGAAAAGAAAGAGATAACGGAGGTTACACACACTTGTAAATGAGGAGACAATTACTCGTAACTGTACACACAGAAGCAGTTGCAATGATCATCCATGAATATTATCAATTAGATAAAACCTTAACTGGGTATTTAGCATCTTACAAAGTACCTCTGCACAGCCTGTAAAGCCTGGCCTGAAAGCCAACTGAGGTGCGTTAGCTGATGAGCCACATGTAGACGTATAGGTAAAAGCTGGGTCTCAGATCTGTCACCCTTTCTGCAATCAGACCACGCTGGCGTATGAATCAGCCATCACAGACTGGATTTCTAGGTGTAACATCATTCACAAACCATGAGTAGCCCTTACATAAAAGTGCAAAAACATTTTGGACTACACTGTGGGCTTCTCCTCTGCTTGCTATTTCATAGGAGGAGTAGTGGGACTCAGTGTGCCATCTGGTTTCTGACATGGGCCATCTGTCACCGTGTAGTTTGATCTGGCTTCATCCTCTTTCCAGAATGAGATGCTCAGTTCACACAGCTGCCTCCTCTTTTGACCACAACTTCTACCCCTCAATTACATACTCCCACTCCAGTTTAGGATTTAGGACAGAGGGATAGATGGGGCCTCTGCCTACCCCAGAATCCCTCTCTTGGTGTTTTGCTGCACATACCTACCCTCCCTCTGCCTCCACATGAACCATTTTTGAAAGCAGCTAGCAGGGACAAGGCACCAGGGGAGAGATGGAGAGTTAAGGATAGGTCTAGATTCAGCAATATCTTTTTACTTTCTCATCCTACAGACATCTATATTTTTTTTCTTCTCTCACCTTACCTCTGCTTCCCTCACTGACATTTAAGTCTAAATTTCTTATTTACTCCTCACAAATTCCTTCCATCTGCCTATGTCTCCCAAAGCCCACCAGTCTTACACTCCTGCAGAAGACGACCCAAGAGAAGGAAAAAGGGGCAAAACACACTGAATAGGGAGGAAAAGGCTTTGCTAAATAGCCAAAGAGCATTTAAGAAGGATAATGGAGGTCAGAGAGGGAGCAGGGAACAGTAAAAGCATGTTGTAATTAGCCTACCCAGGTCGTTAACTATGGCTTTCTCCATGACACTCTCCCTTCTCCAGGTCAAGGAGGTTATCTGATGATCTACAAATGCTTTGAAAACATTAACTGAACTACACTACCTGAGTGGATTTCACTGAGGAAAATGAGGTAACTAGGTTTTCTTTCCTCTACAGATAAGCATTTGCTATATCTTTATTAAACGCCCTAGATCTTTATTAAAATTGGTCAGATCCCAAACTTTAATTCAGTAGCAAGTGATTTGCGTTAATGTTGAGATTTATGCTTTTATTTACAGACAGGTTTCTGGCTCATTTTATAGATTCTCATTTTTCCAGAACCACAGGTATGTTTTACATCCCTGAAACGGACACACTCAATGGTATCAAAAAGTCTACAGCAGCCCTTCAATGAACATACTTGCACAGAGCTCTGTTGCCACCTGGAGCCCCATTAAATTAAGTGGGACTCTGCAGGGGTGCAGGAACCTGCCCAGGCTGAGCAGAAACAACACTATTAGCCCCTCAGTCCCACGTAACTGGGATGTGCTAAATGGGTACTCTTTGACTGTCAGCCTTGTCACATTATGCTGGCACAGCCATGGTTTCAGGCTCATCCATCAGCTCCAGCCACTTCTGCTCCACTGCTGCCCCATCAATGCAGCACATACCTTCTGCCACCTGCTCTGGCTTTTTATTTTCCCTGGGTGACAGGAAGGCAGATGGCACCTGACTGGCACCAGAGTTAGTCCAAAATTAACTCACCAAAACCCCTTGAACAAATTCATACCTGCAGAGCAAGGCTTATTGCCACTAATACCGCACACACTTGTCACTACGGAACAGCAGAGGCACGTTAATAAAGCAAAAAAGTAAGAAGAAAAAAGAAAACACACCACACACCTTTACAGTGAGCACCAGGGGCCCGACCCGCACACACATTTGTTCCTCTCTGATTTTAATGGGATTTGGACCAGCCTTGATAAAAATAATTTATCTTTAAAAGGACCATAAGCATGGCCCCGACTCTTACCATCACTATTTTTTATAAATGAACACAGTGAAGCTCTGAATCTGTGGTTCTGGATGTTTTAACACAATCGGTTTTACTGTTGTTATTATTTACTATCATGGCTTCTCCCTTTTCACATGGCTGGAGATTTGTTTTGCCACTGTGTTTAACCCCCATTTTATACCAAGTAACTGCAGAGTTCAGCTGTTGTACATGACAGAACGCAAAGCAGAAATAATGCAACAGTAAGACAGGAGCTAAAAATACAAACAAAATAAAATGGGAGAGTTAAATCATTGAAAATAGGTTTCGAAAAGTCAAGAAAAGATAACTAAAAAGAGTAACTAGAAAAAATAACTCTAAAAATTTTATTTACACTTTATATAATGTTTATTAAAATTAGTCAGATCCCAAACTTAATTCAGCAGCAGTTATATGCTTTCTGAGTTAACTGAGATCATTTATTTTATTGTTACTTTCTAGTCATAGTATTTCACTTAGACTACATTCGGCTGCCTGGACTTATTCTCAAGAGTTCAGGAAATCCTTTTATTTTTTTTGATCAGCATATATCCTGAAGAATCCATGCGCACTTTTACCACTGATTAAAGAAATCCTGAAAAATTTTGCCAATATCAAGCCAAGATTTAAAAATAAAACTGGTCACCACAAGCCAATGTGTCTGCTTAGAAACATATTGTAAACACCTGAGGAAGTATTTTATTCTATTTGTACATTTCCAGCATGATGTAAACACCATGACCTCTTATGTGCAGCAAATTTCAGTTTCCACCAGCATGACAAAATCCTCATCTTCTGAGCAGCCTTTTCAAATCTAGCAGGTTCCCACAGGATGGACGGTTCTGTTCTCCTACACCTCCCTTCTGAGAAGGATGTAGAGATGCTCAGAATATAATATAGCCCCTGGTAGAGACCACAGGTGTCATACTGTGAGAAAATGCCACCCTGCAGCAGGTGTGACAGAAACCAACTCTAAATTATCTGTGCCTACTTAATCTGACAAACTAATGTATCTTATGCATTGCCTACACCAGCAATAGCATGGATCTCAGTGGAAGGCAGACCAACCCTAGCTAGTACTTCACCACTACCACACAGAATTCCCTTATGGAAACAAAAGCAGTGGATAAGCAAGCTATTGCATTTTGGAGACTCAAAATATAGCATTCTTACACAAACAGTACTGTGTCTGAAGGAATGTGATCCACTTGCATTGGTGTAATGTGAAGGAGCTCTAAATTAGTCCAGCATTGTGCTTGGTGCTGTGCAAATGCAGACACAGGCAATGTGGTTTGTCTGAAAGGCCCAAGCATCCAAAAGTGATGTCTGCAGCAGAAGCCAAATCACACTGATTTTAGTGAGGCTCTGGCTCCCTAGTTTCTATGTCACTTTCAAAGGAGGAACACAAATTGCCCAAATGGTAACAATATTGAACCCTAGTGTCTGGCCAAAATTTACATCTCAAAAACAGATCTGAAGAGAATGAAATTAAGAGTACTTACTTTAAGGGGAATAAATATTGGAGATTCTAGTTTTTCAAGGATCTAGAACTGGACTGACCAAAAAAAGAAATCAGTCCACAAAAGAATATAAAAAAAAGTATTTTGCACCAATGTAGAATGGATGAGGTAAACTAATAGGTTTCTCTCATCTATACCTTCTCATATTTAGATTCTGCCTCTTATTATAATTTTTATTTTAAGTAGTTTGCAAGTGATCATGCCAAAATCTTATTTTGTTCATCTCAAAAGGATATTCTTTAAAAGATGAATTTATACACTTGGGATCACATTAGTGTAATTAGCCTTGACATTTCAACAGTCTGATCATAAACACAGAGTGCTCTATGTGCTTTTAAGGCAAAAAGATCTCTGATCCAACAGAGCAAAACATTTGAGATGTGAATTTTGCAGAAAACCCGTGGATATTTTGTTATACACAGTCCCAACCATTGCAAGCATCAATGCCAAAAGCACACAAAGTCAAAAGACTGATGTATTGTTAACGGCACTTCTAATTTTAGACAGAGGGGTTTTTTTGTTTTTTTCCTCTTTTGCCTTATGATATTTTTCACAGTAACTGTCTAACCCACCCACCATATTCTCTACCTCGCTTCTCCCAACATTCACATGTTCAAAATGAAGTCTAACCATCCTGCAAGCAGGAGTCCTTGGTGGGTGTACCATCAGGGAATGAATTTGGGGTGGCCAGAATAGCAGTGGGGATGCCCTACAAAGAGGGGAGACTGAAGAAGGGAAACTGATAATGAAGCTGTGCTGCACCATCCATGACAGAGCTGACTCTGCTACGTCTGTGAAACACTGCAGGATGACTTCTAAAGACACCTGCAGCATCCGATCCTGCAGTCCCTGCTGATGCTGGAGCTACATTTACTTCGGCAGCCTTCAAGCAGTCTGTGCAGGCACTTTCACCCTTTCAGCAGGCCAACACCTGACACCAGCCTGTGTGCCTGCCTAACCCGATGGGGAAAACGCAGAACAACAGGGGGAAAAAAGTTAAAAAAGATTTTTTCATCCCTTTTCTCTTTTTGCAGTAGGGTGAATTTCCACCCTGGCTCACCATGGTATCAAATGAGCTCCAGGGAGGGCACTGCCAGGGACTAGCCATAGGAAAAAGAAAGAGTAGAAACAGAATTGCTTTTCAGCAAACACTGTTGTTAAATCAGCTTCATTGCAACATCTGCACACCTCCAGCCTCACAGGAATAAGGTCTCCTGTATACACACAGGGGCACACCGTGGGTAAGCCTGCTTCCGCACAGCATCCCAAAGCGGTGCTGCTAACCTGCCATGGCCACCAGTGCAGGTTCTCTGCCTGGGGTCTGCCGGGAGCTGTTGTTTATGGTGATGGGAAGTCATGCTGGTTGGGATACAAGAAGTTATCAATATGACAGAAACCAGAGTTCTTTTAAAACAAAAGGAGAAAACAAACCATCGAAAAACCCCACAAAACCACACACACACAAAAAATAACCCACCACAAAAGAAACCCCACAACACCACCACACCACACACAAAATTGAAAAAGACCCCAAAACCAGTAGGGAACAAGGACTTCCAACCACCTCCCAGTGTGATCCGACACATTCAACTGTCATAGGTTTCTTGGAAAAGACTCTGACTCAGTCCCACACAAATACTTCTAAAACACTGCAGCTGAACAGTTCTGCAAAATATTGAGTAATAAGCAAATTGAACTGTGTATTTATAAATTAAAGCACCACTAATTTGAGCCCTTAGGCAGCAGAGACCAGAAAAAGTGAATCAAAATCAAATCCCTTCTTTTCCTTTATATTTAAAAATGTCTTCTTGGGCCTGCATATGCTTGTAGTTGACTAATTTACCCATAAGAATTTCTCCTTTTCCTCAGGGGGAAAAAGAATATCTGCAATTACAGGGTTATCTACTACAAGAATGCACACAGCATTTTCTTTCTTTATCCTATACTTGATGCAAGAGGGACAGCCTCAAGAAAAGGCACTAGAAATTCTCCATAAACCACATCAGGAATAACTGTAAAGATCTGCTGAAAGGTCTTTAATGTTCCTGAATCCATCCTACATTCCTTTATCCCGTCTTCTCATTGCACTGAATTGTTCAGCACACAGACTCAAACCATTTCAGAGGAGCTGAGGGCAAGTTAAGACTTTTTTTTAGTACAGGTCCTCCCTTCCCCATGATTTCCCAGTGAATGCTTTTCACTGTTTGCTGCTGAGAAGAGACTGTTAAAGCTGAGAAACTGGACTTCAGATCTTTCAAACCTTACTACTAGCTTAAGAGTCATAATTTCTTCTCTTAGTTTTCCTCCCACTACTTATTCTCCCAACCATCTCTTCCCTCCCTGAACCACAGTGAAACAAAGGAAACAATATGTAAGCACAGCACTTAAAAAAAAAATATTTTTATAATTTTTCTTCTGGCTACTCAAGACTTTTGAGCTCTTGGGACTTCTTTTATTTGCTGAGGTTGTAATAAGCTTTTTACAAAAGCTTACTAGCTGATTACAAGTCTGACATGGGAACATTCAACCTCGTCCTAGTAGCCTGGAGAGATCTGCTTGAATTTTCAGACATGCTCTTTTGTTAAACAATATTTTTCTTTTTGGAAGTTTTCAAGCAAACCAATTTAAACCTGGGATTTGGCCGAGAACCACCTTTTCAGGACGGGACATACTCACATTTCTAAATTCTTCCTGACTTCCCTTGCTTTTTCACCATTATTCATGGACTGAAACAGGCCAAACAAATATCTCCTGTTGTCTTTTGGGGTTAAATAGGAAGGCCATGTGTCAGCTGCTTCCAATGCAGGACCTCCTGCCCTGCACAATCCCATACACCTGGGGGTGCATCCTCAATGTGGTCCAACACACAAGCCTCACACATCACATTTCTGATAATTTGGGATGCCTACCTTCAACACACAGCCCAAGAAGGTTTGTCTGACTGGCCAGCCCTCATCAGCCAAGGCAGGCTTTTGGCCCTCCTCCTGCTACAGGACAAACCTGCACCTTATTTAAAAACCCTTCGCTGAAAGATTGAAGTAAACACCTCCCATCGTCAATCTGAAACAGGCTCCAAGCTGCTGCCAAAGTTCACCCAGTTCATCCAGGTCTAAAAATAAGCCTGATGTGAGAATCAAGAGGTGGTCAGAAAAGATGCTACCCACTTCATTCCTAATGCACTATTTGTTACAGAAACCACAACTGCACTGCTCTGAAGCTCAGAAAGAGCCTTTGATCTTTATCTACACTAGGGAAAATTTCACTTTTAGACTTCGCCTTCAGATTGAGTTGGTAAAAATAGACTACAGACCTTAAGGGCCTGCACTGCAACTCAGTAATGGCTTTAATGAGGTTTTAAACTGGACCAGTAAAGCACTGCATGGTTGTGATTTTTACTCTCAGCATGTGAATCTTTAACCTCACATTCCCGGGGGGATGCTGGGAGGGGGGAAGTGGGGGTGGGTGGGTGGGAGTGTTTTTATTTGTTTAATGGTCATCCTTTGAGACTCTGCTTATGTTTCTGAATTGTATCTGATGAATGCACAAGACCAAAGATCTTTCCCCTTCCTGCTGCCTCTAACGTGCAGTGAAGAGCCGGATGCCATTGGAAGAGGCAGCAGAAGAGATTGTCCCAGCTCTACACCACATCTAGGCTCAAACATGGAGGCGAAAGATTCAATTAAGTACACAAATAACATTCACAGTGTAAAGTCTGTTTTCAGTTGTTTGTGGCTTTCAAAAAATTCCCCTTAGGGGCTGAAATGCTCTAAGCTTGATCTCAGCCCAGAAGCGACTTCTTTTCCCTACTCCAACAAACGAGCTTAGAAACATGTATTTGGTTACCCTTCAACAGTGGGAAAGTGAGAAAATAGATGGTTCGGCAGTTTAAGACTCTTCCTTTCACGGGTGTTCAGAGAGCACCTCAGGGAATAGAAGGAAAGGGGAAGCATGGGGGTGGCAGGGTAGAAAAAACAAAACATGAGATGCAAGCACTACAAGAAGGGACTGAAGGAATAGCAAGTTGGTCTAGTTGTAATCAATTAAATAACTTCCTAGACAGTGTGAAACAACTCTACAAAATTGGACCTTACAGCTCCAGAGAAAAAATAAATTTTCCAGGCTCAGCTGGTCTCAGGCTGCAAAAAGCCACCTCTTTTAGATGATGCTTGATTGGGAAGCAGTCAAAGAGATCTTTGTGTATGTATCTATATAAAATTTGGTATCTCTGATCTCTGTCATACTGTTACCAAAAAAGAAGTGTGACTAAGAAAGCTTGAATGTTGCATCAGTATGGCTATCCAGCCCTCTCAGCCTCAAGTCTCTTGGGGTTATTTTCTTTTCACAGGTTGTCTTTTATTTCATGCCCATCATAGGTGGCTATTTTAAGGAGCTATAGAGAGGTGCTGAATGCTGATAAGGCAAATCCTGTATCCCTTAATCCACTGCTAAATCATTCTGCCAGTCTTCAAGGGTACCAGACAGATGGAGTGCACTAGGAAACTGCCCACAGGCTGGTTACTTGAACCCCAGCTCATCTTTAATCCAGAAATGTTTTGTTCTGGTATTTTAATCATTGATTGACTGGGAACTTTCTTCCATGCTGGGTTAGGTAAAATATCCATGTCAGAGTTACTGGGGAATTTGTGAGGCTGTATATCATAGGAGTGGTGTGAGACAGGATGTGTCTCAAGGGAACCAAGGAAGCCATAAGGAATGTAAAAAGTCACAGGGTTAAAGCCACATTAAGACAGCTGTTATGTTAATGAGAGTTCTGCTTTTCTTCTAGCTGTGGGTCATTGAATTAGAAAAACACGAACAAGGTCTTTTTCATTTTATCGTATTTTGGCACTGAAGCTAACATAACCCAAAACATCATATACTAGATCCCATTCGTCTTGCTAACAGAACTTGTGTAGGAAGCTATCTTTATTATATTTGTGTGTGGATGATTCCTAGGGTTTGATTTGGTCTTACCTGACACAAGTCTATAGATGAAGCTGTTTTGCAAGCATGTCACTTAGTAAACATGTTAAGAAAAGAGTCATGCACCACTGAGTTTGCCTTCTAGACAAATTCATCTACACATCTGATTTTGTCACAGTCAGAACAAACACTTACAAGAAATGTGGTGTGAAGTCTTCCAAAAAAAAAAAAAAAAAAAAAGTTTAGCAGGTAAAACTGAAAAAGTCTGGACCTTTCAAGACAGATACTCAATAATACAGCCGTGCTGCAATAGGTGTGCTTGTCTCAAAAAGTCAGAGGCATGTTTTCTATTGCTATTTTGGTTTGCAGAGTCTGGCTCAGGCTGAGCTTCAAAGATCAAAACATAAAAATAGAGTTTCACCAAAGCAACCAAATTCACCTGTACCCTTGCTTAGATCACAAGTTACCATTCACTTCTCTTCCTTGGTTAGATCACAGGCTACAATATTTTGCTTGTCACTCAATCACACATTTGCTTATGAACACTTGCAACTCAGACAGATTTAAACAGGCATGCTTTTCTAAATTACTCTTAGAGATCAAGTAGTGGAAGAACAGCAGAGGATTCCACCTGAAGTATTAAACATTTCACAGGACATGCTACTTTGCCATGAAACAGATAAGTCCAAGCCTGAACCTGAACTCTAGGGCACAGTTTATTCCAGAATTATTTGACTATTTGTCTGGTTTTGTGCATCTGAAAATCCAGGTTCACGCTTCTTTTTGATTTAAATCAACTCCATGGTTTACTCCTTCAGCGCATTAGCTTGTTTTAGACAATGTGGTTCTACACAAAGTTGTGAAGACCTAACAGTTATTTGAGGGTTTATTTTCTTTCAAATTAAACTGACAGTGAGATTAAAACAGATATTACAAGGTTTAAATTAAGTCAACTTCAAAAGCTAACTTAAAAGTAAACTGTAGATACAGCACCAGTAACCTTGCTCACTCGCATGGCTCTACAGACACATTGTCCTTTTTAATATGTTTTTCTCTCTTCTGTTAATGCCTGAAAGACCCAAACAACAACAGATGAAATCAGTTAAGTACCTATAGACTGGCACAACAGCTGACCTGATTACGTGCAGAGTGCTGTCAAAAGCATAAAACAAACAAACTGGGATAATAGACCTTCTTCTCCAAAGGCTCAGTATTGTATTCATGGTAGGTATGGAACAATTACTGGGAAAAACATACATGGTTTTTTTTCAAAGCAGTTGTCTTAAACAGTTGGAAACCCAATGTCCATTGGACCCAATGTCCTCAGCAAAGCCCCCTGAGGTTGTAAACAATGTAGCTTCGCATTTTCATTCTATCCCAGAGTAGGATCACTTCAGAATATAAAAGGAATGACATGCTAACAGAAAAAGAAATTCCCTTTTTTAGGCAGCTTTTGAATACATACCTGGACACGAGCCTCTGTGAGTTTGGCTCTTTGAGCAAGTTCTTCCCTAGTATAAATATCAGGGTAGTGTGTCCTCTCAAAAGCTCTTTCCAGCTCTTCCAGTTGCTCTGCCGTGAAGGTTGTTCTGCTGCGACGCTGCTTTCTTTTTAAAGGTAAATCTGGTTCAGAATCAATGTCAGAGCCTTCATCAGACTGGGGTGCTGATGCTCAAAAAAGAAAAAAATGAGGCAAAAATTAGCTTTAGTTGAGTGGAAAACAAAAAGCAAAATATTGGATCAATCGAAGACATGGAAAAGCTGCTTTGTCCCCATGAACTGAGTTGGCAAACTTAAAAAAATAAAAGAAAACAAATCAGAGTTAAATGTGCTCAAACAAACAAAGAATTGTCAAAAGTTCAGCTATGACTTTAGCACCTTTTCCTGGGCCAAGAATACTGATGGATCTCCAGAAATCTTTTTGAGTAAATGAATTACTCAATTTCTTTGTTTTAAATCCTCCAGCAGTTTGCAAGTATTTTAAAAACCTGAGAACTGCTTAGTACAAAGCAATACGTTCTTGTTCCATTCCCTGAACTAGCAAACAGATACAAATATTTGTCACACCAGCGTGCATGTTGTAACTTAAACATCCCGACTTTATAGATACAAGTCCATGAGACCTTCCCTAGAGATCCATAACTAAGGTCTTATTGCTGAAATGATTATGAAAGTGATTGCAAATGTATGGGGAACACTACTGGAGAAATTCATTGATACACAATCAAATATTTATTTTGTATCGTGTATTATTTGTCCTACACTCTGAGCAGTATTATAGATATTTGCTAGTATATCTCAGCACATTAAAACATCCCTGCTTGTTTACAAGTTACTCACGTGTCTTAGGACTGCCTAACATCACCTTAGGACAGGTCAGACAAGTATTAATATTAAAAAAAGAAAATTTGAGATGCAAGTTACACAGAGAACTCCTGTAAGAATATCTTAGAGCAATAGTTTGACTTGATTCTTCCAGTTACTAAAGCGAGGAGATTCCAGCATATGACCAGAGCTGAAATACATGGTTTCTTCACCTAAGGTTTCAGCACAGAGCACAGCTACACACAGATGTGCTGATGCTCAGCATCCAGCCAACAGTCGAGGATGTGACTGCAAAACAGCCAAGGCTATGCCGGACCAAGGGCCACTCACACCACATCCCAGATCGGTACTTAAGGAAAGTCAGCAAGAAACAGACCACGTACAGCATGTCCATGACCCAAGGAAGGGACTACGAACTCTTGCGATCACCAGTTTAAAGGGAAATCAGAAACGAAACTCTTTCTGGGTTTCATGGACCTAGAGAGAGTGAGCTCACATACACACAGACAGGTATGGCATCATTGCTTATTTCCTCTGGCACTCAAGCGAATTCCAGCTACAGCCCAGTCGCAGCTGAACCCATAGCCATAGCTCTGAAGGAAGCAAAGCCCCTATCAGCACCCAACCACATTCTCTTTCTTCAAAAACCATAATGAACCAAAAAAGTAGACTTCCAAAGCCAGCCTTCACTTGCATCAGCTGTTGTCCCAGGTGACAAGCATTCCTTCTTGTCTGAGTCTTCAAGGGAAACCACCTAAAGAGGGCAGACACTCCCCAGCGATGCTGAAACTGCTTGTTCAGCAAGCATTGCCTCTACTACTTCAATAATGCCAAATAAATTATTGATATAGACATTGATTTAAAATAATCTTAACATGATTTATTTGGCAGTAACTGAGAACACAAAGCCAAGAAGAAATCACTGTTTCTCAAGCTCCAGCTAAAGTTCCCCACCATGTTCATTTCTAGCTTACATTTCCAATTTTACTCAAGCTGTTTGAATTAATAAATACACCTAATCTGTTTACATCGTATTACAGCATGAGAAGGACAAAATGCTTTTTCAGGCAATACAGATGAAGAGTTTATGAATTTCTGTCTACCAAAAAAAAAAACAACCCAAAACCAAAAAACAAAAAACAATTACGCTAGACCAAAGACTTTTATGTGAAAGCTGTCTTCGTTGACCAGACACCACCAATATCTTGAACCCAACATACACAGAACATCAGGAGAACCTCCCATAAATCTCAGCATTGATGTAGTGTGAAAACAACTGACTCCCAGAGTCTTTAATCTGCATGGAAGTTTTGCCCCAAGTAAAACTCTGGTTCCTGAGAACATCGTCCTCAAAAACAAAAGGGAATCAACACAAACATCCTATCCCAAACAGTTCATTCCTTACTAAACAGATAATCTGGGGTATCCCAAAGCGAACATAACATATTGTCTGAATTAATGACAAATCCCAAAACTTCTCAGTTGGGGTCCCAAGCGACACCTGCCTTCCTCAGCAACTGCCAAGTTACAGTCCTCCAGGATAGCTTCATGATGCTGGTTCAATAATAAAAGCAGGATATTTAAAACCTAGTTTCCTCATGTTAGCCTTAGATACAAATCATGAACATTAAACAGAACAGCTGTGGTGACAAGCTAGTCCAGTGGAAGAGAGCACACCAGCCACGCTAACAGCGTCATATTGGCTAGCCCCGCACTTTGACCATACCTGACTTGTGGTAAGATCTGCAACAGAGCTCAGGAAGGTCCCTTTTGGAGACAATTTCTGTGACAAAAGTTGCCTTTGATTGTGTAGAATGAGGGTTGTTTTTTTGTTTTTTAAATCAAATAGTCAAATCCCCAGATGTCAGGAACTCTTTCAATACTCTCTTTCAGGCTCTACATGTACATATGGAACTTCTTCAAACATCTACAGTTATGCCTATAAAAAGTCAGCTTAAACTGTCTGATTCAGAGTGGATATTTATCGCTAAGTGTCTGAAGTGAATTCCCTCACTAGCTGGTGGAAAGTATCAGGAGACCTATAATGATCTTTCTAAAAATGTTTTATAAAGACTTAGCAAAATCTTGTGATATTTCCCCGCACCTTGCATTCATGCAGCAATGAGAATGTAGAGCTGAAACATTGACTTCTTTCCATTTTTCATTTTCGCTTTACATTTCGTTTAGCAGTATACGAAAGGCACAAAGGTAAACCAGTCAGCAAAAGCTGAAGCATCTGAGAGTCCACTACGATACATCTAATCAAGTGCAAACATTTAGAGAGAAAGTAACAAAATTAAAGTACGGAGAAAATGTATATCAAATTAAATGGCTTTCATATCTATCTGATTCTAACGGTGTTACCCTTCACCAGGCCTGGCTGCTATGTGCAGCTTTATTGAAAACACTGAGTTCCTTTGTCTTGTCTGATCTGTGATATTAATATCAGACAAATGTAATCTTAAATTATAGCTATGTCTGTACTACAAACGACACTTTTTATTTCTTACGGTCATCTTAAATAGTATTAGTTTCAAGGAAGTTTTTATTCTTATTTTTTCCCTATTAAAATACCGTTATTAGACATTTGTATAGGTGAGAAGCCAATCAGAGCACTGGCTAAGCCCATTAATTTGACTTACCTCAGCCTCTAAAAAAGCGGTGTACATTTTATATATGCTCAATAGCCATAGCGCATTGCCCTTTGCTAAGCAGTATCTCACTAACAGATCCACTGACTTTTATGATACAAAAAGATACTATTCAGCACAAGTAAAGGTGGTCAGATTTTAGATAGGTTATTTCTATATCACCTCCACAGACACACAATATGCATATTGCTAACCTTTACAGTTGCCCTAATGATCTTAGTACTTCAACCCCTCAAGCTATAAATAGGAGAAAGGAGACTCACCAGTGCCCTTGGAGATTTACAGCCAGACCCCCCAGTACCCCCCGCCTTACTGCACAGCTCAAAATGGGAGAGGCAGCCAAAAGCACTACCAGTAGCTGAGCCATGAAGTTTAATTAAAGAAGGAATTACAGAAATAAAGAGCAATTATTTGTCTCTTAACCCCGTGGGACCTGAGGAAACATTGCATGCCGGTTATCATCACGACATGCAAAAAAAAAACTCTGCTCAGTGTTGCAGGCATTCGGTCACCTGGAGCTCTGCAATGATCCCTTTTCTAAATGCCATAAACAGACACGGTGGGGCAAGAGCCGAACAACAAAATAATGCGCAAGAGGTCAGTCTGTGGGTTGTTCTTCCTCTCAGCAAGACATTTCATTCGAATAATTAAATAACAAAAACATGACAACCATTTAAAACCCATACATTACCGCTGCAGCACAGCGCACCTGACAAACGCAGGCAGAGGTTATCTTTTTGCCACCTGCAAGGCACAACTTCTCTGGCAGTCCTTCAGTCACTGCAAAATGTTTAAGTAAGATTACGCAGCCTCTTCCTCCATGTGTAACAGCCTGGGGTCTGCCCTAGATAAATTGTCTGGCCACAGATCTCGCTAAAACAAGACTGAAAAAACAGCATACCAAAGGCCATGGAGGGTTCTGGTGGTAGTTTATTTGCTAGCTACCATTCCCGGATCTCCTCATTTCTTTATTTACACACAGTTAATTCCGCAGGCTCTCCCTCTTATGCCACATCTCTATTCCTTAAGGTCACGGCCAGGACATCCCCAGCTCTGGGGGAGTGCTGGGAGGCAGCGGGTACCGCGGGGCTGCTGCCGGATGCCTTTCACACCAAGGGAGAGGCGAGTGACCTGCCTCGTGTTTACTCGGGTGCAGGCGAGGAGGAGTGCAGCAGGGCTGCCACCCCCCGCACAAACCCACAGCAAATGACAAATGACACTTTCTCTTTGTGATCTTTGGGATTTTTGTTGACTTATTTGGAGGCTTTTGTTGGATCCTAAGAAATGGCCTGTGGCTGAGGTCTATTCGACCGATTTCCACGCTCCATCTGTGGTATCCATCAGCAGGGCCTTTGCCCGCATTCAGGGCTCTGACACCTGCCTGGCAGGATGCGGGAGGCACAAAGGAGGCTGCCGCGGACGCGAGGGGGGCGGCGGGGAGGGCAGCCAGGGTGAAGGGGATGCACAGCAGGGGTTAATCCGAGCCACCCCCTCTCCAAACCTCCGCACCTGGAGACATCCCTCCAGGACTGCCTCTCCCGGCCAGAGGTAAGGGGGCTCAAACGCAACCCTTCATCATATTGTGGATGAATTAGAGAGGAAAGGCAGGGAAGGAAAGAGGGAAAACCACCCCAGGATGTGGGCCGTCGGAGTCACCCCAGGCTCTCGCTAAATAAACCTCTGGCGCTGTCTTGCTGCGAGGGCTGGGAGCAGCAGTAGGTGGCCAGCAGCGCATTCCTCCCTGGATTCTTGTTTGTGTTGGGGTAGGCTTTCAGCAGCTGGCAATTTAACAGTCAACGGACTAGAAACATGTCAGGCATCCTTTCTTTCCTCAAAATATAGTCCACAGGAAAATAAACCTGCACCTTTTATTTCCTACTGACAGCCTCCCTCTTTTTTCCCCACTCTGAGCAGTCCTGTTTAGGAGCAGGCTCATGTTTGCATACAAAATGTAATGAAGACTCTGAAGCCAACCAACTACCTCATTTCCAACCCGTCGGTCCTTCATTTTGCTGTGTTTGCCTGGGGAAACATGACGCCAGGCTCGCCTCTCCTCCTCCTCCTCCCAAAACCTCACTGTCACAGCAAGGAGCCATTAAAAAGAAAATGCGCCCTGCCAGGTCTGCGCTAATCAAAACAGGACAAATAAACTCTGACACTCAACAACTCCCCGAGTGCCCACTGCCCTGGGTGGAGACTACAGATTAGTTATGAATATGGCAGGCAGTGGGGAATGAGCTCAGGGGGTCTGGAGTCACCCCTCAGTCACCTGTGAACTGTTTAAGATGCCACAACCAAACGCTGTTTATCCAAGATAAAACATGCTCCAAAGATTAGAAAGAGCATCCCTAAATTTTACGTTGTGGTGCTCCCACTAAAGCAATTTGGACTCAGAGCTGCAATTTTATCCAATTCACTGTTCTCTTTCTGTGCTTCACCATCAACAGGGGAAAAGGACAGAGAGGACACTACGGCACCCCCAGTTTCACCCTGTTAGGTCACAGCCCAAAATTTGTTAGCGGTTGGACTCCTCTTCTTTGACACAAAAAGCAAATTTCAAGAAACATAAAGAACAAAACAAGAAACCACAAAAGATTTCCCAGTGGGGTTAAGGTAAGACATGCCAATGTAGCTACACACTCCTATTTCCCTGTTAAAAGGGAAAATTTAGGATCAGCAAATATATAAGAAAATTCCCAATTTTCCTAGAAGGCAACAGAATACCTATGTTGAATACTCAGAAGTAGTAAAACTGCTTTTAATTCTTTCTACCATCATTTCGACTATGAAGTATCAAAAACTAAGAAAAGAAACCAAACGGCAAGCCTCTGTTCCAGACATGAATATTGCTCATCTAACAAGGATTAAGTCACACTTCAATTACCCCTTTGAAAACTGCTGCTATTTGCAAAGGGCATAGTTACAAAAACATTGTAAATGGCTTTTTTTTTTAAAACTCCACAGGCACTTCACAAAAGTCTGAAGTGAGAGAATGAGAGAAGTGGGGAGAAAATATGTTGCTGTTTAAGTAAACTGATTAATAAGAGTAATTAATCGGTTGCTGGAACTGGAAAAGAGAAACTCCGTCTCCTAAGCTGGAAAGTCAGCACAGAAAGGGAACAACCACAACAGTGATAAAAGTGATCTTGAGAGAAGCGGATGGTATTTTTATTTTGTTTGGGCTGATTCACATAGAGAAATGTGCTTTGTACGGCAAAGTGAAAAGGAAAACAGTAGCTGTAGCAAAAGGAAGTGGCCAACAGTGACTTTTATTTACAATTACCAAGAGACAGGCTATTATTGACCATATGTGCCACAATCACCCTCCTTATCATGGGTTGGCCATCATGTCCATTGGGAGCTGTTAATGAACTGGGTAATTGAGCTGCTGACATGTGTTACCAAAACAAAACAATAGGAAGAAGAGACAAATGAACATTTTATTTGCCAATCAGAGTAGGTTCCGCTTTTCAGAGAACTGTGCCTAAGTAAGTGGCTGAATACATAAAACAGTGCATTGAAGGCAAGCAGATGCATGCACAATAATGGTTAACTGACAGCCTATGGCCCATCTGTGCTTAACATTTTGTTAAAGAAATTACTTGACTTGCTAAAGAGACAAATCATACAGCTGCCCCAAGTGCTGCATTATAAGAGATAAATCATTAGCTAAACTGTTTCATGCTTAAAATGACAATGCATATTAACAGTTATGCAGGGACATTTTGTCAGCACAGCTTGATGCAGTTATAACTTACAAAAAATGTGACAGCTCATAGCTATTCAATGATTTCAACTTTAGAAAAGAATGACAGCACTGTGAAAACAATTTCACCGCACAAACAATAGACAATTCACAGGCTCTTCTTTTTAAAAATGTATTTAATTTTTTTTTGAATGATGAAATAATATGGAAAGAAAAAAAAAAAAAATGGCCAGTGTCTAACTGTTCTGCACCATTAATCTGCTAGCATGTACTTCATTCAAAACCACAGAGCATCAAAAAGGAACACATTCCATTTTAAATATCAAAGCCTGCATCACCAGCACTAAGAATAAATGGCTAATTCTCAACTGTGCATGAAAGGATAAAGAATTTCTAGAGTGAAAGGAAGGGAAGAGGAAACTGCAAATACAGCTACAAAAATCTCTTCTTATTCCCCCACCTCCTCTTCCAAGAAGAGATTTGTTTTGTTGATACAAGTAACATTGAAGTACTTAACAGCTTTGCATGTGGGCTTGATTCCACTCCCAAGTTCCACTGCTGTAAATTTGTACTAGGAATTATCAGCACTATTATTCTTTTACATTGAAAGCTAAACATAAAGGAAATGCAATTACCACTCAGATCCTATTGTATAGGTAGTACACACAAATGCGTGTGTGTATAGCCCAGGAAACCTGCCCAAGGGAGAGCAGAACAGACTCATCTCCTCCTGACTGTCACACAGACCAGGGCAAGCCAGACCCTCAGCCAGATTTACCTGAGCACCTGCTCTACATGGGATAAAACAAACACACACAAACGAACAACCCACACACAAAAATAATGTGATTTGGTAAAACTCACGTGGGTAAAAAATCTGTGGGAGCTTTCCCCATCATTTCAGAAGCTGGTGCCCACATAAGGGTTAACTCAGGTTTAATGACTAAATAAAAGTTAAATTGGTAGTTTTCCCCATGCAAATAAGACTGCCTTGCTGACTACATACAGTCTCTATTCAGTGGCCTTCAAGGATTACTCTGTTGTTATAAAAGCAAAGCTGGATCCAGGCAAGCTTCGGCCCTTGCTCAATCTCTCCATCATTCCTAGTAGATCCAGGGAAGGAGTTCAGCAAGAGGAAGCCAGCACTGTGATAACCCCAGGCATGACAAAGCACTCCAGCATGAACCCCTACAATCTCAGTCACTGGACTCCAAGTTACCCTGGACCTTCTCTCTGAATACAGCCTATTGACTCGGAGAGGAGGGCTTTCTGAAAAGCACAAAGAAGAATCATTAGCACGTCCCGTTGATTTTCACTGGGACCTCATGATTGCTGAACTCTAGGGGCTTTTCCAACCCTTCCCACAGGGAGCATCTGCAGCAATGCTGTGAACACGAGTACTGTCTTTAAGCATTTCATCATCTTCTCACTTAAAAAAACCCAAAACATACACAAACTAGGAGATTTCAAGGGAGAATTTACAGAGGACAAAAAAAAAAAAAATCCACAAAGACAAACACCCTGCCAAAAAGACCACCAAAACCAACTTTACCTCCTAAATTTAGAAAAACGCAAAGGAAACTAAATACTCAAATCCAAATGAGTTTTGGAGGTTGATGTTTTAGGCTATATTTTAATATAAAACTCAGGGAGACTTAAGAGGAAAGCTAATCTCTCTTGTACAAATCCCAGAACGTACTAAGAAAGGACTGGCGTCATGTCTTCAAGCCGGTATCAGCTGATGGAAGAGCTGATTGGTAACCAATTAAGACTGAAAACATTGAGTATCCTGGGAGATGGAACTTGTCAGCTGAGAAATTAAATAAAGCAAATGAAGGAGTCTCTGGGTAAATATAAAGACCGTATTTGCGAGTTGAAGCACTGCAAATAACTGAGCTGTCAGCAATCTTTCCTGGGGTAGGCAGTGTGGCTTCTTCAGAATTAAAAATAATCGATAAATTACATTTGTCTCAATCCTTTGCAATAACAGCATGCGAACAAAGCTCCTAAAAAGTTATACGAGATCATCAAACTTTCTGGGCATATCAAGAAAAAGCTTATATACATTTTTTATAACCAGCTCTGTATCACTTCACTGGGTTTTGACCAACTCATAGTGTTGCTAAAAGATGTTTGAAGACAAAAGAAACTCTACAAATGCCTAAGGTAGAAAATCGTGAGACCATTTTAATACACTTCCTATCTCTCTCAACTAGTTCTAGCACCCGAATTAATACCATCCTTGATTCAAAACAAACACTGACAGAACAAGCTGTTGTCGATAGCTTCATCTCAACATCAACATTACAGTCCTCAAAGTTTCTATGGGAAATCAAGGCTATCATCTCCTCTTAAACCCACAGCTGCAGCCAGACCACCCCTCAAGCCACTTTTACCCTTATAGAGCTAAACTGAGTTATATGACCATCTCTATCACTCTCAGGACATAGAATGGTGAAAATATTTCCAGATTTCTTTTTTTTTTTTTTTTTTAGTGGAATATTGTATTTTGTTATTGAATACTCCATTTCCTCTAGAAATCACTTAATTTTGCAGATTTCTAGGTTTTTTGTAAAAGGAAACTAGAAGTACAGACTTTTTTTTTCGCTCCAGACTTCAGTCAATAAAAACAAAAAATTACATTTTTCTTCAGATATTCTTCCTGTGATTAATTTTCCAGGGTACTACCTACTCCTGCCAAATGCTTCTTTTCCAGCCAAATCTGTTAGTAACTCAAGGTCACTCCCATCACAACTATATAAGAATTGGGGTGCTGACCTCAAAATCCATCATTTTCTGTCATGGGACCTGATCCTATTGTGTACTGGGCCCTCCAGTCCAACTGTTGAAAGACAGTCTTTGCCTTTATGGTTGTTCCAGTATTTGGGATGAAAGGACCCTACAATGGGATAGGCAGCAGGGTCCTCAGCATCTCCTTGTGTTACTTCCCAAGGGGTTTTTCATTCCCAGATCCTGCCTTGGGTACCAGCACAGGGGGTGCAAGACTCCTTCATGCATGAGACTTCCCGAAGCACACAATGCTGCTTCCTTCATGATAGTGCCAGTGATGCCATTACAGTAATTAACTTGAGTCCATCTGAGAGCCGGGCATTTGCAGATTCTCCTTGTTGCTTGTCCTGTAGAGTTTGTATACCAATGAACTCCTGGCATCATCCTTTAATTACCCTTTCCCAGTGACTGTCCCCTGAGAGCTTGCAGCACAGCACCTACATGTAACTCAAACTTCTCTGGTTAGGTGAAAGGTGAGCAAACAAACCTCGCAGAAGCTATTATAGCTCTTAAATGCCACCTGACTGTACCATATTACAGATGCTAAATGGACATAAGGAATTAAAACAAGATATTTTCTACTTTTTAAGCAGGCATTGCTGAAATTAAACTGAAATTTAGGCAATTAAAAAAGTTTCATGCACACATACAGTGCAATAAAGAGATTAACACTGCAACTGCTAATAATGAAGCAAGGTATACAGCTTGCTACCTGTTTAAAAGAAACATGGGGAGCTTAATTTCCAAAGAAAACTCACAGTTCTTCAGGCCAGTAAGAAAACCAGAACACAGCCCAACATCAGCCGAGCTCGGAGCGGTCGACAGAAGGGATCTATATGCCATGCTGGGCTGCAGCCAGCTCTGCAGCACCTTTACAACACAGAAAATGCGTCCAGCTGGGAGTCGCTCTTGGTCCATTCTCTACACCACACACACATGAAATTCCCATACATGTGCTCTCATTTACTACCTGTTGGCAGATGCCGATTAATGCCCTTCAAAACATACAAAAATGATGGTTGCTGGTAAATGCTTAATGGCAGAGATATCAAAAACTATTTGACTAAATATACACACACACCTACATCATCTTTGAAACCTCTACAGATATTAATAAAAAATTTAACTCTCTGAATGACTAGCAGACCTAAAAACTGAAAAAGTAACTCTGCACCAATTTTGAGAAATACACATACGGCTTTTCTCAACTATTCTGCCACACACATAAGCAGAAGCAGTAGGATACCTGTTAGTATATCCCGTAGGCTTTGCTTGGACACTAACATTACAAAACATATTTTGACTCATTTCTTTTTTCCTCCCTCCCACAACATTATTAATTTTGAAAGAATATTTGTTCATGAATCAAAATGAAATAAAGTTTTAACTGATATCCAGCCCCTTTAGACAGCTCTGACTTTAACAGAGGTTTAAAATGAGAAATGAAACACGTGTTGATGAGCACGCAATCCACAGCGTGCATGGAGCACAACTTACATAATGCATTATTACACCAATATAAAATGTCAACTGAATGATTGTCTTTGCTGTATTAATTTTGGCAGACTTCACCACAGTACTTTGCATTTTGTAGCTGTTTAAAAGTAACTATGATTTTATGCACTTCCCTAAAAAAATTTTACTGCAAAGCATTTACCAGAAAACTACAAATTAAACAAAACCCAAAAATTAGTTCCATGCACACACAGTGCTATAAAGGGATTAACACTGTGATTTGCTAATAATGAAGCAAGGTATACAGCTTGCTACCTGTTCAAAAGAAACAGGGGGAACCATGGCTTCCTTAAAGCCAGGCAAATTAAACAATAAATAATGTTGCTTGATCATGGCGGGGGGGGAAGAGAATTTTTTAAATCCTCTATTTTAAATCCTCTATTTTAAAATATAATTCCTACATGTGTCTAAAGGACTGTCTACACTACTGTTTCACAACCTTTATTTAACCTACGGACTACGGCAGTCCCCAAGAGGACAGTCTGTGAAACGTCTGCTGGCTATAACCATTCGCTGCCCACCCAGGCTGCAGGGTCAGTCAGCCCCAGCTACTGCACAGCTTTTGGCACAGGGTTGTCACGAAGGTTTTCAAGGCTTGGGGTTCCCACTGCTTCTTTTTTGGGGGGTGGTGTTTTGTTTGAGCATTGTTTTATTGAGGGGGGGTGTTTGGTGGGGTTTTTTTGGGGGGTTGGGTTTTTTTTTAAGTGATTAAAATCACCGAGTTTTAATTGCCACTACGTATATTGTCCACTTCCCAGCTTTCTCTAACACTGTGCAACATACTGAAATATAAGATTATCAGGGGATTTTCCTCAAAAGTGTTAGGTAATCTTATAAATAGGCAAAAATATTTAAAAGTCTGAGCAGAGGGATAAAAATTTAAACTGGAACTCAGACATTCATTCAGTTTCTAACAGCCGCATGGATTTGAGGCTGCTTTGGGCCGTTTAGCTCATCTACTCTGTACTTATTAACAGCTATGAAGCACTATAGATCCAACAGTACACCTCTGGTACGCATCAAGCATATGGGGTACCTTCTGCATCCCACCTGCAATTACAGCCTCCTGGGTCTGACACGCAAGACATGCAACCCAAGGTGCCAGATCCCTAGTTCTAACTAACTTCTCCTCCTGATTATTTTCCATGATTTTCCATTCTCACACCACCTCACCCTGCCTTGCTGTTTCCAAATTTCCAAAAAATCCAAATTTCACTGCTCTTCAGTCTTGCACATTCTGTTAAGACTGGCAGCAATAATCATCTAGTATGAAAATAAGGAGAGACTAGAAGACAACTTTAATTTTATAAAGGCAGAGGTGTGATGTAGGATCTTTGATATTCCAAGCACACAGATCAAGGCAGTACTAAGATATATGATCATTCCATGTAGCATCCCTACAAGATAAGTAGCTGGAGTTTCAATGACTTAAAGTGACAAGACTGCCTAAAAAGAGTATTTAGGTCATGTATAAGGTACAAACCAGATATACTGTCACTTATTTGCTCCTTGCTATTCTCAATGGAAGAGACACTGAAGAATCTAGTTCTTCATCTGAAGTATGAAGTGCAAGTCTCATATTTTAGGTGGTCTCTGAATCCAGCCCCTAGACTCAGATGTAGCCCTCCATCACCCACAGGTATCAGGAAGTTACACACACACAACACGCAAGGTGGATGGTCTTTAATTTAGTTTCTTTTACCCAGATGGGAACCCAATGAAACAGCCTGTGATTTTGTGGAGCATGAAGAGGAGTTCATTGTTAGATGATCTCTCACATACTGAAAATCAATGGCTTTACCCTCCAGAAACAGGGCAACTTCTCTAAGACAAGTGGTCCCAAACAGATTTACAATGTTTAAAACAAACAAAAAATAATAATATGCAAACATAAGAATTGAGGAAAGTTGATAAAATGCCTAGTTTCTTAGCTACAATCTTCCATCTCTCTTCAATCAGCTATCTTGAACTGTTCGACTGTAGGGTTAATTGATAGAATCTATTTAAAGATTTTCTTTGTTTCTCAGAGGTCCTCAACATTACAGGGATAAAAAGAGGCAGATCTGGGAAACACTGTATGTCAACTATAAAACTAGAAAAATTCTGGCCCCTGCTTCCTCTTGCCTTCCACTGCTATTGCACCACTGAACTGAATCCCTGTTTGTTCCACTTGTACACGACTAGAGCACCAAGTGAAGAATTATACATGTGATGCTGGGTTCCCGGTACCACAGCAAGTGAAAGTCTTAATCGCTGTGCCATTAAAACATGTAATGAGAGCACTTTCTTTGGTGGGAATAATACTAGTTCTCCTTGTTTCCGATTTCTCCTGAAAACACTAAAATCCTCCTGCTACTGTACCACATTCAAAAGCAAGAGGGTTTCTTGAAAGCAGACTTTTCACAGCTCCAATGCTTAGCATTTGCCTGCCATCATATGGAACCATAACACATCCTAAAACAGAAGCTTGGGTTTGGCTGCATGCGAGCCATATCTCATGTTTAAGTTCAGTCTGGAACAGAAATACACCCACGATGAATACTGGAAGAAGTACAACCACTAACACATAGCCTGCTCCCCCTGCCTATGCAGACAAGCAGTACGTATTCTGGTGGGCTTTTCTAGAAGCTTAGAAAAGACAAATATTCAACACCCATGGAATTTCAGCAAAAGTTATGCACTTTGTTTGTTTGACAGCAAATTTTTAAAATGTTCATTTTTTCCTCATTTCACACCCTATGGATTGTGAGATGCAATTCTCTGGCTGCTCAAATCCTGCTGAGAGCCACACCAAAGTGTTAAATACAGATTAGGAAGTCAAAACCTGTCCTGCAATCCAGTCGGACAGAGCCTGACAGATGCCCCAGATGCATATGAGGGAGCCTGCCAGAATGAACTCTGCACAATAGCAGAGAGACAGAAAAGAATAAACGCCACATGCTCCCAGCCAGCCTCTTGTGACTGCAAAGGAAAACACAGATCAACTGAGAAACAAGCTCTTTATAGTTTTTCTAAGTGGTTTCCTTTTTATTGTTGGAGAAGCAGGGTAAGGATATCCAGAATCCCAGGTTTAATGCTGCCCAAGGGGATCACAAACCACAGAAACATAAGAGCTACCCTGTGGGGGCTATATTTGTGGACTTTTTGCCTTCACCTACTGTTGGCCAAGTAATCAGTGTTCCTTTATCCCTGGTAGCACGTAAAGTTGTGGCTTTGGGCTCACAGTAGGAGCCTGGAACATTCATTGTCACAATGGATATCAAATCATACAGGAATTCTAGAGAGGTTTCATTGCTGTAATAGCTCACCAACATCTCTGCTGCAGTTTGGGTATCAGTGGGATGAGAACACTGCTCATCATAGAGCTCAAAAGCCTTCATCTCTGCTTTAAAGTCTAAACATGTCTGTGATATGCTTACATCATTAGGTCCTTTTCACAGAGACAGCTGAAGATCTTTGTTGGTACAGGTCCCAGCACAGTGGCAGTCCCTGAACAGGGCTCCTGTTTACCATAGCAATACAAATAACAACAAGTGGCTGAGCAACAGATGGCCTGGAAACATTTCTGATGTTTTCAGTGACCATTACCTTATTCAGACATTCCAGTTAGACTTTCCAAATCTTGGTCTAAGGGCAGTTACCAAATAATACCTTACAAATAAACTTTGACCCAGGTCAACATTCTGGTCAACATTCACTTAATTCTAAGATATATCATCATATATAAATGGATTAACCAACACATGCAGGGGACAACTTCACAGTGAATGGTCAGATTGTGATCTTCAAAGAAGAGCCTGCATCTGTCATTAAAATAACAGTCACGCTGCTCTACTAAGGTACCAGAATTTGGATTGCTAAAATCCTTGCACTGTTTTGAAAGTCTCCTTCAAACATCAGAATTGTTTTCCAAAATTGAAACATCCTGGGGTTCTTTTTTTATTTTATTTTTTTAATTTGACTATTCAGGAAAAGGAGTTTGCAGAAATGGTTTAATCAAAACAGTCTCGTTCAAGCTTCCATGCTTTGTCTTGCTTTTTCAATCCCACATCACTCAATCTTTCCCATATCGTGCTATAAAAGGCACAAAACCAGTAGAAGTTCCATTGAGATTTTCTGATCAGGATCTAAGTCAAGAAAAATAAAGTCGGGGTCTGCATGAGGAAGAGTCTAGACCATCTTCTGATCAACTCACAGTGAGTGGGACATTGTTGTCCATCTCAGAACAGTCATACATTTAACTACACTGACAAAAACAAGCACCGTTCCATCCAGGAACATTACTGCATTTCAGACTTGAATTTTCATTACAACCTGGGAGCATCAAGGTTCAGTAGAAGGTTTGTGATCTTTCTAAGCAAGCCTGGACTTTGTTTTGAATAAAAAATGGGCCTATTTATGCTTTTGCATCAGTCATGTGAAACGTGTGGTTTTGCATGGATTCAATTAGAGACAAGCCTGAGGCACAAGAAGTTCAGATCCTGATCTGGATCCAGACCCACCCAAAGCTGAGGGACATTTAGACTAAGGCACTTGGTTCTTGTCCATCTCCGATTCCACTGTGAAAACCAGGTGGGACGCACTTTCAGCAAAGCCCCACTCCTCCCCAGATTTTTTCAGCTTTTCCAACTTGACGTGTCGGCAGCAGCAGGAGGGTTCATATGGCTTCTGATGGGATCTGAAACCCATAAGACACTGCTTGAGTCCCTGCAAACCAAAACCATGGCATCTTCCCAGCATCACAATTAAGCTTTAAACCATAAGGAAAAAAGAAAACCCAAATTAACAGCCATATTGACAGTTTTATAGACCCCTGAGGGCTCTGCCTACATCCAAAGACGACAGTGGGGCTTTTTTAAATTAAAGTGAATTAGCAATCAAGTTCCTAAGAAGGATTCATTTAATAAATTAAAGGACAGAATTCAAAACAATTCCAAAAGTAATCCTTTGGTCATAAACCATTCTCTGTACAGTGGAAAAATGGAACATTGTCATTCTGAAGCTTAGCTGACATTCAGCAATTTTCCTCTTTTAAAGTAATAGTTTATTACGTTAGTGGGCATCATCTTGCAGTAAACTGATGTTGCCATCAGCTTCATTAAGAGCAAGATAAGCTTCTCATTACTTTCTGATAAGGCCAAGTCTTATTTGGTAAATTTTTGCAACAAGAATTAAGGAGAAAGAATTAGAAGTAAATTTGATCCTGCTGAACCACTGAAGGAATCAAGATTCCCACCCTCCTCCTCAGCTTTTGAGTCCACCACCAACACGCTGAACAAAGTTTTGGCTTTCTGTTTTGCACCCCACGTACAGCATGGTTTCAGGATTCTGTTCCCATGACGTGGGGTGAGCACTCAGCTCACGTTAATTAGCAGACCTCCGTCAGGACCAGACTCTAGCGCAAAGTATTTTACAGGGCTTAAACTCACAGTTTAGCAGCACAGATATTCTCACAAACAAAGTTAAAGTCAATCCAGCAAACTCTTTTGAGTGTTTATATCAAACTCAATGCAGCTACCATTAAAAGTGACGACTTACAGACTCCTAAAATGCCATTCCCTTTAATATGATTTCCTATGGTAACACACAATTCATTGGAAGGCCTTTGCACCTATTTAGGAACAGACAGACTTTCAAATTAAGTTCAGTGGAGCCATGACAGATTATACCAGCAAAGGTTCAGCTGCTCTGCTGTTTGGGTATGTTTCTAATTGATGTCATTTCATGCTTTCAGACCATGGTTGTAACTTGTTGAGGAAGGTAGTATTTGCCCTTCTCCTCGTTTCACATTTCTCCTTCCAAGCTTTCTCCCCTGCCTCCCCTATTCTGTGTTAGCGGAAAAAACAGAATCTTGTTATAGTATTTCATGAAAAATGGAAAGAGGGAATCATCTGTCTCTAGAGGGAGAGGCATGTGGTCGTGGCATTTGTTCAGGATGCTTTACAGGGGAGACCAACCATGCACTGGACAGTTTCTAAGACCAGTAGCTCCTTCTCCATTTTCACTCTTTGAAATGTCCAGTGAGTGCTTAAAAACAATAGATCAAAAACTAACCAAAGAAAAACACATCTGTCTTGCACACAGCCAAATAAGCCCAAGCATTTGAACTCAGCTCTCCCATACCCCAAGCAAGCATCCTAATGCCCAATAGGTGGTAGTTAAGCAGGTGAAGTGGAGGAACTCTGAAAGGACCCACAGACATCTGGTTACAACTTTTCGCTCAGCACCAGGGAAACATGTCCCTTCCTTAAGGCAGGGAGCTGCCCTGCTCACAGCAGATGGGACAGGCACTTTCTCCCCCTACTTCCAATCAGGAATTCCAGGTGGAGTCAGGAAACTTCTCCTAGCTCCGAAGAAAAGTCTGTTTTGTCCAACTGCCAAGGCCTGACAGGAAATGAATTTTGTCTAAAAAACATTGAAGCTTGTCTGTTACAGCTCAAGCTTCTTTCCTCGTATATTTTACCAACACAAAATTCAGAAAGATTTACCAAAAGATTTAATTAAGAGGCTGGAACTGTTCTGGTATAACTGCCCTGAAAAGCAGCAAATTCATTACTGTTTTCAGGAGCACACCAAGGTTTTCCATTATGCTAATTGATGTCTCTGGAGTTTAGGGCTTTCCAGTGCGCAACGTTATGTACCAAATGCACAATTGAGGGCTACTATAGTCAGACTACAAAGGTTAAAAAAAAGTACATCTAACAGATAACCTCTTTTCTGTCACTTCTTGCCACACTGCTTCTCTGAAACACCCATTATTGTACATTATATTTTAATCACCATTCAATGCAAACATGATCTGCTTTAGTGAAGAGTCATATTTGTGATTCCTACAGCTATGCTCTTCTCTTCCCCTCCAAAGCATGGGCAAAGTTGCATCGTTCAAACCAATCTCTTTAGAAAGTCAGGCAAAGTGCCTCCTAAAGGCATCAGAATAACAGTATTTAAAAGAACCGTATTCCACTTTTTTTTTTCTTGCTTGTTTCAATGGGGAGCATCTTAGCGTGGAACTAAAATAAGTCAACACCACGAAGCACAAAAGATCGCAAGGATTTTCTGCAGCATGGGCTTGTCAAAGCAAGCAGGCAGCCTTTGTGTGCTCCGGCACAGCAGGAGCATTCCTCCAGGTCTGAGTGGCAGAGCGCCCCCAGCCGCGGCTGCCCTGCGCGCCGGGGTTCCCACACCCAAGGCGGTGGGAAGAGGAGAAAGCAGAGCTGCAGAAGCAGCGTTGTAAATGGGATGAACTGGTCAACACGCTTCTTAGGAAATGCATGGCTTCCAGGAAGAGTCACGTGGGAAGATTTACAATACCTCCACATCAAAGGGCTTGGCGTTGGCTATACTGGTTCTTTCAAAAGAAAGCCATGTTTGTCCCCTATAGCATCTACTGACTCAAAAAAGAGCGCAAAGATATCCTGAGAATCCTGTATGTCCACACAAAAGTACGTTTTAGCTTTTGATTTAAAAAGGAAAAAAAAACCAAAAAAAACCAAAAAACAAAAAAGCAAACAAAAATAATTTAAATACAATCCCCATTTTCCTTTGCTCCATTACAGATGGCTCAATGTAAGTCTCAATCTTGTAAAGTGTTCTGATACACTTGCAAGTTCCCTCAGTTAAAACTTCACATTTCTATTTTCATTTAACATCTTGCACCGAGGCAGCTTTAAGGATAACGCCTGCGTTAGGAGCGTCAATGGGTGACCCTCCAGTACACACTGACCCAAAGATAAACTTTGACCTGATGTTTGCTAATAACACTTCTTCTTAAGATGCCTTGTTTCTTTTATGAACTACTGCTTGACTCTGGGATCTGGAAGCTGACATGCATTAATATACATCTCTGGGCGCCCTTTGACTTGGCCATCAAGACCCCTTGACCCTAGACTTGATTCCTAAACCCTGTCAATTGTTTGCAAGTGGAAAAAACTTATTTTCTAGTAATAATTAATTTTGTTCATGTTTTATTAAGCATTTCTCGTCTTTTTTAACTTGCTCTTATTTGAACTTGAGTATAATGGACCATTATTTATTTTAGTGGTTTTCCAGATTACAACAACAACAACAAAAAACAAATTTAAAGATACTCCTTTAGAATTTAATCCTTTGTTTTCAAGCTTTGTAAAACTCCCAGTAATACTCAAGTGCCTTTATGTTTCAAAAAAACCCACCCCATGAACAATAATACATTTTAAAAAGCCTCCTTTTGTCCACTGCTTTTCAGATTTATCTGTGTATTTCTGTAGCTTCACAACTTTTTTCAGATAACTTTACCGCATGCTTCAGATGCGATCTCACAGCCATAAAAGCCAAAGGGAAAACTTCCATCAGTTCCCACATCGGCAGGATCCAGCGCCTCGGCTGAGGCACTCTATGCCAGTTTTTAGCCAGCACTTGACATTTTTAGACTTTCTTCTTGAAACAAGAAATTTCTGTGTCTACACAAAAGAGTAGATATGTTTATATTTATGTGTATTTATATGTAAATATATTTCTACACTCTGTACCCTTGGTTTCCTCTGTACTAAAGGAGAGGGCAAGGAGCCCGCCACCAGCCCATCCCCGCCATCCGAGGCATGCTGCCGCTTCCTGGTACATTCCGAGATGGAAATTTCTAATTCCTGGAATCATGTTACATTATGGCAGGAATTGCTACACTTTTGCCTGTTTTACATCAGGACTGAGAGATCGCACAAAGAGAATGAACGCTTTCCAGTGCTTAGATGGTGTATCAAGTGTATGTCGCACACATAGCATTATAGCAATCAGCGTCTGGTAAGGCATACCATCAAATAAAAGGCCTCCAGTTTCAAGAAAGAGCACTGGGACACAGCAAATGAGGGGTTTGAGCAAAACGAAGCAACTAACCTTTAGTTTTGTTCATAAAATGCAGTACGGCCTCAGCAATTATGATGTTATATTCTTAGAGCTGTTCTGTTTTCTTGCTAGACAAAAATATTTCCCAAAAGCTCCAAGAAAATGCAATTAAAAATTAAGTTTTACATTAAAAAAAAAAAAAAAAATCAAACCCTTACACCACCAACCAACACTCACTAAAGAAATTGAAGGGCGAGGACACATCAGGCAATTGCATCAACTAGGATAGACAGGAGCCCGTTCAATAGAAGATGTGCTTAGGTTCCACTTCTTGCTGTTGCAAGGTGAGCAAGACTCCGGTTTGAGGTGGTGGGATAGCCAGATAAGAAATGTGCTTCGACGCATCCTACTGCCCCCTGTGGGGGTGGCATCCCAAGCATTCGCCCCATGTCTCAGGCCCGCTGGCCAACACGCAGGAGCAGCTCAGAGCAGCCTCCAGCCTCAAGGCACACTCACCCCACAGACACGGGGAGCTTTGTCATACACACAGTATCTAGGAAACCCTAGGAGGCAAACAGCAACAATCACGGGTTGTTTGGGATCCTGTTTTGTTGTTGGGTTTTGGGAGTTTTTTGGAGGGGTTGTTTTTAAATTCCTATGCATGTCTGAAAAGATCCAAAATGCTCTTTCCTGCTTCCAGAACAGAACATACCCCAAGTAATGTAGGTTTTGAACTAGTCTTTTCAGGTCTTTGGGCCAGACAGCTCCCGTGAATCAGGCAATCAGACAGATTTCTGTAGGACTAAACCATGAGTAGAAACTACTGCAGCAAAGAAAGGAGGCCTGCTCCAGGCCCTGGCAGGCATCATCTCTTCCACTGACACACTCTGAAACCAGGGCTTTCTTGGTTTAAAACCAAAAGTTAAGGAGGAAGCAAAGCTCCCTGAAGCTCGTGGGACTGAGACTGAGGCAGGTATCCTGACTCTCCAGGTTTCCCCAGAACAGGGTATTCAAACCCAAAATTGTTTATTGTTATTATCAAATAACAGATAATGCACACCATGGGATTTTAATGCCTTCTGTTTTCTTCTTCTAGCTCAGCTGACTCCATCCAGTCATCCTTTCTTTGTGTCATTCGAAACATGAATTCCTTTGCTTCCTTTTTCAGTCCTATGCTCCAAATTTTAAGTCAGCAAAGCCTATTAAACTGGTAGACTACCCAACAGAGTGGACACCACCTCTGGGATGTGCACTAACCTTCCTTGCTCCAAGCAAATACAGCTGTCCCCAGGAAGTTAGAACAGAGCACTTTCCGTTTGCAGCAGCAGAAGCTTAGATAATATTTTCAAACAGTTGAAATCAAAGGAAAGAGACAAGGAAACCAGACCAGCTACTGAACTACGCTAAACAGGACTTCCACTGCTGTGTATCCTGCTCCAAGTCCAGCTGGTGATACAGGCAAGACAGCCTATATGCTTCTAGAAATCCCCTCTATTTTCAGGTGATGCAATGATCATAGTACTATAGAATGGTTTGGGCTGGAAGGGACCTTAAAGATCATCTAGTTCCAACCCTTTGCCATGGGCAGGGACACCTTCCACTAGACCAGGTTGCTCCAAGCCCCATCCAACCTGGCCTTAAACACTGCCCAGGGATGGGACAGCCACAGCTTCTCTGGGCAACCTGTGCCAGTGTCTCACCATCCTCACAGTAAAGAACTTCTTCCTAATGTCTAATCTAAATATACCCTCTTTCAGTTTAAAGCCATTCCCCTCTGTCTTGTCACTATCTGCCCTTGTGAAAAGTCCCTCTTCAGCTTTCTTGTAGGCCCCTTTTGGTACCTTAAGGTCGCCTCATAGCTTTCTCTTCTCCAGGCTAAACAACCCCAACTGTCTCAGCTTATTTTCATAGGAGAGATGTTCCAGCATCTGATCATCTTTATGGCCTCCTCTGAACTTGATGGTACTTTATCAGACTTGATATATTCAGAGGAATCCTTATAAAGCCTTATCCTCATCCGTCTGTAATATTAATAAAGTTCTCCTGTAACAGGAGAACCTTTTAAAACCAAACAAAATAAATTTATTAATTTAACTCCAATAGACTATAGATAAAACCCTAAGGACACTAGGAGGGATCCATACAAAAGTAAGAAGTCATTGGTTCAGTACAGTTATTCCAGCTGGAATTCTTAGACAGTGAAGTGTTCATATAATGCCAGTTTTTCTATTAATATGTAGCTTTGAAACTATGCTATGTCTGACATACACAGGAATCCTTCTTCTTTTCTTCTCTTTTAAAAAGAAAAATAAATATAGTGGCCACTATAAAGGAAAAGTTGGTATTTCTTCTTGTACGATGGCAGAACCCTTCATACAAGCACAACCACACTGAATAGTCTTTTAAATTATTTGTTAGCCAGAAGCTCAAAGGAGGGTGCAACATAGCCAGGAAAAAAAAAAAAAAAATTCCCCCTGGTTAAAATTTAGCATGCAAGATCTCAACAAAAGTGATTTTTGACTGTGCGAACGCTTTTGTTTTCTCAACAACAGCAACAAAAAACGATTTCTTCTTTCTCCTCCACAGTAAACCATTACCAGCTGTTGATGGAGTATCTTTTTAACACGCGTGAAGTCATGTTATATATTCTCCATTTAGCATGTAAAAAGCATTTTTTGCTGCAAATCCTTGACTACCTTATACCAATAAATCCAAGAGTATCGTCCAATCTTGTTATATGGCTTAAGGTTTATTAACTCAAGTGGGGTTCCACCAAACAGGATCGTGCTGGAGACTCGAGTTACCTTTACGCAAAGGTGACTGCAGCATCATGCTCAGACCTATGCAAAGCCTTTTGGCATATTTTGCCCATACTAAGCAAGAGCCACTCTTTCTAACTAAATTCCATTACACATTTAAAAAAAAGAAACAGGTAGTTAAGTAATGTTGTAAAACTTCACATGTTTCAAGATGGTTTTCATCACACACTTGTGTTCATGTGTCCATTATCACACAATTCTCTGCATCAGCTGGATCAAGATTAGAGCAGTTCTCCCACAGTGCGTTACTATCTCCTTGTTTCAATAATGGTGCCAATTCAGTGCAACTATGAAGACAAACTCAGGAATCTTGTCTTATGCCAGGACCTTAAAATATGCCTGTTTATGGGCACATCCGTTTATGCAAATAAAATAGTGTATTTGTTTTGCCTGTGTAAATTCAGGCCAATGGAAAATTAAGCCCTGTGGGCATAGTTTAACCAACAATACAAAGAAAACTGTGAGGCAAATCTGAAACTTTGTCCTTAACTTACCCTGTTAGGGCAAAATAAGGCAGGAATCTCATACCATGTGTGCTACAACTCTTAGGTACAATGGCATATGTTAAGTAAGGAGAGTTGCAGCCTCCCCTCTTAATCTTATTGTTTACTGTGGTTTAAAGTCTGACCCTTAACATTATATGTGGTTTAAAACTATATTTGGACAAAAGAGAGTAAAAATGACTCTCTCAGATTCACAAATGTTTGTCTTTAAGGTTTGTTCCAGAGGAAACCATGTGTGCCTTAGCTTGCTCCATATGCAAACCCTTACATGATTTTTAAACATGCTAATGCTCACATTCTGCATTTCAGGTTAATCACGAAGGGTTATTTGTTGGTTTTCTACTAGCAGCTTGCCTACAATCCACCAACCCACCACTCTTTATGTATATATGTTGAATAATTATGAAGCAGTGAGTATTTATCACCTTTTCTGAGCAGTAAGCAGAAAGAAATACAATACTATTACTTCCAGCTACTGGCTTTCCCAAGATAATTAGATAACACAGTGGACTGAAGCCTTGGTTAGTCCAATGCTGTTCAAGTTAAGTGATTGACATGCCTCTGTCTGGCTGCTCTATTAACTGTTTCATTTTGTTGCTATTTGCAGTTTGCTTGGCTAATACTTCGAACAAATACAGACTGTTTCTTTAGCCCCTTTTTTCTCTTTGACCTTCTCCTGCCCATTTTCTTTGAGTCACTTCAAACTGCCTTGAAAAGGCCTGTTGAATACGCACAGTCCATCAGAGTCCCAGGTTCATCCCATTCCTTGCCCTGAATGCTTTACTTCAAAGATGGGCCGCATTCTTTAATTGCCCTTTGAATTAATATCAAAGGGTCACAATGCGAGTGCCAAAAGAGAAAGAGGCTTTAATGAAGCAAAGAGCTGCCATTCATTTGCAGATAAGCACGTTTTTATGCCTGACTGGTCACCATGGCTAAATGCTTCATGAAGAGAAGGCAGGGCAAGGCAAAGAGACTTTTACTTAAGTGGTGATTAGTTCAAACAAACAAGAGTAAACAAATAAAAAACAACACAAACATCCCAACAACAGAAAATAAGTTCATATGGCTGAATGTGTTAAGAAACAACCAACATCCTATTGTGCTAATAAGGCCACTAACCCTTTGCAAAATGCTGGGGTTCAGCTCTGCAGAGCTCTGGCTCAGCCTCTGCACCAGCCTCCTTGTTTCCCCTTCCCTTCCTCAAAAAAATCATTTTGGGGGTTAAACTTCCACCCTTAGTCTCAGACCAAAGACACAAATTGTTTTTATACATTTGCTTCCAGAAGTATTAAAAAATAAATAAATAAATAAAATAATTCTCTGACTTTGCAATAAGAAATAAAGAAAAGGAATCGGCAAGTTTACTTTGCCTAATTTTCTCTGCAATTGGGCATGTTTGGTTGTTTGCATTTTAGTGCCTGTGAAATAACAAACTCTGTACTTAAATTATTTATTGATTTACATTTTGCTAATGTGTTCAGTACTGTGCTAAACTGTGTGAGTGTCCATCTTAATTGTTTAAAGTTCTCCAATATTTAGTCAATTTCAATACTTGGGGATTTTTTTGGTTGACTGGCTGGTTTTGCTTATTTGAAACCTATGAAGCTGCACTAAGAAAACTTGCTCAGCTTCTTAATCCTATCTATGGAGTCTTCTATTTTCTCTTTAAAATACCAAAAATATAAAATTAAAATGAGAAGCTTTAACATGCGTTGTAATGCAATTATAGCCACAATGCAAGTATACAGAAACAAGAAATTCACAGGTGTCCGCTTTATGAATTCTGACTTATTATTTATGGACTCCGGTTTCTCTTTGCACAAAAATAATAACTTACTTAACAAATAAAAGGTTGTTTTATTGCAGTAAAGTTATCCCCCCATGAAAGAGGATTAGCTATACTCATGACAGTATAAAAGTGCCTTATAAGTGCATTCACATCAGGAATTGTGCTGGTATCCCCCATAACAAGGTTGTAGGGGTACAAACAGCCCAGAAAAACACAGAACACTTTTTTAGCCCTACTTCTTCAAAAAGGATTTCTCATTAATACTGCGTACACTGAAGCCTAACCCTGTGTGTAACCTGTGACAAGACTTTCCCTTACTGACACTTCCTGTGATTTATTTTTTTTTACCCCTCCGCCACTACCCTACTCCTGCCTTGCTCAGCAAGAGAGCTCATCACCCCGATCCCGGCTCTGAATCTTTATTACTCACCAGAACGTGAAGAACTTTGACCTTAAAACATTCAGCTGGAAGCTCAGTACTGACAAACACTGGAAAAGCATCTTGCATTTGTGGAGAGAAGCAGCATAGTAATGAAAAACACGCAACAGAAGAGTGGAAAGGTGTTAGCTGCAGAAGAGGGACAGAAGCGACTTGGAAGTTTTGGTGCCAGCATTAGAATCTTTTTCAGAATATAAAGCCATATGCTGAGCAGATTGCGAGGAAACAGCTCAATTGTACTGCCTTAAATTAATGGCACTACTGAAACTTTAATTTGGATATTTCTTTGAGCTAGCCTGGTTTTTAATGCTACTTTAATACTTGTCCAGATGCTAGAAACTCTGGATTATCTCTGAGATTTATTACAGTAAATGTCCAGCACCACCAAGGTTGTACTGTTCTTCTAAAGCCTGGTGCTCTTCTGTTTCTGAAGCATTACATTTTCCAGCACATTTTAAAAAAAAAAAAAAAAAAAAAGAAAAAAAACCTCCAACTAGTTAATTTATTTTTCCCTACATTTTCCATATTTCAGAAGATTAATTTCACTCTTCCTCAAATGCTCACAGTTCTGTACATTAGGCTAGATTACAGTTAGCCGGGAATGAAAGACATACTGTTCAATTTGAATTCCTCTTCTAGAAACCACAGCACATCTGACTTCTCTGCAACACCAGCCTCAGTAGAACACCAGAAGTGAAACTACATCACACTACACTTAGAAATAGTTACTTATACCGCACTCCACTGGTGTAATGTGAACATTTTCCACATGTGCACAGGCAGCATGCTTAAGAGGAGGGCTGTGGGGACAGCGGGTCGAGCAGCAGATTGACACATGACACAAACTCAGGGCTTGAGATGGCAAAGCCATTCCTGAGGGCTTGATCCAAGGCCGAGGGACTGGCTGCTTGGCTGGCTCACAGCACTGAACCATGCACCAAAACAGCCTCCTCCATGCCACAGCCTCACAGAAAAACAAAGGGCAGGTCAACCTGCATGCCATCAGGTTTGTTAGCTTCACAAGCAGAAGATGAAGCTCAGACACAGACATCAGGGCTGCAAAGCTGGCACAGCCCTAACGTCACCACTGTGCAGGATCTCATGGCTATCCACAGCCATCATAGATACTACAGGACCATTACAGGAGCTGAGACCCTACGTTTTGACCAACACCAGGTCAGAACTAATGCAAGTCAACCACATTTACCCACACACTAATTGCCACAATTATTATATTATTGAAATAATCACCAAACATGTAGACTATCCTCTCATGACTAGGAGTACAATGGTATTCACAGTTTGTATAGATGATCTTTAATACAAATTGCTCTTACTCATTAATACACAGTCCAGAAATACAGAAAAATGTCACAGTTAAAATTCCTAACTGTATTTTATAAATTGCATATGCAAAGCTAGATCTGGAGTTACAGGTCTCCAATAAGGATAGCTAGACTTCCCATTGGGAACATACTAAGTATCAAGCTAATAAAATAAAACAAATAGATGTTTTAGATGCTTTCTATCTTTCAAATTTAAGTGACATTGCTTTACCCTTATACATTTTAAAAAACCCAACCAAATCATAAAACATTAAAACAGGAAAAAGTGGATTTCGCTATTAATTCTTCATTTTGTCTGATGTTATTCCAGCTTCTAGCATACATAAATACATAAAACGTATTTAGAGTTACAGTAATAACTGTTCTAAAATAGCCTACTTGACAGGCAAACCAGAAAAAACATTAGTCAAGCCATCTTACCTACTCATTACCATAAAAATAGTTAAATCGCTTTATTTTGTGAACCAGAGGAACTCTTTATTATTGTGATTATCATTATTGAATTATCAAGAACCACCATAAAATTTAAAATGTAAGCAAATGGATTTCTTAGTGGTTTGTACAGAAGTTCTTTACTGATACAAAGCAAAACACCACCATTCATAGATACAAACCACTTTCTGCATAATGGGGGCATGAACATAACCATCACTACTCCCCCATAAATAGTTAGCTGTCCATCCAGTACTTGCCAGGGCATGTGTGCTCCTGGGCAGTATTTTCCTGGAAGTGTTGTGACAAATAATACAGGACTATATTGTGATAACTGGATTTAACTATTTTCTACTTTCTGTCATCTTTTCAATATTATTTGTGGTTTGAGTTATCACCTAAATAACTTAACCATCAGGCTTCAAACTCTGATTATCCAGCTTTTTCTATTATCTGCAACTTCAGTAGTAAATTCCATACAGAGCAATTCAATACTAACAGTGGTTTTGTGTAAGTATTACTGTTACTAAATAAAGAAATAAAATGCACATAATGAAAAAAGGAATCAAACTACTTCAGTGCTTAATAATCACCATAATCTTCAGGAAATTCAAAGTACTCAACTACTACTTGAAAGAAAGCACTCCCCTACTATCTACGTACTACATGCAGAAGTAGAGAGTCCCAAACCTGATACAACCTGCTGTTTGCAACCAAGAGTGACTCATCGCCATTTCAGTAAGTAGTTGAAACCCAGATGTTAAACCTCTGTTGACACATTCCTAATACCATATTCGACTTAACACAGAGTTCTCAATACAAATCATATTGCTGTTCAGCCAACTTGAAGTTCGCCGGGACAGCACGTCCATGAGAGCACCCTTCATGTGGTTTATGTAGAGCCTAATGCAGGTGGCAATGTCCTTATTGATCTCCTGCCCAAACCCTACCTGCTGCTGGGACATCTTATCAAAATCTTTTGGTCTTCTTTAAGAGCCTAGGAAGTTTCTGAGTTAAGTTGAACAGACAAATCAGCATCTGACTTTAAAAAAAAAAGACTCTCCAAAGAACATTGAAGCTGGAAAACAAATCAGATCTTAGAAAACATAAAAACCTTAAAGTTCAGGACTGAGTTTCTACAAAAACTTCTAACAAAACCAAAATCTATGGGAAAGCACCTAGATAAACTTTTACTGTGCCATCAGTTCTCAAGCTCCTCTGCAGCAGGACAGCTGCTCTCCCAAGGCCTCCAGCTCTAACACAGCAGTCCCGGAAAATGCAAAAAGGCTTTAGACATATTTTCCAAAGTTTTCTGTATTGAATTTTTATTTTATGAAGTTCATCCTTCCTATTTAATTTCCAGCTACTCCAAAGTTGTCAAGAAGAGGATTTATATGTGTTAAAGGAAAAAAAAAAATAAAAAAAATGCTCTTTTTTCCTCTACAAGTCCCATGGTACATCTGCTTAACCTTAAGTCCAAATTAACAAAAGGGTTTGAGGGTTTTAGTCTGGAAATGTTCCGTGACAAACTTATCAAAAAACAAACACTTCAGACAGTTACAGAATAAGGGCTTCTAGTTTTCACACATACAATACAACCATCTTCAAGGAAAGTTAGAAGCCATATAAGAGAATGAAAATGTGACCATATGTTAATTCTTTAATCTTAAAAGACCATTGCTGTGACCCCAAAGCACATGCTATGATGTAATCTGCCCTATGTGCTCAGCCCAGAGGGCCCAATTCTACTCCCATTAAGGCAGCGAGAAGCTTGTATTGACTCCAATAGAAGCAGGCTGCTCCACAAGCAGCTACCAGCCGAGGATGGCAGCATTTAGTTGGTCTTAATCAAACCACCAATTCTGAACCACAGAAAATAGTTCGTGATCAAACAAAACATCACCATCACTTTGAGAGTTAGTGAGGAAGCAGGAGGGGGTCACCTGAAACACTGGTCTGCACTTAATACCACAGAGACCCCAGAGCACAGGCATTTTAGATGAACCTTATTTTTTTATTTCCCCCTTAGTCTCCAATAGATCTCAAAACCTTGAAGCCACTTTTCTGATCCACCATAAAGAGCAAGCAGTGACTGCTGTGCAAGGTAACAGGATTTAAAGAGGAAAATAAATGGGATCCAAAGAAAATTTCCAAAGAGCTATCCTGCTGACAGTCTCAATAGAAAACATTTGTTATGAAGTAATAAGAATTTACATAATTTTGGGGAATAGCTTTTTTCAAAGTAATTCTCTTTTTCACCTGCTTAGGACTTGACCATGTATGGCTTTAGTTAAGTTTTGTTGATGGCGGCTCATGTTTAACCAACTGGTTTTAATTTACAAATTAAACTTGTCAGAAGTAGAAATCCTTTCCCTTGGAACCTTTCCAATATGTCAAGAATTAATTCTAATGAAAACGGCATTGCCTAAATGCAGGATGGCCAGTTACTTACTTTATTTACACAAAGTCCTTCTCAGTTTCTTTGATAAAAGCAGCTAAATCTTTTTCCTCTTTCATGTTTTGTCAGCACTTGATTCCTTTTGTCCCCTGGCTATTTGCCTAGCTGTGGACAATAAGGCAGGAAGAATAGAAGCAGATTGTTGGAATGGCCCTCAATAAACCTAATTATGACATGTTGACTGCACTCACCATGACATATTCAGGAGATCCAGGCTTATTCAATTACCCTTGCCAGGTTTCTCTTTCAGACCTAAAGTTATCCTTTGACTGTTTGTATTTCTGAACAGTATTCATGTTCATTGTGAAAGAAAATCCCCTGGACTTTGAGGGGTTTCTAAGTTGATGCTGTTATTCTAGCTAATTTTTATTAACTGAATGATAATATGATAAAGAAATAGACTTTTGTTATGTAATAAGAACAAATCAGTGTGTGCTTAAAGTTACACCTTTCTTTCCTTCCCTCCCTCCCCTCCCCCTGCAGAAGACTGACAGTACCCATAACTTGAGTTAATAAACAAAACTGTCTTCTCAGCCTGTATTTAAATTTCAATGACACGAAATATAACCTCACTGAAAACTTTTGGCAGCCCCAGAAATCTTCCTAAAGTAAAAATTACACCATCGTCCTTCCCGCAAACCTCTTTATCCTCAATATCCAACAGCAGCTGAGGTGCGCAGCGCTGTCAGCACCAAAGACCATCTTTTCACCCATCCCTTAATGTCAACAGCTATTTCTATATCTGTTTGAAACAGTGTAGACAAAATTTTTCATTACAAGTCAGACTATACATTGGGGGTGCAGTTTACTCCATGGAAAAACCATTCAGGAACTGTGCCAACAGTTTCTGCAAGGCCATTTTAAAGAAGCTATGTGTCAAGTGGACAAAAGAATGAAAAAAATGAAGGAATGCTAAATGGAGAGAGAGAAAAAAGCAGCCCTGATCAAACTCAGCTTATATGTCAAGCGGCTCCCAAAGAATTTATATTCATGTCTTTATTTCAAAACACTGCTTAGTTATAATTAACTGTTTTGATGCTACATTGTCTGCTATTTCCCTGAGCAGCTCCTGTGATTTTAAATTAACAGAAAGTCTGCAAAACAAACTACGAAAAGAAAAAAAGCTTTAAAGATATTGCATGGATCACTTCTTTTTAAGATAAGCAGCAGATCAGATTTAGTCATTACTGACACTTCACAGGTGAGAAAAGATACTTTGCCCAATTAAAAATAAGTACTTCTAGTGTTTGATGTAACAGCCTCCACTTTTACTTTTCAGGACTGCCCCAGCCAGTAAAGTCAGAGCTAATATTCTAAGCCTTTCCCACCAGCTTTGGTGCTTGCTATCACTGTATGATCCTCTGCACAGAAACACTGCAAGAAACAACCACCACAAAAATTGCTTCCTTACTTCATCCTACAACAGGCTGCCAACTTCCCCACATCCCACAGGCTAACTGGTCTGTGTAAACCAGAGTCTGGGGAAAAAGGAAAAAAAAAAACGTGAAAATATTGTTTCTGACATTTCTTCACACTCAGCCCTCTAAAGGACACTTTTTGGAGTGAGAAATTCTGATCCCCAGAGAAGTTTGGTATCTCGGCATTTGTTTTCCTTCTGGTTAAGAACAGAAATCTGAACATGCCTCAATAGCAGAAAACTGCAGGGGAAAAATCTTCTTAAATACATTCACTTTGTCTCAAAAGCAAAAAAAAAAAAAAAAAGAAAAAAAATGATCAGGCCTTTAATCTTCATGTTCTAATGGTAAGAGCTTAAAAATTCGTAACAATTTTTCTTAAACATTAAACATAAATATTCAGTTTTGTTAAACATTGAAAAGTTTACTTTAGAACAAAATGTTGCTGTAATTGCCATGATCTGATGGGAGTTTCATGCTCAATGTACCCATATCTTCCTAGCAAAAAACAGTTCAGAGATCTTCTGATCAGCACAACCTCCAAATAGTATTTAGAAAGACAACAGCACAAAGTATTTCAAAGGACATCAACTGTGCTCACATGGAGTGATGCCCAAATGTCTTGGATATAGCCTAGTTTACTAAATTATCAGTCACATGGAACATATTCATAGGATTGGGTTTTGTTTGAAACTTGGAGTCTGGGGTTGGTTCTTTCTTGGTTTGAGTTTGTTGGGGTTTGGGGTTGATTTTTTTTGTTGTAGTTTTGCTTTTTGTTTTGGATTTTTTTTTTGGGGGGTGGTTCTGGTTTTGGTTTTTTTTTTAAACTGGAGACTTTAATGAGTGCTGACAGTGAGCCCTCTGAGCAGCAAAAGAAACTTAACATGCATAAAATCCTCCGTTTGCATCCTCTTACTAACAAAAGCAGGTACAGCTTTGCTTAAATTGTTTAATACACATCTATTGTAACAAGTACATGATTTTCTTCTGGCTGCACAATGTGCCTGGTCGGACTTGGCTCTGCCCCAGCACTGCCTCAGCAACTCCATAGTTTACATGTGTCTGCTGTGTATATCTGTAATGTTTGTGCATGCAGAATATGTCACACATCCAACAAGCAGAAGTTAGAGAGCACCATTCTTAAGATCTGTAAGGCTTCCTAACAATACATTTAGGGTACTAATACTAAATAAACACATACATCAGATTGAAGTGTGCTCCATCGCCATATTACAGAAGATGTATGAAAAGTGAACAGAAATCTTTCAAATTTACCCCAAAACATGGCCTTATTCATTTCGTAACTTGTTCTATATAATTAAATGAAGATCCTCTATAAACAACAACTATATCCCCAAAGCAAAATTAAAAAAAATAACTACACCTTACAACACAAAGAATCCTATACCTGGCAGTACATCCTACAAGCACTTGCTTAGGAAAAAGTCGTCAGTTGTTCAAACTGTACAGAATTATCCATGAAGCCAGAGTCAGATCTCTGTTACACTGCTGGAAATCAAAGGACTTTGACAGAGGCACCACTCTGATCTGATGCCAGCAGGCATCAAATCTGATGCCAGGACCAGAATGTGGTCTTAAAACATATACTGTATTAGGGCACTAATCCCTGTCAGGTTTTTTGGAACATATATGTGGAAGTACAAATTTGTAATGTCTCAGTCCATTATTTTATGTTTCACAAGAGTAATTAGATCAAGTCAGTATCTCAAATTATGCTGGTTTCCCCTTTGTAACCTATCAAAACATACAAAAGGAGATTAGAAATTGTTCTCTTACTAAAATTGGAATCAGTGATACACAGCAACTACAGAAACATTCAATAAAAAGGAGACGTCGGTGACTGAATTTAAGTGTACTGAATCTGATGCTGAGCTCTTTACAGTGCTTTGTTTTCCATGCAATCAAGGGCAGAGACAGATAAATGACCAAATACACCCTGGATATTTGCGTAACAGAAACTTGCCTGTGGCACATATTCCATGAGTGATGAACGCCTGATGAAAAGTGGTAGCAAAATAAGAATCCCTCCTGGTCCTCAACTTTCCTCTATCTCAATCTCTGTCAAGCTGACAGTGGTTTAAATTACGAGAAGGAATAGAGTAAAAATAATACCCTGAATTTATCTAGTACTTTCCACTAGGGACATCAAAGGACATTTTATTTATTTATTTCTATAAAAATAAGTAAGTGCTTTGGAGATGAGAATACAGAGACGTGATCATGGTCGAAAAAGTTATATTCAAATTGCAAGAGTTTAAAAACACTCCAGGCAAGTGGGAACTAAATTCTCTCATTTCCCAAATATATTTTAAACTTTGTAAAACTGATGCAAAACAAGGACTATTACCCAATTCCCACTAACTGCCTAAGACTATCAGCCCACAACAGAACCAGAATCCAAAATGCTTCTCTTTACTTTTGAAAAAGTAAATTCCCACTGACAACAGTCTACCAAATTCAAGCCTGTTTTCTCATTTTCAGCTCTAATTCCTATTTATTCTTTCATTATTTTTCCCAAAATGAAAGATACAAATAATTGTAACTGACTGTTCACAGACTTGATTTTCAGAGAGATAAATGGCATCGTGCCATGCCAAAAGAAAACACATGAATAGGTTGAGGTATTGTGTGTTTGAAAATTATTATAAAGCAGCATCTGTTCAGATGATCGTTTTCCACAACTGCATGTATCTTTGTTCTGTGCTCCCTGATGCTCTCCTTCGCTTTGCTAAAAGAAACTCTCTCAGCAGCAAAGCTGAACTCATCTGAAAGCCCCAATGCAGTGGTTGCCCATCTTTTTTTCCACTTAGGGAAGCATTCTTCAATAGGTGTGCAAACACTCACATAGCAAATTTAAGCCAATCGACACTAAGCCAGCTTTTCTCAGCTACCTTCCACTGATGGTTTCAAAGCAGTCCATAGCCTCTGTCTATATAAACTATGTAACACACTCCTAGCAGATATCACCGCAACTGCTTCTGTTGTGGGCAAATCATTTATTTTCCAGCTAACCCTCACAGAAAGCCCATTTCCTCCAGACAGCCTGACTGAAGCCAAGGATGCCTGAGTATGTATGACAGGCTCGAGCCAAAAGACAGAGCATGCAAAATCTTCCCTGTCATCCCAAAGTCTAGCTTTCCATTCTTAAAGCCATCAAGCCAAACACAATATGAAACAGTTACTGAAACATGTTATTGCCAGCTTGTTCATGATTACTGGTTCTTCTTCCCTGCTGAATGCCTAGCTAACTGAATGAGGGTTGTCATGAAGAATGACTCAAATTGTAAGTCTGGCACAGCTAGGCAATCAGGATAGGAACACGGAGCAAGCACGCAAACAACCACCACTGATCTTCTTTTGCAGGACTCAAGTCCAAATACAAGCTAGCACCAAGCATGCTTTGAGAACAGCCCACCCAAGCCTTCTCTGATGCTCAGATGCTACAAGCTTCATGAGAAAGGTGACCCAGCACCCCCTCTCACAGCTCTGCTTGATGACTGGCGTCATGGTGGCGCAAGCTGTGGGATGGCACGTGCTGATGCTCACGTACCACCCCTGGATATGGGCTGGCAGAGGGCTTGCTCTCTTGCCTGTACAAGTATTTCTTGAGTATTAGAGCCAAAATGCTGCAATATTTCTTTTGTTCTGAAAGGTGACTGTCTTTTGCTATCCCACTTCCCAGAAAGTCAATAGCCTTATGTGCATCAGCAGGAGGGTTGGCATAGTTTAGGCTTGTGGCATGGATAGCTCTGCTTTGCGGTATTGGAAAATAAGAGCTGCTTTCTCCATTAGACATCCTCTGGTTTCTCTACCTTTAACAAAGGCTGATGTGACACAGACTGATAAAGTAACAGTATTTTTTTTTTTGCATGCCTCCAGAGCACAGCCTTACAGGTAAGGCCAAAACTGCTGCTTAAATCCAGTTTTGACCTAGATAAATGACTCCAGACTGCTGTATTTAACATCCTGCAAAGAAATTCCTAGGTTAAAAAAAAAAAAAAAAAGTTTTAAAATTCGCAAAATGAAAGCACAATGTAAGAATTGAAGATTGAAGAGCTTTGTCTGAATGCTATTTGGAGTTTCTATTTCCTATCACGCAAGCATCCCCATTACAAATCCTGGCACTGTGCATTACATACTGACAGACATGACGTTCAGTGGCTGCTTTAATGCACAGCAGTTATATCCTTGGACTACTTCTATTAAAACACATCAGAGCTATTTTCCCACCTAAAAGGCAATTTATAGTATATGAATAATGAGTATTTTTGGAGGAAGAGAAGTAGATATTCCTTAGGAACACAGTTAAAAAACAGCTTCCTCTTTCATTTGGCATGGTACCTTCCCAGCAAGGCAGAAGTGGAATTTCTGAGACCTCTTTATGAATAAGCAATAAATGACTCATGAGATGGGATAAGTTAGTACCTTCCAAAAAGGCACATCAGCTGGAGACAAGAGATAGTTCAGGCTGGGCACCTCGGTTTGCACATGATCTATAGCCTCCTCTGCTACAGGAGGAGAGAGACAATTCCCAGGATAAACAGCTGTCCCCATCTTACCTCAAGAAAAACCTGTCAGGAAAGAAAGAGCCTCGCAAGTTTTTACTTTGGCCTTTGAAGTTCTTCCTTGGCTGACTGATGCTCGCCCATACATAACTAGAAGAAAAGACTTCCATTGTGTTGCTCTTCACACCAAGCATATTATTCTCCAGACAAAAGCTTTCAAGTCTAACTTTTAAACACACCTCTCCTTAGGGTGTACTCTTTCTAAGCCATAAAATCGTTTTTGTTCATTAAAAAAAGAAAAAAAAAAAATAGGCAGCTTTTCCCCCTCAGGCAATCTACTCTTCTTGGTGGGGTTTTTTTTTATTACTTTTTGCAAACGGATACCACAGATGCACGACAGTTAGCAACAGAACAGTCAGCTCTCATCCTCAGAAATACAGTATTTTTCCGCAACATAGTCCCCAGTGGCTTATCCAGCACAGCTTTAAACATGAAATACAACCACTGTAGGAACTCCCTGGTTTTAGACGAGACCTGATGAATAATCACGCTCCCTGAAAACACCTCCAACATCTGGCAACTTGCTGCTATTTGCAGGGTCTGTGAGCTGGGTCAGGGCAGAGATGCAGGAGCAGGGCAGGGGGTTAAGCAATGAACATGCTCAGCACCTGCTTGCTCTCTGCCTGATTCTAATCAGTATTCTCCTCTCATGCCCAGGAATGCTAGAATTCCCCAGTTTCCTAAATGAAAAAGAAACAAAAAACTTTTTCCCCCTTAAAGAAAGGATGGAGGGAAACCCTCTTAGTTTAGGGTCTGACCAAATTTTGTTAAAGACACTGCAAGTCTTGCCATTAAATTCAGGAGGCTTTTTTGAGGTTTCTGAGAACTCTCACGTGCTTGACACTATTAGAGGAATTAGTGGTGTTAAAAAACAAATAAAAATTAAAAACACAAACCAAACCCCACAACTTCATGGTTTAAAAATCTGACTGTGACAGTGCCATTTTTCTCGAACCTGTAGAAATCAGTAAAAACTGTTTGTATCAGCAACTCTGAAAATCAAGTCTTGCGTTACTGCAAATTGTACTGTACTTGCACATCCAGAAACTTTTCTTAAGACCTGTTGGTAAGTTCAAGCCAGTCTATCAGCTGGAACTGGCTCCTCAGTTTTTTGGCTCATAGCTTTATGTCAAGTCACTAGAATACTTCTGTCAGGAAAATGTTTATTAAAAAAATAAATACAGATTAAAAAAAAAAAAGTTTTAAATCAAACCAAAACAGTTCATCTGTAATCAGTCTGTGTAACACAAAATCCCACCACTGAGAAATGCATCCTGTTGCATAAAGATTTTGAAAGCTACAGTTTTAAACTATAAATACTAACAATATACACCAAAAGAATATTTAAAGCATGGGGTTTGTCTCCTTTTTTTTTTCTGCTCTGTCATAATTCTATTAAAAAGTACAATAGTAAAGAGAAAAAAAGAACAATTAAAAAGGAATAAAATGTTTTAAGCAGCTATCCAGAAGTTACGATATGTTCTTAGTGAATGCAACAGCAACATCCAGTTCTAGGGAACAGAGCAAGACCTGCGTGCCCAGTCACAACCACATAAATTTCAAGCATCAAGTATTTGCTTAGAACCAAATATTATTTGCATATATTATTGAATAAATTTTCCACACCACATATTTAAGAAAATTGCAGGCTATTCATCGGAAACCCAGCTAAACCAGCATGAAGTATGTATCATTAGTTGTTGTACTCCAGTAAACACATTGCAGCTCAGAGCCTCTGAGCTGCAACGTATTGCGGCAACACCTCTGAATTCATGAGCTTAATCCCAGACCATACTAATTATTGTTGATCTTCTTTTACTGTAAACAACAGTAATAAAAGCATTAGAAATAAAAATGTTGAATCTTGATCTACTTCATCAAAACGCACTCACCTGCGGCTCAGAGCCAGGGGTTGCAGCATTACTGTGTTCAGTTAAGAAGTGCTCCACACCACAGGCCACTGGACCAAAGGGCACTCACTGGCCCCTCTACAAAGAACCTAGTGTTCCCCAGCTCTGCAATCCCAAAGGCTGGAACTCCAACTGCTCCCCTAAGGACAGGCTGCCAACCTTTCTAGCCACCAAGCGTTCCTTCTGAAACACCATTTCATCTGGATTTGCGGTTTCAACTGATGAGCTATGGCAGCTGAACCTATATAGCACTTTTGATTTCTGGACCCCAGACACTTGGAGATACCATTGAGGGAGGAAAATATCATTTTTAAATGATTTCTTAAAAAAAAATTAAAAAAAAATAAAAAAAAATATTTCCTATACTCCAGCCCCTTCTCCACTGCACACACTGCCAGGATGCACACTAACAGGAGACAAAAAAAGGAGAGTGTAGAAAGCGAGATACAACAGCTTCTTTTGGCTCTAGGGGATCATGGCCCAGAGGCAGAGACCAGTAACTGGGGAGGGGGAGTGAGCAGTCCCATCTCAGCTGGGTCCAGGCACAGGCAACTCAGAAACACTGAGAAACAGGCACTGGGAAACACAGGGCAGATTATACCAACTCAAACCAGTTCTCTTCCAAAACAAACCCAACTCTTCTAACACTAATTCTGCTTTTTCTTGTTTGTATTTAGGGGTATCACTTACTTACGAACACATTAGTCACCAAGATCACTCTTTGCTGCTCAAAAAGGGTATTTAAAAAGCTCCCTCATCCCACTCCAAAGATGCAGAACTACACTCATTGCAGCCCCACCAAAAGACTATTAAAGCCCATGGAAAGATGCCTTCAATGGCCCATTTCCCACAGCTGTGGGAACTTCAGCAGCAAACCAGCACCAGCTGTGCAAGTGGGAGGGAAGCCATTTACCCCAAATCACTGGGACTTGTGGCATCTACTCAAAGAGCTGAACATCACCAAGTGCAAAACACCACCTACGAAGCACAACTGTGACCACCATATCTTCACCTAGAGAACACAACAGTCCTATGGAGGCTTTAAACTTCACATTAAAAATAATAAATAAAATAAAGAGCACTTACAAACCTCCCAGAAGAGAAAGGCAGAGCAAAGAGCTCCCCAGGTTGGAAACAGGGTCACACCAACTCCTAGCTGGGCTGGGAACCACCCATTAACTTAAAGGTTCTGGACCTAGCCCTGGGTCCTGAGGACTCTCATCACTGCTTGGAACTCACACTCAGAGAAGCACAATGAGTCTTTTAACCAAAGGATCCTGCCCTGCAAAACTGGTCCAAGGTACCCCAAGGGCATGCCATCCCTCAAAAGCCCCAAGGCTAAAATGGGAACAGTAACACAGCAATATAACAAAGAGCATCCAAAAGACTTCCCCCTTTGCCATTCTGGGAAACCTGCTATTCTGTATGCTCTCCCCATGCTAGCCAGTGGCCAAAAAATAAGCACCAGGTGTCCTATTTCTTTAATAGACTGACTTTTCTGCATGATAACACCCAAGATAGAAAACAGATGAGTCGCTGCTCCACTCTTTGATCACCTGGAGGATCTTCTCCCCCTCTCCTCCCATTATTTTTTATTTATAACTTCCATTATCAGGATTCACATACTAGATGTATTTAGGATTCTTTTAATACTCTAATACTCAGACTAAGAGAAATATTTGTCATCAATCATCCATCTTTTCAACTGCCAACACAGGAGAAGTATAGTAACTTTCTTTGAATCCTAGCTTTTTTTAAGTTCTTCCGTGACCAAGTAACCTCTTAAGAGCTTGGAGAAAAATCCTCCTTATGCCTGTCATATCATAGGGTTTGACAGCCATTTGAGTTAGAGCTCCCTATTTCTTTCCCAAAATTTCATTTGCTGTGTTGATTAGGATCGAAAGTTGAAGGCAGGAATGCAGTTGAAGAGGATAGAGCACGCCCCCCCTTGACATACGCTTCAGCCAGGGAGGAGCCAGAAATCAGACGGAGCAAGCAGCACTCTGCCTCCCATCCTGCTGGGACTGATGGAGCAGATCGGTTACAGAGCTTCTTGCAGTAGAGCGCCAGTGACTTTGTTTGCCTTTTTTTGCTAAACCGTATATTAGAAAGATTTTAAGTGCAGTTCTCTAAAACAGCTCTTTTTAATTTGCTCTGCTTGTAATATTGTATTTTAATCATGCTTACTTGCCATGTCAGATCTCTTATTTACCAACGAAAATAGACGTTTAGTGCTATAAAGTCTTGCTAAGTCTGAGAAAGTGAATGAGTTCACACAAAACTGAAACTTAATTAAACTTTCATAGTGGGGCCAAATGCAACCCTAAGGAACCTGCACAGCCCTGCTGAGAGCAGGGGATTGTTCAGATGTAAATGATGGTACAATTTGTCTCAAGAACATTTCAAACATAGACGGAGAAGGAAATAATAAATAAATAAACAAAATGTCTGCTGCATGCAGCCATTTTACATTTTTACCAAGGGAACTGAGCATCCTGAGAGCCTGCAATACTTTCCGCTGCTTGAGTCCGTGCTGGGCACCAGCTCAGTGCAGGCTGGACCCATTCACCTGCCCCAGCACACAGAACACGCAGTTCATGCCAGTCTCAAGGCAGTTCAGAAGAGGTGGACAAGCAGTTAGTTTTAAGGGCTTTTCAAAGGCAGCACTGCATTTGTTAGAAAACAAGCTGTGGGTGCTAAAGCAACAGGCATTTGTGTGGTTTTCTGTCTAGCTGCCAAATACTTGAGCATTTTTGCTTGATCCTGTTGATTTAAAAGGGAGCAGGTCCAATCAATTGTGCAAAGCCAGGGATGAACCCACAGGGCTTTTTCCTAACTGCAACATCTATTGTACAGTCTTCTAAATAGATTCCAAAATGGTTTTTTTCTATTATTTTCCAGTTCCACAGATGGCAGCAAAGAACAGAGTTAGACTATATACCATACACGTACAGCTACCATAGGCAGCAAGAGAGGTTAGAGCATACAATGTCTTTCTCTGCACTGCATGTATTAAAAGAGGTACGGAAAAAAGTGTAGATCTCCTTCTGTCCAGAATACTGCACAATAAAAGTTTGATGACTACTTACTTAAAACATCAGTCCTTCTGTAAACAGTCCTTACCCAGATAAACTTTCTGGCTTTGGACTATTAGAATTGGGTAGATTAATTTGCAGGATGGTAGTTGTGTGAAAATACTCCTGCTTACATGGAGATACTGATGATTTTATTCAGCATTTGCTCATACACCAGTGTCAGTCCACCAGCTGCAGTGGAGTTAATCTTGATTTATAACTTGGTAAATGGAATTCCTGAGGTTTGGGGGATTTTTCTGTGAGGTTTGTTTTTTGTTTGGGGTTTTGGGGGGGTTTTCTGGGTTGGGGTTTATTTTCCCCAAAATCCATACTTCACAGGATTTCATTGTAAAAATGGGAAAGCAGTGCGTTTCACTTTCCATTCGCACATTTCTTTAGCTAAACATTTGCTTCTTCCCTTTTTCCTGTCAAAATGCCTCCTTTCTGAAAACAACTTCTTCAGCTGCTCATGAAGCCAGTGGAAACCTGACTTGCAGCTACTTCTGTGCAGGTTTCTTCTCGCCACTCAGCCTGACAGGAGGGGCTGGGTAGGTGTCCAAGTGTTCATTTGGAGAATGATCCCCCCAGCTCACAATCCAGCCCCTCAGCACTTCACACCACATCAAACAACGAGCTCCTGGGCCTAAACTAAAAGGAAGTCCTGCACGTCCACATCACCTTCAGCAAAAAGGATTTTCTGTGGAAGCATTCCCTGCTACTCCATTAGTGTGGTTTTTATAAAACCTGTCTGTATTCATCTCCACCTTTCTCTGAGCCAGTTAAAGACACAGAGATGGAAAGCAGTTTTAAGTCCAATTTGCTTACACTGAGTGGTGCTACTGCCTCACGGAGCGGGGTACGTGGATTATACATTGGTTACATTTTAATAAAGAAGAGAGTAGTTTTGCCAGAAGAACTGTAGTTGTTGCTCTTCTGGGCTGGTCCCGATTACGGAACAGATCCCGATTATATTGGCATAAACAGTCCTACTCATTTAAATAAGGTGAATAAGATTTGAAGGGGGCTGAATAAGCTGTCTGCTTGCAGAAATGTCAGCTGCAGTTTATACCTCATACTATTCAAACCACTGTGATCTATGTGACATTATATCTGATAAAGAAATTACTACAGAATCAATTTTGGATCAGACATCCAACATGAGACATTGCGTAAATACAAAAATCCTTAAGACAGGTCCTTTTATGGACATGTGCATGATATAAACATTGGTCATGTCTGGCAGAAATTCTACATCCAGGCAAATATCCATTAGAAAAGAAAAAAGAAAAGAAAAAGGAAGAAAGGTAGAATGTGTGACACTGTTCTCACTGCAGCTCTCCAGCAAATGAACAAGTTGAGTTGGTGGACTTTAGGAAATTTGTACCTAAAATGCTTTCAAAGAATTCTAGCTATTACTCTGGAGCAAAATGTCTCCTGAAGCAGCTGAGTACTTGTAAAGTATGAGCAGAACCGATACTCTATTCAGAGATAACCAGACAAAATGAAAACAGAATGGAATGAAAGAAAAGGGAATGAGAAAATGCTGATTTTAAAAGTTCTGGTTTATCCCTTTATTCTGCTGTTTGTCACTACAGCAGAAGAGGCTCACCCACATTAAAATCAGTGTGACACCAGAGGAGGCTCTCCAGCTTTACCCGGCTGCTTACTGCTGTTTTTGAAGCTGAATTTCTGTGTTCAGATATGCCAGTGATCTGGATCTAACGCTCACACACCCTACAATTCAGATGAAACTTCATATCATAATTACAAGCCAATATAACACATCCAGATTGCACAGCCTCTTCTACTGAGGATGTGGTGGGATGTATTTTACTATCTCTGAAATAAGTATAGCTTTCTGTAATGAAACAAGGAACTGATTATTCTCAAGGACTCTTGCTCACTTTTCGGCACAGCCTGGCCGACCCGATTTTCCCCCTTTTTTTTGAGGAGGAGTAGTACAACTGCCCTTGCTGATGCAAGCAAAGTCCATAAAATCAAAACTGAAGAAAATGCACAAAGAAATGCTGGAAGCTCGTTTGTGTTCCCTCTATACTGAAAGCCAAATCTGGAGGACTAGCTCACTTCCCAAACTCCCTTTCTTTTATTGGCAGCTCTGGACTATTTAGTTATGTGATTTGGTATATAAAGACAACTTTTCTTTTTCCACTTTAGGTTACATTCATCAAAAAGATTACATGCAACAAAATTACTTTTACTAAAACTCATTTAAATACCACATATTTTACCTGTGGTTATAGTAAAATTTCCATGCACTGTATACTGAAAATAAAGTGATTCAAACAAAACCAAATCCAATAATGCTAAAGAAAAATCCTCCACAAAACTGGAAGAATGTACAGTGCATACATCGAACAGACCATGCAAAATAAGGATTCCATTCAAATTTCACATCTCATTAAAGACAATTTGGCCATTAATCCATATGGGTTTAGGAGCAAAGAAGGATTTTCCAAGACAGATAAACTGAAATGATCCTCCTTTGATCTCTGAGGTTAAGAATCAGTGACAATGGAAGATGAACAACAAGGGGCAGAACTACTGGCCTTTTTACGTGCCACAATGGCATCAGCAAACAACTACTTAATCAATATTTGGCCAGGGACATTGAAAACTTCCTTTTCAAATTTTAATTCACAGTTGTAAAACAACTGTAGGGCAACAGCAAGATAAGACATTAAACTGACTGCTTAATTGCCTTTTACTGTCTTAGTAGTTATATATGCACATTTGTAATAGTTCGTGAATCTTTATTTACTGGGATGAATAAATGACCTGTCAACAATTACATCAAACTCCACTAACTAAATAATCTCGGCACATGACACACTTTAACTCTAATGTGTCCTCAGTGAGTTTTAATTTCATTACGCTTCACTTTTTTTTCTAGGCAGAGTGATTTAAACTGAATTAGTTTAACAGCATGGGGCAGGAGTACTCCAGGGCAAGTAAAGTAAAACGCTGTGCTCACACTACACTAAACAAGGTCTTGTGGTGAATTGTATTACTGTACATCATTTTTATTAGCCAGAGCTCAGCGTTTGGGGAACACTTGGAAGTATCCTGCATTTTTACTTCTATATTTTGTTCTTTCTCTAGCCACATGTGTTTGTTACATAGGATTTAAAGTGACATTTACATGGAGAAATTCACATTGACTGGCTTGCTCTGATTTATTGCTTTGCGTTTCACTCAATTTCTTCTTAAATTAACCAGAGAGCACTTTGTAGTTCTGCTTCATTTCCCAATGCAGTTTTATTACAGAGCTCTGGGGACTCGTGATGATTTATCACTATCAACTTTATTGGCTTCCCTCTTCTAAACCCTCTTCCAATCCTTATCAATAAGTAAACCTGATACCAAACTGAAACTTCCCCAAGTAAGTGTTAGATAAAAGCGTCGTCTTTGACTGATACAAAAGAAAATTAGTATTTGAAATCAGACTCAGAAAATAATCTAGTTTAAGCATTTCATCAGCGTCAACTTTTACTTCCAGCATTAATTGCTAATTAGATTTTTATCTAATTAAAAGTTCTGTCTCTCTGTCTGCTGATTCCATCACTACCTCTGTGTAAACACAGATGAAGAGATCCTTGCCCTCGATAAGAGTTTTGCCAGAGAGTTTCACTTGGGATTAGAGTCACACTCTTGTTTAGTGGGTACTTTCTATTAACCTAATAGAACAAATTTGGGCCCCATTCCTGCCTGCCCCAACCCACGTGTGTAACTTTACACACATGAATAGGCTCTTTGAGTGGGACTCCTCGCTGTTACCCGCATACGAAAGCATTTGCAGAACTGGAGGTCTGATACCCGATCCAGTAAACCCATCTTACACCCTAAACCTGAGGATTTCCCCCTCTAGCTGCAGTTGCTCAGCCCATTATAGAGCCGGCTTCAAGAAGAGCCTGATCTCTACCATGGTAAATTCCTACTGACGTCAAGGATTTTGCAATGGTAGGAGAATCCAGAAAGCCAAAGGTAAAAATCACATTTCTGAAACAAGTCCTAGCCACACCAGGGTCGACTGCCTGTGTTTCTTACGTCAGCCTTTCAATAATGACACTGTATAAGTCTATCAGATTATTACAATTTTCAGAGCAACCAAATATGATGCAAACTTTGGTACAAATTCAAGTTATTCTACTGCTGCATGTGAAGCAATCCTGACACTTGCTAAAATAACATTTGTCTTTGTTCTATATATATACAATTAGAAAAACTGGAAAGGATGCCCACAGCAGTTCTGTTTAAGTGCCAACTCTTTTTAAGCTGAAGAAAGTGTCCCTGAGATGGCAAAATACGCAAATCCATGAATGAAATCGTCATTTCAAGAAAGGGATATGATGTATCTATATATTACTTCAAAGAGACACTGCTGAAGTGAGTAACACCTCTTTTTCCCACAGCTGGAAGTATTACTAGTACTTATGTAAGGCGATTAGCGTGCAGTTAGTCTGACAATTAGCACTCTCCTCAAAGTCCTGCAGCTTGCCTTCAAGACAGGAGGGCACGGGCTGCTCCCGGCATCTCCGGAGCAGAACTCCACTCTGAAGTCACCCAAAACACAAACATTTAACAATGTTCTGAAAGCACTCAGCATGCTGGGACATTGTGCTCTCGCTTGATGGTGAGGTCAGTACTGATCGCTGAGGTCATCAGTTATTGTGATTAGCTCAGAATAATGATTTGGTAGTGGGAGCCTGGCCCACAGTGCCACAGAGATGATGGGCCAGGCAGAAGAAAATGTATTTGGGTTGTGGGGTATCACCTACTTCGATTTGCCTCATGCAGCACCTGGCTTTTCTATCCAGGACTGGACTCTCGCACACTACTGGGATATGAGGAAAGAAAGGGGAAAAAGACAGACAGAAAATACTGTTAGCACTATCTGACTTGAGCCAAATCCTGGAGTCAACAGGGAGTTTTTCTTAATGAAGCACTATTTTCTTGTCAGTTCCTGAGAACCTCAGAAACAAAATTCTGTTCAAGTTACATGAGCTGATTTCTTAGACCTGCTACTGATGAAATTCCAGTCTCAAGAAGATAACTGCCCACAGCCACAGTCAGCACGTTTCATTCAATAAGTGAATCTTTACCGGGAACACTGAGCAGGAGAACACATTGTGTAAGACACAAGAGTATTTCACTCAACAAGTAAGTCCTCTTACCACCGTGCCCTGGGACAAGATGCTGGAGCAAAATCACGACAAGCCCTGCATCAGAAAATCACACGCAAAATCTAACTCAGCGTCTCCTTCGCCCCATGCTCTCTGGCCACTAACCCAACAGTCTACAGTGCAGAAATGAATGGGATGACTCAAAGCAGTATCTGGTGCCTGCATGTTAATCCTGCCCCTTAATAAACTGCCTATATTAGTTTTACAACCTAAAAATAACTGGCTGCATGATACTGACCAACCCTAATCAAAACATCTGCAATCCCATCTAGCCTGAGCTACCCTTTAGATCATGTGCCACCACTTCAAAGCCTGTGCATCAAGTCAGTAATTGTAACATTGCATCTAAATATTTAAGCTAGGGGCTGGCAGTCGCGTGTCCCATTTACAGTCAGCATCTGTCCTCTAATTCCATTACAGTACAAAGCAAAAATGTTTCCCAAAACTTGCAAACAGGAAAAGCATCACACAGCTAGAGAAGCAGCAGCAGCTTGAACTTTCTAGCTGCTGAGCAGGGCTTTTGTGCTAAGGTCCCTTTCCCCCCCCTTCAAACTCCACATACACACACTAAAATAGGGGTGGTGCCGAAACTGTATTAATGTGAGCCTCAGGCACACAGAAAAAAAGAAAAGAGGAAGGGGAGGGAGAGGGGGGGAAGGGTTTGGTCCAAGATGAAAGTAAGAAGGAAATAAAGGAGGCAATTTAGTCTGCTGTAGCCTGAATTGCTCTCAGTACAGCCAGGGGTAGAGGCTTGGGATGAGTAGGGCCCTTTTTGGACGGGTGCGCATGACTGGGGGAGGATCCGCCAGGACAGGGCCCGGGGGCCAATTCCGCTGGCCGGGAACAGAGGCCCCCTTTGAGGCCGGGCAGGGGGGTCCCGGCCCCAGCCCCAGCCTGCACCGCCTGCTCGCAGCAGGCCCGAGGACCAGCTCTACGCCCCATCATTTGAGCGCTGAAAGCAGCCGGTTTCTGCCAGAAAACAACAGCTATCTTATGAAGGGGGAGTTATCAGATTAGTCAGCAAACCATGCCGCGCATAACTCCCGCTAAAGGTACAAGCGACTCCCTCTTCTGTAGCGGTTATGCTAAAAATATGCCCTGATGTGCCATATAAAGGCACAAAAGTTTCTCTCTCATGTTCTTTATTTATGGCTTATGCCTTTAAGAAAAATTTATCATGCATGCAGAAATACAGATATGCTATTATAGAATTATCAGCTTCCTGATATGGACTGCGACAACAAAGGTTTTCACTAAATATATGTCCAAAATCAGGGTAGAGGGTGATACTGACAGAAGTGTAGAAATACAGCAAAGTGGGCTGCACGTGTGGCATTGGTAAATGTCAGCCAGAGAATCATATTCAAATGTCCATGAACAGAAGCTGAAACAGAATCACAGCAGGACATATGAAAGTTTATCTACGCTTATTCATAAGTGATGGGAGAAATCTCAAGCCAAATGACATACTGTTTCTATCTCATGTTTATCAAAAATATTATGTTTCTTTTCTCTCTAATCCCACTCTGCTGTAAGTACTCTCCAGATCTTGAATTAGGTACTATTAAAATGACAATTGTTATCCTTGCCCTCAAAAAAAATGCCTGTCCCCGAGCCACCCAAATGTCCATGGTGAGGAGGGGATTTCAGGACACGTCAGCAAGTGTCCAGAACTGGATGTGTGCTCCCAAGCAGGAGGGCAAGTCCCCACTCTGGACTCAGCCCCGGGACTTGCTTTCTGTCCTATCCCACAGCCTTCCCTTGTGTCTCCTTGTACCCATGCTCCTGCTGCTGGGACACCTCGAGCCCCTGAGACCAACATTATAAAAACCACTCATACTGCAAAAGACTCGGCACTTTTTTCACTGCATAACATGGAGCACTCCTGTGCAGAGCACTCAGCAGTGAGCTGCCATGCAGGGGATTTGCTGAGCACCACCGGTATAACCTTCAGACATACGGAAAGCAACCCACGTCTTGGAGACGGCATCGAGACGGCCTGTTGGCAGGACTGTCTGCCACACCAGGCTGGTGGGTGCTGGCAAACACAGTCTTGCAGCATCAAAATCCTCAGGAAAGCTACCAGTTATTTCAGTAAGACAGCAGGATCTGACCTGATGATTTTTATAGATGGAGTGAAATCAAAGCTCCTCTGCTGGCAGCGGGAGCCAAAGCAGAAACTTTTTTGTTGGCTGGATACAGGAAGTAGTGGTGGAGTTATTTTATGGTTATCTTTTTTTTCTTTTGCGATGAGTTCGCTGGTGTGCTGTCCCTGTAGTACCACACAATACGTAAGGCATGTGTACGGTAACAAAACCTTTCTCGGACAGCAGCGCTCTCTGAACTGCAGCATCCTGGCCATTCCAGTAACAAGATTAAGCAACAGCTTGCTAGTCAGGGAGGGGGAGCAGGTGCTGCTGCGGGGAAGAACACACTCTCCCTCCAACTGCCAAACCTTCCCAGCCCTGTCACAGAACAGACAGGATTATCAAACTGCCGTTTGCACAGAACTGCCCAGCCACGTTCACCCAGCAGAAACCTGTGTGTGCAAGGGCAGGATAGGGCTGCACTACTCCATTTAGTCAACAGCAATTTTGCCACCAATTAAACTCAAAAGAAGCAAAGTAGGACACTTCCGTCCACAGAGAGTGAAGGAGAGGGTATGTCGGAGGACAGAAAGCAGCCTCCTTGTACAACCGTGCTGGGGAGCATGAGCGAGCCCCCGCTTGCAGCAAGGCACTGCCAGCCCCAGTGCTTTTCCTGCAAGAGTCTCAGGGCTCCCCCAGGCTGGAGGGTGACAGCTATGTGCCCAGACACTGATTTATGGTAGATCAGGAGCCATGCTTTAAAGAGCAGAGTCAAAGAACGGGAAGACTATTTCAAAGAGAAGTAGAGGGGTAGGTTATACTTTCTATAATGCTTTTTCTTTTGCTGTCTCTATTAATTACTTTTTGTTCCATAAAGTGAGGATATTATCAAGGCTTCCTATCTTCTGTTTCTAATCTCTGTTGAGAAATTCAGGAAAGCAGAACTAGTTATTTTAACAGCTAGGGCACTGAGTTTAGCTATTTTTCCCTTGGTGCAGGTCCATCTCAGAACAATTCCTCTGTAGAAGCAAATACTGAAGGCAATTCTGGACCCATATAGGGGTCCCTCCTATTCGGGCAACTAGACTGGGCAATCAAACTGTGGTTTTTGGCCTTAAAAATGTCTTACTTCCTTAGCATCTTCTGCCTGTTTATATTACAAACTTGTTTGTATTACAAAGCTCCTGAAAGCTTTAATAACAGAGTTGAAATCTAAGTTTTAGGGAGTGCAGGTTTGTTCTTACATAACAAACAGATATCCTACTGTTAAGGACAGGTTTCAATTGTCCTTGAATGGCATTCAGCATCTCTAGATGTCCAAAAATGCTAGAAACTTTTTCTAGGTAAAAACAGCTACTTTTTCCACAGTGAAGAGTCCATAAAACTGCGTGGAGCATCAGCTATTAGGGGCTCATTGAATAATTCATCCCTCATTGCAAGCCCATAATGTCTTTTCTCAGCCTTTTGTGGGGCTGTTTTCTCTTCTTTTCTCCTTGAATTATAAAAAGGTTGCCTTCTTTTGTTCACATCAAGCTGCTGCTAGCTGAAGCTTTGTCTGTGTAAAGCCAAAGTGTGAGTTTCAATGGACTCCCCCCTCTTTGTTTTCCAAGTTCATCTCCAAGTGTAGATTGTGTATAGAAGGCCTTCTTTGTAAAAGCTGGAAAAGTTGTACAAATGTTTGACCAGCTCATTTGGTACTTTTGTCTCGCCTTCTCCAGTGCCTGTGCATGTGCTGGGCAGCCACTTCCATGCACAGGCCGCCCAGCCAGGCCCTCGCCCTGGCCCAGCTGGGCACGGAGCGGGGCACCACTGCAGCAGGAGCAGCGGCTGCCCCGGAGCAGCCCTTTGCCTTGTTCAGGTTGCAACCTCCTCGCAGCCCCTGGCCAACCACCAATACGACCTTTTCCCAGCAGTTTTAAGAGGAGAAGAAACGAAATTTGTGGCTCTCTGCCCTGCACACGGCTGCAGAGACTCGAGGCTCTGTAGCCTTTGGCTTCAAGCACCCGTTCTGTGCAGCTGCAACCTTTTGCTGGGATTGGGCTGGGAAAGCAGCGCCTGCACAGCCATGCCAGGGGCTCCACGGCCGGCTCCAGCCCTCCCTGCTCCCTGGCCCCATCCCTGCTGTTGAAAGCCAAACCAGTGGCGACCCCCATCTTCACCCCAACCTCCGCGCCATTCCCGCACAGTTCAGGGTTGTGCTGGTTGGGGGAACAGGACGGCATGAGATGGGAGAACCGTGGCTCCTTGCGCTATGCCTTCTGCTGCACTGGCCTGGGGCAGACAACCTCTGGGAGAAGGGGAGTGACACCCACCAGCACCCGAGGCTGGCACTGGCCAGTCCCAGGGCTCCACACAGAGCAGAGGGAAATGGGACTTTACCTCTTTCACTGAGGATGCCGTCAATGCTGTGCTTGGCCTTCTTGTCGCCTTCCTCCACCTCCTTCCTTTCCAGCTCGGCCTCCTCTTCCTCACCTTTCCCAAACTTGCTCCGCAGGATGCGGCTGATGGAGCTCACTTCGGGGGGGGGAGCACAGAGCTGTGATGTGGCTCGTCCTCACCAGCCCCCCGTGCCGGCCGGGCCGGGGAGCCGAGTCCCCCATCTGTACCTCTGCACCGCGTCCCCCCCGGCCGCTGCCAGTCGGGCTTTGGGGGGGTGCAGCCGCCCACTGCCCTCCTCTCCCTTCCTGCGGGGGTTTTCAAGGGCACCATCCTGCACCGCGCTTCAGCGCTGGCACAGCGGCACCGTAAGAATTTTTTCCCCCACGCCCGGGCAGTGGGTGATGAGGAAAGCCCACAGACACCCGCACAAACACTGCTCCAGCTCCGTGTGCCCTCCCCCCCGCAAACAGCCCACCGGCACACGGAGCTGCTCCCCATCTCCCGTTCCCAGCGTCGGGTCTCCGGCAAACCCCGAGCCCTCCGGCGGCAGCAGCCCGGCGGGGAAGCGGCGGGAGAAGGAGGGGAGGGAGATGCAGTTGCGATTTAATTGAAAACACCCCCGCCGAGCGCGGGAATCCCCCTGGGACGCGTGTGCGGGTACCAGCGTGCTAACGCCGACCACTTCACGGGCACCAGCCCGGCCGGAGCTCCGCTCACGCCGGGCACAGGGCTCGCCCCGGGTATCGCGTTGCCCTCCCCGTACTGGCCCCAGCTCCGGCCCGAAGGACGTCTCTGAGCCCCCGCCGCCCCGTACCTGACGGCACCGTGTTGCGGTCACATACACCGTCCTTCAGCAGCTTGTCCCGGATCTCCCAGCTGAACATGCCCGCGTTTTCCCGCTTGTATTCCTCAATTTTCTTCTCAACATCCGGCGTCGTCACCTGCTTCAGTAAGGACAAGGAGAAACGGGCACAGTCTGCAGGGCCGGGAGCAGCCGCGGGAGCCCGGGCTGCCGCCGCCGGCACCCCCGGGGCTGCTTGAGCCTCCCCACCGCCCCGCACGGCCACCACCGAGAACCGGCACCGGCCCCGCTTAGAAACCCCGTTATAAAACACCCCGAGGACAGGCAGGTTAAAATCCGAGGGGGCATAATAAGTAACAACGGGCCAGCATAAAACAAGCACCCCCCGGTTTAAACGAAAATTCCAAGAGAATCCTCCGGGATTACAGAGGAAGGAGGGATCGAGCCCTCGGTAAGGAAAATCCCAGCTCAGGCAGCACCCGCTGCCGTGCGGCCGAGAAGAAAATCCCGGGGAAATTCTAGATCGCAATTAGAGGAGGACTCCGTGTCAGCGAGGCTCCAGGTCAGGAAAGTTTCGGCTGGACAAAGTTTGCAGCGCCAAATAAAAAATAGCGAAATAAACCGCTGAGAGCTCCGAGTACCAAGAGGTTTCTTCGATGGCCTCGCGATTTTAAAATAAAGCCGAATTCAAACAAAACAAAGGTTCCCGGCTGGGAATAGCCTTTCGTTCGGGTAACACGCTTATAAAAAATTATCTCTAGTCTTAACACCGAAAGGGAAAGTTCAGGCATCACTACTTTAGAAGCGGCAAAGTGGGAGGAAAATAATACAGCAGCAACTTTAGTCAAAAACTCAAGTCTGCTTTTGTGGGAGTGAAAAGCTATAGGGGGAGGAGGCTGATCTTGAGACAAGGATCCATATTTGTCTGCATTATTGTGAGCGCAAACTTTTTAGCGGCGTAGCTATAAATATACACAGCTTTGGGGCGGACAGAAAAATAAACAGAACCATGAAGGAGCAGTAGGCAGACAGACAGGCAGAAATACGGGTAAATCTTTTGCGCTTAGCAGCGAAGGAAGAGCGGGCCCGATCCGGCCGCGCTGTGTAAGCCCTGGCATCTGACCGACCGCTTCCCCGGCCCGGAGGCACCGAGCCCTCCCGGCTCTGAGCGTGGGGCTCTCGGGGCTCCGGACAGCCAGGCGGTCAGAAAACGACCCCTTCCGCCCTAGTTTCGTTTGAGAAGTTATTTTTCAAAATAGCGTTTTTATCATTGAATAAAACAAAAACAAAACGCCGCCACGAACTTCAAGTGTATTTTTTAAAGCCTCGTAAAGTGTGAGAGCAACAGGCTGTGCTCCGAGCGGTGGGTGCCTGCGCCCACCCCGGGGCCGCCCGATCCCCCCGGCTCTCCCAGGGTGCTGCCTCCCTCCTGCAAGCTCCCCGGTGCCGCCCCTCGGGCCTGGGTATCGGCGGGGCCTCCCTCCCCGCTGCCGCGGCCGGGCTCTGCCCGGCTCCGGGCGGGCGCGGAGGAGCTCACCTTGGGCTTGCTGCCGCCAATGGCCCCCGGCCGGATGGAGCCCGTCTCCTGGTACCTGCAGAGAATTTTGGAGACGCAGCCGTGGGACACTCGCAGCTGGCGAGAGATGACACAGGGCCTTATGCCATGGTGGGCCATCTCCACTATCTTGTGTCGGATATGGTTGGGTAAAGGCCTGCCATTGATAAACACTCCTCCGAGCTGATTGACTCTGCCCTGGCCTAGAGGAGTAGAGACTAGAAAAGGAGGGGAGGGGAGGCAGGAGGGGGAAATGGCGTTAACGTCTCCTTCGGATCCTGCTGGGTCTTTTTTTTTGTTATTGTTTTTTTTGCCGTTGCTTTTCTGTAAGGCAACTCGCCGCCACCCGCCGCCCCCCGCCCCGCCCGGCCGCCCCGCAGCGCGCCCGGGCCCGCCGGCGAGTACAACACTGCAACGCTTCACCTGTTGCACTCGCACCGGAGCCGGGGTTCGGGGCCTGCCCGACTCCCGCGGAGAAGGCGGAACGGGGGACGGAAGCCCGCGGTCTCCCCGGGAGGCTTGGGGTAGGCCCGCGGTTCGGCCGCCCCGGGGTGCGGCGATAGGAGCCGCTGAGGCCCCGGTCCTGCCCCGGGCAGGGGCTGCGGGGCTCTCCGGTGCTGCGGGGCTCTCGCATTGCCGCGGCCTGGAGCGCGAGAACCGCCACTTGCAGCGGCCCGGCCCACCCGGGACGTACCCTCGTTTCTAAAGTCCCTTTCGATTTCGTTTGCATTGCTTTTATTTGGTTGGGCTTTTTTTTTTTTTTTTCTTAACTTTTTCCTCACTTTTTCCCCGAATCACCGCCCTTCATTCTGCTAAAGAGCGGAATCAGGGCCCGCTGCGCCACCGACCTCCCGGTCGGTTCCCCCAGCTCTCGCCGGCCGGGATGGAGCGCTCCCGGGGTGCAAAGCCCGCAACCGGCCCTAGTGTCGGGCCAGAGGAACTGCTGCTCCAGCCCTGCCGCGGGACGGCGGCTCTGACAGCCCCGGGAGGTGAGCCTTGCGGCTGTCCTGGGACCCCTCCGTCCTTCGGCTCTCGAGGTGCTGCTTTGTCCCGGCCTCCCGGCACGGAGTACTTTTCCCTTTCCTGAGTGGGAGCAGCGCGGACGCGGCCTTACCTTCCAGCGGGAACCCGCTGCGGGGATAGTTCTGCCCGGCCCCGGGTCTCATCATCCTGGGGACAGCTCCAGCCAGAGTTGTCATCGCGGCGGCCCGGCAGGGTTATATCCAGGTGAGGGCTGATCTAGGAGAGACCCGCGCTGTCAGCGGGTCCCACCGAATCAGGAGCGGTCCCGGGAGGGGGTGGGGGATGCCGCCGGGGGGCGGGGAGGAGGCAGCTCCGCCGCTGCCCCTTTGTCAGTGACCCGCGCTGCCCCGCACCGGGAGGGCCGGGGCCGGAGCCCCGCCGGGCGGCGAGGCTGGGCTCGGGGAAGGGCGGCCGGGCGGGGTGGGGGGACCGGGGTGGGGGCGGCAGCGCTGTCCCTGTGCCCGGTGCGGTGGGGAGCGGCAGCCGCGGGGCCGGGAGCATTTATCGGCTCCGTCCCCGGCGCGGCTCCGCGGCGGCGCCGCCGCGATTGGCCGCCGCTGCCCGGCCCGGCCGCGCCGCTCCCGCTGATTGGGCGAGCGGGGCGGCTCTCCCGCATCGCCCCGGCCGCCGCGAAGGCAGCGTGACCGGTACGGCCCCGCGCTGTCCCTACGGGGTGAGCCCTCTCGCCGCGGGCAGAGAGCGCCCGGCTGCGGGGAACTACTCGATGCCCCGACGGCCGCCCCGGCACCGGGGCGGGGAGCACCAGCCGGAGGCAGCCTGGCCCTGCAGCCCGGCCCTCGCATCCGTCAGTACCGCGTACCACTGCGGGCCTCCGCCGCGCCGCCGCCCGCCCCAGACGGGCTGCCTGGCACGAAGGGGCAGCCCCTGCCTCGCTGCCGGCGAAGTGCTCAGTGCCCTGGCTCCGCTCGCCGAGCACTAGTGGCGGGGGGCAGCGAGGAACAACCTTTTTAATTTTTTTAAGAGAAAACCCACCCATTTTCCTTCTTTCTACTTGTTTTGCACCGAAATTTCTCGCCGTCCATAAGAAACATCTTTGGACCAAACGGTGTAACGGTTTGGAACGCAAGAGCTGCCAGTGAGATCTCCGTGGGGATTTCTGCTTTTAAAAATCAATGGGACTAGAGTGCCCCTGCGTTACACGCGTGTGCGTGAGTGTGTATATGCGGGTGTGCATGGGTGCGAGGCGGTGCGTATTAAAGTCTCACTAACAGGCGTTTGTTCCCAGGAATTTATTGTAGTATTCAAACTAAACTGCTGGAAAAATAAAAGAGGTAAAGTCTGCCTCGGAGCTGAAGTGACCACAGCAGGATATGACGCCAGGAGTGTTGTAAAGACTGTCTGTCCTTAGAGAAGGTACTATTGTGCATGGCCTTTTATTTATAACTTGGTAAGTGCCAGCAAACTCGCCTCCTTTACACTCTGAAGTGCCAGCCCAGCTTTCCACAGTGCTCTTTATTTGCAATAGTCTATTCACTAACTGTCACTCCCGAGCTTCAAGTTATTCAAGACCTTAATCAATCAAAAGGATGAGAATCGTTCAGGTTTCCCCCTTTGAAATGAGGGAAACAATGTTTTCTAGGCTCCCAGTCGGCTGCCTCTTTACAGGCAGGCGATCGTTTCTGGGCCGGTATCGGCACCGGGCAGGGCCGAGGTTCATGTTATTTAGGCAGGAATCCGGAGCTGGAATAAGGAGAGAATCCGCCCGCCGAGGGCAAGGCGCGGGCTCGGCGCAGGCACCGGCGCCCTGGAACGGCGGCGTTGGCCGCGGGCTCCTCACCGGGGTGCTCTGGGCGGTGGAGCCGGAATGCCCGTCCCCGCGCAGCACGCCCGAGGGGCTCCTGCTCCTGGTCCTGCCCGCTCCAGCTCGCACGCCCCGGCCGTCAGACCGAGCGGTTGCCATCAACGTTTTAAACGCACAGAAACAACCCCCAAATTCTGAGTGCGCGGGGCCGCCGGCTCTGCCCGAGGAAACTCTCCGCACACCCCACGAACAGGTTGGCAGTGAAAGTTCACACGACAGTAAAAGTTCATAGTATGTTTTACACAGCGTTTGTGTTTTACAAAGCACCCCGATGGCCGAAGCTTGGAGAAATCCGCTACCGAGCCCTGCGGAACCCCAGCCCCATGAAATCCCCGCCGGAGCCGGGCCGCGGAGCGCGGCCGCCCTCTCGGAAAACGTTCTACGGGTGCTGCTCGCACCCCGCTACTTGCCACGCATACTTTACTCGAGGAAGAAAGGCGGTAGAAGTGTTATTAAAAAGAAAAGCAGGACGACGCCATCTAGGATTTAATTCGCGCTCGGGCAGCGGATCACGGGAGCGCACATGGCGCGACCAGCCCCTCTGTGACCCCCCGACCTGCCGGTACCGCCGCGGCCCCCAGCGTGGCAGCCGAAGCCGTCCCCGTCCGCGGCAGGGGAGGGTGGCCGCCACCTTGATGCTGGGTCCGTAACCCACGTCCACCCGAAGAGGGGGCGCGGATGGGGCCCATCCAAACCCCTCGCCCGCGCAGGAGGAGGAGCGGAGCCGCTTATCCCGCCGTGGGAGACGGGCTCGGCCGTTACCGTGAGTTACCCCTACACACACACCACCCTCCCCAAATGACGCGCATCCGTGTGCGTGGCGTGTGTCCGCGTGGGCCCGCGGAGGGCAGCCCCGGCAAGGCCGGTCCCACGCCGTCCGCGGCGGATCGGGCGCCCTCCGGTCGCAGCGGGGCTGGGCGGTCCCCGCAGCTCCTCCCGGTTCTCCGCTCCGCGCCCGGCCCCGTGGGGCTCTCGGGGGACCCACCGGCCCAGCGCCTCCCCCAAAGCCCCAAAGGCCGAGCCCCGCTCCCCTGGGACAGGCTCCCGGGCCGGGCTCGCCTGGACGGGAGGGGGAAGCGGTGTGAAACCCACCTAATCTCGCCCTCGCTGTCCTGCGCTACCGGGCACCGAGTGCGCCGGGGTGAGCCTCCCGCATCCGCCCGCACGGGGACTGGTGAAACAGGCAAGGGGAAAAGATGAAGCAGGAATGCCTGGCCCCGCTCCTCCCTCCCCTCCTCGCCCCCACCCCCATATTACAGTCCTTTAGGCCAGCAGAGATGATTTCACGGTTTTCCAGTGGAAATAGCTAAAAGTGCTCCTGCTAATTACAGAGCTCTTCCAGGCCAGGTGCACTTTTAATTGGATTAGTAAATGCTCCATATTAAACCTGCAGCACATCAAATGGATAGTGAAAATTAGAGCTATTAAGAACACAAGCAATCATTTCTGAACGATAAACACTACTGTTTTCCCCTCTGTTAGAAACAAATCAATTATAGTGTTTCCGGGTTTGCGCTCATACATTAATTTCTCATAAGGATTTCGAAAGGAATTCTCTGCCTAACAGTTTCTAGGGGAGGTGAAGAGGAGAGTGCAGCTTCCTAAATAGAAACGTGTAATAGAGGAGAGTAAGGGAGAATAAAGCGAAAAGAGGAGACGAATAGAAGAAGAGGAAAAGGAGAGGAGACTAGCATAACCGGCGTGTATGGGCGCCCTGGTTCCTGCACCACTCTGGCTCTTGCCACGAACACCTCCCAGGCAACCCCCTGGGTTCAGGAGCTCTGGACGCAGACTGCTCGGGCCGGTTCGGTTTCACCCAGTGCCTGGTGTACGTCTTTCCACAGGTTTCCCTCCTCCTCCCTCTCCTCTAGAGCTTTTGCGGGTCCTAAGCCAGGCCGGGGGCGCCGGGGGCAGCGTGCGGTGCCTGCCCGGCGGGCCAGGCGCTGGGCTGCCGAGCTGGGGCTGCGGGGCTCCCGCAGCCACTCACCCACCCAACCGGGTCCACCCGCGTCCTCTCTGCAGCAAGCGAGACTTGGGGGGACGCGTCTGCTGCCACGGACCGGAGGCGAGTTAAATCAAACCGGCGTCGAGTTGTTTGGACGAGAGCGGGGCGAGACCGACGGCGAGTTGTAAAATACCACAGAACTTCAATACTGTTCTAGTAATCTGGGAGTTAGAGTAATAAGAATGGTTAATAACCCCCCTGCTTTGAGCAGGAGACGCGATGTGGGACGGATAGAACCGGGGGGGAGGCGGTGGATGATGGCACCCCGCAGCGTCCCTCGGACGGCAGCGCTAGAGAAGCGGCCGGTCACTGGGACAGCCAGCCCCGTACAGCCCAGTTTCCTCCTTAGAAATAAGCTCCGCGCATAGAGCCTTCCCGAGGAAAGCTTCTCCAGGCCGTGTTGTCGCATTCCCGACATCCCGCTCCTGGTCCCAGTAGTGTCCAAGGACATTCGTTACCTGTCGAGCTGGCGGTGGGGGGTGAAGGAACCCCGCCGCCGCTGCGACCTCTTCGCTCCGGCGAAGCCTGGGGGCCGGTGCCCCGGGAAGGCCCCGGGTTGGCGGCAGAGAGGGCAGGAGCGTTGCCCTCCGCCCGGCTCTTGGGCCCGAGCCTTAGGAAATAAGTAGCCTTAAGATTAATTGTTGTAAGGCTTTTGGGGGGTGGGAGAGGAGGGGGGCAGAAACATAATACTTTTTGGCGAAAAAAGAAATTACCAGCAAAGGGCCGGGGAGATTAACATTTGGAAACTTATGAAATGTAATCTGCATATCCAATTGATTCCCAGCATATCAGTTGAAAGGATAAAGATGCGTATCTCCATGATGGATATTGCATTAATAGGCACATAAATAAAGGTTGAAAAGTCATCACCGAAAGCTTTGAACCTTTTTCCATCGCTTTTATGTCCCATCCGCACGTCTCGGCACCGTCTTAATTTTTTTTCTTTTTCTTTTTTTTTTTTTTTTTCTTTTTTTCCCTCTTGACTTGTTACGTTTTCATTAATTTACAGCCACAGAGAGTTGGACAGCCCGAGAAGGGGCAGCTCGGCACGGGGGCAATTGTGTGCAAGGACAGGGACGGGGAACAGGACACCCCATAGCCCCCGCACTCCCTAAGGCGAGGCCAGGCACCACTCCGGAGCCCCACTGCCCGGGGGTGTGGAGGGGAGGCACTTTCTTCCGAGTGTAAGTCAGCGCGGATCACTCCTGCCAGGATCACGGAGGGAAGGGAAATCCGGAGGGTGAAGGCAAAGCACTTTTGTGGGGGATAGCTCCGAGGTAGCTCTCGCCATCGGGGCCCCGAAGGGAACACCCCAGGAAGCGCCTCCGCTGCCCGCCTCCCGACGGGTCTGGCCTAAGGAGACCGGCCGTGCCCCGGTCTGCGAGTTGGTCCCCGGGAGGTGCCGAAACCCAGTTCCCCGTAGGCCGGTAGGGCTGACGTGGGACAAGGCGAAACACTTAACCCTACCAATGGCTCCCTTTGCGGCACCAACCGCCCTCTCCCTCCCTGTAAACTGGCAATAAATACAACATGTATTTCACTAACTCCTCACCTTTCTGATTACTACCAGACCCTCCAGTAAGCGATACTACAGCTGCCACTCCACACTATCACATACCTGCTGGGATGAGGGCAGAGATGCATGTGGGGTCCCGGGGCTGGGGGGCAAGAGGGAGCGGCGGCGTGCGCCCTCCGGCTCGGCGGAGCTGGGGCTCCTGCAGCGGTCCGGGCCTCCCCTGCAGAAGGACGGGGGGAAAGGCGTGCGTTACTCACGGATTTGGGATTTTAGGGATCGCAGCTTAATGTTGGATCCACCTCGGGGAAGGGAGACCCGTCGTGCTCCCCCCCCCCGGCTCCCACCTGCGAGTCGCACTCACCGGAGGGGAAATTCGCGTTCCCCTACCCCCCTCCCGTAGTTAACAGCCCCATTTAGAAGCGCAGCGTTTAATCCTCGTTAATTACTTGTAAAACCGCCAGTGACGATTAATTTCAGCAGTATCACAAGAGATTTCCACCGGGACTTTTGCTGCAGTGAAGGGACCGCGACGGCTTCACGGACCCAAGGCTAGGGCTGATGCATTTGCCTTCGTAACGAGTTTTCACAGCGGCGGAGAGGAATGGCCCCCTCCGGGTTTACCAGCATGTATTGTGCACCGGCAGGCACCTAGCCCTCCATCCCGGACACCGCTCCCTCCACGCCCGCTGTCCAACATGATGGAGCCAGGAATTAACGATATTAAGGGAAAGCGGCCCTACTAGCACAGATATTGGGTTTATTAATCGGTGTTTCGCCCGCAGCAGCGCTTTTTTTTTTTTTTTTTTTTTTTTTTAAGGATGAACTAGATTAAAATCTGGGAAAACAGAAACGGAAAGAGAGAGGAAGGGAAAACGAAAGAAGGAAAAAAATGAGAGAAAAAAGGAAAGAAAGAAAGAAAGAGCGAGAAAGAAGAAGAAAGAAAGAGCAAGAAGGAAGGAAGGAAAAACAGCAAGAAAGCGAAAGAAATAAAAGGGGAAGAAAGGCCAGGAAGAAGAGATGAACGCAGGCCGAGGAGAGCCGGCCCCTCGCTCCGTGGCTGCCCGGCGAGGCCGCTCCCGGCGGCGGCTCCGGCCGCAGCGATGTCCTTGCCCTGGGCGGGGGCTCTCCAGGGCCCGCGCTCCGCTGGGGGGACGGCGGAGAGTGTCCCCGGTTCCCCGCAGCGGGCACTGCCGGGGCCAGGAGGCGGCTGGTGCCGCCGCTCTGCTCCGCCACCCGTCCCGTGCTCAGACAAAAGCACCCGCTGCCCCGCCGAGCGCGGCTCTGCCCCTGCCAGGCGCCCATCTGCAGCATAACGGAACGAACACAGCGCAGGATCTGGGGCACTTTCACCACAGGCTGTGGCTTCCCTTCGGGGCGAGCCTCACGGCGGCTCCGGGGAGAGCAGTCCGCCGGTCCCGGCAGAGCCCGGCCCCTCGGCGCCGGCAGCAGCGCAGCTCTGGGAGCGGGGGCTGGGGCCCGGCTGGTGGGTCTGCCTCGGGCAAAAGGTGGAACAACCTCCCGCAAAGAAATCAGGATGGGTGTTTGGGGGGCGGCACGGCCCAGCTAATATCTGGAACAGTGCTTTGAGTGATCGTCACCAAAGAGAGACTTTTCCCTGCCCTTCAAAAGAAAGCAGAAGTATCTTCCAGAACAACTATAATCTCACCTATTTTCCATGTGGTTTTGTTACTTCAATAATACCAGATCTACATTTATTCTCAGAGAGAAACATTTGCTACCCGACTAGAAGAAAGTGTGGTTTCTATTGTATTTTTAAGGTTTCATTTACTTAAAAGTTTTCAATAGTTACAGTTTGGGGTTTTTTTCGCAGAAGAATATTTTTCTGTCCTCTGGTATTACTCATCCGACTAACAAGTCCTTATTTACAACGTGGAAATCGAGTTGGCACTGTTGCTCACCACCACGTTTTCTAAGTCATAAAAAGCTTCATTCTTCCCATTTTAAAGGAAAGCAAATTTCGATTTATACCTCAAGCATATTTTTTACATTTCAGTCAGTAAAAAACCCCTCCAAACCCCAAATGCTGTTATTGCTATTTGTTATTAAGCAAAAGATTACAAAATAATAGCCAAAATGGATCTGTCAGATTTTGCTAAATGGTTAAACAAAGGGGTAGGATGGGGAAATGTTGCTTACAGCTGGACCTGTAATGAGCTGCAGTCGAAGATTTAGATTCCCTGGCAAACCAGGAATAGGATTGGGGGATGATGATTATGAGTAATAATTAATAATAATTATTATTATTCCAGCTATTCCTCCCAAATTTCATATTGCAATGAGACAAATCAAGCTCACTGTATTTGTTTACTGTAAAAATCTCCTTAAACTGAGATATTTCTCAACTGAAGCTATTTGTAAGGGAATATGATCACCTTGATTCAAAATCTCACAATCTGCATGGCATGTGAAAAGTAAGCCTGAGAGCAGCTCAGAGCTAGAGCTGTGGGGCCAACTTCAGACCTGGCTGGTTTCAGTAAGAGGAGATACACACTAAACGGGGGGCCAGCATTGCTCCTTCGCTGTAACACAAGCAAAAGTATTTCATACTGCACTGATCAATGTAGTTGAATATGTCTAGTACGAGTCTACGTATCCCCCATGACAGAAACTGCATTTTGCTAACGCAGTTGTGGCATTTCTTCCAAATATCTCAATTTCTGCATGCACCCAGATAAAATATAGTATAAAATAAGTTGCAGTGTCTTCTAGCTTTTATAAAAGTGAGCCACCAAATTAAAGTATTCTTCAGAAACGTTAGAAATCATAGCCATGAAAGACCCATTGCTTCCTAGAACCATCTGTAGCATGAAGGGAACACTTGTAAAGGTTCTGTGAAGATCTTGCACAAATGGACAACTGACAGGGAGCCACCTCTGATGTGGTTTAAATGAGAGGAGCTTAATACAAACAAATATTCACGTTTTCTTTGGCAATATAACATGCTAACAAAATTAACTAACTTCCATTGAGACGAGGCATATTCTCTAGACTAGTAGAACAGCCAAGGACACTCTATCTCCAAAACGTCTCTAACACAGGGAAAAGGACCACTGAGCTCAGGAGGATTTGAGTGCACACAAAGAGCTCTGACAAAGTTACACAAACCATTCTCCTACACTTCTATTTCCAGTTAGACACTCAGTACCATGTCCATAAACATATCTCACAACCTATTAATACCAAATGCACTGTTTATGCTTAAGCCTGCAGGTCAGAGGTGATTAACAACCGTTCCTCTACATGATGTTCACATTCACATTTAAATATTGGCTTCTTAAGCAGTTGTTATATTTTCACTGACACACAGAACACAGGGGTATGGGAAAGAGACTGGACTGTGCCAGTCATGGATATGAACAAGGGAGCTGCAGCAGCACCTTCTCTTGGGATTCACGAAGACTATTCCCCTAAGTAAAGGTTTTCAGCACCCAGGGGAACTTGTAGTACACACACACCTCAAATTCATTCAGTGGGGTTTTGTCTGTTTGCACAACCGGCAGTCTTGGCCAGTTGGAGCAGTTCACCCACTCCAGTGAAATCACTCACTGAAGTAAGATTACAACTGAAAATCCACATTAACCATGTAACTACACCCACATTCTTCAGTTTGTGGTATCTGTCTGCGCGCAGGCAACTCTCTCTTCCATCATTTGCAAAAGGCACCATATACAAAGTGTTACACACAATAAGCTACTTTGGGATGTATGCCTCACAACCAGACCTGACTCCCTGCGAACAGTAATCTGAGCTACAAAAGAAGAGCATTAGGGTAAGAAGCAACAGTATTTCCATATACAGCTGTGATCCACCATGTTTTAATAATGTATTTTACAGCGCAAAGAAAAAATAATGGAGGCTTATTCTTTTCTGTTCTTTTAAGTATAAATGCAAACAGAGCCTCACTTTTGAGAGTAAGGCGGTCTTTTGGGGTTCTCTGCCCGCCATATTACTATTGAGCCTGATTTTAAAACTGTGCTTCCAAAATGCTGTCAAGACAAAATATGAATTAGATGCAAACTGCTGGCCACTGCGGGAAATTCAGGCCATGGCTCTAACTGGCAGGGATGCAGGACTCAGTATCCACCGCTGTTGGCTACTTTTTTATCATTCAGCTTTGCAGTACATTTCTAATGATTGTAAATATGAGAGTAACTGCTATGTCATGTTTTGCATGATAAAAGAATACAAAGGTACCTCCATATGCAGGCCTTTGAACCAACCCAACTAGGTAACTGAGGTTTATATTCCTTCCATGCATCTATGGAGTACTCAAGTGTTTTTCTGTCAAACCTGTCTTTCAAAAAGATGAACACCTGCTGTTATGTAAATTAAGATTGTATGATTATTTACTGCTTGTGGGCTAGTGATGCAGAAATGAATCTGATTTCTTCCCTGCAGCTGCAGTATTTACCAGAGACACTTTCAAAGGAGAGCACAGAAATAAAAATTTCTGCAGCATGGCACTGGAGGTACATGACATGTTAAAAACATAATGGTGCTTTAAGTAATTGAATTCTTGAGCACAAGAAGGACAACATGAAAGAAATGATGTGGCAGTGATTGTTCCAACGCATCCCCATACATCATAAATGGCAGCAGCTCTCCGAAAGTAGCGCATACTGAGCTCTAGACTTGTGGCTGCAGCTAGTTCCAGTGAGAACCTCCCTCAAGCAGAGATGACAGCCACTGTCCCAGCCAAGATGGAAAAAACAGTTTACCACACATGCCTACCACCCAGGCTCTGTGTTGGCAACTGGGTTGTGCCCTCCTGTCTTTTTCCTCCCTCTCTTAGACCAATAGCACGGATGTCTGGCAGCCAAGTCCAAACCATGAACTTGACAGTCGTCAATCTAATCTTCCAGTCTGGAGTCTGGTATGCTCCACTCAGGTAGAGCAATAGGCAATTACTGCCACAAAAAAAATGAAATCTTTTGGCACAATGGGAAACTACAGATCATTCAAAGTTCACGTAGCCTGTTATCTCATAGAAGTCACAACAACCCTGAGAGTCAGGACTTTGTTTACTTTCCTGGTGCTTCCACTTCTTGGCTGTAGCTGCTTGTACCCCAGACTGTGTAACACAGAGAAACGTTGCACAGCAAAAAACAAAACCAAAACAAAAAAAACCCAAACAAAAAAGCCAGCAGCTTGTATTTCCCCAAATGGTGTTGTGGCATACCCTGCCTTCTCCGCTTTCCCACAGAGTGCCCCAAAGCACCAGTTTCTTCTGCAAGATGTGTGGATAGTGTAACTGATGCGTACCCCTTCAGCTGCCTATCTGTGTGCTTTTCTAAACAGCTAGAAAACGCAAGTGTTCTGACTGAAACAGCTACAGTAATAAAACACCACCAGCCACAAGATTTTCTTTTTGTATTTTACTTTTTTTTTTACTGAAACTCGAGCAAAGTTTGGCTTTGGACAAGCAATCTGTACACTTCAAGGAACCCAAAATACAAATATAATACTGGGATTCTACAGTAGCCAGAGATGTATACAATGCATGACTTTTTTTCTGACTGGTACTGTGATGTGGATCCAGACTAATGCTCCTGAAACCAGTGGAGTTTCCCAAAATTTGCATAAGTAGGGAGAAGGATTTGGCATACGGTCAGACTGTCCATTTTAATTTGGCTCTGAAATATTTGAGAATATATGGGTAGGAACCTGATATGTAATATGATCTTTCAATTGCGAGTAAGCCTGAAAATCCTGTTTAGGCCTGTGATCTTCAACTTTTTGCAACATGCCAACCTCTAAACATTTTAAAGTTGACCCTCGTGTAACAAATTGAAGCTTCTGATGATCAATTTGCTTTTCTTACTTACCTTTCGCAGATCCTTTAGTAGTCCACGGATCCCAGTTGAAATCATAGGTTTAGCCAAAATGGCAAATACTGTTTACAGAAAAAAAGGCAAGAATAAAACTATGATGGGGAAAGAGGAAAAAAAAAGATGGATAATGCATTTCTTACTGTAATCAGTATTTCAGGGCATAGCTACCTAACACCTAATTGCGACTGCAGCTCCTGTAAACGTACCCACGTTGGTGGGGGCAGCGCACCTCCGATAGCCAAGCTCTCACTGCAGCCAGAAAGCCCACAGGAATCAAGCAACGCAAAACTACTGTGCAGTGAGCTCCAGCTGAGCTTTACGGGCCCTCAGAGCTGGTTTCAGCTCTACATGAGATGGAGTCATAGCAGTGACTGCTGGCCTGGCTCACCTGAACCGCAAGGTACCGGTGCTTACCTGATGGCACAGAAATGAGGATACGCGTGCTGCGTTTGCAGTAGAAGCACAAACAGGTTAACTCATATATTGGTGCATATGATGTACACATGTACATATTTTATAGATTTATTTTTCTCAGAAAACATTTCTGCTGTTTATGTCCATTAATTTACATGTATGTATTCTTACTAACAGCATCATTATAATAATACTTCACTTCTATAGCACCTCCTCTTCAAGGATCTCCAATTGCTTAAAAACTTTAATAAATAAAGCCTCACATCTTGCCTGTGAGGTAGGTCAATGCTATTATCAAACTTCACAGATGCATTAACTGAAGAACAGAGAGGTTAAGGCCAAATTTCAAAGGTTTTTAACCTGAAGTCAACCATGCTAAATTCTCATTTAGATGTTTAAATAAAAGTCTCGTGATTTTCTTTGGTGCAGGAACATCCACAACTACAACTGCTGAATCAACAGGGGCTAATGATCAGGCCTGATTTTAGGAGGCATACACCTTTTACATGGCTAACGAGCAACTCTAAGTTGGAAAACACTGGTCTAAATACATGAACCACAGTCAGAGCCACAGTTGAACCCAGTAATTTATCTCCTCAGGGCCTTTAAGTTTTGATATACAATTTTAAAAGGCTGGTGTGGATCTTTTTAAATAGACGTAAGTGACACAAAAATCTTAAACCGTTCCCACAAACTGCATCCATTGCAACAGTCTGTACAAATACCACTTGGGCTGGTGGGGGCTTTCGGGTGCCAGGGGGTTGTTTTCCACAGATTTGTGATAACCAAGACAATGCACAGCACATGTCACTTGTGCAGTCATGAAACACATCACACAGCTTCACCTGCCGTCTTTACGTTTCTACATAGTAAATTCCTTTGCACTTGTGACAAATAGAAGTGGTCAAGTAAAGGTCTATTAAGAGGATACGCGTCAAGAGTGTCATGCAGACAGCTTGCAAAATACACATACTAAAAGATCACTTGTAAAATTCTTGAATTGTTAAGCACGAAAATAATTACCTCATTCCATTACAGTACTGTGTCGAAACACGGAATAAGCAGCAGTACCTTATTCCCAATAGAGTAGATTATAACAACTAATTAAGTTAAAAAAATTCAGGCACCAAATGAATTATCCTGCAACACAGAACAGTATCTATATAGAGTCCTCTCCTTAATAGACTACAAGACCAGCTGCTGGGCAACGTGTTTCCATTTTGGATTATGAGCATCTCGCCACATTTCAAAAACATCTCTGATGTTCCAGCCTCACAGGACAGAAGCATTTTCTGTCGGCCTTCACAGAAACTCATAACACAGAACAGAAACTTACCAAGAGGGAAAAACACCGTCTTATTACAGCTACCTCGAAGGTAAATGTCCAATACACAAATTATGCTACCGCACTCCACTTCTACAGTGATGATGAAAGTCCATATTTTAATGTGGGCTTCTCTCACTGTGCAAAAATTGGAATCAGTGGCCAGTGAAACATTACTCTCTACCACAGGAGTCTCTTCGCTCTATTTTAGAGCTCCATTAATTAAATCATCTTCCATAAATTGTTTTAAATGTGCAATGTACTGTTTCAGTCTCCCACATTAAATGAGAATTTCAAAGAATTAAATAATAAAGCTTATTTTAAGCAACCAGCAGAGGGCCCGATGGCCTTCTAATAAAATTATAACAAAACCGTACTCAGTACATTGTAGGGAAACTTTGGCTCAGTCTCCTTAAGATAATACATTTCTGTTACAGCTTCTTCTGTACGTACTTGTTAACTTCACAAAAGGGAAAACACAAAACGCATTTAACATCGTGATCCTGTTCTGCTCCTAATCACAGCGAATCTCTCCAATTATCTTCCAGGTGGGGGCAACAGTAAGCCAGTTTTCTTTTAATCGAGATCGTGTCCTTCTGCACCAGGGAGCACCCAAACTTCGGTGCGCTCCCAACCGAGGTGGGGAGGAGCGGGCCCCCAGCCTCGGAGCCCCAGCTCCCCGGGGAGGCCCTTCGAGACATCTTTGCTAGAGACGCGTCCTGCCCTCCCTCCAGACCATCCCCACCACCTGGGACTGTGCCAGAGCCGCGGGGCTGGCCTGGCTCCGGAACCCACCGTGTCACCGTGCCCGGGCTGCCCCGGGCAGGCCCGTTACACCCAGGACAGCCCTGACCTGGCCCGTGTCCAGGCTAACACCAATCCGACAAGCGGTACCTGCGAGCAGGGCTGCGGCCCGACCGCTCCTGCCCACACAGGGCCGCCCGGCCGCGCTCTCCCTCGCAGCGGCCCGCGGCTCCCCTTACAGCCCGCTCCGCTCTGCTGGCCCAGCCCAGCTCTGCCCCTCAGCGCCCGCCGCCGCCCGGCCCCGCTCCGCTCCGCCGGTGCTACGTGTCGCTCCTGCGGGCGGCCGCCGCCCGACCCCGCGGGGTGCCGTTGGCTGTCGCCCCGCCGGTCGCCGCTGCCGCCTCGGGCCGGTACTTGAGCCAGCAGATGAGCCATGTGACGACGACGGAGAAAAGGGCGAGGATGCTGGCCACCGACAGGCAGATGGGCCCCACCGGCGACGGCGAGGCCGAGGCGCCGGGCCCGGCGTCGCCACCGTACTGGTTGACGAAGATGAGGCCGGTGAAAAGCAGCACCACCATGGAGAGGAAGGAGACGACGACGCACACGCAGCCGGCGCTCAGCGCTGCCCGCTTGCAGCTCTGGCAGCTCTCGTAGCCCCCGCCCGAGGAGCGCGGCCCGGCCCTGCCGGCGGCGGTGGGCGGCTGCGGGGCGAGGGCGGCCGCCGCCTCCCTGGCGCGGGGCGGGCGGCGGGGCGGCAGCGGCGGCAGGCTGTCCTGAGGCAGCGGGTCGCGGGCCCGCAGCTGCGGCGGGCAGGCGGCGGCCAGCTTGGTGTTGACGGGGAGGCCGTGGACGCGGTGGTCGGGCAGCGCCGTGCGGTGGCGGCAGAGCGGGCAGGCCAGGGAGCCGCCGGCCGGGCGGCCGGGCCCCGGCGTCGGCTCATCGCTGGAGGGCTGCTGGGCGGCCCGCAGGTGCAGCTGGCTCAGGCACTCCTGGCAGAAGGTGTGCAGGCACTCCAGCAGCTTGGGCGCCCGCCGCTCCAGGTCGAAGTAGTTGTAGCAGATCTTGCACTCGTAGTCCTCGTAGCTGGGGGCGGCCGCCGCCGCCGCCTCATCCTCCCGCCGCCCGCCCTGCCCTACACCGCCCTTCTGCGCCGGCTCGGCCATAACATCTCGCCGGAGCTAGGAACGGAGAGCCGCGGAAAGGCGGAGAGTCCCGGGCCGCGCCACGCCGCGCCTCCAGGCGGGCGCGGAGCCGGGGGAGCCGCGGCCCCGCCGCCGCCGCCGCCTCCTGGCCGCGCCCGCGGGCTGCGGCACGGGCCGGCGGGAGGCGGGGGAAGGGAGCGAGGGAGGGCCGGCTGCCGCCTGCCTGCGCTGGCGGCTGCCGGGGGCTGCTGGCGGCTGCCGCGGGCGGGGGGCGGGATCGGCGCCGCCCACCCCCGGGAGCCGCCGCCGGTGCGGGGCCTTTCTCCCGGCCCGGCCCCCGCGTCCCGGGGCCGCTGGAGGGGCGAGCGGCAGCGCTGCTGGTGCGACCGCGGCGGTCGTAGGTGGGAAATGCCGGGTAGCTTTGTAGTCCTGAATTGAGTTTTTGTCATCGTTCTATTGATTGTACAGTCGATGAAGACTCCCCTGTGTGATCATGCGCTGGGACCAGCAGTTGGATTACAAAACGTGGGCTGGGCAGCGGACGCGGTTATTCAAGGGTTAATAGGGGAAGGCCGGTACGCGGGCAGGTTAACATCCTTTCAATGCACTGCAGCTCCCAGGCTAACAAGTATTTCTCATCTGTTCGGGAAGAACCTTTTGTGCACTGTGATTTTCTTTCATTATGCACAGTGAAAATAAAAGGTATTTTGTTCTGGAAAACAGGCAGAAGGAGCCCCTGATGTTTTTATTTACATCCCGACATGGCTACAAGATGGAGAGCTTTTGCCCAGTCTAATGAAAAGCAATCCAAACAATGAAGTGTTGACAGCTTCTAATGTCATATGTTAAGCAATCTGGTGGATTTCACTAAATCCGGTTCTGCTCTGTCACATTAGGGAAGTCTGGAGTAAGTCCATTATCTTCAGCTGTAGCACAGGCCATAAAAGTAATTATTTCTCTGTAGTTCTGAAAATACACTTGCAGGTGGGGATAGCTCTAGGCAGGAAAGGCCCATGCTTCAAGCATACTGCATCATGATGTTAAGATGCATCTTAGGAACATCAGCTCTGGACTGCGCTGTCTCCGCTCAGACATCTTCCCCCCTGCCTTCTGACACGTTATATTAGGTATGCTTCGCTGCAAGTGCTAGGGGAGGCTCCCTCTCCTCCTCAGTATTGGATCCTTCTTCTGTGTACGAGGACTTTATTCTTGAGCCCTGAGCATTCTTGAAGAGCTGAGCCAAACAGGAGAAGTGCTCTTTAGAAAGACTGACCTGTTGGAAAGATTGCAAAATTGTGTTGGCAGATCTGAAAATTGTCCACAAGTTGTTGAACAATAAAACTAGCAAAAGAGGAAGCTTCTTTAAAGTTTTTCAGCTTAGCATAAACCGAAATAATGGGATAAAGTCAAACAGAGAAGAGTACGAACGTTCTCTGTATGGGGAGCCAGATCCTTTTTGCAATTTATCTTAGGAGATGATTTAAAGCCTGTTAAAAATCTAGGTTCAGTCTCTGAAAAGAAGAAAGAAAATGACACTTGCTGTCACTGTCCATAGCTACTTCGGCATATGGGGCCAAAAATCACCCCTTTTTGAAAGCCCACACCAGTTTGCAACCTTAGAGCTAATCTGCCTCATCACCTGGGGGACTTCTCCCAGTGCTATGTATCATCCCTGAGGAATTTGGACCATTTTCATCTATCTGACTCTGGTATCTTCCATTTTTTACACTAAATCTCATCTTACTTGCTCAGATATTCTTAAATGTGTGTTTCTGGTAGTTTGGTTTGTCTTGCCCCCCTTTTTTTTTCTTGCTACTGTTTCACAGTTAGTGTCATCTTCCTATTGAATTAATTAATTTTTCAAAGTATATGTCACATTAGCACAGGCACTGCCCTTCCACTCGATGTTATTGCCACTTTCGTAACCCTGCAACTTCCAGTTATTTTTCAAAACATGTGAAAGTCCTTAGATCCAAGCAAATCTGAATTAATTTTTCAAGTCCAATTTTCTGAGGCACTGTATCAAACGCTTTAATAAGGTCCAGATACATCAGCCGCGTTTCTGGTTCAAACTGCTTTGCCCTTGTTTTGTGTTCTGAGTTTTTCTTATCTGATGTGTATCTGCCTTGAGGTCAACTGAAACTCCACCTAATAAGTATATGAAAGTCAGCGTTGGGAAAGCTTCCTGTAATTCTGGCATGAAAACTACACAGAATATAAACAACAAAGTTGAACATAAGTGAAAAGTAATAAAAATTAAACATGTTAAATGTAAAATTAAGATGAAAATTACATTTTTGATAAAACTAAGAATGAGAAAAACTGGTGTGTAGTCACAGAAACTTCTTTGCTCATCATTACCCTTGTGAACACAACGCTGTATAACTAGATCTTGCACAAAGCAAGGTTATCTTGTGCTGTGGGGTCTCTAGAGAACATGATTTAATCGGACATGTAAGCTGCATGGTCCCCACACCTGGAGAGATGCTGCTTTTTAGGATGGAAGGGTGCAACTCCTATTTACCTCTTTGTGTATCTAGTGGCACTCACAGGTTCTGGCCTTACCCTCTAGCTAGCACAGGAGCTCATGTGATGACACAGCAAGTCAGTTCATGGAGACAATCCAACTGAATGCTCTTTACTTTATTAGTTTTTCTGCTGGGACAACTCAGCCAAGCAGGGCGCTGCCTGGGTGCACGAGGTCTGCAGCCAGTGCAAGGAAAAATGCCAGTGGCTGTGTGGTTAGGAGACAAAATGAGGCTGGGACCACAGTGACAATGATTCATGCACACTCACCTTACTATGGAACAAAGCCACTAATGATTTCAGCCCTTTTGTCTTAGTGCAGCATCGTGTCGTGTGTGTAATGGGATATTAGAGTCCAGAGTGAGGCTTGAAAGCCTGCAGTGATAACCTGAAGAATAAGCTGTGTTCTTGTACCCGCTGGCAGCCTATCTGTGTAGGACAGTGTTCAGCTATAGCTCTCAGGGGGTTTGCAGTTCACTGGCCAAGGTGTTTGTGCAACACACACTCTTATGCCCTGTGACATGGTGTTACCCTGGCTCCTCTGTTGCTTGGACCAGCAGAGTGCTTTGCCTGGAGTTGGTGGCTTCTTGGCTGGAGTCCTTTGGTGATTGACACCATGATTCTTCACAAGCGAAGGAGTTGGACCATGAGTGCTGGAAAACATCTTCATGTTGAATTTAAAGGCTTCCCCTAGGCTGGGATAGAAAAGAAGAGATATTTCTTCAGATTTTTAAAGAGTACTGTATTTCAGAAGATCCAGATGTATTCTCTCTTTTAGTCACTTTAACTACGATGGGTATTTGTTCTTTGAATTGTCAGCTTGTAGAACTGTTCTTTAGTGGGAAAGATGATTAGTTATTGTAAAAGAATCCCAAATCCTGAAATGCAAGTGAGAACTGAGCCAATTCTGAGGGCTGACTTTTGGCTGAAACACTATCAGAGACTTTGGATGTTATTCAGCAGAAACTGTATTATGAATTATGAGGAAAAGTGGCAAACGACCTTTACAAAATACATATTTTTCCACTTAAAATAATCATCTTTGTGGCTGGTAAGAATTGATTTTTAATGTTTTAAATATTGGGCCTGATTCATCCAGTGCATTGTGCTAGTTTTATGCTGGTGTAAGGCTTGGTCTAGGAAGAGCTATAATAATGTAAAATGAACTCTCCGATGAGACAAGCCCAAAATTGCATAGAAGAATTCCTTTTTCATAAGGGACATGCTGGCAGACATCCCTGTAGCAGTAATGTGTTTAGCTGGTTTAATTCTTCAGAATGTCTGTGTTGCTGTACAATAGGTTTGTTTAATAAAATTTGACATCTTCCTTTTTATTTACGGATAGGAAGAAAGTTCCCACTGATGGATGCGTAGGATGAGAGTGGATCCGATGCCAGCCCTTTCACAGTAAAAAAGTTAACCCCCCTGTTCTATGCTTATGTTTTCTGTATATTTCAACAATGAAATAGCTTATTTAGGACTGACGCAAAGGCCATTGAAATCAAACATCTCTCTAAGTCCTTGTGGTTTAATATACTATCTCATTTGAGATCAGAAGCTTTCTGACAATATTTTAATATTGGAAGATTTTTACTTGTATAAAAGCCTGCTTACTGTATGACTTTCTAGAGTGCACAAAGTAACTAAGCCTAGAGCTCATTTGGTAAATGTTTAGAAAAAGAGAATTCTCCTGGTTTTCAACCCTCCACTTAAATTCATTTACACAAGTTTCATTCTCCAACCCCATTTCCGCTCACTTTTGAGGGCTGGCAAAATCTGTGCATAATTTTTATGCCCTATCATTGCATTGTAGGATACTGCAACATAAACTTCTTCATGGTAACGTTTTATTTCATATAATGTATTTCTGAATAATTTATAATTAAAGTGCTTTTTTACCTTTTCTGTCTTGGTATAAAAGCTATTCCATATGTGATCTATTGCATTCAGTACAGAAGGAAATGTTAATTTTCAGTCATATTAGCAGGACATTTCAGAGAGCTGAAAAAGGAGAGAGAAAGGATTACAATTATGAGCAATTCCACATCAGTCACACTTGTATAAAAAATACGTTGTTCTCTTAATGTACGTAATAGGAAAGATGCAGAGGTAGATGCAGAGGTACAATATTCGGTGCCCCTTTCCTTCCAGAAAACCTCTTTTTGCGTTGTAGCTGCTAAATATGGTCCTATTTCAGTCTCAGGCAATGAGGAATGTGTGAAAGAGAGTGCCTTCACTGACCACCCACCTCTGCGGGTGAGGTCTCTGCTTTCTCTTTTCTTCTAGGTTAAGCTTTAAGCTTCTCTTCCTCACCCAGTGTTGACCTGCAGCCCCAAGCACAGACACACCTTGTTGGCATCCATCTGATGCCAAATTGTGCAACAGGTTTGCAATAAAAGGGCGAGGGATGTGGGCTTAAAGCCGGGGATGACTACATCATTTCTGGTGGGAATAGTTTCTGCTTATTCCCATCCATTATTTTCCATAATCATGTGTTTTCAGCACATCCCAAACAACTGCATTACTAGCTTTGGTTAAGAAAAGATGAGTAACCATTCTAAATGGTGAGGGTATATCCATTAATGCGATATACTTCTCAAATACCCAAAGTTTAACAGCAGTGAGGACCATCAACACAGACTTGCTATCCAGAACACACTCATCTCAGAAATGTTACTTAGGCTGATGGCAGATGTGGGCTAACTTAGCAGTTCAGGCAGAGGTGAGTCTGGTATTGCCTGTGCAGAGCTATGTTTAACCAAGCTAATGGGAGTATCAAGATTAATCCTTTGGGCTCCAGAGCTGTGCGCCCCTTGGGTCTCTTGGGCTGTGTGGTATGGCAAAGCGCAGCCAAAGGAGCCTGCATTTCTCTTGTGTATGGCACTTTATTACAGCTCCCTGAAGCAGGAACCGTGTTTCTGTGTTAGGGCAGATCTGTCCTCGGTGTTTGCAGGGATTTAATTAATCTCATCAAAAACAGTATTTAAATTGGCGCAGTCTTGCAGGTTGGTTGCAGCTTTAGGAACAAATGTATTTTTATAAAATTTATCTTCTACTAAGCAAACTGCACTTCTTCAGACCCTTTGCTGATGATATAATTGAGAGAAGAATCCAGGAATTGCAATGATTTAACTATTGTTGGTTTTTTTTCAGAAAGGACCAAGCTAAAAATAGAAAAAGAGATAAAACCTTAGAGAAGTCCTTTGTTTTGGCCAGCACCGTGTTTTCTGCACATCAGAGTAATAGTGAAAATTGAATTTGACACTGGATGCTGATTTAGGTGACGGTGTGGGGCTGCCAGAGCCTGTTTGGGCTTGCTTGGTGCAGGTGCTGCTACAGCAGCCTCCGCAAGGAGACAGATCTCTGCAGAGCAGGGCATTTTGGGATGTGGGACTGCTGCATCTCATGTGGCACCTTGGGGCTTAAAATTAGCTGTGTTATGGCTAGGTTGGCCACATTAAAGCAGCTCTGTGGGAAAATACAGCCAAAATTAATAATTACTAATGATGGTGATTAGAGTAATTAATGAATACCAGCATGGCTATTTGCTGTTGGGCAGTTACTTTCTGCTACCCAAATTGTCCTTGTATTGTACTGAGAAAGAAAAGCTATCCCTATATGGAATCGCTTCAGAAGATTATTTAGTGCTTCAGGAGTTCTGTTTAAAATGCACAGTACACATTTCAGTTACTGTTTTTAGTATTGGCGTACCACTGGTAATGTTGAGTTAAAATAGGGATGGTTATCTCTGAAGTAAAATCCTGATCCAGTGAAGCTGGTAAGAATTTTTTCATCAGTTTCAAAGGGGGCAAGTTTTAATCCTTGATAATGACATTTTTTTTAAAGACAGCTTGGAAACAACTAAACAACTACTGTTGCTCAGATGACAATATTACGGGTATGTACTTAAATCAGTTTTATTCAGAATATGAAATAGGTTAAGGGTTTGGGGATTTTTTAATTCATACTATTGCATATATTCAGATATTAAAATTGTAATTTTTGTTTTGAGCTGAAGTGAGCACATGAACTTTCTTTAGGTTGTTATGGTTTGGTTTTTTGTGTGTTGGTTTGTTTGTTTGTTTGTTTGTTTAGGCAAACATTAATGTCTTCTCACAAGAAATAAATTTAAAAATCAGTTGACGTGAACCTAAAACCTACCCGGATCTCTGCAACCGTGGAGGAGCCTGGCCTCTGCTTTTGGAAGAGGAAACAGTCAGAAAAGCAAATCAAGTTTTAGGGGTAAATTAGGAACAATTATAGACCAGAAGGGAAAACATCATTTTGACACTGTATTCATCATGTAATGAGCACTCTGTGCACTTCTGGTCCAGGGAAGAGCAAGAAGGACCAAGGATTAGGAAGAGCTTCCTTAAGAAGGAAAGCCATCGGACCAGGACTCCACAACCTCCGGAAGAGGCAGCTTAAAGGGGATACAATAGCAGTCTAATTGATTCTGCTGAACAAGCCAAGTGACTCAAGACACAGCAAACAGATCTCCAGCATTACAAGGGGATGGAGACTGCAAAAAGGGATGCTGCCAACTTCTGAACTTGCCCCACCAAGGGTGACTGTAACTCTAGAAGGAAAGGGCTATCTGATTTGTTACTTGGCATACTCCTGTTGTATAGTCTGTTCTGCTGGCCCACTCATTTTCATAATATTGGAAAGGAAGATGAGAAGCTTTTCTCTAATGGGTTGATTAGATATTAAATATTTTGGAACAAAACCAACTAACAACTGGGATGTCATTCTGATGGGGATGAGAACTCAGGATGTTACATTTGGAGAGAAAACTCTGCAATTAGCTAAAAATACAGTTCTAGCTGAGTCAAGAAAGAGATTCCTTCATCCTAATTTGAAATCTAAATTACTTTAATTGAAAAGTATATGGTTCCTGAGTTTTATGAGTGAGAATAATTGAAAAAAATTAAATTGCTATTTTTTTGCTCACAGTTGTTTTCACCACAAAAATATGGACTAAATTTGTACTCCCAGTAGTGAATGCCAATTTGGAAGAATTCCACTGGATTCATTGCAGTTGCTGTAGTTGCACCTTCCTTAGCGAGTACAGAATCAGGCTTTGCGTGCATAACTTTTCCACTTTCAGACCTGAGGGAATAAGATAGGAAGCCAGGCTGAGGTCCCATTCCAGATCAAGTCTTTCATATGCAGATTATAAAATCAGTGAAAAACAAACATGGTTTGGCAGTTACTTTAAAAGACACCTTTGGATGATTTTATCAACAGCAGAAGAGGCAATTTATTCTTCATGCTAGAAATCATTATGAATCTTATATTGGGAGATGTGTTCTATACTGACTGGGTTTTGTGTAGAGAGAAAAATATTGCATTTGGGAGAAATTTTTTAGGGCTACTTAATGTCTCTGGAAACACTTCTGCCCTGAAAAACCTCATCGCGAAATCTCAGAGAAATATTTTTACCCAATGTATTTAGATCAATATTTTTGGTTTATTTATTTCTATAGTCTTGTCTCTTTGACTGTCTGAGGCTTCAAATAAGATTTCAGAAGCTTATCCAAAGTTTCTATATTAATTTTGCTATAAGTATGGAAATTTTGCTGTAAGTATGGACATTGAGTTTTAGTTGTATTTTGGATTTGTAGGTGCAAGAAAGCACCCCAAGAATGCAGCTTCTCTCAACTCTTGCACTGCTAGAGACCTCATACTGTTAAGGGAGTTAAAAATCGGAATTTCTCTTCAGCCATTGCCAGGAAAGCTGCCAACCACATGGATGATCCATGGTGCATGGTCAACAATCATAATTAAAAGATCTGTAGGTACTGCTGTTGTCTTTCAAAGAATGCATATTCCCCAAATGAGCAGAAATAAATCGAGATAACAGGGTGGGCATGGATGTCTTCTTTAAAACAATCAATGGATGTCTCAAGTCTTGTTGACTTGCACAGTGCCTGTGCAAGGGCCACAGGTCAGGATGTTGCTGCTGTACCATCCACCCTCCCAGTCAGAAAGGGTGCAGCAGCTCCTGTCAGGTGTGATCAGTCAGGTCTTGGATGACGTCTGATATTCAACTTGATACTATTTTTACTAAAATAGTTAAAAGTATTTTTACTAAAATAGTTAAAAATAAGGATTATTAAAGTAGTCGTACAGACAGTTGATACAGTTTGCTTTGAAGGGAGATGACAAAGCACGGACATGTTTCCCTCCTGCAAAAACTATTGAAAATGCTTGCCATTTGGTGCCATTTAAATACATTTCAACAGCAAAATGTTTGCTCTCAGAGTGAGGCATAGTAGAAAATGACTCCTACTATGAGTTGTTAGAGGTGAAGGATCAATTATGACTCTGTTCCGAAGAGGCATGAGGGAGCCGCCCAGGCGAGCCATCTCCTCAGGCTGCCTGCATCTGAATTCAGCGATGTCTCCACAAAGAGGTCTGTAAGTGCAGGGTAGCCCTTTATTTGTGTCTTCCATACGGATCCCTTTTCCTTCCTTCCTTCCTTCCTTCCTTCCTTCCTTCCTTCCTTCCTTCCTTCCTTCCTTCCGTCCATCCGAAGATGTTCACATTTTTAAGGGCTTGCAAACTGTTCAGAAAGCCAGGACAGGACAGTCTGATGCTGGTCACACCTGAAAGAAATAATAATCTCAATTTCACTTACCCAAATGTAAGAACAGCAGTACCCTTGCTTCATCAGTAGCTGAGTATTAATTGCTAGAACCAGGGCAAATTCCCAGAATATAAAAGTTTTTTTCTTACTGCCCTGTACATTCATTCCATAGCTTCCAGTGTTTGAAGTGGATGACTTATTATTTCTAATGAAACGAGGCAAATGCTGTCAGACCTTCTAATGACTGTTTCTATCTACTATACCATAAAAAATGTACTTATGTATCCTTCTTGGTTTACTTCTAGTCAATCAATGTTAAAACATTGACATATGGGTGTGGGATTCTTTGCTGTCTTTAAAATAGGATCAATGACATTAAGGTTTGTCATGTTAATAGTAGAAATAAAGCAAAAAAAACCAAGAGCTATTTATGGTTTTAGGATGACATCTGTAATGTGGGTGGCAATAGAATGAAAAGTAGAGAATTTCAAAGCTCTTCATAGTTGAATGAATTGACTGAGCATGTATGTTTTAGTGGCTTAAAAAGTGTTAGTTACCCAAAGTTCATGCATCCAAACTAAATAAATCTATGAACTAAAGATAAGATAAAGCTATACACTGGCTGCACTAGCCTCAATCCATTTAATTGCTCATTTTCCACTCCCATCCTTCCTTCTCTGGATTGTTAACTCCCAAACAGACCTTTTGTAGAAACTCATAAATTACCTGGGGAAAGAAGGATTTAACAAGTCATCAGCTCTCAGCAAAAGCCACTGTTGCCCTTCTCCGGATGTTTTTTGTTGGCCAAGTCTCTGTGGGGTTTGAACAATCCTCATGGCCAGGTTAACTGGCACTGGCAATGCCCAGCTCCATACTGCGGGTAAACAGAGTTTAGAGGAAAGAAAAATACCCTCAGTCTGCTGCATTCCTAACCAGTGTTTGGCAGCAGTGACTCATGCTGGCATAAAGCAGTGATAAACATTTAGAAAACAACGCTGCAGATTCAAAAATGATGGCAGGAGATTTCCTACATGGAAGGTGTCACTAAGGAGAAGCTATCAAGGGACAGGGTGGAGAAGTACATGGCTTTAAAATTCATCCTCTGCTCTGAACAAGATGAGGAACCACGGAAAAACATGCATCACACAGAAAGCATTTGAAAGTGGTCTCTGCCAGGGCAAGACAAACTGCTGCTCTCCAGCATTAATGAGTATTAATTACTTTTCCTCCAGAAAAGGTATGTGGTTAAAATCAGCTGCTCCTTTCCAATAGTTTTTGCTTAGTTGTGTGTGCTGGGTGTGAGTGGCCCATTAGCATCTGACTGCTGAAAGACAACACACCCTTCTTCTTTCTTCTGTGCACAGGGGCTCAGAGCAAAACCAACCCTTCTAGAATAATACCTTGCTTGAAAGGCAAGGAAATTGTAAAAAGTGGGGTATTATGTGGTATTCAGTAATAACTGAGAACTGTCATGTTGTCACTGGTTTTTCACATGCTGAATGAGAGTTTGTTCAAGAGGGCATGCTAGGAGTTGTCTCAGAATAAAACAAGCAAAGAGAAAGAAAGTTCAGCTGAGCTCTTCCAGTGCCTGTGTATCTGTAGCAAAGGTGTGCTATCAGACTGGCCATTTCCAGGAAAGCTGGTTATAACAATCTATGATCTGTTCACTGCTAGCAAAGACCCTCCCAGATGCTCTTACAGGGGTGATTTACAAAGACTGCCCAATTCCCTTGCTTTTTGTCATCTCTTCAGCCCAGGCACTGACTGCTATAAGCAGAAATGCACCAGACAGCAGCATGGGAGCCACTGTAAAAAAAAGCTAGAAACCCTTTCCATGGTTTCAAGTACATCAAGGCAAAACTCAACTCAAAGGAAAGAGTTTTCACCATTTTAATCCTAGACTGCCGTTGAGACAATCAGATTTTTTTTCCCCAGTGGGCTAGTAGATGGTATTGTAAATAAAATCAGACCCTCTAGTCAACTCTAACGATAGTCAAGCACTTAAAGATTCTGAGGGGTTAAGTCTGACATTTAAACACAACATTATTAATTTCTCTTCTGCTGTCATTTCCCATAACACTGAAACAGCCGAAGTATCATATAGCCTACAAATAACCAGAAATGTTGAGAACACCTCTAGGAATTTCACGGTAGATGCATGTGCAATTGAACTGTCCAAGTGATATGGTGCAGAATAATTATTTAAATGACATGCTAATCATTGCTGGAAATTAGCAATCCCATTTCAAGCAATGCAAATCATAAGCAATTACATAGCATTATCTGGTTACTTACACTGCAAACAGAAAAGTTAATTATTCCTACCCGAGACAGCAGCCGCAGCTTCAGCACATTCTCTTGCAGTTTTTGGAGATGCTTTCATCTTTCCAAGTTCTAAAATTCACTTAGCCTTTGTATTTATATTCTCTAAAACTGAAAATATGACCATATATATAAAAAAATTAAGAATTTTATGATAAAATTATGTGAGAATTATAAAAATATGGGTCTACAATTAAATTTTCTTCCTATGCCTAAAGTTATGGGAGTTTGGACTGTAAAGGACTGATATATTTAGCACATACTGTTTGCTGGAGCTTTGTATTTTTAAGACCATCTGTGCAAAGACAATCAGTGATGTGTTCAGTGTGTTGAAGGCTGTGGAGGTATTAGAGAAACATGTTCTGATCTTGCTATACTGCTCAGTTAAACTAACAAAGACATTTGCATAGAAAACATTTTTCTCAATTGTCCAAAAAGGCATAAGAAACATGTGGCTTGAGACCCATTACAGCTGTGTGGACTCCTGTTGTGCCAAACAACCTGGTTTTATGTCGTTACATCTCAAATGGAGATCAAATCTGGGAGAGAGTCAATGAGAATTGTACCTATTCATGGCCTTACACTGGAGACCCAAGACTGTTGTGACAAAACTTTGGTGATTCTTTCTTTATTGATCTATGTTACAAACAATTTTTTTTCCTAAGAGATTTTCTTCAAAATGAATTTTATTTGGAGTTTTGATATGCATTAAATCAAAAAGCAAAATATTCAAGTGCTTGTGAAACCCATAGTCTGTCGTGCACTGGGTTTCGAAGGGCACCTTCTGGCAGAACTTTGCCATCTCTTTCACCCATACTTCAAATCCTTCAGTTCTTTGCTAGTCGAGAAAAGCTCCATTTTGTTTGCTCGTCGAGGTTAGTGGGTGGTTGGGTCTGACATTCAGTATAAAAAGCTCAGATCCAAAATAATGTGTTCAAGCTAACGTGTCAACTAAATAAAGCAAAATGTAAGATTATTATAAAAAGAGTACTTGGAACTTTTTGGGCATTAAAACATATAATTGTAATGTTTCTTTTGCGCTATAAACAGTTGAAAACCACAAATTGCCAAAAAAAGAAAATTGATTGAAGGAAGATGAAAGTAAGAGTTGGGCGGTAAGGCATATTGATAAAATTACTGAGGATAATGAAAACACTAGGAGATGAAGCTGGGAAAGAAAATCTGTTTAAAACCTATTTAAATACAATGTGCCATGATACTGATGAGTGGTAGGATTTCTGTCTTCACTGCATGGGCAAAGGGTTTCTGCGTCTAGCCATAAGAGTCTTCAAACAGTGAAGAAGAGGGATTGCAGCAAAAAATTGAGTGCCCAACCCTCCCTCTGGAACAGCCCCACATCCCATCATCAAACTCTGTGGTCCCAGGTCACAGCGTGCTGGTGTTTGTAGCTCTACCCTGACAAATCGACATCGCCCCTCCAGCTATTAGGAAGTCGTGTTCCGCTGGTACATAATGCAGTGGCTCTGTGTCTACTCAGCTTCATTGGAGGCTTCAGTTGTCCTTGTTCATGTCATCTCAGTCTAGAATATTGCAGGTCTGACATTTTTGTGTAAGCTAATTAACTGCTGCTGCCTCAAAAGCCATCAGCTGAAGTAACTCTTGTACAATCTTCTGCAGTGAAATGTGGTGCTGCCTGTAGAGCGACGGTGAAAGCTGTGCTTGTGTTTGCTCCTGGAGACCCGTTCCCTCAGCTTACGAGCCCAAAACAAGACTTGTCTGGCTGTCAGGATTGCAAACTCATGCTGGCATCCAAAAAACTGAGCTGTGTTATCACCCAGTCATGGACTTTGTTGTTCGCTTTTATCTTTGTTGATGCTGGAAGCAAAATCATCCACAGTCGTGACAGTGACACCCATTGTTAACGAAATGCTTTCAGTGCAAGGCACTATTTTCATCTTTCTCAAAAGTTATCCTTTGTATGCTCATCTTTCACATGAGCCCAAAGGTGATTTTCCTCCCTTGTGAAAATGTAGCTGAATGCTGACCAGGTATTAGTGAGGTATTTTGGCCCTAGATGAGGTGGTTTCACCAGTTAAAGCTTTAAAAACTCTTTTTTGCAGCTGGACAGTTAATAAATAGCTTTGTCTAGACACTCTCAGAAAGCTGCTCATCTAGTCCTTTGCAGTGATGTTGCTTCCACTGGTTTTACAGAAAACTGGCTTTCTAAATGTCAGAAAATCTGTATGGGCCACTGTCCTGGTTTCGGCTGGGATAGAGTGAATTTTCTTCTTACACCACAACAGCTACATAAAGTGTGGGACATTTCCTGACTTTTTCATTTGTTTATATTTTATTATTATTTTTTATTTTTTTTAGTAAAGCAAATCTTTCCAGGAGCCAAACCCAGAGTATTTTTCTTGGCCACCAGAGGTAATATGAGGTAGCTTTCAGGAAAAGGTGATTAGGGTATTGTTCTAAAGGAGGAATAGAAGAGAAATGATTCATACTCTTGCTTTGAGCAAGAATAAACAAGTTGTTCCATGAGCAGTGCAAATGATAAAACAAGCTTCCTGTAGATTGTTATTCCATGTCACTAGGCACTTTCCACCGCAGAAGTTAGTCTTCTGGCCAGTTCTGTCCTGAAACCCTCCATCCTCTTTGTGGCCCAAACACCTCCCACTGGTGTGTCATGGTCCTTCCTATGATCCTCTATTCCATCCTGGAAGCATCTCTTTTTCCCTCTTCCCGATTCCCCATTACTACACTGCTGTGTCCTGCAGCCATGCCTGTTATCTGTTAGGTACTGGATAGATAAGAGGTAGAATTGCCAGCAGCACACCTGGAAATACGTGTGTCCAGAGTGGAGCCATCAGGCAGCCCAAATTGTGTCTCTGTCTCCTATCCTACTGCCGTTTCTCCCTGAAAACACAGGACTATAAGTCTGGTGAAACCTCTGCTCCCACGGTGAATGTGACTTGAATTTGCCCGATGGTTCAAAAACTGGTTGAGGGGAGGTGGTAGATGCAGATTGATCTTTATCTTCGTAAGAAAATGCCCAAAAGCCAACGATGAGTTTTCTTTGTGTCCTAAACTGAACCTAAAATGTTTTTCATTCCAGAAATCAGTTTTTATTGGAAATATAACTTTCACAAATCTCTTCACTTTGCTTAACAAAAAAGGGGTCACAGACTTTCATCATCAGCTTATGTACCACTTATACCTGCTCATGTTGATTCAAGGAGTGTTAGGCATCTTGCCTCTCCAAGTGTTCCCACAAATCCCTTTTGCTGAGTATTTGCACCCCTGGGTCCCCAAGCACCTGTAAAATGCCCCCACACCTCTCAGTCACACTGAATTCTCACCAGCTGGATGCTGACATCCTCGTCAAGGCCCAGTCACACTAACCAAAGTGTTTTCCTGAAGAAGATTTAGGTAGAAGTTGGCTACAAATTATTAGTTCTATTTTAATGTTCGGGAAGTAGTATAAAGACAATGGGGAGACACATGTATGTGGGCAGATCAGATAAATATTGACTTGTGGTTGGCAAAGAGATGTTTAAAAATACCTACAGAGCACTGGCCCTGGCTGTGCACTTTCATTCCTGTTTTCCTGCTTTATGCTGTGTCTCTGGGTGAGATCCTGTCTCACTGGCATCAATGGCAAAACTCCCAGCCCAGCTGCACCGGCAGGGCTGGAATTTTACTTTTCAAAGTAATGTGTTAAAAACTCTTGTACTCATCGTCATATAGGTGAGCAAAATAAGAATGAAATTATTTTGAAGGTTCTTTCTGTCGTACAATGAAAATAACCCTGAAAAAAGTATGGACCAAATTCATCCAGGTGCACTACTGAAGTCACTCTATGTAGAAGCAATTAAGCAATATAAATGCAATTTTTAATTGAAATTCCACCCTTGTGGATGTTTCACTGTCCTGGTTTCAGCTGGGATAGAGTTAATTTTCTTCCCAGTAGCTGGTGCAGTGCTGTGTTTTGGATTTAGTCTGAGAACAATGCTGGTAATACACCGATGTTTTAGTTGTTGCTCAGTAGCACTTATCCTGATCAAGGACTTTTCAGTCTCTCATGCTCTGCCAGTGAGGAGGGACATGAGAAGCTGTGAGGAAGCAGAGACAGGACTCAAACCAGCCAAAGGGGTGTTCCATACCACAGCACGTCATGCCCAGTATATAAACTGGGGGGAGTTGGCTGGGAGCAGCCAGTCACTGCTCAGGGACGGGGCTGGGCATCGGTCAGCGGGTGGTGAGCAATTGTATTGTGCACCGCTTGTCTTTCTGGGGTTTTATGCCTCTCTCTCTTTTTTCTCTGTTAATATTACTGTTACTACTATTATTATTCTTATATTTTCCTTATATTTCAATTATTAAAATTGAATAATATGTTCTTATCTCAACCCACAGGCTTTACCTTTTTTCCACTTCTCCATCCCACCAGAGGGAAGGATTGAGTGAGCAGTTGCGTGGTACTTGGTTGCTGGTTGGGGTTAAACCACAACATTCACTTATCTGAGAAAGAGAAAAAAGAACAGAAAAGCTTCCCAGATACTTATGAGTGCACATAATAAATTATACAGCCATTAAAAAACAAACCCAGAAGGAAACAATGCATAATTCCTTCAGGTAAACAACATAAACATACAACCAAGCTGGGATGGGGAGCCTCCCTCCTCAGCCCATGTGAACTGGTTCTGCCAACGAGTGAGCTGTAACCCTATCATCACAGCCACTGATGAGTGTGTGTGCACACAAGCAATGTGGGAAGCACTTGAAACAAGATGTCACCTGGAGTTGTGGTTGGGCAAACCTCAGGTGGTAGAAGATTGCATTTTGAGAAGATAAAATAAATGAATCACACATAACAATTAGATGAGATATACGGAGTCTGCCCTAGAGTCTGGACAGGAGTGAAAAGAAAGTGAGAAAGCTAACCGTATCCTGGCCTGCATCAAAAGGAGTGTGACCAGCAGGTCAGGGGAGGGGATTCTACCCCTCTACTCTGCTCTTGTGAGACCCCACCTGCAGTACTGTGTCCAGCTCTGGAGCCCCCAACACGAGGGACATAGTCCTGCTTGAGCGAGTCCAGAGGAGGCCACAAAGATGATAAGAGGGCTGGAGCACCTCTCCTGTGAAGACAGGCTGACAGAGTTGGGCTTGTTCAGCCTGGACAAGAGAAGACTACAGGGAGGCCTTATAACAGTCTTCCAACACCTGAAAGGGTCCTACAAGAAATATGGAGAGGGACATTTTACAAGAATATGTAGGGACAGGAAAAGGGGGAAAGGCTCTAAACTGAAATAGAGTAGATTTAGATTAGATATGAGGAAGAAGTTCTTTACTGTGAGGGCGGTGAGACACTGCGATAGGTTGCCCAGAGAAGCTGTGGCTGCCTCATCCCTGGCAGTGTTCAAGGCCAGGGTGGATGGGGCTTAGAGCAACCTGGTCTAGTGGAAGGTGTCCCTGCCCATGGCAGGGGGTTGGAACTAGCTCTTTAAGATCCTTTCCAACCCAAACCATTCTATGGTATGATTCTATGCGTGAAGAAGATCCATCCCTTCAGCACCTTGCAGAGGCTACAGAGCTGGCCCAGCCTGAGCTGCGGCCAGGTGATGAGATGACCCTGCCATCTCGAGAGGGGCTGAGTGAGCATCTCCTGCAGTCAGCCCAAGCAACAGCACAGAGACACACTGAAAAGTAAGGGAGCATGGCTTTGGTTTTCAAGAGCTCTGGAAAGAAAAGCTTTGATGCAATCTGGAAATTTGGGTATTTAGATTAAAAAATATAACAATTTGCAATGAGCCTACATTGAAGCAAATGATGGACTCTTGCAATCCTTGCACAAAAATACCTTCTGGGGATAGAAGTGGGCTGTTCTAAAAAAACCCCAAATGCACCAACAAAACTAAGGTCCTTAATGTTTCAAGAGCAGGAATCAGTAATCACCATCTGTGGCAAGTTTTGCAGCCCAAGAGCTTGAGGGGTATCTTCCAAGTGATAACATCTCTCTTATTTGGGAAAGTCCATAGCTGTGTTTAAGGGAGAAAATACTTAGATGCATGTGTATCCATACTTCTGTATGTATACAAGACATACATGTAAATATTCAGGAGAAAAAATAAATGCTAGCTCCAAGATGGGACAAACTGAAACTGGGGCCAGCCCAGGATACGTCTGATGTCGGAGAGGGAGCTGATGGGAGAGAAGCCTGTACAGTCCTTCCACCCTGGAGCTGTGACGAGTGGAACGGTGACAAGTGGCAGCCCAGGGAGGGGAAGAGACTCCCCGATGCAGCCCTCCTCACCTGCCTGTTCTTTGTTTGAGGGTTTTCCAGGGATCTTGGTGAGATCCAGGGCAGTTTATCTTAAGAAAGCAGGTGGCATTTACCTCGAGGCAGGTTACATCCAGTTTTTTTACCAGGGTAGGAAACCCCACAAAACCAGACAAGTGGCTGAATTTCTCGGGGTGGGGGGATCGCACACGCGGCGTCGGGGGCTCCCGCAGCCGGGGGGGGGCGCACGGCCCGGCCGGCAGGGGGCGCTCCCGGGCGGGGCACCGCACCTGCGGGGCGGGGCGGGCGGGGCGGAGCGCAGCGCACCTGCGGCGGCCCCGCGGCCGCCGGGGCACAGCGCGGTGTGCGTGGTGCGGGTTGGGGCTGCGGCAGCATGGCCCGCCTTCTGCGCACCTTGCGCAGCTCACAGCCCGTGGCGCGCTTCCAGCGCTGCTGCGGGCTCTTCCCCGCCGCCGAGGAGGGCGGCAGTGGCGACCCCGCGGAGGGGGCCCGGGACCGCGGCGTCTGCAACGGCGCGGGTGCGCTGCGCCGCCCGGCAGCTGCTGGCCGCGGCCCCCCCAGCGGGGTGCGGAGCGGCCGCGGCCCGCAGGTGAGTGCCGCGGGGGGCGGCCGGGCTCGGCCGTGACTCAGCAGAGCCGCCTCCCGCGGCTGTGCGCGCCGGGGCTCCCCAGGGGGTTCCCACGCATCCCGGAGCCTGCCCGGGCGGGAGCCGGGATGGAAGCGCCGGGCTGTGAGTGACAGCGCTCTGCGGTGCCGCAGTCGGGCTTCATCCCGGCCCCGCTGGGGAGGCATTTCCGAGGTTCTCCGTTTACTCCCCCGACATGAGATACCCGGTGCGAGTGGGGTTTGTTTGCAGAGGTACCCGGGGCAGCTCGGCAGCAGCGCAGCCTCATCCTGGAGTGCAAGTTTTCCCGTGGGCAGGGCTGCGGAGCCGGTTCTATTCACCGTGGGTCCCTCTGCAGCGGGGTGCACCTGCTGTGGTGCGTCCCCGGGCCACGGCTCCGCGCTGCCTCGCACCGAAAGGGGCTCGGCGCAGGCGAGGAGCGCAGCCCGCAGCCCTGTCCGCGCCTGCGGTGGGTCATGTTTGCGCGTTCACTGTGGCTGGCGTCCTGCTGCAGACGGGCTGAGCTTCCTGCGGTTCCCTCTGCCCGGGCAGGGCACGGCGTTCCCCCACGGTCTGTAGTTCGGTTGCGTATCGGAAGGGAGCAGGGAAGGGCATGACGCAACCCATGCGTGCGGGTTGGATGACCTGCTTTTTCTCTTACTGTAATGACTTGAATTCATTAGCAGATCACATTGTGGTGCCTTTTGGAAAGGAAGTGTGATAATGGTCTTCCAAACTCAACCTGCAGAATAAACACGGGCCAGCCTCAAACACTGCAACTCTACCAGTCATCCCCTTTGTACTATTTTACCCTTCCTTGTTCTGTATCTCTGCTTGGATTCTCGTTTTGAGCATCTAAAATTCTTCATCAGTCGCTGCTTGACTCTTTCTCAATTAGCAGATAAGGGAAATTGGGGTAGTCGTTCAGTGTTTACTTAACTACAGTAAACTATTTTTGGTAAATTGTGCAGATAATTCACGTAAAAGATTTATTTTCACTACTTGCTTTTGGACAGTGATGTAGTTAATATAACAGGGTTGATACTAAAATACTGTCGAAGCTAATGCTCCATGAACAAAGCTGTTGTTTTGTGATTCACATGTGAAGGGTGAGTATGTCCTGGGTAAGACTCCTGAGACCTGGAGATAGAAGCAGAAGAGTTTGTTTCCACATGATAGGGATGCTCACTTCTGAAACATGTGAAAGTTGGGTTTAAACCCAAAGAAGATGGAGGTGGGAGTAATGGCTTGAACAGTGTTTCAGTGGTATGCTGGAATTGTAAAGACAGATTCTCTCTGCTCCTGTGAAATCCGTTTTTACAATCCGTTTTTACAAAGAGGATTTTCTGTAACCTGCCAGGAGATGCAAAAAGTGAATTGGGATCATCCTTATGCCAAAAACCATACTCTTCTAAGTTGCTAAGTGAACCAGGGTTGCCCTGATGTATCTGCAGAGAAGTGGGTTTAGGAGTCTGATACACATAGCAAAGTCCTCAGCCATAAACTCTCTAAGAACAGTGGTATTTTGCTCTTAGCTACAGGTGTTTGCAGAAAGGGGCCTAAGCATTGCCCCTGCATCTCACTCCTGGTGACCTTGGGCAGCTCTGTGCTCAGCTTGAACATCCCCTCCTGAAGCTTTGGAGTTTCAAGGTCTGTATTATCAGGACAGAAGTTTTCTGTGAGGTAGTAACTAATATTAGTTTGTCTTTACTACCACAGTGCAATAGTCTTCAAGGTTTTCAGGTTCCTATATAAGTTCTTGGACAATCAGTAGGTTATCCCTTGGAAACAGAGTGTATTGCATGCTTGAGTGAAGAAGTGGTGAATGGTTGGCAAGATGCTGGGGCTGCCACAGCTCCATCTCTCCAGACCTATACCTTTTGTTCTGTGCCAGTCCTCAGGCCCTATATCTGACATGGGCTAGATTGTGAGCCAGGGTGGAGAGGCTCTGGGGAAAGGGCTTTGACGGCTAGCAGCTGATGGTGGTTGGGAGGGGATGAAACACCTAGTAGGATGGATGCCAAACTGCACGGAGAGGGGGTAGAAACCCTCAGGAGGTAATGGATAGGACAGCTCTTCATCTGAGAGAAGGAACGCTTTAATTCCTGCATACATTTGTTGCGCAGTTGTCAGCAGTACTGCTTGTGATGCATCAGTGTCGTTTTTCCCTGTATAACCTGCAGATTATATGTGTTTAAAAAAAAAATGAATCATCAGCAAGGCCTCATTTTTACAGTGGTCGGCAGTGCAATGGTGGCTGTATTCCTGAATCTTTGTAATTCAGTCCTGTCTGCCCCACAGGAACTGCCCCGAGATGACGAGACAAGGACTGAAATGCTTAAATGTGACAGCAAGGGCTGCATGTGTTTCTTAAATATTGAATCAATTACCTAGCCTGTGTTCTTGATGTTCCTTTGGTTACTAGATCAGTTAAGAACACTTTTAATACCTCAAGTGAAAACTCAGGTATCTGAGGATGGTGCAGAATGGTGCTAGTCCAATGTGCTAGCTGGATTTATGCCCCGGCTTTGACTTAAAATGGAACCCGTGAGCTTTTAGAGAAGGAACTGTTGGGTTTTATTACTACAGAAGACAAGACAGTAACTTTTTGTAATTATCCTGTCTCTAGCTGATACTTAGTTGTTTTCTGTGCTTCTTTCTGGTATTGGTTTGATTTACAGGGAATTTATTTCTGGAGCTGCTTGAAAGATATCTTTTCCTGGAGCTCTGTATGCAGTCCTTGAGTTGTGCACTTAGTGCCTAACTTTCTGAAGACTTTTCTGGTGTTTTAGTGAGTGGCCAGGTAAATGTTACATATATTTAAGAAGTGGAGCTCTGCTTATCTCTAACCTCCTGATGGGCTTTTGCTCCTGAAATTGATAGCGTGAATTAAAAAGAGCAAAGATAAAACAAAAAAAAAAAATCTCATACAAAGTTCTCCGTAGAGCTTTGTTTTTCTTCACTTCCTTTCCCCAGATGCTTTATCATCTCTGGAGATCTATCTTTCTGCCTTGGAGAGAGTATAGTTCATATTTACTTTGTAGTTATACCTTAACTGTTAGAACTGGTCCGAACTGGTGCAGTGTTTACAAACTGCCTGATCACGTCTAGTGATTGTATAGTTCTTGCTTGTGCCTTTGGTGAGGAAGCTAATAATGGGGATAACAGCAAGGTGATGGTAACAAAAATAAATGAAAAAGATAAAAACTGCACATCCATCTCAGATGTTGCAATCCCCCAAAACGTAGTTGATTACTGGCAAGACATAGATGACAGCACTACTTTTGCTGCGATAGGATGTCTGAAAATTTGAAGTAGACTTGCTCTGGAGCTTGAGTCAAAGTCTCTTTTCTATTGCTCCCTTGCAATAGATTCTTGCATCATCCCCAGAGTCTTGATTTTCGTTTTTTAATCATACTACTGACTTACTCAGTTTCATGGTGTTTCCCTTTCCATGCAGCACTAAGTTGGCAGTAGCTGAGGTAGGTTCAGCAGGCAAGACAAACTCTTGTGAAGAAAGTCCATGAGCACCATTAGCATAGCTGGCAGCAAGGCATTTCTGCCTCAAGAGCTACTGCTGTCTCTTCCTATAGAATATAGTTGAACTTTTAGAAGTTCCTCGGTTTGGGCTGCAGCTGGAGAGACGTGAGATCCAGTTTCTTATTTTGATGGGCTGAGCACAAGATTCAGATCCCTCGGCATCACTCCTGCTGCTCTGGTACTTTGTGTTCCTTTCTCTCGTACTCAGTGCGGCTGCTGAGGGAGCTTGCCTGCCTTGCACGTGTCTGAGTTTTGTTTCAAGGTTCCCATGGAAAGTAACTGGTAAGGGATATATGAATGAGACTTCCATCAGATGGATTTGGCCAGCCTTGTGACTGATAGTCCTTTGGAAAATGTCAGTGTAGTTGCATCCAAGATTCAAGCAGTATGTGGCAACCGTGTTTAGACCTGTTAGCACTTGATTTGCTGCTCCTCAGCAAGACCAGTGTCCCCTCTGGAGAACAAGCAGCAGCAAAGCCAGGCACGTGCTGCCTGTTACCAGTGACTAGTCATCTTCTAGATCTTGCTGCAGAAACACCTGATGCTAATAGAAGTTTGTGAAACTTCAGTCACTGATTGTAAGGGGTATCCTGTGTGGTGCCTGCTGGTGAGGTGGGTGATGGTGTGGGGAGCATGTGAGGGGCTGCACTGGGAGCCCACGTGGGGTTATGCTGATGATGAGGTGCTTTGTGACTCAGCGCTTCCCAGCTCACGGCCCGAGTCATCTTTTGAAGCTGCTGGACCTCGTAATGAGAGGCTATCAGGATCCTAGGATTAATTCCAGTACTTGGAGGGGAGCCACTTACTGTCTTATAATTCTGCTGAATGTCTTAGGCCATTAGTTCAGATATCAACCAGAAGAATAAAAGCTTGTCTGTGGTCATTTTTCTCCTTTTTGTCTCTGGAGAACAGGGGTAGGTTTAGTGAGTGAGGAGCCGGAGAATATCTGTTCTCCCTGGGAAATTTCCTTGAACAGCCAGTTCTTTTACTTTACCTTGTGTGTATGCTCTGCAGGGAGTATTTATGGGCCATCTGGGCAACATAAGGTGACTATTGACTGCTATGGCAAGTAAATCTAAGGTCTAGAATGTACAGGTAGTGTTGTCTAAACCATAAGATTTTTATTTAAAATGGCTATTCAAGTTTCTGCTTTATAGGGCTTCATATCAGCTCAGTAGAGTTAACACCTGTAACTTATTTTTTCCAAAGTAAACTGCCATTGGTCTAGATTTAGAGGTATGTGAATGCTTTAATATATAGTTACATTGCTAATTTATTACTATTTTATTGTACTGCTGTATTTGTGAATATTTATTATTAGATGTAAAAATAGAAAGCATGTTTAGTCCTTCCTTTTGAAGGCAACTGGTTGTTGCAAGCTACTGCTAATAGAGTTCTCTGAGCCGGCTGGTTCTGGTATGGATGAAGCTGAGTGGTCATTCTGTCACATCAGACCAGGTCAATATTATTCCCTTTGCAGCCAGATTGACTTCGTGTAATTATAGCTGCTTACTTATGCTAACCAGTTTAATCAAGTGTATTGCCTTCAGTGTTCTCCATTGCCATTTCTCTGTGCAAAGGGAGGGCGATGAGGTAGTTCACTTTGCAGGAGAAGACTGTGTCAGACACGGTCATGCCGCAAGACCAAAGACCAAATATTTGCATGGGAAAGGGCTCAGAGGTGTTAGTAGCGAGAAACCTGTCCCCTGACCAATATAAGGCCCATGAACTGGTATGTATGGTATGAAGCAGAGGACAGAATAAGCAAAAGGCTGTAAGAGGGGTCTAGGGAGGAGAAGAGGGTATGTATGGCAGGGTGGCATGTGCTAATCGCAACTATTAATGAGGCAGCAAGTGAACTGAGAGCATCTTATCTACAGCTCTTGTCCCCAGGGGCAGGCTGGCTGCTGAGGTGTTCTCCAGCATGCCTCTCTACAGTTATGGCTGCAATTTAAAAGCCAGGTCCCTTCCTGTTTACGGTGGTCTTTGTGTATCTATCTGGGACTTGTGTATTTGCAATGATACTTAACTTGAAGCCTTATTCAGCACTAACTTGGAAAACTGCCGTTTGATTTGAATCCTGGAACTATTTGCTAGGGAAACAGTCACTTTCCCCCTGTGCTAGTGCCTGATTAGAACAGATTAATAATTAAGTTGTCCGAAAATGGTGTGGTGTTACTCTGCCCACTTATTTTCCAGAAGCCTTGCTGCTCTGTGCCTTTCAGAATAGACCTCTATGGTGGAACCGATCTTTGTGCAAAAGCAAGCTGACTGGATTCATGATGCTGCTGCTGGGTAGAAATATGTGACTAATCTGTGGTGTCAAATTTTCAGGCTATAGTTAATTTCTAAAACCAAGTCTTAAGGTGAGAATAAGCTTTTTGCTTGGAAGAGAAACATAACTGTGAGGTCCTGGTTCTCCATGGTCATTTGGCCGTTCCTGCGTGCTTCTGTTGAGGAGCTCCCAACAGCTGGGAGCTGTTCAAACTTGGTGCAGGGGAGAAAAATGAGTTGAGGGGCTTCCCACTCCTCCTCCTCTGGAGAGCAACCTGGGTATCTATCAGCCATGCAGGTCCTAGTAACGCTCTGACTCATGTGTTTTGGCAGAAAGTCAAGGATAAGAGGTGGTGGTGCTTGCAGGGAGCTGGTGTGTGGGCAGGGTGGCTGTCTACTGCTGCGCAGTTTGAAAACTGTTGTTGTGTGACGCATCCTTCTTCTATCAAAAAACACTTTCAGTAACACTTAACCTTTGGGGATATGTTGAGTTTCAGATAAATTTGATCTCTGTTTCGAAGCTGGAGTCCCCGTCCTTCTGAACAGTCTATAATTTCTGGTTCTTAACTCGTGTTTTTGAATCCCTCTGTCCACAGACATTGCAGCTACTTAACCCTCAAAGTGACTTCCTCAGGCACTTTCAGGTGTAGGCTCCATGGTGCATCTCACAAAATTGCAATCTAATTCTCTCAAATTAAAATGCAATTAAACAAACCTGTTCTTCCACTGTAAAACAGGGAAGCCCTTCCCTCTCCTGCCTCTCTCTTGCCCTGTTGTTTCCTTATTGCACAAATTGGCCAGTCCTTCCTGGAATGTAGGAGGATGCTGAAGCGCATGGGAAGCTCAACCATCGCTTCTGTCAGAGTACCTGAAACAGCAGCGTCCAACCTACCTAACTTCTAGCTGGCAAAACAGGGCTGAGAGGGTGAAAGAGGTGAGCTGCTTTCACAGTGCTCATCAAGGAGATGCATGCAGCTCTACTTATGCTGGTGTTGTGTGGCTTTCTTGGCAGGAAACTGCTGTTGACACACATCAGTGGTTTAAAAACAAAAGTGTAAGAACTGGACATTTGAGGAGTTACTCAGGCAACTGGAATGGCCATGAGAGGGACAACTTTCCCTAAAGAGCATGCAAGGAAATAAAGATGAGGACATTACCCTCTGTCAGGGATGTGTGTATAGATTTTTGCTAAAAAGTCTGAAGACCATAGTGGCAGGTAAACCTCTTTGTGTTCCTCCAAATTATATTGGGGAAAAAAAGGGCTCAAACATTATTGTGATACCATGAGACTACTGTGTGGAGAAGATTAGACTTACATTTTTATTAGCAACTAGCAAAAGCCTCAAAGCATGTAAGCTGGTAGTTTTGGGAGTTGGACTAAACGACCTTTAAAGGTCCCTTCCAACCCAGACTATTTTGATTGTCTGAATTGTGGATAGATTCCAGGCATCTGCTAAGAAAGGAATATATGAAGTTGAACGATGTGCAAGTTTGAGTGCCATGAAGAACACCTTCTGATGGAAAGCGATGAGTACAGACGTTCTTCAGAATACGTCTCATAGCCATGTGGAAGTAACTAGCGGCAAATGCAGGCGAGAGGCATGCTGCCTAGATAGATTGAATAGGAGGAGCTGCAGGTAGCCTGGAGGATGAGAACAGAAATCAAAATTTGTCAAGCTGAAGGTATGGTTGAAAATTGACTTCTCCTTGATAGGTACAGGTACCTATTGGACAAGCAGGTTGTAATAAATACTCAACTGCAGAATGAGAAACAATAGACTTGGTCGTGCTTCCATGAAGGTTAGAGGAGATCACAGAGTGAGCATGGTTCAATGGTGGCATGCTATCTAAAAACAGCCTGCAAAACAAATAAATTGTGCAGGGCTATTCCTTCAGCATTACTGTATTGTGTCTGATCTTTGGATACCATAATTCAAGACAGGCATGTTAAGTGCTGTATCTGGAAAAATGCTAAATATCTTCTGTAGAAAATAGCAGGCAGTTAAGCACTGGAAGAGAGGACAGTTATGTCTTTTGATTCTTGTAACAAGCTTCTCCCGTGTCAGCCTTCAGAAGGAAGGAAGCAATTTGTTCCCTGTCTACAGTAGATAAGAAAATAGTCAAGGTTAAATTTCACTAAGTAAGTTTTCAGGCTAGGTGGCAGGAAAGAGAAGCACTTGGAGATTGCCAGGAGCAAGCAGTGAGCCTCCACCTGTGGTGTCAGCAAGACAGGTTAGGCAAACTTCTTCAGAGTGATGCGACTGTTAAAACCATCTGCCCTTGGTAGACAAGCGGACTAGGCATCTAAGCTGTCTTCGAAATACAAGGCTGTCCCCTGCTGGCTGCAGGCATATTGTTTCAAAGCAATCTCAATCTTTCTCTTAGCAGCTGTTCCATATGTCTCTGAAAGATACGTATGGGCTTTTCTTTCCTTCCCCCCCCCTTTTTTTTTTAATTTAAGAAGCCTTTTTATTTAGGAAAGATGACATAATCAATTTTTTTCTTCATTGATTCTTCCTATTAATTGCCTAAACAAGTGCTCTGTCTTATTTTATCCCACTGTATATTTGAACGACTTGATAGATTCTGTTACATCTACCTGTGTTCTTTCAAAGAAGGAAGGAGGGCTAATTGTGTTATTTCAAGAGCATACACAGAAATACAACCTATAATAGTCTGCTTCCAAGTGCTAATCAGAGCGAAGGGAAAATAATCTGAAGGTTAAAAAATGAAATCTTCAGGAAAAAAACTGAGGTGTCTTACCTGAGTCCTGGACTTGCTTAGCTTGTGGCCTGCTGGGTGTGTGGTGACTGTGCAGGTGTGTATATCTGTCTCGGCTGACCATCGTTTATAGACTAAAGGGAAAGTTTGGATGAAGATGGGATGAATGGTGTGAGAGAGGTTGACTGGGTGAGTATTGCGCACAGTGGGCACTGCTGGTAGGAGTCCTGGGCCATACTTCTCCTGTTTCCTACTTGAGTGGTATCAGCCTTTGGTACTGCAGCATGGACCCCTTTAGCCTCCAGCCATCCTAGTGCTGCTGGTTGTGTGGCACTGCTTTGCTAGAGTACCTTGCTGAGAGCTTTATGTAATGGCCTGGTTTTGGTGCTTTGAATTAATTGAGAAACTGCTGAAATGCTGCTAGAAGTCTGCCTGGTTTCTATACTCCCCACTTATGCTTTGCCTTCAGACAATTGAAAGTACTATGGTTGTCTGGCTTGAAGCTCACATGTTACTTTTCACACAGCAATTGTCTTGCTTCTGCATCAAATGATGATTCAAAGCCATGTCCCTACTCATTATGCCATTAGTGCATGCCACTATAAATTCTTGTACAACAGCTGTGAGTTGCCGATTTGTATGCTAGTCAACAAGCACTTTCTGCTAATAGCAGAGCTGATGAGAAACTTTATAGTGTTTTCAGGAGGGTTTTCTTGTGGTTTGTTTGTCTCCATCCCCATATTTCTCAGGTTTTCAGTTAGCTCGAGATATCTCCAACAAACAAGGGCATTATGTAACATGGACAACCATTGTTAAGTGGCTGCATCACATTCTGGAGAGGGTGAAAAAGAATTAATTGATACTAAAAGTGCTTGAACAGAGTGGGAAGATGCACGTATATGTGAGTTTGATTAGGTGAGTTCTCCATGCCTTGGGGTTCCTTGTGTGCATTTTGTGGGTTCTGTGTGCTGCTGCCCTCCCCTCTGCTGTCTTTGATATCTCTGCAATTTCTCCCATGTGCCTGTATCCCTCCTTTTCCACCTTCTCCATCACCTTACCACCAGCCCTGTGCCCCCTACTCCGCTCTGTGAGCAGTTCATGACCACACCAGAATCCACCACTTGGGCACAGCCCCTTTTTACTGGCCACCCTGTTCTTTCATCTTGGAGTGATGAGTTTCCAGTGTTGCTTCCTTCTGGGAAGGTGATACACAGGGGCTGGAGATGTTACTGGCTGCTCTCAGCTGCCTGTTGGATCTTCAGAAACCTCTGCAATTGTTTGACATTCAGCCGTGCAGATGAAAGAGCTGAAGCCTTTGATATCATGTTTTTTGCGTTTTCTTATTTTCCAAAATCTGATCGCCAATATCTGATTTTTTGTTGTGACCTAATAAGTTCTTTTATCAACTGGGTACAGTTAATAAATATAGAAGGTGGCATAAAACTGATTGCTTATTCAGAATACTGCAGTACGGAAGGTTATTTCCCCACCAGTTATACTCCACACAGTACTGCCCTGCAGGACTCAGTTGTGTGATTTATATTGTCTCTGTGTATAGCAGCATCTAGATGGGAAGTTTGGCTTTTTTCCAGGTGTCTGGTCTTTGGTGGCTTCTGTAAATTTTGTGCCTTTTTTCAGTATTAAAAATTCCTTACAGGAGAAGTATTGCAATTCATTAACCAGTGGCTATGGGAGGGAAATTCCTGATCTTCTGCAAGGCAGTTATGTTGGAAAGGAAACAAGGGACTTAAAGAACTTTAATTAAACATGTACATCTTCTGAAAGATCTGAAGCAATTGAAAGCTGAGAACAAAACATTAGTTAATGGTATCTCTGGGTCAGGCTCTGAGCCTTAGAAGTCTAATGCTGCAAAGCTTGTCTCAAGAGACAGAGCAGAGAAAGCTGGTGCCTGTTTAGCTCTGACAAGAGAGATTCTTCAGAATTGGAAGGAGTGGTATCTTTACACGGCTTCTCCCCCACCCCTGTCTTTTAGGGGGTATACCTCTGCCTAAAAATGTATGTTGAATCCATTCTATTAGTAGTCCAGTTGCTCTTCCTTCAGCTGCAGAATATTCTTCATGTAGGTACTTCCTAAGATTATGGATTCCTGCTCTGCTGTGTCATTGTGTGTTAGTGTGTCCCAAGAGTCATTGTGGTGGCAGTTTCATCTGCGTTGCTGGCCCTGTCATTGCTGCTCCATAGGGAGGCTTTGGGGATGCTCCCACAGCACCTGCTATGAGTGACCCACCCAGGACCAGTGTGCAGAAACTGCAAAATTAGGATGACCTACAACAGTCATTTACTGTGCCAGTACTTCAGGCAAGTAGTTAATTTAGGGAGAGTCATATGTTCATATGAGTCTCTTGTAATTTGGGTAGCCAAAGTTTTTCAAAGTAACTATTTTATATTTGATGAGAAGGGTAGTTTTTGTGAAATTACCTGTCTTCTGTGTCTGCGAATGACGTGGCTTATTGCGCCTTGCTTCTGAAATGTTCTGAAAATTCTAATTTTCTCTACAGCCCTAATTACCAACCATTAAAACCTCTCTGATCCAGACTGAGTAGCGATGGAGATGCTAACTCCCACTGAAGTGCTTCAGAGATTGTGGAAGGCATCAGGTTGCTTCAGTACATTAAGACTAACCAAAACTGAAGATCAGAGTTGTTTAAAAGCAGAGATTGAATAAATTTCTGTTAGAAGATGCTAAACATATACAGAAAGCCTGCTCTATTTGTGTTTTACAATGCTTTAGTATCACAATGATTGAAAACATTGGATTTTTATTACTGGACACTACCTAAAATCAAGCGGGGAGACTGTGTGATACCTTGCGTGCCTAACATGTGGCTGTCATCATCGTGTGTCACAGGTATGATCTCGCTGTCCCCTGCCTCACATGCTGGGCTGTCCACAGCTGCTGGTATAGTGCTAAAAAAAAAAAAGTTTTAAAAACAAAACAATCAACCAAAAAACCCCCAAAACCAAAAAAGTGAGAGGTGATTTCTCACAGAAAGACAAAGGTTTTAAGAATGGTGTGGAAGGACTTGGCTCTGCCTTCTGCTGGCAGAATATTTCTTAACTCCACGTTTTTTTTAAAACCTGAAAAATTATTTTTTCCCCACAAAAGAGCTTACGGGAATTAGAAAGTTTTATCCCTCATTCCATGAGGTTCCAAGTATAAAAGCGTTACCATAGGGATACGTGTGACCATCTTTGATCAAAAGCACCAGAGCACATAATTCCTAATACATTGGAGACTGATGCTTAATTGCAGAATTAGTGATGCCAGAAGGGGGCTTTCTCTGAGGCCATGTTAAGTGTGACCAAATACAGTGTCAGGATCTCAGACAGAAGCATCAGAGTTGCTAATTGAATTGGGGGTGTTTTCTAAGTGGCGTATAAGACTTGAGACACTTAGGCTGATTGCTCTGTCATTCAGCCAGCCATAGCAAACTTTTGCATTATCTTAGAGGGATGCCAGTAACTCACTGGTGACCTTTATTATTAATACATGGGGGAACACTCCTGTGACCTCAGTGTTTCAGAAGTGTTGACTCATCTTTTCTGTTTGTTGATGCAAAAATCAATTTAAGTTGTGGTGGTTTTCCTATGATAGGTGAATGGATGCAACTTCTTTCCATCTTGCTTTTGTTGTCTTCATGCAGTTTGCCTCATCTCCATATTGAAAGCAGATTAAGAGACTGGAACTTCTAATGGCTTTTACAATGAGTCATAATTGCATGTCTAGACTCCTTAGACAGTTTTTACATTTTCTCACTAGCATCTAGGATGAGTTTCTCTCTGGTAGATTAGTTACACAGTCAATCCAAGCATAATAGTTTTCCTCTTAGAAGAGTTTTAGGAGCTTATGTTAAAGCTATATCTTAACTTAGAGTGCTTGTACCGAAACCTTCATGATCCCTTCTCCAGTCCCATCTTTAGGAAGTTCTTTCATCTCATATTTACATAGCCAACTTTCATATTTATTTTTTACTTTATTGTGGGGGGTATGGAGAGAGACTAGATTAGCTTCCTTGCTTCTACCCCCCAAATCAAAAATCTTACTCCTATATATATCTCTCTCCTTTTTTTCTGAAGTGTATAGATATTTATATAAAATGTGATTCACTTGCGTGTCGCTCCTGCTGACAGGGTGGAAGATTTCTTAGTGGTGTACTAACAACAACAAACCTTTCCACAAGTGACCAAGCTCATGGCCCTAATAGTATAAGCTGCTGTGTGGCTTCCCAGCTCTGATGGGCTGATTGCAGCCTTTTAAAAGAGAGAAAATGAGTGTGTTAGGTGGGGTACATCTAATGAAATCATCTAGCTGCCAAATGCAGAGAAAAGTGAAATCTCTAGCTTAATAAAGTCCTAAACAGTGCCACCTGATAGCACTTGCAATATATCTGCTGGTAATGTTTAGAGACACAACCTGGTGGTGGTTACTTAAAGTGAAAATTTGGTGGTGATGGGGGCAGCTCTTCTCTCTGCCTGCTGGCAGCCTTGCTTATACTCAGATCTGCTTGTGAGCTGCAATTGCTGAACCACCTCACATGTAAGGGCTGTAGCTTGCAGCTAAGGTATCTCTTTGCAGGGTGATCCCATGAGCATCCCACTGTGGGGAAGCATGGGGTAAGGACCATGTGGAAGAGGCCGGTGTTGAGGGCTGTGCAGGGGATACTGTTGCCAGCAGCACCTGACAGTGAATTTCAGGGACTAGCAGGGCAAATTTGCCTGCTGTAATGAGGCAAATTTTAAATTAAATGGTTCAGTAACCACAGTTCACTTTTTTCATCTCAAAACTAATTTCCAGTGAAAGCAATGGTGGCTCTCTTTCTTTAACTACAGATGTAGAAAAATCAAAATTAATGCATTGGTACCCTTTAATGAAATATACTTGATTTCCCTGGAGGAAACACTGCTTCGATCTCTTGAAAATCTTTGTCAGTGCGACTGCTACCCTTACTTAGTTTGAATAGATTTCTGATCTGCAGCAAATGTAGTTGAGCTATCATTATAGCTTTCATTTTAGTAAAAAAATTAAACTTCATTTCTTGATACTTGTTCCAACAAATTATTTGGTTTAAAGGCTGAGTACTGTAACAGTTAAAATATCTGAAATGTTTCCTATGATTTGCTAATTCACTAAGACTTTCTAAAATCTTCTCATTTCCAGGGTTGCGTACAAAAGTATGTTGTGAAGAACTACTTCTACTACTACCTGTTCAAGTTTTCAGCTGCTTTGGGTGAAGAGATTTTTTATATCACTTTCCTTCCATTTACTTACTGGAACATAGATCACTCTGTGTCTAGAAGGATGATAATTATTTGGTCGGTAAGTATTTCTATGGCTTATTTAAATGTATAGGTGTTAGTTCTGTAACAGTAGCAAATGAATATGTAAGAATAAAAGCTCTTTAAACAACAAAAAACAGAGCCCAACACTATTTATATGTGTGACTCGCATGTCCAGGAAGTGGAGGCATTACAACACAGAGAGGAGGTGAGAGGCATTAAGCTGGCTGAGGGTGTCTGTTTATCTCTGTTACATCTTGAACTGACTTTTTTTTTTCAGCCCAATAACTGATTGAGGTGCTTTTGATAAGGTTTGCACAGAACACTTGGGAAAACACCTCCTTCCCAATGTGTCATGGTGTTTTAAGAAACATGTTTCATCACTTCAGGAAATCTTTCTCTCACCCGAATTCCTTCTGCATAACCTCTTCATATAGTTCTGGCTTCATTGAAATTAGTATAAACCTAATAGGCAGGCTGCAGCGGAATAAGGGGATGCATAGGCTGCAGTCGTTTGAGGGGAAGAAAAGTATCAGATTCTCTGTTGAAGGCAAAGACTTAAAAGTATTGATTTTAGTTACTATGAGAGCATTCTCAAATTAACTGGCTTTGGCATTGCTTCAGCCTTCACAAATGTGGTTTGGGGTATCAAGAATAATGTATTTCCATTCTGGCACTGAAAACCAGTAGATAACCAGGCACTTCAGCCTGGGAATGGGTGTTGTTTTGTCGCTGCCATTGCTCATCTTGATATTGATCAAATCTTTGCTGCCCAAGTAAGGCAGTTTTGGAACAAAGGAGGGATGTAGGGAGCATCTCTGGCAGATGGCAGACCCTGGAGGTTTAGCTGTCAATCTGCATTGATTTAAGAAATTGAAGCTTGGTAAAAACTTGGATGTGATACATAGCTTTGTTTCTTTAGAGTGAAGCTTCTCCTTGACTTAGTCAATTCCGGTTAATAATATACTGTCTTTTGTCCAAATAATATGATGAGAAATGATAAAAGCAATTTGAATTGGGTCATACACTTCAAATGCACCCAGTCTTGGACGGAAGGCATCAGTTGTTCTGTGCCAGTAACCCTAGTCAGTACATCTTATAAAGAGAACATAAAAAATAACTTGCAGTTGAAATTCTGAAGTGGGTGGACACTGTATAATTAGAGCTGGGTTTTGGCCAGGACTACACCTACTGCTTCTGGAAATGTGCCACAGAAGATGATAATTGGTAGTCACTGCCTTCTGGATTTGCATATTGCTCAAAACCTGACTCTTTAGAGCTCCTTGCCATGCCTTTCTTCAGACTTGTCTTGCCTTTACCTTGCAATGAGTCCATCCGAGTTCTGGCTAGATATAGTCTGGTTTAATTAGAGTATTCAAGTATGTGATATGACGATTATTAATATTAATTTTCCAATTACTGAGGGAGTTGTGGAGTTGCATTTTACGCTGAAAAGGAGGAAAGGAGATGCTGATTTAAATACACAGACTTGTGACAATCTGTAGTTTTAAAAACATTTTAATTATACATAATTGTAAAATGGCTTAAAATGTCTATGCAGGCTATGTGTTAATGTTATGGCAAGCTCATCTGGGTGGCTTATTTGCTGGTGAGAAGGCTGTGAACAGGAATCAGCCTTCATGGTGTTGTAAGTGGTGTTGGTCTGTCCTAGACACCTTGGTCATGTATGCAACAGTGGAATCAGCTTAGCTGCATGGGAAATGCCAGCAATTCAATGTGGCAAAAATGTACTTTTATCTTACTGGAAAGTTTTTAGCAATAGCACTGGAAGGATGCCTGTCTGGTGACATGGTGGTGAGCAAGGGTACAGATCTGCAGGTTATCTGCAATTCAGAGAAGAAATGCTTCTGCTTCTGAATGGATGATGATGTGGGGCTGAGAACAGCTGTGTTAGCTACAAGCAAAAATCCAGGTAGCCTGATAGTCTCCAACAAAAAGTTGCCAGTAGAAAGCTGGGAAGAGCACAAAGGGGCAAGTGCAGTGCCTAAGACCAGTCTGCAGAAGGCTCTTGCCCAGCTGGGGAAAGGAGTTGGTATCAAACAGAAGACCTGAAGGAGAAGGTAGTAGTAGTTCCCTTTTAACGCTGTTTGGGATGAGGAGAGGTTAGTGAAGCTCTTCGACAGGGAGAGAGATGGTGGACGAGCAATGACCTTTTTGTGAGCATGGCACAAAGCACACAGGTATATTAGGAACACGTGCTGGTAAAACACGGTTGGCAGGGATGGTTGTAACAGAGGGGGTTAGACCACAGGAGAAGTGGGCTTAGCCTTGAGTGGCGGAGAAATAGAAGCAGTACTGAGTGTGGTACCTTATTTGTGCCACTGGGGTCTTAAACCTGTGAGTTTCTGCTGCAAGTTGGAAATGAAAGAGTCGGTGTTCCAGGATGAATCAGGAGAGTTTCTTCCCTTAAAAATTGAAGCAATATGAATGCTGTTTACATCCTGCCATCTTATCTGTAATAGTTTATGCAGAGCCAGTCACCCACATTTGAGAAAGATTAATTTGAACTGGAGCAGGGCCAGGCATTAGGGAACAGGTTATTTTCTGAGCAGAGACTGAAAGCTTAGGTAAGTCCCTGACAAAATGAAGTTGGAGAGAGAATGGGGCTGGCTGTAAACACCATGGGAAGGAAAGAGCTTCTTAAAATAAAAATACAGTCACAAGAAGGAACATGCATAAGGCAGTCATAAATAAGCTCAGTTGAAGCCAAAGGCTGTGAAATAGCTCTAGCAGGGTGAAAGGCAACAAGAAAGATTATGAAAAGAGTTTGTTTCAGTGGCAGCAGCAGAAGGGTGGACTTGATGCCCTGGGATGTCTTATCCAGACCCAGATCTCCAAAACCAGCTGCTCATGCATTTCTGTTTAGCTGGATGGTTCTGGCAAATGCTGGCTGTGGTCACATCCAGATGCTTTCGAAGTTTAAAGCACCATCATACTGTGCTTCCACAGTGCCTTTCCTCTGAGGATTCACAGTATATATGTAGGCTTTACTTTCCTTTTATCGGTAGATGAGGGAAATAACTGCCTGAAACCTCTGAGCAAGATGCTGGGTCAGTGCTGAAGGTACCCTGCTCTCTTTGCTTCCCTTCTCCGGCAATTTGAAGTAAACACTCGTGAATCTGTTCAGGCGAGGCTTTGGTGCCTGTGACTCTTGTTACTTCAACCAGGAAGTACAGAGATGAAAATAACTTCACATGAACCAGCCCCCAAATATACTTTAAACTTGCTGCACATCTCAGCTTGAGAAGTGAAAGCTCCATTTGTTTTTTTGATTCTTTAGGGTTGAAAGCTTTATTTTGATGTGTAATTTCAGAGGTTGTATAGAAACCCGGGAATAAACAGTCTCAGTTTCTGCTTGCTTTTCAGTATGCTTGGAAATTTTTTTTTCTGATTGTATTTTTCAGGGCGTGTGGATGTAAAATGTATCCACGCCTCTTTTGAGCCTATAAAACTTTAATTTACACAACATAAATGAGAGCTGGCCAGCGTGGACTTTGTCGGGGCAGGTGTGGAAGCTGTCAGTGTTTGACTACAGTAAGCTGCTGACTTGGATGAAGGTGGCATCTCTGAAGGGAGGCAGAGGTTGGGTTGCTGGTGGTGCCAGGCTATGTGTGCCCCTCCGGGCTCCTCCAGCGGCGCTGGGTGCAGACATCTTCATCAAGTCCTGGATCTGAATCCATGGCTATAGGGTTCCCCTTCATGCCTTTCAGAGGAACAGTTTTCCAAAGGCTGTTGGCATTTAATTATTTGGGAATGATCAGCTCTGAACTATTGCTTTCAGAATAACGGATTTAACCAGCAGGAATTTATCTGTAATTATGATGCCACTGACATTACTGTGCGGTGATTGAATCCCTGGATGCTGCTTTGAAAAGCTCACATCTACAGCAAACTTTGGGTTTAGTGATTCTTATGTGTTTGTTAATTCTCCTGTGTTTGTTAGGTTTTGTGCTTTTGCCAAACATTCACCAAAATGTTTTTGTGCTTTTGCAACATTCACCAAAATGTTTTTGTGCTTTTGCAGCATTCACCAAAATGTTTTTGTGCTTTTGCAACATTTTACCAAAACAAACTTGGAACAGCTGATAAACAGTCACTCAAAAGTCAAACTCTTTAAAGTGCCATGTATTGCACTGCATAAGAACAGGTAAGACTATATTGAGGCATATAAGTAACTATAAAATGTCAGAATACAAAAATAATTAGTCCATAAAAGAAAATGCTGTGCGCAAGATGATAAAGTGTTGGTTGAAAGAGGATTTTGTGTGTGCTGGTGGCTGTATTCTGCCCTTGAAGAAAAAGTGCCAGTGAGGCTTTCATAACTGAGAGCAGCTGGGAATAATTTTGGGTGGAGTTTTGTTTGGAAATCTCTTGTGTTTCACTAGAACCACTAGGTGTAACAGTTTCCCAGTTTTAGGTGTCAGATGTATAGGCTGGATGTGGTTCTGGGCAACCTGATCTAGTTGAAGATGTCCTTGCTTGTTACAGGGGGTTGGACTAGATGACCTTTGAAGGTCCCTTCCAACCCAAACTATTCTGTGATAAATGAGATCAATGTGATGGTAGTTTTTCCTGCTACCAGGAGACTGGGCCCAAATTTCTCTTATTTAAAGCCATCATAAGACAGACAACTATACAGTTTTTGTTCGAAGGCTTCTTTTACAGATAGAGTGAATGTCCTAAGATATTGGTTGGCTATATTTCTAGCGGCTCTCTTGATCTTGTTCTAGTTTTGTGTTTCTGAAGTCTGACTCGAGAGAACCAAAGTCATCTGTGCTGGTTTTGGTTGGGGTGGAATTTATTTTCTTCATAGTAGTTAGTACAGGACTATGGTTTGGATTTGTGCTGGAAACAGTGTTGATAATACAGGGATGTTTTAGTTATTGCTGAGCAGCACTTACATGAAGTAAAGGCCTTTTCTGCTGCTCACACCACCCCTCCAGTGACCAGGCTGGGGTGCACAAGGAGTTGGGAGGGGACACAACTGGGACAGCTGACCCCAACTGACCAAAGCGGTATTCCATACCATATGATGTTGTGCTTGGTATATAAAGCTGGGGGAAGAAAGACAAAGGGGGGACGTTTGGAGTGATGGCATTTGTCTTCCCAAGTCACCGTTATGTGTGACAGAGCCCTGTCTTCCTGGAAATGGCTGAACATCTGCCTGCCAATGGGAAGTGGTGAATGAATTCCTTGCTTTGCTTATCTTATGTGCATGGCTTTTGCTTTATTTATTAAACTGTCTTTATCTCAACCCAGGAGCTTTTCCCCCATCCCACTTTGAGGGGAGTGAGCAAGCAGCTGCATTGTGCTTAGTTGCTGGCTGGGATTAAACCACACCACCTCCCTCCTATATATATATTTAAAGAAGCTGCCACTTCCCTCCTGCTGCCCCTTGCCATGATACTGCTTGTGGTGGGCTGGAGACCTGCCTTGTGGGTGTGCTGCTTGCATCATGGCTGGGAAAATCCAAGTGTTTGAGCATCCCACCACCTACACGTGACCTTAAAAGTCCCATAGCATCTGCCCAAATCCTTGGCAAACACTGTGTACAGATCCTGAACAGCTAGCACAAGATTGCTGTATTTTCTGGAAAACAATAGCTGCACTGGAGATGGCAGATCCCCGAGCCCTCCTAGCCAGCCACCCTCTCCCATAAGGCCTGTGTGCCTCAAGGAGGTGCCCAGCCTCATGGCTGCCATTGGCACCTCTGTATGCAGGGAGGGGATGTGGAGCAGGATGTGATCAGCTGGGGCTCTGCTGCTCTGTGGGGCTTCCTCCACCAGGCCTGCAGTGCTGTTAAGTGTTTTTCATGGTGTTTTTTCCTGAAGCCAAACCTTAGTTCTTGGCATTGACTTGGGGGTAGAAGGAATATCTCCATGAGAACATTCTCTTCCTTGCCCTGCTACTCTTTCACTGTGAACCAAATGATGCTCGAGGGGGACAGACACAGCTATTATCTGTTGCAGTGCTTACCTACTGACTTAAGCTTTAGTTGGGGGATGCTGAGAATAGAAGCTCTGAAGAGTGCTGACTGGATGCTTGGTTTAATTTCTGTATGGTGAATCAGTCACACCTGCCTTGGCAACCATGAATGCAGTGTTAGCTTCTGCTGGCCTAATCTCCTGCAAATGCCAGTTTATTAATACTGCATCTTTACTTTTTTCCCCCTCTTTCCAGTGTTCCCCGTATTCTTCGTCACTCCTATCAGCACATAGTGGTTATGATAAAAACAAAAGCAACATCATTTTTAAACTGTAAATTTCCTCTGTGAGAAGATGACAAATACGATTGCAGGTCAGGCTTTCTAAAGCCAGGTTATAGAGTTTCTATTTTCGAGCCAAACCAGCAGATTCAAAGTCAGGCTGCCATGCCGTGTCTCAGGGAAGATGTCACCAATGCTATCTGACCCTGTGTCTTCTCTAGAATTTCATCGTGTCCTTTTAGTAGATCAATAGCTCAGATAGGAGAGCTGCAAAATCAGAAGTTGAAAATAAAGATGTTCTGGTTCACCTTTGTTAACCGAAATATTACAAAGCACAAAAAGAATTGCTTTTGCTGACCTTCATATTCCTGTGGGATGGTCAGATGTGTCTGTCCCTGTGTGGAGGTTGTGGCAGAGGAGGGATGATGTGGGATGTGCCACACACAGTGCATCTGCAGCACTGGGCCTGTTTCCTAAATCCTGTCAGACTTGGGGTTTGGACAGCTGTCATGGAAATGTTCCATAGGGGAAATTGTGCCCTGATGCACCAGTCCTGTGCCTCTGCATATGGAACTGGCTTGGCTTTGTTTATGCATCCGCCTTCATACATGTCTACACCATGGCGGTACATCTGCATGCAGTGCTCTTGCTTCCTGCTGCAGAAGTGCTGCTTACAGTGGTTGCAAGAGTAGTGAGGGGAAGCCACTGAAAAATGCCAGGCTACACCTGCAGGTGAGCAAACCCAATTCTTAGATCATTGAAGCAATACCAGAGTTAAACAAATGTCAAGGAGCCAGGTCACTTGATGGGACTCTGATGCTCACAGAGAGGGGAACAGCTCATCACCCCAGAACGCTTCCAGGGATGGGGCAGCCACAACTTGTCCAGGCAACCTGTTGGATGGGGCTTGGAGCAACTTGGGCTAGTGGAAGGTGTCCCTGCCTGTGGCAGGAGGGTTGGAACTGGGTGATCTTTAACAACCCTTCCAACCCAAACCATTCTATGAGTATATGATTTCCCTTTCCCATCCTTGAACCCAGCTCCCCTCCCTCCCAGGCAGCACCCCTTGTTCAGTAGCACATCTTTGTAATTCAGGTGGGAAATGGTTAAGTTTCATTTTGGAAAGTTTGACCAGTCTGAGCTACAGGGTAATTAGAGCTACTGCTGTCAGCTTTCAGAGTAAAGGGAATTAGCCATGCCCATCCCATCAACTTTGGTGAAATCTCAACTAAATTTCCATGCATTTCTGTGTGGTTATCTTCTCCAGCTAATTGTGTCCTACACAGTCCTTCACAGCTTTTTCTTTGTTGCTTCAGTAATGGAAAAGTCTCCAGGTCCAGACAAATTCTCCATATAGAGACAGAGGTACTTATTAATGTGAAAATTAAAATTATTTATGCAAACCATTTTCTACCAGAACTGCAGAAAAGTTGGTTGATCTTGAGTCACTCAGAGTGGAAGACAGCCTTGTTAGAAATAAACACAGGAGAAAACATTGAGAGCTGTAATACAGCATTCTAGGTAGGCAAAAAATGTTTGCAGCATAAGGAAGAAGCAGTGAAGAATTAATTTGCTCAAAGTTTCTCTTCTTTGCCATGCCTACAAGACAGCAAATAGTGTCTGCTCACTCCATGTTCGAGGCCCTGTTCCCTCTCTCCAATGTTCAGCTTTGGGCTTGGAGACCCCCTGGGTGGAAACGTACATGGGCACGTAAAGACTTTAGGGATGAGTTTTATTTAAATCTTAGGTGAGCCTGTTTTGAGCCTGGCTCCTCTTTCCCTAAATCTTCCAGTCCTTGTGAAGAAAGGGGAGCTGGGTGAAGCCCAGCACTGCAGGCTTGAGGGATCACCCTGCCTTAGACGTTGAAACACACAAACTTGCTGCAGATAGCTGCTACAAGGTGACATGATCCTGGGTCAGGCCTTACCCTTCTCCCATTTGTCCAAAGCCATTGGAAATGCACTGTTTGGCTCACCTAGGGCAGGCTGGAAATCACAGCAAAACTAGCCAGTCCTCTGGACCTAAGCAATCCCAAGTTACCTGCTGGTTGGGACTTGGGGTAATTTCTGCCTGTGCTAAATTAATTCCAGGGCCATCAAAGATTTTTGGCAGTGCATGAATAGGCAATTCAAGTCAAGTGTATGGGAGGCTTAGCTCTGTGTTGATCTTTAGCCTGTTGCCCATGCTCAGCTCTCCATCACCCTTCTCCTTCCTTCCAGTGCTTCAGTGGTTATGGTTTGCAATGGTTATTACAGGGTTTTTCTCATCTACTAGGTTGAAAAAAACTTGTAACAGGCTAAAACTTTGAAGCAGCTTGCTTTCTTTCCCAGGACTGTTAGAGAGTAAATCCAAAATGACAGAGAAATAAGGTCAGGAAATAATGAAATGTGGCTTAGGAGAGAATGTGCCACTTAACCAAGGCAGATACCTACCATCTTCATAAGATGAAAAGATGAAAGCCACAGTAGAGTGCAATTCAGATCAATCCTACAATGAAATAAAATGCTGCAAGTGTGTTTCTGCAAAACACTTATCATGTAATGAGTCTATCTTTGGTGGCCTCCTGCTTCTTTCTTTTTTGTCGTCGTCGTTGTTGTTGTTGGTTTTGGGTGGTTGTTTCCACTGTTTGTGGCTGAGCTCTGGATGTTCGTGCCTGGCACTCTTACGGGGATATTGCCCTCAGTTGCCAGCCCTGTGATAGTCCCTGGCAGGACTGGGCTGGGCACGGGTGTATAGGTCCCAGCTGGTGCTCTGCCTGCCCTGTTCCATGCCATGGGGCCATCTCCCCAGGGAGGACATCCCTCTGCCCACCACTAGCAGATGTGGCAGAGGCTCTGGGCTGGTTGCTTTGCTGTCCTGTGAGCTGTAGAACATGGGCAGCCCTGTGCTCCTCCAGCCACCTGTGACCAGCACCTTTGCTGGGTGGCTTCTAGCAATGGTGCACTTGCCATCTTTTGCCTTCCTGGGAAGCCTGCCAGTTCAGCTGGTGGGGGATGTTTTACCATACACACAACTGCTGCTCCTGCCAAATAATCCAGGACATTGTGTGTAAAAACATGTGCACAGCACCCAGAGGAACTAAAGGCAAAGAGATCAGTGCTTAGTCTGGACGTATTCGGGACTCCTCTTCATATTTTATGGTGCTTGTCTCGTCTCCCATAACAGTATGTGACATACGATATGTGTTTTTTTGTTTGGTTGGTTTTTTAATAGAAGGGTCAGAATTTAATCTGGAATACCAGGAAGAAAGGTGTTGTGGGGATACCTGGTATTTTTGCTTATCCATACCTCCTCCAGCATCCAGCCTGTTTTTCAGCATCAGAGAAGTCCTAGCATAGCCTTCACTTCAAAGATGACTCATTTCCTTTTCTGTAACACTCTTATGTATTAGTGCTAATAATACTTCTACAGGTGGAAGTCATTATTACAAAGGACTGCTGATAAACTGGCTCATCCTACTTTGCCTCTCAGATGGAATCACAAATGGCAGCCTCCATGTCTCATGTTCTGTTAGAGTAATCTTGTTTACAACCCTGGAATTTAAGTAACTTCCAAAGATGTGCTTGCATCCATTTGGAAACCAGTGGCATTACCCAAATAAATCCCCAAAGGTCTTTCTTTAAGAGACTTGTGCTTGAGCCTTTGTTCACTGTGAGCAGTCTGGGGCAGGGTATTTGCTGACTGCCCTATGCCCCATGTATCAGGGTGAAGTAGGACCTGCCAGGTGTGTCACTGCTGATAATAAGGTGGTAATGTGATTCATGTGGTGAGGGATAAAGGATGCAAAGGCTGCAGCAGTCATTTTTCCAGGCTCTGGTGCTGGCTGTAAGCCTAGCACTTCCTGTGGCAAATGCTTTGCTGTAGAGGGGGGTGGAGGAACGTGATGTTTTGGCTTTTTCCTGGTCCTGATTTGTGAATCCTGACATCTTTATTTTAATTTGAAACTATTTTTTTAAATGGCTGGTGGGAGAGAGAGGGATGCCATGTGGCTGGTGACAAACGTGGCAGCGGATGATCATGTTGCTGTTCTGGCATATGGCTAACACCAGCATAGGAAGAATGTTATTTTAAGACCCCTTCTTTGCTGGTGGAAGTGTGAGAAGCAGAACAGCGAGCTGTCTCGCACAGCAGCAGCTGAGCTTTCATGGCAGACATCAGTTAACCTGATTTTTGTATTAAGAAAAAGGTTTGCTTTGTTTTGAAGAGCCTGTTTTGCATACGTTTGGCTGCACTATTCAAAGGGAGGAGGGTAGGAATAAATACGTCCTCTGGAAACACCCTGGGTGACTTTTGTTCACATCCTTCTCACTGTAGATGCTGAGAGCCCATTGCATTTGAGAAGAAGGTGCTGAAGAACAGAGGCTGTCAGCATGGCAGGTGCCCTGGGCAGTGCTGGATGGGCTGCACCTCTTGGACATGCTGCCCAGCTTTGCATTTTGCCCCTGCTTCCCATTGTTATTGCTTGCAGTGACCTGAAAATGCAGCATTTCCTCCCCAAAATCACCGTGTTGCAGTGCTTTTTGAGTTATTAATTAATTAGCTGTTAACTGGTAGCTAATTAATGAAGTCCTTGCTTAAACCTCCGGTGTCCCAAGCAGTGCACAAAAGCCCTTTGTTTTTGGAAAGTTAGGCGGGAGAACTGGTACTTTCATGTTGCCCGTCCAGTTTTCTCTCTGCTGCCTCCCCGAGGACGCCAAGGTTAGTATTTAATACGCACCGTGGTGGTGCATCCCGGCTGGATTCCGGCAGCAACTGGTGCGGTGGGTGAAGTGGGAGCTGCTGGGAACAGGAGAGCTGGTGCTGCCCTCGGAGACCTGCTGCGTGGAGCTGGGCAAGGCAGTGATTTGAAGGTGGTGGCAGAAAAACTTCTTATAGCTGTTTGTTTTGCAGGAGAGGAGTTGTAAGGGATGGGGGGAATGGGACTCAGCTGTCCGTCTCATGCCTGTACTGCTGCATCTCGTCAGTGAGCCCTCCTTTGGTCCCACTTCTGATCAGGTTACAACATGGTGCAGTTGTACCACTTCCTTCACTGACTGGAATAATGGAAACCCCTTTAATAATTCAGGGGATAAATTCTGCACTTGGGGTGGTGGATTTTGCAGGAAAAAATGCATAAATAGAGGTAGGCTGAGTGGGCATTGCCCGTGTTGACTGACAGGCATGTGGCCTTTCCTCTCCCCAGATAGTGATGTACATAGGCCAAGTCTCCAAGGACATCCTGAAGTGGCCTCGGCCCCTCTCGCCACCTGTTGTCAAGCTGGAAATGAGGACGGATGCAGAGTATGGGATGCCTTCCACCCATGCCATGGCAGCTACCGCCATTTCCTTCTCCTTTCTCATTGCAACTGTGAACCAGTACAAGGTAAGGGGTACAAAAAGAAAAAGAGGAAAGAAAAAAAGTTAGACAAGAAAAGCATGTGTCTGTTTCCAGCAAGCTGCAGAAAACTAGCCAAGCCAAAGCTGTTGCCTCTTCCAGAGCAGCTGTGTATTTATTCTCACAGACATGTGTTTTTCCCTGTGGTTACCCATAGCTGGCCGATAATAGACACAAGAAGAAATTTCACGGAAATCTCCTTTCTTTAGCACGAACCCCACTCAGCGCTGCGGATGGGCTGCACTGCCCTGCGCTGCAGAGGTTTGGGGAGTTTACTGTGTTTTGTGCATGGGGTGACCATGCAGGGAGCCACGATGCTGCTGTGGAAGGTGCTCAGTGTCAGCATTTTGTGCCCACCCTGTGCCTGCCAAGCCAATGCTGCACATTGGGAAATGCTGGCTCCCAGGGAAACCAAAGTAGCTCTATGTTGCCTGGATTTTGTATGATGCAGAAAAAGCATCCTTGGAAATCCCCCAGCTCAAAATTGTTTTAGGCTAATAGCTTACAACATGATTGAGAGCCTGTTTGTCAAAGAAGTAACAGCAGTTTCACTGCACTGGCAGTAGGCTGCTTGATGAGATCTCTCAATTATTTTCCCCAGACCTTCAGCCTTTAATCCTTCTAAAAGGTTTATTTCTCTTTTCTCCACAATGATTATTTTTGTTTCATTTTGTGAATCTAAACATATATTTCCTGTACTCTAGCAATAATAACTTCCAGGCTGCATCATATTTAAGCATGTTTCTCCGTCCTCTGAAGTGTATTTCAAAGATAGACCCATGTAACCAAGAGGCCCCACAGTATGGCCAGGGGGTCTTGCTGTCACAGTGTCCCTGGGTGTCCTTCCTTCAGTGCTGGCATGTGTGCAGGGACAAAAGGTGGCCATCTGTTTGATGCAAGGTGCTGTTCCTAGGGCTGTAACTCGTAAGAATGGAGATCTCTGAATTACACCAATATCTCTGAATTAATTTAACTTCCAGACCCCTCCAGTTCCAGCCTTGAAGCAGTGAGCTTTGCTCCTGCCCCCAGTGCAAGGGTAAGTGAGCAGGTCAGTGGCGCCTAAAGCTGCACTGCCAGCTCTCTGCTTCTATGGTAACTGGTCAGAGCAGCTTGGCAGTGGGATGAGGATGGGCAGGAGGAGCCATAAGATGGGATATTTGTCAGCCCTGGAAAGCCAGATCCATCCCATGTGTCAGAGATGCCAGAAAGGCCCGGTCAGCAGCACTTTCTCCTCCTCCTCAATTGATAAGCTACCAGTGGGACACGCAGTTCTTCACAGGCTGTCTTGTACTTCTTGGAACCTGCCATGAAACAATAAAGCTGCTGTAAAATAATCAAATGGTTTGATTGCCTCTATTAAGAAGGAAAAATCTACGAGTCCATTACACAGCTATCCTCTCAAGCTGCCTAGGTCATCAATTGCCAATCTGGAGCAGCTCCCAGGTGGCCTGCTGAGGGGGGAATAAAGTGGGCCTAAACCCTCCCAAGGCTTAGAGAATTGAGGTAAAAATAGCGTTTTATGAACTGGGAGTGACATCTTCAGCTGGGTCTGAGCTCTCTGTCCCGAGGGCTGGAGTACGCCAGGGAGGAAAGGGTCAGAAGTGAATTGTTATGCTTAGAATTTCCACATTTTTTCACTGACCTGTGGCTACCCATGTCAATCAGCAGCCTCTCGGCAGCACAGGCTTGATGTCAGATCGGGTGAATTGATTTCATTTATTTATATTTTGGGTTGGTTTATTTTTTCATAAAAATCTCCTTTAGAGACTGAAAGGAGCCCACCAGTCCACTCAGCTGCAGAATTTGAATGAGTGGATTAAGGGCTAATGTGTTAAGCTTATTCTTTAGCAAATGTGTTTTGATTTTTTTCCTGTTTTTCCTGTTTAAATGTTGATTTATTTCAACACTTCTTCCCATGCTTATGAGCAACTCAGAGAGAGAATTAAGCAAATCCAGCTTTATAAGAAGATGAATAAAACTTAAGTGTCACAGGCAAGAGCGGTCCTGACTGCCTTAATAGCTGGATTGCAGTTTGAGCCCAGTCACTGATTTTCCCCTCCCAGCCCACTGCTTGAGGACTATTGATCACACACCTTTTGGCCAGGCCCTTAAGCTATCGCGTTCCCTTTGGGTGATCTGAGGCTGCAGTTCAGCCTCAGGCACAGGTTGCATAACATGCTGTGCCTTTTTTTCTTAAGGCCTTTAGCGCTAACATGGATTTTGCAGGTAGATATTGTGGGGAAAAAATTGCAAATTTCCCAGGCTTTCCCCCACTAAGACCTTCACAAAAGTAGGCACCACAGAAAGTGAAATGACCTTCCAGCAGGATTGCATGTTGGCCAATGCGAGGTCTCCCCTCGGGTCATGTTAATCTCTTTAGGAAAGTACAGCTCAGGAGCCACTTCCCAGTTTGAGATCCTTATGTCAGTCTGGCTGTTTGGATGTTTTATTTGTTAAAGTGAAATAATGGTGTAATGAGTGTATTTATTTATTTTTCCCTTTTCACAGTATCCATTTGAACTAGGTCTGGTAGCAGCATTCGTGTTTTCGACGCTGGTGTGTCTCAGCAGGCTCTACACAGGGATGCACACAGTCCTGGTAAGGATGCCCTGCGCTGCCCTGTCCTGGTTGTGCCTCCAGCTCTGCTTATCTTCAGTGATTCCCATCTCCCACTCTTCAAGCAGTATGCATCCTGCCTAGTCCATGTCACTGAGGAATATAGGAGTCACGCCAGTAAAGCTCAGGCCGTCTGTTCAAAGGCAGCTGTGAGGAAACCCCCAGGCTATTGCTATTTGTGTCTCCAGGGGTACTTTTTATCCCATGAGGGAAGCAGCGGTGTGTGTGGGTTGAGGAGCTGGGTGAGGATGGTGTGGCATCTGAATTGTACTTCTCTGTTTTGAAGTTTTAATTGTATGGAATGCACTTGGGCAACTGGAGCTGCTCTTGAGCTAAGCCTTTTGTGCAATAGTATCACTGTTGTCAGCAAGTATTCTGGGCTGGTTTAGCCTGGGAGTGTCAGGGGAGGAATAACAGGTTGGCGAGTCATGCCGGTGACCAGCAGGGAGCAGAGGAGAGGCTAATATAGGACGAGTGAGCTGCCCTTGAAGGACTGGGGGACAGCATGTCTCCTGTTAACACATAGGGCCATGGCATTTAATACTATATCAAGCTTCTCATTTTCAGCTGGAAGGAAATCCATTCTTAAAGGACTGAGATGCACAAATACTTCATCCAAAGTAAAAAAATCATAAAATATCCATGACTTTATATGACAGACTTGTTGGGCACAAGTTGTTTAGAGGTGTCAGTCCTATTTTAAGAACAGATTTCAGTGCAACTTTGATTATGCAGTAGCTGCTTTGTTCTTGATAAGAGGAAACATTATTGATCTGTTATGTAGTGGTCAGAGGGGTCATCTAGCTTTCTAAGTACAGATAAAAACTCCTAGCTACTGCCCTGCAGGAGTATGATATGCATTGTTGGTTGGTTACGTGTGCATAAATAGTTGTATTTTTTTACCAAGTACGTTTGTAATAAGGACTCAATGACTATAAAAAAGAGAGCCCTTATGAGATTAAGGTTATCTATAAAATAGAGCTTGACCTTCCCTTTCAGGCCTTGTGGATCAAAACTATATATAAAATCGAAGCTGGAGACACCCTTTCTTGGCTAGTGACCTTAAGTCGATCAGTAAAAATTCTTTGCATACTTCCCTTGCTGGTCCATCATAATGAGGCTTCTCTAAATTTAGATGGATTTCAGGGTAAAGAAGAAGTCCTTTATGCCTTTGACATGATAAAAAAGGGCTTTAAAATAAAAAGCAGCTCCTTGAAGTGTGAGCAGCGCTGCCTTTCAAAAGGATGAATGTACTTTGCTTTGCATGACATGGAGAGGACAGAGCTGGGAAAATGCCTGGTGATCACAGCTGCCCAAATGCAATCCATCTCGCTGTGGTGGCATCCCACCTGCAATGACAAGTTCTTCCGGGAAAGAAGTGCAGTTCAGAGACATTTTCCACACTTGGAGGGATGGCTCCCACCCTGAGCTGCCCAACACACCACTGGGCCAAGGCGCAGGAGCTGCTCAGCCAAGCCAGCAGCTGAAACAACATCTGTCTAATGGATTCTTAACTGAGTTATTAATAGAAAATGAATGCTGACAGGATATAATTATGTATTAAGTGATCATAATGTTTTAGTAAAGCAAATGAATGGGTAACATACTCACTGACTTAGTGTAACTGAATTTTTCCTGTTTGAGGAACCAGAGAAGGAGTGGCAAGGAGGTTGCATCATGCTTTGCTACAGCTGTAGCTGAAGCTCCGCCACGCAGGCTCATCTTCTGTAGTCTTGGCTCTATAAATCAGCCTGTATTTCAGCATTGCTGGTGTTGCTTTTGGATCAGGAGCAGCCTCAAAAAGCACAGTCACGTCAGTACAAAAGATGTTACCATTAAAGACCTTTTGGAGAGGCATTAAGCTGGTATGCGAGCTATCTGCATCATTAGAGCCTTATTGAAATGAATACTATGCTTAGGGAAAAGGGAAGAAACACCCGTTGCTTGGGCTGTGTTACCAGGAGAGCATCACCCAGACAGAGGCTGGGGTAGAAGCAGTGCACTTGCACTGCTAAGAGATAATATAATTACAACAACCCACCTGCACCACCTCAACACGAGAATATCCCACGTGCATGGAGAAGCAGGGGAAAGGCAGGGTCCTTACTTTTAGGTCTTAAATGATGGAGTCTGAGGAGCTGGCAAAAAAGGAATATGGAATTACCTGAGAAGGGCAAAGTAAAAATTTGGACACATTTTGAAACAGCAAATCTGTACTTTTTTACAGGGTATTTTTAAGGAACAAAAAGCAATTTGAGACAATAGGACTGTTTTGGTGGTGTTTGGTTTTTTTCCCCTGGAGAGTCATATTTTAGAAAATACCCATTTACTCTCCCTCTTAAACTTTGGCCCTATTTTTGATTTGTGCCTCAGTGAGGTGAACAAGTTTTCCTGTCTCACCACTGCTGGAGCATATTTGAGTCATCTTGTGTTTGAAATGATGGGTGATGGTGTTCATGTGAGTGCGTAGTATTCCAAGAAGATCATAGAATGGTTTGAGTTGGAAGGGACCTTTAAAAATCATCTAGTTCCAACCCCCCTGCCAGGGTTGATGTGAGCAAGGTTACTTCAAATCCTATTAGGAAGAACTTTGAGGGCAGCCCCCAAAGCAAGGGGAAGAAGGGAGGCTTTTAGCCACCTTTTAACCCTTCAGGGTCAGAAGTAGGCGTTTCTTAATGCACCAAGCATATGGGTTTGATGTTTGCTGTGGTGGCAGAGCTGGGTCTCCTCCTGGCTGCAATGCACACTGCCCTGTCTCTAGCCAGCAGTGGGGACTTGGGAGGGCAGCCACTCACTCCAGAGCTACTGCTGATGTTGTGACAACCTGACTCGTACTGCAGCTGCCCCTCTCGCAGCCGTGAGTTAAAAGCAATAATGTCCAGCATGGGTAGGATACAGGGAGAAGTGAAAAGGTCACTTTTTATGACCAAAAAGAAACCTGGAAGTTGTTTCTCTAGGCAAAATAAATTATTTCTTTTTTCCCTGAGGTACACTGACTCAGTGTTAGTGCATGTATTGGTGATCACACCCTTGGGAGAGTAGCTGTAGCCCACACCCTTTGCTCCTTTGCTGTATCTGTTGGTTTTTTTTACCACCACCATTAATCCTGAAATTACCTTAAATATTTTAAAGCTGGTAAACAAATAACAAGCTGGCATCACCTCACACACTGTGGCAGTACAGTCCTTGTAGGATGAAACGGTAACCTCTAGGAGTGGAAAGCAAATAAGATTTTTGTTTAGGAGAGTGAGTAGCATCTCACACTAAATGAAAGCATGAAGGGAGTTCAGGCAAAAAGTGACCATGTACATGATAGAATAGAAAAAGTGTTATCTTTGCTTTGGCTGGCAGTATCGTGGAAGATGCTTGAGTACCACTGTGTTTGGTGTGCATTTTGTGAGTGTTTGCAATTCCCACCTTAGTTGCACTGGGAAGAGCGTAGAAGGGTCTTGCCTTCAGAAAGGTTTTGCAATCCTAAACCAAACTGTGCTCTAAGACCTTATGAAACAAAAAAACCAGCCCAGCACAAGAAGAGCAGCAGTGGTGCTGGTACCCATGGACCGTGCTGCTACCATGCTCCCTCAGTGATGGGCAGTTCTGCATCCCAGGCATCACATGCAGCTGAATGTTTACCTCATTTTTATTATTTATGCATTTTTTTTTTTAATGTACCTGTAGCACAGGAAAATATCTTCAATGACTTGCAACGTGAGAAACCCGATAGTGGCCTGTTCTGTAGGCAGCAAAGCAAAATGACAGCTCTAGTTAAAATCAATAGGAGCAAGGCCGCCCTTGTGTCAAACCCAGGCAAATGCTCGTCACTGTAGAGGAGGCAGGGGGTGCTGTATGGGAGCAGGGCTGAGATGCACGGCAGGGGGGGATGGAGCCTGTGGGAGGACTAGACTGTGCTGAGGGAGCTGGACCGTCCCAGCAAGGAAACCGGAGGGTTTAGGCTTTGCCGGTAGTGCAGCACCTTGAGCAAAATTCATGCCTGCCCTCATTTAAAAATTCCTTTATAATTGTGGGTTTGGTGAGAGGCTAATGTGTTTACACAGGCAGACAGGCAAGAATGTGCTTCCTGGGAGTGCTAACAGCAGCTGGGAAAAGCTAAGGTCCTGCTCCTGGGTGCGCGGTGGGGAGAGTCCAGAAAACCAGTTTTTCTCACAGAAATCAGATCCATCCCTCCTCTTCCCACTTTCTCCTTAGTTTAACAGGTGAGGGGGGTTAATAATTAATTCTGCACTGCTAAATGTCTTTGTCAAGTGCTGGTCTTGAAGTCACCTGCCTCTTCTGGGTGTTCAGGAAATCAAACCTCTGTCCATGCGTAGCAGAGCCAAACAGAGTCACTACTGATGTCTGTGGCTGGGTATGTCCCACGCTCTCTAGGAGCTTTTAGTAAAGAGTCTCCAAAATGAGAAGCCCGTGTATTAGTGGATGAAGGAGCAGGGAACAGAATAAACCAGAAGCTTTTAGTAAGGAGTCTCCAAAATGAGAAGCCCGTGTTTTAGTGGATGAGGCAGCAGGGAACAGAATAAACCACTGGTCTCCCAACATTTTGATCAGTAAAAAAATTTTGAGCATGCACCCTAATATATGTTTATTTACTTATAAATTGTATACATGTACTGATACATACAAAAATATAAATTAAAAAGGATGAAATAAGCACTACTTTTAAAATATTTTTTATTTTTTTGTTACTTAGTAGTGGTGCAAAAAGTATTTTCTTCCCACAGCCTGATGGGTTTCCTTGTGCACCCAGTTTGGAGACCACTGGCTGGGAGAAGAGCTGGTTATCTGGGTCCTTCTTGAAAACTACAGGAGCTGTGTTACCACCGTATGGTCTGGGCTGACCAGAAGGATAACAAAATTCAGACAACTTTAATCAGGTCCATAAATAGAGGCTGTCTGTGCCCTGGCTGGGAACTGCCGGAGCCAGCTGCGTAAATCTCAGCAAAGCCTTTGTTAGGGGAATGTTAATGTTTGGTTAAATGTCTGTAATTGAAACTGAAAAGCAAATGAATGGCTTTTCAGTTTCACTCCTTAATTGCACGTGGAGGGGGCATTGAGATGCCAGGACTTTTAATATGAGGCGGACAAAGCAGGGTGGGAGACAGAGGTACAGAGTGGTGATGGGATTTCTGAGCATCAGTGCTGGGAGCAACCCCCAGCTCTTTCATGTTGATGCACTTACTTGGTGTTGGGCCAAATGCATGCCTTCTGGTGTAAAGTTATCATCCGAAAATTGGTATCAAAAGATGGATTATTGTGAAATATTGACACCTAATGGTATTTTATGTATCAGGCATCTGTGAACAACTTTGTGTATTTCCATGGCTATCCCCATGTCATGGATGAGGGAATAAATGTGAGCAGAAATCTATATTAGGAATATGCAAAATGGCTCTGGAAGTTGCTTAAAACCAAATGTACTGTGAATCTATTGCCTGGAAGCTATAAACAGCCAAATTTCAACCATACTGGTGTAATGCATTTAACACAAAGTCATTAAATATTTCTGTTGTGGAAAAGTCCCCTCATTTCTGCCTAATTGTAAGTGAAGTTCTTATAAATAATTCACTTTAGCCTGTGACCAAGCATGGTAGGAGTCAACTGTCATGACTCGGTGAAAAAGACAGAATCTTGAGAAGAGGATGTTTCTGTCCGTGATTTTGCAGTGCATTTCATGGTCAGAGTGCAAACTCTGCTGCCTCCTGTGTGATGCAACGAGAGCAGCACAGGGAAATTATAGTGCTTTTTGTCTGACTGCTCTAATACAGAGGGATTTTGTTAGGGGTTACCTGCTTGTCTCCTTTCCCAGCTGTGTAGTTGAAAACAATCAAGTTCTCAAAACACCTTATTTGCCTCTGTTAATAAATCAGGTTTTAACTATGCGCTTGCCTCGGGCACTTTACTGTAAGCCGGATTTCAGAGGCTTGGGCAACCAATTTCTTCCTGATGTATTCTTGCCTGGTGGTGCTTACCTCTCGCCACGGCTGGCAGAAATCATGGCACATTCATCACGTCCCACAGCGCTGCACTTTTCTCCCCTGCAGCCTGTGTTCTCAGACTGAGTGCTTGTCTCTGACAAAGGACGGCATCTTCCTATTTATGCAAAGCAAGCAAGGGATAATCTTACCGTTAAGATGAAATTACTTGTAGGACTATGGGAGGGGTTTGTATGAAGGCAGCTTACCTGAGATGGAGTTGTGCACCTGCCTTTTCCACTGAGGTCATAGGTGGAGAGTACCCTTAAAGCATGAAAGCAGATGAGGGGAAGATTCTCACATGTTTAGGGGAAAAGTATAGGTCAACAGATACATTCGCATGGACAGGGCTAAGGTTGGGTTTATGGATTGTTGCATTTTGCTTAGCACAGGCTTTGGCTTGTCACCGTGTGTGGACAGTGCCATTGCTGTGAATTCAGGGCATTCCTCCACTGCTATGCACCCATGAATGCAGATAGTGGTCTTTTACAATCACCAGAGAGTATCTGTTTTACCTTCCAGGTCTTACAAAGCTTTTAAACGTGATCTCTTTGCAGGACGTGATTGGTGGAGCGCTGATTTCGGCTGTGCTGCTCGTGCTCTTGTACCCTGCGTGGGACATGATAGATCACTTGCTGCTAACTAGTCCCTTCTGCCCACTGCTTTGCATAGTTGTGCCTCTCGTCTTATGTTACAACTACCCCAAACTAGACTATTACAGCCCTACCAGGGGAGACACCACTACTATCTTAGGAGCGGGAGCTGGAGCAACTGTGGGATTTTGGTTAAATAACCAATACGCTGTGCCAGCCTACACTAGCCGAAATTTTCAGCTTGGATTTCCTCTGATCACCAGTAAAATAGTGGTGGTAGTGCTAGCCAGGTTCTTCGTAGGGATCTTTGTTGTTCTGCTGACGCGACAGCTCATGAAGAGCATGGTCCTTGGCATGCTTGGTTATCGATACAAGTTTCCCATTGGCGACCTGGAAGCACGGAGGCGACTGGAAGTCGAAGTCCCATATAAATTTGTAACGTACTCCTCAGTTGGCTTCAGTGCGACCGTGATTGTGCCACTGCTGCACAAGATGTTAGGATTGATGTGAGTGCAGCACCTTCCTTACAAAGTAATGTATGGCACCATCATTTCAGAGATGCAATGAGTCGATCAAGGCTGGTAACTTGACCAAAAAGTGTTTTGTTCCTTTCTGCACTGGGGTGGTGGTTGACCCTGGCCCACCAAAACCGCTCTATCACTCCCCTCCTCAGCTGGACAGGGGAGAGAAAACATAATGAAAGGCTTGTGGGCCAAAACAAGGACAGGGAGACATCACTCAGCAATTTCCATCATGGGCAAAACAGACTCAACTTGGGAAAAAATTTAATTTATTACCAATCAAATCAGAGTAGGATAATGAGAAATAAAACCAAATCTTACAAACACCTTTCTCCAACCCTTCCCTTCTTCCTGGGCTTAACTTTACTCCCAAATTATCTACCTCCTCCCTCCTAGCAGTGCAGGAGGGTGGGGAATGGGGTTGTGTTCAGTTCATCACATGTTGTTTCTGCTGCTCCCTCCTCCTCAGGGGAGGACTTCTCACACTTTTCTCTTGCTCCAATGTGGGGTCCCTCCCATGGAGACAGTCTTCTACCATCTTCTCCAATGTGAGTCCCTCCCACGAGCTGCAGTTCTTCACCCACTGCTCCATTGTGGATCGTTCCATGGGGTGCAGTCCTTCAGGCAGAGACTGCTCCAATGTGGGTCCCTGCAGGGTCACCAGTCCTGCAGCAAACCTGCTCCAGCGTGGCCTCCTTCCTCCATGGGGTCACAGCCACTTTTGGGTACCCACGTGCTCCAATGTGGGGTCCTCCATGGGCTGCAGGGGAAGCTCTGCGCCAGTGCCTGGAACACCTCCTTTCCCTTCTTTCTTACTGATCTTGATATCTGCAGAGCTGTTTCTCACACATGGTCTCACAACTCTCTCCTCCATCCGCAATTGCTGTTGCGCAGGTTTTTTTCTCCCCTTCTTAAATATGTTATGGCCAGCAGCAGGTCCATATTGGAGCTGGATGGCATTGGCTCTACGGGACACGGAGGAAGCTTCTCAGAGAAGTCACCCTTGTGGTCCCCCTGCTCCCAAAACCTTGTCACACAAACCCAAGGTTTGCCTGAAGTACCCTAAAATCAGCCTAAAATACCTGATTCTGAACTGTCATGGGAACTGCTGTACATAATTAACTTCGGGTTAAAAATAGCTGACCTGACCATGTCTCATAGTTAGAGAACAGTGGCCTAGATAACTAAAGATGACAAGAATCTTCGGTTACAAAGCCAAAATCCCTGCTGAAGTGGCAGCAGTGGCTGGTTTCCTGTGGGGCTGGGGGTGCTGGAAGCATGGCTGTGTCTATGGGAGACTGGACCTGTGGGGCTGTGGGGTATAGGATTGCTCCTGCTGAAATAGGAAAGCAAGCCAAGGAAGAGCTCGCATTTGGGGCATGGGAGAGCGAGCGGCTGGTGGGGTGGGGGAAGAGGCAACCAGCCAAGAGCAAAGTGCTGTCCTCGGGGCATGCGGAGCTCTGTCTGTGCCACGCTATCCCTTGGGGCCTGGGGATGAAGGAAGAGTGGCTGAAGATAGGAAGGTAATGTGGAGATGGAGGCTCTTCAAGTGCTGGCAGTTTCCTGCTGTCGGGTTTTGGCGGGAGCTACCTGCTGGCCAAGACAGCAGGTTTCTTCAGCAAGCATCATTGGCACAGATTGGAGACACCCACATTTGGGTACGGCTGAGCATTTCACTAAAGAAACCTGGTGATTACTGTACTTGTCACTTGTCATAGTGTCTTCTGACAGCACTCCCAGACCTGGCTAGTTCCATGTGTATAGTTTTACCCACAGCAATCTCAAATCCTGAAAAAAACCCAGAAAGTAAAACAGAAGAAAGAAAACTCCAACACAAAACATTGTGATTTGTAACAAATTTATCTTGGATATTAGTAAGAAATCCTCCACTGAAAGATCCTTTTGCTACATAGAACTGAGCAGAGTTGTTACCACAATGTTGGGGCTTGTGTTCAAACTGTTTAACTCTGATTTAGCTTCCCTGTCTAGGGGACAGGACAAAGTCCTTCCCATCATGCAGAGGTGACAAGCAATGTCCTTAAAGTGCATTGTGGGGGGAGCTGAGTGGTGACTCTGGTGACTACAACATGTGGTGGCGATATGATGCTATCATTTTCTGGTGCTGCACAGCATTTTTGGTCTTCCATGCATCTTGCAATACTGTGTATACTTGTAGAATAGCAGTTGACTATTTGTGGGATGGTTGCCGCTATAACTCAGGCTGCTTATTTTAAATATATATATATATATCAACTGTTGGACCAATGAGCTGTTGAGAAATACAGCAGTGAATGTGGTCTGCTTGGCTACTAAGATATAGCACGCTCTGACTGCAGAGCTTCAAGCATGGCCCCAGTGCCTTTCCAGCAGAATGGACAGTGAAAACCAGCTTTTTAACCACACACGTGTCTTCTTGGCTGCAAGAAAATTTAACCTGAAGAATGTAAAGGAGGTGCTTTGCCATCAGTTGATCGCTATAAAATAATCAAGTTCCAAAACGTAGCTGGAAGTTTCGTCTGAGAAGCAGGAAGCGTGCACATGAAAGAGCTCTGTGAGTTTAAAACCAGGTCAGTAGTCTCCAGAAGAAATGCAGGCAGAAACTTCAACCATTTTTAGGTTTGCCAGGCTGCGGGTAGGCTGTTTTAAGTCGGGCTGTGTGGACTTTACATGTGCATGCAAACAGCTTCAACGAGTCTTTCAGCAGGACATGTGCCTTTGGTGAGTGCTGGACTTGGCGTCCCATCCTCAGTCTCCCTCCCTCCCACACACCACAGAGGCACTGCTATTAGCCTTTAGAACACCTTCTGTTAAGAGAGCTTTACATTGTACAGCTGCATGGCAGAGCTGAAGCACTGGGGAAGTGTCATGTTGCAGTGGATGGGACCCAAACTGGGAAAAACCTTGACAGCAAGCTGAGCATTTAAGCTGTGGGTGGAATCAGTCCCAAGAAAGGCACAGATTGATGGGGACATTAATCCAGTTTTATGTGTAAAATCTCTGTTCTTAATCACATCTATTTTATGTTATGACGATTTTATAAATTATATATAAATGCTTGGATTTATAAAGTATGTGCACAGGTATTTTTATCTTTTATAGTATTCACCTGCATGTGATTCATGCAATACATGCAAACTGTATTTGGTTCAAATTTTAAAATATACTTATTTTGCAAAATCTGGTGTTTCTCTGTTCATTTTGCACCTTCTATTGCTACCTGTAAATCAAATGATTGATGTGAGGGGAATGAGTCGCAGTTTAAAAAGCTTCCCAAATGCAACCACCCATCTCTCTTCCCAATCTGGCCCCTTGCCCCCTGCTCAGCCTAGCTGTGAGCTTTGGCTCTCTGGGCTCAGCAGCAACATCCTGCTTTTTCTTAAACTTATAAAACCCCTACTAATCTACTTACTAATATTTGTTACATCCTTTGTAAACAGAAACACATGAGTTGATGTGTTGTTAGTGATAGGGGATGATTGGGCACCTGCAATCTTCTTCACCTGCAATATCTATCTATAACAAACTAAAAAGTTAATTGGAAGCCAAATTTGATTTGAAATTCATATATGCAATTGTGAAATGATATCCCATAACCTGCAGAATATTTCATGTTCACTGGGGAGTTTAACAAGGTTTTGTTGTCAAGGATGTGTATCGGAAACCAGGTAGGGCCGTGTCTTCCACTCAGCATCATGTCCTGCCTGGAAGTGTTATCCCATGGGCCTCCAAGTGTCCACAGCTGACTGGGGTGAGCCTTGATTGCTGCACCATCACTGGGCTGCCAGGACCAGGTAACGCTTTCAGCTGGGCTTTGTACTGATGCTATGCTTGTGGGATGCTCACAGGACTGTAGCCCTCCCTGCAGAGTGTGGCCTGAAGAGGCAAGTCCTCTGACAAGGTAAGACATGTCACCCTTTTTGTATTTTATTAACCTGAAGCTCAAGGTCCTCGCTGCAAAACTGTGTGTCTTCACTGTCCCCCCCTCTTCATCCCTGCAGTTTGAGTGCCTCTGCGTCTCCAGTGATGGTAGAAAATGAGGTTTTGTGGCTAGTTTTCTTGTCAGGTTCTGTACTTGGTAACACAAAGGCATCAGCTGGATCCTCTCTTGGGTAGGCATGCTCGGTTTGTAGAGTAAAACGCTGCCTTTGATGGGAATGGGAGATAACCTCTAGGTATGGAGCATCAGCCTTGGAGCCTAGGCTGTTGATTTCTTGTGACTACTGTCCTGTACGTCCTGGTCCAGTGCTGCAGCTCTCCATCCCATGGCCTTCCTCAGCTGGAGGGTAGAAATCCATATTTTCCTCAATTTCCTTTGTTGTGCTTTCAAGAGGGATGTAGCAGGCATCTCACCCTTAGCTTAGTCCGCTCTGTCCTGCCTTGAGGCTGCCTCCTCCATATGTGCTTGCTCTGCAAACCAATTTCTGGGCTAATGGTGCCAATCCAGGCTTCCTCCTGTTGCAGGGCATCTCCGTGTGCTGGTTCCCCAGCACAGAACCAGCTGCTCTGGCAGCAGACAAATATTATTGCAGCCCTTGGCAGGGATTAAAAACCAAACCAGCAAGCACTGAATTTGCCTGGTTCAATTTTCCGACAGTAACTTTGCATGACCCCCGCCTCCTAATCCATCCAAGCTTCTATGTGAAACTGCAAGTAAGCTTACACCTTGCTTTCCTGGATACGGGTGATTTAATTTAGGGGATGGAAGAAAAGAAAATGATCTCTGTTTCAGTTTTAACTCTTCTAATACGTGCTGCAAGTTAGGAAATGTGGGCACATCAATGGACAGGGTGGAAGCGTGGCCCAGAAGCAGGTGGGATCTTGCACATCTTACGCATTTGCTGAACAATGTGTAAAGCATGACCCTTGTTTGCTGCCATAGAGGTGTCAGAGCACATCACTTCCCCCTGTCTGTGTGGGGCCATGCTCACTGTTGAACCGGCAGCGATGGCCATCAGTCTGTCCCCACTGCCGCCCTGCTCACCTTCCCTCATGCCAGCTCGGTTTCGAGGTCACTGGGCGGTCAAAGGTGTCGCGTGTGCCCGAGGCTGTGATCCCAGGGACAGCCTCCTGGCAGACGGCTGCTTTTGCTTCATCTATTCCACGCTCACCTGCCAAACCAAGAATGATTTAAATTGCAAGCAAGCACGCTGCCAGCCCGGAGATGGAAACGGTCCCAGGAGTTACCTTTACATAAATACTCTGGCACAATAGCAACAGGTAGACCTGTGGCTGGGAGCTGGACATGGGCTGTTTGGAAAAGGACCTTCGCACTGCCAAAGCACATCAAGGACAAATGCAAAAGTCAGTACTCATGTCCAGCTGAGTGGAACCCAGCAGTCACCCAGACAGCACATTAAAACAGGCTTTGACCTCTCTGTCACCAGCTCTCCAGCCTTTTGTGCTTGTGTCCAGATCCTGAGCAATGATCTATACCCAGAGCCAGCAGGAGCAGGCCAAAAGTAATTCATAATTGGGGACCACTAGCGAAAAATTCAACTTCCAACTCTACCTTAGAACAAAAATAAAGTTCAAAAATGGCTCAAAAGTCACCACCATGACCAGGCAATGTTTCCTGTGCCAGAGACCATAGCTACAGCAAAGGGCAAATGCAAGATTGTAATGCTCACAGTGGCTCTCTGTAGCACAAAGCTGTGTGTTACATACCTTGATGAGCTACAAGCAAGCTGCAAGTATCGGATAATTGGCTTTGGGCTATGAAAGACAATGCCCTGAAATAAACATGCTAGACTTGTACGAAATGTCTCACTCATCAGGATTCACAGCTAATCCTGACCACAGGACTACAGCAAAGCTTGACCTGGAGAGCTACAGCAGGGTCTGTGAAGCTGCTGGCACTGCATCTAGCTGTGAGGGGTTGATGGCTCTGAACAGCCTTTTCAACCTTCCTCTTGATTCTCTTCCTCTACTTTTAGCAAGTAACTTCCCTGGGACAGAGCTAATGTCCTGCTTGTGGAGCACTTAGCTACCAGAACACAGGCAAATGGTATGAAAAAGGAGATGTGATACCTAAAAGCCTTGCAACACATACCACTGCAGCTCAAACCCTTAGTCCCAGCCTAATCTGGACTTCACACTCGAAAGACAGTAAATTCACAGGAGAATTGGGACACCCAGAGAGCCAGAAAATCTTGTGTAGAGAAATATATTTAGTGCACGTAAATATGCCTGTCCTCTGCTGAAATGCAAATCTGCCTTATTGTCGTCCTAATCCCCATGCATGACACACTAATCAACAGTGGGGTTTAATACTTACCATCTGCGTTACAGATTGCTTCCCACACTGTGAGCTTGCTTGGTTACAGTTGTGTAGGCATCATGGAGAGATACATCCTGCAATCGACAAGCTGGCTAATCCCTTGGGGAACGTTAAAATGTGAGCTGCAGTTTTCTCACTCTCTGTGGGCACTGGAGTCAGTCGTGCAACGTATGGCCATCGCTGTATTCTCATTTCACGTCTCTCATGCAGAGATAATTTAAAATCTACACATCCACCTGAGGGGAATGGTAGGGTCTCCAGATGGGTAACTGTAGTGCATTTTTCATACTGGATTAACACTTGCACCAAAAAGCCTTGCCTGTTGCCCTCCCACCTGTTAAGATTACCAACAGGGCCATCACTGAAAAGCCATGGTAGGTCCAGTGATAGGGGTCTGTGCAGACTTGCAGCTCGAAAGTATGAGCTTACTTCACCCTCACCATTGCATATCTCTCTTCTTGACGAGACAGCCAGCGTAACACCCTTCTCCAGCATCACCCAGATGTCCACTCTTGGACAGTCCCCTCCTGGGATCAGGGCTATCTGGCTTTTGCAATGGAAACGAGCCACAGCATACTGGCCTAATGCAAAATACTTACTATCATTAGTCTGCAACATTAGCAATGGTTATAGTATTGCAAATGAGGGATAGCCAGCTTCATTAGCAAGCCAGCAAAAAGCCTGCTTCAGCATACTGAGCTGGCCACCCACTCAGTGACCTTACACCAGAAAGGATGTATCTGGCATTGCTGTGCTGGATGGAGCTTCCCAGTTTCCCAAACAGCAGAGGCACAATGCGCCAGGCTACAGCGTAACTGCTGCCAGAAAGCCACCTAGAAGGAAAAGCCTGACCTGTGAGAGGTTCTCATGTATTACCAGGGGCAAAACTGCAAGAAGAGTAAAACTGTCCGAAAGCTGCGTGGTCTCTGCTGTGCAGCTGGAATCCAGAAAGCCACTGGTGGGGTGATGTGAGTGCAGCGGGACCATGCTAACTTCTGTGAACCAATATGCCAGCCTCGGTCTGACAGAGGCTTTGATATTTTTCAGCTCCTCGTGCAAAAGACCACTGGCATATGCTCTTAAATGCATTTCCCCATTTGGTCTGGAGCTTCAAAAACCGCTAGGCTTACATCAACCATGGAAAAATTTAATTCCACACCCTCCCCCTTCTGAATTTAGAATGATAAAGGATCAACAGTTATGTCTGGACTAGGGCAGCAGATATTACACACATCTTGCTTACAAAATACCTCTGGTTTTCATGAAATAAGTTTGTTTTCCTCCTCCAGCCACTGATGAACACATGACAACCGTACAGAATAAAAGCTCAACTCCTTAGTTCTGCTCACATTCACTCAACATTTGCTCTAATCAATTATCTTATTTCATGCAATAAGAAAAGAATGAAATTCCTGTTATGCAGCCATAATCAGTTACAGTATGAAGCTGTGTCTGTGGAACATTTCTGATTTTGAAAACTAATCACGTGCTCTGCCATTACATTTCTCTTTTAATACACCGGGCTTTTACCCAACTTGTTTCTCCCTCCTCCCCCTCCTCGCCCTTTGAAAACAGTGAGGGCACGATCTAGTCCGAGATGCCACATTCTTCCCCTGCAGAAGCTAGCCAAATTGCACTGTAAGGAACATATTTAACCAGGGAGCCAGACTCTTGTTTTTCTAGTTTATTGGAACATAAAAGCGCAAGCGGATGTCCCCCACAGAGGAAGACAAAAGAGCAGAGGGTACTGCATGTGACCGTGGATGGCTGTAGGAGGATAAAAGTCCCGTCTTCACACGAAGGGCTCAATATTGATCTCTAGGGCAGAGCAAGGCATGGTGAGCTCAAACTTGGTGATAACATCGGGGTGTAGGACTCCAAGTTTCCCAATGCTTTGACCTTTGGCAAAGACCTCAGCACAGCGACCAGGAAAGAAAGCAGAGCCTGTGAAGAAAGTGAGAGAAAAATCAATATTTCTCCGCTCCAAAGAAGTCAATAGGCATTTAACACAGAGAACAAAGCTCTCAGGATTAAACTGTTTTCTGTGCTGAGATGCTAAGAAGGGGCAATCACTTTCTTGCATTAACAGTTGTCATGATTGATAGAGGACGAGGAAACACTTTGAGTTAAAAATAAAATGTGAAGCCCAAAGCGTGGGCCTTTTTCACACTCCACTTGTTTTGACTAAGTTACTCCTGTAATAGAAATTAGCACAGATGAGTCGAGTCACAGGGCTACTGAAATGAAGAACTTTTGCAGGCTTCAGGCTATGTAACACCTGAATGTTTCCCACCTTAGTCTGTTTAAAGAAATAAAGCTTGCTGTCATCTAAGGGGTAAGTAGGCACGTCACGCTTGATTACATGTCACATAATTAGAAACAACCTACATTCCTCAGCTGGAGAAGAGCCTTTAAGCAGTTTTATATACGCTGCAAAACTGTGGAACAATGAACAACTCAAAGGAAGTCAAAGATCATCTTCCTTTTACCTCAAACCAAGCCCCAAGTTTTATATGTTATTTGGGAGGGTTTTGTTTTGTTGGGTTTTCTTTAAATGAATATTGAATTGGCCATGAAGAACTTAGAGGAGCTGTACAGATTTTTCCATGGAAAGCCTTTCCTAGCTGGGAACTTATCTGTGCGTGTTGGCTATACCAGCGATACGTTCAAGCCTGCCTATAGCAGAGCTACGCTTCCCCTTTTTTTTGTCCCTGTCTTGAGGTGAATGGCATTTTGACCTGATAACCCATCAAAAGCCAAAACCAAACCAGCAACTTGCCCCATCTGAAGCCACCTCTTTCATAACAAGTGTGTGGAAGCAAACACAGTGCATAGGACCTCCAGGCTCTACGGAGTGCTGCAGACAATGCTGTGAACTCAAAGCAGCAAAGGGGAGAGAACGAAACAAAGCCACTGAATCTTCCTTACTACTGAATGTAGAAAGCTGCCTCCACCATGTTTTTAATGCTACTGCCCTTGCAGACAGGGAAGGGCTTTCTACTAGATTTCCACTCAAAAGTTAAACAAGTCGGCAGGGACAGCATCAGGCGCCAGTCACCTTCCCTGCCCTCAGCTCTTGCTCTGCATCTTTATCTCAATAGGCCAATATCCAAAAAAGCATCTTCCACAGGAAAAGCTAGTTATTGGGTATGTGTGCAGTTGCATCGCTGTGGATGAGAAACATCCCTGCTCTACTTGCTTCTGTGCCAGTATGAAGACAACAGCTGAGGAGATGCTTCCAGTCCTGCTCCCTGCCTGCTCCCAGCTGTCACGGTACTCAGCCCTCCAGCATCTTCTGCATCCTGCAAAAGGACCGTAAGCATTTCCTAATGGCAACTTACTCTCTGGTTGATCCAAATGCTATTTAAGGTTCAGGATCTGCCCAGGACATTTTACTGCCTTTACAAAGATCTATTTAAAAAGGCAATAAAGGACCAAATTAACCTCAAACCTCAGGAAGGTTTGCATGACACTGATCACTAGTGGTCAAGCCCAGAGATACATTCTTTGTTAGCTTCCCAATGGAAATAATTCACTTAAGAAGTGTCTCCGATGAGGTGTGTAGTCGTAACTTGCAGCTACAAAAATAAGAACAGCAATTAGGTCTTTTTCTTGTCCAACTTCTTGCAAGCGCAAATTAACTTACATGCATACTTCAATTTTGGCTGCCTTGTGAAATCTGACGGCAGTAGTAAATGACGACGGCAACATTACCTAAAGCCTGTTTTAAAAAATATTCAGAACCAGTATCTTTTAAATCATCCAGTTCCAGTCTCAACTACAAGCGCAAACCAGCTACTTACACTGGATGTACAAAAGTGACATTATCTAGCCCCTCAACGTTTCTGGCATGTGACTTTAGCCAAACAGACACTTGCCACTGCCAAGCTGCTCTATTCAAAACAAGTGTTAAAATAAACCTTGACGAAACAAATTTAGACAGGAAACAAATGCCACATATAGAGATCACTCTTCAGATTGTGGGTGAAAACATAACCTAAAAATAAAGTACCCTTGTAGTTAGTGGTAAAGACTTTCCTATTTGTGAATAAAGCTGGTATTGTACCAAGGATGTGAGCAACACACAGTGACGTTCTTTTAGAAACTTGACTGTAAGCTTAAAGTGGCACAAGAGCAAAAACCAAGCAGAAGTACTGGCATAGTACTCCACTATGAGATTATAGGGAAAAAGAGCTCTGACGATATGGTTAGTTATAAAGCTGTGAGTCTGACTTCTCTCTTCTTCTGAGCTGCCTTGTATGTAGCCTTGGGAAAGTTACTTTATCTTCTTGCACATCTAGACCCAATTAGATCATGAGACTTAACTGTTTTTAAACTTGTTGTAGACATCTGGATAGGGTCTAAAATAATACTGCGCTCAGCTAGTCTACAAAAGGCAGTTTCCAAGATCTGTGCGGCTTCCCATTGTGCGAAACGATTTTATGTTTTGAGGCCCATGAAATGCTCTGCTACCTGAGCATGACTAGTTGTCGGTCTCTCAGTCAGAAGTTAGATAGAAAGTGGACAGGCAGCAGGGGGACTTAAAGCCTCATCTGACCCTCACATACACCACTACTGACCTTCCCTGGGAGGTTAACTTCAGTAGAAGTTCTCTTGCATTTGACTAAATAATATGCATTTATGAAAACTTTTGAAAACTGATGGAAATTCATGACAATATATTGGAAACTAAGAAATAGCTTAATGATTATGGCATAAAGTGAACAGTTACATTAGCTAGAATCTTAACACCGATAAAATCGATACCTTCTTACTATGAGCCTACAGCACAGCTTCATACACAAGTGAGCTGAATCAGTGAATCACCACTGCTAAAAGGGAGGTGGTGGCTCTCCACCTGGAGAGGGGAGGAGAGTGGAACAAGCTGCTGATTTGGCTGAAGGCTTTACCATGAAACCATACATTTAGTGTGCTCTGAATACACTGCTCCAGGCTAGGGGTTAGGCATTCAGCCATGTTTCTGTCTCATATGCAGCAACTGATGCTGGGCTGTGATGTTATTTTACTTTGTGCTTCCTTGCAGTGAAGAGGTAAACACATAATGAATATCAAGGGGGTACATTTAGCTCCCCAAAATGCAGAAAGCAGGACCTTCAAATCACCCCTCTATTTCTACTTAATCTAACCCTGAAATGTTGGTTACTTCACAGTGTGGTCACTGGTGTGCCTGGTGCTTTGCAGATATGGCACTTGCAGCGTATAATTCTGTGACTGGAAGAGACCAGCCAATAGGCAAATAAAAATGAAAGAATCTGTTAAAAGCTTTAGGGTCCCCATCTGTCCAGCTAACGGTTCTTGCACCAAAGAAACATGAGCTAAGGAATAGGTTTACAGAGAGTTTATGAACTCTGGTTAATAATGAAACTATTACTATTATTATTATTATTGGCTGCATTACAGAATGCTTCAAAGTATATTCCTGCCTGCCAAAAGGGCCTCCAGAATGCATCCCGCAGATAGGGATCTAAGGTCGTCTTCGTCTTAGTAACTTTTCCTTTGACCACACATGTAAGAGAAGGACGTTGGCTCTCGCCTGAGAATGGGTGTTGTTGGTCCATGTATTCCTGCCAGGGCACCAGAATTTGATGCAAATATAAATTTCAGATCAAAAAATTCAGACATTGAAAGGGAAACACATACAGGAAGAAAAAAACTCAGAAGAAACATGAAAAATCTGAGCAGAAAGTGGGAAAAAGAGAAACGAGCATTTGCAGCTGGGGGGAGTGTTCTGACTGAGGGACCAACCATGACTAGAAAAGGAGGCCTGAGCTAGAGGAATCTCCCTGTGCTGAGGACAACATGTAGGTTGAGGAGGACCTGAGCAACCTACAGAGCAGGATAGCAAAACAGAGGATTCGTCAAAATAACCAGGAAACAAAGGTAAGGATTTTTTTTTTCTTGATCTGTGTGTTTCTTGTATTATTAAGTAAATAGTGATGGTGTTTTAGACTTGTAGCAAGGCTTGTGTTATGGACTGGACTATCATGTCAACTCTTAAAGTAGAAAACTTTAGAGTGAGAGTCAAGGCTGTTTGAAAGGTATGTGCCTATGCTACTTGCACATATAGAAATGAACAAAAAAATGCACGTTATGATATTGCTTGAATAAATCACACTGTAAGCTGAAGCCCAGTGTTCTTAAGCTTCAATAAAGTCTTTATGCCAGAAGGAGTCCAAAGGGTGCTTTCCCAGCACCTTTTGAGCAGGAGTTCAAAGGAGTTCAAATAGAATTTGTCGCATCTGTGTATGTAACATCATCAAGAACAGTATGGTTGTGAACAGCATGGTCTTCCTGAAGAAAGCTTCCAAAGCTTTCTGAAGAAAGTTGCCAAAGCACTCCTGGAAGCACCATTATCAGTAGGTGTGCTAGGAAGGGACTGTGTTTGCTGCTGGTGCAATTATATTGAAAGGCTGCTCTTGTAGGTCTGGTTGGTTGTACCATGAAGCACGTCGAGAACCAAAATTCATTTAAATGTTGTGGTTTACTACACCATCTATTTTAAGGACAACGGATTTACCACTCTTGATATAGTTAATCCTTTCTGCTCTGCACACTAACAGTACTTCATAAACTTCACCTTGAAATCCAGTCATATTTCAAGGTCCTTGCTGATAGAGACCTATGCAATGCCAGAAAAAGCAAGAAAGTCTAGCAGTGGAAATCCATCTCTTAATATGTCAACATTATAATTGGTAGTTACGAGAAGGGGTGGGGTGAAATACAATATGTGTTTCTAAAGAAGAGATGCCAAAGCCAGCCATGTCTTACGCTGACATACTACATACAAGAGAAAGAAAAAAGCTACTTCTTGTGGCTGCAAGTAAGAATTTAATTTCCAATGTTCAGTGATGTAGAAATAATACCTTTAATTAAAGCTTCTGTAGCATGTCCTCAAAATCTGTAATTGCCTCTCTGTATTCAGGCAACAGGGCCACTTTGATTGCTTTGGGGTAATTCTTTGGCCACTAATCCAATAGAGCATGTAGTCTTTAGCACATTTTCTGGCTAATTGACCCTCAAAGAGCTCTGAGTTCCCTGCACTCTTTGTTGTCAAACACCTTGCACAGTTTCTTCTCTCTACCTTACTCTCCCTCCTTTTCAAAAAGAAATAGATTAAAGTAGTATTATAAGCCTACAGTTGCACTAAGCCTTCAAACCCACTTGCTTATTCCTGTAATTTGAAGGAACATCGGAAGCTGAGGCTTAAGAAGGTAATAAGCTCTTCTCTATCTGGCCTCCAAAGTCTTTCATCTTAATTCTCCATCCCCTTAGTCACTCCAGCTGCCCTTTCACTACCTCATCCTGACTCACCTGGTGAAGTACTTTACCTGTGCTACACTGGATCAAATTTAGTTTTCTGAGGCTAGATGCTGGTTTTCTCTTTAGGGTCAGATTCTTCACATTTTCAACTAATTCCTTCTTTTGGGAGACAGGCTCAAATGCAAAGTCGCAGGACCCTATCAGACCAGTTGATATTTTAAAAGGTAACTGCCTTTTCTTGCCCATGTATGCAGTGAAGTCAGGCTCCCAGAACCTCATACAAAGCAAGAGCAACCTCAAAATCAGATCTTGTCATGGAGTGATTTACATTCACCTTATTTGTAAAATCACAGACATCTCAAATCTTGCATGATTTTCGGAACATGCTGAGAGATCAACTGCTCTTTTAAGTTGCACGTTGTCAGCAGTTCTTCTCCATATACCCTCATGCACAGAAAACCAAACTTTGGGATCAGTAGGATGTTTATTAGCTTTAGCTTCCAGGTTTGTAACTCCTGACTAAAGCTGTGCCAGAACAACCTCCACTCTCCTGATCACACCTAACTGTAATGAAACATCAGGAAATTCAAATCAGTACAATCAAATTGAAGGTAAGCATCTTATATTTATTTATTTATTTTCAATTTCCCAAAGAAAATAATAAATACATGAAAAGCTGACAGAGGAAATATCTGTATGATGTGAATGAGTATGTCCTCTATTTAAAAGACAGCTTTCCTTCTGGTTTCTTCCTATGTCTTTTTAAAAGCCTCCACATATAGGTCATAGCAGAAGAGGGTAAAGGGACAATAAATTATTTACCCGGACTGGTACACTGGATACCCAAAAATAGAGTGGAGTATTAGAGTCCTTGTACACACAATGAGGCTAGGGAATATGGAGAACCATCCACAAATTTGTAGAGGTCAGTCAATGAACCATCTTCTTGTGTTACAACCAAGTTGATGGCTGCATTTCTACCAATATGTATCTCAGGGAAGGTGTGAGAAAACCTAATTCTTCTGCCTCATGAAAACCCTCATGCAGCTCTACAACTGAATATTTTTCTATTCTGTATTTGACAATATTTAAGATTAATAGGGATCAATGATACTGTTTTACAAATACAAACTGTGTGGAAATAATAGAAACGCTGCTTGGGTCCAACAAGCAGCTAACAACAGTTGTCAGTTGTGTGTTGAAGTATATCAACGGTGAACTGGGGACTGGTGTAGCTACAAATCTCTTTCCTTTATTTACCTTGAGAAAAAGAGACCAATACAGACTTTTAGACTAGATTTATTTTTCATTCTTGCTGTAGAATGCCCCAAGAGCTTTAACAGAGGATGTTTGGTGTTGCTGAATCTCAGGTTCAAGAATTTAATAGGTTTGGAGCTCTTCTTTATTCATTCAGGGATTACAACAGTGTCAGACACAAGATTATTTGGGTAAAATCACTGTGTTCCTGCCTTTCCTAATGAAAGGTAATATGTGGGTGGCAGACTTTTTGGATCACTGATCCTGGTAACAGGTTTTCATGCATTCAGTGCTGGAGTACTAGGGTGGCTGCTTAAATAATGCATACAGAATAAGTAGGAAACCTACAAAGAAGTCTATCAAATTCCATGTCTTTTTATAGAAAACAGTATTTGTGTATAAAGCTCAATAAATTTTCATTTGTGTGGCAGTTGTGAGAAACAGCAATTCTACACTGGAGGTTAGCGCTGTAATGGTAACTCTACAGTGCAGCTAATCTTTGCTTTTAGGCCAGTTTTATCTGATTTATCCAGATTTAGCTGAAATGTTATACTTCGTCCTCTCTAAAAGTCGCAAATCTAAGCTGATACTGTGTCACAGCTATTTATAAAACTAGATAATTCCTAATCCCAAATAGAGTGCTCTTTTTTTTTCCAGATGTCTTGCTATTTCACTTGAGTTAGAGAACACAAAGCTTTGAATATCAGAAAACTTAATTTCTTTCTCTTGCACGACTGTTTTTACCCTCTTTAAATATCTAAAGAAATAATTCATCCTTGAAAATATCAGAATCTGTCAGAAACTGGGAAACAATAAACCGTATTCTTTATGGTAGGGGGTATAACATACTCTATGCACCGTAAGGCAGCAGATTTTAGCTTTTAGAATCTGCTTTCATACAAGTATTAGAGAATACCAAGAACCAGCACTAAGTCACTCTTAAAGTCTACTTTACTATGTCATGTTTAGTTTCCACGTTGTTTATTCACTTCACGTCCTAGACCAAGCTGTCCTCCCCTCCCAACGACTTGACATTACTTGCTGAGATAAATAACAGCCACCTGATGTTATGCTTTCACAGCTACCACATTTCATGCCTTTCAGAAAATGACTTGACAAACTAGCATGGAATAACACATAATTAAACAATTAATCTCAGCAGTCACTGGAACTGTTAATCATTTAGTTTTAACAACTAAGATTTCTGTTGCAAACCAGCACCTTGTGGCTAAAGCATACAGCTGTACCTCTAGGAACAGAAATGCTTGAACTGGTTAAGTGTGAGTCAGCTCAAGGCCAGAAGCAAGGCTGGGTCTACAACGAATCCTATTCTGTTTCTGGACTCAAGCAAAGAGGGTCTGTACCCAGCACATGTACTGGGTTGAGTCTACACTAGCTCGGCATTTCGTTCGTTATCTACTGTTTTCTAATACATACACCACAAGCAAAGGTAAAGTCAATTCCTCCACCATGGTCAGCAGAAACTAATCTTAGGATCTTGCATTCATCTTGATTCTAAAAGTTTGAGCCAAAATCTTGCAAATTTCTGTTTAAAATTTTAATGCATAACTAAATGTTAGAAAAGGCATGTGAGATTAAACTTGAAGCACTGTCCCTCTGTCTCCATATCGCAGTTCAAAAATTGAACCAGATCAGAGAACTGCTTAACTATGATCTATAAATTTGACGTGATCACAATTGCTAGCATTAGTATCACTACTGTAGTGAAAATGAAAGCATACAGACACTCAGGTGGCCTCTAGCCACAGCAGGCTGTGCAGGTGAAAATGGAATTGAAGGATGAAGCTGTGGCGCTGGTCAAGTGTAGCACTTTACTAGAGAAGCTAATGCAACCAGACCTGTGCCCTGACCCTCACCACTTAGATTACTGCCCCTGTTCACCGAGAAAGAAGATGTGCATTTGCTGCTATTTCTGCTACTCACTTGGATAAGTTTTTTTCTTAGAGAAGGCTTTGCAACATTGAAAATACGGTTTATGACTAAGAAATAATTTTCTATTTCAAAATGTAAGGAGACAGGCAGAAAAAAATGGAAATTACCCAATTCTGTATTATATAATGTAAGCTCTGCCAGACATTTAAAACTGTTTATGCAAACAAGATTTTTATCGGTTTACTTGTTATCTTTTTTTAGTCATACATCATAGTTGCCTTTGGGGGGCGGGGAAGAATTAAACTCTGAAGAGGCCTCTCCATAAATGAACAGCAGAAGAGCAAAGACTTAATGTCAGGGAGAAGAAATGAACATGCTGAGCTCAGGAAAACAAATGCTAATGATTTAGATGGTTCTGGGAGTTGACAAAAATTGGTATAAAATGAAAAGTCTAACTGTCAGGAGAAATGCTGCTATTTTTTGGAGCATCCCTAATTGTCAGAATAAAATGCAATGGGAAGAGAAACATTGCAATCTTTACTAGTTAGTACGTGCAAAAAGAGGAAGATAAGATAGCTTATGTCTCTTTACAAGTTGACAACCCTCCCCAGAGTACTCGTGCAGTTACCATAGATTTTTTCCTCCCACTAATATACTACAGGAAGCATACTTCTAAATGAGTCAATTCAAAGGAGTTTCTGTTCTGAAATTTTCCAAATTTGAGAAAAGAAAAATTTCTTTGTTCTCTTGTTAAACTTCTTTATTTCCTATGTGGGGGAAAAAGTGCATCAAATGTGATTTGGTGATGAATGTGTAAAAGACAAAGAAGCCTAAGCCTGCCAAACCTTTTTATCACATGCTATGCTAAAATAGTGTACTTTTCCTCTGATACACCCTTTTTTGGGGATAAGCGTTGTGCAAGCAGATTACACTTGAAGGGTATCAGGAAGGAACAGTCAAAAACTTTCAGAAGAGGAGCTGAAATGACCATAGGAATGGAAAAGCCCTCCTCAAACTTGTTTTTGATAGCCTCTTTTTTTTTTTTTCATAATAAAAATCAACTGTATAACACAAAGCTAATGAAATTAGGCTTATTTCCAGAACCATACTAAGGGTTTTGCAACAAACTCTTTGTGTTGTTTGGCCTAACTGCATCACTTGCAACAGCAAAAACACTTCTGAGATGTCCAATGATACAGTGTGCTGTCAAATTTTGATAAATCACGTCTATCTGGAGAAACTCCAAACATTGTAGACCCCCACTTCAGCTGATTAAATAATATAAGCAACCTTCCTGGTTCATATCTTTGCCAGGTACCTCCTTGGGTGTTAATCCAGTTACAACCAAATTTGACGCATCAGCACTAGTGTGGGAAGATACTTGGTAAGACAGAAATAAACTTGGCCTAAGTTTGTAGGGATTTAGTTCCTATAAATCTAAAATCCTGAATTTACAGGAAGGAAATAAAGTGCAGAGTTAACAGACAATTAAAGGGACATTAAGCGAGCAGCCACAGCTGTTTTATTAGATAGTTTGAGTTGTTAGAACTGTAGTTCTTCACCAAACTAAGCTCCCTTCATGCTGCAGGAAAAACTGCTCAAGAGAAAAGAATGAGAAATTAATTAGAAATTCATTAGATCTCAAAGTAGCGGCCAAAAGGGCAAAAGCCATAGGAACTAGTGACAAACATCAAATTTTGTATGATGCCTTATAATTAAGCAATTGTAATGATCAGTGCTGGAACTCCTGAAACCCCTTGTAGAACTAGGGTAATACATTTAAAAGTACTAAAATCAGTCAGATTTAATAATCAACAAACCTGTCCTTACTTTTTCATGTTAATTAATGAAGCTGACTGTGAGGGAGAGTTAAAAAATAAACAGAAAAACAGAAGTGGAAGATTGGGAGATCTTCAAGAACAATTTACCAGGACTAGGATGTACTGGGAATTCTGCAGTACTAGAAAAATTTATCGCCATCCCGGTATTCCAAGGTGGATGACCTAGATTGATCATGAGTAAGAAAAAAAATTAGGGAATTAGCAAATGTTAAATTCAGAGGACTTGAATAAAGTCCATTACTAGCTGGTTGTTTTTTTTTTTTAATTGAAAACAGATGCTGTCAAACAATTCTGTTTATCTGCCAAACTTGTAATTTGAGACTGTAAATACTATTTCAAGGATGCAATAGTGCCTGTAAAGTATCTATATCTGAACGACAATTAAATGGATTAAGAATTGACTGATATCTTCTAGTATGGCACAAATAGTATTTGAAGGCTTCACAGTAAAATTGGCATATCTCCTTTAGTTATCTCTGAGTAAACAGACAATTATTGACATTTATGAACAGTGTAATGGCTGCCAAGACAGGCAACTGAAAGGCCGGGATTGCCATTAAGAGCAACCAAGCCACAGTTCCTTAAAATAAAATGGGTATTAATAATGCCAAGTTCAGCACAGGTACTAAACAGCAGTATATCTCAGTCTCCCAATTTAAACTGATCACCAGAGCTAGTCAATTCTATACATGTAACTCGGAATTAGTCCCCGACTTCCCTCCTCTTGTCTTGCAAATTGAGGTTCACAGTCTAAATCTTCTTTTAAAGTTGTTTGTTGTCTAATTATTATTATAAAAGCAATTGTTTATTGATGTTCTTAGTTATGGAGGTAACTATTATACCTCTAATTTCACAGCTAAACCTTACTAAATGAAAAGCTATTACTGTGATTTACTGTGGAATTAAAATTTTCTACACTTTACCACACCTTTCATTTAATTAAATAAGGGCAGTAAAAAGAAGAGAGTGCAGTTTCTCTTTCTTCAACAACTGTCAATTACTGAAGGAAGCAAGACTTAATATGCATTTATTAAGGTGTTGCTGAAAACATACCCATTCCTGCTTGAAATTAAGAATACCTTCCAATAAAATTATCAGAATGCCTCTAGTTTTCAATTCAAGGGAATTGAAACCAATGAAAGTAAACTCAAAAATAAATAATTTCGTTAAATTACCTGACAAAATACGACCAAATTTGTTGGCTCTTCCTACCCATCTTTTTATTGTTTAAAAAGTTTGATTTTATTTTGTTTGCCTCCTAATTGTACACATCCATACAGATCTTTACATTCCATTAATGGTATAGAGCTAGCTAAAACGTAAGAGTTTCATGCAAAAATTTTTGTTATGGAGCACATACAAATCTGAGGATTGATGCAGTAATTGTAGTCTCTTCAATTTATGTTTGATTATGGATGCCTATGCTATAATACAAAGAAAAAAAAACAAAATGCTTTTCTAGGCCAGTATTTGTAGGATTCATCACTGTACCAAAAAGTCTGTGCATTTTAAAACAATGGGTAGCATTTCAGAGTTCTGTTGTTAAAACTTTGTCATTTTGTATATTTAGTGGTAATAAGAAACAAACAAGAGGTTCCATTAGTGACTTTGAGAAACTGAAAAGCACTGAGTGCCGAATGTACAGTGCAATCTGCGAATTCAGTCAGAATCCTCTCTTCCTTAAGGCTGCTCTTCTTCATTTATTAGCTAGCTCAGATTACACCAAAGTGTAGTGCAAAGGCCAGGGGAACATCACAATTTCACCCGTATTTTCTAGCATCTGTACTTTTTTCACAGGTGTTGCTATAAAGGCAAAAAGACTCTGACCTTAAGGTCAAATCACAGGGCACTTAGGTGTTAGTGGAACAGAAGGAGCTTAAGTAACCATGATTTGCACATATGGACCAAACAAGACTATAGTGCAGGCATTTCATTTTTCAAAGTGAATTTGGAAAAGAGGTAAATATGTGCCCAATACATCTCTATTTATTCTTTGTTGCTTATTTAAAACAACTTTTTTTTTTTGCCTATATTGTTCTCCAGTGATGACTGGAACTATGTTAATCAGTTACACAAGGAATTAAACCAGCTGGACTAAAACCCTACCTTTACACTGTGTCACTGACTAGTCAAAAGTTTTGCTTTAGATCACATACAGAAAAAGTATCTAAGATCTTTCTCAATCAGAGTCATAGAATAAACCCATTTGTCACTGTACAAATTTTTAATTTGGCACAGGCAATAAAAAAGCATGCTCCATAAAGATGCATCTAAAAATCCATGCCATGTGTAATGTTCTGATTTAAAACCTCTGAAGTAACTTGCACTGTTCTTCTGAATTATTTCAGTGTCCTGCAGTCTTGCAAGGTGTTACAGGTATCTTTTTTGTTTTTCCCACTCAGCAACTGACCTTGCTCCAATAGCTGCTGACATCTTCTCTCTCACACATGCTTAATTTGCAGATTGCAAATGAAGTTTTAAAAAGCCCCAAACCAACAAAAACCCAAAACCAAACACAATCCCCTAAACTACTTCAACTTCCAACCATCTCTGCAGTGAAGGTCTTTTACGTAAGTTGGTGCTGCATTCACTGTGGCATCAGAGTACCAACCATCTGCATTGTTACCAAGGTTAAATTCCAATGTCAGTAGAAGTGGAAATCTACATGCCATCCCAGGAGGTTTTCTGAATCACTGGTGAAACAGAAAGTAGCAGGCACTTCTTTCTCTCTTTTTTTGGTGTACAGCCAAAAGCCACAAACTGCTTGTAATATATTGCATATGACAAGGCATAATCCATCCTTTACACTAAATGCATCATGGAGTAATGTCATGGGAATGCAGGGACTTTGAATGGGCACTACAAATCCCTGCATTCCCAGAAATACTGAACAGCACTAGCATCTAGAAATAGCTTCTCTGCTGTGTTAGGATTATTTTTTGAGGTCTCTTTTCCAGTTTCTCAAAGCCAGCCACACATCACTGAAATGCTACAGTACAGAATATAAAACATGTGCAAATATTTTCAGTACTAAAGCAAACTCTTCATATGTCAGAAACCAGGATGCTATTAAAAAATGAGCTACAGATGAGTTTTGAAAAGAAATCTAATAGTTTGGTTTGACTTCAATAATAGCTGAGTATAGAACTCCCAGAGGCTCTTCTAACCCTCACACAGCACCCCCTTTCCAAATAAGAAGCTTTGCTATTATCTGTTCTGTGCTTGGCAAAATTAGAACAAGAAGTACAATTGTTTAAACATTCTTCTGGTCAACCTGGGAATCCTGTCAATAATATTCTAATAAACCCTTTGAAAGTCCACATAAGTAACACTGAGCAAAACAGTACTTTGTCAAAAAATGGGATGGAAAAAAGTATGTCAATATTATGACACAAATGTGTATTAAAGTGCTAGGAGACCAATTAGTTGAAGTGTGATGTTTGACATCTTGGCAGTGCACTGCAAAACAGGGAGACAGCTAACAATTTTTCATTAAAGTTCTATGAATAGGCAGGCTCAGTCAGGCCATCAGGGACTTTCTGTCAGTGCCACTTTTTCCAGTAAGTGCAGAATGGAGGCACTTCTTCAAGCTGATTCAATTTCAGTCAGCATCTCATATCTCTGAACACCAATGCATGATGTGTAAGCAGAATCACAGCTGCTATCCCTGCTTTTCTTGCCTTTCTATATTGTATTTACTACATTTGTTATAGAATATATAGAATAGATTAGTTGCTGATGCTTGCTCTCTTGCATCAACCTATGCTCTCTGAATGAAGTAATGGGGTCAGCCTGCTTGCTTTCTCTCTTACATGCATATGCACATACACAGAGGAGATTTTGCACTGAAGGATGTCATTTTTAATTCATGTGTAGCTGTATGGAGAAGGAAGTGGGCTGTTACACAACTACTTGTCTAAGTAGCAGGTTCAGGCTCAAAGACAGCAGGTCTATAAAAAAAAAGATATATAAAGTATATATCTTCATATGAATATATAAATAAAAGTATGGACGAATAAAAGCTATAGACAAAGCTATAAACTAAAAGATCAGGTGTAAGAAGTTGTCTTTTCCAGGCACTGTTAGCCAAAGAGAATACAGTGGGTAGCTGGCATATTCATCAGTTCAGTGAATTCCTACCTACCCTTGCAGTCAGGAGATTAATTCATTATAAACAGTCCACGAAGCTCATGGCATATGCTTTACTATAAGTCTCCTTAAACTGTCAACTCGCTATTTATATAAAACTACTCAGAATAGCTCACAGAAAGACAGCAATACTATTTTACAATCAATGAATGCAGTTAATACCTTTTCATTATCATTTCATCATACTGCAGTATGATAGCATATATAATAATATTAATCCTTAGTAGCGTGATGCTGAGAACAACCAAAAGTTCACCTCAGATGGTAGGGGAACATCTGATCTCCAGAACAACCTCTGCTGTACACTGTATTGTCTTCCTTACCTTCAGCTGCCTTGATGGTGTAGCCATTCTCTTCATTTGGTGGAACTTCAAGGAGCTGCATGACCCTGTCCAGCAAACCATGGATAATTTCAAACCCTGGGCTCTTGTTGTAATAAACAGCACAGAAATGCCTGTAGTTTCTTGCACCTACATCTGAAGAAGAAGAAAACAATCATGTTGTCTGGGAATCTTTATCACACTTTCAATGACTTTTCATTGTCGGTTTTCTTGTGCTGTAGTGTGTGGCTGAAAGGAGAAATGAATATGTAAAGTGACTTCTCTGACACACCATTCATAATCTGAGGAAACAGTGGGATTTCTTTAACCCACTGGATTCTCACAGTCAGAAATGCAAATAAAGATTTAAGGTATCCTATGCCTTGGATAGGAAACAGCATTGTTACAAGTGTCTTCTTCACAGTGACAGCTACCAAGCATATAGTTAAGTGTTAAAGAAATTAAAAACAGACTAGCCAAAATGTAAATGCTCAGTAAGCATTAAGAAACTTGCAATGCTGGTGGGAAAGCTAAATATTTATAGAACTGAGCTGCAGAGTAACTGTCAGTACAAAACAACTAGCCCACAACTTGAAATGAGTAATAATGTTAGCATGGTGATCGATGAAAAGATCTGAATTCTCACAGATTTTCAAATCACAACTGATGCTTTTTGTGATCATCTTGGACATCCCCACAACCAAGTGACTATGAAAAATGTGCTACACTGCACAAACTCAAGACACAAGTGACTCCCACTTTGGACAATTCCTTAAGCCAAAACGCTGAAAATCCTGGTGTAAGCTTTTTTAGATAATTGATTTCATCAAAATAGGTTTTTCTTTTCTAAACTTCCAAAATGACTACGTAGTAGGATGCTGTTATACTAGTATCTACTACACGATCTCTCTAGCAATACACGCTCTCTAGCACTACTGTGCCCCACTTCGAAGCTTTAGTCATTGTGGGCTTCAACATTTTCACTTTTTGACAGGAACAATCTAGGAATAGAGTAACAAATCTATTGTCACATCTGCCAATTTGTAGCAGTGAAATTCAAAATTATGATTAATGTAGTGAAGCCATTTATTGCCTTCAGGTCTCTACCTTCTCAAGGTTAAAGTACGTGTTCAGCAAGGTTGGTGTATACAAGGACAAAGTTTGCTGAAACCACGGAAGGACTCTTTATGTGACTGTCTTCTAGACATTCATATGCTTTGAAAGCCCCTTAAGTGTATACATTGCATTTCAGTTTGGAGCAGAGCTGCACTTCTGAAGGAAATCTCCTGATCACCCCCACTTACCGTGCTTCTGTTCACACTGTAAAGCAACCCCGCAGCATATAAACCAGACTTCTTTCAACTGCAATTCAGCTAGGACAGATGTTCCAGAAGGGCACCTGAATAGCTTCAACCACTCCAGGTCATTCAGCACACATGATCAGGCTGGAGCTAGGATAGCTTGCATGTATGTAGCATGGACTGTGAGTCAACGGTCTTCTTCTATAGGGCACTGCTTTGTAATACTGACATATAGTGCAACAAGTTACAGCCAGATTTTTTGCATAGGTTTCTCCTTTAGAGTCCTCTGGCTTCTGTAGTCTCCTAGTTGCTCATGTCTAGGTGGATGTTCTTTCTCTTCCACTTAATAGTGATTAGATATAGGGTGGAAATGTTTCTACTGACAGCAATTTCATTCCTTTAAAAAAAACCCAACAAACAAAACCCACCAAAGAACCCACCAAAATCCTTCTGATCTATAAATACTTGTAATGTTTGAGGGCAAAGCGGGAATAAGAACTTCTTCAGTAATGAAGAAATGAAGAATGAATGAGTAGGGCAGCACCATGTGACATGGCTGGAGGCCTAGGGCTTTCATATTTCTTTCTGTAAATTACCCAAAAGAAAGCCACATAAAAACTGGTATATGCCAGGGTGTATTATGTTCTTTACACAGTCAACTGTGCCTGTCTGGACCTCTGGTCATGAAACAGCTGAACTTAGCGTTCCCAGGAAAAAAGCAGTGCACAGCATACCACTTATAGAAGGAGTGTGGTTAAAGATCCCTATCCAGATAGTAACTTCTGAGTTGTACTTCCACATAGTTCTGGACATAAGCATCAGAACTGAGCACCTCAGACCTCAAGAGACAGTTCTTCTCTACAGGCATCAATTGTTTGCTGCTGTGTTCAACACAAGAAATAAGGGACATCAAAATCAACAGGAGCCAAGCTCAACACAAGGGGAAAAGTGCGTTCTTCAGGCAGCATAGGGTTAAGTAATGAAACTTCTTCCCCACAGGATTTTGCGGATGTTAGAAGTTGACACAGCTCTGAGGAGGCAGAAGAAGTTCATAGGAGATAAATCTATTACTTCTTACTGTAGAAAAAGAGCCATGTTTGAGTTGGGAAGTCACTGAGTTACTTGTGGCCAGAGAACAGAGGAATGCTCTGGAAGTATTGTATATGTGTAGCTGCTCTCATGTCTTTGCCTTGACAGCCACTTTTCACTAGTGTTAGACAGGTTATTGGGCCAAACAAGCCTTTGGTCTGATCTGCCATAGCTGATCTTTGTGTCTGCTTAAATACATGCAGAAACCTTAGCACTCAGTGTTTACTGAACTGTTAACATCTACCATATGCGAAATTAGAGATTATATTTAAATTAAATTTACATCTTGTTTATTTGCCCCAACCAACCGTTTAGTAACAACAAATCTGTCAAAAACTAAACAGGAAAACATTTACCAAGTGACTAGAAATATACAGATTAAAAAGGACTGCAAAAACAGGAGCAAGAGCCTACACAAAAGATGAAAGCACAGCCTTTTTGAGCCAAAAGTAATTCAAAACTTCTAGGGCAGCAGCTTGGCAATACAGCTGCAAGTTCTCTCATCAGTCACTGAAAGCTGAACTTACTGTGGCAGTAAGTCTGCATTTTGTCACTCAGGATCTTTCTTCTGTCATTATAAAAATCATAGAATCATAGAATAGTTAGGGTTGGAAAGGACCTTAAGATGATCTAGTTCCAACCCCCCTGCCATAGACACAAATTACAGTGCTAAATAATGTTGGAGAATCCAATCCTGAAGGTAAAATGGCAACACAGAGAAGTAAAGGTTACAGAGAAAATATCAATAAATACAACACATGATTTCTGGTCTAAGCAGAAATCTTTGGGAAGGGAAATTGGGCTAGACATTCAGTAGAAAGTTTGGTTTTGGTTTATTTTGGTTTATTTTTCCTCAGAGTCGTTATGGTAGCAGAATTTGTGACAACTATCTAAATTTAAATTTCATTATTATTCAGATAGTCAGTGGTGTCTTCAAATCCCTATTCTTAACTGAAGCATCAGAAATAAATATACACAACATGTTGTCAACTATAAAAATCGTTGGTAAAGAAAAGGATGGGTTTTTGAGCATTCAAAGAAGATATGTTATAAAGCTTACTCCTCTACAGAGTTCTGTTACAACACAAGAAGTTCATGCACTACAGGCGATAGGAAGACAAAAAGTAAGTATTAGGAACTGTAGGCAAAAGCTGGCGGATGTTAGAAATGCTTCAGTTCTTTATAACTCACTTAAGAGATCTCTTGTGTCATGCCATGAAGCATTTCTATTTTTTAAATGAGCCTGCCAAGTATGTCAACCTAAATTATATATACAGATGTATTTCTGAGACTTCAAAGCACTTCCTGGGGATGCTGCTGAAAAACAATCCAGAAGATGGACAGCTGGTTAGGAATATGTGAGCCAAAAGAGTACAGAGGAAGATAAAGCTGTGTTGTACGCTGCCCACTTTCAAATTAGAGATGCTTCAGAAAAAATGTCTTGGTGATCTGAAAGGGGGCACCTGCTCATTTAAACTTGTGTCTTAGTCTCACAAAAATCCTGAACTGTTATCTGCATGTATCTAACACTTCCAGACAGTTTGGAAAAATGCTTCAAGATATGGCAGCAGCTGTACTCAGAAATGATGCAAGTTGTGCTAAATGTGTGCTACCATAAGCTTGCCAGATTCTCCAAGATCACTGGTCAGAGGTGATTTCTTTTGCTGTTGTAAGGGAGAGAAAGGGTATTCTCAGTTAGGACTGGTGGTGTAAAGCGATGACTTACATGCTGCACTAGTGTAACTATCCTACTAGAAGTGACTATCTAGTGTTACCAGTTAACTACACAAATGCTGTGTAACATACTCAAAATCAGCACGTTTCCTCCTGCCTCGAGAAGAAAAGCTTCTGCTCAGATTTGGTTCCATTTAGTTATATTAAATCTGGTGCACATTTTGCTGATTTAGTATGTCCAACCTTTCTGCCAGATATGTCTGAAAAGAAATATGTTCAGTTCACCTTGGTTATACTCTGGGTAAGAAGGTATTTTATAAAAACCAGTGTGTTTAAAAGAGCTAGGTTCATTCACACATGAATGACTACAGGATGCCATTTCAAATACAGTTAATGTCAGTACTCTTTTGACCTACACTTTTGAAATTTTTAATTGGAAATTCTGCATGCCAAAATCATGAAACAATAAAATTAAATTAGTCAGTCTGATGACATAAGCCTTCTGCAGGAAATCTCATTCCATATGTGAGAGGACAACCCCACAATTTTCAGGGTTTGCGGAGTTACCAGTTATTTCTTTCCCCCGTCCCCTTTCAAACTGTTTATTAGGCAAGTATAATTTTCAAAGTAAATTCGGGAAAGACAGTAGTTATTCTAAACACAGCATTAAAAACAATTTCAGATACTGTTCACAGTCTGCAAGTGCTCAATGCATGAGAGAGCTGCCCAAGAGCACAGGGTACAAAGCTGAGGCCTCAGAAGTCTTCATCTTTCATCTGTTGCAATGATTCCCATCAAAATGAAGCACACTACAAAATCAGTCTTTATAAAACTGTTAAGCTGCCATCTACATAAATGAAAGCTTCCAAAAGCTACATCTAACGCACATGAAATACAAGTAACAATTTAACCTGCAAATTTTATAAAGCCAGAATAAATAAACTTTTGGTTCTGAAGAATGCTGATGCTATTCTGTACCAGTTTTTTTGCATTCTAGCTAACTGCATGCCCAACTAGGAATAAGCTGCACCACCAAACTGTCTGTATTTAATAAAAACCCCTAATCTGCATGGTTTGCTAAAACTGCTTATTTTGCTTGGCAAGGCTCTTTTTTTCTTTAAATAAATAAAAAGAAAGCAATCTGCAAATTAAATTCATCACCAAAGCAATTTACTTGCTGCTATGTTTATGCCTTATGTAAACCTTTGTTTTGCAGATCCCAGATACCTTAAACACAACCACTAAAATCTGAAACCAGATAATGAAACAACAGAACCATTCCTGCTGCTGAATTTAAAGTAATGTCAGCCTTTTTCACTGAGGCAAAACTTCATTCAGAGTTGTAACTCAGTGTACAAGCACTTCCTCCCAAAAGCTGTAGGTTGTGCACTCCTTTTCCCTTAATACACTGTATAGAAAGAAATTAATCAGTAAATTATGACAACTTTTTTCACATTTAAAAATCCATTTTTTTCATTTTACTTCAATACATTTTCCAGATTAAAAAAAGATAATTTGAAATATTGCTCCTGTACAGTGAAAGCAGTGCAAAGAGGCCCCAAAAGACAAGAAGGATTTCACTGAAGCTTTTGAAAAGTGAACTAGCTGCTTTGTTTCACATAAAACAATTAAGGTTAGAGAACGATTTAAAGGCAGCCACGCTTTCTTAGCATAGCTGGATGAAGTGGAAAGATAAGGAAAACCTTTTGTAGATGAGAGGAGAAATTTAATACTGTTGAGCTTTTTATGTACACATTTTTATATACAGACGCGCTCTATTCTTTATCCTGTATCTGTGCTAAGTTGTCAGTTTTCCAGAAGATAATTTTGGAAAACAAATACAAGCAATCCTGTTTAAAGATGGTGGCAAAGGGATTCATGTTGAGACACAATGACCCCAAAATCTTCCTCTGAATTACAGCTCTCCAGATAGAACCTGCTATTCCTAGACTTGAGACCTACTGTTTTTCAATTGGTAAAGCATTGCACACCTTTGAGACTGCAGCAGTTTAAGCAGGCTCCAGCACTGTAATAGCAGCACGGCTTTGATATTTACTACTTTCCAAGATTTGTGCTGCTTGAAAACACTACCAGCAGATAGTTTCTTTCATGAGTTATATCCCTGATAAGAATACAAACAAGCACAAGATTAAGAGCAAGTCAAAATGGGTGCATCAACATAAGCAATTTAGAGCAAGTTACTTTTTTTGGTGCAAAATTGTCTTGCATTTATCCTTGCAGTATTCTTAACAGATATGTAAGGGATACTCAGATGCCTAAAAATACTTGCAACTTAACCTACTTGCACGTTTGAGAAAGCATCTAAAATGAAGCTGTATCTCTAGCCACTCTAAAATCTAGCCTGTTAAGCCAATCTTTTAACTCTTGCACTGTGCACATAATTTGAAAAACCCAAACAATGTAGTATGTAATGCTTATTACATTTTTAAAGAAATACAGATTTACTTACTATTACCATCTGTTATGTAAACATATTTCCATTATCAAAAATTTTGAGGAAACTTCTCTTACCTGTATTAGGATCTTTCACTACGATGTCAGAAATCTCAAAGAGCTTGAGAGGCAAGGGCATCTTTCGGTTAGCAGCGATAGTTTTCAGTAGCCCAGGAAGGAGGGTTGTACGTGCCACCTGCAGGACAAACATGGGTGCTGCAAGTGAAGTACCTTCCAAAAAACCTAGTGTTAGTTTTCTTAACTTGTTGTTTTGCTCATTTGTAGTCAGAGTTTAAAAGTAGTCAGGTGCAAATACTTCCCTTATTTCCTATGTTTAAGCATCTTTGCTTTAGAATTATTAAACCTGAAAATGTACATTGTCTGCATGTTCTTTATACTGCATTTTCTGAAAGAGCATATATGTGAGCTTAAGTGCAAGTATTATTTCACAGATGCTTGAGCTGCAGTGCAGGATAGAAAAACAGATACAGAAAGAAAAGCAAAAAATTCCCATAAATTTAATCTCATTTATGCAAAAGGTAAATACCATATGTTATTTTTGAAATATTAAGCACTATCTGAAATACTGATACTGCGGGGTATCAATGAAATAGGCAAAACCTAAGTAACAGGTTACTTAGATAATGAGGGAAGATCATGAGGGGAGCGCAGGGACGGCCATGAGGGGTAGGGGCTGCAGCTATATAGCGTGGGGTACCATGAGAGGGCAGATGAGAGGTGGCTGTGATTGGAGATCATGAGGGGCAGCCATAAGGGGAGATCAGTTTGCCCTTAGTGACATGGTTTAGTGGTGGGCTTGACAGTCCTGGGGTAATGGTTGGGCTCAATGATCTTAAAGGTCTTTTCCAACCTTGTTGATTCCATGATTCTATAAGATATGCACTTATAAAACAGAAACAGATATATTCAGACTGCAGATGTGGACAACCAGAAACACATAGAAAACATATGCAAAGAACCAAGCAAGAGGCAATCATATCGCTGTTCTTACAGATCCATTCACATGTATTTCCAGTATTTTCCATTCAAACACTTCTTTATAAGTGCACTCTTCCCGCCCGACCCATCCTCCAAACTCGAAGAGCCTGATTCAGTAAATTTTAATGGAATGGGGGTGACTGCTGCTTGACTGCAGGTAAAAAGTTACCATATGCTCAGTCACATCTTATCATTGGTCATGCAGCATTTCTGTTGATTTATCCTACTTTTCCTAACCAATGTAGTGTTCCAGCTGCAAACTCAGCTGGAAGAGTGTCCCTGGCATCATCCTGCCCTTGTGCTGCTGACAGAGATAGGGGTGGGAGAAAAGCCATCCTGAGAATCTCATTACAGTTAACATCTAAAGCTGAAAGTTTATAATGCATCACAGAGTAATCCTTCCCAATTTTCAGGGAGGCCAACAGATTTTAAAAGATTGAGGCTGTTTTTGCCACAAGTAATATTCAGTCAATGATACAACTGCTTAGCAGCACAGCCACTGCAAAGGCCTGGTCTTTGAAGAATAGGAATCTGAAACTGTAGCTGACTAAAGGGGCTGCTATTTCTCTTTTTATCACACTCAGTGGTTTGTTTGTGGTACATTCTATGTTACTCAGTTGTAATCACCATGCCAAAATGATGTGTGTGAACGGGTGATAACAGTCTAAAAAGGTTACAACAGTGTCTTGCATGACTGCTTATTTGTGGTACCAAACAGAACAAAAAAATACATGAAGGTACCCCAAAATTCTGTTCTTGAATCTCAAAGCAGCAGGAGACTGCTTTTAGTATTAGAGGTAAGATCTAGAAAGGTGTCTTAGATGCTTGGAGAAATCAGACTTCCCGAAGAAGATCTTGAGGGGGGAAAAAAACCAAAACCAAACAACAAAACATTAATACCCACAGACTGCTGAAACTTTTCTAAACCTTTCTAAAAAGTGTTTACCTTTGTATTTCTTAGGTTAGAAACAAAAGACTCTAAATTTATCTTTCCTGTAAACTAAAGAAAGCATCTTTAAAAAAAAGCCCAAACACTTTCTAAAAGAAATACAAAAACTACGGGTATGCTTTTAGGTATTTTCAGAATTGTTGACAATACTGTACTTGAGCTCTAACTTTGCTCTAGCAAAGATTAAATTATCTAGAAATGGGTATTAATTCTGTATTGTTCTTTAAGCTTTTAAAAATTAAAAAAGGAATAATAATGGTTAATAGTTTAAAAAAACATTTCATGTTCACAGCTCCTGAAGTTTAGAGATTGCCAGGTCTAATAGTTCCATTTATATTGAATGACTTTTCCAAATGCAGGAGCTGATCAATTATCTGGGATTTTCTGTAGTAAGATAGCTCAATTTTGCCACATGCTGTCATAGAGACCATGTAGCACATAGATATTTTACTGCTAATAGTATTTCACACCAAATGAGATATTTCTTAGTGAAGGAGTAACAGAAGATGACGCTAGCAAGTGTAGCACATAGATATTCATGTCCTCCTTAATGTATGGAAAGTAGCTCTATGGTTTATAAATTTTATTTCCTATTGGTTTCTTTCTCTCCTCTTTAAATACAGAATATGTGACAACGCTGCACTCAAAACCTGCATTATCTCACCTGAAATTCTGCAGTTTTGGGGTTTGCTATGCGCACTGCTTTTGTTGCAGAGATATCCATGCCAAGTTTGTCTGCAATGTCTTCTTGCGAACACTGAGAGGAAGAGACAAAATACACCAAAGTCAAGTAGTTAAAACAGACAGTAGGCCAGCAATGAAACCTGATATCAAGAATGAACAATGCAGTTGTAGCACTTGCTCTGAGGCCCCATGATATATGCTTTCATGTGCAACACCCACTCATAACAAAAATTAAGCCCCAGTCTTAAGACTAAGTAAGCAAACTGGTTTATCACATACAAACGTTAAATACTAACCAAAATTAAGATAGTTTAATAAAAGAAAAAAGCAAGTGTTTACTTCAGTTTCTGTCATGGATCACTGTCATCTGTTTTACAAACAGAGGCTCAAATTCCGCCTCCTGACTTGCAGTGACTAAAGTATTTTATTCTGAAAATAGTACTTGTAAAGGGACTGCTACCCAAGCTTTCTCACAAAGAAAACAATCCCTTGGGGGCTACTTACAGAAAATAAAGTACTGTCTACAAAAACCAGTTCCTATTGTCAAGCCTTCAGTTTTAATAGCTGTAGAGGATTCTCGTAGTTCATTGTTGTTTTCCATTTTTTGAACTGGAGTATTTTTGAAGCCCTTATTCTCTTGGGTGTATTTTTAAGCTGGTGAGTAAACCAATACATACACACTTTGCCAGGCTCAGACAATGTCTGTGCACATAAACAACAGATGCTACTGATAAGATCCACACTACAGATTTCCAGAATTTATAGCTTTATTAAGGTATTAAAGAAACCAATAGCAGACTAGGCATGTAATTGAGGATTTGCTAGTATACTGCAGTCTCCCAAAAGTGTTCCCTTTGCACTGGCAGCACTCCGAAAAGTGGGTTGATAGACCAAATGTGAGGAAAATGAGCAGATGATTTTTAAAAAAGTGGATTATTGAATTAAAAAAAAAAAAAAAAAATCAAATGCTGACCTTAGGAGGAGAAAACTGTTAAACAGTTTTCAGATGTGTATCTAAACTACAGTATGTTACTGTGATTTAACTAAATGCATTTTGGCTAAATTGTAGCTCCTCACAAAAAGCAGTGTTGCTGACTACAAGTATAATTTTGGGCTGAAACCAAGAAACAGACTGTCTGCACAAGTACATAAGCAGTGTTTGTCACATAATGCTGGGCTACAGAATGTTGTAGCATAAATTATATTTGTCATAGTCAGGGGCCTCACACTGGTGTTTTAATAAAGTGTTGGTGATACAGCAGACTGTGGGTTTCACTTCGTCAAATGCAAATATGTAATGTGATAACATGATATACTGTGTGATCTTACAGAATTCTGCTGTTGCAGTTCATAAAGGTCCTTGGTTGTAATGATATAGATGTGATATATTCAATGTTTTCAAGCCTATCACCTGTTCAATGCTGAAAAAATTAATTATATTTACTAATGAATAAGGAAAATATAGAAAAGTTTGACCATGTTATACATATTATTTCCCCAACATTCCTCTTGTACTACTGCAGGTAGTCTGAATATCTTTGTTAAATACTAGCACTGCAGGAAGAAATACCAATCATTGCCCTGGTTACTTAAAAGAGTTAATAACAAAATATTAAAACATGAATATATTTTTCAGATGTTAGAATTAGTTCAAACTTCTCTTTTGAAGCTCAATGAAATCTGGAGGTGTTAACATTTCATTCAGTCCATTTGTATTACCAACTCTGGTTGCAATCCCTGAACTTTTCAAATGCGTGGAAGTGTTTTGGGAGTGTGCATCACTGGATACTAGTTAGTAAGTTATCAAAAAATAATCTGTGATCAGACAACTATCTCTTAAAAGGTTGTGTACTTTCAGGAACATGTATTTCTGGTCATCTAATAACTTCTAAGTTCAGGAAAAGGTTGGGAAATTTCAGAGAGGTTTTAATACAATATGTGATGGTAGCTCCCCATATGCTAAAATGTCCACAAATTGCACTTTAATGCAAAGGCTTTGAGCAGATTTTGAACAGAAAGGATTTTCTAAAATGTATGGTGTATTTTCAATAGCTGACTATATCAGTCTCCATGTGTGGACAGTTAATACCATGTACACTTGGAGGGCTGTACTTGCTTTTATTTTTTATTTTTTAATTATTATTTTTGAATAGTAGATCAGATTCTCTGATCCAGTTCAAAGCTATGGCAAAGAGGTATGGACAAGTGGCCATGACAAAGATGGTGTTTCCAACTGACCAATTTTGCTGCAAAATGTCAGCATTAGAGATTATGCCAGCTGTTGGTACTGGAGTGGCACATACTGCTGCAGAGTAAATTACCTAATTCTTCGTAAAAGACTACTGGCATGGTTGTAAGAAATAATATGAATAGTACCTGAAACCAGGGCAAACAACACTTAGTATATTTTTATTTGTTCCTCTATGCAGAAAAAAAATACCTCTGGTGAAATTTACAGAGGTATTTGTGTTCCCATAGTGTGCAATATAACTTTTTTACAAGTATTTTTAAAATAAACTCTTAGAGTAGCTACATATCAGCTTGGTATCTAATGCAGGGAATCATTAGCAAGTGACAATACTAAAAAGAGACAATGAGAAACAGGGTAATCTCTAAACTGTTGTAATATCCACCAGAAAGTATTAAATTTTTATGTTTGTTTTCCAGATTATCAAACTATAATGCATTTCACATCTGGTGATCAAAGTCTTGAGAGAGACTTGCTGTCTTACAACTTCATCCTATCAAGTTAAACTAAAACCAGTACTTCAGCAGCTAATTTTGCCTCTATGCTTAGAAGTACATGCCACATTAACAGTGGCATTCAATTTCTCTGACCTACAAACTCACAAAATAGTATACTGTAAATCCAAAGGACTAGCAAACAATCACCTGCCAAAATAGTAACAAATACTGGTATATCTATACAACAATATATCCTCAGACCCTTAGACATTCCTCTGAAGTTTTGGTTGCATCACTCTTCCAACATACAAGTAAGAAAAATATGAATTCAATGTAATATACCAGGGCAAAAGTGAGTGCTTCAGTGAATCCAGCAGCTGCCAAGTCCAGTCTCAGAAGTTCAGTGAGCTTATTGAGGGGGAGCTACAATGAAACAAAAAAGTTTTCAACTTCCATCTAAAAACATTTTCTATTCTTTCCCGAGGTGATTTTGCCTGTTACACTATGGTGAATTCACCAGGGAGGTACTATGCTTGTGCACTTAAAATTTATGAAAGCGTCAGCCAGCTGCCTTTAGGCTTGCCTGAGGAAATGAATCTCCCAATTAGAGATTTAATACGGGCTCCCTATTTAAACCCTGTCTTTTTTCAAGTACCAGCAACCACTGGTCTTGGGCTTATTCAAATCAGTGGGGCATCTGTTTTGTATCCTATCCATGGTAAATACTTCTCAAGGCAAAGCATGTCAAAATATTTAATTCCTAGGTTCTGTTTTCCCCAAAGCCCTTCTGGCATGCACTAGTCATTTACTGACAACAGAGCGTTTATTTGAAGGGGCAATCTTACTTGATTAGCTATGGTGTACGTTTTCGGAATAGCCATCTGAATGTTGTTATAACCATAAGCTATTGCTGCATCTTCTACGATATCACATGCATGGATAATGTCCGCTCTGGTAGGAGGGATTTCAATCTCTATATTGTTCCCATTCCCTATGACGTGTGACTTCAAACACATCCTAGTCAGCAGCTTTGCAAGGCTTGATGGAGTTTCACTGAAACAAAACAAGAGAGTAGTAATTTATGGATCTTGCACTATGTCGATGTTTCTGCTGCACTGCCTGAAAAACTCCAAGTTCTTTGTGGACTGTACACAGACTTAGCATTTGATCAGAACCAGCTCAGATTCTGACTCTTGAGACAGTCATTTTTCTTTACTTTGTAACAGTTCTGTAAGGCCATAAAGAATCATTCACTTCCCTTGAAAAAAGAGGGAACAAATCTTACAGAGTTGATCTAATTACCCAAAATAACCCCTGAATTTTTCATAAAAATAAATAAATAATCACACAGTGTAAATAATTTTAAAACAAAGCAATAATCAATGTTTTCTAGTACCTTTTCCATGATTAAGGAAAACTGTTTTCATTTGCAATAACACACCTGATTCCTATTTTCTTGTTAATGAGTTCAGGTTTCACCTTCTCTTTTCTGTAAGCCAGTTCCTAAAAAGAAAGACACAGCTTTTCAGCATACACAATGCCTGTCATTCCTACCTAAGAGAATTCAATTTTGACATCTTAGTAATCTAGGTTCTTCTAATTATGCTAATAAAATGACACCCACAGCAGACAAGTGTGGAATACTAGGCTAAACTGAATATTTTAAGGCAAATATCTTGATTTTAAGGCAGGAATCTTGAAAATATTACAGTATACGATGCAAAAGCTGTTCTTGGTTAAGCTAGAAGGTTGAATGCAGCATGAAATCCCTGTTATTGAAACTTCCGATTAATTTCTGATATATGCAAGTAACAGAGTTGTTGAAAGTTTCTAGTGACCAGTTGATCCTAAGTCAAAGCCCTAAAGCAGTGAATGGTCATGCATGAGATCTCATGGTCTACTACAGATCAAATGACTTCTAGGAGGAAAAGGAAAGAAAACTTTCCGTTTCCGTACTGGGCACGGAAACATCTACTGGTATTTTACATAGAAAGTTTGCAATATATTTAAGGAAGTTATTTTGTATATATTTACTTAGGTGTTTCTAAACTTCTAGATACACAAACCCTTAAAAACCTCAGCATCTAAAACTCTGGGGATTTTTTTTCTCTATTTTATCTAGGGAAGCCACTTTGTTTATGGCAGAATTCTGCATCTTCCTTCTGTTGATTAAAGCTGACATTGCTAAAAGAAAAGCTAAAATACCACTAGAATAACTCTCAGTAAAAATAAGTTTCTTTCCCTTTAAGCAGTTTGTACTTGCCTGATACATCTGATTTTTATGAACTCAACCAGAACTCTGTCTTCAGCTACTTTCAGGAAACAGGACGAATTGTTTTCTTTATTCTTGTTAAGAGAACAAAAAAGTAAGACTCCACTACAGCTAAGAGGCCTGCCTGGGCCTCTGAATGCAAGCAAACCTGCACTTGAAAGTCAACATCTTCCCTTATAAACCTTTCACTGTATAGACTCCAAATATATGATGACTGAAAAATCCAGTATTACAAGGTTATTTTAACTGAAGGGCATTAAAACTTCCAAATCTGATAAGTAAGTTATGGTGAGGCTGATTTCAGTTGTCCACTGGCTTAAGGCTGAAGGACCTCTTCCTGCATTCATTTCTCCTGATTTGGAACACATAGGTTTTAAAGGCTTTAGACACAGATTATGACTTTTGATTAAAATCTTTACTTGTTCCTGAAAAAGTTCTTATCACATGAACGCTAAACCACAACAGTGGTTGCCACTTGTAACTTTAAACCCTACCCTTCTTTTTGGAGTATCAGGCTATGTCAGTGGTACTGTATTTTTAGCATTACAATAAATTAGTGGAGCTTCAGAAAGAGTTTCATAGATAAGGGGAAGCTGGAGTTGGGAGTTGTTTTTTTGTGAGGCTAGAAAAGGCCCTGACTCACTAATATACAGATAGTGCCAAGCTGAGCTTCTACACTATACCTCAGAATCAGTATATACTGCCTCTGAAGAAAAAGAAGACAATGCCACTAGTACCAGACTTTGGGTAAGCAAAATCCTTTCTGTAAGGATACTGAGATACATATCCCTATGCTTACCGGATAGATGTGGGTCTTCCCATTAGGATAAATGACTTCTACTGCTTCAACACTACGAGAGACAGAGAAACAGAAGTAAACGTGTTTTTAACACATGGCCCAAATGTAATGTCTCTCTGACTGGAAATTCATACTCACCTGAAAGGCTTCTCACAATATTCACTAAACATCGTGACTATAATATCAAGAACAATTTTTGCCTACAAAATAATCACATAGAAATCTGTCATCTACTTGTGTTAAAATAAACAAAATACCTTAACAAAAACATGGGGGGGGGGGGGAAGTCTTGTCCTACACTCTCTCATTCTATTCTATTTAATCACTAAACAACCAAAATACTAGCAGTCTAGAATACTAGATGTTTTTATTTTGCTGCAGAGACAGTTGTGCAAAAACTTTAAATCTTTGGTTTTCAAGGTTCTGAAGCATTTATGTATCTTTCCTAAATTCTATTATGAATATACACAGGGTCTTTAATACCAGATGGAACTACATCTTCCCAACCTTCAGTCTAATTAGACATTTCACTGAAGCTCAAGTGAGAATGTAGAGGCTGAAGGACTCTGTGTTGTTTAATACATTATCAAATAACCTCATCTGCACTATCTTTTGTTTCACAGTTAATATTTTAAGATTTTTAGTGTAATGGAACATAATCATGAAATTCAAATCAACTTCTCAATCTACAAGGGTTGTTTTTTTGATGCCTCGCAGTATAATTTCCTCCATGTAAACAGAACAGCACCATTTTTACTATCAAGGCAAGCAGTAGCAGGAAGCAGTTCTTTATTAGTTTGCTTAGAAGCCACTCTCCAACATGCTAATTTATTTGTGTCATTAACATATCATTGTGTAGTAGGGTAAGTTAAAAGTGGTTTTGCTCTTAGGTGTCAAGATACATGCTTTAGGGAAACTATCAATGAATGCACAACCTGTATTCAAGAACAGGCAATTATAACTGCTTAGGCTTTCATGCTTCAGCTTTGAGTTACAGAATTTGCATATGGAAAGACTTCCATTTGACAATTATTTGCACAGCATCCCTGCTTGAAAAAGATAACTATGAAGAAAAAGTGTTGTCTTCCTTTCCTCAGCCCAAATTTTCAGTAGGAGACAAAATGATTCTTTACAAAGAGTATTCTGGCAAAATAGACAGTCTTAAGTGAATTTTACTCTTTCTGAAGCCTTCCAGATTTAGAAAAAGTGCTCAACAGTGAAAAAAGCCCTGAATTTACTTGAGTTCCTCTCTCATACAAACCGAAAACTTAACGTCAATATCAAGACACAGTAAAACCAAAATGCAATGAAAATACACCACCGTCTGTAGAGCAAGCCTCAAACTGTGTTGAGGGAATTCCACACAGGCCTACAACTTATTCTGCCCTTTTGAAATGGGAGGCTGGCTCCATAAAGTAAACACCTGGCTATCATAGCTCTTTGTATTGGAGCCCTACCACCCAGAGGGAAAACAACAATATTATGGCATATCAAAAGCAAGAAAGATTAATTTACCTTTGTAATATCTGTGCCTGTACATTCAATGAACACATTTTTGGTGTTTACGCTTATTTTTGTATGATCTCCTAAAACATGTAAAGAAAACAAAACGTTAAAAAATGCTATTGCTTTTCTTGCAACAACACTAATACTGACTCCTTTTGTGATTCAGAAAGACGATTGTCACCTTCTGCAGCTTAAAAAGCCACTGTCTACTGCACCAACATTCACAATTCTTACCAGAATAGCAGCTCTTTTTATTTTTAAATTTATGAATCAAAAGGAGGAAAGAGACAGACCAGACTCACTGACCAGGTTATGCTTTACACTGAAAGACACACAAATCTACAGGTATCTCAGTATCCTGCTGAAAAAGCAAATTAGCAGACTAGTGGCCATCTGCTGGTTGCAAACTGGTTCTGCACTTCCAGAGCATCTGTTCTTTCCTAGCTTTAAGTAACACGTCTGCATTTGATGTGTGACTTGTGTAAGAAAGCAGCCTTGGATAGGAATTAAATGTTTTTTAAAAAGTGATTTAGACTGATGAATATCCATAGATACATCTCTGAATAACCTAGATCTCTTGACACTGCCTCTTGATACATTATGGGTTTGTCTACATTAGTGATTCAGGTCCTAGTAAGGCTTCCTTTTAGGCATGAATTTGTTTTGTGTCTGTATTGGGAGTCATAAGGATTAATGGGAATCATGAGTCACTGAAGCACATCACTGATGCACTCAAAGCTGTTTCTCGTGTGGAAGAAGCAAGGAGCATCACCTAAACTATCTGTCTTGCAAATTGGATGCAAAGTCCCCCAGGTACTTGGTTCCCTACAGAAGTGGGGTTCTGTTAGCAAGCCACAAGCAATCTAGAGCAGCCATACAGAAATCTGCTTCGTAATGCCTGTCAGGTATAGATGTGCAGTGCAAACCTTGAATGAATTTCATTGCTTGTAAGCATATAGCATGGACATACACAGTCCTAGAACTATATGAGATCATGCCAAATCTAACCTCCTTGTCCCTCTCACCTTTCACTGAACCCCACAGGAGGCAAAGGGAAGCACACTCTTGGATACACATGGACATTCTTGTTTCCTTTGTTTGACCCTGACAAAGTCATTCAGCTTCTGTTTTCATTTCCTACCTGAGAAACTAGGTCACAGTTAGACTGAAAGTTAAGTGCACTAAAGATCTTAAGACTGAGACATCTTGTATGCCCTTCCCTTTGATGTTGTGCTGTACCTCTTTGCAGATGAAATGTATTCAGCATTTCTGGACTCACTTCAAAACAAATATAACCTTTCACTTAAGTGCTTGTAGATAATCCAAAAAGCCAGTAGAGATGTTTATATTTCATTATCTGTTTAAAAAGTACCTTTAACCTGGAAACCTCTCTCAAATACTGTTCTTTAAACTTAGAGACAGGTATTAAATTTAGCTCTACCTTTTAAATTGGTAAAATGTAAGTATGCAATCCTTATACATGGAACGCTCCAACAATGGAATGAGCCTAACAAAGAAGGATCAGACACAGTGGTTGACATCACCTTCCATTCAGAACAGTTGTTCTTACCAGTCCCTGCCACAGAGTTTAAGCTGCCTTTTAAGAAGATTTGGGTTGGCTGTTTAAGATATGGATAAGGTTGATTAGGAAAAATACATCCAAAAGGATTACCACTGCAGAGTTTATCGGTCAGTGTAGGGAAAGTTATTGATTCTTGACTTAAAAATATAGGTATACTGAAATATCTTTGTTAAAGGAGTAATTCTTGCCATATTATTAATTTGCTTTAGTAACCATGGTTCTCAAAAATCATCCACATTTTCTTTTGCATTCAGAAGAAAACTATGTTTAGAAACAGTAAAAAAGTATAGACCAATTTATGCTTTTTAAGCCATTAAAGTCTTCTGGAATGACTTCTGTGATAGCAGGAGAAGCCGTAAGAACTGGTTCACACTGCGGATAAATACACTGGGCTTAAGACCTAGGTGAAAAGTTCCCTACTGTAACCACATAACATGGAGTACAGTCTATTACAGTTGCCAGTTTACAAAATAATTTCTTACACGCTTCTTTTAGCTAAATGTCTGATGAATAATGTTTACACATGCAAACAAAATGCTTTCTTAACAAAGGTTCCTGTCACAAGGAACCTTTCTTGAGTTCTAGAAGGGTATGAAGAGCTAAATGCTGAGGTTTGCAGTGGGACTTTTACACTCCCTTGATGAGGATGAGAAAAAAGGAACACCAGCAGCCTAGGGAGGGAGCAAAAAATTTGGCTGCATTTAAACTGAAATAAGACTCTATGAAATTACAAGTGAAACAATTTTAAAAGAACAGATTAATCCTTATTACACATCAACGTTTATGGTAGACACTGACTCACACAGAAAATAGCAGCGACAGTATAAACTAGTCTTAAGTAATCTTACCGTTGATGATTGGTGGCATGGACAGAACAACACCGTTGCTGTCATAAATGACAGGATAAAGTGGCTTGTTTTCAATTAGGTGTAAATAGTGCCGAAGGTGGCTGTCAGTCTAGAAAAACAAAGCACAACCTAAATTTCATGTTAGCTCACTTGTGAACATCCATAGTGCTACAGTCCTTTGCTGAGAGATTAACAGGAATTTTGAAAGAGGGAAGGATTGGGTTCAGAGCTAGATACTTGACTAGCAAAAGCTGTTTGCTCTCAGAAGCAAGAAAACTTTGAAAAGAGAGAACTTTCAATTACAAATTGCTGAATACTGACACATTTATGCTTAAATTTGATTAAAAATTTACATCTGTTCCAATGACATAGGTATATACTGTACCAAAAGCATTGTTTACTTCTAGTCTCTCTGATAACCCTTCTTTCCTAGCTCTGTTACTCACCCCTAGTCAGAGATCTTTTAAGAATTTATCTCTATGACCAGTACGTGTGCTCCAGAATGGCTGTATATTTTAACGATGGTGATAACAGCATCATTTTCAAATGCTGACATTGTGACCCATGTAAACATTGTAAAATTAGACTTGATAAAACCTTTTCCTAGCATTTACCAGGTTTCATCAGGATGCTAGGTCAAGAGCAGTGCCAGACTTAACTTGAGCGTTTTACATAGCTACACTTGCCTAACATGTAGTTGCGTAAATAATTTAACATCTTCCCCAAGTAAATTGTCCAAATTAACATAACATTTAAAAAATTTGGTATTATTTACCCCAAACTTTTGTCAGCTTTGTAGACTATCTTACCAGTGTAGACAGATAAATACACAACTCTTTTACAGAGCGTCTTTGTGTTGATAAATCAGAGGGTTAATGTAAAACCCACTATTCTAAGAATTGTGCTTGGCCACAAAACACCATAATGTATCTTTCATGAACAGCAAAGTATTACCATGCATTTCTCATGAATAAGCAAAATCTGGACTGTTCACTGGATGAAGCTACAGAAAATAACTTTTATTTGTAAGAACAACTCTTAATAACAAAGATATGAGAGACGTTAAGCCTTGGAAATGTAGCTTTGTGCATTTAGTGCAACAAGTCTAAAAAATCCCACTTACCCTATAGAGATCCATAATTTGTGAAGCTGTGTACTCCTGAGATTGATTCAAGGGCTTGAATTTAATTTCAGAAGGTGCTTTAGCCGTATAAGTAAATGGACCAGAGATGGTGTCCAAGTCATGGGTACCTATTGCTACTAATGCTCTTCTCCTACAAAGAAAGAAGACAAAATAATGATTTTACTAGTAATATCGGGAGTTCCTTTGAGATAGTATCTCATGAGTCTATATACTCCTGTGCACTCATAGAACTTACTGAAAAAGTAGAAGGGCAATTGTGAAAAGCCTTGAAAATTATTTTCATGAATAACATTTCAGTGAACGGTAACAACACAACAGTCAAAGACAAATCCAATGGGACTGTGGCAAAACACTTCTTTTTCAACTGCTGTAGGAGCCGTAACAGCTATTTATGTTGACAAATATTGAGAGCAGGTGGAAACAGACAGGGAAATTAAGAAGGATCAAGAAAGCTGTTATAAAATATTTTCCTTAGCATGTATATAAACATAAACATAACGCCTCCCTGCAACAGGGATGTGTCGTCTTAACATACGATAAAATCATACACATGGACACTATACACTAATTTTAAGCACTAACCTGCAAATATTTTGGTGTAGTTTTTCTTGGAGGTCAATGAAACTATCATAACGTTCCTTGGTAAAAGTTATATTACGAAGGACTGCAGCTACAGCATGAGGACGGACTTGGACAGTCTGCAATTTACAACAGCAACACATTATAAATTTCAAGTACACAGAATACACAAAACTAAAAATCATCAAATGTGCAGTTTTCATCTAAAATACTCTTTTGTAAAGCAGTAATTGAAAGGAAATCTAATGGAAAGACATTAGAATCCCAAAGGGAAAAACAGACCAACCAACCCACTCCAGGTCTTCAGGGAGGCTTCCAATATACTGTGTAATGGCCCAGAAGGTCGATGCAATATGAGCATCTGAAACTTTGATTTGATCTGCTACTAGATTCACCAAAAATAATTTGCCTATTGTTCCATCCACTCAGCTTCCTGAAATACAAATCCCAATGAGCAGATACACTTATATTTCTTCAGCTCTGCTCTGCAAATATGATTTCCAGCCTCACTGCCCTCATTAAACTGGTACTGATACCTATCCTGATGGTTCAGAAACTCTCAATAAATTTACAAGGGTGCAGTAAACACTTTTACCTTTTCAGTGATAATCAGCCTCTGACCTTCACCCTCAGCTGGTATTATCTTTTCATACCTAGGGAGATTTATCCTAGAATAAAACCAGAAATAAGGCTGTAACTTAGAGAATGAATGTTCCCCAAATGCAGGAAACTTCACAGAAATGTAGCAACAATTTTATGTAGAAACTTTCCTAATAACATTTCCTAGTATGTAAATTAGCTAACTGTTTAAACCTTGTTTTCTATGGGATGGTAAACAGATTACTGAACTTGAGGGACTCAAGAAGATTAAGTCATAGCAGGAAAGTGAACTAAATGATTTGTTTTGGTATTTGTTACAGAGGATCACAAGGAAGTTCCTCTGCAGTTCTTTACAGAGGATGAGTCCCAAATGGAACAGCAGTTGAAAAATTTTTAGAACAGATCCAAATCCCAGTAACATTCTAGTCTAGTCTTTCAAAAATATACAACAGAGCTTCTCCAAAGGAACATCTGACAAATCTGATCTACATGAGATCGTACTCAGAATCCAAGCAAACGGCAAGTTTGTTTATTGATCAGAAATGGAATCGTATTTAAACAAATAACAAAACACGCAAAGATCTCACAACTCTGCATTACCTTTCTTTAAAGACCTGCAGTCCTCGGACCAACCCTTCGAGGCAAAGAAGATCATAACGGTTGGCAGGAACATCAATTTTATAGAGAACGGTATCAGATGCACCCTTTGCCTTGTCTTCACCTTTTTCTTTACTTATAATGTCTTTCTCAGATGTCTGAAATTAAGCAAAAATGCGTTTTTAACATGAAATATCTTAACATTGATAGGAGTATTATAGTGAGATAATATAGTAGGAAAATTGCATAAATTGAAAGTTTAACAGTGTAATTTGGATTTATAGAGCGAATGGACACACCAAATACCAGAAATGATGCAAAACATTTCTCAGATTCAGAGACTGTAATGCAGTATACCAAAAGAAAAATTCACTATCAGAATTTGTATTTTAACCAAAGAGATTATAGAAGCAGCAGTCTCCAGGCTAGCAGATCCCAAAAGAGAATTGAGAACTTATTTTTGGCAATAGATCAGCAAATGACTTGTCATATCAAGCCTATTCTGAAATAAAGCATAACACATGATGTTCAGATGTCCTTTGATAAACATCATTAAAAGATCATTTAATTAAAATTAAAAAGAAAAATCAAACAGGTCTACTTGAACAAGGTTTACATGGATACAGTTCACAGGACTAGCAAATTTTCACAAGTACAGAATCCAAATCAAATCTTTAAATATAATCTAGTTATAACTTAGGTAACAATGTCCAGGACAAATACATTTTTGTGGATATTGCACAGAAGAGTGCATACAAAACAAAGCCAAACAGATCTTGTAAAATACGTTCCATACATGGTCTGTGGCCATATTTATGCTGCTAAATAAAATGGGGCCAGAGACTGAGGACCAAGAGGCACCAACTGCTGACCTCCATGAAGTATAACAATATGCCTGCCATCTTTTGGTACGTGCTAGGGGGCATTCACCAACACTGTGCCAGGGAATATGCTGGAAATAATGCAGTACAAACTCTTAGCAAATATAAATGCTGTCAGTACACTACATCTACTGAAAAAGTAATAAAAAAAATGCTACTCACAATTTCATCAAGCTCCAAACCAAACTCAAAGCAAAGCTCATCAAATTCTTCGTCAGCTGCGAAGAAAGAAGGTGAATTTTGGTGAATAAGCAGACTTCAGACTTCTAAACTATTTTTTTTTTTCTTTGTTTTGAATGTTTTTAAACGAGATAACAGATGCTATTTGGGGGAAAAAAGTTAACTGTAATTTGAAGAATTTTGCTTACATTTGCATTTGAGTACAGTTTCTTTAGCACATACTACATTTATTAACACATTATAGTCACAGCAAGGGCTTCTGAACCTTAGAACCTAGCTTCACTACCACCTCTGCAGCCAAGTTTGTCAGAATAACTCTGGCCTGAACAGATAATGAAAACAGGAGGGAGGAACAGGACACCTTCAGCCAGCAGCTACTTTTTTAATCAGTCAGCTTGTCATAGAGAGGTTGCATCAACTGTGTTACAGCATGTGAGTAACACAACCCTGATCTGAAAGTGGAGGTTTGCACCCATGTATTTTAAGAGCCTACCAACTCCAGAGTGGGCTAGACAAACTGCTGCATGTCGCAGACAGTCTTTCACCCAAATAGTTCTTAAGTCGCATGTCTAAAGAGCTGGGGCAGAAGAACTGAATGAAAGCATGGTATTAACTGTTTGCTCTGCGTGCTCCCATCTCTTCCCTCTTCTTTTTGATTTAACCAGTTCCCAAAACAGACAGTGAAACTCCAACCCGAAACCGCGATTCGGACACGCGCGGTTCTGCTCTCCCGAGTGCTCTGGCCTCCAGCAGCGCGCACCTGGGAGAAAGGCTGAAGGGCCCAGGGAGCACACGCGGCTCTGCCCGGCACGCCGTGGCCTCGGCAACAGCGGACGGCTGGGGAGCACCCCGACACAGACCCACTGTGTGTCTGAAGCCCGGGCTTCCCTCGGGGGTTAGTTCAGCCCCGTGGACACGGGGTAAGCACCGAGCAAACCGGTGCTGTCAGTGGGAGGCTGCAGTGCCCCGTCCTCGCCGCCCCTCAGGGCTTTGTCCGGGCCGGCCCGGGGCGGGCAGCCGGCGGAAGGCTGTTCAGCGGATCGCAGCCCAGCGGCCGCGGTGAGCGGAGGGAGCCGCCAGGCAGGCCCGTGGCCGCCTCCTGAAGCACAACCGGAGGATCCCCGCAACGCTTCAGCCGCCGCGGGCCGCGGGCACGGCCCGCCCGGGAGGCAGCGTGGGGCGGCCCGCGCAGCCCCGCACCACTCACTGTAGGTCCTGCCCAGCGCCTGGAACAGCAGGTCCCGCTTCACGCTGACAGTGGGCATGGTGGCACGCCGCTCGCCCGCACCGCGCCTGCGCCGCGGCCCACCAGGCCCCCGCCGCACCGCGCCTCCCGCCGCGCTGCCTGAAGGCCGCCCGCGCTTCCTCCGGCCCGCGCCCGTCAGCCCCCTCGCTCCGCGGCGCGGCGGTGAGCAGGCAGCCTGGCCGGGCTCCCGTGGAGCCGGTGCGCCCGTCTCCCGCGCCCCGGGAGGAGGCGGGCAGCGCGCCGAGCCCCGGCAGCGTGGCGGGCAGCTACTGCGGTGACTCTATCCCGTTGCCCGGGAGCCTCCGCGCCCTGTCAGCGGCGTCGGCTGGCGTGGGGCGGCCGGTGTCGGCAGCGTGGGGTCCGCCCGCGCTGGCCGGGAGCCGCCGGGGCGATGGGCGCCGCCGGGACGGCGCGTTTTGGGTTGGGTTCTCATCATAGTGGAGCTTGTTTTTGTCACCCCGGTTACGGGCCGGGTGGGTTAGAAGCGGCGGGGTTCACCCCTCGCACCGCGGGAGATGTAAGCTCTTGGTCAGCCTCCGTAAGCGCTTTAATTCTTAAGAGCCTTAAGCGCGAACGTATGCTGCGAGGGGAGGCAAGGCAGGAGCGGCGACGGCCGCCCTGAGCCGAACAACTGCCACTAATAAAGCGGCGGAGCCTCCGCCCCTGTCGCCCGGTGCCGTGTATTTGAGCCGGGGGCAGGTGCGGCGGCTTGGAGCTGCGGCTGTAGAAGCCGTGTCGGGCTCTGGGCGGGCTGCGCTGGGGCGGCCGCCTTCTCGTCCCCGCCTGCTGGGGCCGCGCCCGGGCCCCGCTGCGGCGGCCGTGGGCAGCGCCGGCCGTAGGAGGGGGCGCGTCACTGCGCTGCAAGCCGGGGCCGTAGCTGCCGGTGGCAGAGCGGCGCGGCGGCGGGCTGGAGCCGGAGCCGGAGCCGGCCGGTCCCTGCCTCCCCGCGCTGCTCTCCCGCAGTCAGCATGAAGGTCGAGTTTGCCCCCATCAACGTCCCCCTAAAGAGGAGGATCCAGACAGTCGCCGTGCTGCAGTGGATCTTCTCCTTCCTTCTGCTGGGTAACATAGTCTTCCTCCTTCTTGCCCTAGAGAGAAAAGGGAAAGAATCGGCTTTTTCCTTAACCAGCGCCACCCGTGGGCATCGGTCTGTGTCACCCTGTGGTCCTACGTGAGAGCTATCCCTGGGCGGGCGAGAGCATCGCACTTCTGGACTTGGGTTTCCTCCCCCTGAAAACTCTGGATGGCTTTTTCTCTTTTTGGGGGGGGGTCTGTTTCTTCCTATGCGTTCTCTTTCGAATATGATCTTAAAAAGGTAGTGACCACATCTTCTCATTGGGACTCCAACTAAGGTTTTTGACAACTAACGACTTCTTATTGAATGTGTGCATAAAGGCTGGTACGTGACTAATGCTGTTTCCATTACTGATATGGTAAAATTACATACGGTAGTTCAAATAAAATTCTCATTTAATTAGGTGATGAAAACTCACAAAGATCAACAGCTAAAATGCAGCCACTTCCCTAGATTTGTGGGCAGTTAGTACCTTGGACTTGATAAAATGAGTCAGGCGATAAGGTAAACTAAGCCTTAACTCTCTGGGACCAGATCCGTAGACTGTGTCAATTGGCAAGTGGTTATTGAACAGTCTCTGTGCACAAAACTGTTCTGAGGTATAGGGTAACTGACTACCTGTGCATTACTGGAAATGCTGGAACACTTCATGATCACTTGTGCTTTAGGACTTAAAAGGAGAAAAGGAGTATCTTTCTTGTATATCTGCAAAATAGAGTATCATTCAGATAATGCTCTGGTGTCTTTCAGAATATTTATTTTTAAATCGTTAGCCTCATAAAAGATTTGGGTATGTGAGGGAAGCATGGAGGCTATGAAGCACCTTCACAGATTTATCCTTACCACTTGGCTGTTTTGTTACCTCTAAATTATATGTGCTTGGACTCTAAAGAGTTCGTGTTTGTGGCAACATTGTAAATAGCCGGTGCATGTAATTTTCTGTTATTGAATTACATCCTGGCATGTACCATTATTCCAGTCTAATGATAATGCAGTGGCAGTTCACTGGCAGTGGAAGGAAATAATTTTTTGTCCTGGCCTGGTTGCTAACACCACTGCTGCAGAAAATCGTGTCCTTCTGTGCTTACTAGAAGCGATTGGGCTGCAGAAAGTCCACTCTTGCTGTGGTTGAGAGGGAGAAGGCAGCTGTCTTCTGCAGCTGGCACTGCCTGGGTGTAAATGTCAAGGAAAATCAATGTGGAAGCGTCCTATGGCTGGTTATGTTGGATATAGTTGAGTGCACATGATCGTGAAAAAGTCTGTTGCAAGAATGCTTGAACTTTGGTGGACAAGTTGATTCTAATAATAATCATCTGCTTGTGCTTTCATGGGCATGTTTATCTTCAGAGCTATCCAAGGTGACCTTGTTATTTCGTAGGTGTACCCTTTCAGTCATAGGACAGTTGGGGTGGTCTGGCCAGAAAGCTTCACATAGCTCCAGGAAAATTCAGATGCTGAATCCTAAATGACTTAAAGTGGAAAACGGGTTGGTTTCTGATGTCTGGATTGCTATTGAGTTTTTGTTTTACAGCCTTTTTTTTTTTTTTTTGGTCTGCTGAATAGACAAAATACAGAAACATTGTTTATTTGTAAGCTCTTGAAGTCAAAAGCGACACTTTCAAATCATGCAGGGTGGTGCGCCAGTACAAGTGAAAACCTGTGTGAATTCATTGCGGGGTAGGTGTTGTTTGGGGGTTGATATATGGCTGAAACTAGTTTATACCAAGCAAGATCTTATGTAGGTTCAGTCTTTCTTATGTAAAAATATCTGCATGCGAAAACATGCACAGATAACACCATATGATAAGTAATGATTCATATTACAGATGCAAGGATTCTGTTTAGAGCAGTGGAAAAAATAGGGTACTGGCTTAGTTCTTAAAGTTGTCCATCTAGGTACGTGGTGAGGAGACATAGCTTAATAAAATGGACAGATAGGACTAACAGATAAAATAAGATAACTCTAAAAATTTGTGCCCTGAAAGACAAGGGCTGGATTGGTTAATGACGCCCTTTAAATCTGGGAAGTGACATGTGGAAACATGATTTGGCACATAGACTCAGCTGTAAGGAGAATGTGAGTCTATTGCGACTTAGAATCCATAGTGTGACTTGAAGACTCTGAAAATCAAGGGCTGATTTCATCTTCCTGGCTGAGACCCTGAAGAGTGGCTGAGTTTGATGTAAAAACCACATTGTGTTGGTGTTTGTCCCTTGCTCTCCAGGCTTGCTGTGTTGTAGTGCTGTGTAGTTTTCTGAGACCATGGAATTGATGACTGAAAATGCCCTCTTGCTTGTTTGACTAAAGTCTACTTGCAAGTTGGACTGAAATGCATATATGCAATGCTTGTTGAAGGCTGTGAGTCTCATCACCACCTGTAGAAAGAGCAGATTGGTCAACAAATGCTGAACAAACAGCTGCAGCAGCACAGCACAAGCAAGAAAGTTCTGCTGCTTCACACAGCATACTGGCTTGGGTTGGGTCTGCACCACAGATATTTTGCTTCTGCTGTAGAGCACAAGCAGAATAGACATGTCTCTGCCTCCAAAAAGTTGTACAGATGTGCACAGAATTTCATTACATACAAAAGAACCTCTTTAAAATTCTGTGTGTAAGTTCCTGTGCTTCCCTGCTCTGTACTGCAAGCTGCCAAAATTCGTCCCCAAGCAGAAAAGACAAGTTTTCATTGTAGCAGTGTTATCCACTTCTGTTATGTAGGGGCATGACACCAGAAGCACAAATAAGTTCCAAAATACTGTGATCTGTCTCCAAGAGCTTCTGGATTAGAGGAGAGAAAATTCCCATCCAACAGTTTCCCATCGTGTGCCAGCTGAAACTGCCATATGGTTTTCTATCTTATGTGCTCTAAGTGCAGCAGGCTAAAATAGTTACAGTTCCATGAAAAAGAAGAGTATTTTAAGTGGGGTTCCCTCTTTTAAAAGATGACTGGTATCAGCTTGGAGTCTAGAAAACGAAAACTATGAAAAATTGGAAACGCTAAAATGATTATGTTTCTTGCCATGTTAAGCAGAAATACAGAACAGCTTCAGGCTGAAGCATAATTTCAAGTCACTAGTGTTTCACTGTTGAAATGGCAAATATATGAAGCTTTGCAGTTTCAGAGTACCTGCTTTAGAAAAAAAGCTGAAACAGACCATTTTGATAGATGTAGTTTTGTGCCTGTAATTGCTGCTGCTAGAGATTCCCCAGCTTGGCCAGGGGCTGGCAGTCCTAGGGCAGGTTTGTCCCTGTTCCAAGCCAGCGCAGCACCCACGTCATGTATGCTTGTGAAGCTGTGTGCTGACACCTGCTTGTGCTCAATCTGTGCTGTTGTATAGCCCAACCCTGGGCAGAAAGTCACCTGGAGAAATGAAATCTCCAAGTGTTGCTGAACCAACTGGGGGCGAGAGCAAAGAGGTTGCATCACTCGTGTTTTTACTCTTAAGTTCCATGGTACGTATACATAAAAGAAGTTGTCAACGTCAGTGAATGAAGTGGATGTACCTGGTGTTTAGCATGAAATCTTTGTGTTTAAGCTTGGAAATATTTTCCTTAAGAACTTTGACTGAATTAATTTTGCTGCAGTTAATAGTATGTTTGATATCCTCCTGTTAGGAGCCAGTGTAGGATTTCTGTTTCTCTTGCAGTAATTGAGCAGCAATTTCTCTTTGGTATGTAGGCGTGCTGCAGGGGTGAGCTGTGCAGCTCAGTACTGCACATCCATGAGTGAGGTTCATTTGTGTCAGGAGGTGACAGTACCTCGGCAGGAGGTATGAGGTTTGGTTTAAGTGCTGCTTTGCAGGTGCTTTAGCCTTTTGTTTTTCTTCCTCTCTAATATACACAAATCAAACGACAGCATTTTGGAGAAAACAAAGCTAGAAGGTGAATCTGTGAGCTTCTCCTCTGCTAACTTCTGTGCATGTCATGTGAAAAGGGACAGTGGAATTTGAGTGTGTACAAAATCAAATGCAGGACTAGGTAACTTGGGTAGAGTGGTAGCGTCTTGGTCCAGACAATGAGAGATGGAAATGAGAATGAGCTTAACTCTCTGGCAAGGGTACTAGGATTTAGTTTTGAGACAAGGTGTTAAGGGAGAATGGTGCATCTTCTGTGGCTCACTTTCTAGGACCAGCAGTGGCGCGCTGGTCTTCTCCTTACTGGGGACCTAAGAAGTGACTGTTGTGCATGCACCCCTGTGTTTATTTGCAAAATACTTAATGATACAAAATCAGTGCATAATAAAAGGTGTACTTTAATATGCATGAAGCCACAAAATAATATACTAAAGACAGTGGTGTATATTAAAGTATATCCTGTTCCCTAGTGATTAAACTTATGTGTATGTGGTGTGTAGGATGAAGCACTTTGGTAATTGAACTTGACTGGAGACAGTTTTGAGTTGTGGATCTGGCTTCCCCAACAGAATAGAAATGATGAAACATTTGCCACAGAATGAGATATTGCTGCTGGAATAATAAATGACTTATGTGTTGAGAAAGCAGTTGTCAGTGTAATGCGCTAAGCAAAAAATAACCTTTTCCCCAAACACATAATGATGTTTTGTTATCTGGTGCAGGTTCAATTCGTCAGCTGTGGCTGGCTAATTGAAATTGTCTCATTCTTCCTTTTTAAAAAAACCCTTCTTGATACCCAAGAAAACTCAGTGAAGCTGTATGAGCCTTTCCTAGCAAGCTGGCTGGTATTGCTACTTGTTTTGTCAGTCCGTATTCGTCTATCCTTGAAGCTTATTGCTGGCCTATGGTAGGGACCGATGTGTGATCACAGAGAATAACAGGGTACTTAGTGATGCTTGACTGACTAGTATTTCTAGGAATGCTGCCTCTGTTACCTGCATCTTAGGGACGGAATGTAACCATGTCGCTGTTTGTTTGTATCTCTTGAGAATAACAGAAAAATAGCTGTGCTGTGTCAAGCCAGAGGCCCTGGCTTCTCCACCTGTATGTGAACATAACTGATGGTGGATGCCTAAGGAGAAATAGAAGAAACAGGAAATATATAGACTAAATTTGGCATGCTGTCTTGGGATTTGGTAATCACTAACTTGGGGATTTACTGTTCCCGGACCACACTATCTACAGGTCAATAGTGCCTAATGCTTTGTATCTTGCCAATGGAAGGTCTGCTTGCTTGGGAATCGGAACCAAATTCCATAGTAAACAAGCCTCCAAACTGTGGCATCTGAGGGTTTGTATTTGTTATCACGGTAATGTTGAAATGCATCTCCCTTGGTAGGAATGTTCAAATATCCTTGAGACTGGGGCTCCCACTTGTGACCAATAAACTTACAAAGGGCTTCCGCTACAGGAGGCTGATACTTATTCAACAGATGCTGACCTCCTTACGACCCTGATCGGTCCTGGAGATGGCTACCAAATTCCTGTGGACTTTAACAATTTTCCAGTTAGCTTAAATAAATTCTCAGCTTGTTTTTTGCTGAGGAGTGCATATCTGCCATGGGTAAAAGGTGACAGCAAGTTCCTGTAGTCCTGGCAGAAATCTGTATATTGACAGAATGGCATGGACTAGTTGGCTCTAAACAGGATAGTACTAACACTAAGACTCTTTTTAAAGAGCCTTTGTGTGTAAAAGCTGCAGAGAGTACTCTGCAGAGGCATGAACTCGCTTACTGTTGTTTTGGCAGGTTGCCTTCTCTCAGGGGTTGTCTGTTGCCTCAGGTCTTCCTTTGGTGGGACTGTTGGGAGTCTATTTGCCATATGTGTTACTTCATTTATATTTCTATCCCTTTCTTTACGATTTGTAATATTTCCAGAAATGGTTGATTTTATTTTTTTTTTCTTTTCCCTCCTTTATTTTCCCTGGTTAAAGAATTCACTGAGCAGGGAAAAGAATATTTTAATACCAAAATCAACTTATCAGTGGTACCTTGATGGATAATAGAGAGGAGCAGATGTGTTCTCCTCATGTGTTCCCTCCAATGTTCTATTCCTCAGGCAGCCAGCTTGGAGGCATTGCTCTGATGACTAATGGCGATGCAAGGGCAGTTCTGTTGTAGATACATCAATGTGGTGGTTGTAGAATATGTCATTTTTCATTCCTGTCCCTTTCCCCATGGCTGTGGATGTAAGAAATCGGCTTTTCACCTTGCTGTGTATATTGGTATGGGCATGTACTCATAAAGCCCAGAGAAGTACAGCATTAAAAAATCACATCTCCGCCTGTGTGTTTCCTAGAATGCCAGTGGGATAAGGATGTCCTGTTTATTACATCCTTTGTGGCATGAGGTTCACATTGCTGGACTTTGAAAGTCTCTAGCTCATTTAAGACATAGAGCACAATGAGTTTAGAGAAAGCATTGCGAAGGGCATGTGGGAAACAGCAGGAGCTGGCTTGTTGTTCAGACCTGCCATGAGCTGTTGAGCAGTTCGGAGGCCTTAGTGCAAGGTGCTTTGCATGGCTTTATGGGGTGGTATGGAGAGCCTGTAGTGCTGGTTGGATTGAGACAAGCACCCTGCCCTGAGAGTAATGGGAGGCTTTTCTTCTAGTGGACAATCTTAGATTTGGTGGCCCTTACAATAAATATTACTCAAACATTTATGACTCCTTACTAATTGCAAATGCATTTGGAGCTTCCAATTGCTAGGATCGCCTGTATTTCCTCACTCAATGTGGTGGTTTTCTACTTCCTATCTCTGTGGTATTTAACTATTTTCTGAATTTGGTGCCCACAGCTGCGAACTCAGGGCCTATTTAATGAGTGAAGTATCAGATGTTCAAACATCATTGGGCAGGATAGCTGCCAGTGCTACTAGCTAGCTCTGTATATAATATTTTTCATCAATTTCTTGCAACAGATGAGTATCTGCATGTTGTGAATGGGAAAATGGAGGAAAAAGGGCTTGCCGATATTGGCAGGCAAACTGGTTCAAAGTCCCATGGCAGTGATTTGTCTTTTAATTGATATTTCCTTCCTCCCTCGCCTCCATCCCCTTCCAATACACCATAGAAATATTTTCAAAGCTCAAGAAAATTCAAGTTCAAGCAATAAAGTTATGCTTACACTGTACACTACATCCAGGGAGGCAATTATATAATAGCGATGAATTCCAAGCTGTTTGCCTTTTGCCTGGAATTTGCTTATGAATTTAGGTAAAGTAGTTGCCATTTATTTACTCACTGTATTCTCTGAAGGAGAAAACACTGGTTTTGTGTTTAATAGGCTCATGGGTTTTGAGTCACCTTTCAGGCTCTTATTGTGTTGAAATAATAAGACGATATGGTAAAAGGAATTTGCTTTGCATGTCTTATTGCGAATGCAATAATAAATCAGCTTTGTCCTTCAAGATGCTGAGCTCTCCTTAGGAAGTGCTGGCAGCACACTTATTTCCCCATACCTTACCTGCACGCAGGAACGTGTTCTAGCTAAAGCAAAGCAGCGAGCTTGTTGGTCTCGTGTATGTCTGTCTGCATAATATTAAATACTGCTATCTGGCACTTCTCACTGCTGTTTCAATTAGCTCTCACAGTGAGGATGCTTTGATCCAAAGCATTTTTCAGCTATTTGGCTAGGAAATGGATAGTAAAAAGCCATGTGATTCTGCACTGAGCTGAAAACCCCTCTGAAAGGAAGGGTAGGGAATATAAGTTTTTACCTTTTTTTTTTTTTTAATAACAACTTGAAATTAATTGATTTATGGCAATTAAAATTTCTTATACTTACTCAAACTTGGACTGTGAACTTTGGCATCCTGTCCAGATTAACGTTCCTAGAAATTGCTATAGTTTCAGCATCTCTTCTTCAAAGAACCAGTAATGACTTTCTCTCAAAATATTTCTGTGCCCTGTTGTGAAGTGTTGCTGGTATGGGATTCCCAGTGACTTTTCCTTCTGGAGCAGTGGAATTGAGTGTCATCTTTCACCTGTGCTACTCATCCTGCATTAACAGTGTTCCCCAGAACTTGTTGCAGCTTTTGGGAGTTTTCCACACTCCCTTTGGAGGTCTGTGGGCCTCAGTTAGCTGTGGTATTTTGTTAAAGCCTTTACAGATGCGCTTCTCTGTGCAAGACCAGGGTTGCCTGTTTAAGCAGGAAGCAATGAGGTTCTGTACTGATGGTACTGAAGAATGGAGTATCCTTCAAAACAGTAGATTTGATCCTAATTCTGGTTCTGATTATGGTTGTTGGGTTCTCCCTTCCTTGCAGCAAATGCAATTCCTGATTTTCCTGCTCATTTCTTGCTGGAAATAGGAATGTTCACCCCTTTCTCTCCTACTCGCTCTAACCAGCAGCTTTGCTTGCTCTGGCTGCTCCTGGATTCTGCAGTAGTTCTCAGTCACTCCATGACAATATATCCATTCCTGTTCTGAAGGCGCAGTCAAACTAGGCACAAGGGCAAGTTGGCTGGAGTTCAGAAAAAATAAGTATTCAGGTTGGAGGAAACACGGCCAAGTGAAGCTCTGAATTTCAGCAGCTCGACACCTGCTTGGTATGGGAAATCTGCTGCGAGTTTTCAATGCCCATGTAATGTCTGTTAAATGAAGCTGATCTTCACTAGGATGAGTGTTTTTTATTGTTTGTCTATCTGCTTATTTTAAAGTTTTCCATTCAGGTAATATTTACATTATGTTAACCAAATTATTGCCTGAAGTACTCCTGCTGATTTTCTAGTGTACTCTGTTTACTTATGTATTTAGCTTGGTATGTTTCACTGGTGCAACTCCTTTTAGGACATAACAGGATATTGCCCTCAAGAAAGAAGCCAGTCAGTTGTGGGACACACAAAGTACTACTGCTTTGTAAGATATCACAGAAAAATGCCTGTTTCTTACAACGCTGCCTGTTGAGACTTCCAGTCAGGACTGGGTCCTGTTTTGCTTGCCATTGTATAAATAAATGGTGCTAAAGTCCTGCCTCCCTTGCAGAACTGGAATTTGGCATCTGCTGAATTACTCTGATCTGTGAGCCTGATGTGTTTTGTTCACAAGGCAAGAGCAGGCTGCTGCAGGGTGTACTGCAGGGTGGAGAGCAGCAGGTACTGCTCTATTGTGCTTCAGCCAACTCCGTCCATAGCTGCTTGAGTTGCTGCAACAATGCAGAATTCTGCAAGTCCTACAAAGATAAAGTTTCCATAGGGAGTTTCCCTGAGTGATTGTTTTGGGTTTGAGCCACAGCTTTTTCTGGCTCTTTGAATTGTGCACTTCCTATGTATTGTTTTTGTAGTAGGATGTAATTCTTTATTAACCTGAGTCTGAAAGTATCAGGACTCATAAAACTGCTGTTGTGATCCCACAGCAGTGGTGAGCTTCCACTTACAGTGACGTGTTTAGAGGCTGAAGTGGAAAATCTTAATGTTTTGGCCTTGTCTAGTGCATCTCCTTGGCCACTCACAGAGCACTTTTCACAGGGAGTGGAACTACCATCCCTATTTTATAGGTAGAGAAGTTAAGAAACACAAAGGGAAAATGATTGTCCAACACCACTCTCTTCAGAAAAGAGAACTTGCTGTGTCCCGCTTTCCCCTCTTTCCTTCCTCACCTCTCCTCCCTTCTTGCTTGCTGGAGCATTGCATCTTTGTTGGCTCTTGCTGTCTACTTTTATTCTGCCTTAGGTAAAGCAGATGCTCTCTAACAAACAATAGTGTTCACTCTTACCATGGGGAGAAGATAACCGTGTTGGTCCTCAGCTCGTACTTCTGTTTTATTAAAGTAAACCATCATCTTAGGCTTATTTATCCAGTTGTGCAGTAGAGTGAGAAATACAGACTTGCACGTGTTTCACCCTCAGTGCAACAACATTCACACAATGTGGAATAAGCTAACTTAAATTTGTATGCATTTTGACTAGCATTCGAAATAAAAATACCAGGGCTGGGAATTCAAGGTTTTAAAAGGAGACCAGTGTGATTAATGCTTGCTGTGGTTTCCTTTTTGTTTTTTCCTCTTGTAGCAGAGTTTTGCTGTGGATTCTTCGTGATCCTGATCCTGGGCAACTTCTGGTTTCTTGCTGTTCTGTACCTGCTGTGGCTCTACCTTGACTGGGAAACACCATGCACAGGGGGCAGACGGTCGCAGTGGGTCAGGAGCTGGACTGTTTGGAAGTATTTTAGGGAATACTTTCCCATTCAAGTGAGTAAAAGGTTCCTCACAGAACTGTATGCATTGTAACAGAAACAGCTTGAATAGCCATGAGTGTGGATAAACATTTAAGAGTCATCTTTGGTAAAATTCTAATACTTATTCCAGGGTGAACTTAACTTCTTTTTAAAACATAGTGACAAAAAGAGGTAAGGGCTGATTTTCTACTTGGTGATAGTAGTCCCTCAGCACAGTAAATCTTAGGCATGATATCTTGAGACACATCTCTTTAAACTTGTGTCCCCCTGTAATATGAGACAGTGCTCAGAAGGAAACGAATTGTCATCAGTCCTGTGTCCTGTCAATGTACAATCTCCATACTTGGTTTTTAGAATCCTTCTGAGGTAAGTATTATGTCCTACACTGTCTCTATTTTTCAGCTCATAAAAACTTCAGATCTGAATCCAAATCACAACTACTTATTTGGCTTTCACCCTCATGGAGTCCTGGTAGCTGGAGCCTTCGGAAACTTTTGCACTGGTCCAAGTTTCAGCAGTTTATTTCCTGGGCTTACTCCGTATCTTCATATCATGCCCATCTGGTTTGGCTGTCCCTTCTTCAGAGAATACGTAATGAGTGCTGGTAGGTAAAAGCAGAATGTTTCAGCTGTTGTTCTGTATTATAGCTTCTGCTTCAAATGTAGGGTCTATGACTGTACCTATAAATGGTAAGTAATTTAACTTCGGAAGGATCAGCACTGGTGCTAAATTAAACATCTGCATTATGATAAACTGTTGTTGCAAAACAATTTGAAAGGCTTTATGAATAGTTTAACAAAATTGTATCACTGAGCTTTTTTTTTTTCTTTCTGGAAAAAAACTCCAAAACCAACCCCTGCTGTTTTTCCCTTGAACAGCAGTACTGCATTCTAGGAGAGAATGGCATATTAATTTATAGCATTACTTAATCATTGCACAGACACTTGTAAAACAAATGGAGAATAGTCTCTTACCTGAAGGTTTTAAATCCTACTCATTACAAATATTAATTACCTACTTCTGACTGAGGTCCCGTATTGCAAGTTTGTGTAATTTTAATGGAGATGTCTAAAGACAGGAACCTTATGTCTCTGTTCTTAGTATTTGTCATAAAGGGGTGATATTCATGACTGCTACTGCAGTAATAAAAGATAAAAATAACAAACAATAACATTTGGGGAACAGAAGAATGTGTAATGAAATTAAGACTAGTGTTCCCTCCTAGTTACTTTTAACCCAGGAGTTATTTTACTTAAATTCATTAAACTAGAGCATTTGAGTAAATATGGTGTGGTGCACAAGACTAGGTCTGGGAAACAGAGATCTAGCTCTTACTCCTGACTGCAGCATAGACGCTGTGATCTCAGATAAGCTATTCAATGACTTAATTTGTAGAAACATGCCTAGGATGATGTTCAGATTAATACCAGAATTGTGTATCTATCTATACTTCAACATACCAGAGAATGCCATCCCATGCAAATGTATTTCTGAAGGGATTCTTTCAGGCTTGCGAAATTAAGGGATTGCCTAACCTGGAAGTCTGCTTTACAGTTTGACATCCTACCCAGAAGAACACATATTTACCTGATAAATGAGAAATAACATGAGTAAAAAGCGTGCTAACAAGTAGTCAGCATTGTAGCTCGTTTCTTTACAGGTATGTAGCTGATAAACCAGAGGGGACCTTTGGTATAACATAGGTTATCGGTCAAATCATAAAACACTTGCAAAATCTTCCACGTAGCAAAAGCCATGCTCCTAGCACATTGTTTCTTCTCCCAGTCTTTTGCTCCCTGTCTCCAAAGCCTGTCAGGCTGCAGTTGTTCTGATCAGGAAAGGCTGTTGCAGCACTACTGAGCTCCAGTCTGAGTGAGGGGGGAATAGTGCCCAGCATGTGGGCTGACATCTCTGCTTTGGCAAGGGAGGTAAATTTGTCCTGGGGAAGGACTGGCTCTTTCTTTCTCTTCCAGAGAAAATGCATACCGATGGATGAACGAGTGTGACTCTCATTATTTGTGACTCTCAGCTCAACTGCATGTTTCAGAGTCACAGTGACTGTGAAGACATATATGGCAAGTGGAAGTAGCTTTTTACTGAGGTCTGAACTTGCCCCAGTAGCAAGCTGTTCTTCTTGGTGGCCCGCTGTCAAAACTAGATCACAGTCATCTTCCCTTTCTTGTGAGATTTTCGTAATCCACACTAATGTCCCTAATAGGGAAAAAAAGCAAGCATGTGACAGGACATGAAGTCTTTGCATAGCATCCAAAAGAGCATGCTTTGATACTAGCCCTGTAAAAAACAGCAACAGTGTAAACTAGACTTGATCTCTAAATTGTCATTTAGAGTATATTAATTCAACACAATGTAATTAAACATGGCTTCTGGGTAAATGATACTGCTCTGAGCATTTGAAGTAAAACTTAGGGCACAAAGGAACTCTGGAGGAGTTAAATGCCTGTCTGTTAGAAAGGGTATCTTTCAAAGCACCAAGTTCAGAGCAAGGTCTGAGTCAATGTTAAAGGCCTGTACGGAAGTATGCCTCTGATCAGAGAAGTATCAGGATCAGCAGGAGTACCAGGAAAGCTTCACTTATTCTGCTATTATAGCCTAAATAGATTAATGAGTGCAGGTACTGGTTACTACAGAATGAGCTGGTGCAGTCGTTGGGAATGGTATAAGTGAGCATTTTCTACTGCTTCTGATACTGTCATGCCATTGCCTTAGATGGAGCTGCTGCTTTATAGCTTTGAAAAGAATGAAGGGGATCAGCTTGGTACTGTAGAGCCGTGTTTGAGTTAACAAGTCCTCTATTCATTCTGTTAAACCCTCTGTGCTTGTGTTTATATGCACCTGCTGCATGGCTTTAGCTGCTGCCTCTCGATACTATCTGCTGCCATTCAACTCCTGTGTTCTTGGCCACAGAACCTCTCTGAGGGGGAGCTAAGTTGGTGGAAGAGCACGCTCTTTCCCTGAAGATCTTAAACCTCCTGTGATAGGCAAACAGCATTTAGCTTATCAGTGTGAAATCAAAGGATTTGGGTAAGACCAAATCTGTTGCAGATTAAGGAGGTTGAACCCAAGTCTTTGAACCCTGTCCTGTGTTGTAATAATTGCAAAATATCGTTTAGATATTTAAAAATATTTCTTAAATTCCACTGTACTTATACATGAAGGTCCAGTGGTCACTCTTACAATGTTTGCTCCTGAAGGCATGGTTTCTGCATCCAAGGAGAGTGTCTCATATGTGCTGAATAACAAGGAAGGTGGCCACGCATCCATCATTGTGATCGGAGGAGCAGAGGAATCTCTGAATGCACATCCCGGAAGTTTAACATTGAACATCCTCAAGAGGAAGGGCTTTATTAAAATGGCCTTGAAACATGGGTAAGTTTTTCCCATCTGGGCTGGTTTAGTAAGCATGCTTTGAATACAGGTTGATTCTTACATACAGTTCATATTATATAGACTCATATAATTAGATTTTTGAAAAGGTACTTGTCTAAGAACTTGCAGGTGTTTGGCATAGAAGCCAGTCTGTCCACCTAGATCTAATCTGGGAGTGTTGCAAACTCCCTTTGACTGTCATAATTTGTAAGCAGTAGGTGTTACTAGCATATCTTGTTTTGTTTCAGTTGGTTTTTGCACTAGCAAAGAGTAAGAATTATGAAATTGTATTAGTAAATCTTGGCTGTTATTGCTGAGTGGAGCAGTCAGTCTGTTTTCTGTTTTGTAAACTGAAAATTTGTTATATTGTTAAGATAGAATTTTATTATCATTTTGAGTGAATAAAAAAAATAAAGTCCTGTTTTATTAAATCACTGAAAATTGTGGTCAAGGAAGACTTGTTTTCACCTTTATTCCAAAGACCTTCTTTTGAAGTTAGTTGTTTGCAGAAGTAAGTTTCTGGGGAATTTTTGGTGAAAATCTCAATAAAAACTAGCTTACTTTTTACTATCAAACAGCCATCAGTGTGTAACTTAACACACTGTGAATCTTTTGAGTGATTTACACAGTATAAGCTATTGTGTTTGTTCTGGACTGGTCTAGATGTCTTGTATACTAGAAACATTGGAACTGATGACATGTTCTTGCTAAGCTTTCTGAACAGCTCCCAGGATTATATATTGACATGTGAAGCAATGAGAAAAAAAATATTAGTTTTGAGAAATAGGTAAGAGTTTTTTAAGCTATTTACTGGCAAAAAGGTGGTCACTGAGGAGCTCTCTGTTTTCACACAGAATGCTAAGGTCCGTTTTTTCCTGGAAACTGCTGTGTCAAAGATTTCTTAGACACATCACTAGAAGTCTCATAAAGGACCTGTTCTCTGATAGAAAGTAGCATTTTAGTCTAATTTGTAGCCAGAAATAACACTTGTGTCTTTAAATTAGGGCTTCAGTGCCTAAATGAGTCTTTCCTCAATTTCTGCTCAATTGCTCATTAATCCAGTGGGATCCTAAACACTACCATAGCTTTTATTTTTTAACCTTAAAGTTTAGAAGAATATTTACGTGCCTTTTTTTATATAGCGTGCCCATAAATGTCCGATGTGTCAGATTACAAAGGTTGGTGTTCATCTGTCATCTACACTGATTGGAATTGAGAAACTAGATACACCTGTGCCTCTCATGGACTTGATTTCAAAAGCATCCCCTACACACAAGAAGGTCAGGAGACTTATAAAACACAGGAATGGCCCACTTCTTTCTATATGAAGTCTTTTTGTTTCACATGATGGCTCTTCTCTTTCTTAAAGAGGCTTGCTTGTGTAGAGCTCTCCACCAGGGTGATAACACCTGTCTCTGCCTGAGTGACTTCAAACATACACCTCACACATGGTCACCTTAACCACCAGGCTACAAGTCACTCTGGGTCTGAGGGCCAGCAAGAAAAACTGCTCCTACGTGAAGTGTAGGAATCCTGACTTTGTTTCTATACAGTGGGGCTGTGCGACAGCATGACTAACAGAGATTTGCGGCACTCTTGGCAGTCCTGAGCTCTTGCCCAAAGACTCTGCATCCAGTAATTGCTTCTGGCTTTAACATTTTGTTTCTAACAATTAACAAAATGTGAAAAAAGCTTCCAACTCACACAGAAATGAAAGGGTAAGGGAGGTTTTCAGGATGCAGATGAGAAGAACCACTTGCCATCAGTGCCTACGTATGTTTCTGGTGCTTGTGATCTGCAGCATCAAATACCAAGAGAGGAAGGGGAAGTGGAGAGACCTGTGCTCTGGCCCTGGCTCCTGTGCTGCCAGCACACAGAAGCTGTGGTTCCTCAGCTAGGAACTTGTCAAATGTGGTCTGAATATGCCAGCAAAAGTCCTCTGTGCTTGTTGAAAAGACACTTTGATCCAAGGAAGTATAGGTATCTGATATGAAGAAATCATAAAGACATGAAACAAACATGAATCAGCTAACTTGCCTTTAGTTTCACAATCATAAGTTACTTATTTCTCTGTCTCAACCTCCTACTTAGCATCTTGCAAAAGGCTTCACTGGATTAAAACAAATCCCACAGACTCAGGGTGCTATTGCACCACAAGATATTGCTGTTTGACTTCAGTGTTGTAGTAAAAGTGGAGCATTTACACAGCCATAGTAGATACCAGTCTTTCCCACATTTCCTTCACAGGTGGCTGGGTGATATGTGCTCTATTTGAGAAAGAACCTTTGAGCAGCCACGAGTCAGAATAGTGAGTGGAAATGATAGTCTATGGGAGTCCTTGGGCTTGAGAAGCTGTAGAAGTGGTGGGGTTTTTTTCCCATACAGGTGAGTTTTGATTGTCCACAGAACTTTGCAGCCAGCTCTGACGCCAGTGCATCCTCCTCAGGTGTTCAGAGCGCTCCAGTAATTCATCCTGACAGTATTATAGCAATGCTGATATTTTACAGTAAGCTTTTTCTCAAAGATAGTATGGGCTGAATGGAGCTAAGACTGGAGTAAAGCAAATAAACCACCTCTGTATATTTCAGAGATTTCTTAGGATTACCCTGCTCTATTTTCTTTAAACTCTCTAGAATAATAATGAAACTAAGCATTAATCAAAAAGCCTACTGCTGTCATGTTTTTAAATGTAGCAGTAGTTTTTCCTATTGGAGAAAACTGCACTGATTCCATCGGCCTAAGTAGTTTTTCCAGGAGCCTTTCATCCCAAGCCAGTTCATGAACTGAATGAGACTTCATTAGGCTATGCAGGAGCCAAAGTGAGTTAGTATAATTTCTGTGGGTAGGATTTGACCTCTGGTAATAATGGATTACCAGATGTAATGGATGGTGTTTTCGAAGAAGTCTGGCGGAAGCAGGATTTCACTAGGAATTGGACGGCAGAGGAATTTGGCATTGCACCCATGCCTGTAAGGATGTCTGGGTTTTATCATGGTTTTTGTGCTGAAATCAAGTGCATTCATTGCTCTGGTCAAAAGGCAGAGGAAAGCCAAGATCTGGTTTTGATGCCACCCAGCTGGGAGCATTATAAGGTTAGCAGTGAGGCTGCTGTGCTTGCCAAGGGAGAAAATGCAGTGGAACAAGGGTGGACTTGCTGAAATAGTGATGGATAAGATCATACTTATGATATATACAATTATTCGTTTTTATGATTATGAACAGTCATAACAAGCTGCGATGAGTACTAACCAGCTAAATACTGCCCAAAAGCTAGTTGCATGCCAATCACTTCTTTTTTTTTAAACCCCAAAACAGCCAAGGCAGCCAAAAAGCAGGTGCATATCAGAATCCTCAGTTGAATGCTTGATGAAATCTGGAGCTGCTGAAGTTTTCTGTGCTGGTTATTGTGAAACCATTTCCACGCTGCTGACGTGAAACGCAGTGCAAGTGCAGGCTGAAGTGAGGTTTTCAGTGTGTTCTTTGTTTTACAGGGCTCATCTGGTCCCAGTGTTTTCCTTTGGTGAAAACGAACTATTCAAGCAAGTTGCAAACCCCAAAGGTTCATGGCTCAGAAATGTACAGGAGAAGTTGCAAAAGATAATGGGATTTGCTTTACCACTATTTCATGCTAGGGGAATATTTCAATACAGTTTTGGCTTAATACCTTACAGACAACCTATTCATACTGTTGGTAAGTTTCCTGTGCCTTTTCTAATGCTTTTTCAAATGTTTAGAAATGCAAAAGTGTGCTACTAATATCTGTGTAAACTTATAAATCTAATGGAAGCAACTGGTTGTTATGCATCTAAAACAAGTATGTGAGGTTTAAAATAAGTTTTTTCTTTTTAATTCCTACTCTTCCCCAATTAAAAGGGGGATTCTTTTCTCCCTTTCCCCTTTCTGTCCCAGGCCAAATCTTAATCATCATTCACAGGCTTCTATCCTCAGCAATCCTCGAAGAAACCCAAGGGTTGTCCGGTCTGTACCAGAGGGCTGCCACAGCTCTGTAGAATCTGTCACTGCAGATTCTGGGTGTTGCAGTTGGTTTTGTAAGATGCCCAGCACCTTCATTTCTTAGCCGTGCAGAGAAGCAGCAGTTGGGTATCTCGGCTGATGCAAGCCTGCTGGAAGGAGCTGGTGCAGCCCGACCCAGTGCTCACTGGGACAAGGGAACAGAAAGAGGAGGGAAGGGAGAGGGCACCTTGCAGCAGCTTTGTCACAGCCCTTCAGCAGGCTGCTGCTTCGTTGGCATTGCAGCTCCCTAGGGTGTTTCCTTCCCTTTTGGTTTTATCCCAGTGGAAGGATCCATTCATATTTAATAGAGAGCATGCGTGCCATGTCAACACGCAGTTTAGAAGAGGTTTGTATATTCTGCAACATTTCCTTGGGCTGGTGACATTAAGGCTGTTCTGAAGCTTAAAATGTCTTTTGAGGCAAATCTTCATCATTGTAATATTTACTGTAAGGGCTCCACCTCCAGTGAGGAGGTGGCCTGTGGCTAGAGCACTGGAGTGCTACAAATCAGTGAGACCACAGTCTTGCAGCAGAACTTGTTGTATGATCTCATGAAACGTCTTACCTTTCGTGTTTCTGTTCCCTCATGTTTGAATGCTATCACCATGTCCCTGCATTCCTTGGGGTGGGGTGGAGGGTCTCAGTGTGGCTCAGCATGGCTTTGAAAGTGTTAGCTCAGCTCCTGAAAGCTGCAGAGTCACGCTGAACTCTACCCAAGCCAGTTAGCCATGCTGACTACGTGGCCAGGTATTAGTGAGCTTCCTGCTGGTTCAGAAGCCCTGGTTCCTAAAACAAGGAGATGCAATTCAGCAAAACCAAAGTTTGTGAAGTCTGAGTGTTTTGGGCTTCACAAGTGAAGTATTCTTGATTTTCCAGAAAATTATTACTGCTTTTCAGAAATAGAATTAACTCTAGCATATCAAATCAAGCAGGTTGCTTAAAGCCACACAGAAAATTAGAGAGATGAGTGTCATTTCCAATTCCACAAATCTCCACTCTCAGAAGAAGAGACTGCTGCAGAAGGGCTCGGGGGTGGTTTGGTGTTTCCAGTCATGCTTCTGGGAATCTTGTATTGAATGTATATTGATATCACACCCCCTAAGGTATTGCTCAATCCAGGGCTGGGTTCCCACCCCTTGCCACGTAGAGTCTGAATTTCAGCACCCTGTAGGGCCCGAGAGCTGTTGGCAGCTGAAGCTGCAGGAGGAAAGTGCAGAATCAGCCCCTTTGTGGTTCTGGCTAGACTTCCCTTTAGTCAACACCATCCAATCTGAAGTGGCAACATCTGTTGAAAGGGATTTTCAGATGCCTTTGTAAAAGCTCCTGTGGGGAGGGTGCTTTTGACTCTCTTTGCTTTTCTGCAGACTTCCTCTGTAATCTCAGTTGGGTCTATTAAGCTCTCAGTGCAAGAACAGCTGTCAAAATCTGTAGTGATTGAACAACACAAGGAACACTGAGATCACGGGAAGCTTCTCTTAGCATATAGCAGGCTTTTTGTGAAGGAGGAGGCTGCCCTTTGGACTTCCACGGAATTAACCTCCCATGCTGCCTCTTGCTCTCACACCAGCAGAGCAGGAATAGGCTTTGTGCACTGCCTGGAGAACATTTTGTTTGGAATTGTATCTGTGGGCAGTGGATGGTTCAGAGGCACCTTACAGGGTTTGGGGGTTTTACGTGCTCTTGCTCCCTAGGCTGAGGTAGCCAACAACAGTTCCGGCACCGGTGCAGCAATACCCATTTTGAATAAATTGGAAGATAATCTGTATTTCCTTCAGTCCCGTTGATGTGGCTGTGTGGTTGAGGGCACCACTCTCCTCTTAGGTATGTCCCTCACATTGGATACCTTTACTATTCAGATCAGAACAGAAGATGGTGAGAAGGTACGTTTTTTAAAATATTGTTTTAAACTTGTGGAGTACTACCCTGATTGCAAGACAGCAAGCACATAGCCCATGGGATTGTATGTTGAAATGTAAACTGCTCCTTCAAGTTAGATATTAACCCCCTTCTGATTTACTCTTTTGCTGCCAACTCGAAATGATGGGATTTTAAAATGAATTTTATCTGAACTTGAGCAAAAAGAAGTGGAGAACCAGACCCAGGACTCAGGTTTGTGAAAGGCAGGATCAGGCCCGGGGGCAAGAGGATCACGCTGTGATTCTGCCACCTCAGTGGGAGCTGTGGTGGAGCTGTTACAGGAGAGAGCAGCTCTACTTGAAAAGAGACGTCACTGAAGCTAATGCTACTGTTGTGTTTGATTTACAGTGGGAAGCCCCATCCCTGTAAAACAGAACTTGAACCCTACCACTGAAGAGATTGAACAGCTACATGCATTGTATCTACAGAAACTAAGAAAGTTATTTGAAGAACACAAAAGAACCTATGGGATCCCTGAGCATAAGTCTCTCATCTTCGAGTAGCACGTTACGATTTGTGATTCCAAATCCCATGGAAAAAACAGTGTATGCTGAAAGATGTCTTTCTTGCAATCTGTATTTTGCAATCTGTAATTATCCTTGTGTAAGGAATAATTTTAAGAAGGGATTATTAGATGATTTATTGATTTTTATCTTACTCTTGGGGGGGGGGGGGAAATCCTTAGGGTGTGAGCCTTGAACCCAGTACTGTTTTGAGTTGTCCTTTTAGGTTTGTCTGTACCAGAAATGCTAGTGAGAGACTCTACACAGATGTTATTGCCACCATGGTACCTAACCATTGCTTGAGCAGAGGAAATTGCCCCAGCATGACAGAAGTATAAACCCGACAAGTCTTTGATTAGAAGTTGAGAGACTTTACCAACATGTATCAAATGTGACATCAGGTTGTTCTTGGAATATCAGAAAATGCTGCCGCTCTTCCATAGAAATGAAGGTGTACGTTTTCAGCAGATGGCTATTACAAGCCATTTACACGTGAATTCAAGAATAAATAGGAGCTTTCTGCCCTGAATGGGGTATAGGCAAAAGTGCTTTGTCCAGGTTACAGAGCAGAGCAAACCTCTGTCTGGAGAACAGTGTGTTGAGTTTTCTGTGTGCAGGTATATGCTGGGTGGTGGGAAGCCCTGAATGATGTGACACTTTTGGACAAGCTGTGCTTTGGGTTGCCGGTTTGGAAGATGATGCAGCGTTGTTTGGTAGTTGCCTCAGAGGAGATGTCAGGCACAGGACAGGAGAAGTGGAGACTGAGGAGCCTAGTGGGGGAATTGTATAAACTTTAGATCTTGTGCACATTAGAAAGGATCGTATCCCAGGCCCTGCGACAGAAGGAAGGGGAGCCCAGTTTGTTCAGTCTAGTTCTAAAACTTCACCAAGGAAGGTGTACTTGATATATATGCCTCTTTCTTCCCCACTGATAGATGTAGAAAGCTGTGCTGCACTGTGACTGTGCATGTTTAACATGGGCTAAAGATCAGGGTTGTTTTAGTTTTTGGAAAGGCATGTGTCTGAGGAGGTCGAACACGGCAGGTTTGAAACCTGGGAAGAGATCTCTAGAGTCCTGAGGACTGTAGTACAGTCCTGAGTAGTCATTTTTCCTCAGCCAGTCTGTGTGCAATGTTCTTTGGGTTTGTTTTTGTGCTGCCTGCCCCAGCAGTAGTAGTGCTGATTATTTATGACAGAAGAATTTGGAGTCTGTGTCACTGTTGTCTCCTAGATCATCTGCTCTAATGAGATATTTCCTCTCATTCTCAGTCTGCTCTTTTCCCATTACCTTGATGATATAGAAGCTCAGGATGTAAATTTTAAAGCATTAGTGTTGGGTTCAGGATGGGAAGTAACAATGGGTTGTTGTTGATCAGATTAGCCAAAACTTCTACGGAAATATGTGGATACTGATTTTGGGGCAGCATCTGGTCCAGAGGGTACCCTACAAACAGGCTTACCTGTGAATTCGGTGAGAAAAGTATCTGTGGGTGCTGAGTACCGTCTGTAACTGGCATAGGTGGAAACAAGTAGGGATTGTGTTACTGTGACTACTGATACTTTCATTCCTTTGTAACATAGGAAGATGGAGGAAAAAAAGAAACCAAAATCTCTAAGCTACTTAAATGTGTCTTTTTGCTCAATAACTGCTTCACATTGCTTATGGTGGTCCTTCCAAACTACGTTTTATTAACAAATTATTTAGTGTACCTAGGACTGTTTTAAAATAGAGTATGTCTCTCAACCTGATGGGCATGGTGTCATCAAAAATACTTACCTCTGTGTTAGCATGTGGATTTGTGAAACAGCCCTGCAATACTGAGCCTAAAGGCCAGAACCCTGCAAGCTGTAGACCTGTTGTGGCCAGTGCAGGCATCGGTCCTGCCGCTGCTGCAGCCACAGGGAGGCTTCCCATGGTTGTTAGAGTAAGCATCAACACAGCCTTCAGCTGGAGCTCATGCTCGACAAAGCACGCTTGACCAAGCGGCTAGTAGGAATGGTGATGCCCCCTCCCCAGCTGTGATGAGAAGAATCAGGTAGTGCTCAGATTTCTGGTGGGATGTCCACGCTCACCTGGGCCTGCTTTGTCCTTTGTTTCTCTTTGTGCCTTCTGGTGACACAGGCAATCCCAGGGAAGCCAGTCCTCTATGAGCAACCTAGGTGCTCTGCCTCTGTGCCATGCAAACACTGCCTCCCCAATGTGCTCAAGGTGACACTGCGTGTTCCTTTGAGGGTGAACATCTCTCTGCCAAATTTTGTTTACACACAGTCAATCCTCAGTAATTTTACTTTGTGAACTACAGAGCATATTTTTCACTTTGTAACTTTTTATGGTACCTGTGAAATATGAATGTCGGTTATTTCAGTGACAGCTGTGGCAAGGAGGTGTGAGATAATAAAGGTTTGTACCAAAGTGTGCTTGCGTTGACTGGAATTCAAGTTTGTATTGCTGCTGTTGGGTAAGGGCTTCATCCCTCAGACCTTAGGAGCATGACATGAGTGCAAGAGACGATGTTAGACCAGCCATAAGACTGTGGTCACCACATGCTGAGTACTGGGAGGGAGAGAGGAAGGGAGGGAGGGAGGGATGGATGGGTGGATGGATGGATTGCTCTCTGCAGGCTCCTGAGGGTTCACCTGCAGCCAGGCTTCTGCTGGCAGTCCCAAAAGGTCTGAGGAAGAAGTGGCCTGTGGCAAGGAAGGCAGTGCTGTGGGACACAGCAGGGAGCTGGAGCACAGGAGGGTGGGCATTCCTCTGGGGAGCTAGTGAAAAAACAGCTTCTGGAGTTGAATTCAGCTTGAGGGTAAGTTTGAATATTGAGTGAAAGTTGGATCAAGGAGTCAGAGCCTTAGTATCTGTACCCTGGAAAGAGGAACAAATCGTGCAGAGGCTCTGGTTAACTCTAGGAACTGGGGAACTAAAGAGCTGCTTGGAGCAAAAAAGTGTGCCCTTGTCTGTGGGGAAGAGAAAAGAGGCACCTTAAAATAGTGATGTGTGATAGGGTTTTTTAAAAGTATGGCAATGTTTATGTGAACAGCTGCAGAGAATTCCCAAGCCTGGGAAAGGCTAATTGTGGTTTGTTACTGTTTTAATACTTCTTTTCTGGAACAATCCCATCTTGCATCTCAGTATACTATAAAGGAGAAAATTAATAAAAAGTAAAGGGCCCTTGGATTGTTTTGAAGTAGTCTCATTACACCCATTATACCCACACCTCCCATTTACACACATGTGTAATGAGTGCATGAGGGCACTCATCATGTGTGTGTAAATGGGAGGTGTATCATGGTCTATCAGTGGATCACCATCACATCCTGGTTTTGTTGAAATGCTGAAAAGCTCCAAGTTACACCTGAAAAACAAGAGAAGGATAAAAATGAGGAATGGAGAACAGCTGAATCTTCATGCTTCCCAAACTGCTGGGGCAACGCTAGTCCCGATCATGGATGGCTGCTTTTGACAGGTAAGTGGTGTTGCCTCCATACCCAAGAGGTTGACTCTGAAGGGAATTGGGTGGCCTGATTTTTCAGCTGATGTTTCTTAAGGTTGGTATCAACTTTGTGTCAGCTGAAGTGCTGGAGCAGTGCCTGGATTGCAGATTTCGGCAGTCTCTCATCTCTTTAACAGACAGAGCTGTAGGAAAGATTAACAGACAGAATAGAGCTGTAGAAAGGGATGAGGAAAAAAAGAGGAAATTTGTTTATTTAGTCATATGCTGGAGACTTACATCCATCTATAAAAAGTAACTAAAAGAAGGTTAAGAACTGTATCTTTTATGAGTGCCTCCATACCCTAACAGTAAGCTTAAGAAATAGCACAAGCTTGGGAAGAGGTTTTTGCAGTGCAAAGAGGAAGAGGTTCAGAGGTTCCTTGGGAGTGTGCTGGGATGAAGGCTTACTGTTGCCTTTGTATGCTCAGTTTGGCAGACATTTAACCTGGGCTCCTTTCTGTCTTGAGCAGTAGTGAGAATCACAACTGGTAGCCAAATGACACCACCTGTTCATGCAATTTATCCCCTGCTAAATTTCCTACTGACATGAATGGACCCACGCTGCTTTTTGAATGGCTATGATAAAATTTGATAAACAGGCCAAGAAAGAGCCCAGCACATTGGCTGTGAGCTGTTCTTAGCTAGCATGAACTAACAGTGACCTCCTCTTTCGTTCTGCAGTCAGCAAAGCAGTATTAAAATACAGAGAATAGGTTTGTTGACTGGCAAACTGGTGTCTCTCTATTTGTTGGAGCAGAGACTGTCCTGTAGAGACATGAATTATAGTGTTCTCCTGGGGAAATTGCTTAGGACTAATTCTTAGACATAATAATATGGTCATATGGCTTTAAAATGCATCGAAGTCCACAATAAAACAGAACCTAGGGGTTTTATTTTTTGCTAACATTTGTGCTGTTTCTTTAAATTTGCTGCTGCATATGTATGAAGTAAAAACTAATTTTTCTATTTAAACAAGCATATTTTCATCGTTTTTCCACCAAATTACTCCTGGCCAGCAGAGGCCTATTTAAACACAGAGTGCAGCTAAACCCGGGGCAGCCTGCGTGCTCTGTGCCACTGTAGTTCTTGCAGAAGATAAGAGGTGGCCTGAGCTGAACCCTGCCTGTTTGCTCGTAGGCTTCTCACTCCCTGCGCGCAGCATCACTCACCACTGGTAGTTACTTACGCGTGACCTTGGCTCAGCTCCGCAAAAACACGTTTCGGGTGAGGATGTTACTCACGGCCCCGGGGCTGGACCCGTGGGGAGGCCGGTGGCTGGTACCTGCGGCTGGACCGGCCGTGCAGAGCCCCGCGGGCGCCGCCAGGTGGCGCCGCCGCGCCGCGTCCCGTCCTGCTGCGGGGCAGCAGCTGCTGCACCGGGTCCAGGCCGGGGGACACGGGCCGCGCCGGGCGAGGCCGCTCGGAGCGGGCGGGAGCTTACAGCGAAGAGCCTCGAATCGCGGGGTCACGGCTCTCCGGGCCCGGTGCGCTGTTTACGTGCCGCCGGCAGCTTGCGGCGCGCACCAAAGGCGCGGATTTCATGCGAAGCGCTCAGCGTCTTTCTGCAGTTAACTGTAGATGCAGAGCACTTTTCGGGCGCCCGGGAGCTCGGAGGATAAAGTGTGACCCTTCGGAGTCTGTGAAAATGGAGAACTGGAATTCAGGCTTTTCTTGAGACACCAGCTTTTGTAGTTTTCCCGACATCAATGAACACATTTCTAAAATGCTCATAGAATAGTTAGGGTTGGAAAGGACCTTAAGATCATCTAGTTCCAACCCCTGCCGTGGGCAGGGACACCTCACACTAGACCATGTCGCCCAAGGCTCTGTCCAGCCTGGCCATGTGGTCTGCAGCGCATCCCTGTTCTCCTCGCTTCCAGAGCAGGGAGCCAAGGCAGGGGGGTAAGAGGGGACAGTGGAGGAGGTGAGTTTGTCTTACTGCCCCTGCGTGCAGGAGCTCTGCAGCTGGTGCTTGCCCACACCTGATGGAGCTAAATGCACAGCTAAATCCCTCTTGCTTGCAAAATCTCATTTTTTAGAATACAAAAGACTTGGATTTCTAATGTAAAAAAAGAGTATTGATGTAACTTATATTTTATTACCCATTTTTAAAACAATGAGTCAATTTTACTGCATGTATAAGTCACGTGGAATAAGAGAGGCTTTTAAAACCGTGGAAGTTCAGTATCCCGTGCCTTGACTCTCAGCTAGCCGTAGGCAGCCTTATCACATGTTCTGTCAATATTACCTCCATCAAACAAAGTTTTGTCAGCTGTGAATCAGAGAGAGAAAAGTCTGTAATTTGACCATAAAATCTTTTGAGGTGGAAAATATTTGCTTTACTGTCATATAATGCATGGGTAGAGGAAATGGGTGTTACTACTGCAGGTCGGTTACCAGTGGTGTTGTATGAAATGCTGTAGACCTGGCTACCACTTATAAATCAAGATAACTCATGTTACTTGTTGCTCCAGAACAGGAAAAGCATCGTTGGAAACCCTGAGATATTACATACCATTGATTTATGGAATGAGCCATTTGAACACATCGTATTTTCACTCCTTTGGGGAATGAGCAGGCCCTATGTAAACACATTGCTGCCAATGGGCATTTTACAATTAACAATTATGCGTTAATCCAATCAGACTGGACTCAGTCTGTGAGAAGTGGAGTTCCCAGGAAGCCTTCCACCTTCCCACCTTCTCCCGCCTGTAGGGATGACTGGCTGTTCAAACTGCACGGCTTGCTTTGGCCTGTCAGTCCTCACTTTGATGGAAACATGTATTAGGTTTTCTAGTTGATGTGAAAACAGCAGCTCGTGGCTTGACTTCACTGCGGCTGCTCATGTCTTGATGTAAGGATGTCTTTTGTGGGACTGTTCTTAGAAACTTGCAAGCTTTCCATCAGAAATGGGGCACAGGGTCAAAGCCGACAGTTTTCTCTTGAAAATGAGGGGTACGATACCTTCTTTAAACCTGCCTGTCTGTCCTATCTAGCTTTTCTGTCTGCCTCCTACATCCTGACTCTAACTGGGGAACAGCGTGAGAGATTTCTGTTCCCAGAGCTGGCCAGCATCCCCTCACTGTAAATGACTCTGCTGCTCTTGAGGAGAGCGCTTTCCCTGCTGACGGTCCAGCCTGTTACATCAACTGCTCTCTGACAGCGCTAATCTGCATTACATGGGATTAAACAGTAATTAATTTGCGTAAGCGCTTTAGCAACTTCTGGCCTTTGAATTGCAGCGTGTCCTGTATATAGAGGTGCAGAGCCTCTGTAAGGTGGGGACAACGCAATGGTAAGATGGGGAGAAGAAAACAAAGCTGACATTTCAGCCACAAAGTGAGGGGGAAAGAAAGCACACACAGCCAAGCTGAAATAGACACTGTCATTTTTTGAGGAGTCAAGGCATGATGAGTATCTGACAGGTATTACAGTATGAGTACTGGTATCCACAGCTCTCAGGGAATCCAAACAACCACAGAAGAAATGGCTCCATTTCCAGTCCTATATTAAGTATTATTCCCAGGCGAGAAGTGAAGCCATACCTAGGAATTTACTACTTCAGTTTTATAGTATTTGCTCATCAAAAATCATACCTTTAACTAATTCTTACTGCTATGCTTGGGAGATTCAGCTCAAATGTGCATCCCTAAGCTGAACTAAAATGTAGATATGTCAATAGTTTCCCCCAGCTGCTATCATCAGGTTCTGGATTCTGCTCAGTGACCAAACATCCGTAGACTTTAGGGCATCCATCCTGAGAAACACTACAGAAATAGGTGTCTTTTCACTAGTGTATGGCAACTCTTAAATATATCTGATGCAGCTAATTCAGATCTGCTTTGAACCAGAAAAACAGCAGGGAAGGCTGAAATGGATTTGTGTGTAGCATTTTCTCTTTCTTTGAAAACATGCAGTGCCAGGGGAAAGGTCTTGAAGTCAAAATCTCTCTTGACTCCCCCAGTAGAGAGCGTGTTATCCTGGGTCTTATGTGTGAAACCTGTTTCAGTTCCACGTGAGGCAAAAGTGAGGAGTCACCAGCAGGTCAGCTGAAATCTGTATGGCTCCAGGAAAAAGGGCTGATCCATTCTGCCTCATGGTCCATGTGGGTTGCTTGTTTGTTTGATTTTCAGGCTCAGGGTCCCCTTGCTAGCCTCACACGAATGTGTTCTCAAGACCTTTCTGCCTTTCAGGAAGTGTTGTCTTCAGAGACTGGACATCTCAGAGTAAAGCCCCTGAAGTTTTCTCATCGCCCAGAGAGTCCCATACCACTGCAGCTGTCTTAGGAACAGTTGAGAAAATGCATACTGCCGAAGGAAACAGAAACCTTAGATATGATTCTACAGACTTCAGCACTATGCCACAAACCCTATGGGAATGAAGCACTTCAGAGAGTCCTGGCTCTGTCTTAAGAACTCATAGCAACCTTGGGAGAAGTTACTAGTGCCAATGAATAATGAGCTCCAGATGATTCCACTTATAGGTACCAATAGCGCAACAATTTCCCTCATGTGTTTAAACCAAACTCAAATGGGTAAATCAATCTTCTGCTGGCTTCTCAGCCCTTTTAACCAGGTAAAAGTGAGTCTTATTCAGTAGTCTGAACATGGTCCAGAATTCAGGCCAGTGGGGCAGCAAACAGGGAAAGGGTTCACAAAGAGCTGACCATTTTGTAATAAACAAGAGTTCATTAATTGATTGCCTTGGGATTCGGCCTCTGCACCTCTTTGTCCATAGCATCATTACTGTTTCCCAGGCACCTACTGCTGCAGCAAAAACTGACTGCTAAAAGTGTAGCTAAATACCAAAGCCTGCTGACACTTACTGGAGGGTATGGCTGTGTCACAGGCTGGTCCCCTGGTGGTACTTGAGGAGCCCCATTTCTAACAACCAATCTGTAAAAACACTGGTGTAAAAAGTAGAAGAGAATAAGTTATTCTAGTGGCATGATCCCAGAGAATGCTAAATTTCCTTGTCTTTCAAAATGCAGTGCTGAAAACTTGATGCTCACTGCAAGGTGAGTAGCCCTACCAAGTGTATCTTGAGAAGCTCATCTGCCTCCGAAGAAAACCACTCTGGGGTGTGAAAAGCTCTGATTCTTATCTCAATCTGGGCATGATTAGATGCATGCAGTGAAGGTAAAACTAATAAGTGATATTGCCACCAGCTTGGGTCTTCTATTTTAAGCATTGAAGTTTACCTTCACCGTATAGGCAGTTCCTGGATTCCTCCTTTAGACAATATTTTTTGTTTTAAAAGCTGGTATATACTCCAGGATTGATCTTTCCTATAAGAGATGGGAAAATGAAACAGACACGTTATTTGTAATGAAACTGTTAGTAAAAAACAAAGTACGTAAGAGAATGATCCCCACTTGAAAGAACAAAACCAAAGGTATGAATGTAACAACATAAAATTACTTTGAAGTTCAACTAATTGTTTTACAAACTAGAATCCTAAACCCCATGTCTTGTTTCTACAAGAATGTCTTCACCTGATTTTGTATGATGGTAGCCTGGCACTCTAAACGTTGGCAAAAAGGTTTCTGGTTTGGATACCTGCATGGAAATCCCCAGTTTAAAAAATGTTTATTACACTATTTGTCTGGAGTCCTTCACAGCAGCAGCTGGACGTTAATGTTGACATGCTTACTATTCATGTTCCACTACTACCAACTTTGGTAACATACAGGATGTATTGTTTTCAGTATTGGAAAGGTATTCTTCTAATATTGCTTGCCTGTATTGTTATGTCTGCTGTGTAGGATTTCACAGAGCAAGATGGTAAGAGCTAGAAAAAATAGAGAAGAGCATGAAATTGGCTGTTTCCATGTAAAATCCCTAATCACATGCCATTTCACTTTTTGCACAGTTGCATCAAAAAAACCCCCTGATTTTGCTTTCAACGAAGGCTCGTATTCCAGGGCCCTTGGGACACCTTCTGATATAAATGCAAGTTCTTTGCTCAAGGCAAACCGGTATTTGTAAAAGGGCATAATTTCAGCTGTGTGCTGAGGTTTAAGATGCTCTGCAAAGGTGAGGCTCTTGGGTACGATGTTTTCTGCTTTTTTCACAATTCCTGTTCAGCTTGATACCACTCCTGACCCCATCTATGCAACAGGAGGGCTGCTCTGCCCCATGGTGGTTGAGAAGCAGTCACGCACTGCCTCCCCAACTTGGCCTATCTACTAAGGCATCTAGATTGCACTTGCCATGGTGGTGTCACCTGCTCCTCACAGTCAATAGGTGAGTGAGAATGGGGCTGAACCGGGCATTGACATCAATGGGCAATGGTTGCAATGCGTTATGGAGACTGATTGGCTTTACTTCAATTTGTGAGAAGGCAAAACCAGCTGTCCTTGGGGAGTGCAGATGGACAGCCGAGTTTTTAATCACTTGCATTAAAAAAATACATGAAAATTAATTGGAGTGTAGTGTACAACCGTCCCCAGTCATGGTTCCTGGGCTCTGACTGCAGAGGGACATATGAGTCCTTCTCTGTTTTAAGCTGTAGCTTGATTGCACGTGAGAAGTGCACCCTTGGCCACTGTCCAGAGTTGTAACCCTGCTGCCAGAACTTACTAAAATCCCAGCAGCCAACCCTCTGTATCGTTTAATCTTTTCTCTGATCACAAACCGCACAGAGGTGCATTTTTAATGCACCAGGGCTGATGGTTGATGTAAGCCAATGCTGCTGTGGTTTTTCATTATTACTCGGGATAACTTTCAATTACATTTTCAACAGAAAAATAGCTTTCCGTTGTGTGTTCACCAGCAGTGCATTTGAATTCATCAGGCATTGAAACAAATGGTGTGGTTAAAAAACAGGCTGAGCTTAGGTAAAACACGATTTCTCTACAGCACAGTTAGCTAGATCTCCTATTCTAATAATCTATAAACCTTTGAAATAAAAAGAATTAGAACATAGTGTCCAGGGCCTGTTAATGTTTGAAAAGAGCTTTGCAGACACAATGGATAGGAGCAGCTACAACAGATGGGAGATGTAAAAAGTTAGTTAGTGAGTAAATAAGCAGTTCCACATACATGTACATCTATTCATGTATGTGCATGTATGTAATAAAATGTTAGAACTTTCTTTAGTTAATTTCCACTCCTAATAGTTCTTAGAAATTTTGAATGATGGTTTTTCTTTTAATGAACTTTCTTAATTCTCTCATAAAGCATTTGAAGTGTAACTTACTGTTGTATAAAGCAATCTGAAGGTTGTCATTGCTCTACTATACCCCAAGTCAAATTAACACTGAAGGGAAAAGTTTTATGTTTTAAATGTGCATTAGCTCTGTCAGCACTTTTATCATCAGTCCTAAGCTTGTTTCACCTTTCTATATGAAGTGCATACGTGGATTCTCAAAAGTATTGTGCTTATTACAGCAACATTGATGAAATTAAGTGAATCTTGCAAAATGTATATGTACACAAAATTTACCGGGATTTCTGTTCTGGTTGGATTCTTCAAAAGTTTCTTGATTCATCATCAATTTCAAACAAATCTTTGCAACTAAAGAAATAGGCACAAAGAGCTAGAGAGGAGTCTGGATGGGAGTTTTCTGGCTTTAAGTTTGCAGAGTGCAAACCTGGAACCTGACTTCAGGTTCCATATGTAGAAGCACATGTGTAGTTGAATGCCGTGATTTCAGCTGCTGTTGGATTATTCCCCTTCAATAAAATCAAGTGAATGAGGACTGAACAAATGAATTCAGCAAGGCTAAATCGCAGTCTTAATTACATGGCATGTAAGGTAATGACAGTTTCAGGCTGTGATGGCAGGCTGCAGGTATTCTCGCTGCTCACGAGTTGCTCATGCCTCTCCCCAGGGAGGAAGCTCCATTTAGTTTATTTCCTAAACTGAATCATTCCAGAAATCTGGCTGAGAAGACAGGCATACCCAGAGTGAGCTGAGGGGTTAAACAGGGCTGAAGGCACAGCAGCTGAGAAGGGAGCTCTGGCTGAGCACCCCTTGCCAGAGGAGAAGCTTGGTGGAGCCACAGCCTTAGATGTGGGCCAGTAGATCTGCAAGGAAGCTGAGGAACAACATCATGGATGTCAATAAGACATGAGTATCACCCCTGGATCTGCACGCGCCTGAACTGCAGAGGTATTTGGGTATAGAGCAAAGTCTTCCCGCAACTGATGTTATAGAAATGTTCTGACTTGTGAGAGAAGGGGATTTACCCATGCTTTTTTAAGTTTGGCGGTGAGAAAGGGAAGGCCTGGCTTCACTCTGCAGCCAGCTGCCACCATCTGGTGGTATCTCCAATATAAATGTCTGCTGGTTGGTGCTTAGCTGTTTATCCCAGCAAGAGGTCTCCTGAGCTGGGCCTGGCAAAAATAAAGATGTTGAGATCTGATTGTTGACAAATACAGTATGTCTTTTTGTTTTGATATGCCAGTCTTTTTATTTAATGGGCAATAATACTGTATAGGTGGCACAGTGATGGATTGAAAAAAATATCCATGACAGAGCTTCACAGAAAAAAACCAAAACCCACACATGTTAAGAGCAGTTTTGTTCTGTTTTGTTTTCCTTATTGCAAGCCTCTTCATGTTTCTAAGGTCTTGTCTGCAGTGGTTTTTTAGCCTCTGCTTGGATTACAGCAGTGTACCTGATGCAAACTGCTAGTGCAGGAATGCTGCTACTAAATGCATGATGGCTGGAGCAGCGAATGCCCACTGAAAATGCAGGGTATGGGCAGCAAGGAGGAAAATGAGCATGGATGGGACAGGCTGTGAAGTGTAAAGAGTCCAGTGGTAGTTTTTGTTGGTGCGTTTGTGTATTTTTGCTCAGGGTTTGAGCTAGAGAGAAGGCAAATAACTACCAACAGAAAGCGAGTTGGTGCCAGGCAGGCGGTACAAGAAATGGTGCAGAGTCACCTACTCTCCTGCTGTTAAGGATGCCAGTAATTAGCATGCCGAGTAGTGTCTGAAATGAGGCTGCTGTGCCTCCATGGATGGTATTCAGCTATGCAAACAGGCTCACGGGTCATGTCACCCTCCCAGGTATTTACCCACATACCTAGGGCCAGGCTGTGAATTCCTCAGTTCAGCAGAAGCCAACACCCATCAAAGCCAACACGAATCTGGCTCAAGCAAGAGGCATGTAATTCTGCATTTTAGTTACCAAGTATTGCATCTAAGTGATCCTGCTGCAGGGGAGAAAGGCTGATCTTAAGCTGATAATTCCTTGTTCAGATGTGACTTAAAATAACTGGCTTTGAGGAGCAGCAGTGCCTCCACTGATCTCAGTGAGAATTGTTCTCCTGCCAACATGGCTGCAGGTCCCAGAATTACCACCAAGAATGACATCAAAGGTCCACTAGCGTGTCTTTTCCACTACCCATTGAAGGACTGAATGAATACCAGCAGCAAGAGCTGCTCTGAGCCACCAAGAGCTGGAGAAGTGGGCTCAGTTTTATGTCACCTCCTGTCACATTTCAGTGCAAGTGCCAAGCTGAGCGGCAGGGAATGCAGCTGTTGAGAGGTGACCAATAAACCTACCATGAACAGGGGCTATAACTACAGTTGGTGCTACCGCTACCACTACCCACTACCAGGACACAGATTCATGAACTTCCAAATGTCTGTCCTTCTGTGGCTAAGCACTCGCTTGTCAGTTCAGGACATCCATAACTAGCTCTTACTGTCAGAGTTTGAAATTTTAGCTCATGATGGAAAAATAAAAGCACATGGGGGAGGTGTCACTAGAAGCGAGTGATGACTCCTGGCACCGTCAGCATTTTGGATGGTGTGAACACATCTCCATGCGCTCAAGAGCTAGTAATCTGTATCCTTGTTACTCACCATCATGTGTCTAAACATACCTATGTTTTTAGTTACATGGCAGCAGAAGCATGCGTGTTGTTCTTCAAGTATGAAAGGGCCTTTTCCTTGTGGCTGGAGTCTCCCATGCTAATTTGCCAGCCTCTAAACTTTGATCCTAATCTAGCACATCTGCTGTAAGATCAAGGGCTGCGTTCCATGTACCACAACAAGCGATAAAGGCAAAGAGAAAGGGCGAAGGTGATGGAGAGCAGGGGTTACAGCGGCTGAGTTGCAGCATGTGAGTTATGCCCTGGCAACAGCCTGCTCCAGATGAAGTTGTACATGAGGGCTGCAGTTCTTGCAGGAAGGGAAAAAATCAGAATTTTCAGGGGACCCAAAAGTTTAGTTCAACAGGAGGATTGCAGGTGTGTTGGTCTCTCCTTCCTCAGCACTAGCTCTATTGTGCCCCTCGAAAAGAGCTGTTGTTGAAATATATCATCTTCTTCTTGAAATGTCAGTGGCAGTTCTCTTGGCTTTGTTTCCAGCTGGGCACAGCTGAGCTGCTCCACAGCTTCAAATGTGACTTCTTTGGGATGTATGTTAGCCAATTCCCATGATATCAGAGCATATATATTTCCTGAATTGAGGACTGGGTTCTGAAGGCAATAAGTGTCTCTCAAAGATTGCATCCTTTGCATTCTGGATTCAGAACCTGTCAGGCTTTGTTCATAAAAGCACTGAAGTCTTTATTTGCTGGGTTGTCTTTACTGTTTGGGGTTTTTTTGTAGATGAAGACTAGTATTCCTTTTGTACTTGACTCCTGTAAGTGAAATGTAGGAAAATGAGAGGTTCCCCAAGGCTGACTGCAAGGACTAGAAGAGCTTTGGGAGCGGTGCTTTTCAGCAGATTGGGAGATCATTTAATGCCTTAGAATTAAGAGACTGGCTATTTAGTATTCCTCCAGGCAAAAGATATTATTAAATATAATATCAAACTATTAAACAAGGGTGATGGAGTGTAATCTGTTCCACAGGGCATGATTCTTTGTATAGTTGCACAATAGCACTAAGGAATTTCTAAAATCAAACTGCAAGCTGGATTTTTTTCTCACTTAAAAAATAACTGCTCTTTTCATGACATAATGCCTATGATGTTGATCATTACCTTCCGTGCTGTGTACTGAGGAGGAGGTGGATGGAGTAATAAAGAAGTATGAAGGGTTTAATGAATTGGTGTTGGAAACTGCTAAAGATAGAAACAAAGATGAATCAGTTTAGCATTGTTTTTCCAGGAGTTTTGTTCTTTGAGATAGTCAGAGGAAACTTCATATTGCTATAAAATCTGGTATTCCTTGCACAACAAAAATAATGAGGTAATAAGGAGAGTTTAAAGCTTTTAAAATTTAGTTTCTTAATAAACATTAGTTCTCAACAGAACTAATACAAACTGTTACTTCTCAACAGTTTGTATTATGCTTTCTTTGCCTCTGTAGAAGCAAAGCAAATGACACCTAATGGCAGTTCTTCTAGCTGATCATATCCTAAAGGCATCCAGATTTCACACATTGATTAGATATTCCACTATGTACTTTCAGTAACTACATTCACTATTCATTAGTACATTTACATCACTGTAATTACAGTATCACCAGAGTAGTCCAGTTATCTATTACAGACCTCAAATCTTGAAAAAATAGTGCTCTAGTTTGTTCTAATACTGTACACTAAACCAGCACTATAGCTTGCATACATTTCTAACACATCAGCATACTACAAAACTATTGCTCTTATTACTTTAACATAAGAGATGAAACAGAAATTGAAATGTATAATGATTCAATATTTATTAGGGCCAAGATTTTGCATTCACGTATATTTTCAAGACATTAACAAGACTTTAATTTAGGCCTCCAGAAAACATCCTGAATTTCTACATGTTTACATAAGAAGCAATTATTGACAAACCCTCTCATGGCAAACAGCAATAATTTGCTACAAGCAAAAATAATGCTGTTGCCTGTGTTAACATCCTATTCTGGAAGAAAATGGAGCTGACTCAGCACATGCAATTGAGCTCTCAGAACTGTCTCCCAGGAGCAAAACAGGTTATATGAGAACATGACCTTGGTGAGCTGTGCTAATGACTATGATTTAAAATGCCAGGCTTTTGTCTCAACTAGAGAAACAAATGAGGCAAAACGCCTTTAAAAACAACCCAAATAACACTAAGCAAAGTGCAGATACAATTTAAAAATTTTACAGTGAGTAACTGGGTGGTCACTAGCTAAAGTATGTTCAGTCTTTCCCAAGCTGGGTAAGTATGAAAGCTTAATGTATTAAAAACATGTGTTTTGTTCTTTAGAGGGGGTCTCTGTGAATGCCTGTACTGTGGTGCTGTTGGCTGGCAGCTGGCTGCACAGAACACAATGGTCGTCTGCACTGAGTACTGAGCATATTGGCCCAGTAACTTAACTGGCTAGCAAAGACCAGCCCCAAAGGTATTTTGTGAGTGATCTGCAGTTTGAGAGGATAAATTCATGTTCATTGCCTTCTTGCCAAAGGTTATGTATATTTGGTTAATATAATGGGGTTAGAACTTCTTGGTGTGGGTTGTCTCTAGAAAGGTCCAGCATACAATATTCAGGAGGAAATACTGCTTGTGTTTAAGATGGACCAGGCTTTCAGGACTTAAGGCTTCTTTGAATTATTGTGTTCTACAAACGTAATAGAGTTTTGGTCTCCCAAGGGAAAGATTTAGGGGAACAATCCCTTAAAACATATTTACTGCACATACAAAGTATTTGTCATTTCTGTTATGCACATTTGCACATATTCTACTGTAATTTCTTAGAAATAATCATGTCTTTGAAATATCAGAGGAGTGAAGAGGTACAGAATGCAGTGTTTGAAGAACACATGTATGATCCATTAGCCAATGAAGCAAACATTTTGCAGTGATGCAGATCATGGCATGCAGATGTCCTCTTTGTGTGTTGTTAAGCAAGTATGGTTGTAGTTTTCCTGACACATGAACTGTCTCCCTTAACCTTAATCCTTCTAATCCTTAGACCTTTCCTGTGTCAGATGAGGATGAATGCTCTATGTGCTCCCAAATATCACTGCCCTATTTTCCCTAAACCCAGACCACCCTTCATCTGAGCTCAGTGTTGTACTGCTTTAATCATCAAAGTGATCACAGAGTCTTCAGTTATTTATGCCTTTGTAGATTTACTTCATAATAATGCCAAGACGTAGGAGGATTGTAAAATCATACTTCCATTACTGCACCTTTAGCTATGAATTCTTGAATGAGACCTTTATCTTAAATCCTCCTGGCTTTATCTGCATATTTTCTTTTTATTCCCTGTATATTTTATGATTTTACTTGTTACTGTGAGTGCCCAGTTCTATATGCTTTCTATATACTTTCATAGTATAGAATGGAATGTTAGTGTATGTAAGTGTATTAATATTTGATGTAGAATTTATTTTTCTTTGGTTTTATAACCAATGATCTCTTTCTCTAGTACTGCAGTGGGATAGTCTTAAAAAGTATTGATGTTTGCTATTACTATTATTAAATTACTGAATTTTGCAAATACTTTCTATGGCATATAATTAATTTATTAAGCATATAAAACCTAGCTGCTAGAAAAAAACCTATTTTCATGCTGTTTTCAGATACCAGATTTTCAATCGCTAAGTAACTGTCATGAAGCAAAGATCTCCATCAGTCAGAATTAAACAAAGCTCCTCTTAGCATTACTGAGGATCAACTTGAAGAGCGAAGGTTCCCTTAAGCAGTAGGTTGTATGGATTGTCTGATGCAATCAGCAAGCAAAATGTAAATGTGTAATTGAGCAGATCTGACATTCTGCTCAGCACTGCAGAGAACCCATGGATATATAAGCCCCTGAATAACCCCTGGTTTTACACATATACAATTGTCATAAATGAGGCTTTAAGGAAACAGGTAACTTTTTCCCCCTCCCATCCGCTACCAGCATGTCTCAGGTCTACTACTCCTCTGCTGCATCACTACAGTGTCTCCAAAGTGCTCTGCAGAAGGGTGATGGACAAACTGCACTAAATACAACAAACCATTGCCTTGCAGGTGTCAAGCAGCAGACAGCCTGGCAGGGATCAGTACAGCCTGCAAAACTGGACATCTCTGCTACGTCCCTAACTTTTTGAAGGATTCCCTAGTTGAGCTTAGTGAAATCAGTAGGATGGCTTCCTTTCCAAACCTCTGGCAGGGAGAAAGGAGTAGTTCCCTCCTTTACAAAGCACATTGAAAGCCATTCTTTTGAAGTTTCACATTATTGACGCATTGCTGTACTGCACTACAAAGGAAATCCAGGTCTGTTCAATGAACTTATGTTTTACGGACTAAATTTCATGGGTATTAAAATGATCATTTTGTTATGCCAAAATGAAATCAGATGCAGGTGTTAAGATTCAAACAACCCCAGATTCAAAATCAATTTAATGCAGTTTGAATAGTCGGTCTCTGAGTGTATAGATCAACAGCACCTTGGTGTCTGTGTGTCACAAACGCTTAATTTTACACACCAGACCTGGGTCCTACTGCAATAGCTTTCTTTTTCAAAATGTATACCACACTTTTGGCTCTTACACATCCCAACTACCTGTTCCTATGCAGAATTCACCTTTGTTTTACTAGGAATAACTTGTCTATAGTTAGAGGTTCATCTTCTGATGAACCTGCAGTGTATGCATCCATTGCTCAAACGATTTCACAGCTTTCTTCATAGTTCAGGCAGGACTCTAAATCCTTTCACTTCTACCTTTATAATTTTGTATTAATGTCCAGTATAGCCAAGTTCAGTATGAATTAATTCAGTGCTGTTACACCTAGTCACAACTTTGTGTGTGAAATTTGGTCTGCTCTGAAGCATCTTTGTTATTTACCTCCACCTAACATCCCAGATAAAGAAAATGCATTCATTCATCCTCTTTCTGCTTCCCAGCTTGGAACTTTTCTGGCTGGTTAGGATGCTCAGATTGAAATGTTGGAGGTAATGTTATACAAATATGATGGGGTAGTAGTGATTTATTTAATGAAATTGTTGAACAGACTTAGGCCCTCTCAAGTCAACAAAGCACCCTGCAAATACAAGGTAGCAGTTCTTCCATGAATGCAGTTTGCACAGGAGACAGGATAAATGGGGGATGTTTTTCCAGAATGCGTCTTTGGTGCATTCAGACACCTAATGAAGTCATGGTGTTTCCCAAACTGCCAAATACTTGGTAGTTTACCTCAGTTTTCTCAAATAACCCCAAACACCTGACTTGCACAAGAGCCTGAATTTAAGCTTGTTTTGGAAACCCTTGGCCATGTCTGTTTCCTGGTTGAAGCCTTAGACAGTAAAATGGGTTTGGTTTATGAAAACATTGCACAGTAGTTGTCTAAACAAAATCCATTAAATAAAAGCAAACTATCAGAAGCCTTTACAGCCTTCACCTGCTACAGCGGGAGAGCAGGAAAGGATTGTTTTAGCCACTCACTGTTGCATTATAGGGTTTATAACTACCAGCTCTATCTGTAACAATACTTCTTTATGATGTTTGTTTATACAGGATTGGGAGAAAAACAACTCTGTCCTGACAAGTGGCTTTTTTCCTTCTCAAATACCAGGCAGACACAGAGTTATCCAGACAAACCTTATGAGTCTTACTATGGTGGTCTAAAAAGCAAAAGTGCTTTGCAACCAGTGCTGCTTTAATGAAGAAGCAACCTGAAATCTGTGCTGTGTCTAGGACAGCCAAGGCTGGAAGGGGTGTCGGTAACTGGGCTGCAGCACTCCAAGGCATCAGTGCCCATGGAGTAATGCCTGGACACACAGCAAGGTGCCAGGGAGGCTGGTCTGGACACCCACAAGCCTCAGACATGCACTTGGATCCAGGCTTGAATGCTTTTATGGTCTATTTGATGATTGTAGTTACAGAGACATGGTGGGATAGCTCACATAACTGGAATGCTGTCACGGATGGCTATGTACTCTTTAGGAAAGACAGGTCAGCAAGGCAAGGTGGTGGAGTTGCTCTTTATGCGAGAGAACAACTGGAATGTACTGAGCTCTGCCTAGGGGTGGATGAAGAATGAGTCGAGAGCTTATGGGCAAGAATTAAGAGACAGGCTAACATGGGCAATGCTGTTGTCAGTGTTCACTACAGGGCACTTGATCAGGAAGAGGAGGTCGGTTATGGCCTTCTACAGACAGCTGTAGAAGCCTCATGATTACAGGCCCCGGTTCTCATGAGGGACTTCAACCACATTGATATCTGCTGGAAAGACATAGAGCTAAGCACGCACAGTAAGCACGCACAGTCCAGGAGCTTCCCGCGAAACACTGATGACAACTTCTTGACACAGGTGGCGGAAAAGCAAACAAGGAGAGGTGTGCTGCTGGATCTCGGATTAACAGAGAAGGACTGGTTAGGGATGTGAAGGTTGGGGGCAGCCTTGGTTTTAGTGACCATGCAATGGTGGAGTTTCACATCCTTCATGGAGGAAACAGGGCAATAAGTAGGATTAAAACCCTGGACTTCAGGAGAGCGAACCCTGGCCTCTTCAAGGACAATTAGGAGGAATCCCATGGGTTAGGGCTCTAGAATGTAGCTGGGTCCAAGGAGCTAGTTAATATTCAAGCATCACTTCCTCCAAGCTCAAGATTGGGGGTTGACCTGCTGGAAAGCACCACCGTGGAGAGGAACCTGGGAGTCCTGGTGGACAACAAGTTGTCCATGAGCCAGCAGTGTGGCCTCGTGGCCAAGAAGGCCAGTGGTATCCTGGGGTGCATCAGGAGGACTGTGGTCAGCAGGCAGAGGGAGGTGATCCTCCATCTCTACTCTGCCCTCGTGAGGCCACATCTGGAGTACTGGGCTGCCCAGTTCAAGAAAGACAAGGCGCTACTGGAGAGAGTCCAGCGGAGGGCTACAGAGATGTTTAGGGGACTGGAGTACCACTCTTATGAGGAAAGGCTGGGAGAGCTGGGCCTGTTTAGCCTGGAGAAGAGACAACTGAGAGGGGATCTTATCAATGTATACAAATATCTTAAGGGTGGGTGTCAAGAGGATGGGGCCAGACTCTTTTCAGTGTTTCCCAGCGACAGGTTAAGGGGCAATGGGCACAAACTGAAATACCAGAAGTTCTATCTGAATACGAGAAAGAAGTTTAGTTTGAGGGTGACATTGGAACACGATCCCCAGAGAGGTGGTGGAGTCTTCTCCTCTGGAGATATTCAAAATCTGCCTGGACATGACCATGCAACCTGCTTTAGGTGAACCTGCTTTGGTGGTGGGGTGGACTAGATGATATCCAGAGGTCCCTTCCAGACCCAACCATTCTGTGATTCGACTGTACCGTAAGGCAGTGGTTGCGTGGGACATCAATATCTTTGGAGAGCATAGGGATCACCTTTTTTCCACAGACTCGTCACTGTTCATTGATGCTTTTGATTCCTCTTGGCTACCTCTGATGCTGTCAGCTTCACTGTACCATTTCATTGGCCTAGAAAATGACAGGCAGCTTTTGAGCAAGAAAGTTCAAGAGCAGAAACAAATTCTATTTTTAGCCCTTCCTCTGATTTTCTGTGGGTGACACAAACTGTATGGCTGTTCCAGCGTGCAGCGGTGTTGCAGAGTGTGCCCTGCAGCTTGTTTTACTGATCCTAATCCATTCACATGCTTTCCCCTAGTTGGAAATTTCAGTTTTGTGATGTTATCATACTATTAATACCTGAATGGCACTCTGACTTATTGCAGAAGGTTGGCAACATATCTGTGGTATGATAAAATACAGACAAGGAATTTAAAGTACTCCTCAAGCATTAACAAAGCTGAACTGTGTCAAGTGGTGATAAATTTTACACTATATCCTTGATTACCTTATTATTAATGTCATCAATCTCTGTGAAATGTGGCTCTGGGCATGCCCATATTACCAAATGTCCTACTAAATAATTAATCATTTGGGGCATGATTGCCAGTTTGTTGCTTTCCAATTTATTCTTATTCATTTGTTCCTTTATTTGGAAAGAAAAAGCTTCACAGACAAAAATGAATCAAATGTACTGATATGTACACGGACACCATTTAGCATTGAAACCTCATGCTCTAGAAATGGTTTTCTATCTTTCAAAACAACACCCCAAAATTAACAGTTCTGAGAATGATCACTTCAGGGACACAAGCTGTTTCTGCTGCCAGAGCCCGCATCCCAGCTGGCTCTCCCTGCCCCTTTGGTGTATAGCTCAGCCCTCTCTATTTTTTAAGAGGGCATTCAAAATGCCATACTACCAGGATATCTTTAGAAACAGAACATTACAATGCCGGTTTGTTTAATTAAAAATGTATGGGGATATGAGTCTCTCTGCTGAGCTGGTTGTTTGTAGCTAAAGCACAATAAGTTCTAAGCAGTTTTAAAATGTTATCTTCTTTTTAGCTAAAATTCCTTTAATTTAGAATAATGCTGCATTAATTTGTAGTGTTCAGTTATTCAATGAGTCATGAAGAAAGTTTGATAATTTATTTTTCATGAGTTTGAAGACGTACTATGAAATATATTCTATCCAGACCACAAGCTTTCTCCTTCCCAAGCCTTTCTTTAATTGTCTCTGTTATTTCACATAAGAAGTCAATCTGGTTTTAGTTTAACCATATGTACCTTCCTGAAGTACTTAATTTTGTTTGTGTCTCTCCAGGGATTTTTAGCTAAAAGCTTTCACATCTGTTGTATTTGTGACACTTGGTTTTTTCCTCCCCCCGGCTTCTCCCCAGGTATTGGTAGGCAGCAGCCTGCTCATCAAAGATTAATGCCAACTTTCCATGCATATTTACCCATTCATAGACTCTTGTCTTTCAATGAGGCTCGTGGTTTTGTGTTTATTAATCCTCCCTTGATATTAGTTAGAATTGGCCAAGTATAACATTGACTTACTGTTCTCTTTCCTGATGAGCCAGTTGACTGTACTTCCAACTCAGTATTTTCATAGGGTCGCTTGCAATCTTCCCCGCTATTTACTACTTGCTATTCATTCTTTGTTGTTGATCAAAACATATGGCAGTGTTTTTTTACCCTTGAGTGGATGCCTGGGACTTTCTTAAAAGGGAAAGTGAGAATAGGTAATGAGCTTTTCCTTCTGGAAATAAAAAAAACCAGCCAACCAAAACCCCAGCATGTGTGAATACATGACTGTGCTTAGTAGGAGCCGTGAATGTTTTCACAGATACTCCTTCCCTGCCTGAATGCTCTAGGGTGATACAACAACTTCTTTCCTGCCTTTAATTGTGCTATTGTGCCTTTTTATTTAAAATATAAATCAGCTACTATTTTAACTTGTCATTTCCTATCATTGTGCTTAGCTTGTATAGGAAAGGTCACTGTCTCCCACAGCCGCTAGTGTATATGTCTATGTGTCTTGTGCAGTTTGAATTTCCAATTATAAACATAGGTTATCAATAATTTTATAGATGACTATTGTGCCTATTATAAATCCCCAAATTCTTTGGTTCCCTACAGGATGCTCAGCATAGACTCATACAAGAAAAGTGTTAAAGTGTAAATGACACATTACACCAGTATTTTCCAAATCAAATATGTGAGCAAAAAGGTGTGTTAAAATCTCTGATACCATGAGAAGCTTTGTCTGTGCCATATGTAAACATCAGAAATGTATAAAGAAACTCGAGAAAACAATGAATACATGTAGGAATCTGTCCCTCCTGGCGCCGCCCCCTGTGAGTCCCTGCTCGTGCCAGCAGAGCTGCGGCTCCCGGGCAAGGCCTGTTGAGGGCTTGAACCTCCCTTAGTGGGTCTCGCCGCTCAGAACTGAGGCTGCCGGACGCGGTGTTTCTCCTCGCACTGGGGTTGAAGGCTCCTCTCTGGAGCTGCTCACATTGGCAAATGACTGTTAGTGGCCGACACAGTGGCTTATGTGAAGTTTCTCATCAACCAACACCCCCAAGTCCTTCTTCCACAGGGCTGCTCTGAATCTCTTCTCCGCTCAACCTGTAGCTGTGCCCCTCTACTCTGGGCACAGGTTGGATGGAGTCTTGAGTGACATGGTTTAGTGTGAGGTGTCCCTGCCCATGGCAGGGGGGTGGAACTAGATGACCTTAAGGTTCTTTCCAACCCTAACTATTCTATGACTCTATTCTATGATTCTAAGTATCTTTATCCTTTGAACAGCTTACTCCTATCTAAGTTATCTTCAGATATGGAATGCACTGGACAGCTTTTTGGGACATAACAAATGCTCTGTGATGAATGTCTGACCTGCACACAGGAAGATCTTGGTGAGCTTGGGCGCTTGGTATTTGCAGGGCCATGGAAGTACTTCAGCTACTTTGGTGTCTGTAACAAGCTTGTGCGCTCCTCGGTTACAGGCAAGGAGTACTAATTTGGATGACGTGGCTGTTACCCCACGCCAGACAAAGTCTGTAACAACTGAGGGACATCAACACCAAAGGCCTTACAATTTTTCAAAAAACCATCTTACTGGGGTGGTATGTCATCATGAACTCCTCATTCACCCTGAAGACTATTCGGGGTACAACCAATAGCCGTGTCTATTTGGAATCAATACAGCTAGTTACACAGCTAGCTTTTGGACCACAAATAACTTAAAAGTTCAGGCAAACATAAAACACACACATTGATGCACCCTGTAATAAAGGTAAGGCTGAAATACAAAGTTTACAACAAATCCATATTCGGAGTTAAAGTTTCCTTGGAATCTCCTGCTCATAAAACTAGACAGAATTCAGATCTAGCAGTTTAATAAGGGTCACATTTAATTTCAAGTTGTGGATTCCAGGCATTTCTCAAAGTGAGGCTTTTGCCAAAGTGTTTTACTGCTCAGTTGCTGGTGATTAACCCAGGATCAAACAAGAATAGGGAGTTCAACATGATATCTGCTGCTGAGCAGATGAGCCCTGCGCTGTCCTGTGCTTTATCTCCCATCTTCTTTTACATAAAATCGCTTTTGTAGTTTTATCCTGAACCTTGCCTGCCTTGAATGAAATGTGACAGATTTTTTTGGAGCTCCTCACAAATCTAGGACTCCTTTCCTTGTGCTAATATTCATAGTGTATCTATTAAGTTTACTTTGCCTCTACCAATGTAAGTAAGCCCTTTGGCAGAAAGCCGCCTGAATTCCCTCCTGTGGCAGAAATGCCTATATTTTCCATCTTTTAAAAATAAGCTGCTTCTCCTTACAAGTCTGCTCATCCTTGTTAACTTTTTCCAGTGAGTGTGAAACTTTTTTCAATATAACATCTCCATACTCCTACCTGTATTTCAGGCAGCACCATTTTTTGCTTGGGTAGCTCTTGACCTTTATAGCTCAAACAACTCCTGTGGGTAATGTTTTCCTGCTTTTCAGAACTGCCAGTGGCCATGTCTTCTGTTCCAGTCCTCCACATTTGGAAGCATTTTTTGCAGTAACTGATGTGACTGACTTAGTTGGTCTTTGGATTAGAAGTATGTACCCTGTTCATTTGCTTTTAGCAAAAGTGAGTATATTCCGGACCACTTGAGGACTCTGCAGATGACCATAGACGAAAAAAGTGCATCTTCCCCTCAAATATGGTATTTGTTAGGTGAAAGGAGGCAGAACTATCCGTGGGATGTATGCCAAGTGTGGTGGTCCGCTCCACAGTTTATAAACAGTACAAGGTAGCTCACAGTCCGATGATCTGTAGGCAAGGTTGTGTTCAGACTACTGCCCTTAGTGTTGCAATCCGACTCTCCCTTTCCTTGTGCTGTGCTGCTTGACTTGCTGCGCTGTTCAGCCCCCAGGACTGTGTGACAGGAGCATTTGATGTGCATGAACAGAGGAAAACAAACCTCACCCTTGTGGCAATGGTGGCTGCCACCACTGTGGTCGCAACCACACAACCCGCTGTAATTAAATCTTCCAGGCTTTGAAATGTTCTTCCTATTTGTTGTTTTTATTTTGCTTTTCTTTGGCAGGTGCTTATTTATTTTGTCTTTCAGTATTGTATTACACCACTTGAATTAAACCCTTTAATTCTGAAGTGATATTTGCAGGATCTGGTTGAGTCAATATTGATAAAAGGAGTCCTTGGTAATTGTTAAATAGGGATCTATCCTCGAGCAGTACTGACCAAAATGTGCTCCAAGTGACGCCAGCTTTGATGACAGTCGATGTGAAATGACTGTCAGCGCTGAGTATGTGCAGCTCTCTGGGCAGACAGCCACGTCACAGACCTTGGCAGCAACTGCCGCTAATGACACCTTCATTTAAAACCTCAAACTGTGTATAATTTTAACGTCAATCTCAAACCCTGAAGTTCTTGCAGCAGCTCTGGGTTTTAACGCACCAACCCCAGCAGCTGGGCTGAGAGGACAGGCCAGCTCTCCCCAGCACGTAGGGGCAAGGGCCGGCTCTGGTGCCTTCCCTCACAGCAGTCAGAGTCCTCCAGGCTCCCCGGGGCCCCCAGGCAAGTCGGCTGGCTCCTAAGGGAAGCTCAGCAAGTTCTGTGCTCAACCGAAATCACTTTGACCAGGAGACTTGTCAAAAAAGTACCTATTAGGATGCATCAGGGCTCCAGCTGGGATCGGGTAACCCTGCATATTCCTGCATCCAGGGCAAAATCAACATTCAGGATTGGGTCCGTTTGCCCTGTGGAAAGAGATTTGGGGGTTTGGATTGATGGCAAGTTGAATATGAATCAACAGTGTGCCCTGGCAGCCAAAACAGCCAACCATGTCCTGGGGTGCATCAAGCACAGCATCGCTAGCTGGTCAAGGGAGGTGATTGTCCCACTCCATGCTGCACTGTGTGCAGTTTTGGGTGCCTCAATACAAGAAGGACATAAAACTATTAGAGCGTGTCTAGAGAACAGCGACCAACATGCTGAAAGGTCTCGAGGGCAAGACTTAGGAGGAGTGGCTGAGGTCAACTGGCTTGTTCAGCTTGGAGAAGGCTGAGGGTTGCTCTCATTACAGTCTACAACTTCCTCAAGGCGGGCAGCAGAGGGGAAGGTACTGTTCTCTCTCTTAGCACCAGTGATAGGACGCAAGGAGATGGATTTAAGCTGTATCAGGGGAAGTTCAGACTGGACATTAGGAAAACGTTCTTCACAGAGAGGCTGGTGCATCACTGAAACGGGAGTCTGTGCTCCTTGGCCATCATGGCACTAAGCCTGCCAAGAGAGCATCCGGACGATGTTCTCAGTCACAAAGTTTAGAGTTAGGTAGTCCTGTGAGGAGCACGGTGTTGGACTCGATGATCCCTACGGGTTCCTTTCCAGCTTGAGATACTGTGATTCTATGATTCTATCTTACACTGTCGACACATGCACGCAGTTACCCACCGCTGCGGGGGCTCCTCACACAGTAATGAACTTAACGGCGGACTAGAGGTAATTAACAGCCGTTTTAGTAGCGCCGAAAGACAAGACACCGGGGTTCGGGCGGGAGGAGGCGGGGTAACCCTGACTGCGACTACCCCAGCGCTCGCCGTACCCCGCTCCGCAGCCCCGATGGCTGCGGCCACCCCGCGCCTCAGCGCGGCGGGCGCGCATGCGCGGAGCGGCGCAGGGGGCGGAGCCATCCCCGCCACGCCCCTCCCCGACAGTTGGCTCCGCGCCTTGGCCCCGCCCACCGCCGTGAGTGACCTGTAGTAACCCCGGTGAGCGCTGGCACTCCCCCACCGCTCCTCGTGAGCCCGGCCCCGCGCGCCACCCCACTCTGGCCAATCAGGAGGCGCCGTGCCGCATACGGAACGAGGGCGCGCGGCGGCGGGCTGCCCAGCCGCGGCTGGGTGCAGACACTGGGGTGGCGCGGCGCGGAGCGGCCGGGGCCGCGCACACTCGGCCCCCAGCGTGCAGGCCGGGACCGGTGAGTGCGGGGCTTTGGGGCACCGGGATCGCGCCCGGCCCCTCTGTGGCGGCACCACGCCGGGCCTCCGGGGGCTTGGGGGGGGGCGGCCTCCCGAGGCCGCGGTGTGAGGACCGGTGCGGAGGGAGCTGCCCTCGGTTTAGCTAGCGGTGAGGGGCGGCCTGGCTGCGCGCCGCCGGGACGCATGGGGTGGGTGTCCGGCCTCCTGCCTTAGCGAGGCGGTTGCCGCGTTCGCGGGAGCGGCGTGCCGGCTAATGGGCGCAGTAATCGGCGGTACCAGGCGTTTTGTTCTCCTGCGCTCCTTTGTGTTTCGGCTCTTGCGTCCGAGGAGGTGGAGAAAGCGCGGCGTGAGTCACGGAGCCGGCCGGGGCTGGGGGAGAGGGCGGGCGGCCCGGCAGGTACCCGGGGCCCGCCGGGGTTGGGGGGAGCACACGGGACACGCCGCGTCCCCGCCGCTGAATTCACGTGTCCCAAATCTTGGGGGTTGGTTCCGAAAGTAGGTTTGCGCGGTCTGTGGTCGCGACGCGCAGCTTGTGATGTGCGAGTGCGTGTAACGTGAGACCGGCGGAGCTGAGGGAGGTGCGACCGGGGTTCCCCGCCGTGTTTCACTGTTTGCGTTGCGATTCCCAGGGGTTCGGTGCTGGGTCTAGTGCCGAGGTACGTGCCCTTCGTGGGCGCGCTCGGGAAGGGTAGTGGAGAGACATTCTTCACCCGGAGTGCATGGGAACGCAGCAAGCGTTGTTTCAGATGGTTCCGTAAACATCATGACGCTCCGTTTGTGGGACCCATACAAAATCTTTGGCAGATAAACAAACACTAGCCTTCAGAAAAAATAAAACGGCGGTTTAAATAAAAACACTCGTAAGATAGTTTATGAGCACTGATATTTTTATTAACTTTTTGGAGAAATAACCCCCACAAAACATGTAATCATTATGCACAACAACTAATATATAAACTTAAAAACTGAAAAGTACTGCATTTTGTTTAGAAGTACCAAATTCTAGAACATGGCTTTTTTTTTTTTTTTTAGCTTGTGAAATGAATTTGATAACACCAAATGTGAAATTTTAGTATTTAAGCAGGCTCACTGTCTTTAAGAGCGTGTTATCCATACAGACTTTGAAAAAGAACAAAACCAATGATAAATGATTTTGTGTTCTTTTTTTAAAAGTCTTTTAAGTGTAAAGGCACTCATTTTACTCAAAATACTTTATTCTAGAAGTCTTAAGGAGTATTTGAGTTGACATGGAGTTTTTTTATTATATTGTTCTAAGTATCATGTAAAGAAAAAACACAAAATGAAACAAAAAAAGACTTAATGGGATTTTAGTCTTGTTATGTTCTGTTGTAGGAATAGTCTTTCTCCAGAGTGGACTTAGCATCTCGTTGTGCAAAAATTCATCGTGGCATATGACTCTTTTCCTTTTCTTTGTTTTCCTGTTCCCTCTCGGGGTAAAAAGTAAAAGTCAGAAATGGCAGATGTGTTATCAGGTCTTAATTATGTCCTAAGAGAAAGATGACTGTCTGGGTGCACTCATAAGACTTTATACTTATAACTGTCTGCACCACTCAGAGAGCAGGCACATCTCATAGTGTTTGCCTATCCTGTGTGCTTTGAAAGTTAAGGAAAGACATTGTTAACTCTGGTAATTCCTTCTTGTCCTGTGCATTTATGCTTCAGGAATGACTGAAGCTAAACGTTGTGACTGTTCTTTGGAGATGTTCAGCATGTTTGTTATTGTTAGTCATAGAAACAGGAGGTAAGTCCAAATTTCATGCTTTGTATGTTCAGATTTTGATGGTTGACTGACAAACTTGAGTGAATCTGATGGATCTGCTGATCTATGTGGTCAAAAGTTCTGACAACACACTCAGCCTGTGGTATAGATCCAGTCCCTGTTGGCTGGTCAGGAAAGCTGCTTACTAGTGGAAACGGAATTCCTTGGAGAGAAGCAAACCTTCTGAAATTATTCTAAAATAGCCTGTTTGATTCTCAATGAGCTGTTACTTGAGTCTGAAAGTTGTGCTATTTCCAAGTGTCCCATTCCAGTCAACATAACAGTGAGGCTGAGGTTTGTTACCTTCACAGTTATCATGTATATTTCACAGTCGTGTATCTGTTGGTGTACTGTGATACTTTGAGAGGGATTGAGCTTACAGCTGTGGACAAGGGTAGGGTGTCCATACCTGTGCATCTGGAGTGCTCTGGGACTGTTAGTGGCCTGAAAAGAGGCGCCAAGACTGGTGTGTTGAATCTGGTTCCTCTTTTCAGAAGTGCTGGGGGATAGTTCCTATCTTCCCTGCTCCATGTCTTGCTTGGAGGATACCGATTTTGTAAGACCACCGAGTAGAGCATGTTGGGATGAGTATGCTGATATGAGTGACTTTTCAGTTTGCGGCATGGTTAGAAAACCATAATGCCTATGAGAAATAATCTCTGGTTCAGCCTGAAGCCTAAGAAAATCAGAATGGTATAATGGTATTTTTTTGGAAACTGATAGTCTCTAAAGAACTAGAGGAAGTTTCTTCATGCTTGACTTAAAGCATGGTGTGCTCTCCCTGAACTGGTGAACATTTAAGCCATTGATGCCCCCGGCCCACGTTTAGTGCTGATGTAGGGCTTTTATTCCTTCTTTCTGTAGAGCAAGGAATCATTTGAGCCACAGTCGTACTAAAGACCAAATTTTTTACCAGTGAATTGTTAAGACATCTGAAACAAAGCATCACATATGCTCAGGACAAAATACGAGAGAACTGCAGAGAAAGCATTCTTGTTCAAGGAGGTCCAGCTATGAAGTAAATTTCCAGAAGGTATCAGGAAGAACTGAATCCTGAATTGTTTGGAGATCTACATTTTCCTTCCAAATATACGTTCCAGTGGAAAAGTAACTAAACTAAGATCTGTCCTGACAAACAACTTGCTACTTGCTGCCATGGTGATAAAACCAAAGGAGTAATAAAGGCTGATGCTGCAACATTACCAGACCTTAAAGACTAAGGTCAGGTGGCCTGAATTCGCCTCAAGCTCCTTTTCTCAGTCAATGGAGAAACCTAGGTGGTTTTGGAGAGCAATTCAGAGAATTTATGTAAGACGCTGAATGGGGAGCTGCCTGAAAGCCAGCTAATAAGAAATAGGAGGCAGAAGGATTTATGTGGAATTTAGGCCATCTGAATATGGCCCTAAGATGCGACTTAGTAGTACTAAGTAAGGTGTATTAACACTAAGAAGACTTGGCTTCAATTTCTATCCATTTCATCTGCTGCTGACTACTGAGCAAATTTGCCATTTGAACAGCTATTGAAGGGTGGGGGCTTCCTAGCTTTGTTTCCTGGCAGGAGAAGCTCCTTGTAGCAGCACAGCCTGCAGCCAGCCTGCGTGGGGGCAGCCCTGCTGAGAAGGCTCTGGGGGTCGTGGTGGGCAGCAAGTGTGCATGGGGCAGCAGTGCCCTACAGGAGCACAGCCAGTAGGTCAACTGAAGCGATTATCCCCTTCTACTTGGCATTTGTTAGGCCACATCCAGAATACGGCATCCAGTTGTACTGCCCCCCAGGAGAAGGGAAGGGTGAGATCAGTGGAGAGCTACCAAGGTTGTCTTCAGGTGTGAGCTCTTTTGGCTTGTGAGGGGTGGCAGAGGAACCGTGCCTGTTTGTTGAGGCTGGAAGAGAAGAGGCTTGAGGGGCCCTTCCAGCACCTATGGGGAGGTTTTCAAGAGAGCGAAGGCAGGTTCTTTGCAGTGGTGTGTGGTGGGAGGACAAGAGACAGCAGATGAACTGAAGTCAGAGATGTTCATGTCTGTAAGGCGTTTTTCAACATGGGTCAGTCAGGCAATGGGACTTACTGCCCAGAGAGGCTGTTCAGTCTCCTTCCATGGAAGCTTTCAAAGTTCAACTGGATAAAGCCCTGAGAAAGCAGGAGTGATCTCATGGGTGACCCTGCTTTGAGCTGGAGGTGGAACCAGAGGCCCTCTGAGGTCGTTTCCCTCCTGAGTTATCCCATGGCTCTAATAAGTTTCTGCCCACAGAACAGTCTCAGTGGAAGTTTTTGAGCCAGCTTATTTAGGACTGCATGTGGTCTGACAATGCTGGCTTACCCACCATACTTGGAGGAATATAGCAAGCACTCAAGCCAATCTTAAGCAGCACTCAAGTGGCAGGACTTTATTTGTTTAATAAAGAGCAGTTAGTTTAACTGCTCTTCATCCTGAGATCCTGATCTGCATCAAGGTTTGCCATGTAGCAAGGCCTGAAGGGCTCTTAAATGTTTAAGTACTCTGATTTGAGGCACAGTTTGGGACCTAATGATTTGTGTTGAAAGAAATCACCTGGACAGGGCCATGTCCTAATCTCACCTCCTGAATGGCTATTACTAAATTCAGGACTGCAGGGAGGGGGAAAAGTGCAGTTCTCTGAAGGAAGCTCAAATATTATGCTGTATTACCTTCTAAATCAACTGGAGAAAAGTTGTTCAAAATTCAAAATGGTTTTAGAATCAGCCTGTTTCAATGCTAGCAACAATCTTTGCTGATCCTTGAGAAGGAATTAATTACACATATGTCCTCTCATTCCTTAGGTGAGCCTGCAGCTCACAGTAAGTCAAGGTCCTGACTTAGTGTCTGTAATCCAGAGGAGGAGGAGGTGGCGATTTGTCAACATATGTGCATTGGAAAGTCATGTTTCCCTCAGTATTCATGAGTCTTGTTAATTACAAAGATGTGCTAGTTAATTACAATACCTGAAATGGGACAAGCTGGCTTCTCAGTTTCGTAAGTTTCCTGAAAAGCAGAGAAAGTAGGATTATTAAAAGTTATTGACTTAGGATTTTCACTGTTGATAATGGAAAACAGCAATAAGAAACTGCAAGCCTTTTCCCATTTCACTTAAAAATTGGAAACCTAGTGCTTCGGTGTTTTTTTTGTGTGGGGTTTTTTTTTTTTTTTTTTTTTGTTTGTTTGTTTTTTTTAGGTACTATGTAAATATCATCCTCACCCTGCTTGTATCTTAGATGAAACCAATATGAGACCTGGAAGGGGAAAATAGATAATAAAAAGTGACTTGCTGAAGATTAAGCAGCAGAATAGCAGTAGTACTGTACTGCCAGATCCGGTTCCCCATCTATTTGCTGTGTTACTGTCCATGTAGAACATTCTGTCCTCCTGTGATAAACTCATAAGGGTACTGTGACCTGAAAACTATATAAAACCAGTTTTTCTGCAGGTATGGAATGAATCTTGTTTTGTTCAGACTGACTGTGGAGACCTGTGAGACACTTTGACAATCCACAGGAAGGTTTTGCATGGATTCTTTGCTTCTTGATGGGAGTACTTCAGAGCGGTTACTGCAGTATCATACATCAGTGTGGCTGATGGTATCAGGTTTGTTGGATTGCACATACAGTATGATTTCTAACAACCAAAGCTTGGACAGTATCAGAACATAGTCTGAATCAGTGGAGCCTGCTCTGTGGTTACTTCACCAAACAATTATTAAAATCAAAGTTTATGGGCTCATTCTGTGAGAACCTATGAAAAATGTGGAGAGTGGAGCATCTATGGTTAGCTTTTAGAAGTTAGATATGTGTGTAATTGGGGTTCGGTAAAGACATCTGTAGTCTGTGTATCTCTAGTTATGTGGGTATGGAGAAAGGCAGAAGGGAACAGAAGAGGGAGGAGGTGGCAGCTTTGCAGGAGGTTTTAAGAGATTATGGAGGGAGATGCATCTCCTTTTTTTGTCTGCAGTTTTTGTAAGGATTTATATGCTTGGCGAATGCTGTGAAAGAGAGAGGTAAGGCAACAGGCATAAGAGGGAGAGAGTGGTCCCATTAATGCCTGGGCAGGGAGCTTGATTGCTTACGTGGCAAAAGGTGGGTTCAATCTGTTCTGCAGGATTAAGTCCACAAACTACTTGGAAAGTTCTGTCACCAGGGCCTGTCAGTCTTTTATAGCTGCAGTTTAATTGTTCTGATGAAGTATTGCTGCACTGTATTGTTCTAGGGAAGGTGCGAATAGGGAAATGATTTTTCTAGTGGACAGCTTTGAGGTACTTAGAAAGTATTTTCCAGTTCTGCAGTGCTGGTAACTGCGTAGATTTTATTTCCTGTGTCCCTGTTGTCCTGCCCCCCGGGGCAGCGGGGAAGATCCTTATGGAGATTTTCATCTAGTTCTCTTACAATCTGCATTAACCTGATAATATTCAGTACTTGGAAGAACAATGTACAAACCCACTTCCCAGTCAAGCATAGCTAGTGTGTGTGTGTGGCCTAGCCACAAAGTCAGGGCTATTAAGTGGGTGTAGGAAGGTGGTGTGAGGGTTTTTGATCAGGAACACAAACTAAAATGGGCATTCATAAAGAAACTTCCGACAACTTTTGTCTTCAAAAATCTGTCATTTACCAATGAAATAAGTTTTATATAACAAAAAAAAAAAATGAAAAATCTGGCCGCATCCTCTGTTATGCATTCACAATCACAATTGTGGCCAGGTCCAGCGTGTGGAAGAATGCAGAGATCTGCTGTCCTGACTTCTTTTTCTCTGCATCTGTAAGTGTGTATGCATTTGTAGATGTGTATACACCTAAGATAATGGAGTGTGAGTACAGTGGTTGAAATTTTATATATAAATATATATAATTTCCAAGTAGTTTGATGTATATTAATACATCATTTCCATAATCATGCATAATTCATTTTGGGATTCTTTTTTTAAATGCAAGATGTAATTCTGTTGGGTTTTGAAATGTTAGCGCCTTTCATCATGAAACAGATGAAATATGCTGTTTATATTCTTCTATAGAAATATTTGATAGTTTATTCTGGGCTTCCAGTTTGTCAATTTGTGTTAATCTAATCTGACCATCTGTGTAACACAGGCAAGATAATTTTGCCTAAGAATATTCACAGAACTCCTGAAAATGTGATTGGTACCTTCTTCTTTTAAAAAAGGTCAGTGTTCTTATTTTTAAAACTTAATGGTGAGGACTCAGCCTGGTATGTCAGTGATTTGGTCCTGTTTACATAATCACAGGCTAAGGGTGTGTTTGTTTTCCCTGAATAGAAAAACAGGGTTCCCTTCTGCCAAAACCTCCATCTATCTGCATAGCATTTGTATACTGATTCTGAACTACTGAGTTGAATTATTTACTGTGAGGACTTAGTTACCTCCTTACCTTCATAACCTCCAGTTCCATATCTGTGAGTACTCGATATTGTCCTCTGATTTTAGGGGTTGGAACTAGATGAAACTTCCAACCCAAACCAGCCTGCAGTTTTCAGCACCTGTGTTTGTAAGTTTTCTTTTTGAGGGTGACACATAAAGATTTGGAGCTTAGGACCATGCTGCTTTAATTCTTCTTCACATAGGTTATAGTGGCCTCTAACTGAGTGAGTCTTTGTTTTGCATTTATTTTGTGTTATGGAATTGTTGGGTATGTCCATAACTGATGGAGGAGGTGAGGTTGTCTTGATACTCTGTTACTTCTGAGGCTAGAAAGTAGGATGATAACTCAAATGAGCAGGGTGGGCATCTTTATGCCATCCTTAAATAAATTCCAGTGGTGGATTTTGAACAGAAGTGTAATATCCCCAAGCAAAGTAGATATAAAATCTAGATAACATGACTCTCTAGGAAAACAATGAAGCATTTTCTTTTTCCTTTGCTATTTCTTTCTTTAGTAATAGTGCATTCCCCACTGGCCTAGAATTTCAGAGCAGCAAAGAGAAATAAAAAACTTATAAAGTGGTTTGCAGTAAACCAGGCTGTTAGTCTTTCTGTAACTTAAGCTTTTGTATGACACCCTGTGTGTCATCCCCTCCTTTTTGAATGGAGAGAGTGCTGTCTGCCCATAAATACATGGGGAATGAGGCTGAAGCAGTAATGGCTGAAACCTGCTTCTGTGGTAGCCTTACCTAGGATTCATAAAGTGCTTAATTCAGGAACTATTTTGGCCAGCTTTGATGTCGCAGAGAACAGGATTGTGCATCTGTGGCAAAGGTGATAAAGTTCCTAAGTGGCTTGCGGATGACACTTCTTTTAGCAACTTGGTATTTATAGTGTCATGCTTATATCCATCAGAAACATTTAAGGCCTATTTCTACTGATTGTCTGGGTGAGGCATTCCTAGTGTCTTAGAAATCCCAGTTTGGTGTAGTTTGAGCCTCTTTGAAATTGGGAGTTGAATAAACCAGGTAATTTTTTAGTGTTGTTTTCTGAAAAAAATTCTAGGAGAAAGGCCATTTCAGTGTGTTGCGCTACAATTGGGGTATATGTTCAAGTATAACTAATCTTAAAGTTAAAACAGCTCAGGAGTCAAGGGTAGTCATCTGTAAAGGTGTGTGTTTAGGAGGTGGGAATTCACAGATACTAATGTAAGCAAGTCTAAGAAACAGAAGGCTAGTAACTTGTGGCAGAGGTATGATTACTAAAAGTGTACTTGAAAGTTGCATCTTGGCAGAACTGTGAGCTAATTTCATTTCCTCCTTTCTATTTGTGCTCAGGAAAAGCTCCATAAGTTATTTTCTGCATTTATGTAGTTGCTGGAGTGTGGTACTGCCTTTGATATGTCTTGCTTAGTCCTTGTGGAGAGGTTTGCTTTGTGAGATATGAAACAGCTAGTGAGTCTTCTGCAGGTGTTGGCTCGAGGCAACATTTCCAGGGGCTGATTCTTGTAAATTGCAGTCCTGCTGCTTTTCTGCTGCATTGCTTGGTGGGGATTTCATTATATTGGGAGCGAATGTTACAAAACACTGTCTGAAGCATGCATGTGGGCTTGGAAGCAGTAGTCTTTCCGTGACAAGGTAGTGGTCCCCTCTGAAGGACTTTTGACTTCCATTGCCAGCCAGAGGAGAGGGATTGCTCCTGTTCTGGAGATGTAGTCACCAAGTGGAAAGTGAGGGGGGAGAAAAGCAGATGTTCTGGTGGGAATTTACTCATTAGTTTCTTTTTTTTATAAATCCCCATAGATGACTGGACACACTGATGTTGTTTAAAAAAACAACCCCCACCAAACCACTCCCTCCCAACCAAGAAAAAAAGCCAACCCTCCCTCACCCCCCACCTCCCTCCAGAAAACCAACCCAAAACCCTACAACAACGCCCCCCCAAAAAAACCCACAAAACAAAATCCCAAAAAACCACAAAATGAAACACACTAAACCCAAGCAATTAGAACCTGAAGAGAAAGTGTATTGAAAAAGTCAACAGCTCAGCCTTTCAAATTAAGTTCTGAGACATCCCACTTTATCACTTTGATAGCTTTGATCACACTGTGGATGTCCTTATTCCTTTGAAATGTATTGTAAAATTTCTCTGGGAAGTGTGGTTCATCTGGATGATGTTTTTCTTGTGAGGAGCTTCTCTAAAGACTTTAAATAAATACTTTACTTTTTCTTCTGAAGTCTATGTCATCGTTTTGTTCTCTCAGATTTGCTTTGTTGCCTGAGTTTATTCTTCTGCTGCTTTTTTTGTAAAGAAGTTCTGGGTTAAGGTTATTCCTAATAAAAGCCCATAATACAAAGAAGAAATGTTATAGAAAGAAGGCAGAGGCAATACAAATACATGGGTTTACCAGATTTTGAAGCTGGCCACCTAGAATTTTTTTAAAGAATGAACATGTGATAATGGGTAACAATTTTTTTGTCACACTACGTGAACCCTAATTCATCTAAAAGTAAAGGAGAACATTTTTATGTCTAGCTTCTGCTAGAGACAAACCCAGAAGCACTTTACTGCTAAAAATCTCTGATGGCTGTTATGTTACTTTGTTCTGGTCTGACAAATACATGACTAGAATGCAGCACACAACCAGTTTAAATACATGGCAACAGAACATCTATTTCTGGTTTGATTACTAAGAAACAAACAAAGCAGACCTGTTCACTCCTTAACATTTCAGATTTCCCAGAAATTAGAGAACTGTATTACTAAGGCTGTATTTTTTAGCAGAAAATGGTATATCAAACCATTCTGGTCGTTCCCTTCCATTCAGATGCAAAGCAGAGTCTGCCTCCCAGTGGAAGTAGTTAGGAGGATTGTCCTAAACAATTGGAAAATTATCGCAGGAATTTGAAGAGTGATAAACTGGCAGCCATAACTGGGCTGTTATCCACTTCTCCAGTAGCCAGAGGTTGAGGGTAATGATGAAGCATGTGGTTTATTTTTATGCAGACTTTTTTTCATACTGTGTGTGCAGTGGTATTGATGTTCTTCAAGTGCTCTTTCATGTTTAATTTGTATCCATGGTTTAAAAATCTAGCAGTATACTTGGGAAATTGGTGGTTTTGTCTCTGTTTTGCAGATATCAAAATTAATCTGAGGCCTTCTCCAGTAGTAAGGTACTTTATCCATTAATTTCTTTGTTTCTCTGATACAAATGTGAAAACACTTAATTTAGTTTGGCATTATATACATCTCTTAAATGCTCTAATAACTGCTTATGAGAAGGAATGAAAGCAATGTATTGACAATATCTGATAAAGTGCCTGGAACTAGGACACTTGTTTGCCATGAAGCAGTATTATGTAGTGGGAAGAAAAGAAGACAAAAGGTGTAGCAGCACTGGATTGTGTTCCTGGCATAGCCATTGCTTTGTTAAATTATTTCAAATAATTATGACAATGTTTTCTTCTCTGTATTAGTAATAACAGTGATGTAAACTTCTTGGAAAGTGCTTTCAGGTTTGCTGACAACAATTGTTACCTTAGAGCTGTGTTTTATTATTCTTATTAATAGAAGATGTATTCATCAGTCCATTAATCTGTCTTGTATAAGTTAAAAAACGAACTTAATTTCCTCACATAAGTTTTAAGGTGTTTTGAGAACAGAAAATTTTCTAGAGGTCAGAATTGCAATGGGGTTTGTGTTTTCAGCTGATTTTATTATCTTGGAAGGGTATTTGTGTTGTAGGTGAGGTAGCTTTAGGAATGCCTGTTGAAATGTTACTCCTGAATTAGTGCAGAACCCATTTTGATTTAGTTTTACTTTTCATCTGTGGCGAAGGTTTAAATTTCAGTTTGTAGCCCATGCAGTCAGACTGTGGGGATTGAAAGTCCCGTAGTTTTGGGTTTGGGGTTGGTTGTTTTAAATAAAGCTGTCTACTTTTATGATTGTCACTTTAGCTTTCAGGTTGTCATAAATATTACTGTATGTGTTTCATTAGAAAGTAGAGGATAGGTTTACAAACCAAAGCCTCCCACTCTCCTGCAACATGCAGTGATATTTCATACAGGTGGGGCATGGAACAGTTTAGAAAAGGTTGATGTCAGATCACTTAACCATTACCTTTTTAACTGCATGTACCAAGGATCCATTTAAGAGAAAGCACAGATATTTGTCCTCAAGAAATGTCAACTGCTTCTCTGTAATTTAGTTTTGAGCTACCACATTTGTCTCCTTGCCACCACTAGGTGTAACTTTTTTCCCTCTCTTGGTGTAAATGGGCCTGCTAAGAAGAAAAGAAAATGTTAATGTTTTGCTAGCTTTTCTAGATAATAAAACTATTTCCTTTGTCTCAAGATTTAGTTAATATAGTAGAAAGTCCTTTCCTTAAGGTAAAGGACTACTCTGGTTCGTGCAATTCCTACTGTTACAGTATCTTAATGTTTAATAAGTACATAATAATATATTTGTCCTAATAATGGGCCTTCTGGCTGCCTCCTAAGGAATTTAGAGTATTATTTTACAAATGTAGCATTGAGATGTAAAGGACATAAATTAAACCCCTTTGTATTTGTAGGAGTGTTTAATAGCCTGCATCTGAAGTTTAAAAGCATGCAAGCGGTAGCGCTTGAAACCACCAACAGTGAGCTCAAAAAAAGTAGGTGGTGAGAGCAGAAAGTTAATCCTCCAGCTCTTCTCTGATCCCACAGTATACTGCTGATGACCAAGTCACAAGGTGTTTTATATATTGGTCTATGCTGATCTTGGTTGTCCTACAGCCAAGTGGAGGTTTGATTTACAGCATGACTGCCAGGCTCCTCACCTTTCTTCCTCCAACTGTGTTTTCCCTCTTGTCCATGGTGTTAACTCCTGTCTATTCATGGTTACCCAGGTTTGAGATAGGAGAAGAATAACTTAGTTTGTAATGCTAATTTTCTGTTGATTTAGATGCCTTCAGTGTCTCCCCCTGGGCTCGAGTAAGTACCAAAGTTGATACAAAGGAAAATCCACCCTTCTGTCCTGAGAAGGAGAGGGTTTAAACTGGATCAGCAAGCTTATCTGACTCATTCCTAGCCACACAGGCACAATGTGTTGGTACAATGGAGGCAAAGACCTGGATTAGGTTTTGGAAATGAACAGTCTGTTTTTATTAGCAGCCAAGTGTTAAATCTGCTTGAGCCATACTGAAACCATACCCCCAGGCTGTGCACTTCATTCACTGGCTGCTCCAGTGGTCTGTTAAACACTTGGCTTGGAAACTGGTTTCGTCCAGGTGATGATGTGTCTTTCCTGATGGTCTGTGCATGCCCTTATGTATTTTTCAGGAACACACTTGTGCACAGACATCCCTGATTTGCCATCAGGACTGAAGTTCAGTTTGGATTTGCTTATGCTGAAGCCTTGTGGGGGAGAAGTTGTGTGAGCAGAGGTGGATTGCTGAAGTGACTCTAGCAGCCTGCCTGCATGTGTTTGTGCCCTCCATCAGAGTAACTGCAAGTGATACCAAAAGCTTAATAAAATTAAATGCATAGTAGCTTCTCTAAAAACAGATGATTTATTAATAGTTCAAGTAATAAGCATTTTTGTATGCTCTGCTAAGCACTCTGTCAAGCACCAGCAAACCCTTTGTTTAACAGAGGAGCTCCAAGAAGGAAGTACTGCCACAGGATGGATAGGCTGACTTGCAGCAAAACTAAGCACTAACGGGTGGAGATAGGCAGCACCAACTCATTGACCACCAACTCGAGAAACCGCCTGACCCAAGGAGAAGTAGAGATTGAGCATGCAGACTAAATAACATGAGAGAGTTGCTTAACAAAAAGGAAACTGAGTACTAAATAATGAGAGTTATGTGACTTGTAACCAATGAAGGCTGATGGTTTTGCTTGCTAAAATGTATAAATAGTGTAAATTTTGACAGCCAGAGAGCTAGGCATTTGTGAGTTACCACCTAGCTCCCTGCTTTGTGCAAATTAGAATAAAAGAATAGAAATACCTTGACTTGGTGTGTGAATTGGCGCTGCATGTTGGGTACTGAGTCTGTGTTTGGGATGACATAAGCATTTAAAGAGCCTGAGTATTCACTCAGGGTTGTGCGGGACCCACTCGGGGTGGGTCACAGCTGGAGGCTATAGGGTAATCTGAAAAAGGTATCTCAAAATAACCCTAGATGTGCTTGCAGAGAGTAGTTATTCTCCCTGCATTCAGAACATCTGTGTCTTTTTGAGAGAGAAACTGTAATCAGTAGTATTTTTGGTCTCCCACTGTACCTCTTTCTGTGCAAGCTAATAGCAGTTCACAGTGTGTATTCGTGAGGAGAGCAATGTCCGGGGAGAGAAGCATTATCTTGTGTTCAGGACTTGAGTGAGAAATCAAGGACTGTGGGTGACGTGGGAATTAATTTCATTTTGGGTCTGCCTGCTTGAAGAAGCTTAATGAAAACCTCTGACTGAGTGTAGGTCAGACTGTTACAGCCATGCAATCCTGTTCTCCTAGATCTTTCTATTTAATAGCTGTAACATGTTCTGCATGGTCAGATGGAGCTATGGAGGAAGCTAGGTTTGCTAGCTAGGTACTAGCTAGGTTTGCTGGTGTACTGCTAGGTTTGTTGCCAGTGGGTGGTGGTAACCAAAGGATTGATGCACCAAGCATAGTTTTTTTTTTCCTCCCTGTTAGAAGCAGATGTCGTTTTGGACAGAGCTGCAGATCTGTTCCCAACTTGCCTCAAGTAGAGGCAGTTCATTTTGGAGCAGGTTTTCAGGTCTGCCTGGCGGTGGGCTTTGTGGATGTTTGATGAGAGGTGTGTGGAAGGTCTCCCTGGCTCCCTTGCTCTAGAAGTGAGGCTGAGACTCAGGCAGCAGGATAGGGAGTCTGGAAAACAAGCAAGCATTTGCACTTGCATGGAAACCACTGGACCTGGGAGAGAGGGATCCACCAGAATGGTTTGGAGGGAGCTGGGCCCTAGGGAGCAGCATGTGAGCAGTTGATCCCAGGGCAGCAGCTCTCTGGGCTTGCAGGAGGAGGTGGTGGGGAGGAGAAGCTTGCTGCAGAAAGCAGAGGGTGATGTGTGTGAGCCAGGGACCTGAGGTAGGTCCTTGTGCTCCCTCTGCTGCCACTTCAAATTTGGGAAAATGTGCTGAGCGCTAACTCTTCCCTAGGGACCCAAGGCATCCATTTCCACCATTCTCTAGGCCTTGTTGGGATTTCCATCCTCTCTGTTTCAAGAAATGTGTGAAAACACTTCTGTTGTAGCTGTGAGGAGCATCTGTTTTCAAATGTAACTATGTCTTAAACCCATATTGCAAAACAGATCTTCCGCTTAGATGGGTATACATTCAGGACTCTGTCCTCAGTGCTGTTCATTACCTGAGGCTCTACTTCACTTCATAGTCAAGGGACCTTCCTTGTGAAGCATAGGCTGTTGCATCTGTACATTTGGTTTTTTATTTTTATATAGATGAATACATGAGTATTTATAAAGGAATAATAGTAATTTGGTTTTTAAGATCTCTTTTGTAAAAGAAAAGCTTGCTTGCTGAATGCTAGCAAAGAAATGTTTTCACTGACAGCTCTAATAGTGAATTCCAGATGTAGTAAAAACCTGTTTCCTTTGTGGTGTTAATGTTTTTGTTAGCGTTATGTTTAATGTTTACATCTTGACGTAAAAAGTAAACTAGTAGAGGCTAATTTCGGATATAGTTAGAATTCTATATTACGGGCTTTTTTTATATTGTCTTGAGTACTCAGATTAGTTTTTATAATGAAGGTATGACGCAATACATGAGGATACTTTTATTTTGTCCAGGGAAGCCTAACCTTGTAAATAACCTTTTTATCCTTTCCATGAATGTTAGCAAACCAGTTTCTGTTTGCAAGATTTGCCGATAAGAGAAATCTCTTGTGTGTTCCTGCAAGTAGAAATGGTGTGGTTTATTTTTTTTTTTTCCCTCTGGGTTTGAGTTAGGTTTTGTTTAATTAGTATGTGTGAAATCATGGAAGTGAAGAAGAAATGTAATGATTACTATTTCATATAGTCTTTTTATAAAGTTTCTGGGAGTATTTATTACTCAGGCTGAAATGTATTTTCTGTGTAGATAGATACACAAAGATAGGTATGTGTTTTCTACCCCAGGTAGTAGAACCAGAGTTACACTGAAAGACAGTGGGAAGTTAGTCAAGGAGACAAGTAGCATGAGCTGCTGAATTAAACTAGTGCTCTTTCAGCTACCTTGATTATCCTGGACTTTGAGTATGAACCATGACTGTGTTGTATGTTACAATTGGTTTTATTTTAACTTAGATGTAGTGGATGTAGACTCTCTGAAATGATACAGTGCAGTATTAGATAAGTAAAAGATTTTGTTTATTTACTATAAAAGACAAGTGAAAGAACGGAGGATGTGTTTTATAATTACAACATTTAATGGGGATTTTCCATCTTTTAGATTTCACGCAGTTGCCTGTGACAGCTCCTGTTGAGTAAACTGAGACGGGAACATCTGGTGTTGGCTTTTGTACCTGTACCTGCCACGATGAGAAGTTGCTTAAGGTTTCTTTTTCTTGTTAATTCATGCTTTTATTGTAGTGATTATTATAAGAAGGTCAATTAGTAAACACATTCCTTCAAGGATTTTATTTTTTCTCATTTAACAAAAGTTTTCTTCTAAAACTAAAGGGTATAACAGTATTAGTGTAAGTAGTGTATCAGGCCAAATCCCTGATTATGTATTAAGTGGGATCAGTCCTGAAAACTGCCAGTTTACTTCTCCAGACTTATGAATGAGCGTGCTGGTTGCTTCTTCTCTTTGATGTTGAAAAAAGTGAATAATTTTACCTTGTGGTCTTATTCTTTCCCATTTGACTACTTCATGAAGCAGAATTACATGGGAACTGAACAGCTGTTGTATGTGTGCAGAAACATTTGCTTGCACAGTTTTTCCGGAAGTTGTATTCTTGCATAAATTAGCAGCTCTTGCCTCTAGGATTTAACCTGCCAACCTTTCGTGCATCACTAGTTGGGGTTTGAACACTGATTCCTCGAAAACCCCAGCAGGATTATGTGAAACCAGAATGGATGCATGTTCTGTAAGAACCTGAGCGTTTGCAGCGACTTTATCGCAGTGTCATAGTCTAATACTTACAAAAATGGCTTGGGATCTATTGTCCTCTGCTTTCCATTTTCTGCCTCAAGATGTGGGCTTTACTTACCTTCTTTTTGTGGTCAAAAGCAGTCACGGACTTCCAAAATTGAGGCGACCACAAATTGTATTTCAGTCATATTTTAAAGTCCCACAGTAGTATTTCACCAAGTCTTTCAGAGTTTTGTGGCCTTTTTTGTTTGTTTGTTTGCTTGATACTTTTTGAAAGGCAGAATATTAAACAGCAAAGAGTGCACCCCTTTCAAATTTGATATAACCTTTAAAATTTCCCTGAGACTTGTCTTTTTCAGAGTAGTTCTGCACATTTGTTATTAATTTCATATTTTCATTTTGAGCTTTTAAAATAGCATACATTAAAGTCTCAAAATAGCATTTGTTGTAGAGAGAAATGCATGTGCAAACATTGTATCTTAATGAAAACAATTTTCTTTTACAATGTCATTAAAGCTGGGGGTTATTTTGGAGGTTAATTGACCTTTTATTTAAAACAAACGTGTACCCCACCCCAAAATATACTGTCATGTTCAATTGCATTGGTTTTGCTTGCAGTACAAGATAATTGTCTTACTGCTAGCACTCCAGTCTCAGTGAGGGTTAACTTTTGCTTCTACATTGTCATCAAAATGATTTTTTTTTTTCCCCCCCTCAATTGGCTGACTTTGTTCTTCTGCTGGGAATGGCAGTGATAAATCTGTTGGATAAAGGCATTTTAAATTGCATCTCCTTTGCTTACCTGGAATTTTTCTCTTCAGGAGCATAGCAAACGAATAAATGAAATGATGAGTTAAAAGGCATCTTGTGGTGTTCAGTTATGTAAGGAAAGAGGTGGAGCCTTTACACTGCCACCAAGGAACTTTGTGCTGTGGTTCAGCTCTCTTTAAAACCATCACTCTACAAAGACACTGGAGTGCATCCTTCTAATGAAGATACTAGGATACACTTTTCTTGCTTGTTCAAAAAGGGATTGCACTTTTCCCACTCCCAATTACAATAGTAATTACGATGTTAATTACAATTTGTTACAAGCATAGATGGTCTGTAAATATCACAGTTTCAAATCAATTGCCAGATTGTTAGAAACTGGCACAGTCACACTCGCTTGCTAAAGTTTGCTACCTCCTAGTTATAAGATTTTAAAGAAAGAAAGATGGAGTCTTATTTGGCCTTTAAGGCAAGAAACTGCATTTGCAAATGATACTTTTTTATCCTAAAAAAAATTACAGTTTAAGTGAAAAAATACTTTGTGTTAATTTTTAAAAGGAACTGTTTGAAATAGATGACTTTCAATATCCTCACTTTACTGAAGGAGAAAGTGAAATAATTAGCAATTTATTCAGAGCAACAGATGTACATCAGAGTGGAGTTCTAGAGCTGGAGACTTAGTTGTCTGAACCAGGGTGACATTCCAGAATATTTCCCCTTACTCTGTCCTGTTGGAGTGTTCCTTAGACCCTTTCTTGCAATGCCACCTTTATGAAATGGTGGGCATAGCACAATTATGATTTGCAATTCAAAGCAAGCATTTCCACGTTTGGGGATTATGTGCAAGGCTTCAGGTAAGCCAGAAGAGAGAGCTTGACATGAGACCTTGGTGTGGTTATTTTAGAAATGGTGGAGAATGTTGCTTTTTCCTTCTGAGGGAGGAATAAAGCTGTTGGGATAACTGCAAAATCAAATGAGCTGCTGTTCTAGGAGGGCTCAGTACCTCTCTAAGGAAAGTTATGAAACCCAGAGGGAGTGCTTTTGGACAGGCTCTGCTGTTTGTCAGACAGGGAATTTCTTTGGAGAACAATTTTCCAAAGACTATTAAATCAGTTACCTTAATTTTTGCTTGTAACAGTGTTTGGTTAAATTATGTTTTTATTTTGTAGGCACAGAAGTTTTCCAGCGTTATAAAGGGGGAGTGGGGGGAGGCGTCCCCATCCCTGAATCAGGCCAGACAAAATTATAGTACAACTTTTGAAAAATGGGTAAAATTTTGTTGTGTGAACTCTGGATTCAGCTTTAAAACATCATGTTCTATGCTGCTATCAACCACAGCATAATTTTTCTGGCTGCAGTAGCTTATTGCCTGGCACATGATTATTTCCATTAAGTATCCTTCAGTGACAGCCTAAGAACATAAGTCTCTTCAAAAGATTACTGAGTTTGCCCTTTAGCCTATTTAAGTGGTTTGGTTTTGGTTTTTGGGGGGGGGGTTGAGTTGTTTGTTTGTTTGTTTGTTTTGTTTTTCTTCAACTTGTCATGGCTTTTTGTCTTTGATCTGAAAATTAAAATATAAGCACTTCCCTTCTTCCTTAAGGTTTTAAATTCCTTTTACCGCTCTGCTGTTTGATCCAGTAAGTCTTCACTGTGAAGAGCTCATATGCTTTATTTGAATACATGTCTCTGGGTGCTTTACTGAATAGACTTTGATGTCTCTTGGTTCCTCCAAACTGCCTGGAACAATGTAATGTTATCAATGAGGTTACGGCAACTTGTTAGAGAAGTTGATAGTGAAATCTTTTTGCTTAGAGTTTTAAGAAATTGTATAGTTTAGGGAGAGATGGAATTAATCTCATCCTACAAATGAAGGATACTGGATTGATCAGTTCCCAAAAGGACTGACAAATCTAAGTCCATGAAACAAGGTTTCTTTCCATTGCTACTGAAGGATCTCAAACGATTTAAACATTACATTTTCAACTAAAATTTCTTTTCATTAGGGTTTTCAAAGAGTCTGTGAATGTAAGACATCAGCAAAGAATAATATGGTGTTGGCATTATATCTTATGAATAAAAACTTAGTTTAGAAAGAATTATCAAGGTTATGCATCTCACATCATTATTAGTTGCTCGGTTTATGGTATTGCTTTTAGTACAATTGTATCAATAGTGATATGATAATAATAGGACAAGGGATAATGGCTTTAAACTGAAGAGGGTAGATTTTAGATAAGATATGAGGAAGAAAGTCTTTACTCTGAGGGTGGTGAGACAGTGGCACAGGTTGCTGAGAGAAGTTGTGGATGCCCCATCCCTGGCAGTGTTCAAGGCCAGGCTGGAGGGGGCTTTGAGCAACCTGGTCTACTGGAAGGTGTCCTTGCCCATAGCAGGGACATTGGAACCTGGTGATCTTTAAGTTCCCTTCCAACCCAAACCATTCTATGAGTCTACGATTCTATGACATGAGGAACAACTCATCCATTCCCATTTAGAAGACTGCAATACCTACTGATAGCGTCATTTCTTTGGACACTACACAACATAAATACAGAACCACAAACATAGAAATGACATGTGAATGGCATGTATTTATCTGAAAATATTGTGTGATTGTACAGTTTAAGAGATTCTTTCCAACCACATCAGAATACCTACATGCATATCTTCACTAGCAATCTATATGACATTTGACTGTAAATCAACAACCTCCATACAGCCATAAGAAAACAAGTAATGCCACCACTCTGTACATGAGAACCTGAACCATTAAGTAGGTTGAAATACATTTCCAAACATTATAAAGAGTGGGACATCTACATAAAAGAAGGAAACTGTAACCTTCCTCCATGAAGGCCTGTATGTGACAGAACTTTGCTGGTTCTTTTTTTCTTAAGGACTTCCCGTCAGTCCTACACTTCCAGCCCAAGTACCAGTATGCAATGGGCATGCTTATTACATAAATACATGAGAAAAAGTTAACTAGTATTTAGTAAATACTGGAAAATAGCTTGGAAATATCCCCAAAATCCTAGCAACAGCACTATGAAGAGAAAAATAACTTTTTCAAAGGTCCCTATGATGCCAGGATAGTCAACATTTTTTTAAAGCATCATTTATCCTATCAACCACCACAGTGATGGAACTTTCTAATATATTCTACTGTGGAGTCAAGAAATTATGCCATCTATCTAAAACATTAAAAAAAAAAAAAATCAAAATAATTTAAATCTTTATGGAGAACAAGGATGCTTGTCATAATGGTTGACTATGAATTTCTGCAGTGGTGAGTGAGCCAGGAGTTATAAATATCAGTGTTCTGCGCATAAAAGCAAAATGAACTATAAATGCACTTTACGCTTCACTCGGGTAGCTTCTCAAATCTATTATCATAGACTTGTAGAATGGTTTGGGTTGGAAGGGACCTTAAAATACCTGTTGGTATTTTGTTTCATTGTGTTAAGACTTCCAGCCTAATTTCTGCATAAAAAGACCTACTGGGATACCGATTGTAATGATATGTTTGAAAATAAGCCCCCTGCCAACAGCTAATATTCTCTCTTCTCTTTTCAGATCTTTTTGGATTCCTGTCTAATTGGTCCATGTTTCTGAATTCTTCCTTGTAACCTTTGCAAGCAGACAAAATGAAGTTGAAGCATAATATCAACCCTATTCTTCTACAGTTTATAAACTTTATAATTTTGGTGTACTCCTTTGTAACATACATTCCGTGGTACATATTTTCAGGATCAAGGCAGGCCATAGCAAAAGCCAAGCAGGTTAAAGCTAAACCTGTGAATAACAAGCCTGGGAGTGCATACAGATCTGTTAACAGTCTACATTGCTTAGCTTCAGTTTTATATCCTGGGTGTGATACACTTGACAAAGTTTTTAAATATGCTAAAACTAAATTTAAGGACAAAAAACTCTTGGGAACACGTGAAATCCTAAAAGAGGAAGATGAAATCCAGCCATCAGGAAAGGTTTTTAAAAAGGTAAGTATTTTTGCAATCTGCCTTCAAGAATTGTCTCAAAGTGTGTTTACTTTCTCTTGCAATGCTTCTAGTCCAGTAAAGTGCATCTGGGGAAAATACAAGTTTTTCTATTTAGAGTATGTAGTGATGAAAAGAACAAATTTACCTAATTCCCAACTTTTCATTACTCAACATTTAAACCAAATCTAAACCTTCTTTTTATATTCTTGAGTAGATACACTTTTTGTATGGTTTCAGACAAAGAAAAATTGCAAATGTGTTTTAGGTATTTGTTTTTACTATTCAGCTGATGATATAACCGGATTTCAAGTTTTCCTTCTGGGTGAATGAAAAAACAAGTCTCCCTTTGTGTTATTCTGAACTATAATAAGATAAATATAGAAAAATTACTAGATGCCTATACTCAGATGTGCCTTTCCAGTAAATTTAATTGTAATTTAAGGATTTACTGTACTGTCCTGTGAATTCAGGGCTTAAATGAAATTTTCGTTTGGAAAAGGGTTGCATAGACTTCGATGGAAGAGTCCTTTTTCCCTTACAATCTCCTTTAAGGTAAACTAGTACTCTGCTAATCTGTAACCGTGGGGGGGGGGTGTAGGTGTGTGTGTGGGGGGTGTGGGGGTGTGTGTGTGTGAGATGTAATTTCAGTGTAGAACTCTGTTGTTTCAAGGGGCTGACTTTTTGCAGTCTTTTAAATTTGGGCCTGAATTGTCAGTTGCTGCTTTGTATTTGTTCAGAGGCATTTAAAAGTGCAGTTTTGTCTGAAGAAGCAAGTCAAGATACCATTAACAGGATACATGTAAATGTGCAAATATGTGTTAAAGGTCTGCATTTCTGTATTAGAAGTTGTTAACTATATGCTGTAGGCACAATTTTTAGTGAAGATTAGTTTTCCTGCAGAAGGAAAACTTACCTCTTCATATAATAAAGGATTCATTAAATTCTGCTAGTTTTAATTCTGATGTGGGAGTAGAATATCACAGCATATGGCGAGTTTAGTTCTGTTAAAGTCTTTATAGAAGCTTTGTTAGTGAAACTTCCCTCCAGCTATGGAGTTAATTTTTCAGTATGAAGGAAATACTGGGAGAGATGGGTATATGTAATCTTTCCTGATGCATGTTTTGCTGTCTCATTGCCCCATAAAGAAACAAAGTTCATGTTATATAAAGTGTGCATCTGAGCACAAATCAGAATTTTGGCTGCTTGTGATCTGTGCTCTGTTTTTTAAACATAATTAGTAACGTAAGGCTTAAGAACTTAGGAGTTTTAGCCTTTTCCATTATGCAAGCAGAGTGTTCTGAATATTGGAAAGCTGAAGAATGTTTGTGTGACCTACTTAAATTACTTTGTTTCTAAGTATTTAGACTTAGAAATTACCAAAGTTAGGTAATTTTGTCTAAGCTTGTCACAACAGTTTATTGTAGTTGATTGCTGTACTTGCCCTCGTATTTTGTTCCAAGTTGTGGCATTATCACATAAGTCTACTTTTAATTATTTTTTTTTTCCCATTAAGGAATACAGTGTTTCTTAATACCTCATAACATGTTCTAGCAAGTGAGGAAAATTGGGAAATTTCACAATATACCTTGTTGATTCTAAATGTCAGGGTTCTTTTCCTGTGATTTTTGTCTTTCATACCATGCATCTTTTTATTGCCAGGTTTCCTTTACTAAAGGCAACTTACAGAGGTTTATTTGATACAATTTTTCAAAAAGGTGCATGACAATTTTAGTTCTTAGATATAATACATATAATTTCAAAACCTTGCAGGAGTTGCAAAATTTGTTAATTATTTTTTCCTTTTCAGAAATAGAACACAGTGGGAATGATCGATGCATTTTTCTGAGGTCATTTGTGAGTCGGGGGCAGATCTGACTGTAGATCCATGTACTGAGTTACGTTACCTATTAGAAGATGTGTCTGTGTGCAAATTGCAGTGGGCTAGATTAGCCTAATTAATGATTCATTAATAGAGTAAATATGTATCTCGAGTAAAATATTAAGCTTCCATTCTTAGGAGAGCTAAATGTGCTCATGCTTCTAGCTAAAATTATTTAAAGCAAGATACTGAACATCTTTAAGAACAGATACTACATTAATTTATTCTGAGAACAATGATATCCCAGATATTCTGTAATTTCTTGAAATTCTATGGTACTGTAGTGTTCAAAAGATTTATTCCTTTGTAGTTGCCAAAGTAGCAGAACTTCATGGATGTTAATAAAATAGACGTACTTGCTTCTGCTCACTTTGCATTTTATAATATTTCATATGTAGTTAGTTTTTTCCTGTTTCCTTCTGTAGTCCCTCTTAATACAATTGGATTGAAGAGCATAATAATACCAATTTCATAAAATATGTATATAAGTCAGGATAAAATAATGTTGAAAATACTTCAGTGATTAAGATGTAATTAATTGTAAAAATAATTAATTTAAGCAGAGCTTAACCTTTATGATGTCCAGAAGATGAACTTTCTTTGGTTAATTATTTTGTGTCATCTTAGTTACAGTTTATATTGTCATGTGCTTGCTTTTACATTGTATGTTGGTATGTGGATTTTGCTTTGTGTGTGTTTTTTTTCTGGGGGGTAGTGGTGTTGGCGTTAGGATTGGTTGGTTTTGTTCTGTTTTAAAACCAGAACAAATTCTGTTCTTGTAACCAAGAACAGAGTTAATATGAACATAATAATAAGACATAGTAGGGAAAACTAAGTAGGATTTTGGTAAGGGAAAGTGATTTATCTAAAGCTTGTGTGACTTACGTGAGACGGTGAGCACATGGGCAAGCACTTGGACATTCAGAACATTACTTGTTATAGCTGATACTGAAACTTACTGTGAAGTTGCAGGAAGGTTCTTGCCATGATGCGTCATTGGGCAATAGAAGAGTAGCTTATGATGTTGAAAAACACATGGTGCTATAATGGTAAATAATATTTTAGGGTGGTGATTTCAGAAGTGTTCAGCTGCAATCCATTTTTTTATGTGAAAAAGGAAAAAAAAAGTGGACATTTTACAATAACTTCTTTTGTATTATTTTTAATGTATTTTCTTCAAGGAAATGCATTTAATTCATGATCACTGATTTCGAAATTGTACTCAAGGTTCTTCAAGCCTTATAAACTACTTTTAGGAAGATCTTGAAAAGTAATTGGAGTCAGGTAGTTCAATGACTCTGCATGTGTCCTCAGCTTTATGAGAATATTTTATGACACCTTCATGCTGAAAATTTGAATGCGGTTGCCTTAAAATCAAGATTAAACAAATGTTCACTGTGTAGCTAGTGTTCAGTGTCTATACTTTGCTGGATTTCCAAATGCTAATACAGTACTGATATTCAATAATATTTTCCAATATATTAAATAGGTAACTCAAGTATTTTTAATAACTTGCAGTTGAAGTATGTTTAAAAGCGAGTGCACTAGAGGGCAGTGTTTTCCTATTTAATGTAGCATTTCGAAGGAAGCGTTTGGAGGTCTCCTGATTTAGTATTTGGGTTTATATGTCTGTTTAATCAGTTCTCAATAATCTTGAGTTCTTGGGCCCTTCTCTTGTGAACTCTTGGAGTTGCTTTCTTTACATGCGTAAGTAGTTATCTAGCAGAAATAAGTTCTGAGAGTCATAAAATTAAGCGTGTGTGAATGTTTAAAAAATTATGGCACTTGACATCAGTCTTAACAGCTGTTTACAGTAGAAACCGCATTGGAAAGTATTAGTAAAAGTTACTGAGGGAAGGGCTAAGAAGGAGATGGATTTGGAGGCATACGCAAATGTAAGGAAGGATGAGAGAAACCATAACTGGCTCTGTGTCCTACTAAAGAAGCATATAGAGAAATGCAGAAGAAGGGGTCATACAGACATAGGCAGTATATTAATATGTCATAGAAAGGGACTAGAAAGGAAATACTGGGCATGGGGAGGAATTTAAATATATCAAAGGCAGTAGAAAAAGTAGAACTCAAAAGAGCTGCATTGAAAAAGGTTTTCTCATCTATTTTCACATGTCAGTGTTCTTCAGGAAATATATTTCTATATATAGAAAAATAACTAGAACAGTACTATACTTCCTGTGGATTTTCTAACCTTTTCAGAAAGAAAAGCACCAATAAGGCCTTTTTTCACTACTTTATATCAAACTTGCTTAAGCAGTCAGGATAAATTATTTAATAGAATAAAAAAGGGAAAAAAAAGAATCACAAGTGTTATTCAGAAAGATCCATTTTTGACTTTTTATTGATTTATTATTCCAACCCTGGTGAGTTACATTGTGAATGGTGGAAATTACCAAAACGTCCTTATTTACGGATTGGTAAACTTGCCAGAAACAGTAACAGGAATCTGCTAGTATTTCTTGGCCTAATTATTTGAGAGCAGTGTCCCTGAGGCCATACTGTAGATAGAGTATAATGGTGGGAAGGGTGTCACCCATCCACTGCTGTAAATTGTTTTTAACTGATCAGCTTGTTAGGAATTCCCAAGTCTGCCAAAAATACTGTATTTGGGAGGAAAAATGACCCAAATTGGAATTATAATTCAAAATTACTGAAATTTGGATGGGACAGGAAGAGGTACAGTGTTTTCTTTGGAAGCAGTAAAAGTTTTCCATACCAGAAATATCTTAGTGTGTTGAAACTGAAAGGAACTCCCAGGTCCTTCTGTTTGTGGGGACTGTAGCCATGAGCCCCAGTCGTGGTGTGAGCCCTCTGCCCTGCGGTGCTGCGAATGTGGTCAGGCAGCAGTTCTGCTATGATTCTGTCACTGGTTACAGCAGAGAAATTCGGTGTGATCTTTCTTCTCCAGTAAGGTTTTTGGCTCTGGAACAGCCTATTTGCCCATGAACCTGAGATGCTGTGAATTGAATAGGAAAACCTGAGCTATTTGTGTGAGAAATGTTTTGTTTTCTGGTAGAATCGCTAAGTATTGCTGGTGTTGAAATTGTTTTTCATTTTTGTAAAATTATATTTTCCCATGAAAATGTTTGTGAATTTTCCAAGCAGTTGCGCATATACCTGTCCTCAGTTAAGAAAGGTTTGTCCTGCTAAACATGTAGGTTTAGGTCCTGCTAAACAATGAGAAGTATGCAGCAAGGCTGTAGTAGGTACAACTCAGTTGCTCAATAGCAAACTTCAGCAGTTTGAAGAAGTGTTTTGATGGAAGGAATCTATTAGATGTTATTTTTCTATTGGAGGTTGAGAGATTTTCAAATTAATTTTATTAAGGAAGTGGATGTGAAAGTACAGACTTGTTAGAAATGCAGTTACATGCCAAAAAGCTGTTAGATTTTTACAGCCCACAAGCTTGAAATTTAAAGTTGATAAATGAAATGCTGAAAACAGAATGGGAGAGGAGGAGGAAGTTTGCTTTTTTAGTTTTGTTTTTTTTTTTCCCTTAGTGTTTGCTTGCATTTATTACTAATGCTGTGTAGTCAAATGTCTGAAATACTTGACTAATAAAAATTGTATTTCTCAAAATTGCCAAGGTGCTTGTATAACTAGATGAGCATCTTGTATAACTAGATGGTGTAATATAGTCTGGATTTTCAGTGTAAAACATCTTCATACTACATCTGTCTATGAAAACATATGTGATATCCTCAAAGAAATCCTGTCACTCAGTAAGAATATAGTACTGCAAGGTGCAAGTGCAAACATAAATAAAAATTTGATGGATAGTGACCTGTACATTTGAATCCAATTTTGTTGTGCACCAGCTTTCCCATATAGAAGAAAACTGAGATTGCTTAATGTTTTCCACATGACTTCTCAGTACTGAGATTTGCCAGTAGTTTCCAGTCTAGTCTTCTGTCCCACTTTTGTTTAACGGTAAAAACAGGGCAAGAAGATTACTCCTCTCCCCCCTGACATTCATTTTGGAACAAACAAAGGGAAAGGGATTTCACAATTCCTGACTGAAGACCTATTGATATACTGCTTTCTGTATTCCGGTTTCCCTTTTTTCTTGTTTCATGCTTGTTTGTTTGTTTGCTTTTTAATAAGAATGAACACCTAAATATCATATTTGTGTAGGAGAATTGTAGCCCAAGTATCCAAGAAAGCAAATATAGAGAATACATTGTACTAGCTAGTGCTTGTTACTCTTTGCTTAAAATAAAATAAACCTTTGTAAGAACTAAAGGCATATGGGTTTGATAACTATGGCCTTTCAAAGGGTTCTGAAACTACTAAATACAGTGGGAATCGTGTGCTTTCCTAGTGTGAAAATAGCAACTGAGGTGATAACATGTGGAGATATTGCAGTATTTGTGTTGGAACTTCCACAGTCCCTGTAGTTTTTGGCAAGAATATTATTCATTATCTTGAGTAAACTGCTGTTACAGTTCAAGCAAGTACTACTTCAAACATCTGTGGTTTCTTTGTGTGGATGGAGTTGGACATGTGTTAAGGATTTTCGTTTTCTAAGCTGAATTTATTATTCTTATTAGGTCATCCTTGGCAAGTACACCTGGCTTTCATATGAAGATGTATACATTAAAGCTGTTAATTTTGGAAATGGCTTAGCAGCATTGGGTCAGCAACCAAAGACTAACATTGCTATCTTTTGTGAGACTAGAGCTGAGTGGATGATTGCAGCACAAGCCTGCTTTATGTGCAATTACCAGCGTAAGTATGCGTCTTTCCTAAAATTATGTCTTGATCTTGCAACACAATCTGAAAATAAACCTTTTATTTCATATAATAAGAAAACTTTATATAGGTTTTATGTAGAACATTTAAATATACAAATTAAAAAATGCTTCATAGGGTAGAGATTGCACTTTGTAGTGTTTTGCTTTATTGAACAGAGAAACCTGTGTGTGCAGATGGAGTATGGTTTCAGTAAGTATAACTTGCTTAATGAATTTGTGAGAGGTTTATTTTCCTTTAGTCTCAAATCAGTACAGATTCCTGAGTTTCTAAAAACAAACAAAAATCACACATGAATTCATTGACTCAGTTTCAAGAGTTGATGTCAAACCTTCATTTGTAAGTTTTGTTTTAACTGGGTATTTCGTCAGTTCTTCAGTTTTGATTTTGGTTGGGCCTGTTTTTCTTCCTGAGAAATATATTGAGTGCTGATCGCAATTTGAAATAGAAATTGTTTTCAAATGTCTGTTTCATCATCACTCCTTAGTATGTCATTCACCTAACTGTAAGCCCAGCCTGGCTGCATTCTGTGGTGCTCCCAGGCGCACATTACTCACTTTGCTCAAAGGGCACTCTAGAAGCTGCTGTTCCTTACAGGCTTTGGCCTCTTCTCTCCCATGCCACACTTGTCCTCCTTCAGTAAGAGATGGGCTGTAAGAGCCAGATGTGAAGAAATTACTGATTTACTACCTACCTACACTAAAGATGTATATCAGTTAGACTTTTTTCAGATTTTGGAAGCAAGCCTAAGAATCTTAAATGGTCCCTCTCTGCTGTGAGTGTGTTTCAATTTGAGAATCCATGTTTTCATGAGTATATCGCAGTTTTCATTTAAATAAGACTGTCTAATAGGAGCATACTGACAAGATGAAGCCAGACTCTACTCGTGGTGTGGTTTGATAAGACTGGAGGCAACAGGCACAAGTTGAAACACAGGAAAACTTGACTGGATAGTAGGACAAACTTCCGAGTGGTTATGAAATCTCCATGCTTGGAGATACAACCATAGAATGGTTAGGATTGGAAAGGACCTTAAGACCATCTAGTTCCAACCCCCCTGCCATGGGCAGGGATGACTCACACTAGACCATGGCCTTGAGCACTCTGCTGTAATGAACTGCTTCATGCATGTGATCTTCCCAGGTGCCTTCCAGCCTAAATTCAGTGATATTTTTGATTCCTTCTTCACTGAGTGACAGCTTCTGACTTGTCTACCAGAGCAGAGATCTGCACAGACTGTTCTTGGATGAGATGCCTGTGTTGCTTTTAAACTACGTGCCTCTTAATACAACGTGTCAGTTCCCACTTAGCACTTTTGGGATCTGTTACATGCCTAGTGACTGTCCTGGGAATAAAATGCAAAGGCTTGTATCAATTATTTTTTCTTTGGAAGTGCAATACACTTAGAAATCCTAGGAAGGTTTTATAATTTGAAGGGAAAAAATGTATCTGAGATAGTGGATGGATGTCGTGCAGAATGGTATGCATATGGTTTTGGGTTTGTTGGATTAATGTTTTAAATTCCCTTTTTGAGACGTGCTTCAGCGCACTGTCTCATGTAAGCTCTGTGTCATCTTGTGTGAACTTGGCTGACTTGAATATTGGCAGATGATGATATTATGCAGTATTCACAGTCAGTTTGCTGAATGAATTATAAAATTCAGATGACGTTGAAGAAGTAGTGTGGCAAGACATTGCTAAATGACTTATAGTAGCATTTTTCAGTTTACAAGTTTTGCAACAGCTAGCTGCTGTGGTAGTGTTGTGACATTCTTTCCGAATGCGAAATGTATTAAATTTGATGGTATGTGCCCAGAACTGATGTCAAGAGGGCAGGTTCATCTGCTTCATCTTCTCTCATGCTGGAGAGAATGCCTTTTATACTACAGAATTAAATGGGGAAAGTAATTTTTATCTTACAGATTACTTGCACAAAGAATTGGTTTTATGAATCTAAATACTTGGTTGTTTGTAAATTTGACACTGTTTGAAGCTATCTAAGTCTTGTATTTCAGGAGGTAAAGTGGGATTGCTAGTTCAAAATGGAAAAAAAGAAGTACTAACATGAAAACAGGTTTTCTTCCAAAGTATCTCCTCATCTGTCTGAAGAGCTCTTCACCAGTGTGGGCAGATAAAACACCCGAGTGTGTAACCAAATAATGAGATAAATGGGAAAGGTTATATTTCATTTTTCAATCATGCCTTCCAGAGGCTTGAGCAGAAGTGGTTTTGTCAGAATTGATTTGGCTGAAGCCTTTAAAGGTACATTTTGCTTTTTATTTGTGATGTGTGATAGATGCTGTAATACTCAGTGTAACATTTTGGTTACAGTGAAATAAGTGGCAAAAGTTCTGTTTGTTTCTTTAGGGCAAGGCTTTGTTCTCATATATTAGCTGACAAATTTAGTGAGGCCGAGAGTTTCTTTTCTGATTGATTTTTGGACCAGTACTCCTAATAGAAGTTCAGATATCAAAGACTCATGCTATTGCATGTGTAAAGATGTTCTTGGTAAGTTTTCAAGAGAACAATGGGAGAAAAAAAATTACCTAAACTTTCAGATTTGCCTGAAAAAGTTTTACGTGCCAATGTGGAGAAGCAAGAATTTCACAGATCAGTCATTGCTCAGTTTTTTTTTCCTCTCCATGACATCAGTACACCATCATATAAATGGAATAGTTCTCTTTGGCTCTGTCATATAGCTGTAAGTTGTCCTTGATGTAGATGAGTAATTAGCTACATAAATGCTTATTTCAGAGATTATGCTTTTCTTTTCGGGCGGCGTGTTGTCTTGGTTGTGCTTGTTGGCTTGGGGAAGCTGAATTTCTGCTAGATGTTTATATAACAGGGGTCACTGCAGTAAGTAGAGAGAGCTCGTGGGAACTAGTAGAGGCACTCTTCTGGACTTTGCTCCCACCAAATTAAAGAAAACACAGTGCATGTGCATTTGCCCTGCAACAGTTCTGAACTATGATGGGCTGTTTCAACAAGGAAAAATAAGGGGAGGTCAACTTTTCTGTGTAAGAAAACTGCTTTTGAGTTCTTCCTTAGTATGCTGCACTGGATTTGTAATTCCCTGGATTTCAAATCTTAGAATACAACAGAGTTTGATTTGATTTTACTTTTAATTTTTGCTGCAGTGAACATAGTATAGTTCTAGCCCTAACATACAGTGGGTGTCTTCTTTTAATAATTATGTTAATTATTCAGCTAGGTCCAGACTAAAGTACAAAAAAACCCCTCAGATACTTAACATGCCAAACCCTCCAACACTGATGTTGCAATTATTAATGATTGTGATGATTTACCTTACAACTTTTTTGAGATGCCCCTGTTTAACAGTCTGCTTGGAAAATTGGGAATTTTTATTGTTTTTAAGAGCAGTACCTCTCTTCCTCTTTGAGCTGCCATTTTCTTCTTCAGTCTCTTCCGGTCTTTTCTCAAGCAGTTCCCATAAAAATGGCAAGGAATTAAATGTGATTTTTAAGTAGTTAATATGAAGTAATTGTTGTTTAACACTATATAGCTAATGAGCTGTCCTTAAATACAGGAAATGGTGTTTCTAATAGTCAATTTCCTAAATATTTTATTTCTTTGTTATTCTGTAGTCTCATGATGTCAGTTCAATGTCTAATGATTGTGATGATTAAACCTTTATTATGTTGTTACAAATAGATGGGAGCAGGTTTATTACTGAGTATGAGAATTAACCTGCTGATGACAGGTATTGCAATGTTATAATAATTTTTTATTAGCAGTCAATTGTAAAAAGTTAGCAACAAAGCATGCGAATTCTGAAAAGTCACATAAATGAAATCTGTACGTAAGAGGACTGTTAAACAGTGTAATAAACTGAGAACAGATGCCTGCTTTTAAAATGGTAAAAGCCATGAAGTTACAAAAATAGATCTAGAAGAGAATTACATAGGGTAATGTGGATTTGGTACCTCTAGTTAGACCTTGAAAAATAGCAAACACTTGCGTAGACAATGGTTGTTCTTTATTCCTTCTCAGAGTAACTGAAAGTTAATGCTGTATTTAAATTCATGCTATATGGTGGGGGTTTTTTGTGGGTTTTTTTTTTTTATTTTTATTTTTTCTTTTGTAGCCAAATGTTTACTGTTATTGCCTAATTTAGAATAGGTTAATCTCAGTTCTTTATTGTAAGCTACATTTGAAAGTGTAACGTAGAGTTTCATCGTTTTTATCCCCATTTTATGTTCCAGTTGTTACGCTGTATGCTACTCTGGGAGGCCCAGCAATAGTGCATGGGCTGAATGAAACAGAGGTGACCACCATCATTACTAGTAAAGAATTGATGCAAACAAAACTGCAGGTCAGAAAACTGGTGTCTATCTCTTTCCAGTGTATTCATTCATTATTGTTAAAAGGCCTGGTTCCATTGTACAGAACAATGATTTATTGCCTTTCTGTAGGGGAGACGCTTCTTTTAGAATAAGATTTATGTATCTGTCTTCATGTACAGAAAAAAATGATAGCCTTCATTTTAGGGATTTAGGCTCCTCAATAACTCTTGAGCAGCTGCAGTGCTGCCTGGAATAACACCTTTACAAGAAACTGCTATGGTTTCTGCATGGATTTAGCCACTATAAATTTAACAGTTGAAGCAAATGGGAAGAACAGAAAAATGTGTAAACTGTATATGAATAGCTAAATGTGATCATCTGCCTGATTTATTGTTGGATGTTTTCCCAGCAGAGAATGGCTCTTAAATCTTAAAGATGTGAACTTGAAGAGCTAGAGCTGTTTTCCAGTGCAGGGAAGAGCTTATTAAACATTTTAACAGTCGAAAAACTTTTTTAACTTACTGACCCAGATTGAATACACAAGTGGATCAATTTATCTGCATGGATTTCATCATCATGTGTTTTGGGGGAACTAGACCTTTCACATGAGGGAGTTGTTTTAATGAAAAACCATGCACTATTGCTGAACTTTGAATAAGACTTTCCCAAACCTTTTTTAAGTTACTAGAATGAGAGTATATATATGATGCACATTTATTTCAGCTCGCAGTAAGAGAATAAATTTCTTCTGCTTGAGGTGATAATCATCTCTTCTGCCACTAGGACACTGATAAATGTTTTAGAACTCATACTTTGCTTGAAATGCTTAACTAGTGCCTAACTAGTGATTTTCTGTATTATTGCTAGCTGTTGCTAATTTTAAATAGCATAGTAATCAAGGAGCAACATAAGAATTATTGTGAGCTCAGTGTCTTCAGTTTCTCTGTGTTCTATGAGAGTGGAAAGTCAGTTATCTCTACAAATCATTGCAGTCTTATTTGTGGGCTTTTCTTGAAATAAGACTGAGATCAGTAAATGGTTGGAAAAGTTTTTGGACTTCTAAGTGGAAAGTTCAGTCAGTTCTGCAAATCTAAATGTGGAAAGTTTTAAGCTTTGCAGCTGTTTGAGCTAGACAAAGCTTAGACAAGTTCATCCTCTGATAGTCTAAATCCTCGGATAATTTATATCAATGTTTTTTTAACATATGCGCTAGTGTGATGGGGTTTTTTTGTGGTTTGTTTTGGGTTTTTTTCCCTCTTGTTGACATAAGCCTCATGTATCATTTCTGAACACATGTTCATTTCCACAGGAAATTGTTTCTCAAGTTCCACTGCTGCGACATATTATTACAGTGGATGGCAAACCAACAACATGGTCAGAGTTTCCCAAGGGTGTCATTGTTCATACTATGGCTTCTGTGCAAGCTATGGGGGCCAAGGCAGATACTGGTAGGTTATCTCTTCTTTCTATTTAGCAATCTCATTTGTTGTCCTACTTTGACCCTGTTGAGTGAATGTGGTGAAACTGCAGATCTCAAAAAATGATGCAGTGATTAACCTTTTAGCATCTGCTTTTTCTTTAAATGAAATCTGTGGGGATTTTTGGCTTGGTTGTGGTTGGATTTTCGGGTGTATGGGGGGAGTTTGTTTTGTTTTGGTTTTGAGAGAGTAACATGGTTTTAATAAGAACCATTTTCTCCACAACGGAGAATAATTTTTAGGATAAGCATTTAGGCCAGGATAGAAACTTGGGAAGCATTGTTATGATCAGACATATTAAAACCAGGTTGTTCAGAGCACACAGAGAATACTATAGTGCATTTTATAGCAAAATATGTCAGTAATTTTCTACCATAAAGTTTTGTTAAATTCACAAATAACAAAATGTAAAATAGCCATTTAAATCTGATAGAACTTGGTCACTTTTATTGCATTTCTGAAAGTATTAATCTACTATGTACATTTCTTGAAATCTATTTCCAATCTATGTAACAGTTAAAATTCAGAATTTCAGAAGGTTTTTTTAACTATTATTACAACAAACTTATATTCTTGGCTCTGAATTGCTGATAAACCTAGTATCTTAAGATTTCATTATATTCAATAGTTTTCTTCTGATCTTATTCTTCATGTTTTCAGAATCTTTTAACCACTGAAGGCACATGAATGTTGGATTGAATTTTGTTTTGGGAGTAGTGTGGGTGGGTAATCCTTTTGCTGTTGAAACTTGGGGGAATGGCAACTTTTGCTTCCAACATCATGACCTCTCAATTTCGTTAAAAGATGCGTTTCCCTTTTTTTACCAGTTTCATGTACTCTCAAAACTGTTTCAGACAACACCAATATAAAAAATTATAGCTATAGTTCATTAGTTCCTTGAGATTTGTTAATCTATGTGCTGTGTAAAAAGGTCTAATCCCTCATTCACTGGTCTTCTAAATATCATATACTATGCACTATAATAAAAACATTATCTAGTCAAGTTTACCATTCGTAAATTGTGGAATACTATGGTGTTTGTTTTTTTTTTTTTTTATTGTCAAGCATGTTCAATTAATATTATATTAAATATATGAGCTGCTGCTTATGTCTTTATTTTCCCCTGTGGTGTTTATCTTGCAGGATGGATAGGGTTCAGGGAGTGGAAAATTAAATGTTTTCACTCTTCTCATTCAGTATGTGTGGTGTGCTACATGTATTGCTCGTTGAAGTTCAAGAAAACAATATACACCTGGCGTGATATAGAAGATAATGTGCCTGCTTGTTTCTTACCACATAAACTTTCTGCTCTTTTAGACTTCCTAATCTGCTAGTGAATGAGCATGGTGGGGAGGCTAACTTTACTTCTAAAGTGCATTCCAACATTATCTGCAGCATCTTACTGGTCTTTCTACAAAATTCTGAGAGAGAAAACAAAGTAATTTTTTGACTGCAAAGAACTGTCAGGCAAATCTTGCTCTGAAAATGCTGTCATTGTTATTCCATCTTTATTCTTACTCTTTTCTAAATTCATCCTATCAGAATAACAGGTTGGATGGGGCTGTAAGCAACCTGGTCTAGTGGAAGGTGTCCTTACCCGTGGCAGGGGGTAGATGATCTTTAAGGTCCCTTCCAACCCAAACCTTTCTGTAATTTTGTGATTATGCAGTTTTTCCTCTGAATAAACACATTTATTTTCATATTTTCTTGCTCTCAGAGCAAGCATTTTAAAAACATTTTAATCCTATTAAAGCTGTTGAACCTACTTTAAATATTTATAGAAATTGGACCTCATGTTGGCTCAGCAGGGCCTTGCTTCAGGCGTTGCAAATGAGGCAGCATGGTGTTCCTCTGCCAGGGAACACAGGAGGAACTAGCTTTGTATATGGGGATTGACCTTGTGGCCGTGTGAAACCAGTGCAGCCTATCATCCTGAGGATGTTGAAGCTCGGTGGCATTTTGGAGATGCCAAAGCTTCTCCCCTTTTTTCCTCTCCACTGCAAGAGTATGGGAAGCATAATAGAAAAAGTGTTGTCATGATAGACTAGGACAATGACTCAAAGTGTTGCTCAGCTAATACAAAGAAGTTCCTACTCTTTGTGAAGGCACTTAAGCTTGACCACAATCTTTTTAACTGAAAGCAAAATGCAATAGCAGTAGTCGTGTAGTATTACGTTGCAGTGACTGCTGAAATCAGTTAGTATTTCAGATCTCACAGTCTGATAGGCTCTCCACACATTATGCGTTCGCTTCTTTTAATACAAATTACAGGAAACAAACAGCAGGCCAGGCCTGTGCCCTCTGATATCGCAGTGATCATGTACACAAGTGGATCCACAGGAGTTCCCAAAGGAGTTATGATCTCCCATTGCAACATAATTGCTGGGATAACTGGAATGGCTGAGAGGATTCCAAATCTGGGGTATGTACCAGTGGTTGCTTACCAGCAAATAAAGTAGTCATGTAGTTGCATATTCTTTTAGATTGATTACTGTGTAAGAGATCAACTATTTATATTGCTTTGTCTAGGACATACCATACTATGCACTGATGTCTGAGCATTTTCCAGTACTGCATTAAATGACATGACTACTTCATGTGCTGTTTGTTCTCTCAACTTCTGTATGTGGGCAAGACTGGGGCACAAGAGCCTGTGAGGCTGCCTTGCACTAGTGTTTGAAAGCTTCCCTAAGCAGTACTTCCTTTGGTTAGTGTTAAATTCTGTGGTTTCTTTCTGTTTGGTGCAGTTTCTAATCTTGTCCATGGAGTTGCCTTTGCAACCATAGCAACAGTTAATTGTCTTGGGATGAGTAAACATCACACTTTGTTCATGCCTTTAACCTACAGTATGTAGTATGCAACTTTTTAAGCAAAACCCGTATTTGAAATATATTCTCAAGGCACTTTTCCAGTTTCTTTAGTTCTGCAGTAAGCTCTGTGTAGATTTTGCTTAATGACTTATCTGAGGACTCTCATGGTACAGCATAAACCTATTCTTCAAAAACTCTTTACAGGGAAAAAGATATCTATATTGGCTATTTGCCTCTTGCCCATGTTCTGGAGCTGAGTGCTGAACTTGTGTGTCTGTCTCATGGATGCCGCATTGGTTACTCTTCACCTCAGACACTAGCTGACCAGGTATGTTGTAGATGTAAGCACTTACAGTAAAAAAAACTCAAACCAAAACATAAATAATTACTGAAGTCAGATCTTTGTAATATTACTTAAAAAATATTGCAACTAATCTTTTCTGCAATTCATGAAAACAGGGTATTGGTGGTTATGACTGGGACTCTGGACTAGTTGTTAAAATACAATTTAAATGAAAACGATTGTTTGAAAGATGTGCTATGTCATTTTGTTTGTCTTGTTAAAAATCTTGAATGTGTCTGCTAGTAAACATGTTCTTTGCTTTAGTCCTCTAAAATAAAGAAAGGAAGCAAAGGTGATGTTACGACACTGAAGCCAACCCTAATGGCAGCTGTCCCGGTAAGTAACTGAAGGATAAATACTTAAATATGTTTTTTATGTGTTTTAAAAATACAATCCAGATTTTTAACAACAAAATCAATGCAATGATCATTTAAATAAAAAAGAACTTTTGATGTAAAGCTAGTTTAAAATAATATTTTTGGCATTTATGTTGGAGATAAACATTGATCATACAAATTTCAATATTTTTCAAAGTTTAAATAGCTATGGGGATTAGGTTGCCATTTTAAGTAGTCACCTATTGTTCATTATGCAAATGAAGAATATGTGCAAATGAGTGGAATAAAAATAATTGGCTGCAGGCAGCTTGGGGTTAACTAGTGCTCCTGCTCAAATGCTTGATTTCCTGGTTTCTGTGAACATCTTGCTATCTCAGCAATAGAAGAGGAAACAACCTGGGAGTGTGTTGTCGTCTGTAATGTACGGGAATTTGTAGATCATGTTTCCTTTTTGTACTGAATTTAGGATTTCTGTTTCTGTGAGTTAAAGTTAGCCTTTTTATGTAACTAGGAAATTATGGATCGGATCTACAAAAACGTCATGAACAAAGTGAATGAAATGACTGCTTTCCAGCGGAATCTGTTTATATTGGCCTACAACTACAAAATGGAACAGATTTCCAAAGGTTACACTACCCCGCTCTGTGATAGGTAAGTTCAGTTTTATTTTTCAATGGCACCAAAAAAATGCTTATCAAAGTCCTACCATGTGAGCATTATCTGATTTTTTTTTTTGTTTGTTTGTTTTTGTTCTTTTCTTTGTTTTACTGTTGACGCTTTGAACATGAACAGGTCTGTAATAAAGTGTAAATTCAGTAGTTTGTGTGATGCTTCAAAATATCTACTGATATAATTTAAATGAGTGTTATTTAACTTGAAACTGATTGGAGGTTTATATTCATTGCATTATTTTCATTAGATGTTTAATAATGGACTTATACAATTCCTGGTTAAGATGGGAAGTCTATTCCTATAGATAACTGTAGATTTCGCACTTTCACAGAAGTGAATGGTAGGATATTTGAAGTTGGAAGGAAACCCATAAGGATCATAGAGTCCAACTCCCAGCTTCAGTGAGTTAAGAATAAAGATAAGCTAAAGGATAATATAATTGCAAAATTTGTACAGCTTATTTAAATTATTTTTGAGGAGAAAAAACGCAGAATTTTACTGTCTTAAGAAATCTGCAGTCTCAAAACATTTAAACAATCTTCAAATTAGAATGTAGAAACAAGCTTATCCTGTGTTCTTGAAAACTTAAATGTGCTCCTTCAGAGTTTTTCTTGAATACCATAGAAGTTTATTTGAAGATGGTGCAAACTTTTAGTTCAGATACAAAATTAAGTACTTTCTTGTTTTGTTTTTAAGCAACAAATACATACTCATATCTTTGCATTTTAGCCTTATTTTCCGGAAAGTACGAATGCTGCTAGGTGGAAAAATTCGCATCCTGCTTTGTGGAGGAGCTCCACTCTCTGCAGCAACTCAGCGGTTTATGAACATTTGTTTCTGTTGCCCTGTAGGACAGGGGTATGGACTAACTGAGTCATCTGGAGCTGGAACGATCATGGAAGGTTGGTGTCAGAGCATCCCACTGGGTGCTGTGATCCATGCTGAGCGCTCTGTGCGTATCGTCTTTGACAATCTATTCATTTGGAGTATGCCACCAAATATTAATTGGGGAATCCTGGGAATCACCTATAATAGAATCATAGAATCGTAGAATCGTAAGGGTTGGAAAGGACCTTAAGATCATCTAGTTCCAACCCCCCTGCCATGGGCAGGGACACCTTGCCCTAAACCATGTGGCTCAAGGCTCTGTCCAACCTGGCCTTGAACACTGCCAGGGATGAAGCATCCACAACCTCCCTGGGCAACCCATTCCAGTGCTTCACCACCCTCACTGTAAAGAACTTCTTCCTTATATCTAATCTAAACTTCCTCTGTTTAAGTTTGAACCCATTACCCCTTGTCCTACCACTACAGTCCCTAAGGAAGAGTCCCTCCCCAGCATCCTTGTAGACCCCCTTCAGATACTGGAAGGCTGCTATGAGGTCACCACGCAGCCTTCTCTTCTCCAGGCTTAACAGCCCCAACTTCCTCAGCCTGTCTTCATATGGGAGGTGCTCCAGCCCTCTTATCATCCTCGTGGCCCTCCTCTGGACTCGCTCCAACAGCTCCATGTCCTTTTTATGTTGAGGACACCAGAACTGTACGCAGTACTCCAAGTGGGGTCTCACAAGAGCAGAGTAGAGGGGCAGGATCACCTCCTTCGACCTGCTGGTCACACTTCTTTTGATGCAGCCCAGGATACGGTTGGCTTTCTGGGCTGCAAGTGCACACTGCCGGCTCATGTTAAGCTTTTCGTCAACCAACACCCCCAAGTCCTTTTCTGCAGGGCTGCTCTGAATCTCTTCTCTGCCCAGCCTGTAGCAGTGCCTGGGGTTGCCCCGACCCAGGTGTAGGACCTTGCACTTGGCTTGGTTAAACTTCATAAGGTTGGCATCGGCCCACCTCACAAGCGTGTCAAGGTCCCTCTGGATGGCATCCCTTCCCTCCAGCGTATCAACCGAACCACACAGCTTGGTGTCATCGGCAAACTTGCTGAGGGCGCACTCAATCCCACTGTCCATGTCACCGACAAAGATGTTGAACAGGACCGGTCCCAACACTGATCCCTGAGGGACACCACTCGTTACAGGTTTCCAACTGGTCATCGAGCCATTTACCACAACTCTTTGCGTGCGGCCATCGAGCCAGTTTTTTATCCACCGAGTGGTCCATCTATCAAATTGATGTCTCTCCAATTTAGAGACAAGGATGTCATGTGGGACAGTGTCGAAAGCTTTGCACAAGTCCAGGTAGATGACATCGACTGCTCTGCCGCTGTCCATCAGTTCCGTGGCTCCATCATAGAAGGCCACCAAATTGGTCAGGCAGGATTTCCCCTTAGTGAAGCCATGTTGGCTGTCACCAACCACCTCGTTGTTTTTCATGTGCCTTAGCATGTTTTCCAGGAGAAACTGTTCCAAGATTTTGCCAGGCACAGAGGTGAGACTGACTGGTCTGTAGTTCCCTGGGTCTTCCATCTTCCCCTTCTTGAAAATGGGGGTTATATTACCCTTCTTCCAGTCATTGGGAACTTCACCTGACTGCCAGGATTTTTCGAATATGATGGACAGTGGCTTAGCAACTTCATTCGCCAGCTCCTTCAGGACCCGTGGATGGATTTCATCAGGTCCCATGGACTTGTGCACGTTCAAGTTCTTAAGATGGTCTCGAACCTGATCCTCTCCTACAGTGGGCCTAAGGTCTTCGTTCTCACAGTCCCTGCATTTGCTTTCCAAGACTTGGGTTGTGTGGTCAGAGCATTTGCTGGTGAAGACTGAGGCAAAGAAGTCATTAAGAACCTCAGCCTTCTCCAAATCCATGGTAGCCAGTTCTCCTGATAGCTTCTGGAGAGGGCCTACATTGTCCCTAGCCTGTCTTTTATTTGCTACATATCTATAGAATCCTTTCCTGTTATCTTTTACATCCCTTGCCAAACTTAATTCTAGCTGGGCCTTAGCTTTCCTAACCTGGTCCCTAGCTTCTCGGGCAATGCTCCTGTATTCTTCCCAGGCCGCCTGTCCTTGCTTCCACCTTCTATAAGCTTCTTTTTTCCCTCTAAGTTTCCTCAGCAGCTCCTTGTCCATCCATGGAGGTCTCCTGGCCCTCCTGCTGCACTTTCTTCTAGTCGGGATGCAACACTCTTGAGCACGTAGCAGGTGATCCTTGAATATCAGCCAGCAGTCTTGGGCCCCCCTGCCCTCTAGGACTGTATCCCATGAAACCTTACTAAGGAGGTTCCTGAAGAGGTCAAAGTCTGCTTTCTTGAAGTCCAGGGCAGTGAGCTTGCTGCATGCTCTTCTCACCGTCCTGAGGATCTCAAACTCAACCATCTCGTGATCACTAGAGCCAAGGCTGCCCTGGAGCGTTACATTTCCAACCAGTCCCTCCCTGTTGGTGAGCACAAGGTCCAGCATGGCACCTCTCCTCGTCGGCTCCTCTACTGCTTGAAAGAGGAAGTTGTCTTCCACACAATTAAGGAACCTCCTGGATTGCTTGTGCCGGGCCGTACCGTCCCTCCAACAGATGTCAGGATGGTTGAAGTCCCCCATGAGGACCAGGGCGTGCGAGCGTGAGGCTGCTCCTATCTGTCTGTAGAGCGCTTCATCCACAGAGTCCTCTTGATCAGGCGGCCTGTAACAGATCCCCACCGTAATGTCCCCTGTTGCTGTTTTCCCTTTGATCCTGACCCACAAACACTCTGTTACCTCATCACCCATCCCCAGACAGAGTTCCATACTCTCTAGCCTATCACTGACATAGATAGCAACGCCCCCTCCCCGTCTGCCTGGCCTGTCTTTTCTAAACAGCCTGTAACCTTCCATTCCGACATTCCAGTCATAGGAGCCATCCCACCATGTTTCTGTGATACCAATGACATCATATTCCCATAACCTTGCACACATCTCTAATTCCTCTTGCTTGTTCCCCATACTACGGGCGTTTGTATAGAGGCACCTTAGCCGAGCTCCAAATGAAGCCAACTCAATGGCTGGGACAGCTGGAACATCTCTACATCTCTCCAAGCACTTATTACAGGTGCTGGCAACTGACCAGGAATGTTGGGATGGATCAATGCTCCCCTCCCCCAACACATCTAGTTTAAAGCTTTCCTGACCAGCCTGGCAAGCCTCCTACCAAAACAGCTCTTCCCCTTCTTTGTCAGACCAGCTCCACCAGCCTCCAGTAGATCTGGCCTCCCAAATGGAGCCCCATGTTCTAAATAGCCAAACCCCTGACTATGGCACCAGCTTTCTAACCATTTATTAACCTGCCAGACACGCCTAGCTTTTTTAAGGTCCTCCCCTTTGGCCTGGAGAATCGATGAAAAAACTATCTGAGCTCCAGAGCCCTTAACCACCTCTCCCAGGGCTCTGTAGTCCTTCTTAATGTCCTCCAGGCAACTGCTGTCTATATCTCTAGCACCCACATGGACGACTAGAAGGGGGTAATAGTCAGCAGGACTTACTAGAGCAGGCAGCCTCTCAGCAACATCCCTGATCCGAGCCCCCGGCAGGCAACACACCTCCCTCGAGACTGGATCAGGCCGGCAGATGAGCGCCTCTGTGCCTTTCAAAGTAGAGTCCCCTACTACTATGACCCTCCTCTTTTTCCTGGAGGCACCAGTAGTGATCCTCTTTACTGGTGCATCAGCAGGGTGCTCATTAGGTGTGGTGGGTGCTTTCTCATTAGCCTCCTGCAGAACCGCAAAGCAGTAGGAGTACTCATTTTGACACATTGTGCTAAAGCTGGTGACTTACATATAAAAAACGTTCTCATTTGTAATAGAGAAACCCCTAATAGTGTGAATGGGATCTTGGCAGTATTGCACTTAGCAGTTGAACTGAATAAATTATTTTGAGATTTTGGAAAATTAAAAAATGGAATGCAAAAGCCTGCACCAGATTTTAATTTCATATCATAGAACTTAATGGTTTCAGTAAAGTGGAACCGTAGTACAAATGATGAGTCTCCAGTGGTGCTCTTTCAGGAAGGTGCCTAGAGGCAGAAGTATTTGGGAATGAGACTTCAGGAAAGTGAATCAAAATACAGAATCCCTGAATTGTTATAAAATATTGCTACTTATCTTAGAGTCCTGCGAACACTATTTAAAGCTGTTGTGCCACTTCCGAAGTGTGATCCACGTGGATAGCTTACTGTGTTGATATGACTGGAAGTATCTGTAAATACAGCAATCTGTTGTCTTTGCAGGATAAGAATTTTATCTGCGTTACCTTGATAGATCCATTGCTTTTTGTGGGGAATTTTTGTTCTATGAATTAGAGTTTAGAAATAAATAACAGTTAATTTTCACTAAATAAGATGCATGATGACAAAGACTTTTTCTTTTACTCTGTTTTTTCTTTGTTTTGGGTGTGTTTTTTCCTGAAAAATGCTTTTTTAAATTTTAGTTTGGGACTACACTACAGGGAGAGTGGGAGCACCTTTGGTCTGTTGTGAAATCAAGTTAATGAACTGGGAAGAAGGTGAGAATTTCTGTATGTGATTTAATTATAGTGTGTTTATAAGAACTTTATATAGCTATTTTTCTGTTGGGCTTTGCTCAGTAGTAGTAATTAGAAGTCTATTTCTTGGCATTTTAATTTTTAAAGGCTACTTTTACCTATGAAAGTTTGAACTTGGGAGAGAAAAAAAGGTAAAATAAATTCCTTAGTGGTTTTTAAACTTAAAATGTCTAGACAGAGCAATCGACGTGAATGGCCTTTTGCCTAGGTTGTGTTATGGCTCTCTTTAGCTATACTATTTCTTGTATTCACTGTAATTGTATATGCATATTGTGTAAGTGTATACAGCACTGTACCTCTTTCTGATTTAGATTAGTGTTCTTGCAGGACAGGGTGCAGGTTGTGTATGTTGTGTCTTAGAGGCGCTGGATACAGGAGTCTTCAAGCGAAGTGCATGCATGATACCTGCTGTTGCCATTAAATCATATTAAAATAGTCTTCATAATATTCTTATTAATAAATTCATTTAAAATTGGCATATGGAATGGAAGCTTAAAGGATGCTATACAAAATATATTTAATGAAGTTTGAAATGTATTTATGTTATTTCCTTTCTCTGTAGGCTTTTATGTATTGTAGAGTAGAAAGACTTAATGCTTAAAGGTGTTTGGGGCTAATGTGAAACCTTATAGTTTTTTTTACTTTCCTAAAATATGAGGTGAAATCTATCTTTGGTGGGTTTTTTTGTTGCTTTGTTGTTTTTTTTTATCTTATTCAAGCTTGTATAAAACTTTCAGAGCATGGCAGAATGGTTGCATAGAATTGAAACTGAACTAGAGGCAAGTGAATTTAGGCAAGTGGTAACTTTGTCTAAGGACTTAGTAAGGTTCTTAGTTTAGTTCTATATTTAAATTGTAAAAATAATAGGATCTTTGCTTTGGAATTTTTTTCAATTCTTGTTAACCCATACATTTAGGTGGATATTACAACACTGATAAACCATATCCTAGAGGTGAGATTCTTATCGGAGGGCCAAATGTGACTGTGGGCTACTACAAAAATGAAGTACGAACCAAAAAAGATTTCTCTGTTGATGAGAATGGGCAGAGGTGGCTCCATACTGGCGACATCGGAGAGTTTCATCAAGATGGATGTCTAAAAATTATTGGTGAGTTAATAAATCCAGGTGAATGTAATTCTGATTCTGCTAAATACTGCACTTACCCCCCCAGAATCTCCATATCTTGGCATGCAGTCTAAAGCCCTACCATGTGTCCCAGGGAAATTCTGATATGTTAACATACTTGACTGTGTGCTTTAAAAGCTGATTTTTGAAACAACTGCTTGCTTTTAAGACAGTCTTGACTCCTCTCTGTTAGTGAGACTACGTATTAATTAGAGACTTAATTATAGGCTAATTGAGCTAGATGAGCTGCTTTAGATTTTATAATTTTGTAACTGGAATTTGATTCATTGAAAAGACTCTTTTGATGATATGCGCTCAGGAATTAAGTAAGCCTTTTTCTAATCTTGTTATTCTTTTTAATATCTAGGAGAAAAATATACTGAGGTAAAGGTGTTATGCATGTCTGTGATAGGCTCATAATCCTTTGACACCTGTAGGCACAAAAATGGTGCCATATAAACTACGAGGTGTGTCTCTTGAAGGCAGCGGGATGATTCAGGATGCTCTTTAGTCCTGAAAACTAAACATATTTGGCTTATTGCATCAGAAAAATCTTATGTCCCATTGCAGCTGTCTTGCACTGGTCAGACCAGTCAGCTGCGAAACTACTGTGCTTGATTGCACAAAGCAGCATCAAAATACACAGTGAAGGAGAGGTACTCCTGGTTGCCCTCACAGCTAGGTGGGTAAGGCCCCCTTACCCACCTTATCCTAGTGACTTTTGCCACCTTTGGGCTGTCTACAATAAGATCAAGTAATTTGGCCTTAAGTTTCAGTTCCTATTGTTGTCTTTCAAGTTACAGGTGACAGTTGCTCTTTGAATGCAGATTTAGCCTGGTAATAAATAGCAAAATGTCACCAAATAGTGCATCTCCTGCCTTAAGCATCTGGACCAGACAGCACAAAATGTGTTTTCAGCCAAACACTGGCTTTTGCGTAGTCCTAGTAGTCTTCCATTCACATGATAGTGCTGTCACAGAGGAAATGCTTTTTCTAAAGGCACAAAATGCATGGAATTGAAGCATGTCTCATTTTTATATGAGGGAAAGTTTGATAAAATGCAAAGCCTGGAAACCTGGTATTAAATGCTTCTGATACATTCACCAAATGTGAGTCACCTTTTGGCTTTTATACATACATTTCAGAAAAGAATAAAATCAGTGTCTAAAATATTCTATAATTAACATTTAATTCCTGTTTTTCTTCAATAGATCGTAAAAAAGATCTTGTAAAACTCCAGGCAGGAGAATATGTTTCTCTTGGCAAAGTAGAAGCAGCTCTAAAGAATCTTCCACTGGTAGATAATATTTGTGCATATGCAAGCAGGTAAGAGGCAGCTGATATTTTATCATTGCTGTATTCTTTGTCCTACTGAAGCTATAAGCAAATTTTTTTCCACTCAATGTGTGGAACTTTTTAAACCATTTGAGAAATTATTTTACTTGTAATACAATGGAATAACTTCATCAAAACTAAAACATCTGATATGTATGTTTTTATTTTTCCTTTCCCGTTTTTTCCATCATTCATTAGAAAATGCCAAGAATTAGTGTCTTTTTCCTTTTCCTCACTCTGAAAAGCAGCTAAGCTGTGACTGCATTCATAACAGATCACTCAAGCACTTAGTAGATGATTACCTATAGAAGCCCTAGGACACCTTGTTCCTTGCTGTATTTAGCTGTGATGTGTTCTACAGAGGAAGGTGGGGGGAACACCAACAGCCCAGAAGCTGGCTTGTATATTATAAGTGCTTTTCTTTAACACCAGTAGAAGCTTTGCAGCTTGAGAGAAAACAGTCTGTAAATACTTTGCAAACACACATTTAATAAACGATCAGATGTCCTTTCTATTTACTTTCTACATTTACTAATGAGTTAGGCATGTAAGGACTCATAAAGTCTTAAGTTTCTATTTCTAGAATTCCCTACCTATGCATGATATAAACTTAAACATATGAATATACTTCAGGTGATCCTTGTTTCCTGTTGTCATTTTGATGTTTGGAAAGTCATTTTGGAGTTTATGAACAATCAGAAATATTCTGATTTCCAGTATGGCCAAAAAAAGCCCCACTTGATAACTTTGAAAGAGGCCAGGACAAGCATACCAGAGAATTGCTCGCTAGTAATAAATAGAAAATTAACTTTTGGTTTGTTCACCTGGTTCTCTGTGGTATTTCTTGTGTTAACTCATGATAGTCATCCTATAACTTTGTTCTGTAACTTCAGTTTTGATAGTTGTGGTTCAATAGTCTAACATGCGTTGGGCACACCACTGCTGAGGAAAGTTCTGTTATATTAAGCTTTATTTGTGGTTTTGACCCCCTGGGCGAGTCTCGTGTTTGCTTGCTTTGACTGCCTGAGGTTGGTATGTGCCTGTTCTGAGCGCCCTCTCTGGAGAAAGAAGTTTCTAAAGGTGGTGATTTTTGCTGTTCTAGAATTGAAATTCACTATTGAAATTGTATTATCATATTTTGTGTTAATTTTGTCAGGCCAACGTAACATTGGAGGCTAAAATGTACTTGTCGGACAGGCACTTGTCTCTGACAGTCTGTCTCTTGTATTACCTAAAAATAGGAAAACTTAGGAGCAATCTTTAAAGGTAATATACTGAGTTCAAGTACATTCCAGATTGGTTTTTCTGATGCTGTTATATTTCTTCTTAATGCTTTCATGTGTGTGATTTGGCATAAGTAGCCATGTACTACAGATTCTCTGTATGATTGTCCATATGCACATTTCATTGTGGGTATATACTCAACTCAGCAAGTGTGAGCTTGGAGGCTTTTTGTTAGCAGTGCCTATGACCTTTCTTATATCCTGTCTCTCCTTATACTTTTGCCTGGGCAGCAATCTCATATGCAAGAGGAGTCCATTTGTAGCTGTTCTGTCATCTCCCACATGCAAAAGGACAAGGAAGACAGACTTCTAGGAGCGGATTATATCTGTGATTTGACCTTAGATCTTGGGGTGCAAAGCTCCTCCGAACATGGTAGTAGGGAATCAGAAGTGTTTGCATGGTGTTGCTGCTTCAAAAGCTATATTAATTGACTACTTCAGATAAAATAGTGAGATAAGAAATAAAGTGCTTGCTGAAAGAAATCATGGTTAGAGCTCCTTCAGAGGAGACTCCTACTGCTTTATCAGCACTTTGCCTATCCAGGACGTGTTCAGTGGGTTTCAAGTGTAATGTCAAGAAAATGAGTAGTTCAGTACCAGAGGAATGAGCAAACATGGCAAAAAACCCAAGGGAGTTCTCAACATGAAACTCAAGGAGAGCTGATAAGGACCAGACTTTACAGAATGGAAATGGTGATATCAACATGTAGTGTCATTGAGTATGTCTCTTATCAAAGGTCTGAGGGTTGTACTTGGGTAGGATCTCAAGCACAGGAGGGGAATGAGGATGCCTCGTGTAGGAGAGATGTTTTAGCAAAATCTCTTGGCATGGAGGAGATGACTAAGGAGGTCCTGAGCACCAAATTCTGATAACTTCTTCCTTTGTGCTGTTATGACCCCTAAGACTGAAGATGTTAGCAAATTCAAAAGATCTGCAGAAGGAACAGTAACAGAGAGGGAAGTAGCTGCTCCAGAGAGATCATGTGGTCTTCAGGGTACTTCTCAAGACAAACTGCTTTAGCATTTGAACTGCAACAAGTGAGGATTTAACTTACAAGTACAGAATGAAAAGCTACACGTTCCAGGAGCTGTGAGTGCCAAGGTGCTCTTTCCAGGAAGAAGCATAGTTGGATGAAACACTTTGTCCAGAGGAAGTATGCTTTTACTCAAGAGGCTGAATTTTAGATGAACCTAGAGTTTAAGGCTTACCCTCAAACTGGTAACTTTTATATACTGTTTATCCCTGGAGACACTGGTGATGCCGCTGGACACAACCTTAAGCATGTCAAAAGACTATGGGTACTGACAATGAGAAAGTTCCAGAGTCCTTTGTGTTCTGGATGCCTTCATGCATAATACATACGTTATAGAGTAGATCCTAGATGAAGTTACAAGGTTCAGTACAGAGTATAGCACAAGTCGGGGGGATGTGTGTGGGCAGAATTAGAGGCAAAGACAAGGTGAGATGCAAGCAGTGATACTGAGGCTAATATGAAGTATTTCTCTAAGTATATTCCTAGTGAAAAATGGAAACGGTTCTGAGTCAGCCTCCAGGCAAAGCTTGTTGACAGATGATGCCAGGGAAGCCTGTGTTTGTAATGGACTTGGTGCAGTCTTCACAGCTACTGTCAGATCATCATTCAACTCATACCAGTAACAAAGGAGAAAGTTGCGATGTGCGGTAACCAAAAGGGTATTTAATATTTAGAGTTAGTATTTTAAAATTATCTTGGAGACCTTAAAGGATAAACTAAAGTGTCTTCATTCTTCATACCAGGTTTAAAGTTCTGTATTTTGCATTAATGATCTGTCTGGTGAAAAAGAGAGCTGAAAAGTTTTAATAAATCTGTAGATGGTTAAGGTGGAACAGAACCAAAGGTATAGTGGAGGACAGCATTAGAATACAGAGCAAGTTTGACTAGATAGAGATTTGCTTGAAAACAGCAAAAGCAGTCAGTTTGGAGAGGAAATGTAAATTATACTTACACCTAAATAAACTGCAAAAATACAGGATGAGGACCACCAGCTGCTAGCAGTTCTGCAGGAGCTGACATGAGTCAACAAGTGCCATGCCGTTATAAGAAGGTAAATAATATGGCAGAGTCAGATTTATAGCCTACAAGATGCACAATGATCTTTTTGCCAAGCATTAAAGGGTCTGAGTTCCACATGCAACGCTTCAGAAAAGGTGGACCTCTTGAAAAGAGTCCAAGAGAAAAATGGGAACATCTGGACAGAGGTCTGTGATACATGAGTTGAGAAGGTCATTGCTTAAATTCCTAAATTTAAGAAAGGAAGGGAAGACTAGAAAGGTGAGAAGGAAAAAAAAGTAGCAATGAATGAATAAATGGCTTCTGTGTAAAAGAGAGGAATATCTTGCTACTGGCTGTATGAAAAATACCACTGATGTGAGCTGCACAGAGGAAGAGTTGGGAATAGTCAGCAGGAACAGGTTACCAGTGCTAAGAATAAGGAAGCATTGCTGTTAGAGTTTGCCTGATGTTTAAGAATGCATTAGACAAACATCTGTTATATGTCGTTGACTTTGCTTAAAGGTAGGCAAATGAGTTTAGATGATTTTCTGAGATTGCTTTCAGCTCTCTGATTCTGCCATGTGAGGTTCTCATTTTCCTTGAACTTTACACCATCTGGAAGATCTTGAATACCTATTTCAGGGCAAATTGTTTCAGTGTTCTTCGAAGACTTTTGAGATCACAGCTTCGTATGTGCTAGGCATATCAGGAGCAGACAAAGGTTACCAACAGTAGAGTGAGCGTATGGACAATCACGTGAAAGAGAAGTCACTGCCTTTACAGACACAGGCTTTCTTTGAGATGTGTTGTGCATATGCTCATTCCACAACCTGCTCCCCAACCCCTCTTCACTGCAGTCCTCTACTCCTCTACAGTAACTGGATTCTGCAGTTGAGAGGAAACTGAGGTAGGGAAGCCGCACACCAGTCTTCATACCGGGATGCAAAACATGAGAGGCAGGGCGCATTGACATCGTATGGGTACTGCTTCCCCAAAGCTTTGAGCATGAGACACAGTGGAATATGCATATGGACAGCACACCTTGAAGCAATCCAGTTGCTGTAAGGTAAGTAGCTTCTCTTTCTACTTATTTTTAAGCAGGCAAAGGTGATTTGTGTACTATTTGAGAAAGATTATCAGGTGAACAAAAGCCAACTGTTAAGAGCAATATCTCTGTGTTAACTGCAGACCCTCCAACTTGAAATGTTATTTTTGAAGACTTGCTAACTTTACAAATTTCATATTAAAGTACATTATATTTCTCAGCTTCCATTCTTATGTCATTGGATTTGTTGTGCCAAATCAAAAGGAGCTTGCAGAACTAGCTCGAAAGAAAGGATTTAAAGGAACCTGGGAAGAGATCTGTAGCAGTCCTGAGATGGAAAAAGAGGTACTGAAGGTGCTAGCTGAGGCTGCCATGGCAGGTGAGTAGCTGGGCAGATAGTATGAACCTTGTGGACTGTAATGTCTGTGAAACAGATAAGCATAGGCCTAAAAATATTTCCTTGAGCATGTATATTTCATAAAACATGTATGAAGTTCTGAGAGATTGGTCTGTGTGAGTCTAGTGCTCTTTAAGATGTCCTGTAGTAGCTTTTTGTCCGTAGCTGCTTGCCCAAAATAATGTGGGTCACCTGTAGATCCATGTGTGTTGGGGATCATACAGTCTGACGTGCTACATACCTATGCATAGTTGAAATAAGCCCATGATGACAGGGGCTGTCCTAGCTTCCAGTGATGTGCATCTGAGGGATTTCCTGAACTGAAAGCAGTATCTTTGTAGTTAAGAAGTTTCAATAGACTTTTCTTCTATTAACTCTTCTAGTTGCGTTTTAAAGTTACGTAAATATTCTGTATCAGTGGCAGAGTTGCACAGCTCAGCTGTGTTCATGTGAAGAAATGCCTCTTGTTTGTTTTAACTCTGCCATCTGCTAGTTCAGTTTCCTTCTGCTGAGCTTGTATATGGGAAGTTGCAGTGAAGAGTCACAATGGTAGTTGTGATTTCCCTCCCCCCATTGTCTGTTACTCTTCCCCTCTCAGCTGTATCTTTTTTCATGCTAATTGATCATAGTCTATTTAGCTGTGCTGGTGTAGAATTAAACAGTGGCACAGTGATATTTTGTCCTTTCATAATAATTTCTGTCTCGTTTTTTGCTTTTGATCATTACTAAGCACTGAGCTTTTTTCATAAAGCTGTTGCTTATGACGTCAATGGTTTTTTTGGTTGGTTTTTTTTTGTTTTTAAACGATCATTGTCAAATTTGGGTTTTGTATGCATTCGTTTTTACACTTTTATGCAATGAATGTTTTCTGCTGTGTGTTTTGCACTTACTTGGGATCACGATGTCCTCCTGCACATCTTTGCAGTTCGTCCCCATCTTTTCTACCGTGGATAACATCATACTTCCAACAATCTTCATCTTGTTAATCTTCGTCTCTCCTCCATATTACTTATATTAAACTTCATGATAAGTGTATTTGCAGACTTCTGTTACAGGAGCGTACTCTTATGAGGCATGCAGTCTCAGTACTGCAGCAGACTTCTTTTTTCCTTTCCCCATGTCTCCAATCCTTTTTTCTTCACTATATGGAGCATATGGGCAAAGTCATTCTAAGAAGCTGTGGAGATGGAGAGCATGTACAATGTCACTTTCCTCTTTTTTGTGAAGCAGTAACTATTCTAAAGAGAATTAAATGTTAAATTCATGAAATGGAATACTTGATTTAATCCTGAGTCATTTTTACATGTTTTGTTACTTCATATTTGGTTTTTATTTCTGTCTGGTATCATAGGCTTTACTTTTAAGGTAATTTAATGAGTTTTAGTGCTAAATTGCAAAAAAACCCCACCAAACCCAAGCCCAATGATTTAATGTCAAGGAGAGTAAAGGCACAGGAAAATCTAATAATGGCAGGTAGCACAGGATAATTTTACATTTGTGGCAGTTTTTCTAACCAGAAAATAATTTTTTATTCTGCCCATCTGATAACGTTTTTAGTCATTTGCTTTTCTATTTTTCTATTTGGTTTTTTTTCCTATTATGTCTGAAAGCATAGCAGTAACTCTTGGAAACGATAGTGGTTTATGCTAAAGGTGTACCATGCAGAGCACTATTCTGTTTCAGTAAGGGGAACAATTTAGGACTATCAGGGAAAAAAAAAAAACCCCAAAACAAACCAACCAGCTGTATTTTCAAGCTTAAGTAGTATGGTTTTTAAGACTATCTCCAGAAGATGGGTATTATAACACTGATACAGCAGTGTATGTTTTGAGGCTGTCACTTCCATGCAGTGAGGCTTTTCTGAAGTTGGGGAACAGCACGGGTACCCAAACAGCTGGGGTTTATGTCTATTTCTCTGGAAACTGGAGAGCAGTTACTGATGGACCCTGTCACTCTGCCTGTGACCCACGCAGGCTTGCAAAGCTAACCATGGCGGGTTTGAGGAACACTTCATTTATGTCACGTGCTTTTCTGTGTGAGAATACAGTTTTTCCTTTTGTGCTTTTAACTGTAGAAGCATGCTACAATTAAATACATCTATGTTTTGTATTTTTACAGCTAATCTGGAGAAGTTTGAAATACCAGTAAAAATCCGTCTGAGCCCTGATCCTTGGACCCCTGAGACTGGTCTAGTGACAGATGCGTTCAAGCTAAAACGCAAAGAGCTCACGGCATACTATCAGATGGACATTGATCGATTGTATGGAAAAAATGTAAAATAATTCTTTTTTTCTGCACCACTTTGCTACAGTCAGCTTGGATCAAATAGGAAATACTTGAATTGCCTGTCTCAACACTTGAGATCAACACAGGAAACCACCATTTCTCATTTTCAGCTTAAACCATTATTTCTGATAACATCACCCTGATGACTGGCAACTTTAGTAAAATGCTATGGCAGCAAACCTGCGTCTGTCTCCTTTTTTCCAGAGTTCTCTGCTACCTTGTCAGTCTGTGGATTTTCCCCAAGTCTTTTCGGGAAACCATGATTCTGAAGCCTCAAGTTTTTAAACATTTATAAATCCTGTATAATGTTTTATTTGTATCTTTAAAATTTGGATGTATATAAAGAGAACTTGGCTATATAAGGAATGGTTATACTGGGGGCCTTTTTTTACCTAATTATTTAAAGATAAGAAGGTATTGATGTTGTGACATTATGTACCTTGAAAATGCTTGTAACAAGGTCATTGTCAAACAGAGGACCGTGTTATTTGCTGCTGTGCTATTTTTCTGTGTGAATCTGAGGGAGAAAATGTTTGACACTCCAGCTTTCTGTAATACAGCTCTAATATGTGCCTAGTGGTTACCTTTATTTTTATCTGAAAATGAAAAGATGGTCATGGCACAGCTCTGCATAAAGGCAGGTACTCTTGCAGGTGTTAGTTGATGCTTGTTTAATACAAAAGATGCTATTAACACAGCAGAAGTTAAACCTAAGAAGAATCTCTCAAATACAGAAACTCCTTTTTGACATGGCTCATGACCATTTCATCTAGTAGTTGAATTGTGTAAAGCTAATAAGAACTCTCAGCATTAATTTCACTTAACACTTTGTAAGTTTGACAGTGTCCTCTCCTTTTAGCAGAGGGACTGTAACAACTTTTGTCGTTTCTCATTAGGTTTGGACTTTACACTGGGTTTGCTCTTTCATTGTTTGTGACAGTCTGGCAAAACCCCTGTTCTGCCTAGCTGCAACCCAAATCTTACTGGGGGGATTTTTAAAGTCATAATGACAGTTATGTTCTCAGCTCACACAGTGCCTAGCTGCCCTTTGTGCCATTAAAAATCTCCCTTTAATTCTCTGTTCTTTTATTTATAATTTTTTGCTTTAAAAACAGATACTTGAAGTATTTGTCAGCCAGAGTTATTTGTGTTGCTTGGTTTGTTACCCCCAGTTCTTACCTTGGGAGGGAATTTCAGTTCCTGTTTTACTATAGATATGTGAATATTGTTTGAAAAACTATGGGAGATCTTTTCCTCTTCAGAGAATGTTTAGATTTGTTTCAGATGTGAATTTTATTTTCAAAATATTTCTAGAAAGAATGTTTTAAACAGGGTTACATGAGAATGTGAAAAGGCATACGTCAGTCATCAATTTTTTGGTGGAGCAAATATTAAAATGGCTTTAATTTGGAGATTATTCTTTCATGTGTATCATTTACTCGTACTAAAAATCAGGGTCTTGATGCTCGCTTAGTACCCAGCTATGGTAGTGTGTAGCAATTCTGAATGGCAGAAGCTTTGTTTGTGGGAGGGAGTTCCTGCTGTTAGCATTTATGACATGGGAGCTATGGGAGATGTTTGATATACAAATTTGCATTTTAAAAACTTCTGAAATAGTATTTAACTGCTTTCTATAATCCATTGATCATAGACAGCAGTTTCATAGGAGTTGAAAGTTACCAAGCAGGTTCCTTGTATTTTAATTTTGATGAAATTACAGGGTTTGTGTTGTATTTTATTACATTACCATCTCTCCCACTGCTCATGGATTTCCCCTGCTGCTGTCTGTGAATAACTGTTACCATTTGGTGAGTTTGGGTGTAACTAGTCAAATGGAAATAGAAGCAATAAAAAGAAATCAGAACTGCATTTATGAGATTAATGCCTTGCTATATCATAGATCATAAATTAAAACCTTCTGGCAAATACAGTTAAGACTAATGTTAGAAAATGACTGAAGAATCCAGATTCCAGATGTGGAACTTGCCAAGTCTGTAGGGAAGTGTCACACCATATATTAGACATTACTAATACTTCAGTATGTATCTGTGCTCCATCAACAGGTTCTTAAATAGTTTGCACTCAGAATAGGATGTACATTGTTCACATTTTTTTTTTTGGTGACTATTTTAGTGAAAATGAATAAATTGCAGAAGTACTATGTATATCACTTGGTGCATTGTGCAGCAGATTGAAGAAAATAAATCTGTCTTTGGTTAATTCAGCAATCTGAAGTTAGTATTTTATTCTGCTAAGGGTTTAGATCCACTTTTGGGTAAATTGCATAAAGGAAATTTTGGAATGGTTTGAAAATGGTAGTTTTAATATTTCTTGTAATCCAGTCACAAGATAGGGTTGCAGTCCATCTGTGCATTTGAGTTTACAGTTCAGGGGTTTTATATTTAAAATGGATATCAATATATGTAATTCCTCCTTTAGACATCAGATTTGTTGTGGAAATTTCTCTCTTCTACAGAATATGAAAATAAAGCAGTTCATAAACTTTAGTCTGAACGCTGGAAATAGACTTTAAAATATTTGTATGGGCTTAAAATATTTGAGAGTTTTTTCTTTTGATCTATTAAAAAAGGACTTCACTAGTGCAAAATTCTGAGTACTTCCATGTCCCGTCCCATTAAAGCCACCTGTCCTGTGGGTGCCCATGCTTATCATTAATTGACCAGGCCTATAATGGGATGGTAAGCCACAGCTGCTATTGCTGCTGTTCAGGTGCTGAGCTTCCTTGCTCTGGCAGTCTTAGTCCTGCAGGCTGCTCTGCCTTTCAGGTACTTTGGCTACCACCATATTCGCACTCTGCTCTTGTGTTTGTGAGCAGCAAGATGATTTTAGGGGTGTTTGTTGCAACCCTGCATGGATGCACTACATATCAGCCAGGAATTTACCTGGTGTCTTTCTTTCTTTTACCTTTTTCCTGTGTGTCTTCCCATACCCAGTGTAACAAGAACAGAAGTACCTGCTGGAATGTGTAGCATGTGTCCCAAAGGCTGTGGAGTAAATTAGGAAAAGTGCATAGTTGGAAGTTGTGATCTCGATCACATGGGGGATTTTGTAATGGGAAGAGCTGCAATTTTTTAACAGTCTTTCAAGAGTTCAAACTAAGAACATATACCTCACCTGAGTGGCCCCCAAAAGGGGGGATTTTTAACAAAGCTTTTATATTTATAAACTTCCCAGGACTCTGAATCATTGGAAATTATAACTACTTACTCTGTTGTGAAATTTACATATTTCATTATAAAAAATGACTGACCAAGAAATTCCAAGGATGTTGTGAATATTCTTCAAATTCCCACAATTATTTAAGAATATTTCGGGACTTTAGGCTAAATTCAACGTAGATGTCATAAGTGTTCTTTGCAATGAATAGTATTTCTGGAGCAGGTTAGGAAGTTAAAAAATTACATGCCAAAAGTCCTTGCAAAATTATCGATGCTGCTGCTACTGCAGTTTGCACACAAGCAGGACCATACTTCAGTGAGAAGCTGTGTATCAGCAGTAAAATGTTTTGCTAAAATAAAAGCAAAAAACTATGTGCAGCTAAAACTAAGAATATGATATGTACCTACATCCTACTGGTTTTATAGATAGGATACAGAGACGGGTATGGAATTGAAACCATGCATAAAAAACATCCTGTAAAGCTTGTAAGTTTATGTGGAAATTGCTATAGGACATAAGACTCCTTTGCAATAACCTTTATCCTGCTAAAATTCACAAACTTTTATTCTGTGCTAAAACTACATCTGGGTGGCGCAATGCAGCATTTTTTATTTTTATTAATGTGATGTATTAACTGTTTTGGATTCAGTGTAAAATTGTGTACATCCGTTTCTTCACTGGTAAAAGAGGAACAATCTCCAACTTGCATACACCTTGGACCAGGCTGAAAAGTTAATTGAATGACCAGTTGTATATTATTGAATTGGTTATTTAATGAAAACTCATTTTTAGTGTGATCTTGGTTGTTACTATGAACTGCCTGAACATTGTATATCCTAATTGAGTTATAGTGTATGAATTATTTATTTGTAATTGGATATCATGTTACAAAAATAAAATTAATTTCACAAATCAGGTCCCATACCTCCAGTTTAAGTGGCATTTTGTGTTTCTGTTGTCTGTCTGAGCCTAGATAATTTATGGTTGTAAATTACTGAATTAAAGTCACATCAGTACATGAGTACATGGCTGTTTTAAGAAGGGCGGTGGGTCAGGATAGTTCAAAATGCTGCACTGCCAGGGAAACCTGTTTGATGATGGGCATGTCCGTTTGGTTTGCTCCCTGCCTCACATTGCTGGTAACCCTTTGCAAAAGGCTCTATTCCTGTATTGCTCATCGTTGGTACCTTGGCGGTTTGCTATGTAAACAGCCACGAGCTTGTGTGTTGCAGAGAGTGAATATTCTGGTCGATTACTTGGCCGTTCGTGCTATACAGGTATTGCTGATGTATTTTTCTGTGAATATTGTTGGTAGTGAGTTTGTGTATCTGGACTGGGTGCTGGACCCTTACGTGCTGGGCTTGCTAATTCAGCAATAGAAATGATACCTGATAGAGCCTTTTGAATCTATTATTTCAAGTCTTGTCCAATATTCAAAATAAATGGGACTGTTTCTGGATGAATGCAGGAAACTAGTTATCAGGTTAACCTGGGCTTCCACTACAGGAAAGTTACCATCCTGTTTTGTCTGTTTTATTTGCATATGATCTATTTAGCCCTTTTTTTTAAGAGCACCAGCTATGGTAATACTTTATATAAAGCTGTAAGTTTCTGATATTTCTTTAACTATCTAGGTGCACTGGGACTTACATTTAATGTGTAATTTTCTCTTAAGTTTGCGGGCTGAAGGATCAGACCCCAAAGAGATGTTAGATGCTTGCAGTTGGGCTTCTGAGGGTCTTGAACATTTAAGCTTGAGGTTTTGCTTACAAGCACACAAACCATCACTGGTAATGATCCAACCTGGAGGCATCGCAACTTTACAGATGCCTCTTTTTCTCCTTTTTTTTTTTTTCTTTTGGGGTCTTTACAGGTTCCCCAGATGCCGAGGGTCATAGCGCTGGCTGAATGTCAAGCCTTCCCTGCTGCATAGCTAATACTTATGTGTATCCCTTTCATCAGTCATGAGAAGGCTCCAGCTTCCTCCTGATTTTCAGTTACATTCGAAGTAGTTGTTTGTTGGGTTGTTGTTTTTTTTTTTTCCTTCAAAAATACTGGATTTTTAGACTGAAAACTTTTTTTTTCCCCAGATTGAGGGCAATATGACACACTTTAATTGATTTTCCCCCCTCCCTGCCCTTAGGCATCCATAGCTGCTAAAATGTCTTTAGGGGGCTCTTTAATAAAATAAGAAGTAAACAAGTTATGAACTATTAGAGTAGGTAATTTATTATAGCAACTAATTTCAGAAAGGAGAAATATAACCATTTCAGGAACTTTAGTTTTCAGAAAATACGATGTTAAGGGAGTGATTAAAGAGGCATAGGATCCAAAATAATAGACACAAAATTACAAATGAAAATATTGAAGTCCTATATTATTATTGTTGTCTACAGCAGAAAAGTCTAGGGGGTGGCAGGGAAACTGTGGCTTCGGGGGAGTGTGAAGACAGTGGGAAGCAAGAGAGAAAAATAAAATCAAAAATGCAAACAAACAAAAAACCCAAGAAAAAATACCCAAAAAAACCCCTACCCACAAAAAAAAAAAAAACCCCAACCCCATCCCCAAACCTATGTATATTTTAATACTTAGGAATAATATTTTAAATCTTTTCTGTGTACATACAATTTCTATCTTGGCAAGAAAAGTTAAACCACCTGCTCTTATGTGCACCACATGGTAACAGCTGAGAAATGGCCTTGTAGCCAGGGCACTGCAGATGTGTGGCCAGGCCCTCCTCTTCTAAAAGAGGAGAACACATGAAAGGTGAAGGGTGTGGAAAATTACCACTGTCTTTCCCTAGAAATCATACATATGAAGTGGATTTGTCTGCCCTTGGCAAACTGAGGGAGCAGGTTGATGGGTCGGCCTTTTCTTTGCGCTGGGGAGCCAGTGGTAGAAATACTTACTTTTTGGGAATGAACGAGGTGTATAGTTCTTGCCTACCTTCTGAGGTGCCATTGAAAACTGGGAAATGACCAGATGTTCCTGGTAGAGATAGCTTTAGCATGTGGATAACTGATGTCAAACTGCTGGGCCAGAACTGATGTTGGTGGTCATGTCTAGATGGGATCCAGCTGCTGTGGCTGCAGGAACAGCAAGTAAAGGCAGCTCAAGCCTGTAACTTCAACACCTATAACCTTCAGCAAATAGTGTCTGTAAGATTTGAATCCCAAATTTCATTATATACTGGTTTAAACCAAGCATTTCATTCCTGCTTTACAAGGGAAGCGCTGCTCAGCTTTACCTGCCTTTCTACCTAACTTGAGGATGTTGCATCCTTTGCATAGGGCTGGATGGTTGGACCACTTGTGTCTGTGCATGGTCCTAGATGGGTATCCCCAAACTGCTACCTGGTCCCCAGTGTGAAATAGCTCATAGAAAAGCAAACACCATGTCCCTGGTGGGGCAGGTGGATTCTTTCTGCTGTGAACACAGGTGCCTGAAAGAGTGGTACAGCTGTCCGTAACAACATATTCTTTACATATAGCACCAAAAAGATGCTTTATTTCAGACTGCAGGGTTATGCAGCACTGCTAAGTGCAACAGCAGGAAAAAAGGCACATACCATGTTTTAATCCCTCTTCTGATATGCTCTTTCCCACTTGATTACTTGATTTAGTTTACTTTTTTCTCTAAAACTTTCCGTTAGTGGTAGGGTTGTTTGGGGGGTTGGGTTTTTTTTGTATTGTTTCCCCCGATAATTGAGAGACAGCTTTATGAATGTAAATGGCTTTAACAGAAAAGTTCATGTGGCTTTCCATTGATATGCAATCACAGTAACTGTGTTTGGCAACAGGCCTGGTGGGTGGTGGTTTTAATCCCTCTGAAATGGCAAGATATTGACATAGATGCTTATGTTTCCATAGAGTTTCTGCTACTTCAGGCTCCTACAAAGGGTCAGGAAGGAATTAGAATGATTTTGAAATATTAAGATATTATTAGCAAAAGAGAGTGGCTATTGTATCAAATTCCCATAAAATTAACTGTATCGCAGCCTGGTAAAAGTCCTGGATGCTTAGCTAATTAATAGACTGATTTAGATGTTTACCTTAATGATGCTTATCAGATGCAGTTCATTTTTTTTCTAACGAGGATTTGCATCAGAGATCTTGCTGCAAACTCATTGTTTTTGATATCTTTCCTAGTACCATATGTATCCACAGTTGTTATTAAGGCTGCAGTGTATGAATGATAGGATTTAAGAATGACCTGGAAAGCATCGTTTCTATAATTTGGTGTAGCTGGAAGGCAGGTTGTGGATGTTTAACAAGCTGTAAGGAAACTAGTTGCTAAAACTCATTAAGAATTTCATGTCTCATCAGTTCCCTGGATCTCGCCCATGTTTACTGGGTATTGCTGCCAGGCTGCTTGGAAATGAAACAATTTTGCTTAATTTTGTTTCAATTCAGAACTTGGTCTGTTCCAGCCAAAGTAGTGTAACAAAATCAGCAGGAAGACCGAGAATGCCAGTGAGCAATCTGGCCTATTCAGCACTGCATCCTCTTTCTTCTCCCTTCTTGTCAAAGTCACATAATAGCCATATAAAAACGGGGAGGGGGATGGATTCTTAAGAATAATCTCTGTATCAAAATGGGCTGATAAATTTGTGATTTAGTGCTACTCCAATTGGATATCTGCATGTACACTTACACTCGCTGGCACACACAGGCAAATATTGTGTAGGTGACCTGCAAAAGGGCAGGATTTAGGGCCGGAAAGGTTTGGATTGTCCCTACCTGATGCAGACCAGCATGGAGCTTCTGGAGGATGGTTTCTGCCTACCTGCTTTATGTCTCACCAATGATGATATGAGCAAAACGTGCTAATATTTCTTTAAGAGCCATTTTTATTTGAAGTCTTCATAAACTTGATAAAAATTTCTTTGTAAAGATCTTCCATGTAGTTATTCCTCCATGTGTTTACTAGTGGATTATCGGATGTTTACCAGGAATAACAGGTGATGGGTCTTGTTGTAGGCAATGTTGTTGGTGGGGAGCGATACCCCATGTCTGGCTTCCTTTCAGAGCTAAATCCAAGGAGCTGCTGTTGGCTCTGGATAGCCTAACTTTAGTTTGCTCAAATGTAGTTGTCCTTCCAGTTGCAATTATGGTGTTTCCACTGAGCATGCAGAAAAGTTTCTGTGCCCTCATATGCCCTCCACTACCCCAGTCTGCTTGTTTTGTATTTGCTTCTGTTTATATTCATTGATGTGCCATTGATAATGTCCTTTGCAGTAATTTTCCTAATGTTTTCATAAATAGATGAGATTTGGGACTTTCTCCAGACTTTTTCCCAGTGGTACAGAGGGATACTTGCTTTTAAATATTTTTTCCGTTTCCTCCTGTCAGCTTTATTTTCTGCCAGTAACTTTTCATTACACCAGATCTTTCTGGTGTGGTCTTTTCCATAACTGATGTTTTGTCTTTGTGAATTGTGTTACAGAATTTGGGTGGTAGTAGATGTAGATATAATGGATTGCTTGCAAAAAGGCATGATGCTATCTGTAAATCTTGACCAGCAGAGATTTCTAGATGAAGTTTTTCCTAAAGTCCTGGAACAGTGAGCCCATGACTGTCCTCAGGATCTGTGAATAGCCAGTGCTGCTGGACCGTAGCAATCACTGGTTCAGTGGGAAAAGGAAAACAACAAAAAATAACCAAATTTTACATTATTCTGACACCTTTCTTTCTGCGTTAGTCTAAATGTTCCATAGTTAAAATTAAACAAGGCAGTGAATTGTGATGTGATGTCTTACAGTTTAATTAGCTGCAAGATGCGCTCCTGTGAAAGGACGCTGCCCCCTGCTCCGTTATCCTCTGTGCTGAGAGGGTGTGCAGCTGCCTCCCTCCTCTGCTGACAGCAGCAGCCATGATGGGTTTGATAAACCATTGTGCTTGCCTGTTGCCTTTCGCTACAACAGTAAATACTTGGTTAATCACCTCCTGAACCCCTCATGAGCTGGTTAGCTCCCTGAGCGCACAGGGAGAAGATGCTGCACCGTGCTCCTGCGGACCTGCTGGCTTTCCCAGCTTATGGCTTTCTCTTAGCCTGCGTATTTTTAACTCAGAGACCTTTGCTGCTCCCAGCACTGTCATACATCTATCACAGAGTGCAGGACTAACGTGCCTCCTTTTTTCCTGCCCTGAGCCTGTCCCAGCTGGGACTGTCCTGCTGCGCCCAGGCCCTTGGCAGTGGTACCAGTCTGCCGGCACCCGGCTCCCGCTTTTCCACTGAATATTGCTGTACAGTACGTATGTAAGAAGGGGCACAGCAAGCAGAGGGCAGTCTAGCTTTATCTCTGTCAGCTGAAGTGGGCTGTTCAGCAGGAACAGGCAGCCTCGGGCACAGGAGGCTGGCTGAGCTGGGCAAGAGGCTTTCCCTGCTCCTGGGCCAGTGTGCCAAGGTGTGATGCCAGCCCAGCTCTCCTCCTCATGGAGCTCCCGCGGGTGAGCCGGAGGGCTGCTGGCAAGGCTGCTGTGTCCTCAGATGCCATCATGGGAAATTAATGCTCAGCAAGTACCTAAAGCCCATGTTTATCAGCCTGCTACGTGTCTTGTGGCCGCCTATGCAGGGCACATGTGATGAGCTGTGCTGACACCAGTGTTTCACTGTGCTGGACTCTGTTCTCATGAAAAGCCCTTTTGGCTTCAGCCATGCTCTTCCCCTGGCCTGTGGCACTTGCGGCATGGGCTGGAGGTGCTGCTGGTGTCTGCAAAGGCAGCCAGGGACTCAAACGGCCTTGCAGCCTCCTCTGTGAATCACAGATCCTGGGAGAAGAAGCTGCTGATATATCCCTGATAGGAGCTGCTATTGCCATCTCTACATAAAGATCTCTTTCTTCCTCTAGCCAAAAATGGTATATAGGGAGAATTGCTGTGCTCCGAGTCTCTGGGCCTGCTGTCACAGGGTGCAGTTTATTTGAATTACTGTAATGTGACAGGCTTGTGGACAAATTGGAAAACATCAGGTAGGCAAAAAATGTTAAATTGTTAAGTCGTAATAAGTAGCCAGCATATGGTGTTAAACCAGACACTGCACCCCATTCTTTCTTTCAGAGCTTCCCTCTGTTTTCCACAATGGAGAATATGACTAAATAAACTTTTCAATATTTATAATTAGATTGGCCACAGAATCAGCCACAGATTTTGTTCTGTTTAGTGGGTGGTGGTTTTTGGGGTTTTTTTTTGTTTGTTTGTTTCTTTCTTTCTTTAAAAAAACAAAGAGCTAGCAGAAGAGGGGACTTACCCTGTTTTAAGCAGCTTTGAAATTACCCACCCTGACAGAGCTCTCTGAAGGGAAGGGTTGGCCAAAGTGCAAGAAGAAATGTATTTTATTTACATCATCTCTTTTCCTTAGAGAAGGAGAAGCTGAAATACTCTGAAGAGCAGAGAAACGTGTCTAATCCTACCTGCTGGGCATGTGCTTTGAGACCCCCCGTGTGCCCCTGCCCTGACCCAGGGACTTGTGTGGGGCTTGGCTGAGGCCAGGGCTGCCCCAAGCAAGCGTGGGGACACCCGCAAGAGCAGTGCTGAGCCTGGGCTGAGCCTCACTGGGGCTTGCAGACATCGTGCCCCTCACAGCTCGCAGCAAGGGGAGCTGCAGGGCTGGGGCACTGGAAGGCTCTTGGGGGACGGAGGGGAGCAGAACAGCTCTGCTCATTTGGTGCTGCTCACGGGCATTTGTGTATCATGAGACAAAACCCCCATCCCGGTACTATCACTAGCAAACACTGAGCCATCAGGAACATGTCACATTCTCTCTGTGTTTCAGAGCTGCTCAACACCTGACGGTAGCTGTGGCATTTTGTGGAGCTGCCACACAGAATCGCTCATGTCTCGAGTGCCTTTTGGAACTGGTGTCGTTAGCAACAGCAGCCACAGCAATGGATGTTGTGGGGTAACTGGTTTGGGGGAGAAATCTGCAATGTTGGCTTTTCCCCTTGCACATGGAATGCAGCTTCATGGTGGTTTTTGAAAACTTTTACTTTAAATAATAGAAATTAAACACAAAGAGTTAACAGTAAGAGTTCTCTATTTGATGCGGCTGAAGGAGAGGTAGGTAGGTAACTTACTGGCCCTGTTGCAGGGGTGACCAGCAGGCAGGAGGAGGGGAGCACCTTTGGGCAGTGCACACCCAGCCAGTACTGCTGCGGTACCTGGTGCTGCCGCCTGACAGTGGCTTTATCCACTGTGCAGGGAGCAACACGCTGCTCCGTGGGCTCAGCCTCACTCGGAGGTGGGGGGTGCCCATGCACAGGCCTTGCCTGCATGCACGGTGGGGTTTGCTGCTGAAAGCAGAGGCTGTGCTGGCATTTCAGACCCCAGAAGCCTCATACCTGCATGTGCCAGGAATGGTTTCACAGATTGAGCTGTCTGGATGGGGTTTAGGGCTCAGGCCAGCCTGGGATAATTGAAAACTGCGCTCCAACAATTCTAAACATTTGGATTCCAGTCATTTTCATCTGTTTGTTTATTTACCTTTTCAAGAAAGCTCCAATAGTACTCAGAACAGTTTTATTGTGCTAGAAATTTCTAGCCCACTGTGATTTGCAGGTTCTTGTGCTGATTCAGTGCAGCGAAGCCTTAGAAAGTCTATTCAAGACCGCAGGCTGACACCATTTCATGCTTCCTTTCCCACCTTGGGCTGAGACTACAGTGTGCTCCCTGCTTCTTTCAACTTCTGTTTAATTAAGTTTTATTTTTAAAAGTGTTTGGTTGTTTCTCTCCCCCACTCTCTTATTTTCCTCTTTGCATCCGTCCATGTCTCCAGGTTTCCTATGGCAGGCCTTTCGTCTTCCTGGTCTGGCTGCAGCCAGCCACGTTGCCAGTGTCGCAGGGAACGTGGGTGCTGGATGGACTCCCGATCCTCTCTTTTCAAGGAGTTTGCCCGTGTGTTTGCCCTCCATCACTGCTGAGGGTGGCTGCATGCAGCAACACCAGCCTTCTGGCAGGGAGAGCAGAACCGTGGTGTGCTTCCCCATCCCAAGTGCTGTGGTCCATGTCACTACATGCAGGCAGCTGCTGAGTAAGGACTTGCACAAAGCCTAGAAAGGCAAAAGGAGCTTTTCCTCCTGACATCAGGAGCCTTTGGATTAAGCTCTGTAAGGGCTCATTACTCGAAAATAGTGACTTTATACGGTGAAGAACACTGCTGTGGTAACCTTAGCAGAGGCTTCAGAAAATTATACCCAGCTTCCACTGTTTGATAGTTCAGCTTTGGTTTTCATCCCAGCTCCACTTAAGAAACCCATTAGCGTCTTATTTGCCCTATTTTTTTCCTCCTGTGTTTTTCTGATTTAGTTGCCAAAACCTTTCTCATAGTTTTTTGAGACAGATAGCTTTAAAGATTGATACAGCTCTAATGCTTGTAGTGCCTCCACATCTGGTATGTTACCTATAACTTATAAATCTCTTAAATTTGGGAAGCACATGTCAACTGCAGCAAAACACTTTCTGTATTAACCGAACAGACAGAACTCATGTCAATGTTGTTTCATAACTGTTGTGAAACTTTAATTCTCTTCATTACCCCCTCTCTTAATCTGCTGGTCCATTTTATTCTGGAGCTGATGTCTCAAGACATCTCTGGGAGTTTTTTGATGTGCTCAGGCTTTGCTTCTGGAGGTGGCTGCAGAGGCAGAAGCTGTGGGCTGGAGCAGCCCAGCTCCTCTGCAGCAGCAAAGGCTGCCTGCCTTAGTTCAGCATCACACAACAGTGTGAGACGCTGGAGAGATCAGCAAATAAGTATCATGGAGCCCCTTGACACCGCAGCTCCTCTGGGAGGGAATCAGTAACTCAGCACGTGAGGCTGGGATAACGTGAATTATTGGGGTTTTTATTTCCCAGGCTGATAATCTGAATTGTTGGTAGTTTCAAAGCAAAAGAAAATCTCTTGATTTTATTCTGTTGCTCCATGTGATGATCTTAAATGGGAGCTGCATGAATATCTTGGGGCACAGTCTGAGTGTGTTCATACCTTGAAAATGCAGCATAAGAAAATATGGCCGACAATAGGTATTTATATTATTTAAATAGCATTCAAGTTATATTTAAAACGTTAGCCAGGGTAATATTCCTGCTGCTTTCTTTACAGCTTTCTCTTGATTTTAGCCTGGGCTGTGTGAGCAGAGCATGGGCAGCAGGACATACTGGTGTCCCTGTGCTGGACGGTGGCTTCTGAGTACAAAGATTCCTACTTTCATTGTCAACCTATTCAAACAATATTTGCTTTTGTTCTGGGTAAGATCTCAGTTTCTTTGCTAATGTCGCTTTGGGGTAGGATCTTTACAAATTACCTATTTATTTATTGATATGTCGACACACACTATTTAGAATCCTAAACAGCTTTGTGTTGCATGGTTTGAGTAGGGCTTATGCATACATAAATAAGACTAGGATGTCTTTGTATTCAACTTTAGCTTAAAATGCCTGTAAACTAAATACTCCAATAGTTGCAAGCTGCCCACGAGACAGCCCTCAAGACAGGCAACAACTTAATCACTTACAGAAAAATTGGCTTTAAGAATTGCCATTAGAGCAAGCAGAATGTATCAAGGGAGAAAGAAGATTTGCACCTGCAGAGCATGATTCCCTCTCCACTGCTGGTAGAAAGGGGCTGTGGAGCTGTCCTGGGGCTGTGAGCCTGTTATGCCTGAGTCTCCCCTTTCTGACAACCAACAAGGATCGTCTTGCCCAACCTGGTAGGTCCCACTTAGGTGGGTCTGCTTAGGAGAGCATCCCCTGCAGAGGAAGGATGCTTTATGCCACCACAGCCCAATCTGTAAAACCTAATCCCTGGCATTTTAGGTGAGCAGAGAGAAATAAACCAAGCTCTGCCTGGCTGTGCAGATGGATGCAGGCAGCCCTGTTCTCTCCAGCCAAAACTGCATGCTGCTTCACCAGCGTAAGGCTGCACACAGCCAGTGCCTGTAGCCCCACAGGCAAAGGGATCGTGGTCCTTGACTCCTGCCTTTGCTGAGCTGTAGACCTACTTCCTCAGGGTACATAGTAAAACCCCACCAGTGCCTCAGTCTCCTCCTATTCACTAGCGTTTGAAGAGTGGATTTTTGTGCCGGAGCTAACTCGGTTTCCTCTTCTCGGCTACTTGAAGAAAAAAATCAGCCTTTACAGGACTAATAAATTGTGGGAAATGTTTGTAATTTGTCAGTGGCTCAGTTACAATCACACTTGTGTGCAACAGATGATTCGGTGAACAGCAGTGACATTTGTTTTCCTGTGAATTTGAGAAGCTCGTACAAGAGCAGACCCGTGGTCCTGACCTGATTCCATCGCATTTTGGTTCTAGGAAAAAAGCAATACCTCTAAGTGTTGTAAAGAATTTTCTCCTCAGTCCTAATTTCTTTATTTTGAAAATATTTTGAGTGTCTTCACAATAGCAAAACTAAGTAAAAAATAAATCTTTCTCCCTTTTTAATCCATTCTGCATAGCTTTCCTGCTGTATGGAGGAACTCCTGACCTCTCTGGAGGCCGTCTCCCTCTCGGGCAGTGACCCAGCCATGCTTTGCTTCTCAGTCCTGGAGGACAGAGACAGAAGGAAGCGCACAAATCAGAAATCTCCACTTCTCAAGCTCAGGTACCTTCACACCAACCTCACAACGAAATGTACTGGCTTATAGTTCTCATACCTTTTTGGTCTGCAATGTTTTTTTGGTAGATGTAAGAATTTTTTTTAAGACTGTTTTGAAGGCTCATGTCAAGTTAAGCCGAAGTAAGATCTGAAGCAAACCCCTACCTGAGGGTAAGGATAGTGTTGTTGCTACAGTAGAGGATGGGCAGCTGGACATTTATTGCGTCACTGGCTTTCTGCTAGCCTTGCTGTTAATCTTTCTCTGCTACCGCTATCTTCTTTGCCAAGTGGTAAACACATGTATTGAGTGTCACACCAACGCAAAGCCTAGAATATACAGCCCTAAAAACATGGTGATTACTAAATGTGTTTAGCTTTTGCTCAGGCTCTGAGGTCTGTGGGACCAATTTCATCACTGTGGATTTACTGTTGCAGAAGCAGCAGCATTTCAGAAGTGCTTTGATTGCATCCTTGATGGAGAGTAGGGTCAAAGATAACAGCAATTCTGTCTCAGTCAGAGCAAACTGATGGGGTAAGATCAGGCTGGCTGGAATTTGTCTGTGTGTCTGTCCTCATCCATGCCAACCCCACCATCTGCGTGCCGCAGCAGCACCGGCTGGGCTCTGCAGCAGGGCTTCCCCCAGCCCCAGCACTGGGACCCAGCTCCACACAGCTTTGCCCAGGATGAACAATTTCTGTGCCCTTGTCTGAACCTCTGCTCAGATCATCTGTGTTTGAACAACATGGGAAAGCAGCTGAGAAATGTAGGGGCTGTGCTGTGGGCTTCCAGGGAAGCAGGAGGGACCCAGCTGTGATTGTAAGCAGAGAGCTTGCTTAACACTTGAGGGAGAGGAGGCTGGAAACGGGGGAGCTTGTGGTCATGTCTGCTTTTTTGAAGCTTTATTGCTTTTGCTAATTCCAAGCAAGTTGTGATTCAGAAATCACAACTCAGATCCTCAAATGATTAGGCTTAAAGTAATGGATTTGGGGTTTCATTTTCTGATTTCCTGGTTATCTGAGGCATGCAAAAGCCACAGGCTGAACTTCCTCTGACTGTGAAAGCAAGCAGCTTTTCTCTCTGCCTTGTCCTTTTCTTATAGCAGCCTTAAATCCTTCTAGAGCTCTTTGAAAACCAGCCAGCAGAAGATTATTAGCCGATGCTAATGTGGAATCAGAAGCATGAATGGTGTCTTGGCAACAACTGAAGAGCATGAGATGAGTATCTCAGTATCGCCAGGCACCTAGTTAAATTGGGGGAGTTGATGGGTCCTGCTTCAGGGTGCATGTGGATCATGCAGGCTGAGTCCTGTACACCCCCAGACATGGACAAATTTCCAGTGTTAAAAATCCAGATACAGAGGAGTTTACTTCTTGTTTGGCTGCTCTTGCACTATAATTATGTCCTGGGAAGCCTTTACCTTTCACATCTTTAGGAAGGCAGTAATATGTAGTTAATATAGGATTAGGAGTAGTTAAAGGATCCTCATTTGTTTTTTACTTACATTTAGTGCATAATAATTTTTCTCACTTTATTGTTAGAACAATAGAAATCTAATATATTTTGTCTGTAATTTTTTTTTGTTAACAAGATCTTGCATTTTTGCTATTTGTTTTTAAAGCTAGATTAAAACCCCCCCTAAATTTAATTCAACAGAAATGTTACTAAAGTTCTGCATTACCTGTGTGTAAGTGGTTACATTATATTCTCTTATTAATTAAACAGATGACATTCAGATTTGGAGTGTGTTATCCACCCAGCATAGCTTCCTGCTTGCCTTGGTGTCGTGGCAATCTCATCTCCATGGCAGGGCTGGTGCCTGAGCATCACTCATAGCCATGGCAACGTGGGGCGACAGGGAAGCCTGTGCTGGTCCATGCTGGGGATGTGCAGTTCAGTCCTGCTGTAGCTGTTATTTTTAAGAGTGCTAGTGCAGGCTATAGCAGTAATATAGCATGTGGGGTTTCCATGTGATAATGAACCTACTTGGCTGAAACTTGACCAGTTCTGAAATGAAGGGTTGAGGTAGATAAGAAAAATGAAATGAAAGTACTAATAGATTAGAGTGAAAAGCCTAGGCTCTCTTTGCGCGTAAGACTTCTAAAACCTTTCATTTAGCAAATTGGCTGCTTTCCTGAGCTAAATTACAGAGAGGAGCTGGGCAATTTATTTGCAGTGTTTGAGCACTGGGTACCTGAATCAATGTCTGTATCTTTCTTTCTTTTTTCTTTTTGAGATTCATCAGACCCTGAAACCAGTCATGATGGGGGAAGGAAAAAACAAACAAACAACCCAAAGCAAATACAAAAAAAACTAAAATATACAACTCAGTATTTTGGCAATGACCTTGACTTCCCCCACTGAGCTTTCTGACGATGAGATAGGATCTTTTACAACTTTCCTCTGTGTGAAGTATTGAAGCCTGTTGTGGTTTGCTGGGTACCAAAGAGAGGTCCAATGAGTTGTGTTCAAGAGGGAGGTAATGGCAGGGTTGTACCAGAGACCGGCAGACATTAAACCATGAGACCTGGAAGTGCTACAGCTGTGTCTGCAAAGGGGACAAATCTGTAGTAACACAAATCTGGTGGTTTGGTGCACTATGGAGAGGTGACCAACTCACTGCTATTGACAGCGGTGGGATATGACGTTAAGAGGCTGGCAACTTACAGAGCTGAAGTAGTGGGAATCTTATCTAGAAAAGGTTTTAGGTATTAAGCCCAAAGGGCAGAATATGATTCACCTTATAGAAAACCAAACCAACCCAGCAACTTCAGTGGGAAATGACTCCTGCGAGGATTTGCTGCATCCAGCTGAATTGAGCAGTTCAGAGGCTGAGCCTGTGCTTGTTGACTGGCTGTAATAAAACAGATACTTTCTTTTCTTAATATTGAGTGTAGTGGGTGTCTGTGAGAGAGCACTCAGGCTGCATGGGGGCTGGGAACTTCCTACTAGGAGCTTTCAGGATGCCCTAAGGTCAGTCAGCCTGGCCCTACCTCCAGAGATTGCTGTGGGAACCAGCATGAACTGCAGCAGAGGCGGGGCAGAGCTCCTCTAATGCCAAAGGTAATCGAACCGATACTCAAAGGCACCAACTATTACATCTGCTCCTTTCCTGGCAATTGAGCTCCAGTTTAGTATTGTGCTCTCCAAGCTCAACAGTCAGCAACAGCAAAAGTCTGACCCCTGCAGAATTTCTAGAATCTGTGATTCAAAAGGAGTGCTATGGCATCCTCAGAGCTTCTCATCTGTGCACTGCTCTGAATGATGGTGCAGCTGCTTTTTATCCTTCTCATAGCTGGAAGAGATTGATTTTGTTTCATTCACTTCCACATCAAGCAGGAGACCAGAACAAGGTAGTTCTTCCCTTTCTGCCCTGAGCTTGCTGCCTGGCACAGCTCATCACCCAGTTTCCTGGTGATTTTGTGCTACCTACTCTTTAGGTAGTAGGTACTTACTCTTTCAAATAGTCTTCAAAGAGTCAGCCTGATACTTAAAAGAAGTCTTTATAATAGACCAAAACACTGATAGGAATTTGGTTTGGTTTAACTTGTTAGTTCTTGGGTTTAGGAAAAAATATCAATGTATTTAGATGTGTTGGTTGGTTCAGCAGCAATCAAAGCTTCATTTTCAAGACTCCTTAACCCCAGGGAACCATGGGTTTTGTGGGATTTGTTTGTTTGGGGTTTTTTTCTTGGTGTTTTTTTTGGGGGTGGGGGGCATTTTTTGTTGGTTGGATTTTGTTTTGTTTTGGGGCTTTTTTCTGCTCTTTTATTATTTTTATTCTGCTATTATTATGCCGCGATCTAATCCTAATGCTGAGATTCTTATACCCATATCAATTAATTCTGAATCCACTTTTTCAGTTTAATCTTATTAAATTTTTGTTATTTACAAACGAAAATGAATTCAGATGAACATTTTCTAGGTCTGGGCTCCAATCCACGTAAGATACACCAGGCAATGAGGGCTTGGGCAGGGAACCTTCCAGAATAGATGCCCCCATCTCTGCTCAAGAATAGCAACTATTTAAGAAAAAGAAAGGAATTAAGTCTGACTAAACCATGGCTGAACATTTAGGAGGAGGAGAGTTAGAAGCATGGGGCGTGCTGGCTGGAAGCATTCCTGGAATGCACCATGCAGCAGCCTCAGTGCTACTGCTGGCGGGGGGCGAGGGGCTGAGGTGCAGCCCCAGGGAGATGTGGCAAAGAGAGTTTATCTTTTGGCAGAAGGAAGGAACTGGTTCTGGCAGCTCTTTCTTGAACAGAGGTATTGGGAAAACACTTGGAGCTTTGCAGAGCTGTCCCAGCTGAGCGCGCTTCACAGATGTATGGGGTGTGATTGTTATTTCAGGGCTCGGAAAAATGTGAGGTATCTCACTACAGCCAGACACAGTCCTGCCCCAACAAAAACACAGCAATGCAGTTTGATATCACACATTATAGTTTTAGCTAGAAATGTCAGAGAAAAGACGTAGGGGACATGGACAAGTAATATGGATGTGTGGTGCTGCATAACGTGTGCACAGGAGTATTTTTCATTGTCTTAGTGTTATTTACACTCTTAAAATCTCATTTCTATCTCCCATCTCTCCCTACCCCTATAGGCAAGCAGGTGGATTTTAGAAGGGTTTGAAGGTGATGCTTTGGCAACCTGGTTTGTGAATGACATTGGTGGTGAAAATGAGATAAGATGGGAGAAATCAAAGGAGAAGGACAAGAGTAATGGATTGAGGAGGTGGCTGGAGGAATGTAGGTGAGGATTACGTGCATTCAAGTTTTCAAAGCAATGGCTTCCAGCTTGCATTTTCAGTTCACAGTTGAAGGAGTTGATGTATGAGAGTAGCCAGTGTCCTCTTGTTGTTGGAATACACAGAGCATAAAGCTGAGCATGTGGGGCAGAAGGAGCCAACAAATCTCGATGAGGTAGCAAACCTTTCGTAGGTTTTGGCTGAGCTGGACTGAATGGCTTGGAGGGGTGGAGGTCGAGACAATGCAGAGGAAGGGTCAGAGGGATGGGGACATGGATGGACTGTGTGGAAGAGAAGTTGTGTGGTAGGGAAAGGGAGAGGGCAGTTAGAAAACACCCTGAGTAAATGGTTTGTTCATGTCCCCTACCATTATGGGTGCAGGCAGGGTGTGGGGGGTCAAGTGGGCAAGAGGCAAATAAGAAAACCAACACAAACTTTCCACACCCCATATCATTTGAAAATGGGTAGCAGCGTGTTAAACAGTTGTTGTTCTTCAGGATCCTTGCTAAAGAAAGCAGCAAATAGATTCCTTGCCTGCAGTGCAACAGCAAAGGGAACACAGACCCTGCTGTGTTGAGCCCTTTCATCTGCTGAGGCACTATTTCTCTTCCCTAAGCGGATGATTTATGTGACCAACCACTGCACACCATGATCTATATTTACAAATAATACTGCAGCTATGTTGCTTTCAGGAACTCCTTTAACACTTCAGTTTAAGAATTGGTTAGTACTTCACTGATGCTTGAACACTCAAATGCTTATGAAAGAGTCTGGAAAATTTGTGAATATGGCTACATCAAAATCCTTCTGTTATGTGACTCAAAGGAGTATTAATTCACTCTATGTGTCTAGATGTATTTTTTGGAATTTTCCATCTGGAATAGCAATAATGTTTTTCCCAAACGTGCTGGATTTCTACAGCTTATTAGGAAAGCGCAGGATCTCCTGTATCTGCAGAATTCCTCGCTTCCTGTCGCTTCCTAGATTTGAGTGAAATACCAGCCTCATATGAAGAGCAAAAAGACCACACAAGACCACATGCTGTTTACTCTGGGCTGCTTATTCATATGTTATGAGCAGCCAAGAGAGGAGAGTGTTTTCCCCTAAGTTCTAAAAGCATAATTCTGTCAAACCAATGGTTGTCTTTGCTTTAACAAAATACATTCAAGAAGGGATGATGTCTCCCCACTGAGATATAAATGCCCACTCTTGAAAAATATATCCCCTCCAGTTTCCTTTATCATTTGCAAGTGAGCCACCCCTGCTTAGTGTTTCTTTTCTTTCGTATCACTTTTTAGAATTAATTTGGGACATTAATTTTCATTCCACTGATCAACTTTATTGCACTGTTAATGCATGCTCTCTCCCTTTTTCCTGTTCAACACACGGCACAGGCACAGTGTTCCATGGGATGGCATGGCCATGGACCCCAGTGGTTCCCAGAGGGCTGCACTTTCTGTCTGTTCAGCTTGATGCCATGTGCACACCCAGGGTGCCCCTAATCTGCAGCACGAGAACTCACTGCGCTGATGATGGAAATGTCCAGAGGGATTCTCCTTGGCCTTTTCCAGGTCTCTTGGAACTCTCCGAAATTTCTTTCTTGCAGAAGGTATGGGAGGATGTGGAGGGCTGTTACATCAGTTAGGGTCCTGGTAATGGAAGACAGGATCATTTGAGCTCCATCAGTTGTTCACACAAGGTTGGATTATGAGTGTTTATGTTAAGTGAAAGAAATTAAGTCCTTCTATCAGTTGAGAAGGAAGAAATCCTGTTCAGTTAAAGCTGGCATGACCCTGCATTGCGTGCTGCAAATTCCCTGCGTTATGAATTTAGGGACTTGTCCTCTGCATACTCACAGCTGTAGCTCCACGGACTAATACCAAAATACAGAAATACAGGAACAGCTTATTTTCAGGAATCATCCTAACTTCTTGTATCCAAGCACTAAAGGGGAAATCCAGACTTTACAGGAACCAAAGGCAACCTGCAGATGGGTTCATTGTTTGAGACTGGGAGTTTGGTGTTGAGTTTCAGAAATCGCAGCTTCATGCTTTTCCTCCTTTGCCTTGCAGAATCCAAGAGGATGCATGTGCTGTTGCTGCCTTTTTTGTATACTTTCTGCTCTCTTTGCAGTACACCTGAAGTTCATCCAGTTGATGTTATTTATGTCCCTGATTGCTATTTTGTGCCTTGTGTTGTGTTTTCCAAAGCAGACTTTTGGAACAAGAATGCAAATAGCTGTTCTGAGTATTTTATGCTCTAAAAGTGAGTACAATGGCTGCCAAGATGTAACAAATCAAACTGAAGTGCTGTCTTAGTTGCTTCAGCTTGGAAGGGGACTGCTGTAGAAAAAGGCAGTGATGAAATCTAAACTGCGTTTGAAATCCTGTGAAAGTTAAGGTCAACAGGGTTGAGAGCAGAAATTAATGGAGTGTGACGTTTGCTGCAACAGTTAATGTGGAGATTTCACAACAAAAACTGAAAGGGAGTGTTACAAACACACATGATGCTGAGTGCCTGATGTTATACAAAAGCCTGAAGGCCTTGAACATCAGAGGGAGAGAGGGCTCAACATCTGGTATCCATGTGAAAGTGAAAAATCTTGTATGTGCTGAAGGTCACAGTGACCTGGAATGCTATGCTCTCATGGCTGTGAAACAGCATGGGCTACTTACTTTGTGAACAAGTTTCCAGGATTGGAAGAAATAATAATGAAGAGAAATCTGGCTTGTTCCTCTAAGGCCTTCCAAGTGCTTTCACTTCAGCTGGGCTGGATGTGTGCCACTGAGAGAGCGCTGCCTGTCCCTTTCATCTCTGCTCCACACTTGTTTCTGGCAGAAGAGGGTGAACTTACCTTTGCATGTGTTTTCTCTCCTCAGGAGGATGGAAGATCACTGTGATACTTGTGTCTTATTTTTTTAAAGAAATAGAATTGCTTTTGTGGTAAAAGTCATGATGGTCTTCCTCCCTTTTTTCAATCTCTTTTGAACACTGTGTTCAACTCTGTCCTCAAGAGCAGTAGAGATTAATGTGAAATACCTCTTGTATACTGGCAGGTACTTTGATTTCAAGATAGAAAGGTAGACACAGACCATGCAGGAAGCCAGACTGGTATCCTGCTTTGTATTAGTGGTTGTATTCTTCACACTCTGCTGGTTTCAGTGGGAGTTCTGGGCATGTATCTGAGGCAGGGCTTGCTTATCTAAATGTTGGGGTCTTTACCGTTTCTTGATGTATGAAAATTAAAGCCACAAAGCTATGGTTTAGCAAGATAAGGCAACAGCTGCCTCCTTGACTTCAGATTCTGTGGTTTCCCCAGTGATTAATTTTTTGTCTGTTTTTCTTCTCAGGTTCTTTGGAGTGCGGTGGACTTTGAGAACTCTTACACCTCTGTGCCAGTGCAAGTGAAGTCATGGGTGTGAACCTCGCCCTGTTCGTTTAATGAGAGAGCATCCTGCTCCCCTGTTCTCCTTGGTTTCTAAATGCTTTCAAAAAACCCCAAAGCAAAATAACCAGACTGTGCTGGGTCTCCACATAGCCAGTAGAACTGAGAAGCAGGAAGAGATTAACTGGAGGGAGGCATAAACTTGCACGAGTGGCGATATCTAGTGGGTAGCTGCTCCTTGTGAAGAAGGCAGCAGAGTCCCAACTAAAGTGAATGCAACCAAACAAAATGTTACCTGGCACAAAGGAATGAATGCATGCTTTCCTATTCAATCTTCAGTTACATTTTAACTGGATAGCTAGATGTTTATCAATGTCTCTATAGGCTTTCTGCCTTGTGTTGTGCAAGCATCTATTAACTTTCCCAGAGATCTTTCTCTAATTTCTGATCTGTAGTCAGGTAATGGTTCAAATTGAGCACTTGAAAGTTTTCAGTGATTTTGTCCCCTTTATTTCTTATGCTTCTCAATTACTGTCATATACTGAATTTTTCAGATCATGAAGAATCTTAAACGAACAGAGAAATAAAATAGAAAACTGAGATCCTTTTGCTGCGTGCAGAGAAATTTTCCAAAAACCCTCGAAACATTCATATCCCTTCACCTACAATTTGTTTGTTAGAGACCTTCTCTAATGTAAATAAAAGTGCTAATTCTGAGCAGATTAGAGTCAGAAGCAGTTCAGAGAGAAGGTGAATGGTCCTACATAAGGCACTTTTGCATAGTTGGAAAAGTAAGCACTGTCTCTTCATTGAAGAAACAGAAATGTGTGTTTTGATTTGTCAGTGAATTTCTTCTAAATACTGCTAATCAAATTTAGAGGTTCTTGATTTAGTTTTCAATGGCATCCAAAATGTATTATGTTGCTAACTGCTTTAAATCCCAAATAGAAGCAAATACGTCAAACACAGCTGATCTCATACAGTGCAACTGAATCTAGCACTTGACACTGAGAGCAAAGAAAACTTTTAACTTGTTTTGTTTTTAAAGGTAGTACATCCAATAGATAATTCTATTTGGGGGGAAGAAAAAAAGGAAAAAAAAGATAAAGCATTTTCAAATCAAATACACCTACATCCTCCATGTCACGTCAAAGGGAAAATGTAAGGTAATATGAGGTATTAATTTAATTTTATTGTATAGAAATACATATTGATAAAATAACTTTGTGACCTGTCTCAGCTGCAGGAAAGAGAACTGAGGACTCAGATTCTCATATTAGCCATTGAAAAATATTTGATTTTTAAATGTAATTTCTTGTTATTACTCTCATGAGAGTTCCCCGTTACATTTGTTTCCAGTCACTCATAGCTTTCTGAAAATCAGTTTGGAGGTTGAAAAGAAATGCCTATCCCAAAACTCCAAGACTTCCACAACACACGACTTACAGTAAATGCTAAATTTAGTGTAAACGGTTATTACAATTATCTGTGAGGTTTTCTGTTGCTTGTCATCTCTCAGGATCAGAAACCAATTCGCTTTACTGGTCTTTGTTGTGTGCTTGGAGGGCCATTGCAATGCTTCAGACATGACTTCTGGGAAAGTACTTGCCATTGCTAGTGTTGAGCATACAAGGACAGATGGCCATCTTGGCTGTGAGGTGCTTCTGAGCCCCGTATTTGCTACTATTGATAAAGACAGAAAATTCTTGCTGCTCTGGATTCAGGGAATACCTGACAAACTTGAAGCTTCATGATGTGGGGATCTGCTATGGAAGTTAAATAAAATTTGATTTAAAGCAAGCTGAACCCTGAAGTTGTAGAGAAGGCTGATGCATGCATCTTCCAGACTTATATTTGCATGCTTTCACCAGTGAATACTGTAAGGTAGCAAGGCAGAATGTAGCATTTTACTAAGCCTTTTGCAGTTAATAACTGGGCAGAGCATTGATGCAATTTGGTATCCAGACGGTAACACAGTATATTGTGGATAACACTGAGAAAATTGCTACCTTCCTCTAGAAATTGCTTGTGTGAAGTATATAAAAAAAGTAATCTATTTCTGCAGCATGAAAAATAAGGAAGAGTGATGGAAAGTGACACTGAACTTTTAGAGCTGTGTGAGAACTGCTCAGATACCAGCCCAGCCACGTGGTAATGCCCTTGCGCTTACAAACACAACAGTTATTACCTTTTCATATAGCGATCTGTAAGAGCATTACCATGTTGTAGACTCATAGCACATGTAATTTGTAGGTATTATTAGGTTCGTTCCACAAGAGGGTGAACTGAAACACAGAAACGTTAAAAGCGTGTAGTAAAGCTCATAGATTTCATATTGTAAGTTGGCTTGTTAGCAAGGAGGCACATGGCTAGTGTCGGTTGCTACTCATTCTCTACTCTGGGAATGAGTGCATGACTTGCTTGCTGCTTTTGAACTACCTCTTTTATTCCAACATACTCACAAGCTTCACTGAAAATTGACTCCAAGTTGCAAGAACTTGAAAAGAGCAGGTGCTGTTCTTGATCTGACATTCTCTTTAGTTGAGGCACTGCCATTAACTTTAAGGGGTTTTGACTTCAAGGACCTTTGGATCAGGTTCTCAGTGAGGTGTGTGTTTTGCAGCAGGCCCAAAAGTCAGTGTGTATATCTCAGCATGGCAGGTCTTTAAACACAAGACCAAATCCAGGGCACAAACATCACTTTCACTGTGTCTTCCTTTATGGTGTCAAACCCAGGTCTTGATCTCTAATTTGCTTTAACTGAAATCATATATGTGAGTGAAAAATATTGATGACCTTTGCTCTCCTTTCCCAACTGCAGTGTCTGGAAGATCTAAAACATAACTAAATCAGTATTTGCGTGGCAAAACTCTCCCTTCCTTTTCTCCCTCACGGTGAATTCCCAACCATTGCTTTAATTAAAGGTCCAAATGCAGGAAGAAAAAAATCCCAACCCCTCTGTCCTTCCCATTTCTCCATTTCTATTTTCTTTCTTTTTTTTGTTTTTTCCCCCTCAGTTTTTCAGGTTATTACTCCAAAAATGCATGTGCTCAGGTACTCTTTAGAGTGATACATACTCTTTAGAGTTAGCACACAATTACCAAACAGGCTCAGCTTCCCATAGGAGCTAGTCCTTTAACAGTTGTGTCTTGTACCTTTAGTCTTATTAACTCACTAACTGGAAAAAAGAAAAAGGTAAATGCAGCATCAGACCATGGATTATGCCCACAATGAAGGGTTAAGCATGTATTTTCCATGGCAGCCTACAGAGAGTCATCTGAGTCTCTGAGGACATTTCGTGTTGTCTTCATAAAGGATTCTGTCTTTGGTTCGTTTTCTGAATGTCCTCAAATTCTTATTTGGAGAAGGGGTTCACATTATACTATCCCTTAAGCCATGCTGTGAAAAATTCCTGCACCATGGGATGCCTCAAGCCTCAAGTTCTGCGTCCTTTGGTGACGGAGGTTGCTGCCACAAAAGGCACTCTAGGAGACAGGGACCTTGAGAAAAAAAAAATCTGGCATCAGCAACTGTGTTGTGAACTTTCCATTGCTGGAGATCTTGGCAGTTGCTCTGCTTTATTAGTCTAAATGTTTTCTATAGGGGGAATCTGGAAGGTGGGAGCAGCAGCATGAGGATTATTATTAAATATTATAGCCTAGGTTGGGATTGATGCAAAGAAGGTAAAGAGGAACACAGGAAAGGCAACTGGTGAAAGCATAAGACATCTGTAAGTGAAATTTCAGGGGAAATTCTGTGAAGTTTGGGGGGAAAAGATTGAATGGAAAGGAAGAAAGAAACATCAAGAAAGAAACAGCTAATAACCTTAATTTAAGAAAAAAGATACTTCAAACTAAGCAAACATTTTTGCCATGATCAATGGTTTTACAATATAATGTGCATCAAAACTAATTTTGAAACACAGACTTAAAAGACTCCAATTTTGTATTTTCTTGGCCTTGTTATTAGACAAAAATATAGTTTCTACAGGATACAGCTTGAGAAATCTGACTTATGGCACCAGTAAGCAAGTGGCATATGTTTTTCAGGTGGTTATTCCCCAGTGTCTTCCTATCCTTCCTCTTCATGTCTATAGAAAGTTTAGGATTCCTTCCAGGCCTTTTTAAAATGAGGTTGTTTTTCAGAATCATGAGCTAACAGATGGAGAAGAGCTGTTGTCATCAGCTAACCAAAGTAAACAGAGTTGCAAAGAGTTTAGGCAGTAACTCTGCATCATTATACAATTCAGTCATCTTGCAGTTGAAATTCGTGGGATTGCATAAATCTAGGGATGTACCTGACCAGCCTTCCTGTGTTCCTGCTGGGTGCTGCAGTGCATCTTGGTAACCTTGCACAGACCTGCACCTACATGAAGAAGGTGAATGAGGCTTTGGAGCAAATAAGACACCTTATTCTCACTTATGGACACCTGCAGAAGAGGGTCTGGCCCTGCTCCGCTGGCTCACAGGTAGGAGCTGTGGGGTGTCAGTGCCTCTGGGTGCCTGAAAGTGCTCCTCCTGTTGAGGTGAGTGATGACCTGTGTGCAACACTGGTGACAGGAGGCAGCAGGACAGACTTTAGGTGGTCTTGTTCCCAGGATCAACCAGCTTCAAAGCTGGTTTCACATGGAGTCGTGGGCGCAGACAAGGGATTTCTCCTTGTACTGAGCCAATCTTCAATGACACAACAATGCTGGGCATTTCCTCACTATTCTTTGACAGTCCTGCACAGATAGGTGTTGGTAAAACCCGACTCATTGTATTTAATTTTCAAATTCCAAATTTCCAGAGATGAATGGGGGAGGAAATATCACATGGAGGTGAGAAAGATGTGAAATAAAATTTCCCCAAAGTCAACTAGAAAATCCAGGTACTTTCTCAGGCTTATGCTTTAGCCTAACAGTTAACATGCTCTTGCTGCCTGCTCCGTAATTTGTCGGGAATGGGAAGAAGAATCCAGACTTGGCAAGCTGGTGCTGCAGACAGATTTTGTCACATGAAATCCCAGTAGACATTAGTCCAACATCAACAGCTCCTGAGCTATCACATGGGAATGCGCAAGGAGATAAAACCAACATCCGAAGGGGTGGATCCTTTATTTTAAGGGGCGAAGAAGGGAATCTGGCTAATGTAATTTCTTTTTCTTTTCTTTGTGGAGTTGTTCAGAGAAATGATGGAAAATGCTGGTTCAAAAAATAGATACAGTTATGTCTTTTCTTGGATTCTTCATTTAAAGTTGCTTAACTCCTCTCTCTTGCATTCTCCTTCATGTGAAGAGAGGTTAATCCTGTTTGCCTTTGCCTCAGAGGGATTGTGAGGGCAGAGTTTGGAAAAGAATTTGCTGTCTATGTAAAGAATCCACGAGTGATTGCAAGGGAAAAAAAACCCAGACCTGCCGTTGGGAAACTCCAGCACCAGTCAACTACTTTCTGGAAGTGGAGTGTTCTGTTACATAAACATCCTTGAAGCTTTGCAGAAGGGGTGACATTCACATGTATGGCCTGACTAATTGGGCTTGGTGTGTGAAGAACGGGGATGGAGAGGATAAGGAAGTGAAATCCCTAAGGTGCAAGCTGGGCCTCCTTCTTCCCATGGCCTGTGCTGCTGCTTACGTGTTGAAAAGGGGTCTTGCTGCCTCCTGTGCCACTGAGCTGATGACTGGGAACTCTGCGGGCCCTGCGACCCAGCCAGCATCCTCACTCTGCCCTCCCCAGCAGTTTGGGAGGCGTCCTGCTCAGCCGAGGAGTCAGCTGCAACAGCCTCCAGCAGTCCCTCACAGAGCACCCCTCTGCCCAGAAGCTGTTAACATCCCTTTATGCTAAAACCTGCATTAACTCAGTGGTCCTGGTCTATTTATGCATAAGCAGCATGCAGACCACATAACTCTTGGCTGCTTCTACAGTGAGAACAGGGGCATGCCAACTTTAGGAGCTCCTAATTGCTCCCTGGAGGAGTCTGCACCCTTCCACTGATTATGTGGAGAACCAAAATCCTATAGTTACTGCTTTGGTGGCAAAAGTTAGGTGTCCCCAGCACTCCTGCATTCAGAACTCACATGAGACCCAGGACGCAGTTCTCCACAGCCCTACATCTCGTGGCAAAGTGGAGCTGCATCGTGAGTTGAAAGCCACCGCTTCGTTTTGTACACGCTATGTAAAGCTTTGTCACTACGTCCAGGCAAAGAAAATACATTGTTTCCTCCACCATCTCTTAGGGAAAACTATGTAGAGCAGCCATTTAAATAATTTGATAGTGACTACTAAAAAATTCACATGTATATTTTGCTACATTTTATGACAAATGCAGAATGATGGTCTGCAGGTTTTCCATTCTGTGGTACTCAAGGGTACTCAAAGTATATTCAGTGTAAGAGGTCAGATTCAGCAATTGAGATGGCAGTGAAAAAGGGCAGATTCGCAAGCTCAAACAGCCAGTGCTGAACTGGTTAGGAAAGAGTAAAATCTGAATTCCCAACTCTTTTTCTTTTCACAGCTGTTAAGGGTTCAGTGGGTTGAACTGCAATCCTTCAAGTTCATCTGTTGACTCCAACACAAAACTATTATAAACTGTGCCTCTAAAACACGTGATGAAACATTTCTTGAGAGCTATTTATTCCAACTGCAGCAGAGGAAAGTTTTCAGAACACCCGGCATTTGGTAGAGGAAAGGTCTCTTGAGCTTTGCACAAGGAGGAATTATTTGCATACCGAAGTAAGTTGCTTTTTGATTTTTTTTTTTCCTGCATCATTGAATAAAATAATACTTCTAACTTTTCTTCCTTCTATGGAAACAGGGTCAAGTAGCACAAAACTATGTTTAAATGCCTAGCAGAGTATTTCTATACAGGTTTCTTTTTGTTAATCGTGTGGGTTGAGTGTTTTATAATTCAGCATAGAACTCTGGTGTGGTTTAATATTATGTATTTTCTTTTCTCTAATGTTTTCTGTATCTGAATAACAATTCATTCACTTACAATAGTAATGCAGAGGTATGATAGACTGCAAGCTTCAATCAGGTGTGTGTTTTGCAAGCTTACAAATTACACTCAGCAAGAAATAGTTTGGAGTATCTTTTTTTGAATGTTTCTTTTACATCTTTGGTCTGAAGTTTGACCTTACACATACATACACATTCTCCTCCAGGCTTTAGCTTTTCCATGCTGAAGATGGACCATGCAAACATGACCCAAGCCATGCTTGATGCTGAATCCCGCAACACAGACAAGAACAGCAGCAATGAGTATTTTTACATTCTGATCGTCATGTCTTTCTATGGGATCTTCCTGATAGGGATAATGCTCGGCTACATGAAATCCAAGAGAAAAGAGAAGAAGTCCAATTTGCTTCTGCTCTACAAAGATGAGGAGAGAGAATGGGGGGAAGCTGTGAAGCCTCTACCAACCATATCAGGGCTGAAATCTGCCCAGATCCCCATGATGCTGAACATGCTGCAGGAGAGCATGGTGCCGTCCCTGTCCTGTGCCATCTGCTCGATGGAAGGCAGCAGCGTGAGCTCCGAATCTTCCTCCCCAGATGTGCACTTCACCATCCAGGAGGAAGTGTTGGATGCTGAACTGGGGGAAGTGTCAGAAACGCTCCTCAATGAGAGCAGCGAGGGATCTGCGGAAAACATCCACAAGAACTCCTAGCACTTGCAGGGCTCCCTTGATCAGCTGCCAAAGCGTGAGTGGAGATCCCACTAAGAACTTTCAGTTCTACTTTCCTGCTCTCCAATGAACTCTGAACCAGGTATCTGTGCCTCTGGGCCCAAGGTGTTCCTGAGCACTGGCAGGACAAGGAAGCAGTGGTACCCAACTCCAAAGTGTAACTTGCACGTAATTGGGATGCTTAATTTCATTTTTTCCATTATTATCTCCTACCATAAGAGCTAAGAACAAGGAGAATATATGTATTTTCTAACAAGGTAACTATTACTGGCATGTCTCTACATATTTTGGAATTCTGCAAATATCTGGGAAATGTTTGGGGAAGTTACCCTTAACGCAAGTGCCTGGTTATTAAAGATGATGGGTAATGCTTGTTCACACAAAACTGTGATAGGCTAGAAGTACTTTTATTGTGTTTTTTCTTATAACAAACCACAGCCAACAGGAGGTTTGCTCAGAGGCCTCAAAAGCTGAAAATTTGTTGATGCTGTAGCTGAAGGGAGATTGCACCATGGCTGGAGACTGACTTCAGGCACAGAAACAATGAAAGAAAAAGACAAAAAAAAAAAAAAAGATAAAAAGAGCTTCAAATTTCTAGGAGGTTTGTAAAGCCCACTTTCAGATCCATGCCACTATATCTATCTTTGCTTAAGTTGTACCTGTACTGGCTGGGTCAGGTTCACCAACTTCTGCTGCAATCCAGCCTTTGACTGAGTTTCCGGTAGGAAAAGTGGTTTTGTTTTTGGCTTTTGTATTTCTTAAAGGTGTGTACATTTGATCACTAAAGGCATAGATCTATAAGTTAAAAAAGACATTAAAAGATCTTTGTTACAAGGTGTAAGATGTAGAAAGGCTTGAACAAATGCTGCTCTGTTACGCCCCCTTGAAAAATAGGTGGAATTCAGAATAGAATTTAACCTAGCAAGGGAGAAATCCTGGCCCCACTGAAGTCATCAGCTGAGTCCTCCTGACTTCAGAGGACATGCACAAGATTTTGTGCTTCTCTGTTGGAGTTAAATCCTCCATTTGAGGTCAGTACAATTGTACCCATTTACATCATTAAAGAATCTAGACTTTCTGCTCTATTTAAGCCAGTGTAGATAAAAATTGCATTACTATTGCATTTTTTTAACAGCTCGCATGTGACACATGCATTTCTATAGTCATTAGTAACTAGTTTTTAAAACTATCACAAACTCCCCCCCCCTAACTTAATGGTACTGTGATATTTTTTTTTTTCAAATGCTCATAAAATTAGTTACTAAATTATTGCACTGTTAAAAGAAGTAAGAATGAATAAACATAAAAGAATTAATATTTCACTTGTACCTTATATTTTATAATAACTTATTACAATGTTTGGATTAGTTCTGAAGCATGAGGGCTGAAGAGCCTGAATCTAAAGCTTTGCACAGCAAGATGTTTGCAAAATGCCTCTGCGTATTTCCTGCGCTGTAATGGCTCTGTGATTTACCCATTTGCAGGAGAGCTTGAGAGACAGCTTGATAAATATGAATGCTGAACAGCAGAAACAAACTGAGGCAAGATCCTGCTGTACTTCTGCTGTTTAGTAGGAAGAGCTCTGCTTTTGGCTTGGAGAGCTAATATGATGTAGCCTGCAGAGATATCACTGTCTCTCTCCAAACACAACAGAACAAAGGCTCCATTGTGCTCAGAAAGGGCCTGATTCAGTTCAGACTGAAGGCAGTGGGAGTTTTTCCATTGACTTCAGTGAACTTTGGATCAGACCATATAAAGCTTTTTGGTAGATTTATTCCAAAAGGGACTGTTTTAAGTTTGAAAGAAGCCAAATTAAGTTTGGCGCTTTGCCTGGAATCACTTGAATCCTGAAACTTTCCAAATGAGACTGACATGTGCGAGTTGTCACATTTTCCATTGCTTTCTCATTCGTCCTTTTGGTATAAATGTATTTGTATCTGTAAAAACCCTGATGTACATAATTCCTAACGTTGAGTTGTATATAATTGTCTCATGTATTTAAAGTTTATTGTTTCTACTGGCACTAATTTTATTTAAATAAAGAAACACGGTTCCTGGATAAGTTTCCATGTTTGTTCACTATGTCAAGTAGATTTCCAGTAACGAGACTGGGCAAAATTTCTACAGGATCCTTAGCCTCTTTTTGAAATGATTCCTTGTGTTTGACAGTATTGCAGCATTGTGGGCTGACCACAGGGCTGAGCCAGGTACTCCAGGTCTGCCTTGAGTCCGTGCTGGCTCTTTGGGGCACTGGGCAACTTCCTAGTGCTCAGCTCCTGCCCATGCGCAGGCAGGGCTGCAGGGATACCCAGAGTCCTTCTGCAAAGAGCTGGGGGTGCTGGTAAGCTGTTGAGGGGGCTGGCAAAACTGATAAGCTTCTATGAAACCTTTCTTGTCACTTCTCCAGCCTCTTGACAAGTCTGCGTTGTGAGTTTTGGTTTTAAATTTGCATTGGAGCAAATTGGGTGGGCTACGGTTAAGGTTATAGGTGAGTATCTGACACAGGTCTCTGTTCCCACTGGATTTCCAGTACTTGGTCATGGTACATAGCTGGCTTTGTCACAAGCTTTGACCCTGTTCTGTCATATCCAACATTAGGGATAGGGGAGGTTTTGGGATTCTGGCTCCCAATGCAGGGCAGAAGTGTTTAGAGGCAACTTTGCACTTCCATCAAGCTGTGGCAGTATGTACAGGGTCACAGGCACTGGCTGAGACCTACTTGCATGGGGTGATTTGAGGTTGTTTCAGAAATTAGGGTGCCACAAAGTTGTATCTGCTTTCTTGCCCACAAAAGCTGTTCCCCTGTGCTCTGCTCTCTTCACTCACTCCCTAATAATAATTCTGGAGCCTATTCACAAGCTTCTATGGACCTAAAGCTACCCATCAGCAAGACTGTGTTTCTCTCCAGCAATGTAATCTCCCGGGACACCCACAGTGTCCTGGAATAGCGGGTCAGTAATGTTGCATCTTCCACATTTACCCATGTTGCTGTCTCAGTGTTTCAGCGTTTCCATTGCCACAATAATGAATCAAGAGACTTCTGACAGCACTGGTGATAAGAAAGAAAACCAGATCAAAACGTAAATTACAGCACTGCTTTATGGATCAAAAAGCTAGCTTATTCCAGTGGTTTCTTGTGTTAAATTGAGCTGTAAAGGGAAACACTGTGTGCTTTGGGGTCTATTTACACTGAAGTGAGCTAGTAAGCATGAAGATGGGACCACCTTCTTGCGGACTGTGATGGAGCTATCCTTGGCCCATGGGATTCAAGAAAGTATGCATGATATTTTGGCTCGTATTTGTCTTTGCCCTACGGCATTTGTCTTTGTTCAAATTAGTATTTTGATGGCATCAGGGGGAAAAAAAAAGAAGCAAAAGTATATTTTAGCTGTATGAGTTAATTGGATGTGCAATTGAATGCAAGGATGCCTTGAAGACAGCTCAGTGACCCAGAACTACCAGGTAGCTATTATTCCAAAATGAAAGAAGCATTGTTAATCCTGAAAAGCTACAGATGGAAGGAAGAAAATTTCCCCCGTTAAAGCTTGTTTCAAAATCCTTCTGACTACTGAGGAGTGAAAGGTAGTAATTTTTTAATTTTTATTTTTAAAAAATGACAGGTATTTTCAGTGTGCTTCAGTAACTGAATTAAATCAGATCTAGAGCTAATAGATCTTGGCTGAGGGCAACGATAATTGACTTGTTAAGGCTAGGAGCCTTGTGTGTTACAACTCATTGCAAAACTTCTCTTCACAGCTTGGCCCTCTCACAGTGGGTTGTCTTGGATCTGTCCCTTTTCCAGACATGCACCCACACCTACCTAAATAATCAAATAACTCTCACAGGGTTGGAAAGGAAGGAAACGGGTAAACTTTAACAGTAGTTTTGGTTTCCAAGTCCTTAGAGCATGATGTTGGACAAGGATAGGTGTACTGCTCAAGGACAAGAAGCACACATGTCCCCAACACAGACTGCACATCTATCGTGCTGTTTCAACCAAGAGAAGATTAAACCACTTGCCTTTAATTTTAATCTAAAAATTTTAAGACCCTACAAAGGTGGAAGGAGTCCCTGCCACACGATAGATGAGCATTCTCAGAGGTGCTCAAAGTGGGGTGCAGGACAGTATGGTGGCTTGAGCCAGATATAATTGTGCCAAAGCTGGACCACACTCTCTTGTGGTTGTCAATCTACCATGCTCACGTTATAATCTTTTCAGGCCTTGTTTTTCTAATGGTAAGATGATTTCTGCCTGCAGTCACAGTTGCTTTTTAGATTTAAAATAAGAGTGTGTGATCTAAGAGGCATAAAACTTAATGAAATTGCTTAGGCTATTGTTTTTAAATCGCTGTTCATATCTGCCTCTGTGTATTTGGTTGACTTGCTTTTGTCTTCATTCCATTTTCACACGCTTCTGCAGTTCCTACTGCATACAGCCAAAAATAACTGTGAGATGAGTCACCTTCTCAATGTATTGACACTTCTGTATCCATCTCAACTGGGACAGAAAATTGTAAATAATACAAAATCAATAAGCACTAGTGTTTTTCAAAGCTTAATTTTGTTTTAGTTTGGGTTTGGGTATTAGGCCAGGTTAGACTGAGGCTTTTGCCATCTAAATAGGTGACTAGAAGAAGGATAATAAAGGCTATTGAACGGTACATTACAGGCTACGTTCCCATCTCTCTTGCTGACTAATCTGTTTAACTGTCCTGTACTTCACTTGATTGTTAGATGATGTTACTTATATTCCCATCTGTGGGAATATGAGGTGTTCTTGATAGACATGAAATGCTTGTGATTCTTAGAGGAAAGATACAGTATAAATACAAAGCTTTTGCCCACCTAGGAACAACAAACTCTTTTGCCTTCCTTAATACTATTAGGTGTTAAAGTAGCCACTGGCAACAAATGACAATTGTTAGCATCTGCGACTATCTGTAAGAATACAGCTCATCCCACTTGACCTTCTCAGGTCAGCAGAAACCATGTAACAGGGCCTTTTTGCTTGGTTGATATGAGAGAGGAGGTGATGATGAGCAGGACAGTAGCCCTGTGATGTGGGAGACTAAATTGAGTTTCCTCTTTTGCTCCAGGTTCAATGTGGTACTCTGGAAAATTACTTGCTTTGGCTAAGACTCTCATTTATAAACTATAAAAAAGAGCACATCTTCACTACCTAAGGCTGATGTGAGAACTTCAGGGTGCTCAACTCTGACAGAAAGTGCAAAAAGGCAGACGAGTTGTTACTCTTTGTGCTTGGAGAAGGAATCACAAAATTAAAAGGTCTTCCTCTGGTGTGAAGTCCAGCTGTTTAGTCATGGCCAGTACATGATGCCTCCATCCTCTGCAGTTCACCTATGAATGCTGGGCCTGGAGCAATCCTGCTGTGGTGCTTGTTCCCAGCCTAGCCCTCTCTAGAGCAGCTGTGTCTCATCCCAGCAATGAAAATGTTAGCTGAACAGTGCAGGCGAGAGGATGTGAGGCACACAATGTTCGCATGGGATTTTTAATTCCATCCTAGTGAATACTCAGCAGACTGGGCTTTCTTTCTCTTCAGGAGGAAATATAAACAGTGCACCTCTAAGGATGTATATCCCCCTTCTGTCTCTTCAGAACATGATAAACTGATCAAGCAAGGTTTCCTGTACGAGAAGAGAGGAAGAGAAAAATTGTTGCTGCTACTATTTTTTAATAATAGTTATATGTAGTAGCAGACAGACTGCCCTTGACTGTTATGCAGACAAGCCTCAGGGTGCCTATTTCAAGGCGTTAATGGAGCCCTAGCTCATCATTTTCCTTACAAATATCTGATGCTACAAAATAAAGCCTTGCTATTGCCGACCCTCTCAGCAAGAGCAGGCTAATGAGTGTCAGTAATTGCTTTCCAGTGCGCTAGCACTGTGCTTCTGCCACACTGAGGGGCAGAGAACGCTCTTGATGCTTGTAGAAGCATGAAGCAGCGCTGGGACTGCTGAAAGCCCACGCGCCACTGGGAGATTTCTCCAGATGTGACTTTCCACACCCAGCACTGTATGAGAGCGCTGTGGGAAGTCTGGGGCTGTGTACTCATCCTGTGTATATGTGTCACTAAATCACACAGGATTTTACGCCAAAGGGTGCTGCTGATTTTGGTTAGAAGGGTGAGTGTTATCTAAGAAATGACAGCGAGACACATGGGTGATGTGATGATAGCGCCTACCTCTACTTACAGAGGAACTGTTTGTTGTGCCTTCACCAAAGGAAACAGCAGCAAAGGCTCTGTTGCTTGGGGTCTAGTGGTTCAGTGTTAAGCATAATTAACTTTAGTCACATCTAATTAGCTATTCTTCGGCCAGGATGTGTATTTCAGATGTATTCTCGCTGTCCATTTTTTTTCTCCTATATGCACCGAGAATGAAACACCAGATGAAAAGGATTGTGCAGCTTGTCTCTGCGGGGACCATCATTAAGGAGGTGCAAATGGCTGCTGACAGAGCTAGCCATCATCCACGGTCAGTTTCAAGCAAAAATGTTGCCTTAGGGCTGGCTGCTCAAGGTTTTTACTATTGCAGGTGATCTGTAGATACCGTACTTAGTGTTTGGGTGGATATTTACATACTTAGCTATGCATTACTATTATAATAAGACTCATGAAAGACATTCAAAATTTCACAGGATTCTGTCAGTGAAAAGAATTCTTTCCACAGCTTCTCTTCCATGACCTTTAGTTTGTCTTGTGAAGTACTATCATCAGGAAAAATGAGAACATAATATTCAAAAGAGAACATATTCATATGGAATAGGCAGAGCTTTGGGATTAAAAGTGTCCTGTATAGGAATATTTGTGAGATACATGTGTGCTGGGGAAGGATCGCAGACCCAGAAATTTAGAGTAGAAGTACTAGACTCTTTGAGTCCTTGTATTTATGATGTCTAGACAAACAGTGAATTTTCCCTCATTTTTCTGTTGAGAGCTATGCTAGTTTGAAGTGGGTGAGTCCAATAAATGGACTTCTATCTGTATATATGTTCCTGATGTGCCGATTTTTCCCCCCTCACTACCATTTTTCTAAAGATCTGTAGCTCAGGGAATTTGTTTTTTAAGGCCTCTCTTTATCTTCTTTTTCTTTTCTGCATAAAACACATAGCTTAGGGCATGTAAGTCAGGTTGAACATGACTTTTTCTATTCCTTGGCACTTTCTAATGCTGACTGCTACCATCTCTTTTGAATAGCGCAGTATGTGCTTTCCTAACAGCTATACACACTGACATACGGTTAACATCAATTTTATAGGGGCCTGGAAGCTCAAAGGATTGTGTTAATTTTTCCTGTTATAAAGTGGGGTACAGAATTCGTTACTTCTGCTGTGGGTCAACAGTTCAAATGCAAACCCAGGACATGACCTCCCAAGCTTGGTGTGGGGATTTGAAGGCTTTTGCGGCACTGGCTCTGCGACACTGGTACTCATGGCACAACGAAAGAAGGAAGTTTGAATACAAAGAGGAGACATTTTATGCTTTAGTCTGCAAAAGTAGCAGCAAGTAAATTAGGTGACATGAGTTAGCTACTGAAATTGCTGGCTGGTTGGAAACCAGTGGAGCCCATTCCTAACTGACCTCCAAGCGAGGGCTGGTGGGAGCAGTGATGAGCACTGACTCTCTCCAGCTGGTATCTACCTGCTCACCAAAGCACAGTCCCAGCTGGCACCACTCACAAAAGGCTCCTGGGCCATCAAGGTGGAACGTACAGGGGGTGATTGGCCCTTTTCTTATGCTGACCCTGATTTTGGAAGGATGGACTTTCTCACAAATGTTACAGGTGAAGTGGCATCAGAGTTTGGTGAGGAGAAAGGAATGCTCCAGGTAGGATTTGGGGAGATAACCCTGCATGCCCCCCAACCCCTCCACGCCAGGAAGTTGTCTCTCAAAACCGATGTCACTCCCTTTCACTCTTTTCTTTTTGTTTCCTGTGGGCTCTGGAAACACGCACTTTATTGCTACACAGCAACTTCCCTGAACTCTATCTGGAAGATTAATGGCTTATTGAAAAACAGGCAGGATTTAGACTGTCATCAAGAGACCCATAAAAGTAAGCATGTAAAAAGTGTTATGGAAACGGAGCGTGGCCCCTTGGAGTTTTCAAAGGTGGAAGCTGGGCTATACACATGCCCTGCATCCAGCTCCTGCACCCCTTTGCTGGGAGCACAAGTGGAAGGGCAGTGAGAGTCATTATTTGTCCTGGAAATTAACGAGTCCCTTGTGATGTAATTTGCTTTAAGAGCACCTTTGCACACAAGCTGATTTGTTTTCCAGGCTAGCTGCTGCTTGCTTTGTGCGTGCGTGTGTGTGTGTGCATCTTGTACGTCACTGGGAACACATTAATGGCCGTCAGGAACATTTCTTTTGGAATCCTCTCAGATATCCCCAGTGATCCAATTTGAAGCACTGCCTGGAAAGTGATTAACTCCTCTCTTTGGTCTATAAGGGATAAGATTACACAAATCTGCTCCACTGCTTCGGGCCACAGCCAGCTCATTCCTGTAGGCATCCTCATGTTCCTCTCCAGGGACCTGCGCTCTAAGGGAGTCCTGCACGTAAGCTATTGTTGCATCTGAAGGCCAAAGTGTTCCATTTAAACATGGGTCCATAAAAGTGGCTGTGCTGCAAAGCTCTAGGGAAAGACTGGGTTGTAAACAGCCAGCTGAGCCATGACACAGTGAAAACCGCACCCTGCTCTAGTGTCTGCCACCTCCTTCAGCCTTTTTTCCCCCTGCTCTCCTGATCCTTTCACAAGATTCCTTATTGGTGAGATTTTTTGCATGTGGAAGTAATGAATTCATATATACCCAAGTGCTGTGAGTTTAGCTATGCAGCTAACATGCACAATTACTGTCCTCATTCCCCTAATTATTGAAAATTGTCTAAAGTTCACTATTTCCCCATGCAGTTGTGGGACCTGCATGTTAAAGCACAGACAGAGCTGAAAAATGAATTGCTAGAGTTGTAATGCCACAGACTGCTTGTTTAGGAGTGGGTTTCTTTGGTTAGGGGTTTAAAATAGAAGCTCTAAAGATTTGTTAGGACAGCTCATCCTTGCACACATAACCATTCACTCCACTACCTTCGATCCAACATCTTCCCCACAGTACTCCAGTTTCTATGGGCTCTCCCGCCCTCCCCAGTGCCATGGGTCTTTCCGTATATAACAGTAGAAGTAAAGGTAGAGTAGTAAAATAAAATCTATTTCTTCAGCTTTGTATACTTCTTGTCAACCTGACAAACGAGCAGGTTTGCTTTGGTTTGTCTCAGTGGAGGGCCTTCCTCTATGAATGACCCCAAAAAAGCCCCAGTAGCCCTGGACCTCCCCAGGATTTCAGGCATACTGGTGGGGTCTCCTCACACTGAACCTGTTTTTTGGCCAATTTCCACCAGATTCCTCGCCTTCAGTCACAGCTGTCCCTGAGGGTGGGTTAAGCCGCAGCCTGCCTTTAACCTGTCTTTCACAGATGCTTTTATTTGCACTTTTCTCCCCATGGTGACCTGGTTCAGCAGGACAGGGATCGGGCCACCTGACACCAGAGATCTGCCCTATGTGGGGCAGGCTGGGGGCCCTGGGGTGACCCAACACCCCTTTCCACCCGCCATGGGGGATGATTCTGTCAGGGATGAATAAAACCGTTACAGGCACGTGTCATGGCCATGCGGTTGCCTTCACATAGTGTTTCCATGCTGCTTATCAGCTGTTTTGTTTACATGTCTTGAGTGACTGGAAGTTATTGAAAAACTCTCAATTACACTGATTGACTCTCAGAAGAAACTGCCAGGTGATAAAAGCCATAAAATGAGAATTGCTGCCTCTGAGCAAGAGTAGCAAGTGGCATGCAGAAGTTCCATAGAGAACCTCTGTTTCTGTGGGCTGGAGCCTGACCCAATGGGTTTTCGGTCCCACAGCAGCCCAATATTTCTGCCTGAGACCATTTGCACTGGGAGAGCCCAGGGTTGGTGGTGCACTCTAAACCATGATGAGAAGCAGTGACAGAAGCCTCCCCATGGGGCTGAGGGAAGGTCCTGCCTGGCCAGGTTGGGGTGGAGGGCAACATGCAGGCCCACTAGCTGCCATGCTCACAAGAAGAGTAACAAACCCTGTGATTTTCTCCATAATTTCACCTCTCAGATGCTGTTGCTCACATCTTTATACTTTTTCATACCCCCTGAGGCTCTTCATTATTCCCCAGCAGCAGCAGCATGGTACACTTTATTGCTTAATTACATATCCCTGGCTTGAGTAACGTCTATGGTTGCTAGGCTTGTCAAGCCCTATTAACTGATAACATTTGCCTTCCAGCTCTGAAAAGCCTACTGAAATGGATATCCAATGGATATTTCCTCTTTTGCTGCGTCAAATAGCTCTGAAGTCTAGTCGTCCTTTACAAAGCTCCTTTTTGATGCATAAAAAAGAGTGTGGAGTAGATTGGTGAGTGCCTCCCTCTGTTACTGGGGTCGTACTGCCTGGTGGCCATGCCCTTGGGGTGAAGGAGGGATGCGGCCAGTCTGTTGTGGTGATGATGATCACAGCTGTGGTCTCAATCACAAAGAAATTCCTTCCCACAGACTGAGGTCTGCTTCAACTTTGCCTTGTTGATATTCATGAAACCTCACTCTAATTAGGTGCCCTTTCATTTTGCTTCTTTTCTGAGGATGATACCGTGTCTTCCTCTTTTCTCAGGAGTTTTAGTATTTCCAGTGACTTATGAAAAGGGCAATTCTGTCAGGCATTTTGTGACCTTTAATTTGGGAGAATGTTGTTCTTGAAGATTACTCTGGTCATTTTGTCTCCTGTATTCTTCACAGTGATAATTTTGTGATCATGGTCACTCTAGAAAAGCAAACTACAGCTTTCTAAGTGTGGACTAAGGAAGCCCATAGGGAGTTCCTTTCTATCCAAGCTGTATAAAAAGAAAACCTTACCTTCTTAAGCTTACTGTTTCATATCTATAGTGAGGCGCCCCAAATGAGCCCACTGGCCTGCAAAATCAGAAGAAAAAGTTCTGATGAATAGTGAGTTTGTTGGGAAAACTGTATTTAAGTAATCCCAAAACTATTTATGAATTCAGGTCAAATTCTCTAACCAGTACTCCTGGGATTTCATTTTTTTCTGGGAGTGGATTTTTCTTCACACTCATTTTTCCCTTTTGCTTAACTCAGGGGTTAATGCATTTGCCCAGAAACTGGGAATCCCTCAGCCAGTTCCAGTCTATTCTTGGGTGGAGCTGGATTACCAAATTACCAGCACTTTTGAGTGCCTTAGGAAGAAGGGGCAGTACACCCGCAGTTGGACCTGTGTCCCCACAGTATAAAATATGTATTTTCTGAACCAGAGAAAAAGAAATTACAAATGCTTCCTAGCCCAATGGTTAGCAAATGCACAGAGGCACGAATATATTGGATTTCAGTTCCTGCTCTGTTGACTGTAACTTGTATAAAACAAAAACATCAGGGCACTGTAAGACTTGGCTGTCCTGTAGCCTGGCAGCCTTAGTGCTCTCATATGAGATGTGGATTCCCTCAAGGCCTGGGTAGAAATCAGCCTGCACTCATTGCATCTTGGATTCAATCAGGGAATTGAATACCCTGTCCTCTCTTTTCTTTTGCTGTTTATAAGAAGCGAATGTTTTGTTGAAATAACTGTGTTTCAAGCCAAAGCCATGTTGGTTTAGCTACTTTGGTGAGGAAACATCGACTTATTTAGATTTCTAAATAATCTCTTTGACTAAAAGCAGTTACTCTCATTAATCTGTCCAGGTGGGGCCTCTTTTGCTAGCTGCTAAAGGAAGGGATCAAAAAAGCAGTTCAACTCACAGAGCTTGTAGTCTAGGAGAGGAGATGCGGTAAACAGGGAGATGGGACAAAGTGATCTGGTGTGTGACATGGGCCATGTAAGCAATGGACTCTAGGTAGGTATTAGTCGTGGTGATTTAAAAACAACCTGCAGACAGTAATTGGATCTCACTCACCACTTCAATGAGCTCATTAAAGATGCTGCTACCACAATTTTTTCTAGTGCAAGCATAAGGGAAATATTCTGCTCACGAGACCGAAAGAACCATTTGACCTCTTTTCTTCTCAGTCTGTCCCATGTATAGAAGAAAAGGTGGGGCTAGGCTGACATTTATTTTTCTGAGAAGAAACCAGCATGTCTTTAAATTGTTCTTTGGGTTTTTCCATCTGATTTTATAAATGACATGTTATTGTACTGCACCCTTAACTGGAAATAGACCTAAGAGTTTTGATGAGAATATGTCCTGTCTTTTTCTTAGTAGCTGCTAGTACTGGTGAAGGTGCAACGGACAGAGTGTCAAGGGAAAAGTCCTATGAAACACCAACTCTTAAGCACAGGCTTTTGGACCAGTTCAAGAAAGAGAGATTGCTCCCAATGGTCCCTGCAGTTTTGCTCATTTCCTTATACATCTGTTTTTACCGGGAAAAATAAAATTCCTTTCAAAGTCAGGAAGAATGAAAATACTGGACATAACCTATAAGAAGGCTAGAATTTCAGATGCACCTCTAAAGGTTGCTCTAGTTAGCTAATGGGGTCAGCTAATAGTGCTTCAGTAACATCTTTTTTCCCTGTTCAATCTGATCCATGTTGCCCATGACAGGTGTGATAAAGACTGAATGGAAACTTCACAAGCAGATTTTAAGTGAATCGTTGCATCTCTGCAGGGTCTGCCTGTCTACTATCATACTGAAGAAAGAAGCAGAATGGCCCAGAACATGTTGGCAAAGAAAACAGGACACTATATGGCGGATTATACACTCTGCATCCCTATGCGAAGGACAAAGATCCTCAATCTCATCGTGGGATAGAAAGGAAGACACTGGTCTGAGCTGCCAGATGTGGAAAGAAGATTGAGCACCTATGGCCTGTGAGGCGGTGATTGCGTGGCTGTGAATTGATGGTGGGGCATAGCACAAAAGCAGAAGTGTGAGAGAAGTAGTTAGGAAATCTGCTCTCATTTTTCAACATGCTGCCCCATTTTGAGGTCTCCTATACAAGTTCTGACTCCTTATAGCTTGATGAAGCTGGAGTGATCAGAACAAAAAGGGGTCTTCTCATGCTGATGAAAATGTGGCACATGGGTGTCTGCCTGAATTTTGCACAGCAATTTGCAATTGCAATTTTGCATAACAATTGATATCTACTATTTGCTACCTCAGATTTGTTGCAGGTTAATGCTCAGACATTGAACTCTAATTCCTGTGTACATTAGGATGTGCTGATGTTTAAAGGGAAACATAATATTCTAGCTTTGCATCTGTAAATGAATATGTGGCTTTCTTTAGTTGCTGGTTGACAGAGAGAATGCAGGAGCCAGGATAAGCAACAGTTCCAGGACTTCTCTGTAAATAGTCAACAGTTCCAGGATTTCTCTGTAAATAAATATAGGTAAGAGAAAAGCAGCAGCTTGCACTGGAGATATAAGTGTACAGCCTTATGAGCCACCAGACCACTAACAGTCCCCAGTCCTATGGTGCTGCAGAAGTGTCAGTTCACTAAATGCATTTACCTGCTAGCACTGTGTAGCTAATATTCCTGTGTGATTAAAACCCTGTTGGACAAGTCATTTACACATGCAGCACAAAGTTTGCACAGGGCTTTTTTTTTTAATTCAGGTGAAGCCTAGAACAATGAGCTAGTCAAAGGTGTATTTTAATGGGATCAGTCTCAACAGAAGAGTTTAACTAAGACACATGGCTCAGAAAAAGTGCCAACAGGTGAGATCCTTTTTATTTTTCCCTTCCAGAGGCTACAACAGCTTTTCTCTTTCCAGAGCCTTCCAACCAGCCCTTGGGAGCCTTCCCTAATGCCCTCAGGGCAGCCCTGGCTGGGACCACCAGACCCTCGACAGCTCTGGATCAGGCTGTGGGTGCTGGGTGCTGGACTCAGGCCCTGGGACAGCACTGTAGGTTTGTCCCTACGGTACGCTCAGGGACTGATAGTCCCAACCTGGGCTGTGAAGGAGCTCCTGGGCCATGGATGCAGGTGTGGGTGAGGCCCCAGGTGAGGCTGGTGAGGGCATTGAAGGCTTATTAGTGCCCTCAGGGTTTTAAGATCTTCTCCCACAGCTTTCCTGTTTGCTTTCAGAAGATGGAAAGGAGGAAGGTGTTACTTTATGTACTGCTTCTGTGGCTGGAAGGTATGTTTTTGGTTTGTTCTTGTATCTTGCTTTTGCAATTTTGTTTTATCTTATGTGGACTGGAATATCATGTTGCAGTAAGAAAGAAGTCAGGCTCTTCTGCAGAAATCTTTGAGAGTGGTGACATGTATTGTGGTACCTTAGTAGGTAATAACCTATTTCTGTGGGACAAAAGCCTTGCAGATTCATAGTCCTGATCAGCTTTAGGGACGTTTGTCTGTAGAGGTGGCACATAAGGAAAACGTACCTTCAATCTTGTGGACTGCTCAGAGGGAGTGGAATGAGTTATCCTGGTATCTTCTTTAGGGTGAGTCAAGTTTAGGAGACTGTGGAACTTGGATTCTGCTGCTGATTTGTCTGGGGTGGCTTGGAAGTTTCTAGTGTTTTGCATGCCAGTATGTTCTTTGTGCTACAAACCCATGGTTTGAAATCGTGATATGACTCACCACATCCCAGAGCCATATTCAGCTGTTTGTTCCACATTTACTGAGTGACCTATGGACCGGAGTGTGGGAGTGTTATGTGGTGTGTAGCCCCAGCTGTGCCCAGTTCACAGAGGATGTGTGCATGTGGGATGCATTTGCTTGAGAGACGGGTGTATTAGCAGGAAGAGCTCATGCTTTTGAGCTGTGTGGCTCACTGCTTCAATCCTTGATTTGGCCAACATGTTCCAGGTGGTGCACTTAAATCTCTGAGGCTTGCTCAGCTTCAGCTGAGCAGTGAAGCACAGGGAAAGAGGGAGCAGGAGGCAGACTTGCATACATCACAGCACAGGCACAATAATCCTGCTGCCATAACTGCACTAGGTTAAGTCCAGCTTCCAGAAGTCTAAGATAAACCTTGGTGGGGAGTGGAGTTGGGGTGTTTCTGTTTGTTTGTGGTTTTATGGAGAGCCAGAAAGACATGCAAACTCACTGACAGGAGCTCCTTTTCTCTGACAGTCCCCGCTATCATCATTATACCTGGACAGAGGCTTTGTGCATAGATTTTTCACTAGTCTTTAACAGGACATTAAATGTTCTAAGCATGAAAGTCAAAGCAGAGAGGTGTTACAGTTGGATTTCAGATTCTTTGGTCGATTTGGCTTATATGTTTGTATATGCATGCATGTGCACTGATCTCTAGCTATGCATGGTCATGTGGGGCAAGAACAAAACCTTTGATAGCAGGGATGGTTATATCAGAAAGCCGAAGGGTGACCTGAAAACTAAGGTGGCAACTTAAGTATGCTGCTTTGTTCTGGCGTTTCATACAGAACATCAACATCCATGAGAATGGTGGCTCTGTGGCAGAGCACAGATTTCTTGAGTCTCTAGTACGTGCTGCCTTTGGGAGATGTTGGAAGCAAAAGTCTTCTGGAGCACAACGAGCAGAGACACCAAGATGTGGCAAACTGAAGGTGGAAAGAATGCATAGCTTTATTTTTCAAGTATGTGTTCCTTGGAAGCTGTGGGGTGTTTTAATTGGGTCCTGTTGCTTTGCTTCCCAGGCTTTTGTGTTGCTTCCTCTCTCGGGGCAGCAGCCTCCACCTGGAACTGGAAGGAGAAATTGTAAAGAACTGTCATAATAAGTGGATTGGCCTTTGGACACTGTTTTTATAAAAGATATATGAAAAGTTCCCTGGAAAAAAGCTTCCAAGGCATAATTATTACCTGGGGATCTGCCTGTGAAAAGCAATGCGTAGGCAGAGACCAAGTTTCAGGATCTATTGAAATTCTGGCAGAAAAGGCTCAAGGAAATGTGGAAATTCACTAAAAAAAAAAAAATCTCAAAGCTGTTTTTCATCAGAAGTCATGAAAATGGCTAATTCTGCTCAAAGTTTGTATTGCCTTGCTTTTTATTTGTTGTTCATGTTGCCATAGCACTGGAGCAGTATGTGGAGGTAAAAGAAGCATGCAGTACTGCCCTCGCTGATGTGAGCAAGTGCAGTGCCACCACATTCCTCTTGAGTACCTGCAAATGGGAGAGCTGCTACCTCATGCAGGTACAAGCTGGCATCAAGGTGTTCTAAAGATGGTTTAGTAAAATTGGCTGCTGCTGTTGTAACCTCCCTGTCCCTTTCACTGTGTAATGACAGCACAGCCCTGGTTGGTTTTTTGTCCCTGTCTGAAGTAGATGCCACTACTCGCAGCCTGGGAAACTACTGCTTCTCACAGAGGCCAGGTGCTATGCAGGTCCTGGTGCTCCTCCTGACTTGTGTTCATAGTTTTTCTCTCACTTTTAGGCACTGCATAGTTTCTGGGAACCATAATCACAGCTGAAATACCACTTTGCTAGGAGCATATTCCCTGTTTTTATGCTTGTAATCAGATTTTCATTAACTTTTGAAGTTATTAAACTGACTACGGTGGTCTGGCTGGGAAAGTTGCTGAGTAACAAACATCAAGATGCTGAGGGACTATTTTGGGCACGTATTCTGTGCTTCCCTTGTTTTTATTTTCTTCCACAAGCATCCAGTAGTGGGTATTCTTAGAGATACTGTACTAGATGCCTCTCTTGTTCTATCAGGTAATAGCTATTTTTAGCTTCCTAAGTTTACAGACATATCCAGGGGGTGAAAAACCAACTTATGCAGAGAAAGATTATTATTAAAATATTTACAAGAATGGATCAAGTATTGTGTTACTGATGATGTAAGCTGCTAAATTTTCTTCTATAATCATGTTATAGTATTACACTGGACTTTAAAGAAATTATTCTGCACTAGTGCAGTTTGCATCCTTCCATTCTGCAGCAGTGGAAGGAAACGTTTATTCCTCATGTTCTACTATTAAGCTGAGCAAAAATTGATGCCTGAAATTCTTGAGCTGATATGAATGAAAACACACAGAATGAATGACCTTTGCGTTGCTCTCAAAAGCATTAAAGGTTCAGCACATGTGAGGCAGTAAAATTATATCTTCGTGAGAAGAAAATAGCTTGTGCAAGCAGTGCTGTGCATGAACCAGAGACTTGCAAGCTCTACTGGCTGTGCAAATGGATGCTTATATGAATAAGCCACGACTTGCAAACAGTTTGACCTTTCACAGGTGTACAGAAATGCAGATGCAATGAAAAACAAGTCATGGGGAGAAAAAAAGATAGCCACGCTTGTAGTGCAAGCAGGTAGTCTGTGACACTGCTAGAGTTTAGCCCACTGACAGGCTTACGTATAACGGAGTTTTAGATAAAGAACTTAAAAAGTGCTGTCCACTCCGGGAAGTCCACATGGGAAGAGTGCTGTCTGAATTAAGAACTGATTTTTAGCTTCACCATATTATGAAGATTGTCTAAACTATTAAGTTCCTTTTCAGTCACTTGTTTCCAAAAGGGATGGGGTTGCTTGTGATATGCCACCTTCAAAAGTATGTTGCTTCCTAGAGGTGCAAATCATAAGTAGTTGCTGAAGCTTATTGACCTCAGCGTGACTGAAATAATTGCTTAAAAGTGAAGAGGATCATTTGGGTTTGTGTATCACGTGTGCATGTGAATAAAGGACATAGATATCTGTCTTTGCTATATAAGGGGTTTATATAACTACAGTTAAAACTTTCAGGTCTGTTTAAGGACAGAATTTAAGGAGCTCTGCCTCCACAAAGACTCTGAAATTGCTGGTCAGGTTATTTTTAGAAGATCTTGGCTTGCTCAGACTACCATAGCAATGAATACTGCTGAAATCTGCCCTCGGTCACAACTTTCATGTTGTCTGGGCCTGTTTGCCAAGTGCTTGGTATGTCCTGGCACCACTGCAAACCATGTCATGCTGAGAGAAGTTCTGTGTCGTCTTCTGGGAAGGCTCTCTGGTGAGCAAAGGGGTCAATTTTACGTGGCCATGACATCGAAGCTCTGAATAACTCCAACAGTTTATTGTTCTGTGGGTATAAATGGTGTCAAACAAGCAGGATGCACTGACTGTGCACTGTGTAAGCATGAGGGGGAATTGGCGAAGGGCTATTCAAAGTGGTATTCCCTAATAGTAGCTTATGCTATAGGTCCCTGATGTACTGGTTTAGTACTTCTAAAATTGCCCCAAAGCCAGTGTTCGTGAAATTGCTCTGCTTGTGTGTAGCAGTCCTGAAGAATTCTGTTTGCTGGGCCTGACAAGAGTGGCTCTGATTGATATGTGCATCTGACGAGGAACAAGTTTTCCTGTTCTTGTGGGAAGGGGTCACTGCATGCAAGTAACAAAGCAGACACTTCAGACTTTCAGTGCTTGAGGAAAGCAATCGGGCTCACTCCATGCACTGAAATACACCTTTCTCACTTGTCAGGTATATATGACTGTGGATGCCAGATACCCTCTTAATATGTCTCTAGTATTCTCCATAAAGAGATGGTATTGAAAATCAAGATCTATGAAATGTAAGGATGATGTTGAGAGAATGACTCTCTTGGTTTCCTGATTCTTTTCTTTCTTCAATGATAAGTAACACTAACATGCATTTTCTGTAATTCTATCAGGTCATTAAAAATGTAGCTCTAAACATTCTGATTTAATCCCAGAGCACTCTAAATTTGAATTCCAGTCTGCTAAAGATCCTTACACTTCCATTGTTTCTTCTCTGACTATGCAAAAATCGTTCAGTTAATTTTATTCCTAACAATGACCCACATGACCTAATTGTGCAGTCACATAGTAGACTACTTGTACATAGATTTTATATCCTGCTGACCTGTGTAATGTGATTTGTGCATCCTGGGACAAAGCTGCACTTTTGGTATATTTTATGGTTATAATTTAAAGATTTTTGTAGTTTATGCCTGCCTGACTTTTTCTTAGCTGGAAATTCTGAGCAAAAATAACAAAATACCCCAGCACCTTTATCCTTCAGGGTGCAAAAGAAGCATGTGTTAATAGGTGCAGAGGTGCTGCTGCCTTATTTCATTGGCATAGATGATGCTTTTAGGATTGCTAGTTCCTGTTGCCCTTTAAAATTGAACTGTCTCTGTAAATGTGTTTTTCTCCTATTGTGTTATGATTCAGACTTGATTAAATGTCTAAAAAAAACCCTATAGATCACCTAAGTCAATCAAGACTGATTGTAGGTGTTTAAATGCCTAAACTGTAAAGAATTCAACAGGAATTAAGCACACTAACGTATTTGAAGGTCTGAGTCTTAATGCTAATGAAAGGAGCTAGATGATGCTTTTTTTTATCTCCAGGTTAGAATATAAAGGTATTCTGAGTTTTTCCTTGCTTGGTCAGTTCCTGACTGCTGTTTTCCCCAGGGAGGGAGATAAAGTGTGTGGTGTGTGTCAGGGGAATACACACTGCTAATGCAACAGCCTCATCGTGCATTCCCTGGTGACTAGCCTCTGTAGAGCTGTAAGATGGCAGCTCTTCAGGTTGTCGCAATGCTTGTGGAGTCAAACTTGAGCCTTCTGTTCACCAGCCCTAGTGCATGAGCACAATGAGAAGGAGAAAGTCTGGTTGGTTGTTGTACTCTGTGCTCCATGGTGGTTGTATTTTGCAGCCCTTCTGATAAAGGAGATGGATTCTGCTTGTAAATGGGATGTTGGTTAGTGTGGAGTAGCTGTAGCTTTAGCTCTGGTTTTGTGAACTCCTATATGAAGCAATTTATTTGAGGCTGTAGGTTTTAGTAACCCACCAGGGAAGACAATCAGAGTGTATGAAATAGGAGAGAAGATGGTGCTTTTTAAGCAGCAGTTATTTAAAAGAAGCTATTTCATGCTGAGGATGGTAAATACGTTTAGCATACGTACATGCCTGATAGGATGGAATATTCAGTGACATTCATTTTTAAAAGATCCTTTTACTTCTCATAAACTGCCCGGCTCCCTTTCCTTGGAGCTCTCGGTGCTTACTGTCTGAACAGATGATGTGGGTAAGATCAAATTCAACCTGACAAAATAAGTCAGAGGATGTGAAATCCTCCCTTTCCCAGCCTCCCCTGTGGGCAAACAAATGTCATTTCACCTTAGTAGAAGTAGCTTCACTAAGGGTTGAGGCTTCTAGATTTAGTGAAATTATGCAGTTTTCTGCATGTGGAGATAGTTTTGTTGGGGTTTGTTTGTGTGTGTGGGCTTTTGTTGTTGTGAGGTTTTTTCCCCAACTTTTTTTTTTTTTTTTTTTTTTTTTTTTTGATCTTTTAGGTGATAATTAAAAAGGGATTATTCAGTTCTGGCAACTCCTTCTTTCCGGCCCTTCTTGGCAGTCACCTTCCTCTGAGGAGCAGGCATTACCGGCAGTGGAAGTAGGCAGAGGGGCAGTGCTTGAAAGTGGTTTTGCTTTGTGCAGGGATACTATGACTTTTGGAGAAGAAATATGTAGGCTAAGGGATAAAACCCACTTAAAATTTCAAGCTTTTGCTGTTTCTAGATACTCAATTTTTACCTGTTAGTTAGGTTGTCTTCATTAGATTTTTTTTTTTTCTATTTTTTTTTTTTTTTTTCCCCCTCCCTTGGTGTCATACAAAGACAGAGCTAAAGGCTGTGCTTGTCTAGGAGGGGCATGGTAGCTACCAGAGTAAGTAACTAAAACATCAGTATTAGTAAGTGACTAAACATCAGTTAAATGACAACCAAAACACTAAACGGGAGAGTGTGGGTTGGGACAATGGGAGCTCTTAACAGGAACCGTTCCATTAATTAAAACTCTGCAATAAGCATAATTATTTTTCTGGTTGTCGGTTCATTTTATCCAAACCCTATGACTAAGCAAAAGAAACAATCTAATGATTAGTCTGTAAGCAGAAAGAACTTACATGAAATAAAGGGGGAGGTGGAAAGAATAGGGTGTAAGGAAAAGAAGGATGCCTGTGGGAACTGAGCTAATGTTTTTTCCCCTTGTCTGAAATAACCGTTATATATTCTTAACAAACTTTGCTTTCTTATAGTAAGATATTTATGTTACAACATACACCTAGATTCGAAAATGTGTGGTCTTTGGTTTTGCCCCATCATTTTAGGTAACACAACATTTAAACCTAGCAACCTTTTAAAACCTGACCCGAAGGACAAACCAGTTTGTTGTTTTCTTATCTTTGGGAAGATACTGCATCCGGTCTGTCCTGTACTTTCCCCAGCCCCAGGTAATGTGATTCTACTAGGTATTGCTTACAGAGAAATGTCGTGTTTAGTCTTCAAACTTTCATAGCATGAGGACTAGCATGAAAGTTTTACCAGTCAGCTTGGAAATTTCCTCTGGTGAGTAATAACTGGTGTCAGCATTAATATTTGTGGGGGTGAAGGGAAAGATCTTTGACTCTTTCCAAATTTGGCATTTACACTTTTAAGGTTAATGTTGTGTTTTAATCGCACAATACATCACCATGGCTCCAAGCCCTCTCTGCATACCCTTTTCTGTGGGATAATCTCCGCTCTCTCTTGCGTGTGCGCTGGTGTAACATTGTCTGACTAGAACTGTTTCTCACAGAGGTTTTGTGATGCTTTCAAATTGTCATGTCAGTAAAAGCTTTTGGAACAAATCCATGCAAATGAGTAGTAACAAACTGACAAGTCCAAATGGTGTAACACAGGTGTTCTGAAGGAATTCATATATGAAATTACTGAGCTGTTAACTGTGGTGCATAATATATGACTTACATGAGCCTTGGTGCCATAGGGATATCAGATGTATGTCAGTTCTCAAGGGGATCTGGGAAGCTTAAGATGGGTAAGGATAACTTTCCACAGAGGAAAACTATTAGACAATTATAATAAATAATATCAGACATATGGATATGCTGAAGAGAAGAGGTTCACAGCCTTTACACAAAGAAGGCACACCTCAAATGTGTCTAATTTTTGTAAGGTCCCAGTAATGGACCAAGTCTCAGTCTGACTTGCATTAGAATACTAGAACTACTTAAAAAAAAAAAAAAAACAAACCAAAAACAAACCAACAAAACCACAAACAAAAAGCCCCAAACCACACACTCAAAAGTCCTCACTGAGATTGAGTTGGGAGTAAATCAGTTTTTCACAGTAGAGTGGTAGGCAGTAATAAAAAAGGCAAAAAATAGGAAAAATACTAGGACAATGAAAGAAAAAACATTGTCATAACACTAACTTCATAGTTTGTTCTTGTCTTGCTTAGTCTGTGTGGTTTTGGTCCCCTCATAGTGTTCAGAAGTCTATGTGATGTAGGAAGTGGTGACATCCAATTCTTAAAAGATTTGATATGAGTTAGATGGTGGGAAAGCAGTTAGAGCAGTTTATAAAATCAGAGGAGGTATGGAAAAGGTGACTAGTGAAGGCATATTCAGTGTTTCTCATGACGCAAGGACTGTAAGTACAGAATGAAATAATCAGCTGAAGTTTAAAACAAACAAAAAAACCTCATTTTTCCATAGAAACGCAATTCAATGATGGCATGCCTTGCCACAGGATGTTTTGAAGGCTGTTATTAAAACAACGATTACACAAATCAATGGAAGAAAAAAAATCCATGAAGGACTCCTGAACAGTAGATACAGTCTCTGGTTGAGGAAGTTCAGATCTGGGAGGACACACTAGGTAAATATCACTGTATATTTGTGCTACTTTCACTAGACATCCCAACTGCTGCAGGGAAAAATCGGCAGATTAGATGGATCTTTGACTTGACCCTGTACTCGCAGTATTGCTGGGGAATATCCCTGGTATATTCCAAGGAAGCCTCTGTCCTCCTCCAGATTTCTGCCCTGTGAAAGTCTGGCTACTGTGGATGTATGTAAAGACAAGAGAGTAAAAGAAGTTTTCCTATTTTCTGCAAGAGACTTTCAGTATTGTCTGCCAGGTCTCCTCACACATCAAGGCAAAAGAAGGCAACTTGTCTCGCCTCTTGGTTTCTCAATACAATATTATAAAACAGACTAAGCCTCGTGGAATTTACCTTAGTCCAGTAGCTGCACAGCAAACCTCTTTGCTTCACAGTTTCCTCTTGCAGTACTGCAGTATCATGGCCTTTTAAGAGAGAATATTCTGGCAGCTGATTTTTCAATTTATTTATTCCCATATTATAGATTCTCTGAGACTTATATCCTTGGAGTGAGGTCTAGCACAACAAAGATGCTGACAGCTTAGCATCTGTCTTAATAATAATGTATTTACTGAAGAGTGTGTAAGAACTTTCAGTTGCTTATGATTCTGCTGTTGTATCAAGTGTAATTTAAAAGGGGTGATTCTGTGGACAGTTGGGGGGGCTTTGTAGCTTTTTGTTTGTTTTTAGAGGGGAATTTCATTCCCACATGTTTCTGAAACAGCTGAAAGGAGTTTTCTCAGCCTTTACAGAAAGTTCTGCTTCAACATCCAAAATGGAAGATTTCAGCCAAAAAAAAGGGTTATTTGAGCAAAGTTAAGCATGGGTGAACTCGGGGGTTTTGCAATCTTCAGATAGTAATGGTGGTTTTATATGTATGATAACAGCATGTGGCAGTGACACTCCGGAGAGTCCATTACTTTTAATGTTTTCATGCACACTAGTGATAACTAGTTATGCAGATTTTTTGAGGCAGGTGACTAATCAGACTGTGCTTTGTCTCTGACTTTTGAGGAAATTAACTTACTTCCTATGTGTTATTCCTAAAAATATTTGAATATTCCAGCTTCAAACTAAAAGAATCCAATTTGTGTAGTTGGATACCATATGGAAAATGTTTAAGTTGGTAGATTAAAATTCATCTGTACTACGGTTAGAAACTTGGTGAACAGCTGTGGAAATCAAAAACAGGTGAGTAATTAGATCTGCTATCTTTGGGAACAGAATCCAATACACTGGTTTAATTTACTCTACATTTGAATTCTCAGCATGATGTTGATGGGAACGCAGCTAAGACAATGAGCAGAGGTTTTAATAAGTGTGGTTAGGTGTGCTGTTTTTCCAGGCTGGTGGCAGCCCTCCCAGGTAGTCTTTGACACTTGGGTAGGAGGTGGACTGAGGAAATCTGTACTAGTGCTCTTCTTTCTGAAGTTCCCCTGGGCAAATCCTCCAAATTTCCAAAGAATATTAGCCAACAGGAAAATAGTATCTTTTTGATTGTCTGTGTGGACTAGCTAGTTACTCGACTGTGCCTTCACATGGCAACTTTCAGGTGCTGTTTCCTGGAAGCTGTGTTGCTCATGTTTCAAATCTATTTTTATATACCAATCATCAAGGATTTGAGTGCTCTGAGGCATATTTTAGCAATAAGACTTCTTATTTTCTGTCTCTCTTGTTCTTGTTTTTGGTGTGCAGTGGGAAGGAGCTAAGCTGGATGTATTATTTGCACTATGCCTCTGTTATATTGGTGTTTGCAGATAAAATAAAAATGCAGTCTGACAAAAGGATTAACTTCAGAAGCTCTGCTGCATTTTGATTCACTCTATTGGTATTTTAGAAAAGTGATGCTTTACAGAACTTCAAAAGAAGAGGGACTATCACTCAGAGCCACATTACCTGTGCTGCAGCTTGGAGCTGGCTGAGCTGGGGGTTTACTGGGAGACTTGGGAGAAGAAAGGAGTTGGCTCCAGGCATTTGAGGTTTTGATCAAATTTCTGAGTGCTTCTGGCTCCAGTATGAGAGTATTCACAGGGCAGGAATGAAGCTGTAATTGTCTCTGAGGACCATAATAAACCTGATTTTTTTTTTCCTCAGTTAGGCTTGGTGGTGGTCAAACAGCTGTCTTGGATCTGGGAAGAATTGCATGGCTCGGTACTTCGCTAAGTGGGATTTGATGGGGATGCGATGTCATGTGGCTCAGTGATAGCTGCTTGTGGACAGCTAGAGAGCCTGCTGCCAAGTTATTTGTGGAAAGCACAAGCTATCTGTGTATCTGCTGTACTGCTGCAGTTCCAAAATGAAGGCTGTGCTTCCTTTCCCCTACTTAAGATTTTCTTAGTTGTTCCTTGTCCAAAGATGCTTATGAATTAGAAATGCTGAGCTTGTTCAGAGAACTAGAGCTGTTGTGGACAGTGCTGTTGTGATTTCCAAGATTATCTTTGGCTGGTGTCTTTCACTGCTTGCTTTGTTTATGCCAAAATGGTCCAGCAGTTGGTTGGTTTGGAGATGGTGGTAACTGCTGCCACAGAGATGGTGGTAATTACTTCTAGCTCTGTAGGGTATGAGTTGCAGTTTGTGTATAAAAGATGGTAAACTTTGAAATGTACCGGTTTTGATGTTGCTGAGGACTTCTCAGAAAATCTTTGTTTATATATAAAGGCATCCATCCCTGCTACAAAATATCTGTGAGTCCCACTGATGTCAGCAGTGCAGCTACTGCAGAAATGTTTTCACAAGGCTACAGATTCTGGCTGTCTGCCCTAGTCATAAGTAACATTTTCATATGGTGAAAAGAGCCTTTTAGAATCTGTTCAGACTTAATAGATGAGAGAATTAATCTCTTGTCTTTTTGAGAAATGATAAAATTCCCAGTTTATATCAAAGAGCAGTGAGTACCTACTTAAGTGCAGTGCAAGTGGAGTTTATTAATCTCATAGCAGTGAGGCATGTTTATTTGCTTGAAAGTGCATTGGGGCAGAGAGAGGCCTTGTTCTGAAACTTGTGTTTTGGTTTGCTCAGTCAGCCTTAACATAAGAACCTGATAAATAACAGAAATGCATTAAGAAAAGGAAAAAAGAGAAATTCCTTTCTTGGCACAAACACACACGGACCCCCCAACCTTCCCCTGGAATATGTATTTGGCCAAACCAGGACTGTGGACCCAGCCATATCTGTCTGCATAATCCAGGAAGCTGAAAGCAGGATATAGCAACTGCCATGAAGAACCAGAACCAGTCTTCCTTGCTTGATACCCTCTGACTGGAGGGAATGAATGTCTGTTCAAGTATTACTTTAAAAAACACCAAACCACCACCATCAAAAAAATATCCAAAACCTCAAACAACAACAAAACAAGGCATATATCAGGTGATCTTTCTCCCGAAATGCTTCACAACTCCTTTTCTAATTCTTCCATCTCCTTTTTGAGATGGGGGAGTATAAAAAGGGAAGAGAATACTTAATTAAATATTATGTGCAACCTGTGACCAGAGGGTTTTGAATAGAACACATTTTCTACCTCTTTATGCCAAAAAAGTTCCTAACACTAGTTTGGGTATTTTAGATACATTCTGGCAATCTATGTGCTATTTTAGGTGTTACCTGCAGCAGAATTTGGATAACTGATATGAATACTAACAGCTAGCACAAAGATGATCACTGCACAGGAACAGTTTAAGCTGCTTTTCCCCATGTGCATTACTTTATTTTAATTGACAATAAATTCTATTTTCCATTTAATGGCCTAATTAGCTTACACTGGGAAATATGTGATCTTTCGTAGTTAGGCTTAGGTTTTAACTATCCAGGATGATGATTTACTTTACTTTTTTGTTTGTTTTAGGATCAGCAAACTCTCTTGCTCTGCTTCTCTCCCCACTTCACTTTTCAGATTGTTCAAGTGAATGTTGAATACCACAGGCACCAGTACAGATTCTTAGAGAACTCATCTTGTAACTTCTTTCAATCTGAAAACTAAATCTTTGTTTCTGTCATTGAAATCTTACTAATTCTTAAAAGACATGTTTTATCCTATAGCAAAGTCAGAGAGATCACAGAAAGGTAGTGGCTGTCAAAGCCATTTGCAAATCTAAGTCAGCATCTTTGGGGATTAGTGGGTTATCAGTAGTGATACACTGAATTTTTCAAAGCATTATGAAAGATTTACTAGGCGTCACTTTGGAAAGCTCATTAACTCTTCCTCATTAAATCATATTCATCGAAGTATCTATTGATTCTGACCTGTACTCTATATTTTGCTGGCCTCATAAGCAGAAGTTAAACTCCTTGGTCTGTTATTGGTAAGAACACCTTTGAGCCATTTTATAATATTATTGATACATTTGCCCACTGCAGTCCTCTACAGGTGAGGGAGATTTATGTGGAAGTTATGTGCTGTAGTAGTTTGGCAAAATTTTGTACTAGAGTTCTCTTAGAACTCCTGGGTGAAAACTCTCTGGTCTTGCCAATTTACGGCTGTTCATTTCACAGAGCTGGTAAAAAGCCGCCTCTTTAACACTTTGAGTTGAGACAGTTCCTCAGACTCATTCCTGGGGCAGACTGGTTTAGGCGGTGAACCCTCCTGACCTCCTCTGTGCTGCACACAAATGGAAAGAATTTGTTAGCTTTTCTGAAACGGGCTTATCTTCTCAAGTGTTTATATCTTTATGATCTCTTGGTTTCAGAAACTCTCTGGCAGGCTTCTTGCTTTCAGTATGTTTGAAAAAGTTTTTATTAGTAGTCTTTAAATGTATAGCAAGTTGTACTTTATGCCAACAAGGAAAAGATTTTTAATATGCTTTTAACATGACAGAATTAATTTCTTTTTCTGTGTTCTTCATCTGACCATATCTTCCACATTTTGAAATGTCTTTTTTACTGCTAATAGCAGTCCTTACTTAGATGTTTAACTGCACAGTCTTTCTTCTTGCTGCTACTTTCAGAGTCTTTTTCAGTCAGGTGGCTGTGACCTAAAAGCCTTAATGTAATACTCCTGAATAGCCTCTCTGCTGCATGCAATCATCCTACTCTTGTAGCTGCTCTTTTGAACTTTCTTTTGACTATGATTTCAATTTTTCCATAATTTCCTTCACAAACTTCAATATTCCTGTGGTGGTGCTCTGAAGTGTTTTCTCTCTTATAATGTCATCAAACAGCAATTATTCTGTGATTCGTCTTGAACCAGATCTCATGCTGATGTGAGAATAATTTTTAATGAGTTTGCTGAGGTTATTTAAAAGGCTATTTCTAAACTTACTTAAAGCTCTGAATCATGCCACCACAGGAGTTTTATCCAGTCAGTACAGAGGAAGCTGAAGTTTCCCCACTTTGTCAGTCTTTGTGGCCTCTCTAATCCTCAGCACCATTCTGTGGTCAGGTCACTTTTGCTATCCTGACTGAGCTTGACCTGTATTTTAGTTGGATACTGTAGGCAAAGTCTGTATAGAAATAGCGTTTCAAATGAGATGTGCTGTGGCATGGATGGAAGCATCCATTTTCTTTGATTTTTTGTAATTGTTTAAAATATACTGTGACCTCCTCCACTACAAAGATTTGTTGTCATCCTTAGAAAACACGTCACTTTATAGTACCCAAAAATGCTTCTGAAATATAATGCCCTGCTTGAAATATGATAAATATCGCATATAGAGTTTAAAGTTTTGAAGCTGACTTCAGTATATGCAAAGAAAAAAACCAAAGTCTCAGATTGGAAAATGTCTGAGCTCTTGAGAAAGCTCAGATCAGTGCATTGAAGCACACCCCATCTCTGCAGGGACAGTTCTGCTACTGTTTGTCAGTTAAATAAAGCAGAAATAGAACTTCTGTATTGGAGAAAATGAAAGGCGTTTTAGACAAGCCGCAATTAGCTGCTCATCTTACAATCTCTCGCAAATGGTTCCTGCTGAAGACGCTGTTGCAAACAAAGGCCAATTTTCTCACTGACTTTCTAGCATAGAATAACTAATTTACATCATTCAACAGAGCTGAAAGCAGCTGATGTTATTAGGAAGAAGGAGAAATAATTGTTGTTGTGAAATGAATTGAACAGTGTCTTTTGCCAGGGACAACTAAACTAAACTTTGACACTTCTCAGGCAGAAATACAGTGATAGTAATGAAAACTGCATAATGAACTAAAGTGCTGTGCAAAACAAGAAGCACGTCTAGCTTTTGTGGTAGACACTGTATAGCTGAATTGTTCATTACCAGCTAGCTCAATTTTGTGCAGTCTTGGAAAAGCACGTGCATATTTTTTTATTGCGTATACTGTCTGAAGTAGAGTCCAGGAATAACATCTGTAGATACTGCTTTTCATTATTCCCTGCAAAAGTCTGTAAAATAGTTTGATAATACACTGTAGTCACCGTATACTCCATGGTCATCACATATCCAACAGTTAAATGTGAAAGCCTCTAGGAGGAACCTAGTTTTTGAAACAGTGTATAATGGCAGTAAACAAGAGCTTAAGAAAACAGAAGGTGAAGAAATCCCCGTAGACACAAAACAAGAACAGAAGAACCTTAATTTCATTCCAAAGACCCACCCAGCCCAAGATCTTGTCTCTGACAGTGACTGAAAATGAATGACTGTCTAGGGGAGACTGCGGGAGCAAAATGAACATGTACAACTTCCCTACAAGCACTCTCCCAGGCTCCCACCATTTTCAGCTTGGAGACTTCCTGAACCAGAGGAAGTCTATGTATTTAGTAACATTCTCTCTCTCATGAACATGACCAGCTTTCTCTTAAACACTTGTAAACTTCTAGCATCTACTATATCCCACAGTGGAGTTCTTCAGCTTGACTATTCTTCATGTGAAGAAGTTTCCTTTTGTTTACTCTACGGAGGAAGACTCTTAAATTTTATTTTCCAAAACTGTGACTTCTCAGCAGTATGGCTGCATCTCTGACTGGTGTCCTAAAATTCAACAGAGCGTGTTACAGAGGTTGAACGCACATACTCAAGGTGAAGTTGGAATGGGAAATGAGATAAGCACTGTCTATGCTTTCAGAAAGTGTCACATAACCATGGTTACCCCAAGACTGACACTCTCATTCAGAAGAGTTGCAAGTAGTTGTGCATTTGCAGTAATTACCCTGGTACTATGTTGGGCATTATTTGGGTGTCAGCCTGCCTGCCAGATTTAAGCTTGGTCTGGCAGATCAGCAACACAACCTAATCACGTTGCGTATTGCTGGAAACATATTACATAGCTTTCTCCTATTTTCAGGTATGAGTGAAATGAGCTAATCTGCCACTCTGCAGCAAAGCAGAATTATTTTTATATTATCTTGAATTAGACTAGTTATCAGACTTTTCTATGGCAGGAAATCAATATAGTCTGTAGACTTGGGAGCCAGTTGTTTTGCACACACCTTCTCTTCTCGTTTTGGTGTCTCATGATTGCCTGTGGCTGCTCTTCCCAAAGCTGTTCAGTTGTTGCTCTGTGCTTGGTTCTCTGGACCCTGCTGTTGGATCTTGACTTGCTCATCGATTTGGAACCCTTCAGTTAAGTTTTTTTTTTCTAGTCAGTGGTAGCTAACCTGTTTGAAATCATGGTCTATCACTAGACTCTAAGCTTCATTAGCAATAAAAAGTAATCTTTTACAAAAAAAAGAAAAAGCTGTCCTGCAGTGAATGAATTTGCATTCATTCATTTGGAATCTGAATTAAAAGGTGTATCTACATCATACAGTGGAAAAAGCCTGTGATAAACTGGCAAAGGAGACAAGATTGCCTGTGTTTTTAAAATTTGCCTCCCTCTTATCTTGAATGTAATCCACTAATGTATTTTTTTCTTAACAAAAATTTAACTTGAGTGAGTTGTCTTGCTGTATATTCAGGAGAGCTAACTATCATGGTATAGTCTTTTTTAATATCTTTTTCCCCTCTATAATATAGACATAGACAATATCTAAAATTTAAGGAGAAAATAGCAAAACTTCACTGCTCAACCAGTTGAGGAAACTTCCCTTCTATTAAGAAATCGCTCCAGCTGATTTCTGAATATTTTCTTTGGCAGTTGTGCATGTGCTCAGGTGTGTGAAAGAGAATGTAACTAAGGGGAATGGTTGCATGGGGTAGCACTACAGAAGCAGTGCTCATTATATATTTACATAATCTGTGCTTTCAGACTTAGCTAAAACTGGTATTAAATACAACTCTTTTGTAGTTGAGACAAGAAAACTGCTCTCCAACTCTGAATCAATAACAGAGCTTGACTTCCATGTCTCTTGATTGAGTACATATGTGTTTTCACATTGTTTTACATTTTTTAAAACAGAAGTAAGTAAAGATTTTTCACATAAGGTCTACTGGTATCTGTCAGCAAATTTCTTCAAATCCCTGTTTGCAATTTCCTAAGAAAGAAGTGTTTCTTAAGAAGAAAGTAAGAAAGAAGTGTTTGAAGAAACAACAGAACTAAATAGCTGGCAGGAAAGAAAACCATGAAAATATTAAATTATTAAAAGAAATGGCTGAGCTATCCTGGAAATTCTATTTATATCTTATATAACTTAGGCTGCACTTTCTATTTAGCATACTAATATATTTTTAAGTAGATTTAAATAAGTAGCTCATGTCTTTGTTTTCAGTGAAAATATGTAAAATTGACTAAATTGTCAGCATGATTTAACATTTGATTTCATGGTTGTATTTTTTTATTTTGATCAATTCTTGCATAAATTGTTTTCACTGAGCAAGAAAAAGTGATACCATTTTTCAGTGTCAAAATTATGAAACCTTTCTCTCTGTTTAGGAAAAGTTTTGCATTGTAATTTGTTACTTACAACTCTAACGAAAAATTAGAAAGAAAATTTCTTTGTCATAAACTTGCTTATCTCAGTGAGGAAAAGTGTTTTCTGCTGCCGAAAAGTACCTTACTCCACCTGTGTGGGAGCCAATGGAGTTACTTAGGGCAAGCAGGTTGAAGCACTGTACTATTGTAGAGTGTCATTCCTAAAGTGGAGAGATTTATGAAATTTTAGGGAAAACAAGAATCTTGGACCTAATCATCCTCTCACACTGAATCTCCAAAATATCCCCTCTGAGTCATAACTCTCAATTTCAAATTGCACCAGGCATTATTTCTGGACTTAAAACTTCTCAAATTTCACCACCTAAACTCAATTTAAATTACTGTGTAGAGAAAGTACCAAACTTTGAGCTAGTTTGAACAAATTTACCCAGACTTGTAACAGCCCAGAGTACTCAACTCAAATCCTGGTCTTGTGAGACAAAAGTTTAAACATGGGTCCCTTATAAGGTGGCAGAATGGTCTAGTTAATCCTTGAACTTGCAGCCATCACAAATGTGAAAAAAAAAAAAAAAAAAAAGGCAAGTTTAGCATTCCACCTTTTCCAAACATTTTTCCAGTCAGAACTGTTCTGCAAATAAGTGACCTGAATATAAAGCAGCATCTTCTATCTGATAAGGGATTCCATAGCAACAGTTGTACCTTGTTACTGCAATCGATACCTGGAAAAAAGCTCTACTTTTGAGAGTTTTCTTTATCAGAAACTGAGATATGGTTTGACTGTTTCCAGATACTTATATCTATGCAGTAAAGATAGAAAGCTCATTTCCCAGGTCAGTTGTCTGCATAAAATAAATAAATAAATAAAAATTTAGCGACAAAGAAGTATGCATGTCCAGAACTTTGTGTATCAGTCATAAAATAAGAGAAATTCCTATTCCCTGGGAACAGAGAAAATGCATATTGCAACTTTAAATGAGTCATGTAATCTCCTTCCTCACAAGCTGCTTTCCTCTAAGATCAAGTATTATTGACTCTACAGTAAACATATCTCTTCCATTGGTAAACATTTTGTATGAATTACTTCTAAAGGCATGTTTAGCTTTTGAAATGCTCCTCCCATCCACAAGTCACTCATCCCTGATCAGAGAATATCAAACTATCTGAAACAATATTAATGTATTATCTAGGTGGAATTTAAAGTCATGGGTTTTGTAACCTTATTTTGAGAGTTGGTTTACAGCTGATAAAGTAGGTAAAATAATACATAAAAATTACTATTGCCAACAAGTTATAAAATAAGCTGTAGCTTAATCGTCTCCATTCAGCAGGTGGTCAGTGATTAGAATTGCTGTCATCAAGCAGACTGTGCCTGTCTGGAATTCAGTAGTCTCGGACTATGCCTGAGTACCTGGGGAAGATTCACACAAAGCAAATAATCACCACAGAATCTGGCAATTCAGCAGGCAAGAAGTCTGCACTGTCACTTCTTCAAAGACAGTTCTCTGCTTGGGGTTGATTTGTACTGGTTTGTCAGTAGAAAAGAGGACACAGGATTACACCAGATCTAGAGAAGAGGAAAATGAATGGCCTTGCAGGAAGTAATGGTGTTTCTCTCTTTCATTTTACATGGTAGTAGTGCTTCCCTTCATAGCTTATCCTACCATATGTAGAATTATCTCAGTGTCTTCTAGTAGAATGTTAAATAATAGGACTACCATCTGCCACATGTGTCTGTTATCCTCTCCCTAAAGGGAGACGTGTATGATGTGAAGTGTCCTGATTGTGTTTGTCCTTATTAACTACATATTGATACACATTTGTGTTAAGTAATAATGAGAAAAATGGCCAAAATAAGGATTGAGCCTTGTGATGATCCTGCATTCCTAGGGGAATTTTGTCCATGATCTTTGACTGTTCCTGACAGGCTTCTGACTTCAGAGAAGATGAACTCTAGCCTTTATTATAGAGAGCCCCACCACGCCCAGGGAATTAATATGTTGATCATAGTCCTCCTTAGAAGAGCTAAATAAACTTTTAGATATTCTGTGCATAAGCTGTGGGTGGTCTGAAGGCAAGTGTTGAGACTATAAGATCTTGAATACATGTTTTCAGTTAAACATCACAATAATGTTTACATGCATACAGATGCAGAGATGACAGTTTACTGTTGAAATATCCTGGATTTTGAACTGTTATTGCTCACTAATTACCAGTGTAACTTTCAGTGGTTCACAATTTGCGAGCAACAACTGTGTTCATGCTGCATTGTGCTGCCACAAAAAAAAATTGTTTAGCTGTTTAGAAACTGATGCTGTTCTTGTTGGAGGTGGGAGGACCAAATTTACTCAAAACCAACAGCAACCATTTGAAGTTTGGGGGTTTTGAGGGGTTTTTTTGTTTGGTTTGTTTATTCTTAAATCCAGTAGTAGTAATGATGAGTACTATGCACAGTATTTTTATTATCAGGTAGTGTATTATTAGTCCTTTTATTCATCACTAAAAGCACTTGTGTGCTACAACATGTATTTAAAACCAGGCTCTTAGAAACTCTTCAGTTAAGCTGAGGATGCCTTGGAGGTGTGAACTAGTAAGTTTGGAGATGCTAGCTAGTTGTGCTCAGTACTCAATATACCCTGTTGAGATACCTCTTTCTAAACATTTAAAAGTCGGTTTCTAAGCCCAACTCTGTTCCTTGAATAAACTAGGTTCTTTGTAATGAGAAAGATGATTGATATGAGGTAGCTGTAGACAGTCTTCCATTTCATGCTCCTTTTTGTGGATGTCCTGTTTTAAAGGTTCATTGGTTTTTTCTTTGGCTTTTGTTTTGAAATCTTCAGTAGGACTTATTTTTGAGGTAGTTGAAGGGAGAAATGTCACTTACCAACTTCCTTGATGCTGCAGGAGATTTAATGAGAGCAAAGGGTGCTGAAGCCATGCTTTCGTGTCTCTGAGTTGAACCCTGAGCCAACACTTTCTTATATGGTGCAATAAGGCAACTTTTCCTTAATTTGTGTAACCAATGCAGCATTCTCCCCTTTTCAACCTACCGTACTTCTCAATTCATGCTTGTATCAAGTTGCTCAATCTTTCTTGTCTGTAAATAAAAATGAGTATATGTACCATGTGAGAGTTTGTATGTGGTCCTTTGATGTGAACAAAAGGCTGCTTTCCCATGCCTAGTCATCTGCCTCCTATGTAAATAGTTCCAATTGCCAAAATGTTACTGTTGAATTTTATAAGCCATTTGTGAGCGGAGGGAGAATACATACTTCTTGCAGAATATTTTCCCATCGTGTTGGTTTGACACAACTTTTAAAGGAAATATTAAAAAGTATGGTTTAAAGAAATTAGAATAACATAGAAATAATAAAAATGCAATTAAAATGTACACTTTTTTTGGTGACAATTATGTTACATATTAAACTGAGAGTGGAAAATCTTGCTGTAGGTTATATTTTCTTTTGGGTCAATGTGTAGTCAGTTAATTTGGTTGGATTCTGGTCCAGAATTGTTCATGTAGCCCAGGTCTTGGAAAATGCTGGGCTAGATGAACTGAATGTGTCTCAAGCTCAGTCCAGGATTCTTTACTTGAGTAAAATTTCCTTGAACGATGCGTGGGCTCTTGCACACCTTTCAAATTGAACATCTCCCTGTCAGTCACCACAGCTTTACTGTAATGTTCACAGGCAGGTATGTGTTACTCTACTGAGAAGCATATATTGAAGAGAAAAAAACCAGGGCTAGAATCTCCATCTAATGATGAGCTGTCAGTATACTTCGTGTTCAGAATGCTTCCCATACAAAATAGGGACCTGAACCAAATTCCTCTTCTTAACTCCACTTGAATTTGGGATGTTGGTTCTATGTGTCTCTCGTCGGTAGTTTTCCAGTCCAAATCCTTTAAACTTTTGAGATGTGGATCCAGACTTGAAGTTTCCGTATATAGGCCACTTTGTGGGTAGTCAGGGTTGGTCACTTTGTTTGTTTGCTTTAAAATCATGTAGTTTCCTAGCTCTCCTCCCATCCTGAAGGGAGACTGCTTCTCTTTCATGGAGCTGAAACAGATTAACAGCTTCCAGGAAGCTCTGAGTGTGGTAAACCCAGACCTCTAATAATCTGACTCCAACTATAGTAAGAAAATGATGGACATTCAAACTGTCAGTAGTGCAAAAAGAGAACGACTTTGCTTAGCTGCAAAGTGGCTTCGGATACTATGTATGCATATGACCCTAAGGACTATTCTGCCCGTTTCCATAGATCATCAGTGGAACAGCACATCTACTTACAGTTTTGTTCTCTGCTTCTCACTCACAAGTGGATACTGCAAACTGTTGATCGAATTACTCCAATTGTGCACCCTCATCTTGGCACCAGCAAAGCCAATCTGATTGTTCAGATACCATTTTTTTAATGAGTGGGTGATATGATGCTAATGAGACTTTGAGACTTTTTTTTCTCTCTCTCTCTAGAAAGCCACTCTCTGCAGGCACTGAGCCTGCACTCAGTGTGCTTCCTGTACTATTCGTATACATTTCTTCAGTATTTGAAAATGCTGCCATTTTTCTTGTGCCTGGTTTTGCCTCTTCTTAAGAAACCCAAACTATTTCTGGGTTGCCTTCTCTGGTATTCCCTTCTATAATGAATTATGTCAAAAAGACTTATTTATTCTTCATAGATAAGGTCTGACTGCAGCACCAGGAAATTTTAGCTTTGTTCTGCCTTCTATCCAGTTTTATATCTAAATTGACTAAGGCATACAGAAATCAGATTAAGTGACTTCCTTCAAGTCACGCAGTGAGCAGCTCATTTTGGATAGGATCCCAAGAGGATACTTGTGGTTCCCAGCCCTCTTCTGTAACCTTCAGACCACATTGTCTCCCCAATGCACAGTGCAATGAATTCAGTTTGAACATTAAATTACAGCTTTAGCAATGTAGTAAGAGTTCCCTGGGCTCCCATATTTGCTGTAACTTAAACTTTCCAGAAAAGTTTCTCGTTGTGGTTTCTATAGCCTTCCATATTGACCATGCCCATCACAGTGAGGCCAACTACATCTAGGGAGGGTTTCAAGGGCCACTGCAACTTGGTTGCCAGTTCTCATGTTAGCTACCCAACAAAGCAGAACCTCTGCCTCTTTATTTCTAAAAGAGGACTGAAAGTCATTGCAGTGATTTATTCTATTTTTCCTGGCTTTATCAGTCATTAGTCACTTGACATAGACAAGTTTATGGTGGGCAGTACTCCTGATCAGATTTTTATGTAAGACTCTAGTGGGGAGCTCTGTAATCTTGCTTTGCAAATCAACTAAAGATGCCTTTGTTTGTTTCTTCCTGTTAGTTTTAATAAGCATTAGATGGGAAGATGCCCTTTTAGATCACCTGGAATCAAAATGTCACTTGATATCCCTGAAGCTCTCTGAGGAAGGATTCCTTTGAGGCATTGTGCTCTCTCTTGTGAACTAGCAAGGGCTGGCAAAACCAACCACTACCGTGTTCTCTATACACTTAGTTTTTAAAAGCCACTTCAGAACCAGAAGAAAAACATTGCAGTTTGGGGTTTTGATTGTTCTTTGACTTTGTTGCTTGCAGACCACTGAAAAGGGTTTCCTTGCTTGTATGTGATGAGAATTATGTTCAAACCTCAATGCCTATGGGTAAGCAGGGCAGATTCAAATATGCATACGTGAAAACTTGAGCTGCCCTATTACAAAATGGAATGATGTACCAGCTATGCATTGTCTATGTGGAAGTCTTAAAGGCTGTTTGTCGCTTCTGAAATAAAATTAGTATAAAGCTAATGAACAGAATAGCAAAACCAGTCAGGACAGGTTGTGATCTCCATTGTACTGGAGAAAATCTGTTACAGCTTCACTAATTTCTTATAGAAATCGGTGGAGTAGAATAGAAATGGTCCACCACACAAGGCTGTATTGCAAAAAGATCCCTTTTGCACCGTAAAAAGTCATTGAAGTTGCTCCAAATTTGCCCTAGAAGAAAAATAGATTTGTCTTCATGTTACTTTACTTGGTGGTTTATTAATCTTACATAGTGAATTGTAAATTATTAGTGGATTTAATTTCTAACTTTTTCATGCCTGAATAGAACACAATTGTCTTTCTCTTTTTTGTTGTGCCTAGGAACAATGTCAGTATGCTCTGGATTAGTCGTCTAAAATGTGGTTCAGTTCTAGGAGGGAAATAGGCTTCAAGCTAAATGGGAATAACTTATTCCACCAGATGAAGAAAAATCATTTCCCTGACATAGCACCGTTTTGTACTCAGTCTAACTCTAGTTTTCCTTGTTTTACTTTGCCTTCATATAATCTAATAGAGATTGTAAAGATGCATCAGAATTTTTTAAAAGCCAAGCAAATCAACTCCCTCAAAACTGCAGATAATAATGCTCCTAATGGGTAAACTGGGTGCCAGAATTAATCCTTTATGCCAAGATGAGACGTTCTCACCCTGAGCATTAAGTATCGTTTCTGTGTCTGATGTAACACCACAAACACCTTTGTGCAGTCTAATTAACACATTCTCTTACTCACTGTGGTCTTCTTTCTCCTGCCCCCGCCACCCATTAGCTCAGGATTGGTAATGAGGCAGAGTGGAGTTTACTAGCTTATCTGATTCCTGTGATCTCATGTTTGTCAACTGCTGACCTGCTTGGCTTGTGCATGGGGTACCCAGGATTTTAGGAGTCTCCTAGCCAAATCTTATTAAACTGTTAAAAATCAGACAAGATTTAGAAAATCCTGTCTAATGTGCATGAGCCCATCCATAGCTTAACAAGCACAAATTTATCTTCCTTAAATTTGATCTCTATTAAACCACAGCATACAATGCTTTAATATGACTGTATAGAGTACTTAAAGCCATAATGAAAAAAAAAAAAAATCTGGAAAAAGCTTCTATATAATGTTGGAGTTTATTGATTTTGATAAACAGAGTAGTTTCAACAGGCTTTACCAAGAGCAAGGCATTTTGTTATAAACATCATAGTTTCTTTAACCTCGTTTTTTGTTCCACTGGAGACTATTCATGTTTATATGAAGGAGACAGATTATACTATTTAGTCATAGTAAGTACAATGTGAGCTTGCCTATTAGCTAGTTTCTACAATGGGAAGGAGTTGTCTCTATTTTCCTTCTTGTTAATTTACTTTAAATAGTTTAACTATTTTTTTTTTTTTTTTTTTTTTTTTTTTTTTTTTTTGAATGCTAGAAGGCAGGAAGAGAATCCATACTTCTTGGTTCCTAAACAATTTGATGGTGAAATAATGGACCAGAGATATTTGTCTCCACAGTTCCAGCCCTTTCCCTCAGCTGACCTGAAGTATAAATTTGCACTGATGAAAAAGTTCTCATTTTCAAGGCTGAGCAGCCTAAACCATGGCACAGAAATGGATTCTATCAAGCTTGGAGTAGGTTGCTTTGGAGGTAGAAGAAAAACCTTGTAGTAACCCTGGCAATTCTTTGTGTACATACAAACGAGCACGATCTTCAGAGAATACATGCATCTGTCCCCTGTTTTAGCTCAGGCCTATGTCCAGATCAAGATCCCAAGTGGAGCATTATCATAACTTGAACAGTTATTTCCTGGAGGGTGTGCATTTCACACACTGTCCTGCTGTGGCCGGGAATGCGAGAGGCTTGCGTCACTGCAGAGATTGTGCTGTTATATAAGTGATATCCTAAGGAAAGACCATGGCAACAACGCATCCGTCTCGGGGAAGATGCCAGTGAAAGCTTGACTGTGACCTAGAAAAGATGGTGACAGGAGGAGTTGTTTACAACAAGCCTTCATTGAATTAGGAATCTGCATACGGGTGAAGTTTTACAAGAGAACAGAGTCTAAAAGTGTACAGCAAAGATGGGGGGGGTCTTGTGTACCCTTTGGCCAGCAGCAACTGGTACTAATAATTTTTAAATAAACAAAAACCCTCCAGCTCTTATGTCAAGGCAAAGGTTTGATCTCTCTGTTTCTGAGTTCTCAACAAAATTAAAAGAGCCTGAGCTTTGCCGGAGAGATCAATGAGAGTTATTGCTACTCAGCAACTGGAGTATAATACTGTAGCAGAGCACAACTCTAACAAAACTAGTCAGAAAGAAGAGGAAAAACCCATGCATGGCATATCAAATCCTTTTACTTCATTTATAAATTTCCCCTGAATTCTGAAACTTGGAAAAGCTTCTAGCTATTCTTGTAAGCCTGAGTCAAGACTTCAAGTTGGAATTTAACTGTGCCTCAGACCCCTTTCATAGAGCAATTAATTATTTCATAAGTCAAACACTGGTGCATCAAGCTTTTAATAACTATGCAGTGACATGGTGCAGTATAGAGGTTTTTATAAATCACAAATTTTCAGTGGTGTGGGGCAGGGGTGGCGAATAAGGGTTACTCTTATCACAGCACCTGCCTTTCAAGGTACCATGTATCATTTTACTTTAATTAAGAGTTTTTCTTCCTCGTGTGTTTTTAATTGGAATTGAATTGTGGAAAGAGGATCAAGCTTATCCACTTTAAATGTATAGAAGCAGATAATAAAGACAAATTGAAAATTACCTTAGAGTGGGTCCCAATTTCTGCACCTATGCTAGTCTTTTGTTTTGACTGAGGACATTACTGGCTTCTTGTGGTCTTTCTCTATGATATTCTAGTCACCAATTCTGTCGTTCTTGCTTTATTAACAATGGTGGGGTTTTTTGCTTGCAACCAATTCTAGACCTGTAATTCAGAGACTTGTCTTAACTCACTTTGTATGTCCATGACCCCATTTCTGAAGCTGATTCTATCACTTTTTCAAGTCTCAAATGTGTTTTGTTAGTGTCCTCTGACCATGTAATATGAGGCCTATAAAACAAGAAAGCATTCTTCAAAACTTTTCTCAGCTAGAACTTTCTGCAGATTTAGCAACTGTTGAGCGTCTTGTGCCACACTAGTCCTGGATAGCTTAACGTGTCTCTATGCATATAATTGTGATATATAAAACACAGAGATCTTCTAAAACAAAGCAGACAAATAGCTTGCTTTCTTTTTCTTTCTGTTATTTGAAATTCCTTTTTGGCACAGTGTATACATACTTCTTTTGGCCACATAGCGGTGCAGCTGAAAAAATTGTCACAAAGTTCAACAAAGGGAAAGTGAGAGCCAGGACTGAGTCATTGTGTGTATGAGAGCTAGGAGGAGGAATCGTTGGACTGTACTGACAGAGATTCAGAAAATGCTGAGGAATAATCTATCCCAGAGGATGCTGGCATGCTATCAAGAAACAAACAAGAAACAAAATAAACCATGGCTCCACAAAGGGATGGAAACCACCCCCCACAAAGTCAGCCAAAGAACTTTCCATCACAACGTGAGCATCAATCCAACTCTCTAGTTTTCCCAAGATGAGGCAACCACAGCATTGACACTCTTAGTGGTTCATTTTAAACACTGATCCAGCAAATGTTTAATGCTGAGCTGTTCATGTGAGCTGCAACACAGGTGCTGTTCGGCAGATGCCTGCAATGGCCATGGTAAAATGGGATGTGGGTAGGGAGCCAGGGCTGTGGCAAGCAGGCAGCAACCTCTCTGATAAGGGTTCAGCCCTACAGCATCTGAATGAGGACACAGCATGTCCAATAAAAATAACCAGGTCTAGACAAGAGTCCAATGGTTGCCAGACAAGTCTGGTGACAAGACAGGTACAAGGCCAAATGAAGAAGTCAAGGCAAAGTGAAAGTTCAGAAAGGTACAAAGCCAGGTAGATTGTACCTGTCATATTAGTTCAGAGAAGGACCAAATACATCTATCAGTCCAATGGGCTGAGGGTGCCTGAGTGGAAAGCCCAGATGAGACTGTTCATAGACCCGCTTCTCACCTTCCCTGTTTTTGCAAACTCTGGTTCAAGATTATACAGCTATGTGATATCAGAGCAGGCTTTGGACGTAAGCAAATGAACCTTTAAAAAAGGGAAGAGGTTGTAGAAGAGGATTATAGAGGAACACTCTAGAACATGGCTATAATACAATTTTATTTACTGAGCAAGTTCCTTTCTTGACCATAACTTTTTGCACAAAATTTCTATTGCTTTAGAAAATAAACTGTTTCCTTATACACTACACTATGTATTTGTAAGTTGTATGCTTGAGAGTCAGATTCATAAACTTATTGACAACTGATTTTTTTATGTCCTTTTCAAGTTCACGTGTGCCTTAAATGTTAGACTATTCTTGCATACGTCAGTATATAACTGGTAAAATTCTATCACACCCTGGACAACCTAGCTGAAAAAGCGAAGGCGATACTAGCACCTGGGACTTTACAGGACTAGAAGGAACTTTAATACTGAAGTTCTATGATAATGTTTCTCTGGATCACTGCAAATCACGTGGATACAGTCAATCTATTTCTTGTTTCTGGTTTACTTAAGGTTACTGTGCAGCTGGGGTTGGGTTTCTCTTTTCTAATAGATGTATTTTTGATTCAAACAAATCAATGGCAACATCTTTGCTAAGTACCTCTATTTGTATATTTACATTTTAGGGTGTCTTTAACAAAATTAAGCTTTGAAAAAATTCCTCTTTCTAGAGTTTAGTGTCACTCAGCTAGATTGAACATTCTTCTAACAGATTCTTCCCACCCCTGGTGACTTCTTCCTCAAGGACATTGCATTTGATTATACAGTAGTAGCCGTTCATTAGCAGCTCCGCTGGAGCTGCTTCTTGAGCCAGGCCAAGCCAGGCTCATATATTTTCAGGGCAAGGGTCAAAACATCCTCTCCACTGTGTGCTCCAGAACAAGTTGTTCCAAGAAACAACCCTCTGAAGGTCAAACTTGCTGACATAAGACAAGTTTAGAAGAGAGCAGTGGAAACCCTACATTGTGATTTTTATTAGATTCTGTTGTCCCTTTCATCTCCCAGCGTTTCGCTCTCAGAAGCATTCTTAGTAGAGATTAGTGGCAAGTAACTCTCATTAAAGGTATTGTAGTTTTCTGAAAACTGAAATCTGTATTTTTCGCTGCATGGTTCTGGCTGCACAAAATTCTGATAATATTCCCTGAATCATTGAAAAATTCCTTATCTCTATCATCCCCACTATCCATTTGGCTTCCATTGAGGAGTTTCACAGTGAATACTACAGCCGAGTGAAGATATGGGTTCCCTCATTCTCCAGTAAGTAGAGAGAAAGAGAAGTGATATATTTTTTTTTTTTTTTTTTTTCTTAGTAGGAAACTGTATGGCTAAGATGGAGAAGAGTCTTTTCTAGAGGAATGTCTCTTTGATATAGTAGACGGAGTCTAACATTGACTTGAAGGGATTCATGCCATGGTACTGGTGCTTTTGTTTGTTATAGTCAGACTGTGATTCTTCATATAATGGTCACCCTGTGGGTCCAAAATATTTTGGTCCAGCCCCTCTGAGATAGCCATGAGAGAATGTCTTTGAGGTCTGTGAGGAAAGGCAAGGATTCAGAATATTGGAAAAGGCCAAGCGTGAAAGCCTGCCTCAGGGAAGAGATACAAAGGAAAGGTGGGAACTGTCAATGAAGCCACTGTATTTTGAATGCTGCACTAGAAGTTGCAGGTCTTATTACGAAGACAAGCAGCTAGTAAGTTGTTTGATACTGCATATGGCTGGACCTGGAGACCATAGGCACCACCCTCTCAGGACTTTGAATTCACCTCTGCAATCCTAGCAATCCGCCATGTGAGTTATGTCAGAATAAGAAAAATTGGAAATGCAGAATATTGGAAACAGGAGTTAATGGGCTTTCCATGATCTTCTCTCTGTGTCAAACTTCTTATTTCTAGTTTCAGGATTATTTGGTTTCCCATCTGTGCAGCATAGAGCCTCAGGCAAGCTGTCAGGAGCCTGGGCATGTTTCCAGTAGAAGATAGGTTTCCACTGTAGTTAGCCTTTTACTATTGCTAAATGCTTTGGTTTTGATGAATCAGCATTTTCCTATGGAAAAACATTCCTTTGGAGAATTTCCAATCAGAATGATATGAAGATTCAACATATTGCAAAATCCTTCCGGAACAGGATTTATTCTGCATTGCTGCACTTATAAGCAATTTTGCTTTTCCTTGCCTTCTGTGTATAGTAAAGAGAGGGAAAAAAAAAAAAAAGAAAAAAGAAAAAGACACCCCACCCGCCCCCCAATATTATTGCTATAGGTATTTATAACAAGGATGTCTATTTTTGCCTCTGGCAAGATTATACTGGGTAGAGACATTTAAATATAGCACCTGGAAAGGGAGGTGAAATTCTTTTGGATTCCCATGTGGTGAAGTGGTGAATTTTAAGACCTTATTTTGCAGTACAGCAATATCAGAGGTCATGGAAAATAAAAATAGATTAAACAATTCAGTATTTGCTTTGCAATTTCCTTGTAAAACATACTTGAAACTAAGCACTTCTCAATGAAAATCATAAATTTGATGAGACATTCAAGAACATATGTTTATATTCAGTTTTGGTTGGTTGTGACTTTATGTTTCTACTGGCTATCTCCCCTGGACCAAAACATAGCTCAAGCTGTTGGAAGAAGTATAACCATAAATCAGTGTGTGTGTGTGTGTAACATTCAGAGTGATAAATGCAGCCTTTCTTTCTTGTGCCTCTCTGGACACAGTAGGTGTGAAGCTGGCCGTTATCTCAGGCTTGTAACCGTGTGATGGCAGCTATACACTTGCCATGCAAATTCACATCCTTACTTTCACAGGTTAGTAATTCCCTTAAAATGAGCACAGTTATATTAAGCTTGATTGCATGTGTAACCTCTGCAGCCCCTTCCTCTTTATTGGATAGACAGTTTAATGCTTTTGAAACCCCCTGTTTCTACGGGATTTGTATATGGTCTTTTCCAGTCAGTGTCAGATGCCTACCTACAATTTGGCTAAGCCATAGCTAATCCTCTGCCTTAAGCTGAGGTAGCAGGTTCAGGGTGACTCAGTGAGCTTTGACATCTGTTTTTAAGTAACTGAAGTTGATGGATGAGCTCCATGCAGAGCCTCATGTGAGGAGATTCTCTCTCCAAATAGAATCAAGGGGAGAATTAACTACTGAAGTTGCAATTCAGAGACCAATTCTTGCTTCTGTCATTCTTATTGCGGGTAAAGGAAACAATGAAACTGATAAGCTTCTATGAAGAGAGATCTCCAAGTTGAGCCTGCAATAGAGATGACCCTGAAAGAGACGTGGTCTGTGTTCGAGGAACATGGAATTAAAGACAGACCGGAACTGGGGTGAGGTGATCTATGACTACACAGGCTCTGCCACTCAGAAACATGGGTGTTTCAATGACAGTTAGTTAATGGGTGGCTGCATCTTCTAGAGGTGCAAGAAGATTTCATCTAAGACTTTAACCCTTCACACACTTAAAATAGCTTGTTGCTTAATACTATTTTATTCGTCTGTTGAGCCTGCCCTGTTGTTTAAGCTGTGTGGAGGCAGAAAAAGAACACACTAGTTAATTGTGGTGAGATCAGGGATGCGTCTGAAAACGAGCAGTAGCAACAGCAAGATAAAATATCTTTATTTAACGTGTGCCAATCAGAGAGAAAAAAATCGAAAACTAGAAAAAGGAAAAAAATTGCATTATACCTTTTACGGTTCTGAGCTGCAGTAGACAATCACAAACATACCACTGCTACTTGGAACTGTTTAAAGCAGCCATTTGCTACACTGTATGTAGATCTGGAAAGAACAAACACAGAGAACTGTGGAATTTAATTAGCTTTACTTTAATTGGAAATCAATCTGAAGCATTAATTTCAATCAGAGTTACCAAGTCCAAGCATGTTTAGATTCAGAATGAATGATTCCTATCTTTCTCATCCACTTAGAAGATTGTATATGGAGAGAGCTAAACCTAGCTTTTTTCTGTATGTAGCAGTCACATAGAGTATAATTCAAATAACTTATTTTAAGCGCCAACACCAGTACTTGGATTTCCTAAGAGACTCAGCATTTCTAGCAGGGAGTTCATCAAAGAAGCTTATTTAGCTCATCCTGTTCAGTTCTGAACCTGAAAGTCACCAAGTTGAATATATGACTGTTAGGCATATTCTTTAGACCTTATTTAGGAAGGTAACATGCCATGAGGCCATGCTAGCAATAAAACCTACCGATAAACACTTTCACCTTCCTAAAGGCTACATCTGTTGGATATTTAGTATGTCCGAAAGTGCACCTGCTTAAAGAGGCTGTTCCAAAATGCGGTACTCTGCGCTCTGTAAACACAGATTAAGTATTTTTGCCTTTTTAAGGACGCAGAAGGAACCCAATAGTACTAGAAAAATTTCCAGGGATAGGATTGAGTTTACTTTTCTCCTACTTAAAGGACCCTTTTCAGTCTCTGGTTGAAAGCACAATTAGAGCTGATCTGTGGGCTACAAAATTCTCTCAAAACCTCTGATCTGAGTGTGGTCAACTTGTTACAGGACTAAGGCTTTCCAGTGAAGTCTTTGATGGTTTGGAAAATACTCATCCAGCATTCACTATGGGCTGCAGAATTTGCAGGAAATACTTTACTAGCATATAGTGGTTTGAAGTGTAACACAGCTGGAAGCACACTGCTGATTTCTTCTGAAGAGCTAAAACCACTGCAGATTTCTTAAATATGCAACATATTGTTTAGGCAAAATTATACAGACTCATAGAATGGTTTGGGTTGTAATGGACCTTAAAGGTAATCTAACTCCTGGGATTGCCCTAACCCAGGTGCAGGACCTTGCACTTGGCCTTGTTGAGCTTCATGAGGGTCATACAGGCACATCTTTTGAGCCTAAGTGCCTCTGGATGACATCCCTTCCCTCCAGTGTGTCAACCGCACCACACAGCTTGGTGGTGTCAGGAAACTTGCTGAGGATGCACTCAATCCCACTGTCCATGTCGCCAACAAAGATGTTAAACAGCACCAGGCCCAATACCAACCCTGAGGGACACCACTTGTCACTGGTTTCTACTTGGACCTTGAGCAGTTGATCACGACTCTGTTACCATACAGCCAATTCCTTATCCTTTATCCACCTTATCCTTATGAATAGATGTGAATGTTTTTGTAATAAATGGATGTGGTTATAAGTTTGTATGAATATAGAGGATCCTAAAACTAATCCAAGATGCCTCAAGAATCCAAGTCAGTTTCTTTTTCTGCAGTCTGCAATACTGCAGGTACTCCTAAGTCAGTTTGGTTACCATGTGTCCAAAAGGAGCCGCACTCACCCTATATAAGCAATTGCTCAAATTGCTGTTCTGCAGTAAGTTTCAATAAACTTACATTTTGGTTTGACTCATGTTTTGAATGCAGTTGGTTTTATATAGATCTTTAATGAATGCATTGAACCTGGGTCAGTTGAGCTACTTTCAGATGATTTCACGCTGAATTCTGCTGTTACCAAGATCCTAACTTGTGACCAGCCGCCAATGTTTTCCTGTGTTGCAGAAAAAGTATACTACTCAGGAAGGGAAATTAAGCTTATGTTTGGTTAGTAGACAGCTAAGTAGGGAGGAGGGTTTTTTTCCCGCTTTCATATATATGTGATTGTTAAATACTTTAGAAAGTGTCTTGGTTTCTGAAGCTAATGAAACAGTTTGTTAATAATGGAAATGGTTTAAACTGATCCAGCTATTCTAGCAATGCATGCACAAGCTTTGGAAAAATTTCTACAATTTATTTTTTTCTGTGGAAAAACAACTTTTGTTAGCAAGCCAGCTCCTGCTTCCAGCACCGTTCTAGGCCAAACTATTCTGAATTGGTCCCAGAACCAGCTGTCTTTTTCAGTTCACATCAGAATGGACAAAGATTGAGCTTTGAATAGTTGCTTGAGCTCTTCAGCTGTTTGCAACTGCTTCCATTTTCTGCTTGAATCACTGATGATCAGTTGATGATTATTATTCCATGGGTATTCAGAGTCCCAGTGTCCCAGCACATGAAATGAACTGGTGTAAAGAACAGCAGCAGAGTAATCATATCCCTAGCCCTCTGTTCTGTCCCTGATGCAGTGAAAACCCTAAGGAAAAGGTGACTATCCTCATACTACATTTTCCCTGATTTTAGTAATAGATTTGCATGTATCATATTAATTTTTACTAAGAATACTGACCTGTGACACAGCAAGAGCTATCTGGGTACTCAAAGAATGGTTCTGGAAGTGGAATGCAAATTCTTCTTACATCCATGATTCATCCTCATCTTGAACGTTGTATCATATTAGCAAAACATTTATAGCGTGAGAGATGTACAAGTCAAAGTATTACACTAATAGTTTAAACTGAAGACAGGCCAGAATTTTTCTGTGGTGTTCTGTGATATGTTTATATATAATAGAGTGAACAACCAAAAGAAAATTTGTATCGAACTTGCTTAACCCACCATCAGTAATTGGGAGAAAGTTTACACAGCTGCTTCTGAGTAACTGCTAATAATAAAGCATATTTCTACCTTCCTCTACACAATGGTAATGTTTTTACCTGGGTGTACAGCAGGACTTAACTGTCAACATGTGGGTGAAAATGTTATTCACTTGGGTTTTTTTGTTTGTTTGTTTTTTCCCCCCTCTGAGTAAGGATTTTGTTGCTTTTTTCTACTTTTAATTTTGAGATTATTGACATTTGCTTATCTAGGGTGTGTTGCTTACCTAGGGTATGTTATGCTGGAGATCTTCACCCTGTGGTTGCCCTGCAGCTCTCAAGGAACTACATACCTTCTCCTCTGGTGGAAATGAGGATGTTGTGGGGTGGCTGGTGTGTACAGTAGGTCTTGCACCAACATGGAGTCAGCTGGGATGCAGCTGGTGGAACACTAACATTCAGAGACTCAGAGCATTCTTAGGGTGCACAGTCTAGACTTGACATCCAAAGTACAAGGTAGGATTCAGGATGATGCCCAGCTCTGTCATGGGTCTCTTGGATTACTACGGGCAACTCTCTTTACTGCTTTGTTTCTCAGTTTCCCCGCAATAAAATGGACTAATGCTATTTCCCTTCTCTGAAAAGTGTGGTGAGTTTTACAAGTAGGATGAAAGGCAATAATTTTATTATTAAATGTTGACACTTATTTCTCAAATATTATCAACAATTTCTGAATCTTCTCATTTTTTATAACCAGATCTATACAACCTCAGTTCACCTCCCTGTGCTGACGCCTTTAGATGCTCTGTTCCACAGCCGCCACAGGGATTTCTGGTATCATTCTGTGCAGAAGATAGCCAGACTTTGAGATAAGCGGTCTGTGTAGCAAGCAGGCTCTCTCTGAATGCCTCTCTGGTTTGTTGCATGCATTGGAAAGAACATCAGAAGGAAGCGAGAAGTGGGGGAAGAGAAGGCACAAGCATTTTTGAGAAACAGTGTTGTGTCTTTGCTGCAGAGCTCTGATATTATGCTAGTCTGATCACTTGACAAAACACTGATATGTCATCCATTTGGTTATTTTCTATGTGAAGCAATGATTTACAAAAACTTGCTCATGATTTTCAGCTTTCTCTTTCCTTCCCCGGTATTCCACCTCCATTATCCTACTGTCTTTATACAGAGGTCACTGCTTTGTATGATCAGATGTCACCTGACAGGTGCCTTCCTGCAAGACATGTACCCCTTTCCATTCTGTTGTCTTAACTTGTGTCTTGACCACATTTAAACTGGTCAGTCTTCCTGGGACAAGCCCTGGACAGAAAATCATGCTTAGAATCCGATGCTGCAAAAGTCTGTGTGACACTACACCCTGGAGTATGTCATGTCCAGCAGCTGTCTGAGAAATTCAATTCTGCTTTCTCTAAGCACAGAAGATGCTTTAATATATTTGGGGGTGGAGGAAGGGTGTTATTGTCTTTAATAAAAATATCTGTAGCCTCTGTGACCACATCTATAATTTGCCAAAGACAGGAAGCATCTGAGGGTCTCTGTGCCATGTGCCCCTGCTGTGGGTGCTCTGCTTTACAGTATTTCTCATCCCTACCTTGAACTCAGGGCAAGGAATCTGTGCTAACAGATAGGGTATCTGTTACTGAGTATGTTTGTCTCTACTGCTCTGTACAGAGATGGATATTTCTATGTACATGGTTGCTTGGGAGAAGGGTTGAGATGGTAAAAATCTTATATTCTGATTTCTCAGCGATCTTTGGGATCTGCATAATGCAAAGTAAATTAGCCAGGACAGAGCTCTGCACGAACAGAGCTGCAGTGAAAACTGTCTTTGAGCTGGCTCTGAACAAGTTAATTTCAGTGTTTCTGTATGCTGCCTTAAAGTAGGTGCTACAGTTTGGAGTATAGGTTCCTAGGTCCCAGGTATAGTTAATGGAGAGAGCAAGCAGCACCGGAGTGTGACTCAGGTCTGCATTACCCTGAGCAGCTGCCTGTCTCTTCCCACTGACCGAAGAGAGTTAGGCTTCTGAGGCACTCGGTGTGATTCTGTCATCCCTGTAATATAGCCAGCGGGCAGATCTTTTGCACATGTAATAGATCCCTTATGTCTGCTCAGACAATGGTGTAAAGGGTATTGCATCTCCTCAGTGCTCTTACTTTGAGACACCAGCAAGCACTTTTTGTAAGTATTGCACATGCTTGTCATGTAGTATCGTGGTTAATGTTGCAATGAAAGACCGGTCCCTTGCTATTCAATATTAAGCAGGAAATTATATACATCAGTACTACTACTCTGTAATTAAGCATGCTGTGTTACCATACTGTAGCTGTGTGAAGGAAAAATTAACATGGACCAAAATTGCCAGCTTATAAATTGGTTTAGCTCCATGGGAGTCCTATAAATACGCTGCAGATTTGACACACAATGCTAGAGCCTATATCAGCTTATATATAACAGTGCCATGAAAGGAGCTTGGGTCATCGTTATTTGGACAGCCTAGGCCCTGTCTCTGAATCATTGAGTTGTTAGGTTGTGTAAAGTACTCATTCTGTGCAAAGAAAAGACACTTTTTCTCCTTTTAGCTGTCATATCATGCTCATATATAGCATAAGTAGCAAGGATACAGAGGCTTTAATAATTTTGAATTATATGCAGTGTTTGGTTTGAACCCTTTAGAACGTAATTCTAACCAGACAATGTGAGGAAGAGGGAAGTAATAAAAGACTGGCAGGAGAGAAAGCCATACACATACACAAGACAAAATAACTCCTTAAAGAAAGATGCTTGCTACTTCATCTTTGGATATTTTTTTAATCTCTTCTTCCTCCATCTGAACTCAAGTTACATGTTTTAAAGAACTGCCAGCCATTCTGCATTGACTTGGATGTAGGTTTTGCAGGAACCTTGTGTCTTTTCCTCAGCTCAAACAGAAGTGGGTGATTTTTCTCCTGTGTTTCTGCTGTTACTGATAAATAATCCAGGACACTGATTTGTGCCTTGGGTAGTTCAGTAATCAGGAAATTTGTAAAAATTAATCACTCACCTGAACCTTCAAGCTAAAGATCAGCTGTGTTCCATCTAGACTCTCCTACTTGCCTCATCTTAGGATCAAGATGTTCGTCTGTTCTAATCTAGTTATCATGGAAAACTGATAATGACATCTTGAGTACACATACGCTTTGTTCAGTTACTCCTGACTTTTAGGGGAAAAAAAGAGTCTGATAGGTTCATAATTCTGATATGTTTTTATAAAAATAGGCAACTTAAAAATAAATCTTGAAATATGTAGCCCTGCAGGAGACTAATTACATTCGTCCTGTTGCAAATGGGGATGGGTCTTTTTATAAGGAGGAAAAAAAAGTGCTCCAGAGTTGGAAAACCATTTATCCAGCCAAAGAATGCAGGTAAAGAACAGTCATCTCAACCTTCCACACTATTGTAAAAAATCAGTGTTTAATTGTTTCTAGTTTAATAAAAAAAAATTCTCAACAAGAATTTCTTTGATTACAGCAAGTCAAAATAATGACATTTTTGCAAAATGAGATGTTCACATGAGAATCAGTGGTGTTTCCAACTGCAAGATGGAACTCAGCCCAAATCCTTTTTAAGCTTTTAAAGAATGATTGCCACTTTCATGTATTCTCTTCTGTTTGTTGTTTAATCTTGTGTAACATGCAACTAAATTAGTTCATTGCAACTTTGTGATTATGTGCCCAAAGTTAGCCTGCTTTATTTGTTGAGGGTGACTATGATTCATTCAGCTACTGGCAAGCAGGCAGATTCCTGTGTACTTTTCGCAATGTGCTGGTACATTGAAAAACAGAAAGAAAACCAAATGATCAGGGTGAAACTATCCAAGTGTGAATATTTCCATAGGGAAGACCACAGAGTCTAGTGCAGAGTTCTTTATTATTGCAAGGATGGGAATCTTGTCCAGACAAAATTTAATGATGTATCATCCAACCTATGTAAAAAGTCTAAAGGCAGTCTCGAAATCAAAATTAGAGTGTGGGGGTTTTCTGTTACTATTTTTTACTACTGGTTTGTTATTATTATTTGTAGAAAAGCCTAGATTCTTTGGAAAATCCCATCTGCAAAATCTCAAATGAAATAAAAGCCAAATCAATGGTTGCCCTCACCCCACATTAAGTAGCAGAACTGGAAAAACTAATCTGAAAACAAGGGTAAAGACAGAAATGCCATTGTGGCAGCCTGTATATATGAACTGTAGGTGAGGGCATTCATAGCCTATTTTTGTCTTGGGCAACAGTTGCCTTTGTTGGATTGCCTGAATGGCTCACACCTGAGGGACCTGGGATGCATCAATAGGAGCTGAGACTGTGTGCTTGTGAGGGAGATAGCTCTGGAGCTAGTCCTCAGTGACCCAGGGGGGTGTGTAACTGCAAACACTAAAGGTGAAAGTCCATATTCCTGAGTATGTGAAACTTCACTGATACCTAGAAATTTGTCCCTATTTCTGAGGCAAGTTAAAAACTGACGTGCTGGAGGAACCCAAAACCCCAAACCCTTTGCATTAAGGAGCAAATACTGGTCAATATTTAGTCCCTACTACCATGTCAAAAGGTTTTTGAGGCATCCCTCAAGTGCCTGGCATTGTTTAGCAGGACTAGGTTTGGCTGGTGAGAGCAACAGAGCAAGCACAAAATCTGTAACTTGGGTATCTCATATCACACCTTCTCTTGCTGCATAACTGTATGCCATTTTCCTTGTCTTTTGTTTTTCTCCCAAGCAATTCAGAGTTACCACCATCTTCTAAAAGCTGTCTGCCATCTGAGCTGCTGCTATGCCTTCATAACTATACAGTTTATTTGTCCTGTATATCCATTTTTCTGCCTTTGCCTCTGCTTTTTAGCTTCAAAGTGTCATGTGAGGACTCTAATCTCTTCCAAACCCCTGCACGAGTATCTGGAGTTTGGTAGCGCTTTCCTCTTTTGTATTCATAAAATGAAAGTTTAATCACAACACAGGTTCTCCTCTGAAGTCACTAAACTACAGGAATTGTGCTGTTTGAGCATGGTTATAGCTGGGTTGTTGTAGTATTTTTCACTGACTCTGTGACGACGTTACCTAATAGGTTATTCTCTCTCGAGCCACATAAAGTATCAGAACTCTCTTCTGGGCTGGAGCTTGAACAAGTAATTTGATATGGTGAATGAAAGCAGTCGATTGTGATCATTCTTGACCTCCAGAGCTTTGATTTAATGATGTATCATTTGCACATTAAACTTGTGTTTCTCACATCAGCCATCAGATCAATTACTGTGCATTAAAACATACAGTGTTGTTTTGTAGACTTGGCTGGATGTTGGTGTGAAAGGTTAGGACAGTCCATAGTAAAATTGCTTACGTGCATGAATAAAAGACTTCACTTACCTATCCCTGTTCCTACAGGATGGGCAACTGGAATTAGTTTCTCATTGTAGTTGCTCATGGCCTTGGCTAACGGCCATGTTACCTCCTCAACATATCTCTGCTGGTAGGAACAAACATCTAATCTCCTGTGCCGCAGCCAAATGTTGGAATAGTTGGTACAGAAAAAGGAATTAAATTCTACCCATCTTGTTGGATGAGCAGTGACAGCTTAAAAACCAAAAACAAAAAACCACACCACAAAAACCTACAAAAAAAGAATAAAAAAACCCTAGTTAACAAAACAAAAAAACTCAACAAAGCCAGCAACCTCCCTAAAAAAAAAATTAAACCACCACCACCAAAAAACCCCAAACCCCTCCAAAACAAACCCCAAAAAACCCATAACCACACACACACAAAAAAAAAGGCTGGTGAGGAGGAATGTTGCTGAGACGGCCTCGATCCTGTGTGAGCACTGCTCAGCAGTGGCCAAAGCACTGGTGTGTTATCAACACTTTTGCAGCTACCAGTACAAAGCCCAGCACTATGAGTGCTGCTGTGAGGAAAATGAACTCTGCCTCAGGCAGTCTACAGCTCCTTAGTGATACAAAATCTTCTTTTGCTAGCAGATCTTGGCAAAGATATATGGAAAGAGTTTGGTATAGGTTACAGGGTGCATGACAAACAGAACTTAACTGTACTCAGGGACATATCGTAACACACCACTGTGGTATCTGTTCAGAATTTCTCTGCCTACCCAAAATCAGCTTTATTAATTTTTCCTTGGGGATTTCACTAGCAAAGACTTCTTAAGAGCTTAATAAGAAACAGTAGGTAGCCTCCACAATGCTGTTGGGAACTTCGAAGCCTCCTGTGAGAGTACAGTGCGGGAGGATACAGTGTCATTTTACGAACATTTGTGCTCCTTTCTCTGAGAAGCTTTTCTTAAAAAAAAAAAAAAAAGGAGGAACAGTATTTTTAATTTCACTCAGGGTCTGCTTTCCATTTCCCCCTTTCTTTTGAGTTGCATTAAGAACTCCTGAAGCCATTTGCTGTTCTCTGTGTTCCCGTCTTGCCTGGGAACCCTTCTCTGGAAATTTCTCAGCAGAGAAGATATGAAACTACTACCTGCAGTAGACATGGTTTTGACTGAAGTTGGTTTGCCATTTCTAAATTTTTCCCTATCATTAATTGCTGCCCACATCTACTGAACCTGCTTGGGTTCGGAGATTACCAGTGCTATCAGTATTTGGCTTTGCTTAAACTGTTTCTTTTTTGCTCTATTTCAGACGTGTAACTTCTAGTACAGGGTTTAGAGTGAGTACAAGTATCCTTTGCTGGCTAGGTTTGAACAAAGTAGGCTGTAACAAAAGTATGACAGACCAACTTACCTTTGTATCCAAACTGTGTGCAGCAAGGGATACAGCAGACACATCCTCTGAACTATTATGGGTTCACACCGGTGTTCCTGCTAAGATACACCTGACAGCCTAAAGAGCAAGAGTTGCTTTTTGCCTCTATAATGACCCCAACTCCTTCCACTATTTGAGAAGCTTTTAAATCTCCTATAAAATTCCCCTTTGGTTGAGGACACTGAGGATATTGTTAAATCTAACTAGATCATCTTTATTCTGGTATAACAACAAAAAGACTCTAAAATGGAAATGTGATTAGGCTTTTTTTTTTTTATAGTAGCTTTTACATGTTGGCTTACATGTGACTTCATAAGTGCAGTTAACCTGAGAAGATTCCAATTATCAATTATTTTTTCTAAAAAAGTTTTTTCTGTTAAATGCAAACAGGGTCAGAAGATACAGCATCTCATTCACCAATCCTGTTATCTTTTACACTATTTTTTTTGTCTCTTTTGTCTTCAGTGCACAAGCATTCGCTGCAGTGATAATGTCATCCCACAACCTTAATCTCTTTCACCGCAAAGTTCCTGTCAATCTTCTTTGTGGCACTTTGCCACTTCTGTAAGTGCTGTATTTCTCCGGTGCAGTGCTTCACAAATTCCTTATCTTTGCTTTTGGCAGAGATAGTTCTTTTTCTCTGAGCAGAAGTTCTACTTCAGAAGCTGCGACTTCAGCTGAAGTTTGTCTCATAAGTCCTTGGAAATTTCTTCCTTTCAGAGCTCTCTCTGCTTTACTCTTTGGCACACTAATCTTTAATCTTTAAAATACTCTCTCACAGGAGTATTCCATGAATTTCAGCCTCAAATTATATGAGATTGGCATGTGGATCCTTCGAAGCTGTGTGAATGATAAATGCCTTTTCAGCCTGTTTGGAATTGTGTCAAGTGGCTTCATCTTCTTTGCTGTTTGACTTTATAGATGTGACGACTGTCCCTCAAATTTTGTGTAAATAACTGCGAAGATCGGTATTTCCAATAATTAAAAGAAATTAAAAAAATCAGTATAATGTAAACAAGAGATGTGAAATGGCAGCTGTGACATTCCACTTCTGTTTTGGTGGCTTTGGAGAAGCTGTTTATGGTGAAGTGGTAACTTCTCCAGGCATTTACATGAACTGCATGTACAAACCTCTCTGACATGGGTTTTGCTGCACTGAGTGAAGCCAGGCACATGGTACTCCAGCTTAGGGACTAAAACTGGGGTTACAGGGGCAAGGGCAGCTGAGATAAGTCTTTCTTGAGGCAGCAGGTTATGCGCAGACTTTTACACATCTTCTCTGTAAAGTCTACTTGTTTGTTTGCTTTCATCTTCTAGCTAAATTCAGTTATAAATTGCCTTCTTATATCCCTTTTGTTGTTCAACTAGTTGCTATATTTTTCTCGCACTTAAAGCATAACTCTGTGCTTTTTTAAACAGCTGTCATGCTTCAGTGCAGACTAACCTCTTTTTCTTAGAGCGGAGTGAGAGTGTGATTGTTTCATACATGCTTTTTATGATCACAATCACTTGAAAACTGCTCTAAGTTCTATGGGGATAAAAGACAATACATAAATCTCTGATTATGGTTATTATGACTTGCTAACAAGAGCTGGCTGAGGAACAAGAAATTCTGTCTTGCAACAGCCTTTAAGGTCTTGAAATTCCCCTTTGGAACAAGATCAAACCTTTCACTGTCTGTGAAGTAGAGCTGTTGAAACATCCATTTTCAGATTACCAAGGTCAGACTTTCTTTATTTGGGATCTTTGTGACTTCACTTGAGACCCCAGATACCCACCCTAACTAAATTTAAAACACTATTAAATAACGTTTTCTTTAATGAAAAATATTTTGTGAAAAATGTTTTGATGGGCTGTAACATTCATTTCCAGACTTTCCACTTGGAGGAGAAATAACATCGTATATTCTTACACTTTGCTTGGGCAAATGTGAACTTTCTGTGTTTCTTCACATTTAGAGCTTTAGAAACTTCTAGAGATCTTGAAAGAGATGGGATTAGTAAACAATTGATAAGAGTGCATATTTTGGGTGTGTACATAAAGAGGAGAGTTAGGTTTGAATGTTACTCTCCTTTGGCTTTCTGCACTGCTTCCTTTCTTCATTCACCCATGTGGCACTTGCCAGTCTTCAGTAACCAGAGAAAACAGATCTTTAAAACATGTGGAAAGAACTATCAGATTATGCCAATATACAAAATGCATTGTGTTGAAGTGGAATTATGAGGTGATCTCTGGGACAATGTTGGGTAGATAACTGTGTCTTAAAAATAAATTTTCCCTCCAGTCCCCCAAAAAGGGGATGCAAGAAAGCAATTGTGAAAGATGGCAAAGGTCTTTTAACAACTGAAGTTTTCAAATGTGTTAAGAAAGCAAAGTGGCTGCACAAGGTCTGCAAGGCTGCTACACATAAGTGGGATTCAGAGGAGTACAGGGTGAGCAGCTCAAGCAATGTGCATGTAAGGTTATTAAGAAGGGATGGAAATTTGTTAGTAAATAACTCTGCCACCATTTAACAGTCTTGAATTCTGATTTTGTTCTGTGTAGTCCTTAAACACTGCAGGAGGCACTGCCTCCAAACCTTAGTGTTTTAATTGGCATATTTATTTTTACACAAAAGAGCTAACTATCCACATGTCGAATGTGGGCTGGGGAAATGAAATCTGATTGTATGCTGTGTGCTTGGAGCCCATCCTTATTTCTGAATGTAAAGTTCCCATCGGTGTCATGTGGGACTTACACATAAATTTTTTTTCTTCATACTTCTAAGCACCATTTTGAAAAATGGATGTGTTTCTTCTGTCTGTTAGAGACTGGGCATATTGTAGGGGGTCAGTGCTGAAAAAAATCTGTTCGCTGAAGAAAGAGACACACCTATACTTGTGGCCAGGTGATGATTCTATTCATTCTACTTCATATATCATCTTCCCATCCCACACCCCAATTCTTCAACATTCTCACGTGAAGAATTAATTGTATTGATGCATGAATTTCAAAAGCTTGACTCCTGCGGTTTTGCTTAGTGGATCATCTAAAACTTCAGGTAATTGCCAGCTTATGGCAAGCAAAAATATCGAGCAGGGATTGCCAAGTTCAGGCTCTTCTATATCTTGTCTGAACCAGAAATATTTTGAGCACTGTTCATTTTTTCCACTAGCTCTTTTTGAAAGCATAAACAGCAGAGACAATGGTGGAAGTGAGGTGGGGCAATAAACTTGTTGGAATATTGGTGATACAGTGTTGTGGTAATAGTTGGGATGTGTCCACGTGGTCTGGTTGGTTGAAGTTGAGCACTCCTGTGTGTTTCAAAGCAGAAAATCTGTATTTTCACTGCAAAGTTTGTCTTTGCCTTCTTGAAGCCCTCCTCTTCCCAGCCCCTGCTCCAGCTAAAAATTCCCAGTAGCAAGAGCACAAAGAAAGTGACTGGAGTAGAAGGGACAGCCTGAATGAACAGAAATACCCTTCTGAATTGCTTCTCCTCAGTCCTTGTTGTGTTTCTATCTTTCAGCTGTTTCTTTTCGCCAGTTGTTAGGACACTAAGCCCCACAGCACAGGAACTGCAGTGCAGTAGGGAGTTGATTAGGGAGGCAGCAATGCTTTCACATATACAAAATTAACAAGAAGGGATTGAGATTTTTTAATTTTTTTTTAGCGGCTAGTTTAAACATTTCTTGTAATTAGGCCTGTCTATTGCTCCTCCTCAGACAGAAGTGTTTTGTTTGTTTTAGCTTGATGGCTAAATCCCTTTAAGCTTCCCAAAAGTTTACTCCTGTATTTCAAAGATCTCTGTGAATACAAAGTGAAGACAAATATAAATATGTAGTGAACTGTCACCCTAGCATTAATTACTCTTATGTTGTGCATTTGCCTGTGATGATTTGAGTACCTCTGCCTTGGTTCATTTGTGTAGTTTTGGCCTTGCTATTGTTTTCTGGGTCTGGCCTTTCTTGGTCTGCTGCCCTTGCTATTGGTGTTCCCCTGTTCCCTACAGTCATTATTTCAGGATTTCTTCACTTCCAGACCCTGTAAATCTTGCTTTTCTGCTTAACTTGCTCTCAGTCTCTGCAGCAGCTTGAACCCTCTGAAATATTTGTCCTAAAAATGTGTAGTTCCCATTTAATGACTAAACAGAAGCCTTTCCTGAGAGACTTTGAGCAGGGCAGTACAACGGGTGTAGGTCCTCTGAAGCCCAAGAGAAGGCTGTGCTCATGTTGCTCTCAGGGCACTAATGTGGGTTTCCATCTCTTGCCAGCTACCTAGCTTCATGAAACACAATGGTTTAGTCACCTTTGGCTCTCTTCTGCTCTGTCAGGTAGAGATGTCACTGACCAGATAGGCAGGCACCTGTGTTCAGACCAGAGAAATGCAAACCGTTGGTCTGTCCATGTGTCCTGTTTTTCCCTTACACCTCTTTCTTTGTTGCCTTCTCTCTAGTTTAAATCCAAAACCTAACTCCGCTCAAGTCTTCTTGTGTTTTTTGTATCATTGGCTTATGGGGAAAATATCATGAAAGCATCAGATCCTTGTGGGTTGTGTAGATGGCAAAATGTAATAGCTTTTTGTAAAGCACAAAGCAATTGCAGGTTAGACTGTAAGTGCTCAGAATAGATGCATGTTGACACTGCTTTGAGACCTCTTCCAAAATTTTCCTCATTTTTTGTGCAGTACCTTAGCACTTAGTCCCTCTGAAGTCAATGGAAAAGTTTAAGCTACTTTGTGGGAGCATGAGCCAGAAAGCAGGTGGTTGTCTCACAGCACCCTTTTGGCCTTTTCACCATGCAGCTGGCCTGACAATGTTTCTAGCTTACATGCCACATGACACAACCCACAGCCAGATTTCTCACCTTTCCCACAGTCCATGCTTATATATATTTTTGTATCTTCTGGAAAGCCAACCTTTCTGTACTTCACTGGCCCAATGAAGATGAGAGGGTGACAGATTCATAGCAAGGAGGACATCGGGCCATATCCAGGCTCAGTATGTCCAAACCAGATACAAACTGTGGTCTGTGTGGTATCATTATGGTCTTGGGCCGGTATGCAGCGGCATATGAATCTCAAGCCATCTTCCTCACTGCTGGTGTTCCTAGGCGCATAGACTGAAGCCACACTGGAAGAGTAGTAAAAATATAGCCAGTGGCACTGGAAACACAAGTAAATGCAACCCAGCTGGCTTGTAGGATTTGCAGATTGACTCTCCTTGGGTTAATCACTCATCAGCTAGAAATCAAGTGAACTCCATTCCCTGAAATATGCTGTGAAAACAGTAACAAAAAAGAAAAATATATTAAACCAATCATTATAACAAGGAAAATAAACATGCAAATAAATCATCACAGATCGAAAAGCAGGACATTTTTGTTGGGTTTTTTTATAGTTCCCACCGAGCTAAGAGAAGAAATTAAAAAGAAAAAAGCCATAACTGATGTTGAAATCAAATTTCAGCTTTCAAAAGAATGTGATTAGAATATTTGTTTATCCACCCACCTCAAACACTCTTCTCTTGGGGATACAAATATTGCAATCATAAGAAAAATTTTAATTTACGTGGGAAACATATCTTCATTTTGCCATACTTGTAACTTGCTGAAGGGAGATGAAATCCAGTGCTAGCAAGTATTTTTATGGAGAGCTTCACTTGGTAGATTTGGGGGAGAAAACTCTTCAGTGTGATATGTAGGAAACTGAATATGCTTCTACTGCCACCAGTGGTGTTGTAGACATGCGGTAAATTCCTATTGTTATATTCATATGTATGATTGAAATCTTTGGAGTTACTCATGCAGATGAAATGAGCAGGATTCTGTCAGTCTCTAGCAGCTGTGATGAAGTGGTCTGCTTAGGGAAGGTCTCGCTAGTCATCGTATCAATTGTCTTAATTCTTCATATGTTTCCATTAAAGAATTTTAAAAACTTTTAAATCAGATCAGCATTTATCAGGAAAAGTCAAATGGAGAAAATAAACTCAGCTGACTTGCCTTCCTTCTGTTTTACTCAATATTCTGTAGAACTAGTATGAATAAAAATACTGCTGGGTTCTTTTTTTACAACTTCTTTCACTACAAAATGTGCATTCATCAAAACCATTTTTAATGAAAAATGAGCCAAACAATGAAATGACAGCTGGAATAAATGAATGAAGGAATACAAAGACTGAAATAAGGAACCGGAATCTATTTTTCTCAGAATTCTAGTTTAAGTTCTCCTTTGGGTTGGCATGGGAATGAATATACTAAAAAAACCATTTTAAAATGTCAAGATGGGAAAAAATATTCCTGGTTGGCAATAAATCACCACTGTACAAGTACTTTAGGTCCTGTGGGGAAGTTGCCTGAGCTCTTCTGAGAATGCACTATAGAAGTTCAGGACTTTGCCTTTCTCTGTATTTTTTTTTAACACAGTGTTAGCTATAGTGCTGTACTGCAAGATGTCTGCTGAGATAAACGCAGGCTGCATTGTTCCCATTTTCTTGGAGGAAAGGTTTTGATCAACCCTGACATTTGCACATATCTTACCAGGAGTGTGTCTCTGGGTTTGGCGAATACTTGTTCTCCAAAATCTACCCTACTTCTGGATAGCAAAAGCCAGTTGTTAAATTTCTCCAGTAGAAAGTCAGGTTCACGAAAAGCTGACATAAGTTTATATGATCCATTTGAACGAACACAGAAATACTCCCGTGAGCTACTTTAAAAATTGTTGGTCTCTTTCAGTCTGCTATAGGCAACGAATTTGTACATGGGACAGTACCATCATGTTTGTCTCCTCAATATTAATGCTTTTTGTCTTAACTGGTGGGGATTATGAGGGGAAAAAAACACTCACAAGACAGACCTGTATTTGAATGCAAAGATGCAAAGACAGTTCCCTGAATTACTACCAGCAGGAATTTTACACAATGTTGTTTTTTACTTCTATTAGACCCAAATCTGTATTACCCATTTCTGCTTGAAAGCAATACAATCATATTCTATCATGGTGTGCCTGCAAGGGTGTGTGAACACTAGGCTTAATACCAAAGAAATCTATATTGGCATTTCTGAGATGCTGGAAATAGCATGTTTCATCATGAGTTTTAGGTTCACAGAATATATATAGGTGCAAGCTTTGGTAAAGTGTCTGCTTAGTGTATGCATCTGCATTTTGATTGTAAAGACGAGGAATATTGGGCTGAGCAGGATCTGGTCTTTGTCACTTGGTTTAAAGAAACGCAGAGTTCTCCTCTAGCACTGATGCCCAATTCTTTTCTCACACCTTGCTCCTGTTAATTATTTTGAGACTTCTAGATTTACCAAGCTCTGATAAACTTTTACCAGGTGTGGACCATGTCAGAGACCATATGTTTAACAAAACAAAGATTATATTTTTATTTCATCATGCATCTGGCTTTCTCCTATCAGCAGTGCCCAATTTAATGTCATAAGTTTGCTGATAACAAGAGCATCAGATGGAAATTTTAACTTCTCTATCTTCCTTTAATATTTTTTAAAAAGACATATTTTTAATTGCTGGTGGGGATTCTTTTATTAAATCCTCCTGTTCTGTAGTGGCCTTCTGTGCCGCAAGTTCTTTATATGTGGGTGGAAACTGATTTCCTGGTGTTACTGAGTGACATCTAAAAGACTCTGTCTTCATTGAGAACAAGCAGTGACGTCATGGGAAACCAGCAGTATCAGGAGGATGGAAATTTTCCAGATGTGTTAGACTTCCTTTTGGCAAATGGAATCTGGTGAGTTTAGCAGCCAAATCTTCAAGCCTTCAAGCTGAAATCTGGATTCTCTCTCCACTGGGTAGGAAACAGTCTTCCCCCCACTCACCCCATATTTCCTGTCATGCACACTTAGCTGCATGCCTTGGAGCTCCCCCAAAAGTTATGGGTTCATTGCAGAAGTTATTGAACAAACACTGATGGTGTGTTGCTGTGGGGGCAGGAGGCTAAATCGCTAGGCACTTAGTTTGTCCTAGTTTAGAGGTGACAGCAAGGAGATATAGGAAGAGTTTTCCAAAGTGTAGAGGGCTGCTGGAAAAGAAGGTGAATAACTAGTGGGCAGAGTGAGAGATGGTGGGCTTAAATTGCAGCAGCTGGGTGGAAATTTAGGTTTGATGTTAGGAAACCTTTTGGGTAGCTCAGATAACGAAGCACCAGATTCTTACTGCATCCTCTCGAAATGTGCCTTTGTGCCATCTGTGACAAACAGGGTATCTGCAGCACTCTGTTACATGCCCTCTAAAGGTTACTTCACGCCCTATTTTGGATTATTCTAGTCTTGTAACCCGCATATCTATAGATTGCCACTGGCTATTATTGCGTACATGAAAGCATTATTGCTGTTCAATGCTCAAGCTTGTGCTTTCTCTCTAAAGCTCATGAATTTAATTCTGTTCTTTCCTGTTGATATTGGCAAGTATCTATCAGAAAGAGCACCCTGTGTGTTTTCATTGTGGCCATCTGTCCTGGTATTAACAAAATGATTGCATAATCCAAACAACAGAATCCTTTGAGAGGGGAGGAAAAAAAGATACACACAAGTCATGTGGCTGACATTCACCACAGTGATCCAAATAATTATGGAATCAGAAATAATAATAATACATTAGCTTTCTCAGTGGAAAAATGCCTGAACTTCTAAGGAACAATTAAGAACACAATAGGAAATAAAAGCACTGAACTGTAATACAAATGTGTGCCTCAGGCTTCAAAGCCCTTATAAAACAAAGTCATCCTGGTGCATTTTAAAACTGAGAAACATAATTAAAATTCCCTTCTTGATAATGAGAGGAGATATTCTTTTCTCGTTTGAGAGACTTTCACATCTTCTTCCCTGTCTGTTAGCGTACAGGGAGAGCAGGGGCCACTCCTGCTCTGCACCAAGGGGTCAGGATGGCTTGCAGCTCCTTGCTCTTGTAATTTCTGTAGCATGTTTGAAGCAGTGTCTGTAGGCACTGATTTTAAGTGGTCTCTACTTACAGTGGCACAGATGGGAAGTCTGGTTTATTTGTTGTAATTACTGAGGTGATGAGTCGTATACGTTGCTTGAAAGAAGGCAAAATTTTGACATGATATAGAGTCAAAGCTAGCACTGAATCTAACAGATCTATTCGGAAAAGACAGAGGCCTGCAAGTAAAAATACAATTGCTCAGGAAAAACTCATTTAAAGCGAGAATTGCAGCCATCCTCTGTCCTGTTATGGTGAAAAGCAGTCCACGCAAGTTACTTCATGAAGTAACTTCAGGTTGCTCTACTTTCTCACCAGAGCCTAAGTTGTACAAGACAGCAGTACAATTTCTGAGATCATCCTAGAACGAGGGGTGGGGTATAACTGTGAGTTGCTTTGTGATACTCCTAGAATTCAAATAGATTTCTGAGTTTGGATGGCACAAACACACGGTGGTGATGTTTGTGACACATCTTTCTTTTTGAGGAAGAGACAGGTTCTCAATGGGTTTACGCAGTGAAGGTGCAAAAAGTGCAGTTCTAGAAGAATTCTTTAACCTCAACTTTGGTGACTAGTGTGTGCTATCCCTTCTTTAGAGGAAAGGCCAACCTTACCTCAACTCTGACAACAAATGAGCCAAAAGAAAGTTTGTCTTGAAGTAAGATGATTTCACACTGACTAAGGTTTTCACATGCAAAAAGGTGATTCTTTATTGTTTAAAAATGGAATTTTGATGATAGCAATGATTCTCAACTGCAGAGGTAATACATTTTTTAAAACATGCTTTTTTTTTTAATATAAAGAATGTATCATTTTCTTCACCTCTTTTTCACTGGCTCTATTTAAGCTTTTATCCTATAATTAATTATTTTAATGTCAAATTATTTAGTTTTGGTGATATTTATAACAGGGATGATTTATTATCTTTAGTAGCAAGTGTTTTTTCAAATTGTCTGATTCTGTTTCTTTTAACTTGGTAATGCATGGGAGAAGATCAGCCTATTGTCAAAGGCAGAGGAAGAGTAAGGGCAGTTTCTGATAACTGCTGCCTTTGATGTTCATATTCCATGTTCAAAGAAGAGCACACAAAGGCTATAGGTTTGTGCTTTCGGTAATTTACAATAACCATCATAAGGTTCAGCATGCTGGCAAGTAAAATGTAATTTATTTTATTCTTTCAGAGAAAGACTTTCAATGTATGATGTGTTATGGTTACTGGATAAGAGGATCTGTGGTTGGTGTGATTTATATATACTCTCACTAGCATTTTGCCATTTTTTTCCCGTATATGGGAACTGTGAGGATAAAGAGGGAAGATTTGAAAACTAGAGAATATACTTTTGATCTCCAGCAAAACATGCTCTCAGATAAAAGACTCTTTGCTGCCCCTTTACCAACACAAGTAAGACTGGCAAAAATGACTCCTCCCAGAGAAGATGAATGGATCCGATGGTAGCAAACATTTCGTCTTGAGATTATATGTTGTAGTAACTTTGGTTCCCTGTGAAACAGCAGGGTAATATGTGCTTTACTTTCCTTTTTAGTTAAAGCTGGTGCTTGAGGCAAAAGTCAGCTCTTGCTGTGAGCACAGCATTAGTGCAAGGGGCCCAACAAGAAGCCAGCATCCTCCACGTTGTTCCAGGATGGGTATGGGAGAAGGTGAGCAGGACACACTGTGGGATGATTATAGTCCGGCCATTTGCTAGCTTCTCTTCAAGGTACTCTGCAAAGGCTTGGCAGGAGGAATGCACAATGCCAGTTAGGATGGGGGCAAGAACAGGAAAAGAGTGGTGGCATTCCTTTCTCCACAAGACCTCTTCACTCTGGCTGAAAGATGGTTAGTCCAAACTGACCTTTTGTAAGCCTCGAGGTTCTTTACTACACTGCTGTTGTTGCTGTAACAATGAGAATAATCCCACTGGTAAGTAGCCCTTGTAGAAAAAGAGAAGAGTTTGGTTTCTTCAGCTTTTTGGACATAAAATCAAGGCAAAATTTCAACAGGCAGCTGAATTGCAGCGAAATTTTTCCATTGGGAGCTGTTCCAATGGAACACATACAGTGGTTTACAACCAGATATATTGTCTCTAATGTCTGCCCAGCTTGAACTTGGATAACTCAGAAGAACAAAAAGAGAGCCACAATGAGCTCTTCATGCTATACAGGTTTTGTTCTCTGAAATTGTGGAAGGCTTTGTGCAAACAAAACGTAAGTACAGTGGACCTGAATTCAGTAAGGATGAGCTGGTGGTAGAGGTTGTGCCTGAAGCAGGACTCCATAGCTCTACACAGCATGCTTTATTAACAACCCTAGAGAGCACAGAAAAGCCTTTTGACTTAATAAATGTCTGATGCCACAGAAGAGCAGTGTATGCCAGCACAGTGAGGAACATTGCTCAGAGTTTTTCTTGTATGAAGACTTTGTTCTTCCTGCCTCTCCCTTTTCTGCAGTTCATAGTAACAATGGGCTAGAAATGTATATTATTTTATTATGAAAGAAATTAAACCAGGCTCTGACTTGAGGGAAGTCTTGCAGAGGAGCCAAAAGGACTGTCTTATCTTTGCCTGTGTTTACGAATTCATGAGTCTCTCTGAAGACAAGGGCAGGTTAGGGGAGAACGGTGGGAAATATGTATGATTCTGTTCCTTGTCCTAAGCATGGCTGTAGGTTGTGCTGGACACAAATCAGAGCTTGCTCACACCAAAGGAAACTTGCACCATATCATGCCTTAGAAACAGGAATGCCACCCTGCCTTCTTATCTCCTCACACCCGGCACAAGACCAAATCTTGCCCTTAAAAGCAGGGCTGTAACATGTCTCTCACTGACATTTTTGCTTTTTCTGTTTCATTATGGCATTAATTCTCTTGGGTTGAAAGGCTGAGAGGTGCAATCTATATTTTAATGGCCTTGTTTTTTTCCTCTCATTGAAGTTAAGCTTGGAAATGGACTTCTTTTCTGCATCCTCTTATGGACTCGTGAGGTTGTTCTCTTTGTGTTGTGACTATTGTATTTCTTCCTATGTTGGTTATCAGAACTGCATTTTTGGCTTTACATGCACAGCACACATTTGCCATTGGTTTTCGGTAACATAAATATGTGGTAACAAGAATGAGGTCCTTTGATGTTAAGGAGGAGGTGATGACTTACAGTAATAATTTCATCTTTAGTAGATTGGGCTGGAGGGGTGAGTTTTTACCAGAGTAGATGAATAAATGTAATGAATAAATGGAGTACCTCTGCAGTCAAAACGTCCTCAACTTCTTTCTTTAATATTTAAACTTTTAGGCCCAGTTTAGCATATACTGAAGCAATGGTGATCTGTCAGCTTGATTCACAACCCAAGAATCACCTGTCCTCAGCACCAGAAAATAGATGCTGGTCACATTTGGTTGCTGACCTTGTCAGCTCTCTCAGAAGTTAACTGTGAGCTTGTGCGTGATGTATTTCTCCCTGCTCTTAAAAGCCAAATGGCTACGAGACAACTTCTAATGTTGGGGGGTTTTTTTCTCTTACATTTCTGAATGTGAATAAAAGCCTAAAACTTTTAGCTCAATGTACATGAGAGAACTGAAATTTATGTAGGCATGAAACAATACCTAAAAGCTTTTAATTTCATAATTTTTACGTGGTCCTTTGTCGTTTTGGGGGAGTGCAATTGATGTGGGATATTTTTCGGTATTGGAGTTTGACAATGTTTTACAGATCCCTGGAGCAATAACCCTGTTCCCTTTACAGGTCTTTGCTGGGCACTGAAATAGTTGGTGTGGATGCTTATTATAGAAGCAGAACTGGACAGTTACTCATGTGTTATTGCTTCAAGCTATTTGGCAACTAAGGTAGACATTACTGCATAGGTTACATTTGACTTGCGTTTTGAAGGTTATCTTCACATCCTGTGAGCACCAGAGACCTTTCTTCTCCTGCATTTGTTTTATAAAAGTTTTTAAAAAAAAATACACCCAAGAACTTCAAAGTTGAAGGGGGGGGGGTTGGTTACCTGGTATGGTTTTGGTTTTGGTTTTGTTCCCCCTCCAACTCACACATATACACACCCCAAATGAATCCATCTCTTGTGGGTTTTTTTGCAGTCAGAGACCTGCCAATAGCTAAAAAAGCATGGCCTAACGACCTCACATTACCTCCTTTGACATGCCATGGAATAACAGAAATATTAAACTCCATCTTCAAACTTAACAGTATCCTTTCAACCTGCAGGCTGTGCACTTCAAATCCAGCATGCTGACTCTCTTTTTCTGGTGCTCACATTTTATGGCAATAAGCACTCTTAACATCAGTAGAGAGCAAGATGAAGGGAGGGTTAAGTTTTTCAACAACAAGAGTATGCTGCTGCATTGAGGTGCATGGTCTTTGGGCTGTTTGCTCATGTGAGCAAGTAGATCAGCTTTGTTAATGGACCAAGGATTGCGTAAGTTGGTTACTGGTTAATAACTGTGTGGATCTTGGCCAAGCCACTTGGAAACAATTACCGTACTGGAGTTGAACGTTTGCATTCAGATGACAGGTAGTAAAAGAGCTATTTGGGTTTTCTGCTACAATTGTACTTACACACGCCATTAGCATAGGTGAAATCAGTCCCAAGGATTTTCTTGTCCTACTACCGATTCGTTTGTCCTGAGGCAAAATGAGCCATCAGAAAAAAATGTTTTGCCAGTGTGACTTAATCCATACTCTGTTTTTTTCACTGGCATCAGTAGTCTAGGAAAAGTATCACAACCTGCAGAAGGCAAGCGTATGAATTTATAGAAGTGAAAGAAGTATCTCCCATATGTTGATGAGGCCCAGTCACGTGCAGAGGTGCTGGTAACCGATTGCTTTAATTTGAAATCAGAGCTGTCTATTCTGAATGTCAGTATGAGAATCGGTTGAGCACTCCCACAAATACGTTTCTAAGAGGAAATGACATAGGCGATGTGTATTGGAAATGTAACACAGAGCATCTTTTGAAATGTTAACAGGTTTATTTATCTAAAGAGAAACAAAATACATCAGCAAATGTCTTGGCTCTTCTTTGTTCTTTTCTACTTGATAAAGGAGAAGAATACTAATAGTAATCACAAAGGAAAATCTGAAATGCAGATATTAAAAATAAAAAGCACTCTTTAAAATGTCTGGAGGAATTTTCAGTCAGCTCTATTGAGCGTTTGCCTGGCTTAGCCTTTTCTGAGGTGACTGGAGCACAGTCCCTGTTGTGCAGGCTCCGTCCCTTCCAGACAACTGTGCTGTGAGCACTATGGATTTGTTGCCCTGAGTCCACAACAGTGACACTTCAGTTCTGTGTGCTTCCTTGTGTGCTGCAGTGCTGATGTAGGGCACAGCAGACAGAAATGAGCTTTTACTTTAGGCAAAGTGCATAGTCTGTGGAGGCAGTAGAGTGGTGGGGCAGCAAGAGAGCTATGACCCCAGTGTCTGCATTAATTATCCCAAATAATCTGGAACGTCCTGCTGGCTGCTGCCAGGGGGGGACAGGATGCATTGATGTAGTGGCAGCTACTGCAAGGGCAAAGAGTGTCCCCCAAGGAACAGCAACTGCAGCACTTGCTGCAGCAGGAGTGGCAAATCCAGTGCTCAGGTGTCTTTCTGTGGGTTTCTGTCCTTTATCCTCTTTCAGTGGTGGGACCTATCTGAGCCCTTGGCAAGGTTCAGCTTTTGCAGCTAAGAAGCCTTGGCATTCCCTGCAGCACCATGTTTCTGTGCTTGTAACAGCCAGGAAATGTACTGATGGTCGCTTGTGTCACTTTTTGGGACACTGACTTTTCTCTGACCATCATTTCTGGCTATCCTAATCATTGCTTCTAATAGCAGCCAGCCAAGGCCCTGCCCAGGATTTCTCCCTGAGTTTCCACAAGTGAAGTACTCAACAAGAAGCAATTGTGTGTTTAAAAACGTGGAGGAGAGCATCACCCCCCATTTAAATCGTTTTCTATCTATTCAGTTCTTCATAGGTTGGGGGAATGAACAGTGTGTTTTATGCTGAATGCCAAGGGATCGAGTGTGGTTGAAAACCGTGGTCTCTCCAGCTATCCATTTTTTCAGAGGTTGTCTTTCTTTTCCTTGATCTCATTAGCATTGCTGTGGAGTTTTGCAGTGCTTCACTTGGAGGCTATTCATACAGTTAGTTACACGTGCTTTTAAATGATTTAATGAAACGTATACAAACTTCCATTGAGATGATGTCTGACTTATTGATTGTCTACAGTGTCCTTGGTAAGATATGAACACTGGGGAAGATTTGGTCTATGTCCCTGAAGAGTTATAATCAGCTTTAGCAGAACAAATCAGACCAAAATGTAGCCTGCAAGAGCTTTGGCTTAAAAAAACCCAACAAAAATAAAAGATGAAAACTGTCTTGGTCTGAACATTTAATAGAACTCGAGTGATGGAAAATGGAGCATGTACTTCAGCCAGTGTGAGTATGTTCCAGTGTTTTTTTTTCATTTGTCAGGTGTGAGAAAAGGGAAGATCATTATTCCCTCCCTGACTGCTCTGCAGGTGCTTGTATCACTTTACTTTGGTTTAACAATTTACCATGCAGAATAAAAACTGCAGTAAGTTACCTGGAAACATTTACTTAGTTCACAGCAAATACAAGCTGATTTAAGCTACAGTAAAAGACATTAAAAGTATTGTCTCAAGTTGCCTTTTCTGCTAGTAAAAAGCATGCTTACAGGCGGCTACTAGATCTCAACTGGTACCCAGGGGCTTCTAATTTATGGATCTGAACTTTGGCCTTCATCTACAGTTCTGTTGGGATCAGTCTCTGCTGAAGAGATTTGCCGGCATAGCTATGCTAACAAAACAGTCCTTGTGTAGACTCATCTTTTACTGAAGGAAAAGTGCATTTGCTAATAAAGTTTGTCAGATCTGTTGAGTGAAAGAAGCCAGACCAGTAAAAGGACTTTGAAATTCTGCACTCTTGAGCTTTCACTGCCAAAGAAATGTCAGTTGTATCTAATTAGTTTATCTATACCAGCAAGGGCTCATACTGGAGAGTTTGCCTTGGTTTCCTTCAGATTCTTGTAATTGTCCCACTTGACATTGAACCTATGAATGGAAAATGGTGAAGGTGGGGACATTCACAGTGTGTGCACTACAGTCCTGCTGTCAACAGCATTTCAGCAGATTAAGCATCCTTCCGTACTGACTTTTTCACCTGCAAGTAACTCCATTGATTTCAAGAGGGTTTCTCACATGAAGAAATCTTCATCAGATTCAAGCCTAAAACATAGTGAGAAAATAGAGCTTGTAGTCCAGGTTTAGCTACATTTAATGCAAATATCCTTCACATGCAAGGAATGCTGTGGTATAATGTGATTTTGTCCATTGTATATGCTGATGACAGGTTTGAGTGCTTAGTCAAATCCTTGTAAGAAAGTATTCATAATGGTACAGAACTGTGAGCTTAGGTTATAGATCTTTAGGCCATTAAACATTACATGTAATGTACTGGGGACATCAGTGCTATGTTTTGTGATCTCCAACCTCTATGCTTTCTCTACAGGTGTTATGGCTCATTAAGCCCAGAACACACACTAAACGGGGATGTCTTTCTCTTTTATTATTATTCTGCTCCTGATTCCCTTCATTACTAGTCTGAGTGCTGCAGAATCCCTCGAAGATGTTACAAATGTAAGGAAGCTCTGACACTGATAAGTTACCTGGAGCACGTAATGGATTACAAGGCAAGACTGTCTGCTTCAGTCAGGTTGCCATGAGGATGGTGCAGCATATCAAAGACTTTTCAGATATCTTTGTCATGCTCTTGTGCTATAGAGGTTATACATCTTATACAGTGAGGCAAAGTCTGCCTTTGCTCACACCCAGGTAGCTTATACCCACCTTCACAATAAGCTGGATTGTAAAGTCGGTGTGAGCTTAGAGAAGTGAGAGCTGAGCATGCCTAAGGAAGCACCAGCTTTGCAGCCTGCGGTGTACCAAACCTTCTAATGGCACCTTTGAAGTTTTCTATTGTTGCTAGTAAGCATAGGTAAGGCTATGAATACTCTTTGTTGCCTGTCTGCTGTGATGTTGTGCTGTATTTACTCTGGGCTCACATTTTACTCCTGTTCTCAGATCTCTCCAATGAGATGCTGTTAATATATTTGCTGGTCAGAGGTTTACAAAAGCTTGTCACAAATTCTGGCCCTAAATGCTGTGGTGCCGGTTCAGGCAGAAGAGGTGGCTAAAGCCTGGCATCACACTCTGCTTTGCCTTTAGCTCTTCTGATGATGAATATTAAGTCATTCCTGTCCTGATGAATTATGCTAGATGTGTTTAAAATATATAGATATTTATGACTGAGCCATAATGTTAAGTATAGATTTGCTAATTTAATAAACCAAAATGGTGCACTTGTAATAGGGCTGGCTTATTTAATTGCTATCATTAACCTGAAGTTTAAAGCTAGCTCAAAAAGTTGTGGCAACCAGAGTCTGAAAAGTATAGAATACATTTCCATGCAGTCTGCTTTTCCTTGCATTAGCAAATGTGCTTATGCTCCAACACCAGTTTCAGACCAGGGAAAAGGAAAAGCAATTGCTAGTGTGGACTTCAGTGGTACCATGGGGCAGGGAGATGCCTGGCTGCTGAAGGTGCAGCAGGTGAGGAGGACTTGTACCACCTTCTTTCACTGGCATGACAGTCTGTCTGCTGTCTGTCTGAAACCTAACTGGGTAATAAGAAACATGTGGGACTGCTGAGATCTCCTGGGAACAGATTTTTTGTGATGTTTCTGACACATCCCACTTCTAGTTGGTCTGGGAGTTGTGTGAGTGCACTCTTTTCCCCTGGTGGATTCAAAGTCTGCCTGAACCATACTGCTAGGATGGAGTCCATATGAAGTTGGGTGAGTGGGAGAGGTGCAGAGGAAGCATGAGCGGCTTGTGTGGATTTCTGGTGTGTGTTTGAAAAATATCCTTTCAGCAGTAACCAAAGATGAAAACAGATCCTTAAGTCTGATTCCCCATCCTGAGTTTCAGACAATCTGCAGTTGGTTTGAGCTCCTACAAATCACAGCTAAATGCAATGGTAGCACAATCCTTCTGGCTGCTTCAGCTAAGTAAATCCCTTAAAAATGCAAACCCTAGTGCTTAGCAAGAGCTCCACAGAGCATTCCTGCTTCACTAGCCATACAGTTACTACAGAGAGAGGGAACAGGAACATTTATTTTGCAAAAAGCAAAGTATTCTTGCCACTCCATAAGTACATTTTCTACATATCTCTATGTAGGCATAGAAATCAGAAGTAATTCCACAAAAGATGGTATTTAATCCTCCTGTTTTCATGTTCTTTTGTGGGCTGGATTCCAAGGACTGTTAGTGGGAGGTTTGTACAGGTCATGTGGACACTGGAATGTGTTGCAGATAGAAGGGACAGTTTTGCCTACAGTGACATGAGATGACAATGCCACACCTCATTTTCAAAGAGGTGATTTGTGATTATGGCGGGGCTGGTCAGTCTGGAGTTGTCATTTAGGGTTCAGTTCTCTAATTCTCTCTATTCAGCAATCAAATAATTCTCTGGGTAAATAAGCAGAGGAACATGTCCTCCGTTACAAAAATGCAAATATTCTTTTCATTAATTCTCATTCTGTCTTCTTTCCATTTGTGTTTTAAACTAAGTAGTGGTCTGGCTTTTGGGCAGTTGAAATGAAGGATTCCCCATACTGGTTAAATAAAAAGTCCCTTCATAGTCATAGGATAAAAGGGAAGGGCTGGGAAGAAACAGGTCACGGCTAGGGATGCACAACCCCTCCCACCCCTCAAAGAGACTCACACTGAGCTTCCCAGCTGAGTGGAGTAATGTGTGGAGCTCTGTTTGTCGTTTTGTTTGATGTCCTCTTTATTTCCTGTTTGTTAAGTGATCTGAAAGTAAAACAACCAGCCCAACCAACCAAGGAAAAGAAAAAAGTCCTTTTAGAATTATAAATGGGGCCCAGCTGTGTAAGCTGGACTACACAGACGCTGACTGAGATTGCCAAAGAGGCACATGTGTCCTGTATCCTTCGCTCTGTGGGTGCTCAGCCCTTGCAGAGTGACTTCTCTCTTCTTCCTCTGTCTCCCCTCTTTTGAAAGCATCTCTAGCAAGGCACTCAAATTCATTAACTCCTGAGCACAGTCTCTTTTCACATCCATGTCTATCAGAGCTAATGTTACTGGGAATAAGAGAGGCTAAGTAGGGATAGTGGAAGCACAGATGGGAATGTCACATCAGTCGTTCATGCAAGTGTAATGTCAGTGGTCGAGGGAAAAGGATTTGCAGGATAGATTTCCCAAAGCACCTTTTATTCTTAGTATTGGGGGCCAAATGACCCGTAGGGACGTGACATGACTGTTGTCATGGTATGACTTGCAACAGGTGTGTTACAGCGATAATAAATCACACAAAGTATGTCAGTAGTGGTCTGTGAATGATGCAACAACAACAACAAAATCCTTCCTCACCTTGCCTGCTGCTACCTGAATACAGGTTATGCAAGATGCTGTCTTGAAAGTATTTGCTTTGCTTGGGAGGAGGGTAAAAAAAAGTAGAAACAGAAACTCAAACAACCAATATAAAAGTTACACTACATAAAACCAGGCTCCTGCAGACAATAGATAGATAAATAACCATGCATCTCAGCACTGAAGATGATACTACTTAATTCCAAATAAAATCTATTACTGCCCGAACCCTGAGCGTATTGACAAAGGCTTTGTTCAATAGACTGAACAGTACTGTGTGAAGAGAGGAATAAAAAAAAAAAAAAACCCAAAAATATCTCTGTGCATTCAAACTGCTTTTAAAGAAACAGCAGGAAACAATTCAGTGGATTGATCTTTCTCAGCATAACTTTATGAAGGTCAACACAGGTAAGGAAAAAATACATATTTTTTCTTTCTAAAAGAAAAATGTCATCCTCTCACCTACCATTTATAATCTTCTAAGTACTTGATTGCTATGTCTATAGATTTGAAAACTGGGTTTGAGAACACATTTCTAGACTGCTACCAATCTCTTCAGTGACTTCTGTAAGTCACTTTGTTTTGCTTCACCTTTGCCAACTGCAGAAGACTTTCTGGTGGAAGGCACTAAGAGCTATTTTCTGTGTTTATTTGCAGAAGCTGTTCCATGCAGCAGACAGCGTTTTCCCTTCCTGACCTGCTTGGCATGGACTGAGCTTACAGGATGAAGCTCAGACATGTGCAGCGACCCCAAAGGTAGGTGGGGAATGCTTCTGGGTAGTGGGACACTCGGTCACCGAGGGCCCAGCCCCATGGGTGCTGCTTCTAGGCTGGCAGACTTGCAGAGGAAAGCTTGGAGAAGCCTGTGGGGACCCTTGGGCCACCTGGATGCTTTGTATGGAGGGAGAGGAGAAGGAGGGGGGAGCTTGGAGCAGGCTCTGCAGGCTGTTTGGGGACCAGCCAGTGGGGAAAGGAGAGGGAGTCGAAGGCAACCACTGCCATAGCCGTGTTGGCCCGATGTCAGCCAGGGCAGTAGTGACTTGGGCCAGCTGTCCGCTATGACCCTTCCTGACGGCATCGCGGGGCCACTGCGGTCGCCACGGCAACAGGCCGTCCCAGCGGTGCGGTTGCCTGGTGACGGCGGCGGAGCCGAGGCGGCCGCAGCGGGTGAACAGGCCCGGGCCGAGCCCCTCCGGCAGCGGCTGACCCGGGCTTGGGTCGCCTCAACCCGGCTGGACACGTTTTCTATAGCTCAGCCCCTCCTGACGGCCGGCGCCGCAGTGGCAGCCGCGCGGAGGTGGGAGCAGGCGCGGCAGGTCCTTGTCACAGCGAGGGCTGGAGCATCCAGCCCACGTCCCAGAGGGGAAGAAGGTGCTGCTGATGTGTGGCAAGGGACTAAGCTGTTCCCACCTCCATCCCAACAAGGATTCACCAGATCCTCACAGGGAACCTGACACAAAATGTGGCCCTGGGTATAACTGGGGGGGCTCTGACTGGGCAGATGTGGGCAGGCAGGCATGCAGGAAGGTGTCCAGCTGGGGGACAGCCTTGCAGGCAGCTCCTTCTGGGGTCTCTTCTCTACCCCACCCTCTGTGCTGCTGAGCACATCAGTCATACCATCAGTATGCCAGCCACTGTGCATGGAGCCGTACAGGTCAGGCAGCCCTGGCCATCCAGTGCCTGCAGGACTAGAGGAGTCATACAGGAATATCTCTACATTCCTTCTCTCAGGCTCCCATCACTTGTGACTCAGGGACTCCTCGACATTTCTAGCTGTCCCATGCGTGTGCAGTGACCTAGGACTAGGACTGAGCATCCATCAATTGCTGGCCCAGCTGAATGTGATAACTGGTTAAAATGCCGACTTGCTCGTGTGACTCAGCCCCTGGATTGCACATACTCTTTCTTTAATTCCCATAGGGAACTCACATTATGGCAGTGGAAGGTTACTTGTATTTAATTCCTGTGGAAGTTTTCTTTCTGTTTAAAAAGATGAAATTATGTTTCATTTTGTTCATACATCCATACTTTTGGGAGTGTCCATGGGCCTGGGCAAGATATTGTTTTAGCAGGCACTGTATGTCTGCACTCTTGACTTCCACACAACTTTCCCAATATCCTTCAAAATAGTATAACTCTAGCATTAGATGTTTAGGGTCTTCCTTGCATTCCTCCCCCACCTCATCTTTTATTTAAAATTCTTAAACTGATTCAGAAATCCAGACGAGATGAAAGCTTTCAGCTCTAATATTCTAGATGCAAATCTTATTAAATTCCAAACTCCAAACCAAGCAACACCGAACACTGGGAATAAAACTGAAATGAAGAAGATCAATCATTCTCAAGTCAGTTTAACAGCTCATACAGACACATTCTTTGTGGCCTCATCATTCATATTAATGGACAAATTTGCCTCTTGTATTATATTCTATACATTACACTGTGTAATGAGAAGCTAATTGGAACCAGTAGGCAGCATGCTAATATTTGTGGTATTCAGAAATCATTCAGAGCTCCAGTATTTGAGGAAAAACCTGTTTATTTCAGAGTCATTTCCAACTGTGCCTGTGAACAAAATTTGCTTTTGGATCCGCCTTCCCCCAGACTTCTAGGTTCTGGGAAGCTGAACTACTTGCAGGTGTAATGCTTAGGGATTACATGTGTAATTAAATTAAAAGAAATGTTTAAGATCACAAATCTAAGCAGTGATCATTAGGCCTGCCACCTACCCCAAGCTAATCTCAGCATTAGGAAACTGCAAACGTGTAGTTATCCTAGCCTTGAGGAAAGGCTTAAAGATGGTACTTGGAAAAGACAGCATGAGAGAAAGCCTGCATGCTCCTCCAAGCCAAGGCTGCACAAGCCCTGTATGCAGATGTGGGGTGCATGCCCAGTTCACAGGTTGCATTAAAGTCTTAAAGTTTGACTGGGGAAGCTGAAAGTGGGCATTCTGAAAAAGTAAGAGGTTCGTCCCTTCAGAGGAGTAAACATTCACAAAAGCAGCTGATGGAGAATGTTTGCCTCACATTTAAACCCCTGGGAAGCTGTTCCCAGCTAACTATGCCCTCAGTTATATTTGTTACTTAGTGGGCTTTTGAGTAGCAAAGATTCTGCATGTGAAGGAAAACTTCATTCTAAATCAGGAATCTGTTTTCTCTAGACATGGTCTGTTTTATACTCTTGACTGCGATTGTGAGGCAGAGACACCATCTACAGAATGGAGCTTGGAGCCCTTTTGTGTGGTTTTGTGGGGTAGAACATTTGGAAACTTGGTCACCTGTCTGCAAATATCAGACTGTGCAAGTGGCACTCAGTCCAGGAATTCGTGAAGCTCATTCAGACATTAGTTATGAACTCTGTATCTTCTTAACTCCTTTTCAATTTAGCATACTTTTCATGATCTCATCTCCTTGTTCTCTGGATGTGTCTGTACATATTGCTGCCAAAGGCTTTATAGCTGGGTATTCCTGCTTTGAATGATAAGTAACTATTAATTGCCTGTGGTAGTCCCTCACTTCTTGTTCCCTGTGTTATTGTTTTATCATGGGAGTCATGAAGAACTGTAGAGAGGAGAATAAATCATAGTGTCTTCTAGCTGAAAATCTTCTAAATATTTTCCCAGGTCAAAATGTATGAAAATTTTTGAATCCTTAGAGATTTTTGTAAAAACGAGGTCTGAATACTTGTGACTGGCAATTGGTGCCATGCCACAAATCAGTCTAACAAATTCAACCTTTTGCCTGTGAATAAAAGATTCTTATCTTCAGCCTGGTTCCAAATAGGTTCATGGGAATGGAGAAAAAGCTAAAGGAAAATACATAAATTAGCCTATAAGCCAATCTGCCCTCTTTCCAAATCCCAAAACAGGAGAAAGAAGGGACAAGAAGATACCCAGAACTCTTCCAGACATATTCAAAGACTTGTCTCTTACTCTTTTTAGCCATTGGATTACATTAATTGGCTTAATAAACTTTAAACATTGGAGACAACGAAAGTCTAGACTTTTTGTCATACGATCAGTAGTTCAAATAGACTGATTTCTCTCCTGACATCTGACTTTCAATTTTCTTCAAGTTTATAGTCAACTAAGAAAAGCTGCCAAAGTTTATTGGCTAGATTGGCCCATTTAACCCGAAGTGAATCTCACCCACACACTAGAGCAATGGGGATTTCCTCTAATACAGTAGATGTCAGTTGTTACAATTCCCTATTAATAATTAACTGAGTTCCTGTTGGAACTGCTTGAACAATTTCCTTTGCTTCTTGTCAAGCACTATTAGTGTGCAGTAGCCTCATTTAATCTGACTGTGTCACGGGCAAGTGCATTTGTCTCGTATGTCTTGACTACCCCTTCACAATTTTTTCTATGGCATGATTGGAAGCCTTTAAAGAAGTGCCTATAAATGCAGGTTTGTCATGTTGATTTGAAATAGTTGATTTGAAAGCTTAACTGCTGGGGTGGCATGGCAGGCTTGCTGTTTTGTTCATTCTGGCTAATGCAAGATGTTTTAATGTCTCTGATGAACTTGCTCTGGTAGCACACCTTCTTTCAGCTGAGTGCTATAGCCCTGGTATTTTCTCTATGTGATACATTATATCAGGGAGTAAATCAGGTGCATGGTGTCTCTTCTACCCTTGCTCCTTCATGTTCAGGCCTGGATAACTGGTATTTCAGTGCTGTGTTGTATATTCAGGACTCTGTGTTCATCTCTCAGCACTGCTCTCTGGCTAACGGTATGGCAGGGGTGTGCTTCCTGGGGATATTTGTGGTGGAAGGCAGCAAGAGCAGATGCTTCTCCTCTTACAGCCTTGAGTCTGGAAGCTGAAGCCCTGTGTGGCTTCCCATGTGGACTGAGATGAACTTGACATGGTGTATTTAGACCAAATAGTCCCCTGCTCCTTGGCTGACTTCTGGCTCTCCAGAATGCTCCAGGATACTGATTATGGCTGTTGCCTGAGCTGGTGACTAGGAGTGCTTGGGCTGACAGTGCTACTGACAAGAACCAAGAAATTCCAAGTCTTAGACTTAGCTGGAGGGGTTTTGTCAGCATGAACATGGCAAATCCTAACAGAGTCAAGCACTTGTCCCTGTCGGCCCTATTAAAAATAATAATGTGTTAGGCTGGTTAAGTGAGCTACTCACAGTCAATCAGTGAGGAAATGGTGATATGACTCATTTCTTGCACTTGCTCTTAGTCACAACTGTACTGAGTCTCAGCTGCTTAGAAGAGACCTAAATCAGTTTAAAAGGAGCAGAGGAGGAAAGCAGTATTTCATTTTCAGATCAGCCCTCTTTGCCAACCACTATTTTCTTTTGTACAGAGCTAGGCCGGAAATAATATTCGGGGAGGTGGTGGTGGGGGGAAATTACAGAGGGTCATTATTATTATTTAGTTTATTTGTTAGATGTCACTAATGTGAAGCAAGGTTTATTTTTTTATTTGGATTTCAAAGGACAAAGGTCATTTGTTTTGCCCAAAGGCTCAAGCTTTAGTCATCAGTGAAGTTATTTCCCTGGTTCCAGCCCTGTCCTTTCCAGGATGTGTGTCCTGCTATTTGAACCATCCCTTGAGTTGAATAGACTTAGCTTAGTTGGAGTTCATGTCCTGACCTGCTCCCAAAGACGCATGAGATTGTGTTTTAAAAAACAAAGCCTTGAGGTTTCGAGCAGATTTAGTGTCCTTGAAGAGATGAGGAATACATAGAATCTCTGAATCTGCATATTTTATTCCTAGACCTGAATAGGTTATGCCTTTTCATGCTACTGGGATAGCAGAATTGTACTGTCTCAGTGTTTCTCTGCTCATGAGGAATCTCAGCTATAGCAAAACTCATAAGTAGCTGCACATCAGCAACTATCTGAAATTTTGTGGAGCAAGATTCTGCCTGGTCTAAAAATGCTGCACCAATCAGAGCAGCAGACTGGAGCTGACATGGCTCACACAGACCTCCTTTGCTGAGAAAACCTACTGATTTTTATGAGGTATCTTTGAGGTACCTTAAGGTAATCTTCCAGGTGAGAGCATCCATCAACTTACCCTTTTTTTTGCCTGTATTGGACTGTAAACCTCTCCATACGGTACAAAAGTGGGGGCACATGAAAAAACCCTGCAGTATATCCAGGGTTTTTTTCTGTTTTACATGTCTTTGTATTGTGAGAGTGATTTTAGAAATCACTTGTTTCAAAACCTAAAACTTTGCTGTAGCTGCGTAATGCCAAGGCTTTATCAAAGAGTTTGTTTTCCCTGTGAGAATGAGTTGTGCATTTCAATCCAACATTTAAGTTCAAAGCTCTAACTGTAAGGTTAGAGCTGCTACTGTAAGGTCTTTGTAGTTTCATGCTCAGTTGGAAATGGTTTCTCAACTTTTGTAATTCCTACTCAAGTTTTGCAAGGAAGAGGGTCTTGAATGCAGATATAGGTTTTGAGCATGGGTTTGTATCCTTGCCAGCTGGGCTTAAACCACGACAGGTTGTATTACAGTTGTCACCCTGACTTCCAAGGTGAACAGAGACCTACATTTTAATAACTTTGTATTTTGATACTTGGCCAGCATCGCAAATTCTCATATTAAAGTGGGTCAGCAAACATAGAGCAGCATTTTTAAGAAAGAGCACCTGAAGGTGATTCCTGAAGCCTGCATCTGTAGGCATGCGCCGAGTGAAAAAGAACAGAGCCCTTGCAACTTGCCATAATCTGAAGAAAGAAGCTGTTCCAGAGACAAAATCCTAAAAATAGCTGCTACCTCACAGAGGAACATATCCATGGCGTGCATAGGTGAGGGTGAAAACTGTCAGGCCCTGCCCATCCCTCTTTTGCTGTTCTGAGGAAAAAACATGTTTTTAGTTTTGCTTACCTGGATATTATAGTTGGTGGTCATGGGGATGGATAGGTACACAACCGCACCAGATGTGGCAGGGTGCCTGGTTCAGTTGCAGGATCTGTTGTCTACCATATTACAACTACTGTAATGGGGAGATCGTTCTCCATTCACTAGTGCTGTTGAGGCCCTACATGGGAGGACTGTGCTATAAATTAGGGTTGCACCCTCTTCTTTTCAACAGACTTTCTGACAGACCTTGACTATCTTCCTGTCCAGATCTATGGAGGCAAGCCGGATGTGTCTTGTTACTGATGCTGTGTGTGAGGCTGAGTAATCCCACATGAAAGGCAGTACAAAAGTTGACTCTTACTTCTAGTGGGAAGGACTACTGGAGGACCAGCATGCCTGCTTCCTCTTTCTGACTGAGAACCACACACTTCGGGCATTAATTATTCAAAGCTGATATTTCTGCACCATTTAGGAAGAATCTGGTGGCCCAAATGGCTCCAAGAATAGCTTCCCTTTGTTATTTTTTAATGTGAACATTTTAGTTTGCTTCATCATCTAGGGATGTTCTTGCTAAAACTATATACGTCACCCTGCTGAAAGCAAATGAAGCATTCAACATCTTAGCCCACCGTTTTTACTTGAATGTCTAGGGTTTGACAGACAGCAAATAGTTCTGTCTCAGAAGGTCATATTAGATCTATCTATCTGTGTCTCCAGAGACATAGGTACAGGACTGTGAGACTTTGATACTGTTTTGTAAACAAATAGCCTTCAAGCTGCCTAATGTACTGTGTTGGTTGCATGCTTATTAAATGTAAGCCTTCCCACCAGATCTGAGAGAGGCTGCAACTGCTGCCAATTCTCACCATATTATAGATTGCTACCAATAGCAGCCTTATTTGTTTCTGTGGAAGTTTTCTTGAGGTCATTGCAACAGTGCTATCAATCAAATAAGCAAACCTCTGCAGTGGCATCACTTGTCTGTCTTGTTTAATTTTCGAAACATGGTTGAGAAGAAGGCTGCCAGTATAAGAAATAAAAGAACCAAATTTCTGGTTGTTACATCCTCACTATCGTAGAATAACTATATATGCAAAGTAACCCTTTTTCACTGTGTTTGTTTTTTACAGCAGGCCGTGGTCTGAGAACAATTAGCTGCACTCTTTCCTCTGGATAGTTGTTCTACTTCTGCGTTATTATTAAATGTTTTTATCACGTCGATGGCCCAGCTGGAGCCCAGCCTGAGACATACAAACAAATATATAGTAGAAGAGGATGGTTGCTCCATATGCAGTCTCAGTAAGATGTAGAAAACAGCAGGTGGCTATGATGAGCTGAGAACAAGGTAAGAGAGAGCTGTGATTAGTACAAAAAGCATTAGTCATAGCAGGGCAGCTTCCAAGCCATTTTGTGCTGTTTGTAAGAAAAGAAGCTGTGAGAAGTTTTAATTTTACTTGAAGTGAAAGTCTGTTAGCCGTTCACACAACAAAATTGGTTGGTGGACTCACAGGCAGATATATATTGATTGAAATAACACAAAGACATTTCCTGCTTTTGTTCCATCCTTGAATGCCAGAAATTTGGGTCTTAACCCAAACTAATAGATGATGAAGTCTTTGCTAATGTTATAATAAAGCTGTAAGTTGCTTTCAAATGCGTCAGCTTCCAGTCCCATGCCCTCCCTGGCTCTCCCACCCCAGGAAAAAAAGTTCTCTCTGTAGATGTTGTTTCCCATTAGATTGGTAGGTGAGTACTGGTACTGCTAGGTGCCTCAGCACAGGCAGAAGACCATAGGAGAACACGGGAGACAAAAGACATTGCACCACGAGTCATTTGAGATGTTTCTCCCTCTCACCCTCTCTTCCATTTCCACCTGCCCCACTCCAGCTGTGTCTCCCCACTGCTTTGTCTCTCTCTCCTTTGATGGTCACTGTACCTGTGTAGGAACTGATTTAACTAAGTGGGCAAAATGCCTTGCTAGTTTTATGCTGACAGAAATTCAATCAGCTGCTGAGGCTGGTGCTGGCAGATCTCAGGAAGAGGCTGGACTGCGTAGCTGAGAGCAGGAATAGGAAAAATGTGGACAAAAGAGAGGGTCGTCTGTCTCAGCTGCTACCACTCTGCTGCCAGTGAAACTGCAAGCAGTCTGAGGTGGAAGGGTGATCCAGGACAGAGCCTCAGGTCCTGGAGGGTTTCGTGATGACGGAATGCTAGACATCCAAATCCTACACTTCACAAAGATAAAAAATGCTACATGCTATCACAAATCAACCTCAAATGTCTAGGATCACTTATTTCTTTACAGATGAATTAAAAGTGAAAGGTAGTCTCCTCAAGGAGTTTTTAGGATTTGCTTATGAGCTATCAAGTGTTGCTTGGTTACAGTTCCACACGTGTAGAACAGAAGTTGTATTTACATTTTAAAAGGAGGGAAGACATTTCCCTGTGTAATGTTTGATGTATGAGAATGTACACAATACTCATTTGTTTGGCTTTCCCAGACAAATAATTGGGCTGGGATTTTGTCTGCCCACAACTACAAGCCTGGATGAGTTGCATTTAGGTGATGTATGTTGTTTTATTTTATGTGAATACAGAAGTGTTGGAAAATATTTCTTGATTTAGGAAAGTGCCCACCTTGCTCCCAGTTTGCATGTGTACCTGGAAAGTTCTGCATAAGAGCTATTGCTTTGTGTGAAGCTGTGAAATGTGGAGCTTTGCTAAAACTATAAGCAAATGAAAGACACACATTCAATTAATATTTTGAAGTATTATGACTAGGGTTGTATTTCTCATGTGGCTTGCTTGAACTGTCTCTGATGGGATGAAATTTGCCTGCTGATGTGCTTTCCCTTCCAATGATGTGAGACATCAGCCTTTATCTAAGCAGCAGTCTTGGTGGCGTCAGTGGGAATTTTGCCTGATTTAGAGGATCTTTTGTGGAAGCTCCTCAACCCATTTTTCAATGCTACAGCTTACCAGGACTGTGTTATCATTCTGATATACCTTCCTGTCTACACACTGACTGCTGTCTCAGAGCCATGACTTTCTAAAATGTCTTTCTCTAAGTCTTCAGTATCTGTCTGTATATAGAAATGCACAGATGGGGCGGAGCAAAACTTCAGCATTGTGGTGGCGGTTTGGGATATTTTTGTTTGGAGTTTTTTGTGGGGGGTTTATTATTTATTTATTTTTATTATTATTTGTTGTTGGTTTTGTTTTTCTCTTTCTCTTTTCTTTTCTACCCCACCACCCCACCCCACCCCTGCCCCCCCCCCCCCCGCCATTTGGTATATCTGGTGGTTCTGGTTTATCCTGCCTGTAAAGTAGCGTGAGACCTGGAGAGGTTTGAGAGGCCACTGTTTTCTTTTTATAAGCTACTAAAATCTTACTGGTAAAAGAACGAATTTAACCTTACAGGAACTCAGCAGTTCTTTTGGCAGTGTCTTCCCCAAGGACTTTAAGTTACCAAATAAATCAGTGCACACAACAGCAACAGAGCAAAGTGAAACTTAATCTCCACCTGCTTGTTCAAACAGCCCAAGGCACTGCTGATTAGTCTCAGCCATGCAGTCACGTCCGCCAGGACTAAGAGCAGATAAGACATGTTTATTTGATAGCTGAACCACATTGTGCGCTCATTAGTTGAGAATGATTCATGAGGTCTGAGAAGACTTTTCCAACTCTTTAAACTTTAGAGCAGCTGAAACCATGCCTGAAATACATGTGAACCCCAGGCTCATTTCACAAACAATCTTCCTTGTTCCATGCCCAGCGTATCTTCTTGCTGAAGTTGCATTTATTATTTTCACTGTCTCTCCCAGCGCCGCAAGTGGGGACTGTATCAGCAGCGAGAAACCTTAGGAATGTATTCAGTGGTTATGGATGCATAGTGCTTCACACTGGGTGTGCCCAGCACAGGTCTGGACAGCACAGCAGGAGAACTCTGGGTGGATAGGAACATACAGATGGGAATAGCCCTCATGTCTCAGGTTTGCAGCCCAAGATTCCTTTCTACATCCTGCTTTTTAGAAAGTGCCAAGAAAGGAGAGCAGCAATGGACCAGGGATCTCAGGACTCCTTCCCTCCCATTGAGTTGCGCACCATCTTGCTGCCCCCTGAGCCTTGCCTTTCTGGAGCTTGCCTGTGCAGCAGGCAAGCTCCGGCAGGCAGGGCAAACAAGGGTCACTGTTGTGGGGGGTCTGCTGGGCCAGCTCTTAGCATCTGGGAAGAGTCTGAATAAAAGGCTTTCTAAGCTAATAGCTATCTCTGGAGCATGCCTTCAGATGTATTTTCTAGAAACCAGTGTGTACTTCTGCTGTGGTCTCCTAAGATTCATTTTGCTAGGTTTTTTCTTCCACAAGAATAAACTGCAGAATAGTAAAAGAACAAAAAGGTAAGGATATGTTTTACTGATCAATAGAATAATTTAGAATTTGTATTCTCTTTTAAATAACTACAGAATATCAATGCTCTTTATGAAATTCCTTATAATTGGCTGTCCTGTGTTTCCAGACTGGAAAACTGAATATGGATTCTGATCTCTGGAAGCATTGTGCGATTGCAACTTGTTAAAGCTATAAAGCAGTTTGCAGTGTTTAATAAATACATGTAATTACTCCAGGAAAATTGGATTACTGTTCTAAAAAGAACTTGAAAAGCTACTAGTATCACCATAAGTCCCAGCTCGCGTTCTACAATTAAGTCACAATTTGGGTAGCAGTTCATCTATAATGCTGGCATGTCAATAAGAAGAAAACATAACAAGGCTTATAATAATATTTTCCTTTAGCATAGAGATTTTCAGAAGGCAGCAATAACTTGAATCTTCTGTTACCTGAAACTTAAATCCATCTTTATTGAGAAAAACTTGTTGAAGAACTGTCCTTTTCTGGAGGTGGATAGAATATAAAGGTGGATAGGCACCTAGGATAGGTGGATAGAATATAAAGGCAAACTTTGTGATTTTTGTCTTTTGCTAAAATGTATCAAATATTTGGTTTCCTCCCCAGATACAGTGATAGACTGAGGCCAGTCCTTTCATGGAGGCAGCAAGTGGACGAAGTTAAAATGAGGCTGAACATTGCTCAAGGCTATACAAGAAGGTGACAACCGGGATGGGGGAAATCAGTGTAGATTTAAATGGTGTTGGACAGAAAGTTAGGAAGTTGTTACTAACGTTGGAAAAAGAGTCTGGTAAAATTAGGAACTTTAGCGACACGCTATGAAAGGTAAACATTCAATTAGGGAAGAAACTATCAAACTGTAACAGTCAAACTGGGGATATGAAAGGCAAATTTCATAACAATATTCAGTTGCGTTAGGCTTCTCAGAAAAAATTCTGTTTCTTGGAGGTTGCTGAAGGTTGAAGAGCTGTTTTCCACTCAGCATATGTGGCTTTTCTACCCACTGATTTCTCAGAATCCAAACTTCAAGGTAGTCATACAAGCTCCTACGCCAGATTTAAAAAAAATACTAGAAAATTAACAAGTGCTGGCTGTTGTCTCTGGAAATTGTGGAGAATCTGAATATGCAAGAAGTGTATTTGGCACTGTTCTGTATAAACAAGATATGGCTTTCCTTAGTTTGTATTTCAGCATGTAAGCAGATCATCAGCCACAGCTTAGAAGAGCACTGTTACTCCTCACCTGCTAATGAGCTCCATGCACTGTTTTCCTGCTTGCTTTCCATAAGACTGTTGAGAGACCCCCTTATTTACCGCAGGCTGACTCAGGATGGTCGCAGTGCAGGTCCAGACTGGAGTTGCACAGATATATGTTGGTGCCTACAACTTTCCACGTGGAGCTTCACAGCTCCCAGAGGCCAGCAGTGACTCTAACCCATCTCAGAAACCCTCGTCCACAGACGTCTGGCGGGGGACCTGCCGCAGATGGGGGCTCCTGCGCCAGCGGGAGCTGGGCGTGCTCTGAAGCGTGTGATTGTGTTGACCTCTAGTGGCTGTAGAGAAGAGAGGGACAGACCTTCAGGTGGGTGAAGTCCAAGAGTGGCTCTGCTGAAGGTGGTGGAGCTCCCCGAGTCAACATGCTCTGTATAGTTAACCTGCCAATGGCAAAGCACAGCTGCTCTCTCGATAGATTACTTTCTGTAGGATAATACCCTACCTGGATATAAGCGAACATTTTTGCATTTAATCGTTTCTGGTTTATGGGGGGTTTTCCTCAGAAAGTATTTATTTTCCATAGGAAATATTGCAGCTGTCTGCTCTAGGGCAGCATACTATAAAGACTATAATTCATATCATCACATTCTCCTTGCCTTCTATGAGCTTGCTTTCATGACATTCCGTGATATGCTTTGGCCATTTCCCACCCATGATTAAGTCTTTTGCCTCCAGAAGCACCTTGAGTGAGGCTGTCTTCACAGAGGAGAATGGGAGCAGGACATGCTTGAGCTAAGATGTCATCAACCATCGCATTAGGATCAGCAATTCGACAATTTGGGTTGCATACTTTAAGTGTGCAGTTCTCTTCTGGTCAAGGCATTGAAATTTTTATTGGGATAGGAAAGATTTCTGACTATCTCAAATGCTTCTGTGAAACAGCTCTTTATGGAGCTTTTTCCCTTTTCATGAGAAGCAGGTAGCACTTTCAGGTATTGCTGATAGTACAGGTGAACTGAAAGAATCATTTGTGATCCTGTGTGGAAGTGACAGCTCTTCTACATAATGGTGGCCCCTTGGCAGCCCTCATATGACATTGCGAGGCTGAAGCTGGAATTTGGCCCTGTCCTTATGCCATACAAGCAAACATTCAGCCTCACTAGAGTCTGTGAAGACTGTCAGAGGATGACATTTATCCCAGCTTTATCTCATACCTTAGCTGTAATTGAACCCAATCCTGAAAGCCTCAGTTTGAATACCGTGAAAAATGGGCTGTCTCTCTCATATCTCTAACCAAAAGTGGGCATAAATAATTCATAATAGATCGAATTTGCTGAAATATATAAAGGATGTCATCTGTCTTCTTGCGAGTTATTATGTTGAATAACTGAAAGGTTTTATTGGAGACTGATGACAACATTTAACGTCAGTCGCTTTGTGCACATTGTTCTTAGAGTTGTCTGTAATTTGAAAATAGTGCTGGGGCATAAAGGAGATTAACAATAGGAAAATGAATACCAGGGAAACCAATACAGCTCTCTGGAATGGAAGAAAATGAAATAATGTGTCTAGCACATATCACGATAGCCCCAAGGAAGCTTCACAGCTTGCCCTCCAGCTGGGAGCCTGCCAGTGCTTGTGCAGGTTTTAGCAGGGACTTCCAGGCTGCTGTGCTCTGGGGCATGCCTCCACCATGTCTAAATTCCTCTTGTAGAGAAACTGCAGTGCCTGCATCATTGCTCTTATAAAGAGAAGGTAGCTCTTCACTGGCCTCCAGATGCTTAAGGCTCCAAAATAGCTGAACTAGACATAACCTGTATTTTTTTCAGTTCTGTCACTTTGCTTAGATAAAAGATTACCTCTTCTCACACACCTGTCTTCTTAAGAAGAGAAGAATGAGGTGTGGAAGATGATGTTTCTATATCTTAGATGTGGGTTGAGTATGAGGCCAGTTAATGTCAGTGAAGTGTTTCCTCTCTTTTCGTCAGCCTTGTCCTCTAATTAGAAACTGTTTCGTAACTTGCTTTCCATATTTAGGTCAGGTGCTCGTGTTCTTCAGATGACAGGGACTAGACATTGTGCACAAGCATTATTTGGTTATATTTGGTCTCATTTGCAAATTAATATCATACATTTAGCTTTTCTGGTCTTAGTCTCACTTCACACATTTTTGAGAACATAGCTGCTAGTTTAGGGTTTTTGTTTATGGTGCTTAGCATCACAGCAGCATCTTCTACTTTCGCTTTAGGATTGAATACATCACCTCAATGGCTGAAAATGGCTCTTTTTAAAACAATGCAATTAGCTGGTTGAATTTTAGCCTTTGGCTTTAACAGTGGCTGTAACATGTTTTATTATACCCTTAACGTTCCATGCTCCTTCCCATAAACCTGTGAATTGGAAGAGTCAAGTTCGTGTGCTAATGGATAAGCAGATTGCTAAAAGTGCTTGAAAGCCTCTGAATTTAAAAACAGATATAACAGCATGATTGAAAATTTATTCAGCCAAAATCCATGTCTTAGAGATGGGGCTAGTTTGGTTAAGCAGGAGGCCTGCAACTTGCATTTTTTCTGTCATCAACAGTGTAATGTTCTAGTTGCCTTCTGCTGTAGACAGTTTTGCTCTAATAAATGCCAGATTTTGTGTTTACATTTAAGAAGGAAAAAAGTGTGTTGATTTTTACTTATTTATTCATTTTTATTGCTAAACCTCTTTCTGTGGTCTGATTTTTGGCAGATTGCCTTCCTAGTGTTCAATCTGGGTTGAAACCAGAAACCTTGAACAACGTAACGCAGTTATTGACTTCTGCTTCCAGTGCTCTATTGCTTCTTTAAAAGGTGTGCAGTCAAATGAAAGCAATGTAAATTCAGAGCCATAGCTGCTATTTTCAAGAGGAAGCCGAAAGATAGAGAAACCTGTACTTTCTACTTATTTATTAACAAAGTCATGGTTCTGGAAAGCTTTGTGAAACTTGTCCTGAATTTAATCTTGCTTCTGAACCTGTCTTCCTAGAATATGTAAATATATAAATCCAAGAAACTGAAAAAGAAGAGGAGGGCACAGAGCAAGTCAAAGTAATTTGCACTTATTGTTGGAATTATACTGTTTGAGATGCTCTGATCAGACGAACAGGGCACAGAAATGTCAAGTCATTTGTAAATCAGAGGTGTACAAGTACTGCTACTACCTCTTATCTCTCCATGGCTATGTTTCATGACTAGCAATGTGAAGCACAGATTTAACTAGGAGGGAGCTTTAGTCATCCTTTTGTAAACAGTAATATGATTATAAACCCCCTACCTGATATTATGTATTTGAAACTTTATTAACACTTCTTATGCTAATTATTATGCTAATTATAAGAATACTTCCAATACTAATTATTTCCTAAGTTAAATCCAAATCACTTTTGATCTTTCTAGCTGTAGAATGCTTTAGGGGTGAACTGAAACCTCCTGATACTATGGAAATAATCATTGTGTAAGATTGAACTACACTCCTTTGTAATGTCACATTTTGGGGTACACAAATGGTTTAAACTGTTATGCAAAAGTTTGTATTCTCTACTCTTTGTTTTGAAGCAACAATCTTAGCATCCTAATCAGTGGCCATTACTGTTTTGTCCATAACAGTCCTTTGTGCATTGTTACATTCCCAAGTCTGTAAAAATTGTGTTTATTCAGAGCATCCCTGAACATATCTCTATTGGTGTATTAGTGACATACCCTTTCTTTCTTTAAAAAAAAAAAAAAAAAAAAAAAGAAAAAAGTTACTCTATAGTCTTTTTCTATCTGGGGCTACTAAGTAATGGTCTAATACAGACAAAGTTGTGCCAAATGATTACTTGATTTGTCAAAAAAAGACAAAAAAATCTGTTATGTTACATTACACTGAAGCATTCATTTCTGCTCTTCATTCTTATTTCTTATTTTTGTGGGCAAAGGCTGGAAGAAGTCATATCTCTAAGCATGGTGCAATATGCATCCAAAGCAATGTTCCTACCCACTGAAGTGGAAACAGCCAGATGCTTGAATGTCTGCTTGACTGAGGTGGAAACACTGAAGCTGACTTCTTTTCCTTGGAGGGGAAACATTTGGGGAAGAATCCAAAACCAGATGAATTATATAGCAGATCTCCCATGGAGACACTGTTGGTATTTAAAGATGGAATTCTGGTAACAGCGATAAAAGATCCTATTTTTTTGTGGTTTTTTTTTGTTTGGTTGGTTTTTTGTTTGTTTGGGTTGTTGGGTTGTTTTTTTTTTTTTTTTTGAACAAAGAAGTTTCCAATTTAATTGGTTCTTTTGCCAGGTGAAGTTCAATTGCAGTGAGACATTTTGTTAATGCAGATGTTGTTACATGTGTTTTGTATATCCAAGTCCTTGAAATGTGGTTGTTATAGCAACAGGCTTAACTATTAAACAGGTTTTAGTCTTATATCTGCTTCACAGCATATAATGTAATTAGGTTTTTGCGGTATCTTTAAATATCATGCTAGCTAGTAAAGGGTATGAGTATCACTTACCTCCCTCAGTAAATTAGCTATAGGGTATTATTTTTCCCCAAAGGCATTATCTCTAAGATGTGTGCATTATTAGTCTGCCTAATTTCTTTCTGCCTGAGGAAATGTGGAAAAAAAGTATTTAATCTACACATGCAGTGTTTAAATGTGCAAAAATCGTTAGATTTCAAAGGGCTTGACACGCTGGTAATTCCAAAACCTGATTCTAACTGCATCTTTTTAGCATTTGAAAGTCTTAGCCAAACTCTGCATCTCCACTTCATAATTCCCTGCTCAGCGCTAGCTATCACTGCAATCGCATTGCTCTAGGCCTGTTCTTGCAGAGTATGTTCCCAGCACAGGATAGAGTTGGACCTTCTGGTGAAATGAGTACTTTCGAGATGTCATTTTGAATCTGCTTTGCTTTTTAAATTTTCTTGCAATTAAACTCTGCTATATGAGCTTTCAGCTTAAAATCAACTTATTAACAGAATTTCCTGTGCTGGGATCTGCTGGTGGGAGTGATCTCTCAAATCTATTTTCCCTCTCAATCACTAATCTACAGGAAGGGGAAGGTGGGGATGTGAAGGGAGAAACCTTCAGTTTCTGTTTTCATCAACAGATGTTCCCAAGACAGGAATAATGCAGCTATGGAAAGCTTTCTGCAAGAGATACCTTGGTGCCTACAGTGATGCCAAGCTCCCCTTGCTGCTCTGTGCAGGAGCTCAGGTGGGACTGGGTGCATGGGTGGTATTGGGGTGCAGGTACCATTGTGAAAGGGCTAATCCTTCCCCTTTGGTTACAGCTCCAGGGAGGACAACCTGGAGGCTTTCCCAGGCACTCCACCCTATGCTCCCAAGTCGGTCCCACCCATGGGTGATGGGGAGCTGTGCCATGGTGAAATCTAATGTTCAACCACCAGAAAATGGGTAGTATGAGGTGCTACAGTAGTTTTTGCAGGCAACAGCTCCTTAGGTACTGCAACTCCTTGGGGCCATGGAGCTTTCTTTCCACCTTTCAGAGCCCTGGGCTTTCTTCTGGATTGTGGGTTTTGGGGGGGGGTTGTTTTTTCCTCCTTCCTTTGAGACCTCTGAAAAAGGAAAATGCTGTTTAATGTGAAATAATTACTTGCAGGAGGAACCAAGCTTGTACTGCAGTTTGTTCAACAGCTTAATGTGGGGTGGGGCCTTTTGGGGAAGCTTTGCTGTTATTCTTTCTTTCGAAGTGAAGCGTTTAACTTCCCTAGCTTCATGTTATTGCAGTGTCTTGACACCAAGTTTTGTGACTAAGGGTTTGTCTCTTGGACCTTGGATCCAAACTCTGATGAATGCAATGAGAGAAGCTCTTCACAGTCCTGGGGAGAGCAGGGTGGGGGGGACACAGGATGAGGGGGCAGAGTTTGCAGGTATAATTTTTTTAATTAAGAAGCCTGAAGTCTAATCATTACAACTACTATTTGTATGTTCAGCTCAACAAGCTCAGAAAAAGCAGTTCTGCATTACCATCGGATAACTGCCAGTGCAAAAAGAACAGCAAGCATTTTAGCCATGTGTGCATTTTAGTGTCTTATTTGCCTATGGCAGTGTGGTAATTGAGCATATACAAATGATCTGAAATTAGATTTGCATATTTCTGCACAATGTGGTTATTTTCCTGGAACATATGGCCAGAACTTCACCAGATATTGATAATCTTGTTATTAGGTAGTATTATTAGGTAGTATTGATCTGCAAGAAAAATGCTATTGATGAATTTTAGTTAATTAATTTTTAATAAGTGAAGTTTTTCTGTGGAAGGTTCCTGTGTTAAAAGGTAGTAACAGGGGATCTACTAATGTGATGCCTGCAGGATTCTATGTTTACTCTTGTGCCATGGTGCCTGCAATGTATTTCAGTAATAAGGTTCCAAAATTAGCAATTTTGCAGGACTGGGGTGGCGGTAACTCATTTATTGCTGTGTGCACCACTCAACTCTGTTTAGGATCAAGTTACTAAACCTGCAGTCCAGCTTTTAATGCTAAGAGAACACTCTTCTGAGACAATGTGTTTGGTTTGAGGGAAAAATAAATCTAGGGTGAAAGAAACTACATTCTTTTTTTGCGTTTCCATTTTACTTGTGTTAAAAAGAGATGGGAAATCTCAGTCAAGCCTTTAAAGACTCTCTGTAAATTGATACCATAAGTTTGTAAATAGTGTTCTGTCAGTTTAAAAGGCAGCCATTGCCAGAACTCATATGATACACTTGCACAATACAACCTTTTATTTTTAAAAAAAGTAGTTTTAAACTCAGCCTCCAAACCCTGAAACTTCTGGTTTCAAAAATGTGTTTGATTTGTTTTGCAAACTCTCTCCTGCTCTTTTGGCCCATTACCTCCCTGTAGCCCATTGTACAGAAGGATGTGGTAGCTGGATATTTCCTTTTCTATTCTTTAATGGGCCTGTAGAAATCAGGCTCTCCCTGGCAGCCACCCAAAGCATGCTGGCTTGCTGGGGTCAGCAGTGCAGCGGTTGTTCTGTATCACCTCCACCCTTGGCTGGCGGAGAGGCCTTGAAATAATGCGTTGTTTCTTAGTGAGCTTTTAGGCTGTCCTGAGAAGCACTACTGCCTTTAGCATGCAAAGTAGCATTTGCCATACACGCCTTCTGGAGATGTAGGAGCCCACCAGCTGGAGCACCTCCTTTGCCTTGCCTGTTTAGGGTTGCCCTGAGGCAGCCAAGAAATATCCACCACCGGTTGTGACAGACCATGCAGTGGGAGCTTGGGTTACTCATTTAGCTACCGAGGAGATTAAAATCAATACCTGCTTTGAAGAACGACAAACTGCCCTTTTGTGTCACCCATTATTCTAGAGCAAGTCCTGGGCTGGAAAAAAAAGCCCACAATTGTTAACGAGGCCACGAGAGGGAGCTCCTAAGTCCCACAAAAGCAACAAGAATTTATGGAAATGGACCAATATAGGTATTTTAAATTCAGTTATTAGAAAACAGATGATTATTTTTCAATTCAAATCAACTTCTTTTGAACTTTCCTAAGTTTCGGGGTTTTTTTCTGAATTTTCTGAAGGTGATGTTAGGTTTATCAGACCAGTGGAGGCAACCATTTTCAGGCTTCATTTGTGATTATTCTATTTATTGTATTTTGGCTAAAATGTAACTAAATCCTGCTCCTAGAAAAAAAAAAAAAAAAAAAAAAAAAAGGAGACAGAGAGAGAAAAGTAAAAACAAACTCCTGGAAAATAATGAAACCTCAAACATGACCAGTAACTGAGCATTAACTTAGCATACGTGTGTAACCTTGGTTTCACCAGAATTTGGCTATATATATGTACGAGCGGTGTATGCGATACTACTTCCATTTCTTTTAAACTCATATGGAGCTCCAGAGAAAGGACAAAACTCAAAGGAGCCCCAGTCTCTTTTTGTCTTCAGTAACACATTGCAAAACAACTATCTGGAGAGCACATGAGAAGAAGGTTCTTACCAACAAAACCATCTCTAATTGATGGACAATAGAGAGACTTTTTTCCCCAGCTAGCAGGTCTTTCTGAACTGTCTGTGGGGACATGATAGACTGTCCTCAGGTCATCGGAAGCAGGACACAGCATCAGTGCAGCATGTATCCCACGCTGCAATTTCATTGCTCTGAGCACCTCCAGGCTAACATATTTTCCAAAAATTTAATCATACCATAAAAAATTGAGGCAAGCAGTCACAAAACTTTCCAAATAGGAGAGAGAGACTGTGCAGCTGATACACTGAAGAGAATAATTTCTGGTGAATAATCAACAGTTTAAAATGGGGAGGTGGGAGGGTGGGGAGAGGTGTTTTTTGTGAGGATTTTTTTCCTTCCTCTCTTTTATGTGCTGGTGGTGCAGGTTAGCTGAATATTTTTTCAATGCCATATATAGTTCTTGGGGGATCTGGGCAAGGAAAAATGTTCTTGAAGCAAAAGAGTGCAGTAGTCCTCAACTTTTTATGTATGTATGAAACTCTGGAGCAGTTTCAAAGACTTTATTTTTTTCAACTGAAGTGTCTAAAAGGACTAATTTGCTTCACTCTGAGATTATTCTTGTCTACATGTCTGATCCATTTCCCCCCTGGCATTCCCTGTTTGCTTCTTGTTTGCAGTGCAGCTGAAGAGCTGGCTGGCTTACGTGTGATTCCCAGCATAATGTTACTCACACATCCTGTAAAGAAGGAACCATCATGGTGCTATATGTCTATTTATTGAACAATCAGGAAGATGCCTTAAAAGCCTTTATTTCCTCTGGCTGCAGCCTCTCCACAAGTCAGTAGACTCATTAAATAACCATTTGAATGATACACACTTAGGGGTGTATTTCTCCATCTCCTGCCAAGCCTAAAAGATTCTCAGTGTGCTTTAGTTTGTGGTTGAAGGTTCTGACATGGTGTGGGGTTGGAAAAGGCAGGATTCACACCCTCTGGCAGCAAAGGAAGAGAGGGTGGATACTCTGAGAGCTGAGCAAAACTTCAAAAAGCTGTGCTTAAAGAGCACTGAAGTTCAACCAGTCCTCACACGCCCCGACTCCTAGACCACTTTCTGTGCCCTGTTCTGGCAATAGGCAGAAACTTGGCTTGGTCTTACAGCATGCTGCCTCTGAGACATGGTCATGCTCACTACAAGTGTGGTGTCTCAGTGACCGGGGCCCAGAATAGTCCTTCCTTTCCCATACCTCATGTTGCCATAGTGAAAACATGGATAGAGCTTGTTGCAGCAGGTTTCCTTGGCCCCCAACGCATTTGCTCCTTTTCCTATGCCTATGTGGTGGCTTCTTATGACTGGTTATTTAGCTGCATCCTTGAATTTATTTCCTCCATTAGGCAGATTCCCATACAGTTTCCCCAATCAGATCTGAGGTCTGCACAGGAGGATATGCTGGATTTGTCTTCTGCTGTGTAATCTGTAACTCCCATTTGCATTAACACTCAAGTGAGACTGGTGTAGAAGATCCAGGTTTTTGTCATTTCTTCGTCTTTCAGGATTGACTTGCTGATTAATGTCTGAGAAATTACATGAACTTTTTGCTAAGAAAAATGTGTCATACTGATGGAATTTTCAATCTTGTTCAAATGTCAGGCAATCTGCTTGCGGAAATTAGCGTTCTCATCTCTTGACTCCTCGACCTTAATAACCAACATAAATATCGAACCAACCTTTTAAAGCTGAGATTACTCATTTAAATCCAATTGGAAAAGATGGTGACGGTAAGGAGACAAATGTCAAGGAATGTGGGGGGCCGAGTTATATTTGTAAGACACGTCAGGCTTTTAAATCTGGTAATTTCCTGTTTGGAGCTGATTGTGGAGATCAGCTGCATTGCCCTAGATGTTATAGGTTGATATGAGCTTTCGTATTTCCTTGCAAAATGCGCCATTAGGATGGAACATCTCGTTCTCCTCTATTCTGGTTGCTAAGTACCCATTCTTCACAGCTGTGCCTAGAGGTAGAAATTTAATAACCTTGTGATGTTTACTCTCTTTCCTACAGAGCCACAAGATTTCTAGTAATAGGAAGGAATATATATCTTTAAGGTCAGACTGTGCTTTAATCAGTCAAAGCTGCATAGAGGAATATTATTGGACTAGAGTGATATGCATGCATTGAAATTAACTAATGTTGGCTAGTTAAGGTGTTTGCCTAATATTAATCTGACCCCTTGGGCAGTGCACTTTTGTGGACAAATACTGTATTGCAAGGAAAGGGAAAGACAGATTAAAAAACCCAAAGTTATTTTAAATTCTAAATCACTATACTTCAAGACATATAATATCTTATATCTCTGAAGATAACTTGCCTTGAAGCGTAAGACCTGGGCAAATACCAAAGCTGTTATGTAGTAACAGTGCAAAAAAAAAAAACCCCAGACCAAACCCTTTTCTTTCTGAAAGAAAAAGTTTTACCATTCCTATTGTGATGAACGCATGGGATCCATGCTCTTGGATCTGTGGAAAGCTTAGAAGCCAGCTACAATTTATGTTCTATTTCCTCTTATTAAGAGCTCTAATTCTGTTGACTGCAGCTGTGGTGTTGTGGAGTTTAACGCTCTTACATTGATAGGGATTTGGCATGTCAGAGCTGAAGTTATCTGCTGCTTTGCTTTCCCAGTTACTTAGGGAGAAATTCAGAACATCTCTTTAGTAGGCAAAATGGGATTGTGTCATACAAGGTTTCTATTTTTCGGGTTAAGTCTTTGCCCACTTAATAAGGTTAAGATGTTGACTTTGACACCTTTCCTGTCTAGAGAATACTGAAAAGTTTGCCTCTCACCTTCATGTCTCGCTCTTTTGTCTCTAGTGAGCTTAGCCAAGAATTCCATTTAAAAAACTGGATTAACAGCATCTGGAGTTGTCCAAGGACATTCTAGTTAGATTTCACCTTTCCTTATATTCTCACATATCAGAAAGTTGCAGTCTATTTTTCCCCTACATATTTGCAGGAATGGTTATTGCTAGTTTTCCAAATTAAATTTGAGCAAGTCTGCACTTCCTGGTTTGCCTCAAAAACTGTGTGGAAAAAATAGACCCCTAAAGGGCATGAGTGAGTTTGTTTTGTTTCTCAAAATGAAACAAGGGAACAAAGGACCATTTTGCAATGCAGGGATCTGCAATAGAAGCAGCACACATTACCAGAAGGAGGAAAATGCAGTGCTCCAAACAGAATGAGACAATTGTGCTTGATGAGCCGTGTATTTAAACATGACCATCTTCAAGCAGTCAAAAACCATATGAGATATTTGAATTTCTTGTTTTCCTGTGTGTTTCTTTTTACCTCTCAGGCTCTCAGCTGAAGAGTTTGGGATTTTTTTAGAAAGCTGGCGATGAGTTCATGTTCCAGTTTGTTATTGAGCACCTCAAAACTCTGGGAAACTACATAGGAACATTGTGCTCCTTCACTTTGTGTGGATCACTGACTGCGTCAGCTACGTTTGAACTTACTTCATACTGCAGAATTATTGAAGATAATGATAAACAATCAGGTATTTTCAGAGAAAGATTAATAACAATGTACATCTACCGGTAGCAATGAAATTCTTAATTTCCTGGTTGGGTTTGTTCCAGTGCAGGAGTGTGATTTTGCTGTCTGAAGTAGGATATTGTAGTAACCATGCAGTGTGTCATCAACCCTCCATGAAGGGACTGTGTTCAGTACTCAGTAGAATTTCTGAGAAACTCATCTTAGTGAACACTGTCAAAGCCTTTTGCAGGGCTGTTCTGTGTCCCAGAGGAAGGGAAATCCATGGTGCTTTTCTTCTCAGTGAGCAAGTTCTTAATATTGGGAAACAATTTATCTTGATAAATTTGATTCTCCTGCTTTGAATATTTTTATTCCCTTGCTCTGAATTCAATACCACCACAATGAAACAGATTTTTTAATGCAGCTTTGCCATTTTCTTGGGTTTTTTTCAAGGTGATCTAGGTTTCTTAACTTACAGGTGCAAATGACAAGCAGCACACTTTGGATGCACACGTTGCTTATTAGATGGCTGTGTACCTCTGCAGCTGGGAGAATGAGCAGATGTATGGGTGTATGGGTCCCAAGAAGCTCATGTTCACTTATGCCATACCTCATTTTCAGCGTAGGCCTTGACCAAGGTTTGACCTGTAGGTTAGAAACATGGTGTCCTGAGGAAAATACATGAAGGGAGAAGTAAGCCATTTCACCTGAATGGCTCTTTTATATTCTCTGTGTTTACCTAACTGTTGTGTAAAAGCCAGGCAAATCTACCATCTAATCCTCTCTTGAGAGAGATGCACAGAATAAAGATGGGTGTTAGGCTGTGAAGAAAAAGAACAGTGACTTGGATCGATCCAAAAGCATTTACTCACTTGAACAGCAGAGATAAGCACAAAAGTGATAAAGAAACCTAAATCCCACATCAACAGCACAATATTAGAGGGGTGATTAAGATTACAGACCTAAGAGAAAGTGTACATTGCATTACTGAACAGAGTACCTAAGTTTTAGGCTGCCTAAAAAAACCCTGCAAGCTTGACTGACCTATGCAGGCTCTATGTAATGCATTGACAAAGCACAGACTGATAGCCATCAACGCTGGGATGCTATACAGGTAACGGTCTCTAGAGCCTTGCCTCATGCTGGAGCAAGGGCTGCATGGCAGGGCTGTCTGGCAAGCTGCTCTTAGCTAGTCTGGACAATAACCAGTTTTCAGCCCCATGACACGCAACCAAGCAGCAACAGCTAAAGAACACTACTTTGGAGCAAAGTAAGTTTGGATTTAAGTTTTGAGTCCTGGTTGCCACATGTGCTCTTTAAGGCTAACAGTGCTCAATACAGTCCATATTTGGCTTTTCCCCCAAATTCTACCCCTTATCTGCAATAAATTTTGATTTTAATGAACCTGTGCATCTTCCAATACTCATTACTACTCATCAGGTTCTTAGATCCTTTATGCAAATGTATACATGCTGTACCCTGGTTGACTCTATTTATAACTGAATGCTGCTGCTTTGTACTTAAATGCTAAGATATGACAGCCAAGTGCAATTAGCTAATTCATTAATTAACTAGAGAATTTTTACCTCTGGTGACACACTTCAACTTTGCTGTTCAAAGAAAGAGCAACAGAAAATTGTTCAGATTTTTAAGGAGGAGGCTGGAGTAAAACTGTTCTGAAAATCTACTCTCCAGCATTTGCTATACCCTTGAATGACGAATTGAGGCCAGTTGGCAGTTTTTATTCTGAAGAGATGACAAAACTGATAAAATTTTGTAAGCTCCCACTCCATATTTCTGTTTCTCGTTACTATACTCAGAATGAACAGTTTTTATGAATGCTAATTATACCATTATCAACTATTTGTGTCTTCTCTAAGAAAAATGCTGTAATCCATGCAAACTTGCTAATGTCTCTTTGGATCCCAAAGACGTGTTGGTGGGTAGGTGTGACTCACAGTGAATGCACACTTGCATCAAGGAGAGTTATTAAATATATAATAAATATTATATATAAAATTAAGGAGAGTAGACTAAAGAAAAGAGGATGCAAGACGCATGACATGCTCTCTCCTCCCTCCCCTGACTTGCCAGGCTTGAGTATGTGCTCACTGTCAACATAGGGACCAAGAAGACATTCCCCGAATGCCCACTTACGGGATGTTATGGAAAGATTAGAGGTCTCTCATGCTATAAAATACGAGTACGTGCTAGGGCCACAGCCTGAATGGAGACACCAGGTTTTGCCTTTTCTTGTGTTCTGGATGAAATTAACGCAAGCAAATTTCTTGTTCTTTGCACCACCTCTAAAATCCAGTGCAAAATAAATCCCAGTATCATCAGAAAGGTAGGACATGGTTCCAATTCTTAGGATTCTTTCAAATAAGCCATGACATTTGGTGTCTCTAACCTAAATGTCGTTAGGTCCTGAATTAGAGTCAACTTTCTTATAGTTGCCTACTATTCGGTCTGACTTAAACCTAACTGTTGAGAATTAAAGACTTTTCTGCAGACCTGTCAAATAAAATGGGTCATGAAATGGTGCTAGATAGGTACCTTAGTGTGTGTATATGAGGCATTTCAGCTATTTTGGTAAGCTTAAGATGGAAGCTATGATTTTTAGCCCTGTTTGTGACACTGATACCCTCTTCAGTTCCTGTTTTTTCTATTTCTTATGTAGCTCTCCTGTTCTTACTGCGTTTGCAGATAGTATCCCTTATTTGTGTAGATGGAAACACACATGGACAAATACTACATATCAGTGTAATGAGGCTATTCAAAAAGAAGTTATCACCTTTGCAAGCCTGGAAGATCATTTGAATTGAGAGGATGGACCCAGACGCATGTAAGCTCCATCTTTTAAAACACAGGGAAGTATGTGCAAGGTCTTAGGAGCAAAGAGCCTGAAAGGTAAGCCTATCATTTACTGATTACTGAGAGGCTCAACAATGGGGCAGGGAATGGCAAGTTAATGACAGTGTCTGTGTCTCTTGCGCGTGTTTGTGCTTTCTCTGTTGCAGTGATACACAAGCTTGATTTCTTGAAATCATGAAGTATGAAAAATAACAACTTCTATTAGACATGTTCATATAACGGTTGCATGTACTTAATGACCTGCCCACTCTTCACACCTCAGACCTAGAGCAAACAGCAAGTCACTGAGTGGTTTGGAGAGTCATGGAGGGCAACAAGTGTGCAGCCACTTGCTGTGATAAAGGAAGAGTCAGTCTGTCCTGTTTGCTGTTCCAGCAGCCAGCCTACCTTCCCAAACCTGTCGCTCTTTTGCATTCAGCCTTCTTTGTGGTTCCTGCTGCACTTGCTGCTGCTGAAATGGCGCATGGTGTCTTGTGTTCCAGTCACAGAACAAAGAATCTGCTACAAGAGAAACATTAAGAAAGAACAGCCTTTTGAAACCTCATGTTGTTAAAAACTGTTCAGCTGCTGTCTAGAAAGGTGCAAAGGGTCCCTCATCTTAAAAGCACGCACAAGGGCAGCCTGGAGAGAAGAAATATTGTCTTTCATTGAAGTTTCTGGGTGAGTCATTCGCCCTCGGTCTGACTCAGCACTGAGCACTGCTGCACTCCCCAGAACATCTCCCAGCTCACACCAGTCATTGCCCGAGACAATGCGCTCAGCCTGGAGGGCATCCTGATGGCTCAGTGCAGAGCCTTTAGCCAAGCTGCTGTACTAGGGAGCATGTGCTAGTGAGCCTGACCCTGACATCCTTCTGCACCCAAGCACCTAAGTCCTGCTGACATTTGGCTAAAGCAAGTGTGTAAGTACCCTGGTGTCTCATGGCCTGCTTTCTGAAGAATGGAAGCATATTTCTGAATACAGAATCAAATCCTAAATCAAACCATTGCCTGGGTTTTCTAGAATTTGCTTGAAAAACTTAACAGAAAATGCCTAAATGACACAGGAAGATCTTTCAGTGATGTATGAATACATCGCTGCTACAGTCAAGTAGTCTAAAGTCTAGATCATTCTCATTTGCTGAGAAAGGTTATCTGCATCATGCTGCAAACCACCATCCAGAGAGGCTGCACTGGCTGCCCAGCTCCTACACAGCAGGAGCTGCTCTCTTGCTTCAGCAGTGCTGTTGCTATGGCTTTGTCCCAGTGTAAATGAGATCAGTAACTGGCTCCCTGCCCTGTATATGGTTTTTGTGAGAACTGAACTGAATTATGCTTGTCATTGTTTGCTTGGGTTTTTTTTCCCCTAGCAAGATTAACAATAGCACTGCTCACAAAATCCTCACCTTAAGAAAGATATGATGTTCATCTTTCCTTTACAAGCGAGAACTGAAGGAACTAAAGTAAATCAGAGAACCAAACAGTCTCTAAGTTTGGGCACTTGTGTCTCAGGCTGTGTTCAGTGGTTTCATCTTCAGGGGCATTTTCAATAACTTCTGTTATTACTTGGCTAAACAGAGGGCTGGGATGCAGGAGGTCCAAGATGGACTCTCCAGATCAGCCACAGAGATGCTAGGTAGATGGGGATAAGTGGCTGAATCTCTTGATGTTACTGCTCCTCTTCTTAAAAAAGACCAAAACCCCCTAAATGTAGTAGTAACTCTATGTGGCTGCTGTATTTGGCTCTGCAGAGCCACACCAGGGCCTCATCAATGTCACCTAAAGATACTCCTGACCAGGTATGTGGGGCAACAACCTGTCTGATTTAAATTAAGTGTATGAGTTGGATGTAGGTGATATAGTGGTAAATACAGTAGCAAGGAGAGAGACTTCATGCACAAAGAAGTTTTTTCTATTCCCCTTACTTATGTGGCTGGGAGTATTTTTTGGAACAGGGCTTTTCCTTTCCGTTATGTATAGCACTTGCATACTGAATGCGGCTACATATCATATGCGCACAACATTCCAAACTTGTGTGCTACGATATAAATAATTGGGCTGTCTGAACAAAACCTACTCCTTTAAAAATGTCTCAATGTTTTCTGAAAAAGTTAAAATTAAAACACATTCATAAATGTTGTGCCTCTAGCATTCCTTGTGTGCGGACGTGTCTTCCTGTAAAAGAGTTATTTTTTATTTTCACTATCCTTTTATGGAGGTTTAAATTATCTTGGGTTATTCAATAATACCCACAAAATTGCTTTTTATGCAATTACTCAGAGAGAGTGTTCCATTATGTGACAGTCACACAACCACAGAATATCCCTTTCATCTATAACTTTCTGTTACTTTTGCCCACTAAGCGTCTGAGAAGGTAAGGCAAGTTTAAAATATTCCAGTAGACTCATGCTGGCCTTGGGTGTTGCTGATGCCAAGGGAGAAAGTCTGGAGACTTCTACATGGTCCATAGAGGCCTATTTGTTAGAATAAATTATGTGGATGTACCCCACTTCCCTAAACAGGATCCTCTGACTTGACTTGCTTTCATAATTTCAGAGCATCTGATTTCTATCCTCAGCATTGACCTTCTGATGGGTGATTTTTCCAGCACTCTGGTACGCAGAAGGTATGACGACAGGGTGAGGGGTGATGGTTTTAAACCAAGAAGGGAGATTCAGGCTAGATGTGAGGAAGAAATTCTTTGCAATGAAGGTGGTAAAATCCCGGCACAGGTTGCCCAGAGAGTTGGTGGATGTGCCATCCTTGACGACATTTAAGGCCAGGCTGGATGTGGTTCTGGACAACATGATCTAGTTGAATGTGTCCCTGCTCATTGTAGGAGGGTTGGACTAGAGGACCTTTGAAGATCCCTTCCAACCCAAACAATTCTATGATTCTATGATGGCACCAAACATTTGAAACAAACTTTTGGGCTAAGGACTTGGTGGGTTTTCAGGAACAATTAAAGGTGTTAGTTTGAGTGTCTTAGTTTTGGAGTCTAGTCTTTATAGATCCTGTATTCTTTAATAGGTCAGACTCTTGTCTCTCAACTCCTCAGTTTCTAGCCTATAAAAGGAAGAAACCAGCATTTCTCCATCCCAGTAGGGTACTTGTGAACATAAATATGATAAAAATTATGAAGCACTCCAATACTATGGTAATAGAGGCTATATAACAAGTATGGGCAGATAGCCAAGCAAGCTTTTTACATATTTCAATCTAGTTTTTGGAATCTAATGAGATTAAGCCAAGTCCTTGGTGGTATAAATCAGAAGTTTCACTGATTCATTGAGAATCAGACTGTTTGAAAATTTTGCAGACATTTAAATAGTTAGAGCTTCCTACACTTACAGACACGTGAGAAGAATGTCCTGTGTTACTCTGTATATGGTGCCCCAACAGTAGATTCTCAGAACTAGTTTTCTCACCCTAGACTCCAATGTGATTCTCCAGTACATGCACCTGCTGTACTTGGTCAATAGGAGCTCATAGATTTATTAAGTCTTGAAAAGCCCACAGGAAGGAAGAAAGGTTGAATATGTAACAACCTATAAAACTATGGTGTTTTAAGGTATATCAAAGCTTTCTTTTAGAAAGACAGATTACGTTTTTACTTTTTATGTCTGCAGGCTGAACTCTTTCAGCCCAAGATCCATTAAAGGACTTATTGTGCAGAGCTGGCTGAAAAAATGGTTTAATGATAAACAGTCAAACATAGCACAAAAACATGAAAAGCTGCAGGTGCAGGTCCCCCAGCAGGGCTCTTTGAAGTCAGACTCAACTTTGAAGTGCTCTTTAGGTTTTATTTTCACCTTCCAGCAAGCCTCCTGGCTAGCAAGGAAGATTATCTATTTTGGAGCTGTCTGTAGCCTGGTTAAGGGCTGGCAGGTGGGTAGTGAGGGTATCTGCTCTTCTTTAGTGCCCCGGGAAGGCTGCAGGAGGGCTGTGCTGACATCTCAGCTCTTTAGAGGGGCGCCAGAGCACTTTGGAGTAGCATGGCTGTTGAATTTTTCCTGTCTTTAATACAGCTTCTAAAAACCAATATAATAAATAAAAATCAGTTCTCCCCCAACGCACTTAATAGATCAACTTCATTGTAGGGGATTTTTGGGTTTTATTTGAAGTTTCCAAAGCAAACTGCTCAGTTTAACTGCCTGATTAACCACCGGTTACAATGCAGAAACTCATGGGTACATCTGCTACTCCTCTCCCTGCAAACCTATGTCCATTTAGCATGTTGCAGAAGCTGATAGACTTATCTGAATGTGCTGAACAGCAGTAGGCTGTAAATTTTTTGTTTAGTCCATGTGAATACGTAGTGTGAATGCCTAGTTATCAAAATCTCCAAAGAGTGAGATTTCCCATTTAGCACAAGGTTTAACGTGTACAAGGGACACTGTAAGCATCATCCAGCATGAGATGTGCTCCCAGTCGCTGTGTAGCCTCATTAGTGCTGCCATGAATTGAGCTGTGATTTCCATCTCTCCTTTCCAAAGGGTCAGATAGGGATCAACAGTTGCATTCATGAACCTCATTTTCTTTCTGCTGCTCAGGTTTCCATTGGAATCCTATTTAAATTGTTTATTTCGTACTCAGCCCATGGAGAAAGTATGAGCCATGTGCATGGAAGCTGTAGGTTGCTGTGAATTTTCCCAACCCTCCTATTGGAAATCAGTGTTTGAACCTGATCATGAAACCTAATTTGGTGGCAGGAAATAATGTGTTAAAAGGGCCAAGGTCGTCTTACTTTGCGATTAAGAAAAGTGAGACATCTGAAGAGGCAGTGAGGGATATCTCTCCTGTCGCATGTGGCAACTTTCAGCCATCTGCTTGTGAGAGCTCCAACAGGGCACCTGCAAGATAAATGGGAATGGAGGAAAACTCACCTTGTTCCCTTTCCCTCAGGAAGATATAGTTCTCCTGGATGGCATACCAAAGGAGAAAATGCCATTGCTGATGCCTTAGGTGCCTGTAAGCTCAGAGAATTCAGTAGTGTTGGAGAAGGAAACAATAAAAAGATAGAAGGAAAAGCTAGAACTCATAGAGGGGAAGATGATTTTGTCCTGCCAATTTACATTAAACCAGGAATTATTCCCTCCTTGAGCCAAAAATATAAGGAATAATGTAGTAATGTGTTTTTCTTTTATCAGAATTAAAATGGTATAAAGTATTTCCAAATACACTCAAATAAAGTGACACTTTTTTTTAAATGTTTCTTGGGAAAAAGAGAAAACATTTTCAGGAGGTTGTGATCAGAATAAAGCCCTAAGGATAGGCATTATGTTGGATCACATTTCCAAATTTTTTTCTTATTCTATAAAACAGGTTTTTGGAGTTTTCCTGCCTGCAGAAAACAAAGCTTTTGGCTGTCTCTGCTCTCTGCCTTCTTTCCTTGGCTTCCTGCAAGAGTAAGTACTGTCTTTGACACATGTGGCTCTGCAGAAACAAAGGTTTGCTAGGGTTACCTGGGGGTAAAACAGGATTGAAGGCAGTTCCATTTTCTTGAATTACTTGCACCAGAATGGAGCTACCTGAGCACGTGCCGGGTAAAGTGCTCAGATTCCTGGGAATTAGGCACTGCCCAGTCTTGTGCATCTTATTGCTTAGGTGGTGTCCTGTTTCTTAGGAACAAATACTTGCTTTTTTCCTTATGCCAAGAATATTCTAAGTTCTTGGAACTTTCTGCCTTGATGGTGAAAGATACATTACAGTTAACATTTAGCATGTTTCATTTTGCCATGAACTTTTTACATGTCATTATTCATAGCTTTATGTGAGAGTACTTGCATGTGTAATAAAAGCTGTTGGATTCCTTTAATTCAGTAAGTATTCATCCAAAATTTAGATTCATGTCTTTACATTAGGGGAAAACGGACTTCATAAATTGCAGCCTTTGATATAATTAAGTTTCCAAATGTCTTTGAGATCAGACATACCCAATAAATCATTTAGTCAAGCTGTTGTTTTTCAATTGGGTGTTGAATGAATGTGCTTTAATCTAAATCCTCTCAGGGCCAGAGTTTTGGTCAGAGGCATAAACAAATGCTTCCTTATCTTAAAACAGAAATGTTTGTCACCAGATAGAATTTAGAAAACATTAAAATGTGAAACCAAACTAGCAAAAGAACAGAAATGTATTATCCTGCTTAATTGTGATTTTAATGTGTAATTAAAAGTCTGCAGATTCTGTGACCATAACGATAACAGCATTTGCTCCCACAGAATAAGACAAGCAGGGCGAGGTGGTCATTCCTTATTGCCTACAAGCCAGGTTTGTGAACTCAGGTCAGCTGCTGCAGTTAATTATGTTCTGTTGCTGACAGGTATGCAGAGGAGAGGTGTTTGGAGATACAGGCCATCAGGGCTCTTGAGATGATTATCCCACAGGCAGCAGAGCAGATAATAAAAAAGCTGGCAGGGAGGATTAGGAGTGAGAGCAGTGCAGGTTTACCAGTGAGTCACGGTGTAATGCTGGTAGCAGCAGGGAGCTTGTCTGGTGTGTTTGTGACAGGATGAGTCAGAGAATGGAAAGATAAAGTTATGGGTTCCTGAAGCTGGCAGTGGTGGTTAGTGCCCATCTTAATACTTGTATGTGCATGTCCTTGTGTGCTGCTTCAAAGAGGAAGCACCTGGGGAAGCTTTTTGTTATGACACTTGGCCTCCAAGGTGGCTGGGCACAAGATGGCTCTGCAAGGGAAACCGGGTATCACTGGCTTTAGTTTGGCATCGAACCCAGGCTGACCACGCTTGGTGAGATGCTTCCACTTCAGACTTGCTTCACAGCACAGACAGAGCCAACTTGCCCCTGTCTGCACAGTAGCAGTCAGCTATTTCCCTGAAAAAAATGGAAAGTTCAGAGTAACATGCATCCTGCTTTATCTGACAAAATAAAGCTGTTGGGAACAGAAAGGCACAGACCTGGGAGGAGGATGATGATACAGAAGCAATAAAAATGCTGTCTCTGATCCTTTACCACTTCTTTTACAGCCTGGACACCACCTGGTTAGGAATTTGAAGTGCCAGCTTTTCTTGCCTGCGTTTCTGTGTATCATCTACCAATGGCAGTACAAGGATGGGGGATTGCCCCTTTACCCACACAGAATTTCAGAGATAGTACTGATTTTCTCTTTACAGCATCCTTACCATCAGAGAGGCAAATACTGATTTTCTAACCAATAAAAGAAAAAGCAGTTAAGTGGAGATACAGCAGAAATTGGTGGTAGGGATAAAGCTAGAGCATCTGAGCATCACTGACAGCAGTGCTGCCCCTAGACTTAGGTACACGAGAGACCATTGCCCACTGGTCAGTGGTGGCTCAGGATGGGGCTGGTCAGGGTATTCTCATCCCACAAATCTTGCAGGGCTGTTTGCAGTGTCCTGAGCCATTCTACTCTTCTCTCCCTCTCTTAGGTAGGGTGGCTCCTGAGCCTGCATTGAGATGCTCCGTGTCAGCTCCTCACTCTCTGTGCCCATGGCCACAATCAGAAATCATCCTCAGCATGCCAGGGCTACACGGGTGCACGAAACTCCCTTGGGCGAGCTGGGTTATAAATCAGGCCATCAGCACTTAATCAAAGGGTGGTTTCAAAGTGATCCCAAACAGTTTTCCAATGCAGTGTTTCCCTCCTGCCCCACACCCTGACTCTGCTGGAAAAACTCACCTATTAGTTACACTCTGCTGGAGAAGGTAAGCTGAGGAGGCAGAGCACGAGGTGATGTGCCACTCAGAGGCCAGGGCTGCCTCATTAATGTCTCTCTCTGGAGCTGTTACCGCTCTGCCTTCCTGTTGCTAAGGAAGGTTTCTATGGCAAAGGCCCACCAAGAAAGTGAGAATTAGAGAGACTTAATGTTCAAAGCAGATGAGCTTGACAGTGTCGGCAGCTGGCTTCTTCAGGGGAAATAAGCTGCTGTAAAGGAAGACTGGCCATCTTGAATGCTGTGCAGAGTGGGAGGTGCAGCTGGTGTGTTTGCTGGTTTGTCTCCTTTCAATGTTGGTAGTTTGTGGTAAATGCAACCTCTTAAATATTGGTTGAGAGATACTTTCATTATAAGGGTGTTCTTCTAGGATGGTGAGCTGCAAAATTCAGTGACACTCCAAAAGCTCTTGCTGTCCCATAGGCATCTCCCCATCAGTTGGAGTAGAGAGTGGGGAGGCAAACATGGCTTTCATCTCCTGAGCAAAAATGCACTTGTCAAACTGGGACACCGACTACACAGAGATCTACCAATACCCAAGACCTGTGGAGCACTTCCTAGGCAGTCTGGAATGGTCCCACAGTGGTACTGGTCTACTTTCTGCGTGCTGAAGAAATCCAGAGGTACTTATGTCTCATTCCCTGTGCTCTGAGGTGCCGGTGGTACCATCAATGCTGCCTTTGGGCTTACCAGTCTAGTGTCTGGAGCACTCCGTGGGAGACTGACTCTTCTGCACAGGGTTGAACGTCCAGTACCTCTCTCAAGAAAGAATTTCACCTTTGTTCCAGATCGAGGCCATCTGGGAGGCACAGAGATCCCGCACTAGGACCGTGTTCTGTCGGCAGTGTCCAGTCTTTGGGAGAAGGTAATAGAGAATGAAAGAGTACTTGGCCCACTAGATGGTGTCATGACGTTCACCTGGGGTTAGCTCCGTTTTGGAAGAGTGCTGTGGTCCATCTGACAATGGACCTGCCTATGGCATTTGCAATTCACTGCAAGGACCTGGTGGTTGGTTGGTTGATGAATGGGGCTATATGAAGTGACTGCCTGAGACAGCAGGGAACCAGGCTTGGTGCAGGAGGGATGCTTCAGTACTACAGCCAGTGTTGCATGAGAACTCAGGCCCTAACGAGTGTGGTGTGCCTGATCAGCAACAGTATGCTGGATCGAGGTCTAGCAGAATGTCTGTCACACATGGTGTTATGTACAGAAAGTGGGCAGATCTGGGTACAGCTTCAGAAATAAGCTTTCACGCAGCTGGACAGCCTTTGCAGGCAGGAGCTAACCTTGTATAAATGGGACTATCACAGCTTCTTACCGGAGTGGGGGTTCCAAGATTGAGGTGAGCTTCTTGACAGAGGGTATGTGAAATCTCATGCTACTGCTACCAGTTTCCATTCTTCCTTTATTTGTCAGTGCTGTTGGTGTCCCAGCTCTAACAAGTTTTATGTTTCCCAGTGGAAAAAAATGCATTAGGAAATGGTATCTGCCACTTTCTGTGGCTGCTCTGCTTGCCTGCAGCCTGCCTGCTCTTATAGAAAGCTTGAGCTAAGCTGCCAGAAGTTCCTCTCCTCATGTGCTGCTGCTCTGGTGATTTTCTTTACTTCTACAAGTAAAGAAATGGATGTTGCTGCTAATTCACTTGTGGCATTAACCTGGCCAGAGGCTAAACCACTCCTCCCTCATGGAGGCACAGTCAGAAGATGAAACTCCTGAGGTTAAATAAGTGACCTGGCAGTTCTGTTCAGCATTTCTACCTTGTTCTATTGTGCACAATGGTGGTTGGCCTTTATGCAGCTGATTAGAAGAAAAGTGGTTAGAGAAAAAGCCTGCATTAAGGCCAGCTGCTATTTCTGGTCTGTGATGAAGGAAATACTGGCACCACCACTGTGCCTGCCCTCCAGCCCACCCTGGCCAGGGGATGGAGGGGGAGGCATGAACAAGCAGAGCCACAGTGCTTTTCTCACCCACCACCGGAGCCTGCAGGTCCCATACGCTCACTGTGAGAAGAAACGTCCCTCCCCATAGACAAGCCCTTGGTCCTGCCCCACCGTGTCAGAGTCCCTGCCCTGTGGTGCTAGATTGCACATTTGGGTTTGGAAGCCTGAATCCCTCCAGTGTCTGACCACCTTACTGGGGACCCAGCCCAGCCCTCACCCACTCTTCAGTAATTCTGCTTTGCTTCTCTAGAAGCCTCTCCGTTTAACCAGCCTTCATCTTGCCCCCTTCTGCGCTGTTGGCACAGGCTCTGCGGGTGAGCAGCAGGAAGAGGTTGTCTCTGCCTGTGCCTGGGAGCCTCCGCATGGAGAGGGGTGCTGGACTGGCACAAGCTTGTACAGAAGGATGCACTGTGTTCCTGCTCTCATTGAAATTTAGGGATACATATGCCACAACTCTCATATCGACTTTAGCAATGTGCGAGTTGTTTGCAATATAATTTGAAAGCTAAATTAACTTTAATTTCAAAGCTAACTAAATTTTCACATAACCAGGTACTGCTCGGAGGCTTTCTTTCTGTTGTGCTGCTGCAGAAATAAACACACAGACATGAGCAGGGTTTCAAGGGCACAGACCAAGGGCTTCCTCTTGGCTATAGGGACAGAAAAGCCATCACTCTCATCTCACACTGAAAGTTAAGTTACCTTGCTACAAAATAAGGAAATCGTTGCCCGGAGGAAATTACAAAAAGAGTAGATTTACAACTAACTTCCTTCCTTAAAATGTGTATCCTACTCATTTCTCATGCTCTCAGTTGCTCAGCTATAGAATTAGAAGGGACTTAATTCCTAAGTGGAAAGATTGTTGGTGGGAAGCACTTTGCAGTGTGTTGGTTTTAAGAGGTGCAATAAACTATTATAATGGGTGTGCTGATCCTACAAACTGTTCCATGGGATGAGGACAGATACTGCATTCATGATCTGAGCTCTAATCATTCTGACAGTGTCTTGCCCAGAGCTGCCTGCCACAACTAAGAGTTATGGTTTTTTAATAGGCATTATTCATAATTTAAAGATGTAGCTTAAAGATATTACAGACTGCTGCCAGAGTTGTGATGTACGATCTGCAGAGGTTTACTTCCCATTAGATATTATTGTAGAAGTGACTTAAATCTTCTCCCTTGGTTAAACAATACTCTAAATGTCATCACTGTTTACACTATTAGCAGAGCACTCAGTAGCAATGATCTGTGCTCTGACAGTCGCTGAGCTTCTACAAGCAGAAGGCAGATTTACACTTTGGTGAAAACTGGCTCATTATCTCCAGCAGCAAATTCCTCTCATAAATAGTCTTGTGTGCTCAAGCTGCAAATGGAGTTTGCATATACTGTAATGAAATTTATTTCCTAAATGCTCTCCTAAGTGTTTAACTTCCCTGATTTGTTCCCCTTCCCAAAGGTGGGTGTACCCAGGCACTGATGGCAGCCAGAGGCACCGGTGTGTGGCACAGGCAGGCGAGCTGGGGAGCAGGAGGGGTTCGTGGTTGCTCTTGTGCTAGTCTGAGTGCACCATAGGTATAATGGGAAAGTAACAGGGAAAAGGGCAGCAAAGCAGCCCCATGGTCCATCTGGTCAAATGGGTCTTCAGCAAATAGGGAGCTCCAAGCAGCTCCCAGAAAGGCCTGGGGAGCCTTGCTTTAAGCCGTTATGGCTAGTCTGCATTTCTAAGAGGGCTCCTCCTAATCCTAACTAGCTTAAAATGGGGAATATGCTGCATTACATCATTTCCACACACATAAGGTCATTAACTCTTAAAACTCTATTATTCTTGTTATACAGATAATTGTTCAAATTTTGCTGTGTCCTTGCCTTGAATGTCCATCTGCAGCACTATGTTCCTTGGTCTAATTATGCGTTCCTTGAAACAGCTCTTCCTTACATAAGCTCTTTGTTTGCTGCTTTTAATGTCATTGATTGCCAATGTGCTCTGAGACGGGAGGAACAGGAGCTCTTGATCTGCCTTCTCTCTGCTCTTCTGATGTGCTGCACTTTGGTTTTGCTCTTTCTTTGCTGTTGTTTTGTTTGATTGCGGGTTTTGGTTCCTGGGTTGTTTTTATTTCCCCTGAGCTGGAAACAAAAGCAGAGAGCAGAAAATGGAAGGGGGGAAAATCACAGCTATTTCTTAGAAGAGCTAAACCCTGTCTAGCATCAGCTCTGTGGTAGTGGTTTCCAGTGAACTTGAGGTAAACACAGTTCAGTTGGGAGGATTTTTTCCATAGCTCTTGGTTAGGCCTGGCCTCTTTCAGTCCCCAAACACCCTCTGTTCCCTTCTCCTGTTGCTGAGGGCACAGCAGGAGCAGCCCATTGGATAGGCTAGAGGGGTAGGGGTGAGTGGGGCAGCATGGGTTTGACAAGCTCCTTTTCCTGCCCTTGTTTCAAAGCACTGCTAGCCCTTCCTTTGCCCAGCTTGCTTCCTGTTAGTGTACTCAGTGCTCCCGCTAATGGATTTGTGTGTGGACAAGAAGACACTGGTCGTAGCGATCATGCATTATCAAGTACCACAGGCAGTCCCAAAGCTCTCAGAGAGTTCTGGGGTGGGAAACCCATAACCAGAGCAATTCAGAGAGTAGCTGTGAGTAGGGAAGGCACTCCTGGAAACCAGCTTTGAAAGTCTTAGGGGAGGGAAGCTAGAAATACCTCTGTTTTTCCCATAAGACCATGAAACAATCACTGGCCATTGCACAGCTTTGGTGCATTAAAAATGAAGTTGCCATTCTGGTGTGCTGTGCCAATGAGAGCAGTCACTGCGAGCCCACCTGCCTGAAGCAAGGCAGTGCTGCACTGTACATGTTTGAAATTTCTTGCTTGCCACAGAAGTCCTGTTTTCCCTTGTGTATGAATGTATAGCAACAGACACTTCTAGAAGCTATCATCCATTTACCAGCAGAAAGCTGCTGATAGGGACAGAATAGATGGAGGAATGTCTCATATAGAGAAGGACTAGCCTTTGGCTCTGTTGTTTGTAGCACAATTCTTTGTATTCAACAAGGAAGACACAAACCAGTAGCACTTCAATGAAGCTTACTAACCTTCTTTTAATGAATCTGTTTCAACAGAATTTCACTTCCACTTGCACCATCAGCCTGACAAAGGCAGATAGTCCTGCAGAAAAAAATCACCCCAACAAAAGAAATGCTCATGAGGACAGGCCTGGGAGATACAAGGCAAGCAAGCAAACCATGCTAGCAGAATTAGAAATCGAAGAACAGCCTATGCTGCCATCTCTCCTAAGTTCCCCGAGCCATTCTGCATGAATGACTAATGGTGCAGAGGCAGCTGCTGCCGCTGCCAACAGGAGCCAGTATCTCATCAGGACTGGTATGGCACTAGCCTGCCTCTGCACACGCTGGACAACATCAGGAGATGGAAATGGCCACCTGGAATCTCTGGAGATGACAATATAAGCTGGGTGCTTTTAGTTCTGTTGCTTTCTAGTGATCCTCCTTTAGCTGTACATTGCTACCTACATGCAGAGAGCTTCCCAGGAGACAGGCCTGAGACTGTATCATCACAGAAGCTCCCACTTGGCAGCTATAAGCATCCTGTTACAGCTACGTTGTTTTTATCAAAATCTTGAGCAATTTTTCTATTTTGAATATAGCAACATATGAAATCTTTTCTAGCTCTGTGGAAGGGGTTTGGAACCTAATGCCCACTTAAGGCAGATCTTAACACAAGATTTAGAAGCTTAGAAACAGGATTAGAAACAGGAGGGAGCTTTAGAGCTTTGCCTTGGGGACAGAACCTGTTTCACAGACATGGTCTCTAGGGATCAGGACAAAGCCTCAGAGATGCTGATGGTGGTGGTGGACCCCTGCTGAGCTCAGTGCAACCAGATTTTCACCATAAATTTCTCTGTAGGTATTTAGTAGAGCACAGCTAAGCAAGGGGATAATGGACTGTGCTACAGCTCTGCAAAGGATGAAACCAGAATGTAATAAACCCAAAGTATTTTCCCAATAAAAGCAAATACTCTGAACTCCATCCAGAAAAGGACTTAGGAGTTGTCTTATGGACTTGTGAAGTTGCTTTAGATATTGCAGAAACATTTGGTAACTGATTAGCCAGGCTACTTGTGGGTAATCTTAGTATTTCTGCTCCTAGAAACTGAACTGAAAAAGTCAGGTCTGATGTTGTTATAATCCCATTTTTATATTTATTGTGTTATATGACCTCAGCCAAGATCTGATCAGCCTATTTCTGCCTGTGTATATGCTGCATAGCATCATTTCTTCCTTGGCCTGTGGTCTCTTAGCCATTTTCTAAGGTCAGCATGGATGTCAGCCTTGTCTGTTCAAGCTGACAAGCAATAGATTTGTTTCCCTCCTGGACTGTTGTGGATCCTTTGTAGTAGCCCACAGACTCCCAGATGCTATTTTCTAATTGCCAGCAGGGCCAGATGGGTGGTGGTGTGGCTAATGCAGGTAGGATGCACAGGAAAGGGTAGCAGCACTCGGGGGTGCTGAGTTGCAGGCAAGAAGAGCTTGTGTTCCTGGGGGACACAGGGGAGCACGGCCAGGAAAGCTCCTGTGTTGTTGCAGGAAGCCAGCCCTGTGGGTTTGGTTTCAGCTTCGGTGTCATGAGAAAATAGTGGAACAGAACCCTCCAGATTTTTCTGGAAAGCCTCCAGCCATCGCTCTTTAAAGATAACATAGACTTGTGTTTAATAGACTTGGCTTTCTAAAGACAGGCAGGAATGTAGTGACCATTAACTGGACGAGCCTGATAGAGTAGGAACAGATGGATAATGATAATCTTCCCAGAGCAGGGTCCCTCTGGTAATGTTGATACACTTGGTGTTTGCCTCACCAAACTGCTGCGTTGCCTGCCCCAGTGAGATGGGATTCCCCTCTGGGCTTGGAGGAGCTACTGAAGTGCCCAGAAAGGGGTGAACTCACCAAAAGGGCTCTCCGGCACTCGCAAGGAAGGGCAGAGAAAGAAAGGGATGCGTACGCCTTTGGTGGACCCAAAGCTCTAGCTGCCTGTGTGAGCAGCCCTGTGAGCAGGCAGGATGCTTCATCAAAAAGTGTCTTGGGAATGGCTTCATCTGACAGATAGATCTCCTGCAAGTGCCGTAGCATCAGGTTAGGCTCAAGAACATAACATTCTTTGCAGACGCAGTAATCTGGCTCTGTGATTCATTTATCCTATGACTCTGTGCTAGCACCAGAGCTACAGCAATTTCAGGTCTATGGAAGAGCTACCCTACAAATAAAAGGATAATTGGCATAAAAGTAGCTAATTGGCATCTCAACACTTTGATATATCCACTTACAATCATATTTTGTGTTAGAGCAGATTATGTGGGGTCGCTAATGCCACTGTCTGTCTTCCATTTCTCTTTGTGCTTTCTGCAATGGGCAGAAAAACATACTGCAAACAGAGGGATGGTCTCTGCAAATTACTTGTTAAATTGAACTCTATTCTGGAAATGTACTTTAAAAGTCAGCTGAACTGAGCTGTCAGCATTGCAAAATTGAAAATTATATCAAATTTCAAATCCCAGGCAAAGAAAGCAAACTGGTTTGTTTTGGGGAACAGAACTACAGCTGCTATATGCTGTAATCATTAATGATCCCTGTCAGGCTTTTCTGTAATCACAATACTTTCCTGGAGGGGAAGACACTATTTCTGATGTGGAATATGTTGCATTGGGCTATAGTACTGTCTCAACACACTTTTATGATATGTGATTCTTCAGTAATTCCCTTACAAGAAGGTGTGCAGAAAGCCTCTTACAGATGCTGTTAGCCACTGAAATGCCTGGAAAGATTTTATTTTCTGCTTCCTAGGTTAAAAGAAGTGCATGATCTTTTCTTTTCTTGAAACAGTATATTAGTTTTCATAATAAATGGAAGTCCGCATTACGTAAAGCAGTCTGCAGATTCCTGGAAAGGGAAAAAAACCCTCAGAAGCTGAACAGGAAAGGAATTTTCAGATGAGAATATACTTCATTTCATCTTGAGCTGGTTCTTATCTTCACCTTGTACTTCATTTTTATACAAGAACTTTAGAAACAGCTTCAAGATCTGTGTAAAAATATGTGTTGTGTGAAATGAAGGGTTTGGATTTTTTCAGTTGGAGAGGTAAGATCCCAGGCATGTCCTGAGGTAGCCCAGCTCCCATGGACTTCAATGGGAATGGCATAGGGCCCACAGGAGAATGGAAAGTTGGGCCCTACTGCCTACACAAGGTGTATAAACAGTGGAGTACATTAGTGGGTTTAAAGGACGCACTGTGGAACAGTGCTGCATCTGAAGAGACTTCAGACCTTTTCCCCTTCAGCTCTTCTCTTTCTTGGGTCAGGGGAGCTGGTCCTGTCACAGTGTGTCCCTGTGCCATGTCAGTCACCTACTGCCTGCTGCTCAGTAGGGCACAGGGAGGAAGCGAGCTGTCCTGAGCGGGGACTGATGCTTCCCGCAAGTGCTGGATGCACATGCATTGTCACACAGTGAAATATGAATAGACCTGTGGAATAATTTGGCTTTATGTAAATATTTGTCAAGATGCCCAAACCCTCTGTGCTCTGTGAAGTCAGCAGAGCTGCAGTAAGTTACCTCAGTACACAAGGCATCTATTTATAAGGAAAAGCAAAGCCCAATGTTTTCAACATTTCTTAGGTTAATGAAGGCATAGCACCTTTGAAAGATGTGCTATCTTAATGTAGATGCCCAGTTTTAGGCAGCCAAAGTATTTTTAGGCAAATAGCATCCCTGGATGTAGTTTCTTTTACCAGAAACCTGCAAAAGTAGTGGAAGCCCTAATTAGCCAAGGCTGGTGCCTTCCTTATGAGAAAGTCAAGCTGAAAACCCATCACCTGCTGCCCAAGTCAGATCTGGAGGCAGAACAGGTCCCCTCCATGCCATTCCTAACCTATAAATGTCAAGCAGGGGCTTGCTTGCTCTCTTTCCCTTTTTTTTGCCCCTATCTGTAGCAACAGCTTAACTGAAGCACTTGCTGTTTTGTATACCCCAATTGCCTCTGCTATAAGGGGGGTGTGTGTGTGTGTGTATATATATATATATATGTGCAATACAATTCCTGTTCTTACCCACCAAGAATTGATATAGCAATGCACTCCCCTTTCCTTGGATTTTGAAAGATGTAAAGTAAAAGGGCAAACCGTAAATCCAACTTCGGATATGTAGGAGCACAAGTAATCATATCTTGTCAGGCAGATGACTATTTCTTTTTCCATCTCAACAGATAGGAAGCCACAGCTACTGAAATGTACAGCTCAATAAGTAAAATATGCATCGAGTCTAGAAACAAAGTACATCTATTTTCAGATGCCACAAAACACATGTTCATCAAGAAGGCCATTAAAAATTTAATTTCTTCAGAATGTCAGCATTAGACTATTGAGAAGATTGAGTACTGGGTAATGAAATGCACAGGCAGAAAAGTGTGCAATATAAAATATGAGCTACAAGGCAAAGTAATTTAATAGGAAAATGCAAATGTCCCATCAGTCTTGGTGTAGGATAACTAAATTCTACACTATCTTTGCAGTTTGATATGTAAAGTATGTATTTTTAAAAGGTCACATCATTTATATATTTGTAAGCAGTCTGCTGTTGCTGCTGCTTTTGCCTGCTTGTTTGGAAAGGTGCTGTAGCACAGAAGTTAATTTACATACCCGCAATCCAAAGGTAAAGTCCCACTTTTTTTTTTTTCCATTCCAGATGTTTTAGTTGTAGGAGCTGGTCACCAAGAGCTTTATCTGCAATGAAATAGGCTCAGAATTTATAATGAAGATGATTAAACCAGGCTTACTGAGTCATGCACTGAGCTGAGCCAGGAGGATGGAAAATGGAAGGAAAGGAAATCACACAACCTGATCAATCAATGAGTTAGTCCAGAAAGTAACCAAGGTGTCAGCTCAAAGACGGAAGGCTCTTCAAAGCCTAAGGTTGCCCAGGGGAACTGGGCTCCTCAGCATTCCTGCTGATCTACAGGTGGTCACCAGTCCCGTTGCCCCCAGACAACCCAGTCTGCCGGGTTGTCTGCATGGCCAGGCTGCCAGTTACCATTTATCTTCTCTGTGGCAGGCAGTGATAGCCAAGTGATAGGAATGGGAGGCCTCCCCAGCCTCATTCATCACCTGGCTTTGGAGAGCACTTCAGTGAGCATCCAGTATTAAGTTATAAATGTAAATGTTGCCTTTAGCAGGGTTAATGAAATAAAGCTAGTCTGATTTTCTGGCAGTCTACTTATAGATCAGATAGATGGGAAAAGGTGTTTGAGCATAGTATTGATTATATTGATTGCACTTCAGAATTTTCTTGGAAGGTTGTTGTCAAAACGTTGTTCCTTAGGGACTTCATCTGCCTGCCACAATTTATGTTAGCATGTTTTTAACATCTAGACTACTTAGCATCCCCTCCGTTGTCTTCCCTGAGCTTGAACAGAGTTTTGTGTTTTTGGAGTTGATACGTCAGCCTGTTTGGAAGGCAGGTGGGGAGGGCTTAGGGGGATCTATAAATAACATCTTAGTTTGGAGCCAAGAGATTTGGAGTCTGACGTGGCCATCTATGCGTGAAGCAGCAATCAGCTCCACAGAGGGTATATTACACCAACCTTACAGGAACTTCGTGGCCAAAGCAATGCTGAAGAAAATCAGACTTGCTCTGCAGGTCTCCATGCAAAGTGTTCTTTTTAGCTACGTATTAAACTATGTGTTTTAGTTATACATCTGTTGGTGTGTCTTGAAGTATTTACACTGGTGTCCCAAACTAGGGAGGCGGAAATAGAGTTGCAAAGGTGGCATCGAACATTGGTCCATGCGAAAGGCTGCATTTCCAGTTCATGCCTCTGCATCTTCCCTGGGCTGAGGATGAGTTTCAGCTTAAATATGGCCTCGTTATGTGGGATATCACAAAATTTACTGGCATGGAAACAAATAGTGCTATACAGTACAGAATTATGTGAAGTTGTTATATTTACCTGCATTGTGTCAGATATAAACAAGACTGATGCAAAAGGTGTTGCCAAATTGGGAAGCAGCCCACATCTTTGACCTCTTTTTTGGAATCAGCATTGCACAATATGCTGACTCTAAAAGGAGTAGAGGAGAAACAACACAAAATTAAGACAAAAACAGTGTTTTTGTAACAGGTAAGAAAGACATTAACTTTGAGGATTTGGTAATTTTTTTTTTTAGTTGTTCATAGTTGTGGTATTTTCAATAGTTTGTTTTTTTTCTTTCTAGAATAAAATATCCATGAGCTCTTCCCAGCAGTACAAAGATCCTTTGGATGAAACAACTCCTTCGTTGTGAAGAGAAGGCTCAGGAATACAGGAGACTGAACCTTGTGGCAGTAAAGCGACCACTGTGTGCCCCAGCCATCCCTAGAGGTTTGTGTGACTGTGGTGGCTTCAGACCATGCACTCTGGTGAGGAAAGGGCCAGGGAGAGCTGACAGTTTTTAAATGGAAATTAGAAAGCCAAAAATATGTGTAAACAAAGTTCAACCTAACTATTGGTCCTAGTAAAGCAAATTCCAGGGCCGTGGGTGAGATAAAAGGACTTGCGAGTTTGTACAGTAACAACACTCCTGTTGTCTAAATTAACTGGTGGAATATGATGGTAGTTGCAGACTTTCATACAGGGTAAAATTTTCAGATTTATTTTTTTCTGGGTCTCCCTCAGCATGGTAGTCACCAGTGCAAAGTTTCTATCCTGTTGCACTCGTGTTTGTAAGAAGAAAATCAATTGATCATAGGTCAGATCTGAGTAAATTTAACTTTGCAGAAAACAGTTTTCCTATCAGATTACATTTGCATCCCAAACTTACTTGCAGGAATTTAACACCTCTCCCCTTGTTATGCCACATGAATGAAAAGCGAGGAATGCTGGGTTTATCCCCTTTAATGATTTATCTTTATTTTTATCTTTTCTGTGTCTGTACATAGTGTTCCTGGCCTGGCTCTTACATACTTAATATGGGAGTACAAGTAATGGTAGTGTCTAAGTGGTTTGTTGCTCTGCTGTAACATTTATTAGCAAGTGTTAAAACACATAGCCAAAACACATAGCCATGGTAGAAATGTGTTCCTTGCAGAAATTATATGTTGCATCTTATCCAATCTGACACCTTCTCTTAGGTTAAAGAGGAGATAGAAAAGTGGGGATGGGAGGAGGTTTTTGCATTTAGGGGAAACAGATTTATGTTGTGAATCTAAATGGAATTTAAAATTGGAGCTGGAAAAAAGGCCCAATTAAAGGAAGCGTGGTTTTGGAAAGAGTTTTAATAGACAGTAAAGAATGGCCATGTATTTCACCTGGAAATCTCAACAGGCACGGTGTGCCTCCTCTTCTGTCTGTTGGCATGAGCTTAGGGCAAGAAAAAAATAACCCAAAAAGGCTTTACCAAGGTGACCCTGAGCAAAGCTTTGGAAGAGGTGGATCCTACCATCTCCAGTGGATAAGATGCCCCAGTGGTCCTGACTGCAGTAAGCAGAGCAGTAGAACTGCCCTGATGTGGGTGACCCACTTGAAAAATACATGCTCACATTTGCATAAATGCTTAGTTCTCATTTAAGCATTTAAATGGAGTGGTACGGAATGCACCCCAACCCCACAGCTACATGAGAAGAGATTTACTTTAGCTTCATCATGAAGCCAAACAAATCCAGTGGACTCAGGTTTGGTGACATAATCAGGGAGCCACAAAGGTGGTATAAAGCTCATTATTTCTTTTAAAGCCTGTCCTGGATCCTGCCCATCTGATCCAGAGGGCTTGGCTGCTTTGTGGCACTCCCACCAAGTCACCCTGTGAGAGGCTGGCTTTTCTGCCAGGATAAAACCAGGGCTCTATTTTTAGGCAGCCACCAGAAGGGTTTTTCGGAAGCATATCACGGAGCAGCAATTGTAGGAGCTGGGGAGCTGCCAAACAACCATTTTCTAGCTCTCCTCCCCTGGGCTACCTGCATGGACTCATTGTCTGCAGGTTTTTGTCTTAGCAGAGGAAAGCAGAGCTCTGAGTTGGACCGCTAGTCATTACATAGCAGAGCTGCTGAATGGCTGCAGTGGATTTAAAATAATTGTACTATAGTTATCCACCAGTGTACATTATATTTGGAAGCAGAGGTCGCTTTTTCTTTCTTTACAATGGGAAAACATTGTAAGTGAACCCGTAATTTTGAGTGTGCTAATTCCAAGACATTTGCAGATACTGAGTGGTTTCCTGGAATAACAGCCTCTCTCAAGAGAAACGTCAAATGCATTTAATCAGCCACGTTTAGAGTTCTGCAACATCTGCAAATGAATTATTAACGATCTCAAATGTTTTCGAATTATCCAAAAGTCAGGAATAACGTAGTTCTTCAGATAATCAGCTCTGATTCAGGGCTTCTGCTTTTCACTTTATGTACCAGAGGCTCTGCACCTGCCTGCTGCTACTAACTGCGTTTCCTTGCAGCTTGGATAAAGCTCTCTGGAGGTGCTTGGATAGCTGAACAAATGCAAAATGCAGGTGACATCCAGCTGTGTCTATATAAATTTATACATCATGTAGTAAATAGCCACTGATGGGTGTGTATCTTGGCGGGAGGTGAAGGATGCTCCAGGGAACACAGTCCACACATGGCAGTCATCACTGCACACGACTGTTGTCCACTGAGGTCCTCCATTCCCATAATGCTATGTTTGTCCTGAAGCCATGGAAGATTGGTCTGGGTAAGTTTTGCCTGGAGAAGCAAGCTTGAGTCATGAGTCGTCTTGTTAGCTAGCAACAGAAAGAATAGCAGGCTAAAGCTGCGTAGTAGAGCATGGCTCAGAATGCCCAGATTCCATCTTCAGCTTGCCCTGTGCCATGATAAGAAAATCATAGATAGCCTACACTGAAAAACATGTTATCTTGTAAAGTTCTTTGAGAAATGCTAACAACTGACGTATTACAAGCAACTCAGACCCCTTCCGTTGCAATGCGGGAATGCCCTTTTAGAAAAAAAATAATTGCAACAATCTAATTTCTTCAGGTGAGGTAATGTGGTGACATTAATTTTTGACTCAACAAATGTTCTCATTTATGAGCCCCAGCTGGCAAAATAATGGAGCCATCAAGATGTAGATGCAAACAAAACACTCACTGAAGCATGTGAATTAATGAAAAAATAACAACCCCAAAATGTTATTAACTCTTATGGATACCAATATGATGAATTTTGGTATGTGTAGAAAGAAGAACTCCCTCGGGTCTTAAGGAAGGTGTTCAGCAGCCTGTTGTATTCAGACCAAATGCAGAATTTCTGTTCAATCCACTTGTTGGGGAAGACCCTAAGTATGAGGACACGATGAAGCTTACTGCAGGTTTTAAGAGGAAGATGTGAGCAGAAACATTTTTCTTTGCTGGAAAAAAGCCACTTAGAAACAGAGAGTACAAACCAGCTGCATCTGGGATGCTGTCAAATGGTAGCACAAAAGAGGAATTTAAAATCTGCTGCTTACTTTGTCTGAGTAAAAATTGCAGGGTGGTCACTTTATTCTGTATATAATTATAATAATAAGCTTGATAGTGTATCTGTTATGGATTATGTATTCTGTGCGCATTATTAACAACATGACTGTTTGTCCCACTATACTCATAAGGAAAACATAAAACACAGACAAATGATAGCAGAAGCGGCTGTGGCTATTACGAACAATTAAGCACTACACGGCCTCTCTGCAGGGAGCAGCTCTGGAGTGGTTTAATGGAGCAGATCTCATGTTATAGTGTACATTTTGATAATGCTGTCTTGCATATTCAGGTATAAATATCTGCTCTACTGCAGGAGCTTTGGTTACATAGCAAGAGGCAGCAATAGCCACCAAGAGGGTGCTGCCTATTTAATATGTGCTGGTTTAATTTAATTTTGAAATTGAGTTTGAGATTCATTTATTAGAAATGAAGAACTTCACAGGGAGATTAGCTGCCCACTTTCTGGAGCTAGAAGAGGAGAAGTTATTGATGTAACTTTTTAGCTTAAAATCAACCTGAAACTTCCATGTAGTTCTGTTATACAATGTGCTGGGCACAGAGGTAAGACTGGCCTGTAGTTCCCCAGGTCTTCTGTTTCTCCCTTTTTAAAAATGGGGGCTATGTTTCCCCTTTTCCAGTCAGTGGGAATGTCACCAGACTGCCACGACTTCTCAGATACAATGGACAGTGGCTTAGCTGCTTCATCTGCCAGTTCCCTCAGGACCCACAGATGCGTCTTGGCAGGTCTCATGGACTTGTGCACCTCCAGGTTCCTTAGATGATCTCAAACCTGCTCTTCTCCTACAGCAAGTGGTTCTTCATTCTTCCAGTCCCTGCCTTTGCCTTTTGTGTGAGCAGTGTGGCTGGAGCTCTTGCTGGTGAAGACTGAGGCAAAAAAGCCATTGAGCACCTTAGCCTTCTCCATGTCCCAGGTAACCAGGTATCCCATTTCCTTCTGGAGAAGGCCCACGTTTTCCTTAGCCCTCCTTTTATGACCAACATACCTATAGAAGCTTTTCTTGTTGCCCTTGATGTCCCTGGCTGGATTTAATTTTATTATCTAGGAGAATTTTAGGTTTTCTAACCTGATCCCTGGCTGCTCGGATAATTTCACTGTATTTCTCCCAGGCTACCTGTCCTTGCTTCCACTCTGTGTAAGCTTCCTTTTTGTGTTTGAGTTTTTCCAGGAGCTCCTTGTCCATCCATGCAGGCCTCCTGGTGTTTTTGCCTGACTTCCTCTTTGCTGGGATGCATCCCTCCTGAGCTTGGAGGAGGTGATCCTTGAATGTTAACCATCTTTCTTGGTCCCCTCTTCCTTCCAGGGCTTTAACCATGGAACTTTACCAAGCAGATCTCTCAAGAGGCCAAAGTCTGCTCTCCTGAGGTCCAGGGTAACGAGCTTGCTGTGTACCCTCCTCACTGCCTTAAGGATCTTCAACTCCACCACATCATGGTCACTGCAGCCAAGGCTGCCCTTGAGCTTCACATTCCCCATCAGCCACTGCTTGTTGGTGAGAACAAGGAATAATAATAGCAAGCTACATTCACATACCTGCTGTAAAACATTGCTTTGACACAGTCAACATTTTACATTGACTTTCAAAAAAACCAAGACCCTTTAAACCATGAATCCCACTGCCCGATGGTTTTGTTTTCCTCTTGAAGAGAATATCAAACACACTCTGAGCCAAGTCCCTTAGGAAGGCCCTCAAGTCTGGGGACTTTTGATGACGTTAGGGGAACGATGGTGCCACCAGTATCAGCTCGAGGGAAAGAGGGGCGCCAGAGCACAGTGCAAAGACTCATGCCGGGGTTGACTCTGTTGTGCTGGGACCCATTCGAGCACAATTTTAGGACAAAGCAGAAGTGAAGGGTGACACTTCAAAGCATTTTCATCTCCGTTTGCTCGTTGCTGTGATGTGCTGCTGGGAGGAGGTATGGCTGCCTCCCGGCTGCCTCCCAGCTGCCATAGCAACGTGTTGCTCAGCCCTGCATCGCAAGGGCAAGGATGATTCTCTTCTGAGCCTGCAGTTTAGCAGCTGCTGGTAGGGACATGGAAAAGCTCCTTTTTAAAGCACCACTGTATGTCACCATTGAAAGAAAGGAGGGCAGCAAAAGGGTAAAAAATGCTATTTTAATTTTCACTGTGAAGAAAAAATAGACAAATTTGTATCTGTTTTAGCCATATGGCATGAGCTTTGATGTGTGACTTTCCTATCCGCCCAGAGCTGGGGACAAAGAGCACACGGACACACATGTGCTTTAAGGTTACTGCTACAAAAAGGAAACTCAAGGAAGCACATTGAGAACCACCTCGATATCCTTCTCATGCTTTGATCTGTCTGAGGCAGGAGAAATGTGCTGTTTTGGGGTCTGTGCAAGAGTCAGAGATTGTTGTCTTCAGTCCTGCTTTAGTCCTGCTAAAGATATTTTAAATTATTTAGTCTGGTATCATGTTAGTGTTTAAGTGTTCTGTACAGCATGTTTGCAATCACTGTTTGCCTCCACTGAAGTTGTGTGTATGTCTGTGTGTGTGTATGTGAATAAGGGCAGAAGGAAAGTCTCCTGTAAAATATGACCTTGGAAAGCAAATATAGAATTGTGAAACTGTTCACCAAGAACTGAAAACATTCATTTATGTCTCAGTATTCTCTTTTTTATTACTCTTCCATAGTTCTATGTATTACGTAGTTAACTATTAAATGTTACTGTTTTGACCAAAAGAAAATTTTCTGGACTATGAGGATTGCAAGAGCCGTATTAGGATCAAGGAGAATAACAGTATTTAGGAATTAAGGTGCTAAAAAATGTTATTTGTTTAAAGCACAGTTCGATTTTTGAATAAAATGCAGTGATTCCAAATTTGCAGTGTCACAGGCAAGTGCATCTCAAATGGCAACAGGTTTGTCCTCCTTTAGAGTACAGAAGTGAATTTCACTCAGGTATTTTTCAGTGTCATGTTAAATGTTTTGACTCTTCCAAATAACAGGAAACTGAAGCTCTGACTGAACTCTTATCGTGTGAGATTGTTCAGGGTTATGGTGACACTAAAGATGAAATCTTATTTCTGCAGCCTTTGTACTTTTTTTCATCAGACATTGACTCACCAAAAATCATCCCCACCCCACTTAGCAGAGATGGGTTGTGGAAGAATACCATAGGGAAAACCACTTTTAAACTGTAATCCTGGAAATGCTTATGCCTGAGCGGTCCAAGTGAAAACCATGTCTGACTCACAGAGTTACACAAGTGCATTTCCTTCTGTAAAAGAGCCAGAGCTTTTCCAGAACATCCACTGCAGGTTTTAACAGGCTCTCAAGAGACATTTCAAGTGTCCAGGTAATGTAGTGAATAATAACAATTCTTTGTATACTTATTTATAGGTGTAACATTAATTTCATGGAAATAATATTTCATTGAGAATAATATTTCATGGGAAATAAATAATACTTCATTGGGAATAATATTTCATGGGAAATAATATTTTTATTAGACAAAAAACATGATGTTACCTATGAGGGATAGCAAGGAACCTGTCTGCAGAGCTTCCGGAGCTGCTGCTATACACATGCAAAGGTTCGATTTTGTATTTTTTTTAGAGCTTCATCATATAGTCTTGGCTGGACAGATTATCTTCCTCCCACTGCCAAGAGATATTATTAATTATGTGGGTCCAATTTGCTGAAAAGGTAATGCAGTTATTACCCTGGTTGACTTCAGCAAGCTTTTCAGGTACACACTGCCCTTAAAGATAATGCCAGTCAGTGTTCTTACAGCCGAGAAAACCAGATGTTTGTGCTACCAACTTATTCTACAATAAAATACTGGAGTCCAGAAGTATTCTCTGTAGAAGCAAAATTATATGTTTCTGTTTCAAATTAGTATGACTTTATCAACTCTCACAAAGAAAACACAGTCTATTGTCCAGAAATAATTTATTCATCAACAATAAAACACTGAATAGAAAAAGCCTTGTAAATAAAACTATATATATAATGCTTTATTTTTTTATTCAATACTCCACAAAAAACACTACAGACAGTAACAAAATAATCCGAATAATCTTAAAAATGTCAAATTATAATTGTCACTCTTCATTTATCATGTTTTATTAACAATGCAAAGGTTGGTTGTTTATAACATATTATAGGTTTACTTGATTTCATTAAATTGTTTCTTAAAACACTTGAAGCAATTTGTTGGTTGCCCCATAATTTATAACATATATAAGTATATCAATAAACAATATAACAGCTCTGAGAAAGATATGCAGACTGTTCAATGGTAAGTAGTCTACCATAGGTTGTTTAGTGGGAGAGCGGGAATAAATCACAACTGAATTGGGATAGAAGTCAACACATTGAAGAGAAATAGTATTTGGGGAACAATTACATGTTTTCCATTGCCCGTTTAGTAATGTGATCTCTTTCAAGCTCTGATTTCTCCTGGTTTAGATACTCTAACACCTTTGCTAGCATATCCTCATCTAGATACTGCCTGTTTTGTGTGTCATCAGTTTCCCCGGCCATGGAAAGCCTTTTGCTGAGCGAAGCTAACTTCGCAGCCTCCTGTGGTCCCAGCTGACTTAGGTGCTCCCTGATGGCCTGGTCCAGCTGGTCATCTTTCTGCAGGTTGCTCTCAGAAGCTGGAACTGGGACTCGTTTCATCTGGTTCATATCGATAACTTCAGGATATTTTGCCAACACCTTTGCCAAGTAATCAGCCAGCTCTTCATCCTTCTCGTTCAGTTTCTGATACTCCAATTGTTGCCTTTCCAAATCATTCAACCAGGCAGCCTTAGGAAATGGGTGTCCTTTCAATCTTCTAGGAATGTAAGACAGTCTCGGCAAATCATTTTCTTGATTAAGACGATTTAGGAAGTAGGAGGGATTCTGATTAGCTAAATTGTCAGTTCCCAGAAGACTGACTATATCTTCAACATTGAGGTCTTCATGTAGATTTTCTGGAATGAGATTAAGAGGCTTCTTCATGTACCCATTTTTAGAGTTTACATTATGTTTAAATATATCGCTCTGCCCTAGATTGGTTTCGCTGATCTCGTCGAGGTCTTCTGGGAATTCTGCTTCCTGCTCAGCTTCCAACCTTTCACTCTGAAGCTGCTTTTTTTCTCCAGCTTTCAACATGTCTATTAAATCCTCAGGAGGAATTTGTAAATTCCTTGAGATTTCTATCAGCTGAGCTATAGACTGAGGATCAAGTTGCTTATCCAAAAATGTGGGTGCTCTTTTTTCCTCAAGTTCTCCTCCAGTCCTTAATTTCCTATTTCCAGCACCAGCCATCAGCCTCTTCAGGTAGTAATTCATTAGCTTTGAAACATCCTCTGACATTTGATCTTTATTTTCTCTTCTTATTTCATCCTCAAGGAAGTTGAGTTTCCCTGATCTTTTCATTTCATCGTCAATCTCCTCTTCATGTTTATCAATTTCCTCTTTGTTATCCTTTATCTCTTCCTGAGTTTGACTTTCCACTTTTTCTTCTATGGGATTCCAATCTTCTCCTCCAACTACATCTTCATAGGCAATGTTATTCACTTTATATACATCATCTTCATCATCTGTATACAATTTCTGGTCCTCATCCAGCCTTTCTTTCTTGTGGTTACTAGGTCCTGCCATCTTCCCCAACTCCTGAAACACAGACTCCAACGTAGCAAGGCTTTGGGGTGTGTATTGCTCTTCCACTATTTCATTAGTACGCTTGAAAGGACTGTCTCTTGAACTGTCTTCATAGTGACCAAGTGGCATTTTGAGATATTTTTGCCATCTCTCAGGCCACTTGTAAGCCTCATAATCATCAGTTCCTCCAGCTGGAAAACTGCTATCGGAACTCAGACCATAAGGTTTATTCTCCTTTGGGCCAACTTTTGACTCTTTCTCAGCTTGCCGCAAGGCTTCCAACATTACCTTAACCCACTGAGACTCATCTTCAGTCAAAGAATCCCTTAAATTATCTGGTAGGTGAACCTGATCTTTGCTTTCTTTCTGTTGCAGGAGGTATGGGATGCTCTGATAAGAGTTGTAATCAGGGCTGCTTTCTCCCTTGTTAGTTTGCTTGCGAAGATCTTCTATGTATTCCAAAGCCTTGATCATATCAGGATTTGGCAACCTTTGTAAGTTTTTCATTACATAGTCTGGATCTTTCTGAAGCAGCTGATGCTGCTGGAAGGAAGCTGCATCAACCCAACACATCAGCACAAAGAAAAAGGTGAGACCGCAGGCTTCTCCAAGCTGGAAGGTTTTAGTTTCTGCCATGTTTAAAATGTTTCCTTGAAATAAAGAAGAAGAAGAAGAAGAAGGAAAAAAAAAAGCAGCAGTTAACATATGGAGACAGACTTACTTAGGAAACTGAGAAGTAAAATAGAAATTGATATTTAAAACTCATCATGAAGAATACCACCAGTACTACACATGTTTTTATTAATTATGGAAGCCTAATATAACTTGTACATGGAAGCCATATATTCTGGTGGAAATTTGAGATTTTCTGAATCTTTTCTATGATTCCTCAGTTTACTGGAATCTCTTGGTTCCCTATGCTAGAAATTTATCTCTATGCTCAATGTATTTTATGAACATTGGTTTCCCAGTGGCAGCACCAAAGAATAAAATACAAATCCTATATAGTTTGCGAAATGCCCATAGAGGAATCTAGATGTCATTTTGATTATGAAAACAAAGGCCTCAGATGGTAAAATCAGTATATCCATATATTTAAATTCCACTCAAAATATTAAAACTGCATATAGAATTACTTTGTGAGGTTATTCCATGGGGCGTGTAATTTCATGCCAGGATAATACAGCTGAATGATGCTATACTGCAATAAAATTAATGTAATGAAGTGGAGACCATGGCATATAAAACGACTTGCAAGTTTATTTCTGTCATTACTGTCAATGTTATTACTTCCATTTTATAGATCATAAAAAAAAAATATTATTTGGATTACAGTTGAATTTTAGTTATGAGGCTCTATGAGTGAACCATTTTCCTATGGGTAATGATCCCCTGTATGAAGGACACCCTATAATTTATCCTAAAGGTATAATACAATTTTACTGAATCCTTTAAAACTCATCTTGGAAATGAGCTCGAGCAGGTAGTTTCTGAGTAGTGATTTCATTCATTCATTGATTTCAGCAGAAATTGAATAAGGTCCCAGGACAGGCAGAAGCATCACCATTGGAAGAAGTGAGCTAAATTCAGTTAGAATAGATCAGTAGAAGCCCAAGTCTGGTCAGTCTGTCCAGCTTAGTCAGCTGACAGTGAACTCTGGAACAGAAGTGGGAAAAGTATGCTTCTGACTGAGTTAAGAAGATTACAGCACTGCTGCGTATAAGGATACACAAGCCCAGTCTTGCCGGGAGCTGAGCACCCTCCACCTGGTGAAGGGAAACACTGCCATCACTCACTGATACACCGGGACCGTGAGACTGATTAGATTTTTTTGATCCAGTTACATTAACAAATAAAGCACAATGATGAGAAAGAAATGATAAAAGATAGAAACCACTTTGATTAATTGACCTATTTTGGTTCCTTTGGTTTTTGGCTTGATAAAAGCATCCTGCTGAGATGTTGGTGATTCATGATAAGCTGAAAGAGCTACATGTACCACTATTTACCCCCTGCTGCAAGTAGAAAGTGAGTGTGAATATGCTCATTTCAGTTCACTGGTAGATTTTTCCACTCAGTTTTTGTTCCTAACATAATATGACTAAAGTTAACTAAATAGCGTAACTAAATATGGCTAAACTAAATAGTTAAAGCAGTACCAGTTCAGAGAGCTGCTTTTTGTTTTTTTCCTGGGCAAGCTAACAGCTGTAATAGCAAACACTTTCCCCAAACACGTCTGACTTCAAGCTTGGGTACGTTTGAGCATTGATTTCACAAAGAGTTAGTTCCAAACAATTGATTAGAAAGTCCCACCCTCCAGATCTGAGTTTGCCCTGAAACAAAGCCAAGATATCGCTTCATTTTCTGTCACAGAAAAGGCACTAGTCCTAAACATAAATTTATGTGTCCATGAAAAAAAGAAAGCACTTCACTACTTCTTGTAGCAAGCAAATGAAATTAAGACTTTCTTTTCTGGCAGAGAGACTGGTTATTAATAGAGTTAGTTTGATTAGTGTATGAGAAACTGTCCTTTCCAAGGGGTGGGGGAAGGGAGAGTTGTTCCATAATTATCTGCCAGGCACCTCCCACTCACAGAGACCAGGAACTCAACCTCCTTCCCTGCACACAATTATGTACTGTTACAGGCTTTGTAAGAGTCATCAGCATCCCATTAGAATCAAAATGTGCATAGCCAGGCAAAATTCAGTTTAGTGTTCCACACTAAATTGATGTTGCTCAACCGGATATTTCCGTGACAAGAATAACAGGTCATTGGCTCCCCTCGGCATATTTTGGGTGTATTTGTCTCTAGATCAATTTTCACTTCTATTTTATTGGTAGATGATACTTGAAAGCCTTGTCAAATGAATTTGAGAATGATTTCTTTTAAAAGCTTTGAGTTCATGTCATAAAACCTTGTAATTAAATATACTGCACTATTTAGGGTCAAAGGACTCCTCCCCAGTCTTTCAGACTTTTTAATACCATTTAAAAAAAAAAAAAAAACAAAAGTAATAATATTTTTTACTATCCTTAGGATCTATACTAAACATTTTCTTCTGTGCCTTTCAAAGGACAATATAATAAAATGGCTATTTTGTCTACAGATGGATTATCATAAAGCTAGCTATTCTATTAGCACCTAGCAAACAGGAAAATCATCTTTTGGCCAACAAGTGTAGAAGTTCCTATTTACAAAATGAGGCAATCAAGTTCACAATCTAACATGTACAAAGACGATGATACAGACTGGAAGAAGTTCCCTCAAAACAGACAAAAAGAAATAAATCTCCTTTCTGGGATGTTTCCATGGTAGCAATCGTTTTCGCTCACGATCTCTCTCAGCAGCCATCTCCAATGTAAATGCAGTGTTTCCAGTGAAAATTTGGGCTGAAAACTCATAAGCTTTCCTATGGATGAGTCCCTGACCTGAGAGTCTAAGGGGGAATCTGACAGCAATTTTCTACAACGAAAATAAAGAAATATCACACACTCTTCCTTCCACTCACATTTGCAATAAATAACACAACTGCAGTAAATTTCCCTTGTTTTTAAAGCTATCCAACCCTTTACCCTCTGCAAGGAACTCAAAACATGAACAAAAATAACAATAGGGTGAGGATAAGGGGAAAAAACCCAACCTCCAAGCAGTTCTGAATGAATATACCGCCTGTGTATGCATACATCTGGAAAGTTGGTCAGATGTGTCTGCATCCAGAGGAACCGCTCAGCCTGTATTTTGACGCGGCTGAAATGCCATATTGGCAAGCTGGCACTCCTGAACAAAATCGCAAACAGAAACACAATACTTCCTGCCTTTGGCCACGAACGATGCTGATAATACAGATGATATAGCTATAGAGATAGAGATTGAGATAGATATAGATGATACATAGATAGATACAGAATGTATCTATCACTATAGGTCTATATTCCGCAGACATACGTTTCATCGCCAACACCATCTACAGCCCATCACCTCTCTGCGGTAGCTCGTGTTTTAGTTGAGGCTCTCTCTTTGCCGTGGGTCCCTCCCGGGTGGCAGCCGGTTCCGCGGTTCGCGGCCGCCCGCCGGCGCAGCCCCTACCTGCCAGCGCCGCTCCCGCCACTCCAGTCGCAGCCGTCGCTTTCAGCACCGGACAGCGCCCGCTTATACCGCCCTCGCCGCGCGTGACGTCAGCCGTGCGCTCACGCCCCGCCCGGGCGGCGGAGCCTCGGCCGGGCGGCGCCGCGCCCGTGGGGAGCCTTCCCGGGAGCCCCTCGCTACCGTCAAGGGTAGAGAGAACACAGGGAGGGGGGTGAGAGAAATGAGGGGATAAGGGGAGAGAAGGGAAAAGACAGAAGAAAAAAGAAAAGGATGAAAAGAAAAAAAAAAGGAAAAAAGGGGGGGGGAAGGAATAAAAGAAAATGAAAAAAAAGGGGGGAGAAAGAGGTGAGAAGGAAAAAAGACGAAAGGTAAAACGAAAAGCAAAAAAAGAAGAAAGGAAAAAAGGGAAAAAAAGGAAAAAAGGGCTGAAGGAGAAAAAAAGAAGAAAAATGTGAAAAGGGGGAAAGGAAGAAAAGGGGTGAGAGAAAAAAGGAGAGAGAAAAATGAAAAAATAAAATAAAATAAAAATAAAATAGGAAATGAGAAGAAAAGAAAGAAGAAAAGAAAAAAGAATAAAAGAGAAGAAAACAGGAAAAGAGAAGAGAAGAGAAGAAAGAGGAGAGAGGAGAGGAGAGGAGAGGAGAGGAGAGGAGAGGAGAGGAGAGGAGAGGAGAGGAGAGGAGAGGAGAGGAGAGGAGAGGGAAGAAAAGAGGAAAAGAAAAGGAGAAAAGAGAAGAGAAGAAAAAAAGGAAAGAGGAGAAGAGGAGAAGAGAAGAGAAGAGAAGAGAAGAGAAGAGAAGAGAAGAGAAGAGAAGAGAAGAGAAGAGAAGAGAAGAGAAGAGAAGAGAAGAGAAGAGAAGAGAGAGAAAAAAAGGAAAGAAAAGAAAGGAAAAGAGAAAAGAAAAGAAAAGAAAAGAAAAGAAAAGAAAAGAAAAGAAAAGAAAAGAAAAGAAAAGAAAAGAAAAGAAAAGAAAGAAAAGAAAAGAAAAGAAAAGAAAAGAGAAAAGAAAAGAAAAAAAGAAAAGAAAAGAAAAGAAAAGGAAAAGAAAAGAAAAGAAAAGAAAAGAAAAGAAAAGAAAAGAAAAGAAAAGAAAAGAAAAGAAAAGAAAAGAAAAGAAAAGAAAAGAAAAGAAAGAAAAGAAAAAGAAAAGAAAAGAAAATAAAAGAAAAGAAAAGAAAAAAGAAAAGAAAAGAAAAAAGAAAAGAGGAAGAGAAAAGAAAAAAGGAAGAGAAAAGAAAAGCAGGAAAGGAAAGAAGAAAAGGAAAAGGGAAAGGAAATGGGAAAGGAAAAGGGAAAGGAAGGAGAAGGGGAAAGAAAAAGGGAAAGGAAGGAGAAGGAGAAAGGGAAGGAAAGGAAAGAAGGAAAGGAAAGGAAAGGGAAAGGGAAAGGAGAAAAAAATAAAAAGGGTCGTAAAGAAGAGGGGAAAAGAAGAAAAAGGGATGAAAAGCAAGCAGACAGTCAGGGTACAGCCAGGGCCTTCTGCTTCTCAGCTCCTACAGCCCAGGGGTGGTAAGGAGCAGCAGCGGGGGGAACTTTATTGAGCTGAGCAACAGCTTGGGTTTATAGGTGATGGCCAAGCCAGAGCAGGGTGACACGACGGAGGCTGCGGGGCAGGAGCGAGGCCAGGGGCATGCAGGGGCTGGAAGTGAGGGTGAGCCAAGCGATGCATGTGTGCACATGTGCACACCCAATTGTGCATGTGCCTCGCGCAGCAGCCAGCCTTCAACAGCTACAGTCAGCATGGGGGTCTGCTATTATTGTACTCCATTGAATGAGCCATTGTAGCACAGTTCTGGCTTTGTGACAGGGTGGGGACAATTCACAGCATCCGTGGCCTCTTCATCAGGCGTGGGAGGCCCAGGAGCTCTGGACCAATTAGAGCATCCTGATGAGGGCTGGGTGCTCTTGGGATAGGAGGGAGCTGAGGGAGGGAATGACACACCTCCATTGTATGCCTGACATAGATGGAAAAACTGAAGGTCATCAAGGAAAGATAAGGCAAAAGGATCCCCCCTCCACAGTAGCTCCAGTGCAGATGCAGCCAGAGAGGGACTGCACATCCATGGCACTGCTGGCAATGCCCTTGCGGTTTTAACTCCTTCCTCAGCACTGCCTATGCGGAAAGGCCAGCACTTGCACTGATCACTAGGGTGAGTAAATACCACCCTGCCATAAATCAGAAAGCATGAAATGTAACACATTGCTTCAGCTGCTGCTCTGGGTTTTAGCTCATTCCTTCTGCTTCCTTTCTATTCCAGAAGGGTTGTTTTACTTCAGCTTTTAAATAAGGGCTCCTTTTCCCACAAAATAAATCTTTTCTGTCAATTTTGACCTTTTACAGCACAAAATGCAAAAAACCTAGGATGAATGTACCTTCCAAACCAATAAATGTTACAAAATTCAATTGTCGTAAGAACAGCAAGGTAGAAATAATTGCAGCCATGAACACAGACCAAAGGACTACGCTTGCTGCATTTGTTGTAATTTGAATGATCTCCATTGTTGAAATGGAGATCTGGAAGCCTCTTGTTTCACCTCACACAGAGCTATTAGTGAAACATAGGACCAGTTTTTGTGCTGAAATTCTTCAGCAGCAGCTTTATTCAGGCCCCAGATACCATCCAAAATGCTCCCTTTCATCACTGGGCCCAGGAAAAAAGAGTCAAAAGAAAGGTTACATTAGGACCCATGATAGCATCTCTGAAAAGGGAAACAGAAAGGCATCTGCTGCAGTAAGCAGAAAGCAAGGACCGAGTTCCCCCTGAGCAGCTGGTAACTGTATTGCTGAACACCACATTCCCCTTCAGCGAGGCTCTGAATGCCCACAAAACAGAGCTGCAGACACCGTTATCACTAATGCACCTTAGTCCATGGAGAAGACAGTCTTTGTGAAAAAAACAAAATGAAAAAATACAACAACACAAACCCAAGAAGAAAAATGCTCAATTCATATTTTCAGGAATTTTCTTGTGCCTCTGCAGGTATTTCCAACAGACTCTTGTTTTGTGCATTCTGCCACCAAATGCCTAATGTTTATCTAGCAAATTCTTTCCCATGAAATCACCCTGCTGCCCCCCATCCATCTATCCCTGATCGTCAGCATCAGTGTGTATTTCAGACAACCCAGATTAATTGGCACATCAGCACGATTCCTTCCTCTGCTCCTTAACCACTCACTTGAGATTTACAGCGTGTGAAGTCAGGCAGACGCTTGGCTTAGGTCTGCCATGGCTATTTTGGGTTCAGTGGATAAGATTTACCGAAGGGTATACACAATTCAGCTGTCAATTTTAGTCCACGTCAAGAACTGTTGCATGGACTTTGTGCTTGTGATTGATTGTGTCCAGAAAGTCCTATAAGGATGGACTCAGTGAATGTACTTTTCTTTTGTCATATTGAGTGTGTGGCATTCTTTTCCTCAGAATGAGTCATGCAACAGAAAATTTGATCTGTTCTGTCATTAGAAGTTCCATGGCATTTTATACAAGAGTAAGATCACATCACAGCATCTCTGAATGTTAGGAAATTGCATTAGAAGTAGCTCAATATCAACTGTTTAACCAGAGGAGCTTGGTAATCTTGTTTTTCTGAGCACAATTTGACCATGCTGCATCCTTTTGTGGATCCTGGGAACAGATCAGCAATAAACACAGTGGGTTTTGTGAACAGCTTGCCCTGTCACATGCTCTACCTTACATAGCTATGCATCATGAGGAGCTAAAAATTAAGCAATCAACCCTGCATCTTGCTAAGTGAAGAGTAAGTAAAGGTTCAAAGAGATTTTGTTTAATTTCATTTAAGATAGAAGGCATGGGGTGTGAGGGGTTATTTTGCTGCAGCAAACAGGGGCAAGAGGATGCCAGCCCACTGGGTTGTGTCATACCCAACTAGAAAATCGTCATCCCTAAAGTTAATGGAGAAGGAAAAGTCGAGACAACTTGACCTCAGGAGGTAGCAATGTCTGACACAAGGCTTGGTGTTGTTGCCCTTGTGCCCAGTCACTGGCACAACACCAGCACTGGTGGGGACACCAGCATTCATGGACCACAGTCTCCCAGTGAGACCTGCCTCCCATCACACGTGTCCAGCTCATGTGAGAGGATGAAACGATGATCTCTATGGTATGACCACCCGGCAGTAATGTGCAGCAGCAGGCAGCACACGTGTGGCTCTTTTCTAAACACCAAAATAGTATTTGGTTTGTTCAGTTCACTTCAGCTCTAGCTCTCTCCTCCTCTAATTGGTGTCACCAAAGACAAGTACTGCTCAAAAATAAAGCGGAGTTGTGTCAATATTGATTATTTCACCCTCCCCTTCCTCTGTTTCCAGTGGCAACTAAAAATAATTTACAATTCATTACAGACATGGCATTTCTTGCAGAGTAAGTGCCATTGTCACATTGAAATTCAGTCCATACCTGACTGGAATATCTGCATTTATTTGGTATGTAATGAGAAGGGGGAGGTTTTCTTATCTCAGAAAAAGCTCATCTGCCATCACAGATATAGATGCTTTTAAATTATTTTAATTTTAAAGCACTTGAACTGTGCTTGTGTCCAACATCAGACTTGTTATTTTGTGCTCATTCTGTATGCTTGAAGGATCAAACATATTTATATGCAAATATTTTTGGCCTCTCTAAATTTAGCACATAATAAATGGCTCAAATTTCATTACCAAATCTGTAAGGGGAGGGAAAAATATAACATTTTTAGGAAAAGCAAGAGCTTTGCAGTCTGTAACCACAGTCCTCTAAAAGCATGGATGTCAAGGCAAGCGTCTGGTGGCTGTAGATCACTGGGCTTTATTCCATGCTGCAATAGGATTAAGCAGGCTGACCGACATGCCTCCCTGAAGGTTGGCTCTTCACTCCATAGGGACATTTCAAGAACAGATTTTGCTAAGAACAACAAAAAAAAACCCCAAGATAAATCCTGACTTTTACCCAAAATTTACATCTTCAGGATTTCAGGCTGCCTGCATATAAATAAAATTAAATAGGAAGAGGAACCTTAGGGCAAGACTTGAGTGCTGCCTCTGAGACATGGCTCTATGTCCACCTTTGCATTGTGGACATGCCAACAACTATTTGTTGGTGTTCACTATTTCAGCAGAAGCCTCCTGTGCCCCGGGTGGGGTTTCCCCATACCCACCCTCCGCTGTCTGAGATCCAGGCACTCCGTATGTGTGAGGCTTCCTTGATGTCAGAGGCATGAGTGGTCCCTCTGCAGGAGCCTGTGTGGGTGACTGGCCCAAGGAGTGACCACGGCAGCCTTGCTGAGGGCACCTTGCAGGCTCTCCCTCCATGCATGCCCACCAGCCTGCTCACAGGAGCCACTCTGGCCCAGCTGCTCATCTTGCAGCATAACTGCTTATGGCAAACTAAAACTGGTGGTGGTTTGTAATGCTCTGTACATACAGCATACACTCTGTGCATACAGCAGCTCAGCCTTCCTGCATCAGGGTTAGGGTCATCCAGGGCTCATTTGTGCTGTGCCTGCTTGTGAGTCCTATCCCAGGACTTTGTCATCCTCAGAAGTTCTTCTCGTGACTGCTGGGGTAGACCAGACCCGCCCCCTCACTGTTCCTCCCTGCCCAATGACCTACACTTACTATAGGAGGCCTCAAGTTTGGGATACTTGGGGTCTACGACATAGCACAGGCTCTGCTCATGGCAGGACATAACAGCTCAGCTGAGACTAGAGGAGAAAAGAAGCCTCTGCTGGAAGGACCACGTAAAAGCAGAAGATGAATCAACTGGGATGGAGTTTACTGTTATAATTGTTCCAGTGCAGCCTCCAGTTTGAGTACCATGAACAGGAATAGCAAAATACCAACAGATTAAGGAGTATACGTCTTCTCATATAACCACCAAATTATTTTTATCTTCAAGCCTCCCCCACATATGTACTCACATATTTTCTTTCGTGGAGTTTCAAGGCTCTTTACAAGCCTGTGACATCTGCTTACCAACATTTGGTGTAAAAATATCAATATCTGCTCTGCATAGCTGTTCTGAGTGCTACATTTACCAGCCAGTAAAGATCAAGAGCCTCCTGGGAGCTGGCTGGATCAAACTGTCATGATTTCAGCACTGCTTTGCGTCAGACAGCAGAATTTAAAGTCAAAACACAGATAGTTTAGGGAGGAAGACAATGCGAAGCCCTGAGTCATACCCTGCTGAGGGTGAGGAGAACAGATTAATAGACAGCAAACATGAATGAAACTGAACGGCTCAGTTTAGTCATGTGGCTGCTTCTGAAACCCAAAATAGGATTTATTTTTAGTTGTTGAGCATGAAAAGAGGGTTTTGTTTGCACCTTGCCAAGGAGAAGTTGAGAAAAGAGTTTTAATTAGCATGAGGCAGGCTCCCCTTTCCTAGGCACCCAGAGGAGCTCAGCAGTGGGAAGTGCTCAGGGAAGTTTTGCTGCTCACAAGCTGCTTTAGTGATGTGCCACCCACAAGACTTTGCAAAACCCGGCAACTTTTAGCGTCATTCAGACACACAAGATGCAGCCCATGCTCCAGTCTCAGCCAAATTCCCTTTGCTAAAGTTAAGTCAAAAAAACCCTTGATGATTGCTTATAACCAGGTCATACCTTTTTGAGGAGCTGCACTACTCCCCACTGCTGGCTCACAGGGGAAGGAAACAAAACAGCCACGGCTTGGCAGTTGGAGAAGCTGCACAGGCTCACCTGAAATCATTGGAGATTACTTAACTGAAACTTTCAGAGCTGCCCTTCAGAGCAGCTGTGGCAACACCAGCAAATAGCAGATAGCAAACCCATTTTGTCTCTGCTTTTCTGAGTGAGTGCCGCCTGCCCCTGCCAATCTCTTTGGCTAGTATGAGGGTACTGGCCACCATGGGGTACTTAGGACAGCCAAGATAGACCTTCAGTGATGTTTCTTCATGAGAGAACACAAAGGTTTTACATAGGGGTGAAACAAGTTGGCACAGAAGTGATCTGTGCACACATTTATGTGATTTTTCATTTCAAATAAACAGAAGTGATTTCACAGCTGTGCATAAGGTTAGTTACATTATTTAGTCCTCTGCTAAATCATTACAGCAATTCTGCTTTGCAGAAACTTCACGATCTTGGGGCTAACCCATTTCTATGTGTTACTTACATTAAGGACTCATTAATTTTCACATTGATCACTCATAAACATGAAAAAGCTCAGTGATTTTTGATCTCCCTGTGTCTGGCAGAAAACCTCTGTTTTTTTTATCTGCTGCCTTGTCTTACAACACAGGATAGGACACAGAGTAGAAAAACCGCCACTCCAAAATTAACAAATTAACACTCCTGTTCTTACTCTTGAACTGTGAACTTGCCTTACTTCACATGGGCAAATGTTCTTCTATCCCCAAGTCATTAGGGCAACCAGTGCTTCAGCATGCAAGAATCTATCTGCTGAAGCTAGGAGGGTAAGAAGCCATGTTCTGTTTTCATGACTAAAACATTATCAAATTTTCTCTTGCATTGCCTTTGATAGTGTCATTAGTTTCACCAGTGCCTTTATAGCCTTTTTGTGTCCATAGGCTTGTCCTTACTTGCTTAGCAAGTATGTGCCCACATAGGTTCCAACACTGTTACCAATTACTGGAACCTACAGTAATTTATATAGATCTGGGTCAAAACCAAATTTAGCATTTGGTCAGGAATGTGACAAAAGTAGAAACAAGAGACTCAGTGCAAGGCACAGCACAGAGCCAATGTTACAGAATTTCTTCCTGGAGGCAGCTTCTGCCATAAAGAGGGCAAAGTTTGACTTGGTAGCTCATGTGCACAAGCAAAACCACTTCATGTCATGCCCTTTTTAAAAAATAATAACAATTTAAAAGTTAATTCAGCACAGATGAGTGATTTCATCAAAACGAGAGCACAAATTCATATCATCCCATGTGGTTATAGCTATTAACACTTGCCACATCAGTATCCAAGCAGAGCACTTCTATTTTTAGGGTTGAACTGTATTGACTTCGAATTTCAGGATAGACAGCCCGGGAGAGTTGGCTGGCTCCAACCATAGTATCACTAGTTTAGTGATTGTAGGATCAAGGCAATTCCAGAACCTCGGTGCAAAAGCAGAAGAGATACAGGGGTGATCTTTGCACCAGCTTTGCACCAGCCTCCTGCCTGGCCAGCCTCGCTGCTTCAAGTAGCTGGGCTGTGGTCAGGCATGCCCCATGGCTCATACAGCTAAGCAGAACCTCCAGCACAGACCATTTATCAACTGGCAGAGGCACCCTCTGGACAGTGAGGATTTAATGCCATCACCCAGATTGCAGGACGCATACTCTTAACAGCAGAAGACAGGGAAATCAAGCAATGCGGTCTGGGAGCAGTAAGCTGCCGCCCTGCGTAAGTGCACATAGACAAGATACCATGCTCCATCCAATATGGGATGGGGTGGGAGCCACAGGGTGGGTACAGCTGGGGACATGGCACAACACATCTATTCACTGAAAAGATTAAAAGCTCTCTTAACACCAATCATTTTCTTATCACTCAATCCTGAAAAGGTCTCTTGGGCTAGGAAAAAAGTGCTAGGCAGGCTGCTTCCTTCTCTAGCAAAAGTCAAAACATAAGGGGTGACATTATTTCCCAATCAGGCTGCAGTCTACATGACAACTAGTAACACCTCTGTAAGCTGGGAAGAACATTTGTTTGGACCTCCAAACTGTTTTAGATAGCAGTCTTGTATCTCTCTCTCAGCTATCAGAGCCTTGACTGGCAAGTAAAATCCATACAATCAGGGGAAAATGCTGTGATTTTCCCCTACAGTAAATACTTTGTGTCTGATACACCTTGCTGGTAAGCACCTGAGAAGGGCTGAGTGCCCTTCCCAGCCCTGAGGCTCCTGCTTGGCATGATACATTTTCCTCCAGACTTGTAGCTCTTCATTTTGAAGCAGTCCTGCTGCTGCACTGCCACTGAGCTGCAAACCATCACCTCTGGTCCATCCCACCACCAGCAGGTCTGCACACATAGCAAAATAGCACAGCCCAGGAGCTGCTCACAAATGCAAGCTGCATCCCCTAAGGAATCAGCTGCCATCTTCAAAAAAATGACAGGTATTCTGTCATCAATAGCTACTGCATTTGACATGATGCTGGATCCCATAGAAGTGTTCCAGTTCACCCAAAATAAATTGTTCGAAATTCATGACAAAAGCATTCATTGCAGCTGTTTAAAATCAGGTCACAAAGCACTGCAATGAATCAGCCTCACCTAAAGCATGGCTTGCATATGCTCCTGCATAGATGTGGGGTCAACAGGGAGTTGTTTGGCTGGTTGTGGTTTTCCACTAGTGTATCTGAAATCTGATTCAAAAGGCCAGATACTACTTCTGGCACTGGAGATCTTGTCTGAGGAACTAAATGGATCACTTGTCCATGCAGAGAGGTTTTCACCATCTGTTGCAGATGTAATATTGATGAGGTACTCAATTTTACATGACCATTTCATGATATTATTATATGAAAAACAAACAAACAAAACCAAACACAACCCTTCTGTTTTGATGTTGCTTGCTTTTAATCAGGAAGTCATGACCATATATGTTTGCTGAAGTGGTATCTTCTCAGCTTCTCCTGACGCACTGTTGCCTGCAGCAGCAGATGTACATCTTGCTCCATACAACATCATACTGCTTCTTGGTGTCTCTCTCAGATGACAGTTGCAGAAACTGTCCCAGCTCAGTGGCTGTATGAGCCTGCAGTGGCTGGGGCACAAAGCTCCTCTCCTCATTCCTCATCCTTCCCTCTGCAAGGACCTGGCAGTGGCTGGTGGGTACAGACTTGCTCCCGTGTAGAAGCAGTCCTCCCTGAGCTCCTGCAGAAGGATTTCCTTTCTCACTGCTATGCTTTGTGAGGGATTTCAATTCCCATCTTACTGTATTTTTTTTAGTAGAATGGAGGTATTCTGTACAGAACAGGAAGAAACGGGAAGGAAGAACTGTAACTCATGAGGAGACACAGCAGAAACTGTGAAGCAAAAGAATCAGTTCAGTTGTCAGTGATGTAGCTGCAATATGTGAGCCAGCACAGCCGAGAAGATGTATGCTCCTCTGGAGATCATGGCCAGAGGCTCTGAGCTAGAAAGGCCAGATGGCACAGGAGCTGAGGCAGGAATATCGAGTCTCTCTTTCAGGGTCTGTGCCAAGGAGGTGGGACCAAAGGGTAATTAGGCTGCTGAACAGTGATATTAAATGTATAAAATGGGGCTTAGAATATAGGAGAAATCTTAGGAAGAATAAGGTAAATTGAGAAGCATAACAAAGCAAATCCCAGCACAATTAACCTGCAGGGATGCAAAAATATAGCAGAACCTGCTCTGAGAAGTAAATCCATACATACAGCTGCAGTTATGGTCCCTGATTTTTACCCACCAAGTGCATACATGAAATACAACCGTTTAATTGCTTTTAAAAACCAAGTAAAACAATAGAATTCAAAGTATATGCTTCGGTTGTAACAAGACCAAATAAATTTGTAATATGCAAAAATTAGGAACATACGTAAGTGCTTTGAGCAGCAGTCAGTGTTTGCTGAATGAGAGCCCTTAACCATGATTTTTATTACTATTTACAATTCTTAGTTCTAAGTTTATGTTGTTACTTCCCACAGCTGCTTAGATAGCCAGGGCTCAGAGACCATCTATTGGTAGTCAGCAGCATCCAGAGAGTGTTAACTTGGAAACTAAAAAGAACCGCAGAGGCTTTTCTGTGCCAGTGGCACAAGAAACTAACAATCAAACAATGATTTTCAGTCAAACAGATCATAAGCCAAGACTACAAATTTGATTGCTATACTGACCATCAAAAGCGACATCTACAAAGATTCTCACAATCCACTGATAAACACGGTATCTTCCCTTGGCTCTATCGCCTGTTATCTGAAGACTACTCTGACCTACAGAGTACCTGTTGAATTTATACTTTGCATTGTGCTGATGTAAGACCTAAATTCATAAAGCCACATGAATTTTAATAATGCTGAGCAAGCCTTGCCTGACATATCAGCTGCATTAGCTTAAAAAAAGATGGATCATCAAATACCATAGAATATACCCACACATGTACAAAATTATACACACCCCAAAGGGGTTGTTTTATCAGGGTTTTTGTAGACAGAAAAGCAATTCAGCTATGTTGTTTTCCAGGTCCCAGAACTCTTGGATAGTGGAAACAAAAGTTCTGAGATGACCCTGTCTTTCAATGAGGTCTCAAAATACTTCTAGTGTTGTAAATCATTCCTCTCCAAAACTTATTTTCAAGTGTCTTGTCAATGTAGAGCTGTCTTGGAAAGTAGTTGCTGTTCCTACACATTGCTTTCTGCTTTATTTAGAGACTACCAACAACCCTTAAAAAATATGGAGCAGCTGTGATATAAAAACAAATCCAGCTCTAAAATAGCATCCTAGAAAGAACCAGGAGTCCTTGTTTTGCTTGGTTATAGCAAATATATCCACTCTATTGTACAGACAGATCAGGTAGACATGAATGTAATTAAGAACAAGTGTAGCACTTACGTGGGAAGAGAGAGTTTAAATTAACATTTCACAGACACGGACACTTCCTAACATATGTTTTGTCTGCAATATAACTCTCCATCATATTTTTGTACTATTCTCTACTGTGTCTAACAGAATGAAAGCCTGGTTGGGACCAGCAAAATCTGCTGTGAATTATTTATATTCCAGTATTGTACAAGGATTAAGCCATTATACTAGTCCAGGGGAACATACATCATCTTTGAGTCTCGTTTTCTTCTGGTCTGATATGGTTCAGATTAAAGAATAAAACCTATATACGTAAACAGGAATCTGTCCCATTGTTTCTTTCACCCTGATTTGCAACACTTTACAACATCCTACTACAACATGACGCAAGTCTTCCTACAGGACCGCTTGCAGAGAAGAAAGGAGAAGAGTAGCTTTCATTGCACTTTTCTTACCAACCTTCCCATGACCTTCCCATAGACTTTCTTGCGAGCAGTCCACGGCATAAGTCAAAGTCTTGCTGGCCTAGCTGCTGATTAACAGTAACTCGGGGACCATCCTATTAGTATTATAAGAACCAAAGTTCTGTAATATATTTGCCAGTATATTTTACCTTGAGACATTCTGAATAGCTACCTTCACGGAAAAGTTATATCACAGTTACAAGGACCGTTTCCTTGACTGATTGGCTGCTATTCTCTCCAGTGCAATTCTGAAATATTTTAAGGAAAGGGAAAAGTAAGTAAATAAGAAAAAAGGAAAGATCAGAATCAAAGGTTTTGCAGTTGAGGCAGTCGGCTGACATTCATGACCTCCTGCACTATTTTAAAACCTAGATCAAAGGTGCACAAGACAAAGGCGGAAAGCCAGCTAACTTGCAAGACTGATGAGTGAAACAGAAGTTTCTAAAACTGAAGTGTTCACTTTTGTACTGATGCATTGGCAGCAGAGCATTAGTCAGCCAGCCAGAGAGTTTTCATCTAATATAGGTATATTAGCATGCAGTGCCTGACTACACTTTGATTTGAAGCTAAGCAAGGCGGGCTCATTCTCTCCAGCAAGTCAGACTGATGCATTCTCCCAAGAATCATGCCTTACAGAAAAATAATCATGAAATATTAATCACTTCCTATTTAGAGCTACAACTGTCACAAATGATGCAGTGCTCTCACGTACTACCTCTTGCTGAAAAATTGCATAAGGAATACAGCGAACGCTGGCTGCTTCCTGGGCAGAGACAAAGCCTGGGCTGTGCGAGCATGGTGGCCTGGATGTGCCAGTGGCTGCCTGCAGGAGCAGGGACAGTGTCTGAGTCCCACCAGCATGGGTCAGCTCAACCCACCTGTGGTGGCACCAGCAAACCCACAGTAGCTCACCCATTAACCACTACCACACTGCTTGTCAGTTCAAACCCACTGGTCTTCCTGCACCAGTGTGGCCCATGCTTACAATCAAGAAAATGCTGGCAAAAAGTACTTACAAAGCTTTGTCTGAATACAAGCAATTGATTGCCCTACAGACTAGGCAGCACTCCCATTCCTTGCTGGCAATAAACAAACATCGTCAAGAACGCAGTAGAGAAGAGGAAAACACAGCAAATCTGTTTGCATGAGGATTTATACTCGGAGCATGCACACAGCCCTATTGAGAGATCATCTTGAAAGCTCCATGTGAGTTTGGAAGCTGTTCATGCAGGAATCAGACTCAATGCCCCGTGACTTGCAAGGGCTGTCATTCAGCTGAAATAGCAAATAATGAGAAATAATTTCTCCGAATAGTTGATGGACAAACCAGAGCATGAAACCTATTTGCATAAAACAGTCATTGTCATTTCACACACGCAAATCTCTGGCAGTCAAAAACTCACAGTAGATCATTCAGGGACTGAGGGAAAGAAATTAAATCAGTTGTTTGCTAGAAATAACTCATCCAGTTGTATCTGACATAGCACTGCCTCATTACTGGATATTATCAATGCTTCAAGCTGTGACCTATTGCCAGAATCACAGGACATAAAACCCGTGTGACATCTTAAGATACATGCTTTGCTGTTAAACGCTGCTGCAAATGGGCCAGGAAAATCAAATTGTTCACATGGGACAGAGGGGAAAAAGCACTCCCAAACTAAAGGTAATGTTTATCAGACAGAATGAGGTGATCCAGGTCACAAGTGCACTGAATGTTTGTGACTGGGACACTTTTGGTTTCAATGACTGCCTATTTTCAAATACTCTTTCAGTCATCTATTTCTTGGGCCTCCTCTGATCTTTGTCAATAAAAATTCTATCTTTTATCTGCAAACAGAGCCCCTTCTCACAATATAACATTTGTTGTACATGTACTTTCCTGGAACTATGTAATTCCATAGCATTTTCTCTCTCTTGGTACTACAGAAATTAGTTTTTAGACAGAATCAAAACATTCAACTATTCTCTCTATTACCATCACCAGGAACTTCGAGCCAGAGGAGGAAGCCATTTCACTAGAGCTGGCTTCAATAAAAAGGTACCTAACTTTCAGTTTGAGTAATGGTTGTAAAATAATCTTCAGCCATCACATTGCAATACCACCCAAGTTTATGAGTTGGAAAACCTTCAAATTCTGCTAGGACAACTAGCAGTTGCTCTTTACTGTTTGAATGCAAAGCACAGAGTTGTTCCCCATCAGCACTCACCAGTGTTCCAGCCAAGGGATTCAGAATGGATGGGTCTTTGAAGAGACTAAGCAGTGCTTGTAGCCTTCTGCCTGTACATAGCATCTGTGAGTGTAGGGTCCAACAGTCTTGAATACATACAACCATCCTTCCCGGTTGTCTCCATCTTCATGAAAAGAAACACTGGTAACAGTTACTTTTGCTAGGTCTCTGCTAACACTTGACAGTCTCCAAGAGGAAGAGCCTAGACAGAAAGCAGGTTCTCCTTTGTAACACAACTACAGCAATATGTTTACCCAGTCACTGAAAACAAAACAAATGATGGAGTTTTCCAGACACAATGACCACTTTTGCTGTTTCCAAAGACAGATGATAACAGGGCTCTAGGTTCTGCTCCTGTTTTTGCTGGCTGCGGGAGTACAGCAGCAGTCTGCCATGTTACCATGCTGGCTGCAGAGGCTATGTGGGCACCCAGAGATGTCTCGAAGTGGGTGGAAAAGAGGGCACTCTGTCGCTATTGCACTCTATCTGAAGGCACATCCACCCAGAGTAGCGGGGTTTCTCTTTCCAGAATTTGTTGCATTTTCCTTGGATGTGGGGCCTGGTCCTTGTAAGAGAGAGACATGCTTTCAGCATAAGGGATGCTTAACACACAAGTCCAAATAGCAAGTTTGAGAGCAAGGCTGGCCACGTAGGTTAGCAGGGCAACCAAGAGCATATCTTCCCTGATCTGTCCTGGATTTCCTGCAGGGACTTCGTCAGCTCACTTAGCCTCTCTGTACCCAACTTCTCTCTCTGCAGAACTGAGAAGTTTCCCTGCCCACCACAGCATTACGCATTCAAGACTGGGAGGCCTCTTTAGAATGAAAAATATCATAAAAGTTTCAATAGGTTTTGAGGTTGGTAGGAAGGATAGAAAACTCATAGAATAGAAAACTGCTCAAAATAAACCATGAAAAATGTGACAGGTACCCTGTACCGTGCTTGAAAACAGTTTCCTATGGTTTTATACAGAAGTTAGCTGCAAAAATTTCTGTGTTCTATAGCATAGTGACATTAAAGTTCATTCTTCCTCTGAAGCATGATGAATTTAAAGCAATATAAAATATGGCAGTTTACAGGCTAACTGAAGAACTTCTGATCATCATCTCTCACAGGCTTTAAGCGATACCATTAAACTCAAACGACGAGAACAAAAAGGCCAGGTTCAGCTATTCAGAGCAGTGAATCTTCTTCTCCTGATGTGCCATACAGTTAAAGGCATCAACACTGTAACGAATATTAAGAAATCTGTCACTAGCTGTCATCCAGTTGGAAAGAAAAAACTCCCCAGGGCTCTCTGTTGACAGCACTGAAAGAAACAGCTTCCCCTGGAATCATGTATTAATTAATCCTGGTGAGTGCTTCAGCGTGAGGCTCTTCCATTTCAGATATGGTTGAGGGGCTACTTTATGCACTAACTAAGGGATGTTAAAATGAGACCAGCCGCTCCTTATCACCTGTCTCACAGTTTGTGTTTGCAGCTGTGTTCAAGCACAGCCAGGGGTGGCTAAATATTAACCTAGAACAAGTAGAAAAAAAAAAAAAAATCAATAGTTTCTAGATTAGTTGTCTTTTATTTCCCCATTCTAGTGGCTAGGATTTCATATGCCATGTTTTTATTCACAGTTCACAAAGCTGAAGCATCCCTAGACTCAGTGAATATCTGCACTTCAGGATTTTTCCTCTAAATAAAAGAACTTATGGAAAATGGAGAATTTGATCCCTTTGGGCAGGTATAGTTGTTTATCTCCAAGCAGCAGATCCAAACTGTTGCTAACACAGCTCTGTGGTTGCTGGGTCACAGCTGACCTAGGTCCACCACACCTGAGCACAGAGACAGGTCAGGGCAGGTCCCAGCATGCTCTCAGGTGTTAATATTCCCCTTACTCATCACCAAGGTATTTGAACTTTCTCTCCTCCACAGTACTCCTCTGGTGCAGTAGGGAAGGGAGGGAGCGGGGACAACAGTACTTTACAGGTAGCTGTGGCTTCACAGGGGGTTTAAGTCCCATGTCCCTGGTATGCTCCCACGGGATGACTGCAGGGGCCTCAGAACTGATCCCAGTCTGCCATAGCCCACAGAAGCATCTAACCCTTGGACCACCCTTCACCTTGAAGCCCACATACCCCTCAGGATGCACCTTTTGCTGTTACATTACAGCATCAAAATAAATAGCAACCTTTCCGAGGTGCAGACTCTCCTACTGAGATAAAACCACACAGCTCCTCAAAATAACAAAGCCTTCAGCTACACACAAAATCTGAACTAGAAAGGTACAAAAGATCCAAAGTATTTCCCTGAGGGCAACCACATTCATCCACACATATTGCTTTGCCGTAGCCCACAAAAATCCTGGCTTAAGTTTGTTTCTCTTTCAAGTGTATTGTCACATTCCAGCGTCTCAACTCTGTGAAAACTCCCCCTACAAACACACATAAGAGAACACAGAAATTTAGACTCTAGCCAAGGCAGAGCCCATGGTGTGAACGTGTGCTGCCTCCCAGTGTGTGCCCGTCAGTGCAGAGCAATGCCAGGGGTCTGATTTCCAACCTCAGAGAGCAGGCAAGGAGAAAGGAGTGAAGGGCACACACTGCCCTCTCTCACCATGGCTCAACAGGGAGCCTGGGGCACTGGTGCTTCAGCCCTGCCCCTCCTCAGCTCCAGGAGCAGCACTGAACGTCTTGTTCCTCGTCTGGAGCACAGAGTGGACTGCTGGACAGTTTTGTACATGAGCACTTAAATCACAGTTTCCAAGGCTAGTGTCTGCCCAGAAATGAAACTGGAAGCACAGGCATAACTAAGCTCATAAGCAACCACCACAACTCACATGATTAACGCATGCCAGGAGAGGTACAAAGCTGGGCTAATAATACACTCTGTCCCCATTGTGTGACACGCCAACTAGCACAGCACAAGATAAATGGGTATTTCCTCCAATAGGTGCCAGCAGAAATCATCTATCAGACAAGTCGAATCCATCCATTCTAGTTAAATGCCAAAACAGCCCTATTTGTGAGCTCCATCTCCTTACTGACAACAGTGAAAGAAAACAGCTCAGATATCGATGGCATAAGTTTCTTTTTTTGCTGCTGGTGGGTTAAGAAAGCATGTTCAAAACAGCAGTAAATAATCTGCCTAACAATTCAGAAGTATCTGCCTTGGTTTGTGCCTCTGTTACAGTATTACTCTCCCTTGAGATCTCTCAGTGACATGAAGACTCATATGAAAAGCAGCAGTGAAAAACACCACGTGGCAAACAGTCAGCTTATTTATCACACGGGCTGCTCTCTGGAGCCAAAAGTCTTAAATGCTTTGGGAGAAAACATTTGGGAAACAAGATCTTCAGCACTTTCTGTATTAGCCTGATAGGAGCACACACAGTATTACTCAGTAAGGACAAATTAAGAAATGCAGGGGCCTGCATTTGGGTATGTTGTAGGAAAGGTTGTGTTCATGACAAGTTGTCATCTGGATTGATTCTAACGCCTTGCAAGTCTCTGTTGAGGTCACGGAGTTAATCCACCACGACCAAACACAAAATATTTCTAGCTCAGATAGTTTACTGGTGATAGCAGAGACACAACGATGCTTGGGATGCTGTTGAACACAGAGTCATGTGTAGGCAGCAGCTTGTTCTCAGCAGTCAACAGCCCCAACCTCATCTCAAGCTACCACAACTGAGGGCAATAGTTACAGAAGCAAATTGCTGCTCCTGGAACACTGTGAGGGGGAGAGGTGAAACCCAGCGTGTTTCTTGCTCCAGGGGAATTCTTTATTACCAGCTAATTTCACAAGGAGAGGCCATTGCAATCTTAAATCCTGTCTCTATGCCTTAACCTCTGTTCCCATGTGAGGCTTTTTCCATGGCTGCAATTGAAAATCTCTGCTCTGCCACTGTTTTTAAGCAGCACACTGAAAACTAGAAAGCCATCCTTGTGGAAATATGCTGCACTAGACACCACTAAAACTAGGGGGCTGGGCTCATCTCCCTCAGCACTTGCTGTAGGCTGGAGTGCAATGGTCTTGCCAGGGTGCTTTCAAGAGATGGCGAAACAGGGCAGCTCAGCCCACCCAAGGGCGTGTTTAAAAGAGATGTAATGAATGACCCATCAGAATTGCTCTTCTTGCTCTGACTGTACATGGCTGGACTGACACTACATCCAATTTAAATAGAACTCATGCTGGATGAGGTGAACAACATCCAAAGTGATCACATTTGAAACACATATCAACCCAAGTGCTGGAACATACTAGTAACACTGTATGGAAAATTTCTGCACCATAGTATCTGCAAAAGGGTGACACCAGGTAAACCCAAACACACCCACCACACCCCACATTCCTGCTCACCAAGTCTTGCTGAATTTCAGGCACCTTTCAAAGAAGAAGATTTAAATTTTGCAGCCCATCAAACTCAGAGATTAATTCCATTTTGAATTAAAAGGAGCATTATCAGATTGAAATGGCCTTTAAAATTTCCTTGTTGGACTGGCAGAAGATTAGAGGTGGGGAACTTCCCTAACTACCGTTGCTACCAAACTCTGCTTTAAGGGACTCTGAGCAAGAGCAGTGTCAATACATGGACTCAGTCTTCAAACCTAGTGGAAGTTTTAGAAATACTTGAGGTCATATGGAGAAATATCAGCAGTAGCATTAACCACCATCACCCCAAACTATTTTTAACCACTTCTTACTCCATCTTTACTGTAATTGCATGATCCTTTCTTGCAAGAATTACATGTCATATTATGGAATATGAATGACATCTGATTAAGAGATCTCATTCAGTAACTAATGGTAAGATTAAGATGGTCCTTCATTTAACATTAATGATGAATAAATCAATACATCTAGTAGCTAAAGATATTAGTTTCTTCATATTCAATTATTGTCCACAAAGATGCCTCAGGAGGGCGGTGCTGGGAAAGGGTTAATCATCTTTCACAAGTTGCTAAGCAACAGGATTCTGCTGTTATGTCATGTTTTACCAGCCAGAGCTGTGTCAATGATGCAGCCTTTCTGCGTCTTACCCAGAGGGCTTTCTGAAAACTTTGCAAGAACAGCAAACCCCTAGGCTGCTCACAGACTTACGTTTAGATCCTGACAGCTATTAGTTTTCAAATTGCTTTGGTACATTTAATTTTCTGTTCCAAAACATACAAAGTATTTTAATATTAAGTGATGGAAGAGAGGACTAACTAAAATGCAGCTATAAAACTAAAACCAAACAAATAAGCCCTAATATTAAGTGATATTAAATGCCCACTAGTAAGTCTCTTCATGAGGTGTTTCAAATACAACCAATAAAAGCAAACTTAGAAGAGAGCAGAAAGTCAGAAGCCAGGTTCAGACTTCAGGGACAGTCCTTTTCTCCCCCTTAGAGAGGACGGAGAGCTGCAAGGATGGTACAGTCAACTCCAAGAGGCTGCACGGGAGGTACAACCCAAACCACACCAAGACTGCATCAATCATCAGGTGTTACTGAGGGCTGGTAACTCACAAATCAATCTCAGTTATTTGTGGTTATCTGACCGTAAATATCTCATAAACATCTTAATCAGGAGAGAAGGATGCATCCTATAATGAGCAAAGCCAAACAACAGGGATTTAAACATCCATAAGTTCTGGGGAAATACTTTTCCAAGCTTTGAAAATTAATTTTCAGGGACTTGCTTCTGCAAAGTCTTTGGGAACATTTAAACTTGCATGTGATTATCAAGATTGTTTTGGACAGAGCACATGTAAATTAAGCATATGCATCAATCCTTGCTCAGTTTCAGTCATTTAGTCTCAGCCAATCTCTATGAAACAACACAAAATCATTGCGTTGCCAGCAATTTTTAGCAAAAACTACTAATCAGATTTTATGGAGCTGTTTTTTTTCGTTTCCCCTAATTTTTTATCTGTCTCACATAATGGGTCTACTCATAGTAATAGTCTGCTCTGCATGTTTATTACATAGGAGATGTGTCAACTTACTCAGGTAAACAAAGGTGTGAGGCCAAGCTCCCGGTTGCTGCCACTGTAGCTGTGCAGTGGGTTAGACACAAGACCAGGAAGCAGCCAGCAGCTCTACAGTGGCTCCAACTGCCTTTTGGTCACTTTGAATGTTCACTAGAGCTTAACAAAATGAAAAAATAAAACCAACTATTCTGGACTAACAGTTGGGTTGGTGTATGCGGCCAAGAATACGGAGGGGGTCAACAGCTCTCACGCTAGGATGGCTTTTACTTGGGAGCAGAAAGGACATCTACATAAAGCAGGTCTACGAATAATGAGTTTGCCTTCTGGCAAGTTACTCTAAGAAGGTTGGGAGGTCTCTTTTGAAACTACTGGAGCTAAGTACAAGGTCAGCATGAAGGAATATTACATATTACATCACTACATAATTATTACCTTAGATAAGCAAATCACAAATAAAAGGATAAAAACATATGAATTTGGGGGGTTGGCTAGCCTGAATTTAATGAAAAATAGATGAGCTTCCATTAAGTCTGATAATGCTTATGCTGGTATTTGTTCCCTGGGATTTGTAAAGAGGTTTAATAAGTGAACAATCTTTATCAGAATACTGGGAATTACTGTGTTAATTAGTTTCCATCTCAGAAGAGAAAATCCTAAATTTCTTAAAACAGGATGACTTTAATATTGATAAAAATAAGAAAAAACAACAAAAGCAGCAACAACAAAAATACTACAAGCAAACCAAACCCCAAAAAACTTTTGAGTGAAAAAAAAAATCCTAAAAATAAACGTATGTTTCAGAAGATTCCATTTTGTAATGAACTGGGTTTGCTTGTAAAAGACCTTGGATCTCTTGCCATGTGTGGATTGCTTTATGTGAGGAGAGGCTGAGCGGGCTCAGTCCTAAGACCACATCAGCTTCTGGACTTACAGGTGGACCAGGGAGACTTGTGGGATGCGGTCAACATGAGCGCTAGAAATCTGACAGACAAGACAAACTTATGGGGAGCTGGAAGCACTTCTGGAAACAGAACCAGCAGATAAAAAAGAAGAATGCAAAGATATAGTCGGAAGGAAACCTGGGCAGGGAAGCTGACAGGCTGCCAAGCAGGCAGGGTGGAGGTGTTCCAAGTGGCTGATCGCCTCCCGCACAGATGCATGAGCACAAAGGCATGGAAACTATGGCTAGGCACAGCAGAGATACCTAGGGTCAAGGACCTTGCTTGACTGTACACTTGAACTTGGTACTTGACTTAGAAGACTGACAGTATTTAACACCCAGACCTGAGTTCTGGTCTGCTCTGAAGCAAGCCCAAGTGACAAAACAGAATTTCAGCTCTAGCTTATATGTGAACCCTGTAAAGTCCTTGTATTTGTGGTTCAGTCCTTTTCTAGTGATGACCTACTGGCCGAAGAAAACCTGTACATTTTTCAGCCAGGCTTTCAAATACACTTGGTATGTCTCTATTTCAACATAGTTCGTGGTGTTTTGGAGGGGGCGACAAACTCCCATGTCTTTAAGTGCCTCCTTCCACATCTAAAGGTAGATAAAATACCAAGTGCCCAGGAATCCATTCAGACTCTTTCAAAGAGTTTTTAGCAATAGGAATGGACAGTGAGTGACTCAGTGGCCAAGGAGAGGAAATGAGTCATGAAGCAGCATCTCTGTTAGTGAGCTGGAATGTCCTACACTGAGCCAGGGCCTCTGAATGCCAAAGTGATTGGATTATATTTCTGCTGTATTTTCTGAAAGGAGGTAATAAGATAAAGCTGGAGTGGGGAGCTCTGAATGCCACCCTTGGAAAGGCAGGACTCCCACATGCTGCCAGGACTACTCTTTAGCACAGGGGTAAGTAGCATGCATCAGTCACCCACTTTCTTGAAACTATAGAAAATAGAGCTGGAATGGGCCTTTCCCTCCTGCACAGTATTATTTTAAATAATTAATTAATATAATCTAAATTATTTCCTTGGGACCAGGAAAAGTATGCAAACCTGACAACAGCATGCATTTACTCAGTAACAGTTAGTCTTTCTGTGTCCAGTTAACCTACCTGTACTCTCTCTAGCCTCATGACCCATGCTTCACAGTCAATCTTGTGCCTTAGCATCCAGCTCAGATGTGGTTTAGCTCACATTTCCACAGAACCCAACAAAACCTTGCTCCACTGGGGGAGATGGCTCAGAATACATCAAGCTTTTCTTGTGCTGTTGCTTCCAGTCATCTTTCACTGAAAACCTTCCCCAGGAGGGACTGGGATAACCTGTCACCTGCCAACTTAGCTTAGTTTAAAGGATGACTCTTGAACATAAAGAAAACTGGTAAATAAAAGTGATTTTTTGTTTTTAAAACTGCTTATGTTTTCAGCAGTTCTAAATTCTCCTAACCCTGTAATTTGCTACTATACTTATAAATCCACATATAGCTGCATTTGATATTTATGTATAGTCAGGCTGCATTTAGCCAGGGAAATGCCACTACATGGAAGGAAGCCATCTGTTCCAAAACAATCAGGTTAACCTTGTTTTCCCGTAGGCTGGGATCTAAAAGAAAGACACATCTTTGTCTCTCTGAGGAGACAAAATGCCATGCTCTCGAAATGCAGAACAGCTTCACAGAGACACTCAGAATCCCTGCTGCAATGCACAGAAGGATGATGCTCATGACAGGAAGATCAGGCTGCCAGAGAAGGGGGTGCAACAGGTATTTTATCTCTATGAGCATCAACTCAAGCTGTGACTCATTCTGAGGATGCCTGCTACCCAGTTCTAAGAAGCGGGCAGTAGTGAGTAACTGCACTAAAGTCAGAACTACTTCTGCCTTTGGTACTGTGCATGTGAGAACAGCTTGTAGCTGATGCACTGGAGTCATCTGATGCGTTGGCTTACACTGGACATAGAGCCTTTTGTAAATCATGTGGTGTCAGATCAAGGATGGAAGCTGGAAGAGAAACTTATTCCTGACCTTAGAAGAAAACAAATCTATCCATCAGGTGTGGGAGAACAGGCATCTCTTTAAAACTTTAAACTTTATAAATTCAAATTTAGAAACTAATATTTTTCTTATAGAAGAATCAAAGAACAGAAATATCACAATCCAATCTTTGAGTGCTCTGTCAATAATTAATGATGACACATTTAATATAATAGGCTATGGCATTACAAGAATGCCCTTATGCTTTGCCATACAAGACAGAGACTGCAGCCCTCGAGACCCAGCAGGTTTCAGAAGTCTGGATGAGCTCTCCTGAGCACAAATCAAGAGGTCAGAAGCAAGGGAAGAAATCTAATGATATGACCAGCAACCAGTTGTGCTTTTCCTACCCCACAACTCTGTGATCGCTAATGAGCACCAAGGCAGGCGAGCAGACAGGCTTGTGCTCTGATGAGAGAGCCTGTGGGAGGGATACCCACCCTTTAATGTCACAGGGCTGATACTTATCCTGGAACACTGGCCTGAGATCACAATTTATATCAGTACCCACTGGACAGTATCTTGTTACTGTTGACCTGGGCTAGTGAACGGCTCCAGAGCCCATCATTCAATTGCAGATGGTTTTGGTCCCTTGTGTTAATCTTTCTCCAATTATTATTTTTCCAGACAAACTCACATTTTCTTGCTGTGTACAGAGAGCAAGAGATTAAATGGCTGGTTGAATCAGTTATTTAAAAAAACAACAAAACCAACAAAACAAACTATACTGGCTTTGCAATTAGGAGAAAAAAAATGTGCCTAGAGAATAGGGAAAACTTGTTTTTGAATCTGCCAGCCCTTCCCACAGAGAATAACTCCAGCTGCAGAAACATCAGAGCAAAGGCCATCAGCTGTCTTCATCCACATAGTGGGGACTCCAGGAGAGGGAGATCAGAGGCTCCCAGGTGATCAGGATTACATTCAGACTTAGGCTTTGGTGTCCCAGAAGATTTCTTGTTGCTGATTGCTTCTCAGTCTTTTTTAATACACCTCACATGGCCAATTTCTCTGGGTGGCTTTTAATAACCTCTTCAGGCTTTATTGCTTTCTTGCATTCACATCTTTCTGGAAATCCTTTTCTTTTTTTTAATATATTTGACTACACAACATGTCTGATTTCTCAGGGAACAATAACTCTTCAGTAGGATCTTTTTTAATGAGCAACTGAAAAAAAGCATTTTTTGTAGAGTCAACATTTGACATGAGGCCTCAGAAACAGTGTTCTTTTTAAAATGTTTTCCTCCTTTTGATTTGGATCATACTTTGTAAGTTCCTGCTTGATTTCCTCTATTTTTCATATTTCTCAACTTTTCAATTGCAACTTTGCTCTGAAAGATGACCTTCGTTATTATTGCATGCCATACAAAATATGCTCCGTCTGCGAACACCACAATTTGCTTTCCTGACACCTTTTCTGCTGCTAATATAAATAACCGCCCTAAAATGGTATTCAAACTGGGCTCTATCTATGTCCCAGACTCAGCAGCTCATGACACTGAATCTCACAATATCTGGAGTAATTAGTAAAGCTCGGTATACCTATAATGTCATCAATTTATCAGAATCACAGCTTTCAATAATTAAGTTTCTCCAAGCCTTAAAATTAACTTTTTTTGAACATAGGAATCTCCAAGGCTCAGAAGGCAGAAGTCAAACAAAAAGAGCTCCAGGAAGGAAGTACCACAGGACCAAAGTTATAAACCAGCCATCCTTGAGCATCCTTTGTCTTAGGCTGTGTTTCAACAGGGAAGAAAGACACTTGGTTCATGATCTCTGAGTGCTTGGGACAGGGTGTATGCAGAACCTCTCATTGTCAATATCTGTAAATTGAGCTCTTCTGATCACACCTTCCATGGGTTTGCAAAGTCAACACTACCCACTACAGCATGGCAATGATCTGAAAAGCTAGATAAAACCCATTCACCAACAATTTCTTCAGTGCTTATGTTCTGCAATATGAAATCCAAAATTTTCCCTCCCGTGTCCCCTGATAGATACCAGGTCACCCTGGTGAAAAGGGCACAGCATTACTGGTTTTCCCATACTGCTCTCATGCTTCAGTCCCGGTTTGTTCCCAGTCTCTCCATGGCTGGTCTCCTGTGCTGTGCGATGACCCAGGTACACACATCACCTCTCATTTACTTACAGACAGCACAGAAACCTTAAAAACCCCAAACTCACCACACTGACACATCAGCTATCCCGGTCCCAGCACCTACAGTTTCTTAGGTTCATCTCTGGTCCTCCTGAGAAAGAGCCAGTCCAGCCATCCCCTGAACTCCTCAGCAGAGACCTCCTGCTTTCTCCACCAATTTCAGTTCTGCAGAGAAGCCTTTCCAACATTCCTCTGGCCTTCATTTATTTCTAATTCTGCTGCTCATCAGAAGAGCTACAGGTCAGCTACTTAGTTAGCCCAGCACCCTCCCCACCCTTCTGGTTCTGGTTTCCCAGCTCGGGTCAGTCAGCCAACATGTTGCTGACATCCCAGATTTCAACCCATTCCAATGAAACCCCTGCTCCCCCCATAAGATTTCACATATCATCTCTGCTGGTCCTTCGCTGTGTCCTCTAAACATCTCAATAGCCACCCCACTCTCCTGCCCCACCAGGAGCCATGTACTTGCTCAGGGAGCGAGGCCAACTCTTCTGAAAGGGTCCAGACTGGCCATCACAACTGCAGACTGAGAAGCGGGCTCTGGAAACTGTCTCATTACAGTAATGGCAAATCATCAGCTATTGCATTTCTAGGACAACTCTCTCTTCCACAGTGGTACTATCTGGTTTCATCTACCAACATTTTTTCCATCTATCAAGAACAGTACAGCCCATTGAATAAGTGAATTTTATTGTGGTAAGAAGCTTTAGAATCTGGGGCTAATGTGTGTATGGAGAAGTTGATATGATCAGTTAAGCTTTTTTACTAATCAGTTAAAGAAGATAAATACACAGTAAATTGGCCACTAGTGCTAAAAGAAGAAAAACATATTCCGTTCTCAACAAATTATTTGAAAGTTTACTCTTTCAATGTCTGCAACTAATTAGGTTCTGCCCACACATCAGTAGGGTATCATAAATCCATGAAAACAATGCCCAAAGACAGAAAGGTTCTTCAGATTCAAATGTTTTCATAGCATGTTTTTTTCCTCATTATTCCTCTGTCAGCCAGAATAACAAGTCTCTACTCACATCATATAGGTAATTAAATGTTTGTCAGCAATCCCACTCCCCTAACGGTCCAGCACTCCAGCTGTGTAGATGAAGCTGAATCTAACATTTCGCCAAAGCCAAGTGGCATGCTTCTGTTCTAAGGCAGCTTCAACTGACCATGTAGGGGATGGGGTTGCTCTGGGAGTAAAACTGCCCATCTTATTCCTCCTCTGGGTAAAAAGCAGCAGCTCTTGTCTAGGACACTTAAACAACCTACAAGAGGAATCGTTGAGCAGTGAATAATTCACCATGTAGGAATTTTTCCAGTTTGGACCTTGTCTGAAATAACAGTCCTACTCATCCAAAGAAGAATTTAATCAACTCTCTGGTCATCACATATTGGCAACTGAAGTTTGAAGCTCATCACAACAAGGGTGAGTTGTTCACAACAAGATACCGATTCAGCACTAACTCAAAATGATGGAGTCATCCCCAGGAGGTGTTTATGAATAGGACAACCATCAGTGAACAACCCTGGGCAACTCTGCTTCTTTTAAGAATATATGACTGGAACAGGTTGCCCAAAGAAGTAAATGCTCCATCCCTGACAGTGTTCAAGGCCAGGTTGGACAGAGTCTTGGGCGACGTGATCTAGGGTGAGATGTCCCTGCCCATGGCAGAGGGGTTGGAACTAGATGATCTTAAGGTCCTTTCCAACCCAAACCATTCTATGATTCTATGACTTCAGGCTATGAGATATGCCAGATCTCCAGCCTTCCAGTAAAATCCATGTCTTTCCCTATCAAGGGCATTTGCTTCCCAAAGAACTCTCTTCTATAAAATATATCCAATGGTTGAAGTAGTTGCAGCAAGTGAGATGTAGCTGACGGTCAGAGCTATATTACATAAGCTTTGCATGAAACTGTTAAATCATGTATATGCTTGACTGACACCAATGACTATCCAAAAGCTATTTACAGTGGTATCAATAAATTGGTGAGATTATTGTCCTGCTCCCTACCTTCCCAATACCTGGATTCTAGCAGATCCAGGTAAATCAACTGCGTCTTCATAATGAAAACAGAAATTTAATTATTCACAAGCTTTCCCCTTGAGCCTTCTCTGGGCTTTTTGTGAATGATTAACAGAGCAGCTGCTCCAGACAGCACTCTCAATCCTCGCTTGCTGGCCTGTTAAAAGCAGTGACTCATCAGCACATGACGTCAAACCCTCCTCTCCTCTGAAATGGCAGGAAGGAGGTTTCATTAAAAAGATAAAAAAAGGTATCAACATAACAGCCTGAACTTCCTCCCCAACACACGGGGTTTGGTCAGGGGTCATCTCTGCCTCAAGAGTTACACTATGCACATCGCACTGACAGCTCCTTCGAAGGGTAAACTTTTCTGTTGAATACTGAAAACATAAAGCCATGTACCTCCTCAGGCAAGTTGGTTTATTAGCTACTGACTCAAAAATCAAACCAAACCCCCAGCATTAGGTCTTTTGGTAAGCCCTTCTTGTGCATCTCACAGGGGCGCTGCCCCACTTGGTGGAGCTCAGCCATGCTCAGAGTGAAGTGGGAGTACTTTCACAAGATGTTTACACAACCCAAATAGTTGTTAAGCAGTCCTTGAAATTGCCCAAACAATACTTCCCAGTAACACTAGATAAGGGTGCCCAAATAGACATGCAGAGAAGCAGCATCAAGTCCAGTGCTGCCAAACTCAAGACCCCTCCTGTGCCTCTGTGCCTTGCTAAGGATAAGCTGAAATATGCAGACATGAAAAAAGTAATATGTGAACACAGCCATGATTCCTATCTTTGTCAGAAAACTGGGCCCAGTGTCATGAAAGATAGAAGCAGAAGAAGTAATCTAGAAAGGGGCTGTTTCTCTGTGGTTAAAATTCAGATTTTTAATCCAGACGGCAAATCCTTCTGTCACATGAAGAACAGCATTTTACCCAGAAACTCTGCAAAGCAATGGAGAGAAGAACAAGCCACGCAATTTGAGATTCAGCTCTTACATGGGATTAATTACTAGCATCTGTGATGTTTTACTTTCCCTGCTAGCTTTAGGCTGCAAAGCCAAGCCTCAGCCTCCTCCGAGACCAGCTCCGGCAGCAGCGCATCCCAGGCTGCAGCCGCTCCTTCTTCAGCTGCAAAGGGCCACAGCAGGGGACAGGAGATATATTTAGCTCCATGTTCCCGGCTGCCTGGAGGGCAGCATCGCCTTCAGCCCGTGACTGACCTCCCCCAGCGCGGTGCTGGAAGCAGAAATACTGCTGTTAGCTCAGTCTCTTCACCAAAGGCAGTCAATTAGGGAGTAAAGTGGAGGTTTGGAAAGAGAGCATGGCAACGTGGGGCACATCCACACACACGGGCTTTGTGCCAGAGATGGAAAATGCTGCTTGCATACGGCCACACTCCCACCTGCACTGCTTCCCCTAGTACTTGGTCAAGGCCACAGATATGATATGAAAGCCCAAGGATGACTGAAATACTGACCAAGCATATGTAACAGAAAAGGCAGAGGAAAACCAGTGTAACACACAGGCCTCTGCCCAACATACTTTTCAACTAAAAACAGATTTTATAAATCAACATAATCTTGATGTCGTTTTGCAGAAATGCGTTTATTGTCTGACCTTTTGGCTCTTTCAGTATTCTCAGCCTTGACTCTGTTTGACTGCTTGTTTTTCACTGGGGTCCCTGTCTATCAGCAGGCTAAATCAGAAGTTGTTTTCTCATATATGCAGCAGAGGGATGGAAAGTTCCCAGCAAAAATGGCCCCTGGGTGTTCGAGTTAACCCTGGACAACAGAGCACTCTAAAATGGGAGTGAAAATAATCTTACTGCTTATCTTTCTAGAATCAATTAGCAATGCAGTACTAATAGACTTGAATTTCGCACATGAGATTATGCCTCATAATCTCAAGTTTAGACTCTAAATAACATTTCAGTTTGAAAAAGTGCCTAGCTGCCATCTTACCTAGTGGCAGTAATGCATTATGCAAAACATCACTGTATTGCAAAATTCATCCCAGCTAGATCAAGCGCTGTAATTACTTAAGAAGGAGAAATGAGGAATACAATACCAGAAATGCGGTCATTCCTCAAACAAGGCTTTCTAAAAGACTTTGCACTCTTGGCAGAAACAGACACAGAAAGAAGAAGAGAGAAAAAGGTTGCAGAAGTGCTGGCAGCAGGAGCTGAGGGATGAGCAAAACATGGCTCCTGGGCTCCACTGCTCCACCTTCCCTGGCAACACAGACCCTTCCATTCCCTCTGGGGAAAGTTGGTTAGAAGTGAATAGAGAGAGGAAGACATGGGAGATGAAGGGGAGTTTATGGAAGAGCAGACAGCAGGAAAAGAAAAGGAAGAAAAATAAGGTTAGAGAAAAGAGGGAAGTATTGTAAAAAAGTGGTAATGAGAGTATGGGGGGAACAGCCCACGCAGAAATAGAGAACAGAGAGAGCTAAAAGCTGAGGATAATAGTACTGAAACTATTCCTTCCCAAATAGCATGAAGAGTGCATCTGGAAAGACATCATTCTTATTCCTCCCTACTGTAAAAAATCTCTCTCTTCCTCAGGGCAGCTCTTTGCCCTGCTCCCGCAGGGATGCTGGAGGCAGGAGAGGCTGCCACCAGCTGGCACTGAGGATCTCTCTCACGCTCTTGGCGGCCATCCCTAAGAGATCTCCTGCTGCCCCGACCTGTGTAAAGGGGAAGCAGCATGCCAGAGCCCTGGAGGACCTCCCTCCTTCTCCTGGCCAGCATCACCTTGGAGTATAAAGGGAGCACTTTCACTCCTGTTTACTTGTGTCGTGCTACTACTGCTTGGCCTCACAGATACAGCCTTCTGCAACTGCAGGAAGTCATCATTAAAAACAAAAAAAATAGATAAAAATACTTTCAACAACCATCAGTATCTTCTTATAAGCAAATAAGGTCCATGTATCTCATTGAGGAACAGAAGGAAATCAGAGGCTCTCCTCCCTCTCTAAGCACCCCTTTGCTTTTCTGTTAGATTGTCCTTTTACTGGAGTAATCTGCAAATATTTAGGGTCTTAAATTTTTCCCATTCTTTAGGAAAGAACTGGATGGTCCAACGTGGTTATAATATCTGGGACAACTTTATTAGCACAGGATGCACAAGCTGCTCTGCTTGTTAGCGTGTGGCAGGACAAGTCAACCGACAGCAAACCATTGTGTGCCCCAGCCCGCTCCTCCTGGTGTCCCAGAGGATTTAATTTTCCATTTCTTCTGGAAGTCAACACAAAGGCTTGGGACACTGGGTGCTTATTTGCTGAATGGACTAACCCAACCACCATGCTGTTTCAGAGATCCACTGTCTACGTGTGCTCTAGGCCCTTCCCATGCAGTGAAATGCTAACCATTTAAAGTAAAAGCATTTTTAGTTAATACATTTTTTCAAGGCTGAGTCCTAGGTGGAGCACAGCCATGTTTTATTGAACTGGGTCTGAGTTCTAGCCCAGCCCTCACTGCCATCGCAAAAGCAAGTCAAACCTAAGGCTTTTGCACTTCCTAGCTTTCCCCAGCGGGTTGCTCTGTGGGACCTGCAGTGTAGAAGGGCAGCGCAGAGACAAACGACAAGAACAAGCGACTTCTGCCCTGGCCTGCCAGGCAGCAGCCCAACCTGCACTGTTTTGGGGTCAGAAAAGGCACAGTAATGTGAGCGCAGTACCTCTCCTTCCCCTCCGCAGCCATCAGGCAGAGCCCTGGCCCCTGGCCCCTGCCCCCAGGTACAGCTGTGCCCACTTAAGCACAGCTGAAGCACATCACTGACTGCCCCAGCCCTGCTGATCCAGCATGCCAGCAGAGAAGCCAGGCGAAGCTCAAGTCATCCCTTTTGTAATGCCTCCCTTCCCTGTTTGCCTTGGCTTCAAAACATGCCCAGTTTCATCCTTTAAGTTCCTCCCCCACCTCAAAGAGCCCTGTCTGACAGAGGCAAGACTTCGGAAAGCAAATTGCTGCTTTCCAGATGGAAAATGATGTGCAGGAACCTCCCACCACAGCCACCACCTGTCCAAACTTAAACAAACTTTATATCTCATTAATTTTATCCTAAAGCATGACTCCAGAGTTGCAACAGTGAAGAGAACTCCCCTTTTCTACATCTAAACAGAAACAGCTGTTTCCCCAGTGCTGAGCAAGCAAGGCAGGGGGAGCAATTTAAACCTCAAAAAACGCAGGTAGCCCTGTGAAAGCAGGCTGAGCTTTCTTAATGCTTGTAATAAATGACACCTCAAAGCACTTTCCAAATTCAGATCTCAGGCACAGTTGTTATCAGCAGTTACAGAGTGTAAGAAAATAGGAGAAAAAGAAAGGAATTGTGCTTCTGGTTTTCATCAATTTAGTTGCTAATTAAATTTTCTGATCAGATACCAATGATCCATAACAGAATATGGTTCACACAACAGAATCAAGGATAAACCACCCAACACCCCCTTACTGAAGGCACAGCACCTTGCACTTCATTGCTCCCTAAGCAATGTTAAACAGCAAAACAGAGAACCCCTTAAAAGACTGCTGCAAAGAAAAATGTAATAAAGGTATTTCTATATCTATGCTTGATATCACAAGTAGTACTGGGCTTGTGTCACAGTAAAGGAGCTGGCATTAGGAAGAGCTGAGAGTTCCATTTCAGGGCAGACTGTCTAAGAACATTTTGGGGTCTCCACCACAGGCTGATTTCAAGAAGTTAGAAAAACATCACTTGGATATAATTTACATGCAGCTGATCCTGCCTGGGACTGAAGGATGAACAAGATTTCTTGGGGTTCTAGTCTTTCCACTCTTAAGCCAGGCTTAAACATAAATGCAAGAGTATACATGATGACATAACATTTTTGACATACTAATTATTTTCATCATCATTCAGACAGAACTGTCATGTTAAATGTTGTGGTTTCCTCATATTAACCCAGCCAAAATGAATCAATGTTTTATTACCATATTTAAAAATAATTTATGATATTTCCTGCCCTCTGCAGTACCTTTTTTTTGCCAGAACATTCTTATCATTGCCAACATAATGCTGTGTCAGTCCTTGCCAAACAAGAACTGATTACCCAAGCCAGTTTTATCTCTGAGAACAAGGACCTTTTACTGACAACAGACACCAGAAAAAACCCTCATTCGCCCCAAATGCAGCTGTCAGCTTCCAAACCCAGCCAGTTCTTTGTTCTTTTCCCCAGAATATTCCCTTCTTGCCACATTGTCACATTGTTCTTTCAGCTTCTTTCGGAGGTGTTACCCAGCATAATACTCACCTAGGACCATGTCCCAACCCCTCTCGAGAAATAAAATAGAACATATTCTTTCACCTGAAACTTCCGTGAAGATACTCCTCTGTGATGTGTCATTGTTGGCTTGGCTCAGCTAAGGCTGACTCCTCACTGTTAGCTTCCAGAAGGACCCTGAATCGTGATCTCCACACAGCAGGGAGACTTACACAGCTGCTGGCAATTTATTCACGAAAGATCCTGGTCCAGAGAACAGCTGAGATCCACAGCAAGTGAATGTAATGAATTTGTCACCCTGTGCCACTAGGGATTCTACATTCAGCATTGTTTTTTACAACAGACACAGAAAAGCTCACCTTTGCAGGAAAAAACCCATCAGCACTCTATTCTCCATTGCAGAATCTGTTGTGTAATGATACATGTTGGGTTTGGGGCAGGAAGCTTCGAAAGAGAGGAATTCTCAGTGGGAATTTTAAAAGGAGATGACAGAAGGGTAAACTTTTAAGATACCTTCTCTATGTTCCCCAACCAAGTTTCCTTTCAGCTTAGGAAAGCAGCTTTCTTACCACACTGAAAAACAGGGGTAATTGGATTTTTCCATATGGATATATACACAGAAACATTCCCTACCTCATATATGTGGACTGTCTTTAAAACATACAACTGCAACCAAAGGCAAAAATCCTCAGCTAAACTGCTAACTATTCCCCAGCTTACTGGGGCACTTCAGACCAGCCACAAGTTTGGTTTCAGTGTGTCCTTTCCACAAAATTCAGACAAATTTTGTAGTGTACTGGGAAAGTGGAATGCAAATAAGACGCTATTTACTTCTAGATGGCCAAAGGATTAGCTTTGAACTATTTTATAACATTCTTTGTATGAAAACATGTGGTAACAAGAGCTGTAAAATAAGTAAATAAAAAGACAAGGTTAAGTGGACTAGACAACAGAACTTGAAATAACTGCAATTTATGATAATGTATATTACTGGTCTTCCTTAGGGTTCACTGAACAATAATCTAAAGAATAGCTTTTCCTTTCCCTTAGCCTGGGTCTCATTAGTCATGTTGCAAGGCTACAGGTTTCCATGACAGCAAACATTAAGTCTCTTGCAGCAGTTATTTCTGCCGTAAGCACTAAGCTTTCACTACTGTACTTCAACCTAGATCCGCTCTCTTCATGAAAAGAAATCCCTGAAAAATCCTAATAGACATTTAAATCAACAGCTATATTTTATCTGTACTATGATCTTGCTAAGGAATACGCACGCTATTGCATTCAGTGGGAATGTCGTCAAATCCCCCAGAAGGATGCTTTTACCTGGTCTGAGCTCACAAGTTCTTGGCAGCCATCTAAAACAAAAATACAATGATGTAAGATGATGATGCAGACTCCACGCTCATGGAGGCATCAAATAAAGTTAATGAAAATCTCACCATAACGCTTAACTGCAGAACTGAGACCTTTAGGTTTAGTCATTTTATGCAGGTTGAGAGCAACGTCCCCCTCACAGAGGAGCTGTGCTAACAGAAATGTTTTCCAGCACATTTTCAGTGCAGTAGAATGTCCTGGAGAGGCACAGATAGGAGGTTTTTCTCTCTACGAACTGTACCAAGCCTTGTTATTTTGTTGATTGAACATCTCTGGGTATCTTTGAAATTCTCACTCACGCTGCTAAACTCCTCTGATCCTTCCTTATAAAACCAATCCCTCCTGACCCCTAATGTACTGTTACTGCATGCTGTATTACTCCAACACACACAGTGCTAAGCAGAGGGTAAAAATTGTGTTATCTATTGAAAGGACTGTAAATTAATGGAAACAAAAAAAAGTTATTCATCCTTTCATAAGTACAGCATTACTTCAGTATTACATTCAGACACAGAACCATACCAATACTTTACACTAAATTTCCCATCTGGGTTTCTGGAAGCACAGGGGTTTTATGTAGGAGCAGCTAGAAGGAGGTGTTGAAGATCCACTTCCAGTGGCTTTTTGTTAAACAAAGACTTATAGGATGTAACTTAAATGTCGATTTTCCTATAGTTATTCGTAAGAGTTGACACCTTTTAATGAGCCACACTCAAATGTATAATGAAAAAAGAAACAAATGTTAAGAATTCATGCATCCTATGAGATCCTGTCACTCCTGTCTCCCAATCATACTAATTTGTCATACTTTTAATATTCCTTTTGACATTATTATACTTATTTTTATCCCAGTCAATGTCTGTCTCTCACTTTTTAATTGTCAGGATATGTTCAAAGATGTCAAAACTCACAATTTGCAAGTAGTTGCATGACAGAGAACCAGCCCTGTCACAACAGGTAAGCAGCAACATCACAGTAAGAATCCTCCAGGTAGAGATGCTAATAAGAAAACCAAGCAGTTTTTTGTTAGATACAGCTGGCAAAAGCAAGGAAGGGAATCTAGGTTAGCAACATGACCATAATTAATGATTATTTTAATAAATGCGATTTTGCAAACTAGGATGTATGTGCTTGAAGCTCATCAACAAGGTGAGAATTTAGATAACTGGCAAAAGAGGTTAGTGAGATTGGGAAAACCATTAAGGAACCTGCTTTCTAGCAGTTTTTTGATAATAATTTCATAAAGTAGTCTCAGAAAACCTTACATTGAACATTGCCTAGAATAGTCAGGCACGCTGGAAAGAGAAACATCAACAGCAAACACAACTGAAATGGGCAATGCTTTGGAGATATTTGTAAATGTATACAAAGATATATGCATCTCCTGCTTTAAGAAAAATCAAAGAACTAAGATATCAGAAGAGACATAAGTCTTCTGATGAGCTATACTCCTCAGTGCACTAATCTATGTAGAGTCCTGTTGATGGTGAGCGAGTTCCGCAAAGATGGAGCCACAGGCATTTTGACACAGTGACCTAAGGCAACCTGACAATAACTGGGTTTCATCTGGGCTTTGTCCCTTTGGAGAAGAGTTGGGTTGAGCTGAATGCCATTATAACACCACTTAGGTGAGTGACCCCTTTCTCACTGAAGGTTGTAAAAAGTATAAATACAAGTTTTATGTTTCAAACCAACCTGTTCTATATCATAAGCATACCATGCATACAGAGTGACACTTGCAAAAGTCACATTAAGTAATGCCCACCTACCTACTTTGTGTAGCCCATCTGTAGGCAAAAGCAACAGGAATCTGTAGATGTTTCTTAGACCAAAAATATAATTCAGAAGTTCTTTAGAGTAGTTAACACATACTTTGCATTCATCTTTGTAGCACAAAGGCAGTTGGCACAACAGGCCCAGCACATTCCAATGACCTTTTGCATGAGTGCAAGGAAGCCATACTAATTCCTTCACACTTCTCAAGTTGACACTGGATACATGAGTTTGGCAATGCTATGTATTTTAGATGCTATGTTGACACAGCTGGCATAAGTACCCCTAGCTGATGTATTATTTTTTTCCATAAGGAATTCTTCTTCATTTGAAATGAGAAAGAAGTCCTACAGCTCTTCTTAGAATGACTGAAGAGAAAAGCTTAAGATATCTTTATTCATACTAAGAAATCTTCCTTTTGGAACTCCTAATTTTATACAGCCTAGAATTCAAGCAAGAATTGTAAGAGTCAGAGAACCATAGCATGGTTCCAAAAAAAAAAAAAAAAAAACACCAAACAAAAAACCAGAAGAGTAAAAGCAAATGAAACTAGTGATGATTTCACTGAATAGAAGACACTTATAAAAGTAAAGAGCGGAAAGAGCCTCTGCACATTCTGAAGTGGCTCCTTAATCAATTAAATGCTACTTTAAAAAAACTTCATTTCAAGCCATGAGAAAATAATAACCAACTCATACAATTTCATTAATTTACTATTAAATCGAATATCTTCAGAGCTATTAAAAGCCCTTCAGCAATTTCACCATTTTTTCGATGCTGAAAGTATGCCTTTGACATCAATACAGAGAAAACAGATGGATAAAGTAATTATAAAAAGAGCAGCATGACGCTATGAACCAGCTTGTCACAGTTTTACTAACAGACTAGATAACAGGCAGAAAAGTGGGTTGACAATTAACAAAGTTGTCATGTTGTGTCAAAGTGCTCCCACCTCCAAAAAAAACCCCAAACCTCTCCCCAGGAAGATACAGACAGACTGGGAAGGAAGGAGCAATGAAAGAGTAGGAGTAAGAACGCAGGACATTTAAAGATCAGAAAAATCCCTGAAGGAAAATACGAACTGTACATCCCAGAAATCAAAGAAAATCTGTGTTGAAAGGAAATGTGAATCAATGCAATCGATGAATCCCAAAGACTAATTTCTTCTCTTCTGGATATCTCCTGCTCTCAAGCTGCACACTTCTAAAGGTTATAGCCTTTGTTCAGGTCCAGGGGATCTAGGAAGGGGACAGGAAAATGAGAAGACAGAAAGAGGCCATCCACATGCAGCAGCAAAAAGGATTCATTAAACCTGGGAGAAGCCTACCTCGAGTCAGAACAGTCTTCCAGATTAAATGAAGGTGTGGAATGCATGCTAGTAGCAGTTGGAGCAGTCTTACTAGCAGACTAGAGTAGAAAATAGAAGGAAGACTGTGAAAGAAAAGGGCTGGTCCAAAGAGAAGCACATTTCTTCCTGAACTAGATGGTTTAATCTTTTCAAAACACATTTGTGAAATCAAGGCCCACAACAATTTGGCTTTTGGAAAAAAAAATATTATTAGAGCAGAATAATCATTAAATTCAAAATAATGGACATTTGTACAAAAGTAGAGTCATACAGTCAGCAGTGGACCAAAACTAGTAAAAATACTTCTTCAAAGTACCATCAGAGTAACATTTTATGATGACAAAACCGGTAGCTAAAAGACATGGTACAAAACAAGTGTTTAGTCCAGCAAGGAGAAGAGAAACTACATCAAGGGTAACAACTCTGAGAAACTCATATGCAGAGTAAGGCAAGCACAGAATTGTTAAACCCTGTGCTACATTAGCTGACCATCTTCACAATTATACAAACAAATCCCTTTAAGTTATTGCTTTTGGTATTTCTCTGAGGATCTGGCACATTGGGAAACAATTTTAGGAAGTGGAGTTTACAGGTGCATACAGCAGTTCTCTCTCCAGGTAGTCGTAACATTAAAATGCAGGCTTGTTCATGTACTCTTCCACTGTCTGGGGAAAAAAAAAAAAAAAGAAGAGTCAATTGATGCATTATGGAGCAGTACAGTAACACTCAAACCAAACCTCTTGTCCTCTTTGAAGACAGTGCAGTTTTGCATGGAATTAGATCAGATTAATTAAAACATGGAAATAATTCTGCTTTAAAAACCTTTTACAGTATTTTAGAATCTGATCTTCAGATCACGACATACCACAGTTGTGGCTAAACTCATCATATCTAGCTGGCCTTTCTACTTAGCTGGCTTAGTTTCATGTGCAAATGCCAGATCACTGTGAAAAACTATTTGACCCTAGCTAGTTCTACCAGCATGCTGTTTCCTTCAGTATCTTCCTTCACTACTTAAGAAGAAATTAAGTAAATCCATCATGTTTAAGTGCTTTTGCCATTCCTGGCTCAAGGGTATATTACAAGAGAATCCTGCAGAGTTCCAAATAAGGGTTACAATACACCTGTGTCCTGCAGAAAATCTACACAGGTGTTTCAGAATGAAAGTGAAGTTTGCCAGCACTTGCTCTTTCCAGTTTTAAATGTTAATAGTAGGTTATCTGTTTCCAATATGTTAGTGAAACATATTTTTGTGTATTTAGATATACGTATGTATACATAAAATATAATCATAGATTACGTTCTTATGTTATATAAATATCTTAGATACGTCTTAAACTATTTCTTAATATAATATCCAAGAAACCTTAGCAGTTAAACCGTGAGAGAGCGAGAGCGGTATATAAAGAGCCTTCAGGTGATTCCACAAGATGCAAGAGGGTTGAATTGAAAGCTTATGTAACTGCTATCTTAACTGCACTGTTGTACCTATTGAAACTGAACATAAGACACGTTTAGGTAATTAAGCATCAGAAGCGCTTAGCTGTATTTTCAGCTCCTGACAGAAGATGTAAGAAGACGAGGTATTTGTCTTTTGCCTTCCTCTGCCTTACCTCCTGCAACATGTCAGAGTCTTCTATGGCTTTCACTGCGGACCTCTTTGAAGTTTCTTGTACTTCTCCACCAATTATAAATTCATCAAGAATAAAATAAGCCTTTTCAAAATTAAAGATAATATCCAGCTCACACACCTGCCAGAACAAAACACCCCACATTTAAATCACTTTTACAGTACTAGAAGCACTACTGGGCCAAAAGTTGTTAAGATGATCAAACTTGTTCAACATATACACTCTTGTGGCAGTTAGGAGGATGAAGAACACTGCTTATTATGTAATATTGCAGCTTCTACCCATAATTGTCTTCATACAAATAGCCTAGACTTACAGCAAAGATATTCCGCTTATATTTTATATAATACACTACATTCATACCGGTTTTCAGAGAACCAAGCTGACTTCCTAGCCTACTAACCTTACAGTAGGTGTTATACAGCTCTTGTAATATGGGTTACATATGTTCCTGCACAGTTTCATAGAGCAAGACAAACTCCCTGTCCTAGTGACCTTACGGTCACCAACTGCTTTCTTGTTTCAAGGTGGTACAAACATGAGTCATGGCACAGTGATTTAAATAAGAGATGAATTAAGGTAGTGGGAACTGTTTCAAGAATATTCATAGAAAAGATGGGTCTCTTGTACTCTTTAAAGACTTACTGAAAAACTTATTTGACCTTCTTCAATTTTCTTTAAGAAAAACACCTACTTTTTCTTCTTTATATCCTTCATTGTTTCACAATATCATGAAACAAACAAAACCAGTGTATCTGAAGATGTCAGGAACGACAATTAAAGCACCATCACACAGGAGTTAAATAATTTTCCTCAAGTTTCCCCTCAAATTCTATTCCAAGACAAACATACAAAGCATGAAGTTTAACTGGGGCAGAGTGGTGGTGGTGGAAGAAAAGCAATCTTCTGATAGTTTTAGCACTATTTTATGAAATATACTAATAATGAGTTCACTCTGAATTGAGAGAGTCTACAAGGCAAACAGGGCGGATGGAAACACAAACTAAACCAGCTTCAGACAACTGTCAGACTGCCAGGAATGCAGTTCATAGGAGAAAGTGAAACTTACATTTCCAAAGTATCTGTCCAAAAGCTCTACATATCGGTGAACAACCTCTAGAGTCAGGAGTTCATTATCCTGGTCTTCTATTGCACAACAGAAGTACAAACTAGCATACCTAGGGAAAGAGGCAAAAACATGAGAGTGAATCCTCAGTGCTCTGCTCTGTCTGTTAGAAGTTACACAAATGACAGTTAATGTCTATCTGGTCTCTAAAATACTAATATACTTTTATTCTTGTGGTGTCCCAAGGAACACTTAAAAAGACAATTTAAACAAATTAGTTAGAAAAACAATCTCCACCCTTGGCAAAGTGGGATACATCCAACACTGGTCTTAATAAACCAAACAGTAAATCCGTAGTACTCACCTGCTGCAATAGCACCACAGTAAGTGGGGTTAATTAAACTGTAGAATGAGTTACTGCTCTTTATTAACAAAAATAAAGGCAAAAATAAAGGTGGAAGGCTACTGCCTATCGAATGACCGACAGTATTTTATATAAGGCATGAAACTGCTTAAACTAAACAATCTTCATAAAAAAGCAAAATTTTCTGTTTAAATCAACCCATGATGGGAGTAGCGATCTACACCAGTTCTCTGGTGCTGTGGCTGGAGGCTCAACCTGTCACATCATCTGGTCAGATGCTTACATCCATCACTTCACAGCAGGGAACTCTAATTTTTGCGAAACGGGAGATGCTGCTTAATTTGTAGTGCGCTATACCTTAAGGCTACTTTTGTTTGCTACAACTTTACAAGAATTAACAGGCAGTGAATGCTTACCATCCTATAGCTGGGGAACAGTGATTGCTTGGAAAAGGAAATGGGAATTAACACCTTCCAGAGCAACAAATATTTCAAAGACAAAAATATGACACAATGTTGAAATTGCCTCAGAACAGTTCCTGCAACCACCCAAAGAGCCTGAAAAAGCCCAGCACGTCTCAGCAGGCTACCTTGGGGAATTAGGAGCAGTGAAGCCTAAAGCCTTCTAACAGAATTTCAATCACTAATATTAGGTTAATCCCATTCTTCTCTTTTGACAGATTGTGTAAGTAGTCTGCACCCACAATTTACACTGTTGATTTATCCAGGGACACTGTGCTGTTACACACAGTTAGATTGCTGATGGCAGGCTCCTACTAGCTTAGTCTAGCACTTAGTGTTTTGTATGCTGTTTTTCTTAAAGTGAGCCTTTATTTTTCCTGTTCTAGCATATGTTATTTGTATGAATAGTAATTATATGTTCTCATAAAATTACTCACACCTTTTGTAAACAAGCTTGAGGTCTTTCCAGTCAACAAAACTACTTGTTTTTTGATTGCGAGACAAAATAATCTGAACAATTTCTCGAATGATCTTTTTCTTCTCTTTATCAGGTAGCGTCGTGTACCATTTCTGAAGCCTTAATTTCCCCTGCCGACTGAACAGCAGTATAAAGTGTATCTAGAGTAAACAAAGCAACATGGTTAACGCTGGGGCCATGGCCAGAGAAGAGCATTCCTCTGCCTGACACTGAAATCTGTGACATCTCAGTGAAGGCATCTCTGGCCCTGGCATGACGTTTGGCTGTGGCATCACTGCAGTCTGCGGGAGGCTGAGCATAGGAGCAGAGATCCCTCCCCTCTCCTGTGTCTTACCCTGGCAGCTCTCATCTCCCTGTAGGACCTCTCCCCTCAGCATCCCCTCTGCATCCTCTTCCACCCATCCTCCCTTACCTTGTGCAAACAGCTGCTTTGCTTCCTATTCTGCCACTTCCCTGGGGAACAGGAGGAGCATCACCACTTTGCAGTGGTGAGAAGAGGGTCCCCACCCCTCCTCCAGCAAGATTAGATACCTTAGTGAAGGGAATAAAGACTTATATTCCACAGGGCTAGGGAGATCAAGGACGCAGTGCGGCACAAGACTAGAAATATGAATGCTTAGATATTGTTGTGGGTTCCGCTATAGCAGTCATTTTTCTCCTTCTTAGTAGCTGGTGCAGTGCTGCGTTTTCAACTTTAGCCTGGGAACAACACTGATAACACTGATGTTTTTAGTTGTTGCTAAGTAATGTTTACTCCGATCAAGGACTTTCTCAGTCTCATGCTCTGCCAGGGACGAGAGGAAGCCAGGAGGAAACAGAGACAGGACACCTGACCCAAACTAGCCAAAGGGGTATTCCATACCACAGCACGTCATGCCCAGTATATAAACTGCGGGGAGTTACCCGGAAGGCCCAGATCACTGCTCGGGTTGGGCTGGGTATCGGTCGGCGGGTGGTGAGCAATTGTATCCTCTCCCCTTGTTATTTCCCTCATCGTTATTATTATTGGTGGTAGCAGTAGTGGTTTTTTATTACACCTTAGTCACTGGACTGCTCTTATCTCAACCCATGAGACTTAGATTCTTTCGATTCTCCTCCCCATTCCTCTGGGAGCAGGGGGGAGAAAAAGGGGAGGAGTGAGTGAGCGGCTGCGTGGTTCTGAGTTACTGGCTGGGCTTAAGTATGGCAGTTAGTAATCATAATCACTTACAATCTGGTATTGTACTATTTCAGGTCACAAACAAAGCAGACCGTTCCTAGAAGAGGCTATAAGAAGCAGAAGAAACCAACTACTTTGGAAAGATAGATTGACTAGTTTTACTGAAGAAATTACCACAATACAAATACTTTTATTAGCAGATTAAAATAACTGACCATACTAAGTCTTTAAGCAGTATGGTAAACCATCTACCCACAGCATGAAAATGGCTTTAAGAATGCAGGAAATCTTTGAGGATGATATCATGACATCCATCTCAACAGGACATCCTCTATTAAATGGAAAAAAACCCACAACCTAGCAGAGATAGAGATGCTTCCAATGGCTGCAGACACTGTGAACTGCCCTGCTCTTGACAGGCATCCCCATCATTTTTTCACCAGTACCAATGCTTGGAGAGGCCATGGACTTGCAGGAAGGATGTCCAACTGCAGTCACAGCCATGTGCATGACAACAGGCACACTGCCACTTGCCCATGCAGAGACAAGGCTTCCCCTGCTGGTGGGAGGACCAGGAAGCAGCATAGGAGCCTTGTTTTCCTCACTTGCTTCTAATCCTTGCAACTGCCCAACAGAAGAGCTGGCAGGTCCCTTGCCACATCCCCATTAGCCTAGCCTTACCCTTCCCTATAGCTTCTCAATGTACATCCTACTCTCTTCTCCCTCTTGTTTTCTATTCTATGTTATTCCTGTACCTATACTTCCCTATCACTCCATCTCCCCAGTGAGGACCAAAGTTAATGTTCACAACTACTATTAAGATCACAATGCAGATTTCTGTACAAAGAGAATCATTCTAGGCTCTGGTGAAGTCCAAGCAGAGAAATATATCAGAGAAGCTTTATGTAAAAGAAAGAAAGGACGGGGGGGGGGGGGGGGGGGGAAGCTACTGGATTTTAAATAAAGCATTCATTCATAATTCAGAACAATTCTCTAGCTATTACGTCGCATAGTTATTGAGTAATCCAGAGATAAGAGTTCTGACTATACTGAGAAAGACTTCAAACATGGATGATTTCGGGGTGGACTGTTTTATTCATATGTGCCTGTGGCAGGATCTACTGCTGGAAATATGGCTCTCACTATCATTAGTCTAATGTGCTTGATAAAATTACAAGGATTTTGTGTTGAGTCCTGTAATACACTCCAGATGAGCTTGCTAAATAAAAACAATTATGATGCTGGCAGTACACATGGCCTGATTACAGTGAAGATCAAAGCACCATGTTCTTGCCTTTCTCCGTTCATATTACCAGCTGGGTTTTGACATGATAATGTTCCAGCTGTCAGATACCCTCTCCCAGCAGATGAAGGGACAGTACTTACTGTACACACACTTGTCCACTAAGACAAGCTGGATGAATGAAAGACTCAATTTTCTTGATGCACAGCACATTAACTCCAAAGCCTTTGTAAAGATAAGTGCATTTCAAAAAGCAGTGTAGGTTCTGCAGATAAGAGCAGCAGCTCAGCAGGTGTCCATTTAAAAGCAATCAGGCACAGGTAACAGCTATTTGATAAACAAATTCCTAAAAATATGGTGAATCAGATAGGAGAGGATGATCAGATTCAATTGAAAACGCAGGGAATTACTCAATGAATCCCTATCAAAAGCTGACAGCATGTTCAGCATAACAAGATCATGCTGTTTGAGACATCCTTAGGAGGAAATATATTTGCCTGCAGTGCTTCTATAGGAAAGATAATAAAAGGATATTCGAGTTTAGGTTCAGGTTTTGTACCCAACAGACCTTAAATCTGAGTGCCTGCAAATAGTATCTCCAGGAGAACAACCTTATGCCTCTAAAAGGTTAAAACCCACAAGCCAAAGAATTACTGTGAATATGACCACCATTTTCTGCTGATTAGTTTACTTCAGGATGTTATGCTTCACCCATAGGAAACTGAGAGGCCTTCCTTTTGAAATTGCTTTGAAAACTACACTGTTTCTTATAAAGATTCAGTTGATGTTTCACCACCACTTTCATGAGCAGAGGCAACATTCCTTGCAATCAAAAAATATCCATTAATGCTCTTAAACACATCAAGACTCATATACAAGCTTAAAAAATCCTATCTTTTGGATCTCCCATCCCACAATATTTCATATGCAGAATATAACTGCATAACTCGTAAGGCAATTTTACTATTATTGAAATATATACAGCTAGAAAATAGATAAAAGCCTCTTCTATAGTTCATTTCTAATTTCACTGTCTGCAACAAAATAGTGTACCCTCAAGCCTAGGTATGTATTACTGCCCAGTTGAGAGCATCTGTAACAAACAAACATCTTAGAAAGTTACAGATACTTAAAAAATATTGTGGGTTTCTTTTTCCTCTTTTGACTTTTCTTCCTTTTCTGATTTCTAAAGTCCACTCAATCCGGGGAACTCTCTAAGAAGGTAAAGAATATTACCTTCTCAAGAGCTTAAATGGCTTAATTCCTGTAAGTAGTAAGCATCCAACTGCTACATATGTTGTTTCATTCAGTTCAGCTCTGCTCTGCCCAGCCACACTGACATGATACAACACAGTCCTCACGCTCATAGCTCTGTTCATTACAGCTCACTGGAAAAATTTTGGTGCATCAATAAACCTGGAAACACTGAAGTGCTGCACAAACACAAATGTAACAGCTCATCTGTTCCTTGCTCCTTGACTGTGAAAACATTTGATTTCCTATATTGCTAATGACAAGATGGACGTTGACTAAGGAATTTTGGGCTGGTTTTCAGCAGCCAAAATACAAATAGAGGTAGATTACCCCAAAATGTTTTACTTATCTTTAAAAATTCTAATTTCAGAGGCAAACAAAGGTAAATTACTTGCTTCAAGCAAAACACCTTTGAAGCAGGGTGCTTGGTTTCCTTTCCTATCATTCTAGGGTGCTGGCCGTGACTAACAATCACCAGACCCAGGGCCGATGCCAGAGGGAATTTTTAGGTCCAAGCCTGAGTGGGTCGGGATGAGGAGTGCAGTTCCTATGAAAAGCATCAGCTGTCTTCACATGCAGAGTCTGTGGAGGCAAGCTTTGGTCTAGGAGCTGAGTGTGATTTTATTAGCTTGTTTTACTGAATCAGACCCAACCACCCACAGCACTGTGCAAAATGATCCCCATAAACATCTGCAAGTAGCCTAAATGACTGCATTTTCTATTTGTAGGCCACTATTTTCTAGTTGGAAGAATAGGGATTTTTAAAAACCAAGCATTTAAACCAGATTACTAAACCTGAACTCTGTTCCCTTCTCATGCATCTCTGAATCAATTATAGCTGTAAAATATACAACAGGTTGGAAAGTTATGGGGCCTTCTGCTTTGTAGAGATGAACAAAACTGTACCAGGATAACAAACAACACCTTCAGTTTCAGGGCTACAAAACATTCATAGGTAGATATGGACATGAAATAATTTAACAGTAAATTGAACAGACATTGAAAATGCAAAATAGAGGAGGTTTACATGTTCACAAACAGCAAATGTAAGAGAAATATGCAAAACTAACAAACTGATTTTTTTTCCCCCACCTTCCTTGGGAGACCTCTCCCTCCTTTTGCTAATGGGCTGTCATAATCTGATACGCAGCTCACCCAATCTTGTCTCCTGGACTGTAGCCTGCCAAGACTGGAGGTCCCCTTCGGTGCAGCCTTTCCCAGTATTTGGTCATTTCACACTCCAAATGTTTGATCAAACACTTCACAGTTGGTTCACTGTTTTTAAACTCAGACCATTTGTTGCTTTTACAAATGTTTTAAAAGTTAACCTAATCTGTACTGCAACGTTTAGTACAACTGACTAAAGGGCTCCAGACTATATTCTATTACATATAGGACAAACCACCTGTAGGGATAACAAATAAAGATGACTACACATGAAAACAAAGTGGCTTTCCTGACTCCCAGGGTCATTTCTTCAGTTTACTGTCCAATGACATAAACATGTAAAAGATGGCATGCTTATTCCTGCAAGGTGAACTCCAGGGGTCAATGCAGCAAGGCTCCAATTCACCCCACTTTGAGAACTTGTGCTAGAAATGCTTTTCCTCCTCGCATCCTTCAACCTGCATTAACATTTGCTGACTGGTTTCAAACCTGTTCTGTGGCATCTGGTTGCTCCAGGTCCTTTTGTGGGAGAGGATGGGGAAATAGTAAGTCCCCAAGGAGCCTAAGGGGAGGGAAGGCAGAAGAGGAGATGGCAGCTGGAAGACCGAAAAGCAAACATCCTTCTCTTTCTTGGGTGTTTGGTTTGGGCAAGAATTTGTTCAGCTAGGTAGCTCTGTCACTCCAGCAACACTGGGCGTAGACTCTGCCTCAGCTGTAACCTTTCCAAATTCAGTTAAGAGCCCTCCCAAAACAAAGCCACCTTTATAAAACAGAAAGATTCCTGAAACTCACAAGTTAACTAAAATTTGCAAATCAGGAATAACTATTCTAAAACTGTCAGCCTGGCAGAACTTAGAAACTCTTACATTTTCCTTAAAAACTTCCAGTTTAAGCCTGCCACTGCCAGTAGGGCAGCAGGCAATATATGACATACTAATAAAGAAAAACTCACGGACCACATAAAAAGGAAAGTGAGATGAATAAAGCCACACCTTTGGCTGCTGACATGGCAACAGCTGCTAACAGGGGCCTGGGGAAAACCAGACTGACTGGCTGTACCTGGTGGAGAGGAAGCAACTTTTTAATCATCAAGTTCTCTTTTACCTTATTCTGACTCTCTTGGAGTCTGCTTGACCTTCTGGCACTGTTTTAGTCTACCAAAGTTCATATTCTGTTTATCTTTTATTATTTTTCCTTCTTTTCTCCAATATGAAAGAATATTTCCCAACACAGCTGTCCAGAAATTATTAGTATTTTTTTCACACCGCATCTGAAAATGAATAAATCTTACTTTCATTAAACTGTTTCTTTTAATAAAAGTATGAACATCCAAAGTATTCCAGCCGTTAGCTGGTTTGTTTGGGTTTTTTTCTCCAAAACATTCAAAGAATAAAAAATTCCTTTTAGTTTTTTATTTGTTTAGTTGTTTTTAGTTTTTTTTTTTTAGGGAAGCAAACACTAATTTTTCCCTGAAAAAAAATGAATAGCTGTACTGTGAACACACAGATGGTTTGCAATGCCAGGCATTTAGAGTGAAATGAGAAAAACAGACAGCTATTGCATTAACAATCTAGCCACATCAGGAAGAGACAGAATAAGAGCACATTGAAGTACAGGTATTTCAGTATTTTGCTGCTGCACCAAGTCCCCATCTGGCTACTGACCTTTCATACACACACTCGAGGGTTTTAATGTAATTATGTAAAATCCAAACCAGGCTACTTCCTTACTTATTTACTCTACTAAAAACTTTTATTTACAGCAGTGCAGAAGCTGACAGATGTTTGCTAAATACTTCAGAATCTCTGTTTTAAAACACTTATTTAGTCAGCATAACGCAAGCAAATAAGAAAAAGTGAAAAAACAGCAACACAAAAATACCATAGTAGCATATTATAGCATAGTAGCTACTAGGCAGCACAGCAGCTGCCTAACTGGGACAGAATTCTCTCCCGCTTAATCTCCATTAGGAACATTTCTGAACAATTTCCCCTAAACAATACATCCAAAGTCCATGCAATAAAAGCTGTGCCAGATCATTACAGGCACACGTGACTACAGTTACACATTGATTTCATGCTTTTCATGATACAAAAGTTACTTTTTTCTTTTTACTTAAGATTTTAAATTGACCAGCATACTAGCATTTAAAGGATATTTACACCATATAGTATTGATCCAAACAACAACCTCATTGATAGCCTCACTTTAATTAAATAAAATTATAATCAAAACAGTATAGCTGAGCCAAAAACATCTTGAAGCTCCCCACTTCTGATTCCTACCTAAGGGTCAGAAAACAAAGCTCAAGGAAGCCGTAAGTGCACCACAAGCTCCCTCCAGCTCTGCTCCTGCTTATCACTGCCTACAGCAGGTCTACTCCTCCCACCCTTGGCTCATTTCTCGTAAACAGGAAGCATTCCTTCAATATCCTCCTCCCTACAGTACAGGCATGCTTGTGCCTTCTCCTCTGGGGCTGCTGGACATCCCACCAACAGCTAAGCCTAGTTTCCAGCACCTTTCCAGAGAGGAGAGACAGCACAGCTTTGCAAGATAGCTCCTAAGATGTAGATGTAGGCAATGCTGTCCTGTTTTTACAGAGGATAATTATTCTCAGTTTTCTTAAATCACTGCTTTTTTATTCCTGCATGTGGAATTACTCGTGTTTCTAGCCAATAAGCAAGAACAGATCCAGGCAGAGAGTTTGTGTAAAACCTGCTTCAATCCCCACCATTTGAGAGCAAGCTAGTGACCACACTACAGCTGTGTGAACCAGAGAAACAGCACTCGCACCTTCAGTCTCAGCTCCAAGGACAGACAGTTGCAGGGATGCTAGCTGGCTGACCTTACAGAAAGCAGCACCGTTTGAAGACACTCTGAACAATTATTAACTAGGTGATCACATCCCTTCTGCCTCCTCGGCTGGGCTCTCAGAGTTGTTTTTATTTGTTTATACATTTTTGGGAGGCAATGGAAATCTTCATTAGGTTACTGTAAGGAGGAGGAGACCAGGGGAGATGCTGAACAACACGCCGAGAGCTACCCCTAATTGACTATAGCCCCAGTGTATTTAAAAGTCACAAGAAGCCATTTTCCCAGTCTGTTCCTTGAACACCTGATGAAGAAACAGAGCCAAAATCTAGGCCAATGGACTCTGATAAAAGGTGCAGCCTCTTTTAGTCTCCTTTCCAGTTTATCTCATCAGCAAAGCCCTGCTCTGTGAAGGTCCTGCAGTGCCTTTCCCTTGCCTTTGAGCTTTCAAAGAGCAAAGTTAAAAAGCTTTGCTCTGGGACAGGGTGGGTACACCAGAAGGTGATGAGTTTCCAGGCTCTCTCAGCCAGCTGACAGATAGTGCTTCAGCCCGGGGACTCCTGTGCCTGGTGGACCAGGAACACTGCAGGTCTGCAGCAGCCTCACAACCATTCCTCCGGTTCCCAGCGAAGATGCTCACAGAAAACCTGAGCTCCAGAAGGACACAGATTCACATGAGTTAGGACCACATTTGTGAATGACTCTGAAAGAGCACAGAAGTGATTTTTTGGAAACACTGAACAATTTCATTTAGTCATTTTCAATAGAGAAATTATCAATTTTCCCTTTTAAAATGTCATTTTTTCATTAAGGTAAAAAACCATCATGGATTTAATAATCTAAGCATAAAAGAAGCAACCACTGTTTACAGAAGGAAAGGCCAGAGCACAGTACCTCACAAAACGCTTTATGCTGGCCCAGAATTTAGCCTCCAGAATGAAAAAGTGAAGCAAAAATTAATTCTGCTGTTCATTCATCCAGGTCTTCTCATGAGACTTGGAAAGGAAATGCCTGAGATACCGTCCCTTCCCCATTCCCATTTCCCAAGCCCAGTGGCTGTTGAGCTGGGAGACTCATAGACTGGTTTGGGCTGGAAGGGACCTTAAAGCTCATCTAGTTCCAACCCCACTGCCATGGGCAGAGATACTTTCCACTAGACCAGGTTGCTCCGAGCCCCATCCAACCTGGCCTTGAACACTTCCAGGGATGGGGCAGCCACAGCTTCTCTGGGAAAAGTGTTTCACCATCCCACAGCTTTTCTAGAGCTCAGAGCAGACAGACAGACACTCACCCAACACTTCACATGTTCTCCTTCCAGCATGCAGTGTTGCGAGGCATAGCAGATTTATATAGTTCCCAACTTAGTAAATTTTTCCACTTTCTCCAAACAAAAATGATTCCATTTCTCATTCCTTGGTGTTTTGTGTCCATCACTCACCTCAGGGGACTAAGCAGAGGGTGATGACCACACAAGAATTCCTGCAGTGGTTTTAATGAGCCATCAAGAACTCAAGTGTCTGAGCAAAAATACCTTCAAGTTTCAATTTCAGGCAGCAAGGCAAGAGCAGGCATTTACTGGCTGGTGAAGAGGGATTTTAATGCCCTCTGTTCTCAAGTCTGAATAGAGGATAGAAGATGGACATCCTACACAAATTCAGCAGGTCGGAGAAGGAAAAGAGACTGGCCAGAAAGGCCAGGCTGGTCCAGAAAGACATGCCTGGCCAGAAAGGCATGTCAAGCTTGCCTTCAAACACACAAATGTAAAGTTTATTTTCCCATCCTACCCCAGTGACTCTGCATGCTACATTCCTACTCACAAATGAAATACCATTTGTACATGACTGGATCTTGCAACTCTAAACTGCAACATCTGCAAAAATGCAAAGGGCTGCTCAAGAAAGCATACACCCAAAGCAGCCAAGTAAATGCAGATGACAGCCTGTAAGAATAAGACAGTAGGGAAATGAATGCGCAGGGATGGTAATTAGTAGCTGTGTGCATGTGATACAAAAAGAATTCTTTTTACAGGAGCAGTATGGTTTTAATTTAGACATCACTAGAAACACTACAACTGGCTCACATAAATGCTTGATGTATTGCCAAAGCATAAATCTTGTAAGTACTTCAGGGAGGAGCAGCTCTACCTGTCCTCCCTGAACCATCAGTTTCCTCAGTACTTTCATCATTCTGTCCCTTTGCTTTTCTTGCACATAATTGATGCTTTCAGAAGGCAGAAGCTCTATGGGATGGTTTATAAAGCACAGGATTTTGAAATGATGAAAGATACAGAAAAGCAGCAAGCACTTTACATGGTCCACAGACCTGGTAACATGTTTTTCGCCTCCTCATAGCTGCCCATTAACCTTCCATCCCTCTTCCTGGCTTTTTACCATGGCTTTCTCCAAAGCCCTCCGGGCACTCCACGTCCTAGTAACTCCTGGCTCTGAGACATGCCTACAATTTCTTTATTTGCGAGTGAAAATAAATTAAAAGATCACCTAAGCAAATAAGCAGATGATCTATCATAACATTTCTTTTGCTTTCCGGAAATGAGCTTATTACCCAGGGACAGCGAAGTGTGCATCGCAATTACTGCATAGCCAGCCAGCCCAGAGTGCTCTCTAGCGTAACAGTGACAGTCTGTAATGACAGCGAGTGCTTTTACCTCTACTTAAAGCCATATAAAACTGGAAGAGGACCACATCAACAGTCAGAGATTACAGACTTCCCAAGAAGAACCCTAGAAAACATTTTTCCTGGCAAATCCCACAAAATGCTATTCAAAAGTCCAGCTGAATGACAGAGTAACTGAATACCGGATTATGGATCACCCCCTGAGCAGCAGTCTGAACTGAGGAGCTTCCAGAAGGGGACAGCATATGCAACATGGCATGTGTAAGATCATTCTGGTAGTCCTGTCTCCAGGAATCACAGGGTTAAGGATTCACAGCCAGAAACTGGATCCAGAGAATGCACTTGTGGACCCATCCTCTATGAACTTCCTTAAGTGTTAGGACACCTACAGCACCCTTTTGTTTTCTTTACACTTAGTGCCTAAAAATTTCGAAGGATGTACCCTAATACTTCCTGTAGCAGCCATTCTTTAAAGCGTTAATGATTTCATGCATTTCTATCACTTCCCCTGTAGTCATCTCTTTCCAAGCTTAAAAGTCTGTCTACTCAGGATCTCCTAAAAAGGATGCCATTCCATTACCATTACCTACTCACACACTAATAATTCACCACAAGATAAATAAACAAAGAAATACACGTGGACTTTTTTCTTTCCCCCAATGTAGAACAATACCTCAAACAACACGAATTGTTTATTTGCAATTATTTCTCCTTCCCTCATCTATTCTAATCTGCTGCCCTTCTTGTATTTCAGAGGTAAATGCCTAGAGGCAAAGACCGTCTTTGCTAGGTCAATACACAGCTGTATCACGGAGTGGAAAAAAAAGAGTCATTCTTCAAACTGTGGATAGTAAATTCTGTGCAGCACTGAAAACACCTTCTGCAGACCTGTGTCTATTTTAACAATTAAGGTCATTGAATATACATTCAGAATAGCTGAGAGTCCATTGCCAAACACCAGGCAGGTGTCAGCAGCTTCAGTAATATTTCCATCCAAGCTTCTAGATCAGTGACTGGTATCAAATGCCTTGCTAAACGGAAACAGTGCTTGCCAACTCCTTTTTTAGTCAGGCCAAGTCCATTTTCAGAGCCCCTGTGCTCCATGGGATTCTTTTGATCTTCTTCCAGGGTTTCAGATCATGCCCACAAGTACTAATTTTTCTCATTGTGCTGATGAGCAGCACAGGATGGAGGGAAGCAGGCCCTTTACTATGCAGGCACCAGTTTTGCACTCAAAAAGCTACGCAAGCAGAGCTATGTACCGTCATGAAAGTAATACTGATAACAGTGAGGTGGCAGTAGGATCAAGGTGTTGCAACACTTAGAGGCATGAAAGGCTACAGCAACACGTATCCTTGGAGAAACTAATCATTTTCTCCTCTGTGCTCTCTCCCTGCTCTTCGACTCTGTTGAGACAGCGATTCTTTACGACACGTTTCTCTACGGCACCCATATATGTCAGGGAGCAGAACTCAGTCTCTTTACTATAAAGTCTTTTTTTAAACATGTCACAAAAGTAGCAGCCAGGCAGAAGAGCCTGACTTTCTCAGCAGGATGTAAAGTTAGCTTTGCTTAATGGACTCTTTCCCGAAACTTCCCTGGAAATCTGCAACGCAGAAAACAATTGAAAAAACCTTTCTGCTAAGACACAGTACCATTTGCACAAGTACCTTCCACTCAGACTTCAAAACATAGAAAAAAGGTGGCAAGCACAACTATGTCATTCCAAACTGGAGGAACCTATCTATGGAGAGTTTAAATGACTTGTTGAAAGTTCCTCACTTGTGAGCCTGAATAAGGCTTATTCTTGGTTTGTAACCTAGTAACCCTTGTTTCTTGACATGTAGCCCAGCGTAACAAGCCCTTCATGGAGACTGGATGACAGACGGAAGAATTTTAAGCAAAAGAGTAGCCTGACAAAAGCACCCTTTCATCAGCACTGGTTCTACAACAGAAGGGGGTAAGGCTGGCAGCACTAGTTAATGGAATAACACCAGCGAGGGTTTGTACTATGACCTCAGAAAAGGACAAAAAAACAATTATTAATTGTAAGAATGCACACTCGCCTTTTAAAATTATAACAATCAATACAGCAGACAGTCTCCAAATTGTCAATAAGCAGCAATATTGTAAGCAGCGCTCCCCTGGGACCGCTGTGAGTGCTTTGAAAACCGGCATTTGTGAAGTGCATGCATCAGGGAGAGTTCTGAGATCAGCTTCCCTGAAATCAGCTCCTATATTTACTGACCTTCAAGAGCAAAATAGGAACTCCAGTTGTTTACATAAGCTTTACCTGAGGGAAGTGGATATGTAGGGCTGTCTCAGGGTGTAACTAAAAAGGTTATATCTACATAGGGACTTAGGGTGTGTGGAGACTGCGTTGCCATCTGTAAATTCATTACTGTGCATACTTTACTTGCAAATGTAATGACAGGTACACCTTTCTAAATACACTAAACTAACACATATTTAGCATTCTGGCTAAATATGAAACTGAAAAGAAACAACTTAGCTCTGCCTTTGAGGATAGAGAGAAACAACGAAACTTGGCCTCCGATGAAGGAGTTGAGAGACTTCTGTTCAGCTGCACTGCCAGTAACTGGTGCTTCAGATGCACACACAGACAAACTGTCCAAGACAGCAGCTCGGGGCATGCCTGCGGAACCTGCCCCAAGTCTGAATTATCAAGCAGCAAGATGGTTTCTCAATGAAGAGGCATCACTGACCATCTTACTGCTTGAGAGCCCACAGTCCTCCTTGGGGAAAATCTAGCCATTATTCTGAGGATATTGGTCAACACACTTAACAAAAGAGAATAACCACGGCAACCTTTTCTGATCCCAGCACGGCAACCTTTTCTGATCCCAGCAAACCACCACGAAGCACAGCACTGGAGAGCCAAACGGCCTTCTTCCCAGGATCCTGCCTGTCAGCCCTTCAACCTGAAGGGCTGCTGCCCCCTCTCAAGCTAAAACAAGCTGCTGCTGCCACCTCTGCCCCACCACAGAGCTGGGTCGCACACGTAGACTGACTGCCAATAGGCAACATACAAGGAAGAGAACCAGACCCATATGCTCTCTCACGGATGCATTAATTGATGGAAAAGTAGAACTAAGTTCTTACAACCCCCATGAGACCAGGCAGTTGAGCACAGGCACCCGAGCGGGAGGCGAAGCTGCCGCCCAAGCTCTCCACTTACCCGGCACCAGGGAATACACGTGGGGAAAAGCTCTTCCCAATGCTCCCGTTACAAGAAAACCCACTGCCCAACACTGCTCTGTTTTGACCCCAGAGCCAGCCAACAGACACAGATCCCTAAGAAACCACATTCGATCCTTCTCCAGGCACCGGAGCCGACTTGAACCTCACCTCCTCAAGTTACAGGAAGACTTTATAAAACCTCTCTCTGTAACAGCCTTGTTTTCCTGGTTGGCTATGAAATGCTGTCGGCATGACCCGAGCTCACCCCAACGGTCAGAAGACAGAAAAGAATATAACTTTCATTTCCTCAAAACAGGTGCAAACCTTGTTCCAAACCTGCTCGGAAATGGCACTTCTGCTTCTCGGAGCAGCCGGCACAGCCCTAGCAGGCAGGCTGGCATACGCCTTCTAAAGAACACCTTTTACCTCTACTTAAAGCCAACTCGGATTACTCCAGTGGAACGATTATCCAAGAAAACCCAAGTTTCTTTCTCCCAAACACAAACGAGCCGCTGCCGCACCATTCCGGGACCGGCCCTCTCCGCAGGCACGCCAGGACAGGGCACCCGGGTGGCAGAGCGGCTCCACGTTCGAGCCCACCTCCGCGGGGACTTTGCTTTCCCGGGCAGCGCGCAAACATTTCTGTTTGCTTTCGGCTCTCGGGAAAGCAACGTCCAGGCCGGCCCCGCCGAGGGTCCCCGCCGGCCAAGCACCGGGTCTCGGCTCCGGGCGGAGCAACCCGGTCCCCGCGGGTCTGAGGGGCTCGGGGGCAGCTCCCCTCCGCCCTGCCTCCAGCCCGCCCCGCCGGGGAAGCCCAGAGAACGCGCCCGTCGAGGGGGGCTCCGCCGCCGGCCCGGCCGCGGCACCGTGGGGCGGAAAGCGGTTGCGGCGGGGCAGGGGCAGCCCCGGCACACTTACCATGGCGTGGCGGCGGCGGGCTCGGAGCCGGCCCGGCCGGGCTGGCTGCCGGCCGCCTCCCTCCTGCCCTCCTCCCTCCCCGCCCCGCGCCAGGTGAGGCCCGGGCCGCATCGCGCCTTCCCACAATGCCCCGAAAGGGCACTCCCCGGGCGCCTCCCCCGCCGCCGGGCAGGGGCGCCCCGCGGGCACCGCCGTCGGGTGGGAGAGAGGGGCCGTGGGAGGGAGCGGGCCGGCCGCGCCGCCCGCGGGCACGGGGAGCGGAACGGGGCCCGGCGGCGCAGGGCTGTCCCCGGGACAGCTCCTCACCCACCGCTCGTCATGGACGCGAGGGTGCTGATGACAGGCAGGGGCTGCAGAGACCCTGTCCGCACACGGGGTGACCCAGACCCTGCGCAGGCATTAACCGCTCAAAAGGTGCGCTTCTCACCACAGTGAAATCGAGTTTAACAAAAACGCAGTTCATGTCCTCCATCGGCTCTAGTGGCTCCCCTTCAAAGCATTCATACCCTGAAGACACTGTAGTAGAATAACCGGCACGACTGCTCTGCAGCCCATCTCTATCAAAATGAAACTCAGATAGTTTAAATATCTTAAATAGCTGGGCTTCCTAACCTGTGCTTTTTGACAGAGCTGGAGGAGAGAGCAAAACAGGAGCAGCTCTGCCGGTAGATCAGCAGCAACCCCTGTAACCTCTGGCAGGGATTTGCTGATAAGCAGCTGCTGCCAAAAAATGTGTAACATCCACAGACTCAGCACTTGAATCAAAAGCTCTAAATCCAGGCCTAAGGCTTCTCAAGCTCTTACCAGGAATCTGATCCAGATGCAAACCACCATATGAGCATAACATGAGAAGACTTAGGACATTCAAGTCCCATGTTTGTAGTCTAAAGGAGATACATTCCCCAGTGCATGGCGTGCATCTAGCCCCAAGCACGGTGTGTCTGGATGCAGGATATGGTTCCCATTTGCTCCAGGCAGATTGGCACCCTGCTCTTGTGTGATGCACCTGAGTCATCTGTGAGAAAGGGAAATCCAAAGAAGCTGAGGGACTCCAGGGGACACTATGGTGTCAATGGCTGACACCAGTGGAACCCTTCTTAAGCCTCTGGCTTCAGCGAAGGGGGAAAGGTCCCTTGGTCAAAAGCAATTGTTTGTGCACAGTTGAGAGGGCAGATGGACTGAAATCCACTCCCAGTTAGAAATGCTTGTTTACAAGAGCAGAGAGCATGTGTAGGGTGTGCTCCTTTAACAGTGTGAAGGTAACTTATAGGTTTCCCTAAGCATGCATGACCCTGCTCCTCTGCCCTCCGTAAGCTTTGATTTGTAGAATCACAGGATGGTTTGGGTTGGAAGGGACCTCAAAGATCATCTAGTTCCATCCTTCCTGCCATTGGCAGGTACACCTTCCACTAGACCAGGCTGCTCAAAGCCCTGTCCAGTCTGGCCTTGAACACTGCCAGGGACGGGGCAGCCGCAACTTCTCTGGGCTACCTGTTCCAATGCCTCAGCACCCTCACAGTGAAGAATTTGGTCTATATAGACATGCTAGCAGTTCACAGAGTTTGCTCAGTTCTGTTTTCTGCAAGTTCCAACCCTATCCTGCCAAGCAGCACAACAGATATGCCAGCTGCTAAGTGCTCTGGTTTCACTTCTGGAGTGCACAACAGAAGTACAAGTCCCAGCTGCTTACAGATCTTCACCCATACTTCATCTTCTTATTTCTCTATGGCCTGTCACTTCCTGAGTACATATCCTGGGCCCATAAAGCAGCACTAGCTGCAGACCACATCAAGATTGTGCAGCACACACTACACCATACTGCCAGACAGCACTGGCCTCACTGGTTTTGCTGGGGCACTATCTCGCCTTCAGTAAGCCTGTCAAATACATGCTTACTGCTATCAGCATCTGTTAGACTGAAACCTTTCCCTAGAGTCTCTGAAAGACAGCTGAACCAGTAAACAGGCCACGCAAAGTGCCACAGTACTCATGGTGCCTTCCCAGGAGGTAAACATTCCCACACAACCACAGCCATGCTCTTGCCCCTTGCAGCCCCCTGCTCTGCCTGTTGTGGCCTATGCGGAACAGAGAACAACAGAGAGCTGTCTCTGCATCTAAACCCCAAATGTTCCTCACTGTTGGTGAATGGGGAGAGTCCACAGATGCCACTGCACAAGCCACGTCTTTGTGAACACTTGGAACTGGATTTGCCTAACATGCAAGAATGTGGACGTCACAATGCAGTTGTACTACAGACGAGGGGTATCAAAATATTCATCTCCAAAATTAATTCGAAATTAAGGGATGAACATTCCCCTCACCCTTTCCCCCTCAAAAAACCCAAGTTTCATGAAAACACCTCCGTTCAGCCTACATTTTACCTGTGTAATTTACTTTGGTGATGGACAGTAATATCTTTTTGCTTAACAACCACTTCTCTGTAATCTTACTTTTCTATGCAAAGTAATTAGGCCCATGAACCCGAGAGAAATAGCCTGCCGCTTTTGTGTTTTTGCAAGTACATCAGAAAAAAAGCAGCAGCAGCAGCAAACACATAATGCATACAGTGCACATTAACAGCAGTGGCCAACATCAACCCACCATGGCCAACCTTGCAGGTTAGCAGAGAGAATTTTGCTGCCCTACAGAAACAAGGCTGCAGATACAGGAACATGCCTAAATTAGATGTTTTCCATGCGGAAAGCCAGGCTATACTTAATCACTGGCTAACTAGCAGTGGTAAGGAGCTGGAATTCTCCCCTCCCTGTCTCTCCACCACTAGCACCAAGTGCCTGCATAATGTTGTGATAAAGAAGATAGCTCAAACTCCCCAGGTAGGAACTACTGATGGTTATCAGTGTCACATAGCAATGGGAGCAGGGGGAGGCAGCTGTGGCACACAATTGTTGTACCAGGTGAACTGGTGGGGTGATCTTATGCCAGAAGAATGTCGGGTCCTTAGGCCCAATTAATGTGAACAGAAAAGCTTGCAAAGAAAGGCAAATTTATTTATCTAACTCAAATGGGCTGCAAAAAGGCTTTAAGACACTTCTCATATGGCTTCTGCCCCTGCCTGGAGGAAAATGCTCATACTCCTTTCATAAGGGCCCTTTGAAAAGGTTTTCAAGTGAGGCAAGCAGCTTTTTAGTGCTACTATGTATTGCATCCTCTTGCTTGTCAGCCCGTCGCATTCAGAAGTACAAAATGTTCACAACAGTTACAGCGAGCCTTGTGTGCCTAAAGCTGCTGTAAGAGCTTCTCTAGCTCCTAGGTGTAGGTTTCAGTGAGTTTGGACATGATTTATTTGAAAGGAAGTAATTGCTAAAATGTCAGATGCCTAAAACTGCAATAAGGTTTGGTTTAGGCCCTCCTGATCTCTGAAAGCTTTATGGACTGCAGAAGCTAATACTGGAGCATATAAGTAAAGCTATACATTCACTAATGATTTACAATTGACTGGGAAGTTATATTCATGTGCATTTCCAGGGAAACAAACAAATCCTGACAGCTTCAATTAAGAGACACAAATCACTGCAGGGAACAGCAAAGAACAGCAGGGAGAGAACAGAATATAATGTTCTCACCTCCTTCTAAAAAATTGCAAAAAAATCCATTCTGAGAAAGACGCACCTTTTTACTGCAGAAAGAAGCCTTTTTACTGACTCTGAGTACCACAGTAAATGAAGCAGATCACTGGCCATTTACACTGGTTCTAGCAGCACATGTCTCGGTGTCTTTTCTCTGCGCCTAAACTGAACTGCTGCCAGGGACCCAGAACCATAGACTACTTATATAAGCAGCCCTGTGTGGACCCAGGAGTTCAAGCTGATGCACACTGCACTTGGTGACTTTACAGGAGACCTGCTGTGCACGTTTTTTTCCACTTGATATTAGATCCGTAGGGGAAAGAGAAAACTTTAAAATCCCAATCTAAATTCAGCTGCAGGAGGTAGCTTTTAATTGCACTTTGGATCAATAGAGAAGCAATCTAACACTTGTTCTTGGTTACCAGGCAGGAGTTTGTACTTTTCCAGACAATTTTGCCTTGCTTTACAAATGTTCCCTTTTCCTTATTTGCTCACACAATCTGGATTCTCCACAATTTAAGTGCAGAAAAAAACATTCATATCACTGGAAAACATAGCTAATTATCTATCTGTGCCACAGATTTTGGTACCTTATCAGCAGCAACAGCATGTTCAGGAAGTAGTCCCAGCAGTTTAAAGTACTAGAAAAGTGTTAAAAATATCAGTCACAAGCCCTTATAGCGTGTACTGAAATGATAAGTGTACACAAGTACTTAAAGGGTAGCATTTTATTTCATTTCCCAGCTGCATAAAACTAAGAACAGGCCAAAAGGTAGACAGACATTAATAAAGCTCCATCCAGAATTCTCTGTCAAGAGAAAATGTGTTATCGTAGCCCTCTTGTGTTCAGTTGGGTTATCAGTTATTCGATCCAGTGTCCTTCCTTAGAACCCTTTAAATCAAGGCTCTGCATGCTTTAGCCACACTGCCATTCAGTTCTCTGCCCTCTGCACCTTCCCTCAGTTTCTTTCATGCTTTTCCTCTTTCCATCCTGGCTGTAAAATCTAAGCATATTCAAAGACTATGCTTCTGAAACAGCAGCATGCTCAGGTGGTATATTCACACCATAAAACAAGAGAACTGCTGTTTTGGAGTACGAGGACTGAAACATCTCTCATTGCCTGTAAGCATGCTTATACTCCTAGCATTTCTTCTGTGCAAAAGGACTGTCATGAACACAATTTACAGTCTTGTTTCCCTCTTTTAGATGCCTATGAGAACAAGTCTTAAAGTGAGTGTCCCACCATTTAGACATGTGCAATGTTTCTTTACCCCTACAGAGATCATCCTGACATTCTCCAAAACCTGTAAGTACTATCGACAGTCCCGTTGACCCCCAGTCCTTCCCTACCAATTACCAAGATTAAGAACTCAGGTGACCACCACTTAGCTGGGACACCGCGCAGTCAAGGTGGTAAGAGGTAGTGGCTTTTCCAGTATTAGTTTCCAACCTGCAAAGGCTGTACTAAACAGAAGAACAAGTCATGGCTGCATCGCTATGGGTGCTTAATGGCTGGAGTCTTGTAACTGAGGATGAGGTAATGGCCTAAAATGCACTCACCTTCCACATCTGCTGTCTCAGTCATCCTTAATTCAGCCACTGCAAGACCAGCTCACTCTTAGAGACCAGGAAGGAGGCTCAGGCAAGCATTTCAGTTGTGATTCAAGAGCTGCTATCGCCTATTTCAAGGAGCTGAACTTCAACATGGACATGGTGCTGCAGAGGAAACCTGGAGAAGGAGCCATAAACTAAGAGAGAAGGAAGGAGATACGAATGAGAACAGAGAAAAGACAAAGCACAGTACTAGAACAGAAAAATAGCTATGGCTTAGCAACAACATCATCAAGAAGTATTAGCAAGCAGTGCTGGTTCTTGATCAGCAACACAGAGGTGCACTTCAGTTCATTAGAACTTAAAAGAGCGTTGACAGATACATGCATATACATTTTGAGAGCAGCTGAAACCATAAGGAAAACAGGCTTCAGAAAGAAAAGAACAATATACAAAATGAGAGTAATGGCATCTTCTTTATTTGACAGCTACAGAGGCAAAGCTAGGAGCAAGTTAAACCCTATTCTGTGTCCTTCCCCGTGAACAAGGTAAAGGAGAGAAAAGCGTGCACCTCTAATATTTGCTATTGCAAGTCAGTTTCCTGAAGAATGGAGTAATATAAACCATTTCAGAGGAAAAATGGAAAAATATAAAACTATATAAAACATAAAAATACAGATGGGAATTCCTACAGTCAACCTGTATTTCCACATAAATTTATCTTAGGTTGAGCTGGATAAATGCTGAGAGATACCTAAGCCTCTGGGTGTCTCACAGAAAGCATGATTCATAGGGCACCAGGGCCTTTGTAAACAAAATTGACAGGACTTAGTAATTCAGTTATAATAGTTAGATATAAGGCAACTCATGATCTCTTTGTGACAAAAGGCAATTTGGGAATGAATGTACCAAATATTCTGAAGACAATCCCACCCAAATTAGCGTAACACATTGAGAGTAAGTCAAAGAATATGGTTCAACTTCTCTGTGTGAGCACAGATTATATAGTAAAACTGGTAAGAGACCCTGGGTACACAAGTAAGTTGGAAAGCAATTAGCAACAGCAACTCTGAGCTGCCTGTATTTTGGGGTGAAAAAGGCTCATGCTATAGAAGCAGAAAGCAAAGTTTCTAATTACTCCATGTATTTCAGTTTACTATGTGGTAAAATATTTTATATTTTACAGAAAATAAATTGTATAGATTTTATTACTGATATTTTGATACTTTCTTCTATTGCCAAACTGATAAAACCAGTAACACTGTCTTTGAATCTGTTCAGCTATTAGTTTGTACATATTCAAAGAATTTAGTAGACCACACATAGCTACCTAGAGACCATGCCCTTACTTGCTCCAAAGGGACAAAAAACTTTGTGGGATCATTTGGTAGCAGTCACTGAAGAGATTGTTGAGAATGCTTGCCTTATACCCACTAGAGAAGCAGAGAAAGACTTCAAAGGCCATGTTACAACTCACTGAAAGATGGTTGGTCATGACAAAGATTTTTCATTCAATGTTAAGCTGGCAGAAATTAATCATTTTCTGTAGTTTGATAAAGGTATTTCACTGTTAGCAAGGTCATTCAGCACTGACCACTTTGTCTACAGAGACAAAAAGCTTTAGAGAACTTTCCTTCTGAAGTAATGCAGTAGTAAATTAGATCAACATAAAAACCTGTCACTTTCCTGCACCTAGTCACCTCCAAAGAGTAAACACCACGCCAAAAAACTCTCACCGCTAAGACCTGCCACACAGCTATCTGCAATTTAAGTTTGTGACATAAGGAATGTAAGAAGTGATCAACTACATACTCTCATTTAGAAACCCAACACACGTATTTTAGCGTTTTCACAAGGACACCATTTGCAGTTCTCAAACATTTTCAAATCTAACTAAACCTAGAGTTCATATGCCTTATTTAAAACATACTGTAAGATGGTCTACACAGACACCAAAACAGGCTTTTCTGACTGCAGATCAGTAACAGCTTCATTGTCTCCAGTCAGTTTTTGTGGAAACTAGAAAACAGGGTATTTTGCCTTTAAAAGGTGAGGAGTGTAAGCTGATCGAAATGAAACGTGTCTTGTTAAAAAAGGTAAAATTACAGTATTATATACCATACAGGCTACTTAGCCAGCCTTCAGATGTGGAAGGAGTTTGTGAAACCCTTTCAGGTTCCTTCTATTGCTCCAGAGTTCCCAAGGGAGCAGTGAGCTACACTACATTATTAACTGGCCAACATTCAGGCATTCCAAGCGTTACAAAGCCAGCCAGTGCTCTATTTCAGCTCGTGAAGGCTGCGTCTAACCGTGAGGGATAAGGATGCTTCCCAGCTTGTTCCCATCCTTGCTCTGTGAGAAACGATCATGAGACAAGTGTAACCACCTCCTGTGGCTGCAGTTTATATCCTCTGTATATATCATATTATAGAGTCTGACTATCCCATTCAGCATAAATTAGTATTTCTGTAATACCTCAGACAGGTCCAAAGGATGTCAGAGAAGGGGTTGATCCTCTGATACTCTTATGTTGTAAGAACCTTTGCAGACCTCTGAAGAGGAACCAGATGAACCAGAGAAGGGGTCTATATGGACTGGCAAGTAGGATACAGGATAGGGTTATACATCCCTAGCTGGGACCACGCAGCAGTTGTTTGTCTCTCAGCAAACTGGTTGATCATGGGCCTTTAACCACACTGCTGCAGCTCCTTCAGCTCCAAATACAACATGTGACAAGCTTTCCCTCCAACCTAGAATTTGGACATGGGCCATGTAAAGGAGGAGCCAGAGCACACAATGGGGGTTGTGCATTCGCAGAATGGAAGAAAAGATGGATCATCCAAATAGACTAAGTGAATATCAAGAAATATTTTATTATACATGTAATCAAAGTTTAAAAAACAGACAAGAAGGAGCAAGGGACAGATATATCTAGCATCTCTTAACTATGCAGGGTACAGAAATACAACTACTAAAGAATTAGCACATATTAGTACCCTTTGCTCCCCTTCCCTGCCCCAATGAAGGAGGTTATACAAGCAAGATTAGTAATGCTTCAAATCAAGCCTTCTCAGTAATTGTGCACTAGAGCTGATGTTCAGATTCATGAGAGAGTATGTGCCCCTTCAAAATAGTTGTTTATAAACAAAACACTATCTTTTTAGTGGTTTGTAAGCATTACTCATTCAACACTAAGAGTACACTTAAATGACTAATGATTTAGCAGCCATAATTGTCATTATATCTAAACTGATGCTATCTTTAAGTATATCAATTATAGAAAATAGATTCCTTAGGTTTAACAATATGTAGTAGAGAATATATTATCTAGTGGCAAAACCGTAATGCAAAGAAGTAGAGGAAGTATTCACAGGGAAGGGGGAGGCTGCATGCTACGCAGGGGGCACATTGACTAATCGGAACTAAAAAAGCTGAAGCTCAGGAGTGCTAGCTGCAAAGGAGTTACACCTCAGTATCATTGGTGTAAGTTTCAGAACATCTAGTTTCAAAAATATGCTATTCGTCCCACATCTACATCAGCCTCCCAACTTAACTCTTGATCCTAGATTCTCCTTACCTACCAGAGTAGAATCTTAAACACTTCTAGCAATGTAACTTATGTTCTGCCTTACACACTGTGAGGAAGAAGGCTTCTATTTTCTTCCGGAGCCAGATACGAAGAAGTCTGAAAGTGAATGCAGAGCATTATCAAGGCTTATTCACCCAGCTTCCTTTCTAATTTACAAGGGTGAAGGCCTTCAGAGCAGAAAGCTGCAACTTTTTTTCCAGTACAAGCTGATTTTCTCTCAATAGCTTAGAAATAAGCCTTCACAAAAAACACTAAGCTATACAGCATGTAGCAAGGCATGAGTCAAATCAGCGTGACAAGTTTCCAACCCAAAACTGAGGGCAAGGCAAGTTTTGGGATGCCCACAAAAGAGGGATTTATTTATTCTTCAGTGGCCCAATAAGCCTAGCAAATTAAAAGACTCTTTGCCAAACTTCCAGAGAAGGCCCATCGAAAGGCAGACAAAGCCAGATTCAAAAGAACAGTATCTAACATATTCTAGATTCTAATGCCCTTTGGAGACTACCAGCTTTTTGGCTTAAAATGCAAGTGAATCATGACATATTAACAATACCATGATCTTCATCTATTTCAGCCTACAGCATGGTCCAGTGCAGGTTATTAGTGTCAAGTTACATACCTAGGACTTGAATTCACTAACACTCATAGCACCACTTGATTGTTGCTGTAAATAAAGACAGTCTAACCTTTAAGTCCTCTGCCAGAAAGAGCCTATTACCTTTGATAGTTGTGCAACATCACCTATCCCAGGCCAGCTGACCTACCCACAATTTTTGTCCTCACACATATGCTGCTGCTTCCACAAAATCTATGCAGCACCAAGCTTAAAACTCTGTGACATATTACCTTAGCTTTCAAAGTTTCAAAGTAAATTCTCCTTGGAGTGTTCAAATGTAGGAAATTCACACAGCTGACACACTAATTTATTGACAATATCTCAATAGTTATTTTCCGTATGTGACAACTGCAGTCACAAAACCCTCCCAGCTCTTCATGCTTCTCTGCTTTCAAACAGGAAACGATCAACAAGGGTATTTTGGGATTGACAGACTTAAGTGCAGGGGAAAAAAAGCAGTTGTTCTGTACCTCAGTAATTATTGCTCTGTATTTATCCATTTTAAGCAACATCAAGGCAGTATCTGAATTTATGCCACACTTTAGCAGAGACAGGTTCCCTACCATTAAAGAAACATCAGCCTTTCCACAGGAAAAGAGTCTCTAAAATTTAGCTGGCCATTTTTTCTTAGCCATTACATTTGACCAGGCAGATTTACTTAGCTTCCCATTCTAACAGCATTATAGGGTTGTCAAATTATACGGCTCATAATAATGGCCTGCCTCTAAAGTGTAGTAGCTGGGCTGCATGTTTTCATAAGAATTAGAGAAGTTTATTAGCTATGCTAAAATACTAGAGCCTAGAATTGTTCAAAGCCTCACCAGCTACCTAAACAGAACAGCTGTTCCACAAGGGTGATTTCACTAGTAAATGAACATGAAGACAAATACTACAAGAAAGCCAATAAAGGAAATCTTGTGTGATTAAAGGTTCTCCAACTATCTCACCTGAAAGAAGTTACCTGCCACTTTGAAGTTTTCCTCCTTCCATAGGAATAACCAGCATACCTTTTGGAGGCAGTTTAGACAGTGACTGCTCAAAAGTATTTCTACAGAACTGCTTTTTGGAAGAGAGAATAAGTTATTTTACTATTTGCACAAATTGCATTTACTACACTCATTTTACCCAGATAATGGTTTAGCTACAAGGTATCTGTACAAGATACATCAGCAGAGATAGCACACTGTTAACACTACATATGTAAACTGAGAAACAACAGGTCCTTTCATCAAAGGGTCATATTGCAGGTAGCTATTTTAAGTTAGTCCAAGAGGCTGCAAAACTGCACTTCCGCACCAAGGAGATTCCTGGTGAGCCCAACAGAAAAGCTGTGCTCTACAAAGGTGACTGTCCATCCTGGAACAGCAGCAGGAGAGGAATCAAGCGGCCAGTGTTTGTGGTAATATTCGTAAGAAGAATTCCATCCGTTTGGTGCATATTGCTGTACATAAGGTGCATAAACCTGTCATGTATGAGATCAGCGTGAAGAGAAGCCAGTTGCAAGGCTGCAACCAACTACTGGCGTCATGTCCCAGATCTGGAAGAAAATATTGTAGAGAATTACACAGCATTATTATAAGACCCAAGAGGTATTTCTGTAAGAGGCACAAAAGCAAACATAGAGACATCCCTGGAGACAAAGTAACAAATACTTGAGAAAAATGCCAAAAAGTTACACCAGCCTTACAAACCAAAAGCCAAACTTTGGACTCAAGAGAGCCTTCTAGAAGTTCTCTGTAGGTGTGTTTTAAAAAGTGCCATGCGGTTTCTCACAAACAGGCTTACACAAAAACAGGGCAGCCTGGAACAGTCTCAGTTCTGACTCACATGGTGGATGTATATCTGAAGCACATCAAGATTCTACATCAGCCAGATTTCCATGTCCCTGTCTCATAACCGGGGCTTTTAGTCGCAATGCTCCAAGAAGCCAGGGAGCTCAGAGTTAAGGAAGTCTACACGTTTCATCCTGTCTGTGCCTTTAAGGCTGCTGGCCCATTCTCCTACTGCTTTGTTTGTCCAGAGGATACTCCAGGTCTGACAGCTAAACTCCATACAGTGGAGTCATTCCAGGTGACTTCCTCAACTCTGCTGCAGGAAGAACAGCCTGAAACAAATAGGATTCTTGCTGCCCTTGTTTTAACTTTGTAGCAACAGTTGTCAGAAAGAAAAAAGTATATACAAACATTAGTCCTCTATTAAGTATCTCTAATAAATGCAGGAAAGATATACATGAATACCTTCACAATCCGGTCGCTCCCACAAGTCACCATTAGCCCTCTGGAGATGTCCATGGACATGTGTGAAATGTTGTGTTTTCCTTCATGAAAGGTTGCCAAGGAAGTACGGCTGCATGAGAACAATTCAAATGAAAGCCAGCCATCAGATGAAGCTTGATGGCATCAGTATAGCAGTGCAAAATAAACTTATAAGAAAATAAAGTTGCTCAAGTACTAATAAATCAGTCCTGAGAACTGCAGTGCCATGTTAAAGGGGACAGAATTAAATTAGCAAGTCATACCAAGGCATTACTTGTGCAGTTACGAGGTGTGACGTTTCCTAGTCTTCTGCAACCTGACTGTTAATAATACTAGAGCAGAAGTGGGACAGCACATTAGCAAATAATTCTGCTCTTGGTTATTAAGTCAAGCTCAGCTACATTTTTAACTCTCGCTATAGTGAGTCAACAAAAAAAAAAATCCCCAACCCAACAAGCACCACCACAACAAAAAACCAAACACTCAAAATTGGCATCTGATTACTTTGGTCCTTTAGCACATCAGGTGTCCAAGGAGATGACAAGACAGTGAAGTGCTGTTCTTATCAAGATAAAAAAAGGGTTCCTCCATTGCTAAGAACAGTTTAATGAGACAGCAAACAATGTTTAACCCAATTTGCTTGCATGGAGAAAATAATGTTGGGCTGTGAAGAATATCCCCATAGAAACAGTTTTCAGTAAGTATACGTGACCTAATGCATGTGCAATCAATAGCCTTTACCTAAACAGAAATCTTGAGACAAATATGTTTCAGCTCTAGATTTGGGCTCATGGAAAAGAAATAGAGTGGATAAAAAAGTTGTAATACCACATCTAATCCAAATCAGTGCCAGCTGAGGGATCTCTGTTATTGTAATGCTTTGAGTGTCCAAGGAAAAGGTGGCCTAGCACCAGAAGGTCAACAGTCACACAGTTGCTCCATATCTGTGTGGATACGGAGCAAACACAAGCGTCTCTGTACCTCAGCAGTATTACTTTAGTTTATTACTCCTTAATACTCACTCTTCGTCCTTGATTGACTCGAAACAGGAATCACAGACACGGACCTGGAACTCAAATCCCATGATTGGGTAACTTGACCGTTTGGTACTGCACTTGCCACACACTGCTTGCCCGCATTTTCTGCAATGATGCTTCATGGAGGAAGAGGAAAACAAAAAAAAAAAAAAAAAAAATCACTATTATTGTGTCACTTTACAAGCGTTCACTGAACAAAACCAACAGAGCTTCTGGTTTGCAACCTGTTAGGAAGCAGCCTGTTAGTAAGTCTTTGGTTAGGTTAAAGACCAAGGATGCTGGAGTTCTGTACAATCTTCTTGGCCATTAATGGGCTTACCTCCATATTGCCCCTGACCATCCTCTTCTCTTTTTGCAAGCTCCTTCTGGGAGCAGGGGAAAAAAAGGGTTGAACAAGCAACCAAGAAAGTAATAGTCTAAGAAAAGTCAGAAACAGATGAGTGTCTTGGTGCCTGTCCAGTCCCTCCAAAAAGAAAGCTATCTGGAAAACTTTTACATTCTAGCCCATAAGAACAGGGCCATCACTGCTTCACTGAACTGAGTAGCCCACAATGTTAGGCTGCAACTTGCTCAGTTACGGGGCATTGTGTGCCACTTTACACAACACTTGAGGATTAGCTGTCCACAGTTCCAGTGCATAGAAATATTCAGAGAAATCTAACAGAGTGCTGACAACACAGCCTGCTTTGCCCCATGACAGAAGTTTGATCTAACACTTTCCACAGAATTTGGAAATTTCTTAGCACTGCCTAGAAGCTGTAACCTCTCAATAAACCCTCACTTCAAAGCACCAAAAATACCAAGTTTAAAAGATCTAACAGCTTTAGTAGTTTTCTGTTTGCATTTTCCTTAAGTGCTGAAATACAGCTAAGCATTCGAAACAGCAATCTCACCTGTCTCAACCCTAATGTCTTTGTGTCCCACATTTGCTTTATATTCCAGAAGAAAGGTTGTTCACACTTCTGGCAGGAATCACTTTCTAGCCATTGAGGAGCCTACAAAAGAGCAAGAGATGTAAGGAATCAGATTTATTTTTCCTCATACAACAGCCAAAGAAGTCTGTTTTAAGAACCCAAAGTAAAGTTTTACTTGGAAAGATGCCCTGTCTCAGCTCTAGACATTACAATAATAGATTGCCTAAGGTATAGTACATAGGAAGTTTAGTACAAAAGCCAAGGTGCCAAACCCAAGACTACAGTTATTTGCTACCTACACACCTCCTGTATTTTTTAAGCCTACAGCAGTGTGTTATGTTACTGCCTTAGTAAGAAACCTAATTCAAACGTCTAAGTTGTTAAATTTGCTGCAGGCATTCAAAGACTGCTGCTCTGGTTGCCTAGATGATTTTTAAGGGCTAGTATAATCCAAACTGTAAAAGATATGAGGCAGTCACCCTCTCAAAGAGGTGGGGTCCAGAAGTAAATTCTGGAAGCAAACATATTTTCTGTTTCCCTACGATTGCAGTTTGAAATAATTGAGAACTCATCTGCATTTTCTGTCCCGCTCATATCTTCATTAAGCATCCCTTCTCCCACTGACATATTTTTCCTGCCATAAATGGACTAGGCCAAATAAAAATACTTAAGAGCTTTCACACGTTTTAACACTCTCAGATACTTTAACTGAGCACTCTTGTAAGGAATAGAAAGAGAGGCACAATATTTTTAGTACACAGACTTAAATTAGAACATTTATATTCTATACATCCTTATACATCTGATGGGTTTCAGGAAGACTCCCCTCACAGGAGGAAAGCTGGAATGACAAAGCTTTCCTCCTGAATTCACTTACATCCATTGTTGATAGTAATAAAACAATAGTATTGTGAGTTGCACCACCATCTCATCAAATGAATATTTATTAATATCAGATGTCCAGCTCCTACATCTTCAACGTTGAATGCATCCCCTTCCTTCCTCCACGCTAGTGGAAAATGCTGTAAAGGGTAGTAACAAGTCCAGCATGGGGGGTGGGGAGGAGAGTAGAGGAAATGAGTCACCTTTCCCCCAAGTGAGATGTTAGATATTGCTTCTTTCAGCTACTTACAATAAGAGTTTTCACTTAATAGCATTTTTGAGAAGACAATCCACTTTCTAACTCCCTCTAACAGAAAACCAGGATATCTTCCTATTCTTTTCATCTTAATTTCAGCATGAAATAGGAGGTAAAAACCTGCCAATATTACCAACACTATTACCAACATATAGTTGGAACTGCTAGAGATCATAGTAACACTGTCAGCAGCTACCATTCCTTCTAATCAAAACAAGTCTGTCTTCTAGTCTTCTGTGCATATTTGAAGATGCCCCATAACATAACTCACTAGCTAGTGCTTCAGAGGAAGTATGTTCATCATTCTTCAAACGTTTAGTTTCTTTGCTTTTGGATTGGGCTTGATTATGTTTTTCCAATGAGTTCTGAGGTATCATGGCTGTTTTAAGCTAACCATATTATTTTAATTGTATTAAAACTGACTATTATTTACAAGATCCCTTAATTATTGTGTGCAGATCCAAAAGAGAAACAGGTGCATCTTGTTTTCCCAGTTGTATTGTAAGTCAATTCTTTACAACTACAAAGTTTCATAATATCACAGAAGCTTTGAAGAGAGCTCATCATGCTGAAAATGTTAGGAGCATCACATACAGCATTCAGTGTGTTTAAGGTGAAGAAGAAAATAGTTCTTAATCATGACACTTGCATTTAAGGAATAACAATAGAGCAAGGAAGGCTGAGCCTTAAATACTGCTTTATGGGAGCAACCAAAACTAACACCTATAATTGTGGTTTAACCAAAAATAGTACTAATATACATATTTGCAGCTTCTATGATGGATATGAACTGATGCAGAAAGAATCTGCATGCCAGGCTCAGTTGCTGTGTACTGAGGTCTTTAAAAAAAAAAGTTGTGTGGGGACTGAATCTCTACATTCTGAATTGCATGGACAGACAGTAGAACCGCAGGTTTTAATGGTATCATTCAGCCTTAAAGTTTCAGGTAATGTGAGAAAACCAGCCTGCAGAACTGACTAAGGAAAACCACATCAGCCTCTGGAAAGCTGGGGGAGGGTTAAAAAAAAAAAAAAAAGTAAAAAGAAAGTAAAAATAAATCTTTGGCCTTCAATATGATCTTACCTCTTCTCGGCTGATATCCATGTTCCAAACAGCAATTCCCCCATCAGCTGAACAAGATACCAGCTGCCGTGTCAGCTGTATGTAACAGATAGCCTGCACCTTGTCACTGCAAACAGAGTAGACACTATTTACCCATAGGTATTTAAACAAAGCTTAGTTTCCCAGCAAACCCTGATTTATCCTTGTAAAGCTACCTAGGAAGCCAAAAATTATTTCCAAACATATTGGTAACTCTACTAAGTAGAGCTATGAAGATGAGTGAACAGATGCTGTCACCTGAGCACGACCCTGGCATCAGGACACTGCCTAGAACAGCGTTTTTACAGGCTTGACCAGAATACCAGAGGTACAGTTCCATGTTAACATTTGCTGGCAGTAAGCATTGAGCTGAGTGTCAACTGGCTCAGAGCGTGCGTGCAAATACTCATCTGTGTTGGCAAGGAAAGCCAGTTATCAAAACAGAGACAACTGGAAAAATAAAGAGAAATATTTGTTTCAAGATACAGCTAGGAAGCAGATGGAGCTTCCACTTTTGCTAACAAATCACAATAAGTAAGTCTGTAGCTGCAAAGCAAAGCATGCATTCACCAATAAGACAATTTAATCCTAAATAAAGTCATGGCAAAATAATAGTCTACCCTAAGAAACTAAACAAAGGATCTCAACAGTATTAGACTGCTTTGCAACATCCAAGTTGAATTAAAAAAGCCATTCTGCTTCTCAGAAAAACTTACTTTCCCATTCAGTATGAAGTTTGATGCTAAGTGGGATGTTTGAAGAGAAACTAAGTGTTACAAGTCTTCACCAGGACACATGATGCAGCAGTAACAGCAGTATAAAGTCCTCCAGTGACTGACTTCAGTTACTTTTTTGTAACCAGTACTCTATTAATTAGTTCTTTAGCCATAAAACTAAATCCTCAAGATTTAACAAGAGTTCTAGGGCTAAGGCTATCAGTCTTGATCAAAGGTGGATGGAGGCATCTATGGAATTAGACAAGAGGAGAATGCACTATACAAATACATCTTTAAACATAAACAAGATCTCTACTACCAGTGCATTTCTAAAGTAAAATATATTAGTTTATATAAGTTTAGTTCAAACTTAAACAGGGGAAGTTCAGGTTAGATATAAGGAAGAAGTTCTTTACTGTGAGGGTGGTGAGGCATTGAAATGGGTTGCCCAAGGAAGTTGTGAATGCTCCATTCCTGGCGGTGTTCGAGGCCAGGCTGGACAGAGCCTTGGGCGACATGGTCTAGTGTGAGGTGTCCCTGCCCATGGCAGGGGGGTTGGAACTAGATGATCTTAAGGTCCTTTCCGACCCAAACCATTCTATGATTCTGTGATTCTATATCTTCAGTGGTGAACTGCCTGTCAGATGGAATTAAGGCCCTAGATTTAGAAAATGGCAGCTAGTGTTGTGTCTCTGTAAACATAAAGACTTGATTAAATAAAGATAACTAACTACTTAATCCACAGAACAGTGGAGATGTGACATACTTCTCTGAAGTTGAGAGACCACCCCTATAATTTATCACCTCACTGACAGAAGATGATAGGGAACAGGAAAATACTGAAGTTTATTCTACGTGGGTACATCAACATGCACGTACATTAATTTGTTAGCCCCAACCTCACAGGCAACTCAGTGAAGTATTTACAATATAGAAGCGTGCAACTTTTACATGAAGTCCAAGCAAGATGATTTAGAAGTTTTATCCACCTCTTTCTATAACCTCCTTTTACGTTATGTTCTTATTACCCATGATTTAGAAGTATCTAACATGAGCAAAAATAAAGATTTATCAGTAACACTTTCCTAGTACTGATTATCTTTCTTTCCCCTCAGAGGTCTGCAAAAAGTTATTTTCTCCATTATTCACAAAGATTCAAATATTTTGCTGTGCTATTTACTCTTCCTGGGACTCTGTGTTCATTATGGAACATGTAGGGGAAAAATAAGATCCCATTACATACTGATGGCCCTGAAGCAGCAGTGTTCGTCCCTTCCTTCCACCAATATCCCACATGATAATGCTGTGATCAGAGGCACCTGAGAAGAGCAGCCGTTGAGCAGGATCCCACCACAGGGAAGTAATACTTCCTAGGAAAGAACATTCTGCAGTTAGATCTAAGGGAGTCACTCGGTGATGCTCTTCTTGGTCATTAAAGTGAAACCTGAGGTACTCCCTTACTACAGCAACAGAGATATAAAGTCCTAAGGCAAAGGACACCATGTGACAGCAAGATACAATACTTCTAAAGAGACAAAGAGCATTTAACAGCAGAACAAAACATTCCTAAGAAGAAAGTTAGATTCAAATCATAAGCCAGAAAGTTTGAGTTACTATCTTTGTGCCCCTTGTATTTAGTTGGTTGGTTTTAAGAGTTGGCAGGCTAATATGTGATCTTTGTAAGGTGAAAAGTATTAAAACTTGCCAAGTAGAGATTAGTATCTACAACATAATAAGGTGCTTGGTCAGCAGTTGCAGAACAGCATGCAGTATTCACAGCTAAACCAACTCCCTTACATAACTATTTAGAACCTCGAGATAGTTGGAATAAGAAACTAAGTGACAGTTTCACTGCCGCTAGCAAATCTGGCCACTACGTACTATATTACAAAATTAGATTTCAGAAGGCCCAACCTGGCTGTGTACCTCATTATTCAGACAGTAACCAGTCATCTTACAGTAGCAGTCTTATACTACACCCATGTGTATTGGAATGTAGACAGGAGACTAAGGAAGTAATTTTGTCACTCATGCCACCTATAGTTTTGAAGTTGAAAGAACATTTTATTCCCTTACAGACATCCTTCACTTTAAAGCATCCTTCCATTGCTCAGCTTTTTCATAAAAAAAACTTTTTAGTCTGAAAGCAAGATGAATGCTAATTTAGAGCCCAATTCAGTCTTTTCCAGGTCTCTGGAGCAAAAGATTTTCCTTGCCTCCTTTAGGACTACACTTTTTTCCAAGTGACCTGTTTGGGAATAGTTATATTAGAGTACAGTGAGCATCTGCAGCATAAAAGGTAGTTTGAGTATTCTCTCAGCATTACACAGAGTAGGCAGTTAAATATGGAGAATTCTGGAAGCTGACCATTGAAAGACAAGCTCTAAAAACATTTAAACTGCAAAGCAAACACTGCTTGCTTATGAAGTCACAGTAAGGCAAGAGCTAGAAAGGAAATAAAATGAAGTCAGTCTTGAAGTCTGGCAAACAAAGCTGCACTCAGAGAAGAACTAGATGCCATTTAAGTTTAGAGTTACCAGGCCTTGAGAATATTACATAAATACTGTGGAGGAAAAAAAGTAGCTGCTATTACACCAATTGAAGGAAAACCTATTTCTGCGCCTCAAATTTAATAATCTTTTATACTAGATCAATTCTTGTCTTGAGGATCACAATCCCCATAGGGATAAGCCAAAGTTGTCTGCTACATGGACAGCGCTGCTGGAGCTGGTGCTTAGAAGCAGTAGACAGAATCCACACTATATGTAGTGCCATATCGAGACATACTGCTTTCAGACTGACAACAATAACTACCAAGGAGTTGCACTTGAACAGACTAGCGCAAAAGCATACAGAGGTAAAGGGCCAAAAGAACTATTTTGCTCTTAACTGAAACAATCTGAAATTCTGGCTGAAAGCAGAAAAGGCATTTATCAGTTGAAAATCTCGACTTGTCTCCTGCATTCAAAATCAGCATGATTAATTTTACAGTCATCTGTAAATCAGGAGCCTACTCAGCTTTAACAAAGTCTACTCTATACTTACAGCTATTAAACAAGGCAGCCTTTTCCAGTGGATCAGACTCATGATTCTGAGTAATTCACCCCTACCCAAATGCAAACTAGTCAGCTGATTTGAAAGTTGCCAGTACCACATGGGAAGAGACATTAAGTCTTGTTTATTTCTCTCAGTATATTATTAAATTACACATTTGTCTGTGATTTGCATTCTTGCCTTACTTGTTACATCGGACAGTGGCTCCATATCATGTTACAGACTATTTAGTTCTTCCTTTGATATAAAGACTTCAGCTATACTACACAGGATGAGACATCTGTCTTTCACTAGACAGTTCTGATCCTAAAAGGCTCTCTAGATTTCTTGCATATAGCTTAGTTTCAGCTAAACATAGAAAATTAAACTAAGAGTCTCATGAAAACTGATCAGAACAGCAAAATCTGTATTGGCAAAAATTAAGTGGCTTTTTAGAAGCTATATTGGGAGTTGCTAGGTATTATTATAGTACTAGAAGGTCTCCAGGAAAAAAAAACCAACCAACCAACCAAAAAAACTCCCACATTCTCATCCTTTCTTTTCAATATTAGGGAGACTAAAGTTTTTAAAGGTGGCCATCTAGTGGATAACTTGTGTTTAATTGAATGCATATGTTTATTTTTCATCTATAATAAAAATGCCCATCAGTATTTACAATATTTACAAATATGTAAATACATCAGTATTTACAATATTTACAAGGCTAAGATTTCCCTTCACAAGAACATGTCTGTTCTTAAAGAAGTCATATGTACAGCTCTGAACAGCTTCTGATAACTACTACCCTGCACTAGTTGTTTACGCAATGTCTATCCTTACAAGGTAGACATCAAACTTCATAATCGCAATTTACAAAGAAGTACTATAATCTGGGTCAAGTGGAATTAAGAGGAGTTACTTTACCTTCATGCCCTTTGAGTGTTGTGATAACTGAGCATGTATTCTGCTCAAGCTTCAGGAGAGTGATCTGTCCAGAATAATCACCAACAAATGCATGCCGAGTCTCATGATCATATCTGAATGCCAGTCAAGGAGAAGCCTCATTCGATCTTAGAGTATTTTATGGAACTGAAACAGATGGCACAGTTGTCAGCTACAGAGTTTAAACAAATTGGAAAAAAACATTTTAGTATGCCAGATAAATATTTACATAACTACTTGTCCTGGGTTCAGCTGTAACAGTTATTTTTCTCCTTCCCAGTAGCTGGTGCAGTGCTGTACTTTGATTTAGTCTGAGAACAACGCTGATAACACACTGATGTTTTAGTTGTTGCTCAGTAATGCTTACCCTGACCAAGGACTTTTCAGTCTTTCATGCTCTGCCAGTGAGGAGGGGCACTACTTCTAGACAGGGTAGAGACCATAATAGTTAAATCATTTTCATTCCTCTCTTCTTCTCACACTTCCCTACACGTGCAAGTAAGACAGCATGGAAAATAAGTGAGAAAAAGTTTTAGAAAGCCGCTGGAGAAGCCATGAGGTAATTCATCCCCTTGTTTAAGGCAGGCCAAGTAGATTTAGATCATTTCTAGCAGCTATTTACAGAACGCATTCATGGTCTACGAGCAATGCCAGAACTCCCCAGGCTACTTGTTGAGTACAGAGCTACCACTACGGGCACCTCACTGGACTCCGGGTGGCATTCAGTCTTACCTACTATCTGCTCTTAAAAACTCTTAGTTTTCTGGCATGTTATACTAGTTGATGCCCTCAGGATAAGAAAACTAAGATACAAGGACACTGATCCTCCACAGCTGGTTTACCTTACAGTAGAAGTATACTCTAGCTATATTCTAGCTACTGAGAAGGTGGGACCATGTAATTTCTTGTTATGTTCTCTGCGCTTTTAAGTTTACTAATGCAGGTCCTTGAGCACAGTATCAAAGACCAAAACGAATTTCAGAAAGAGTTCTGTCTTTTAACAGTGACATAAAAGCCACACTACACCCTAACATGTAATCTATTAAAAACGTGGCATGTTTGGCTACCTTTTACATCATAACAGTTTTCTGATATTCAGGTTTTGCAACTATATAACTACTGTCTCCAGAAACTAAAGCACAGCAAGCTGGATGGAACTAGATAATTTGCCACCTTTACAAGACTTTTGCTATTCAGGATATATGCAAGAGCTATGAAAAACCCTAACAGCTGATACCACATAACCCAGGAGTTGTGTATAATCTTACCTGTCCTTCTGGAGCCACACAAAAACATAAGCAGCAGCTAGCAAAGTAGCCTACTCTACACAACAGAAAAGACTAACTTTAAAAAGTCAGTTTACCAAAAATCCCACCACCATAAGTGAAAAAGCAGAGTTTTTGCCATCTGATAACATTCTGAAATCTCTTAAGCCTTCAGAATCTTGAGATAACAATTCACTTTCAACAAATCCACTAAGTCTCTGACCATGTGATCCTTTCTTCATCTTGGAAGTTCAGGCAAGCATTATCCCCACTAATCCAGTAAAGAATAAGCACTCTGCTGTGGTTTTCAGAAGCTTACACATAGGATCATTAACAAATAACTCCTAAGGAATCTCCTGATAGGGAAGCCAGCAGCTAGTACACACACCAGAAAGATAGTCCTTCCAAAAAAAAGTCCAAAGGCAGGATCAACTACAATGCATTTTCAAATGTCATGGAAATTTATTTTTATCTTCATAGAAAAGGTCATATTCTTTCCTCCATTTTCATAATAAACTGTCCCATTATTTGCGATAGTGTTAGCTATAGAACCCATTGAATTTAAATAGTGAGGCTCAGAGGCACCAGATTGTTCTGTGAGCTATTGTCCTAACACACACACATCAGTATTAATTCCATTCTGTGCTGCATGCGGCTGAGGTGAGGCGTACATGAAACGTTTTGTGGGACACAACCTCAAAGGACAACAAAGGACAGCAAAAAAGAGGAACAGTGCAACAATACAAACCTGCCAGTCAGCATGGCAGGGTCTGCACAGATGTGAAACCTCAGAAGGCTAGACCTGCTGCTGGCAACCAAGCAGTTAGCTTTCTTCTTAGTTTCTTCACACTACACAGGTATATAACAATTCTAGAGAGGTCTTTATTTTTCCAGGAGATGTAGTTCAGCTTTTGAATCATGCCACTTCTGCATTGCTGCCACTGATCTTCATACACCAACCAGTCCCTCCAGTTACTATACAGCCACATCTAAACTGCCACCATTAACAAGTGCTAAAAATAGTTTTAGAATTTATTGAATTCATGCTCAAGAGTTTTGATATATGAACTACATTTTAAGCTACTGGGTTTGTAAGTCTTCTACATAGGATAAAGAATGCCTTGAAGTACTTGCAGCTGAATAGACAACTGGAGTTCTTAAACTACAAATGCTGCAGTTAAAAGCAATCTGCAGGAAAGCCAGCTGCACACAGAGAAATTGCTACTAGTAAAGAATAAAGTTTCAAAGGTACCTCATAGCTTAAAGATGGAAAAGATTAATGTGAGCAAACACAGAAAAATTAAAGCAGTCCAAAGGATTTTCATGATGTTTTACGCTCTAGAAGGACTCAAATGCAAACTGGCATCTATTGAACAAAGTGACCTGCCTAGGAAGTATACAGGTCAGGCTATAGATATTTACTAGTCACTTCCACAAGATGCTACAGACAAACATTTTGAAATTAGGAACTAGTACATACTGTGATTTCTGTAACTCAAGGTCACAACATCCCCTTCCTACTAACTAACAACAGCTAACAGAAATAAAGGTATTAAACATCTAATCAGGTTTGCAGACTTGCAAGATATTTCACTCTAGCTTTTTACATGAAAAGGAGGGAACAAATTAAGCTAAAGGAACAAAATATTCTTCCAGTTTCAGGGTCGCAATCATTTTTCAAAGGATACTGTAGACATGAAGCCCAAGAGGTGAAGTAATGCCTTCCTAACATACTCCCACTCCTGGTGCACATCCAGCTGATACACTTGTCATGACCGGTGCTGATAACCCACTCTGATGCCAGGCAAAAAGTAATAGCAGACACTCGATTCTGATGAGCTGTGGGAAGAATAGGATTCTGGCTAGTTTTTCCTAAAAATCAAAGTGATGTGTTCTTATGCTCTAATTCAGAGAGACCCAGGTTGAAGACGATATCTAAGCAATGCCCCAGGGAGATGTTTTTAGAGTTATACTCGCCTCTAGGCCAAATTAAAAGGTTAGCATTGTTCTGTTGGTAGTTGCCTTCTGAACAGCTTAAGTGAACCAAACATGGCAGTCAGCTAATTTAAGCCTTTCTCCCACAGAGGCAGAAACTGAGCTCAGCCCAGATACCCAAGATGCTCTGGTTAATGAGCAGGCAAATCCTCAGCTTCCTCTAGTTAGGCCAGGACTTCTGGGGAGTAATGTAACACATTAAAAATCTTAATTGCTTTCTCTAAGTGCCTCTTTCTCCTGACCCCAGAGGAGCTATGCTCAGATTCATGCTTTTAAGCACCTAAAAGTGTATCTAGTCCACGGCATTCAAACTGCTACTTGTGATAGCAACCAAATCCCACCCAACTCCATTTAGAAAGCTGCCACTAAGCAAGGAGTTACACAAGCATTAGAAAGAAGCCCCTCTGCCCCCAAGATGCAAGTAGTTTCCTTAACTGAGCTGTCAAGTCATCTTCCTTAGGATAAAGGGGTTTTTTGTTGCTTTAAGAACAAGGTCTTTTTCTCCTAAGCAAGAACATTGCTTCTATCAGTGTCAGGGAGTCATAAGACAAACTGCGCTTTGTTTCGCTACATAATCTGCAGTCTTTAAGAGTCTCCTTCACGCCTTTCAGATGAATATTCCAATTTTAACCAGCAATTGAGTTTTGTATTTCTTTTAAGGATGTGCAGACAAATGCTGAAATTAGCATCTCCATAAATATTAGAAGAATAATCCCTATTCCCCACGTACCAGAAAAATGAGATCTTTTTCATCCCTATTGCTCTCCTAAGATGACAGAGAAGGCAAGGACTCTTTATCTTCAGCTAGAAGTAACCAAGCCCAGTGAATACAGAAAGGATGAAAATTGCAAATACCAATATGCACCTTTAGAAAGCTCTTACCCTAACATCCATGCAATATAACTACAGTTGAAGAGCAAAAGATGAACTCACTAGTTCTGGCTCATTACACTCGCAGACTAATGATGTACTGAACTTAATGATAATGATTACATCCTCAACTGACGGAGGATTATTCAGTAACAGAATATTTTTCTTATGGCAGTTATCCCCAACTAAGTGACAACTAGAAGGTCAGTCAGACTTAAAGCATATTCGGACTTGATTAATCTGTGATGGTGTCCTGTTTCCCAAGCATTTTAGATGCCTCCTCTTCACACAAATCTGAGTGTAGACAGTGGTTAACAGTTTACCTGGATAAGTCTTCACAAAGTTCATCTTATTAAAATCTTCTGAAATATGAAACTCCTAAAAGCAAAGTGGAACCATGAGAAAAGATACCATAGTAACGTAAGCAATATTGATACCCAAAAAAAGAACGGTAACCTCAAAGGCCAGAATTTGCATAGCAAATATCATACATATCTCGCTAAAAACTAGCAGTTTCTGAGGCTGGAGCATAGTGCACTGACACACCAACTGTAAATTAAAGTCATTAGTGAACTACATTTTCAATAGGGAGCATCCTTTCAGTATCAAGTTTGCTGAAGGGAGAATACAGGAAGACATAAGATCTCACCTGGCCCCAGCAGGAACAAACAAAACTGTACCTTGTAGTATTTAGGATTTATGTATCTGAGACTTCATAATGGACAGATTTAAGTGAGAGTATTTTCTATTTGATCCATTACTGAAATTTTAAAAGTCTCAGCTTACAATTTCAAGTAGTTGTCACTAGAACCACTATTCTCTGTAGTTCTGTGTAGACAATTCACACCTACTTATCAGTAGAATCACTACTTATGACACTCATGCAGCACCCTGGGTCCTTCCTTATAGGACAATTATGATTTTGACCTTATTTTCATAGAGAAAGGAAACCATTAAAGCATCTGAGAGTCACAAGATTCCCCTCCTTTGCCAAAGAAAGAGGGGAAGAACACAGACCCACATTTTATTCTGCCATATGTATCTGCTCACCAGGAGAGTGAGAGCAATTACAATGACAGTATAGAAAGACAGAAGAATTCCAAGAAAGAAACCAGCCCTGCCTCTTGTCATTTTAGAGGCAGTGTTGAAATTTCCATATTATAAAAAGATCTGCATCAAGAGAATCCAGACATGTGCATGGTGAGACACAAGCAGATCTGTACTTCTGGCCAGATGCAAGGTAGCTACAGTTCACAACCACTGTTAGTGCACCACTATGGCACTCTTCCCAGCTTAATGTACTCCTCAAAATAATTCTCTGATGAAGTATAACTGTTTGGGTCCACTGCTACACTAATGGCTCAACGACTTTTTGAGGGTAGCTGGCTCACATTTAGCCACAAGAACCCCCGCTAATTTGCAGTCCTCCCATGTACATCTCAGGTGAACTGTCAAGAAGTTCAGCCATTTAGTAGTAGTTGCATTCCAAAAACAAAGGAAAGAAAATGAATTATCAGCTGCCAGCAACACCTGGTGCTCACAGACAATCTAAGCAATTCTAATCTAAACTCTGAAGAAAAGTCACAGCAACTTACCATGATAGCTCCATTATCCTGGCCTACAAATATTCTTCTGCTGTCATGATGATAAGCCATGGCTGAACATGGTGCTGTCGAAAAAGGCAAGGACATAACAGTTATTCAAACAGAGGTATTAGGATAGCATGACTTACTATTTTTTTTCACTCAAGACAAAAGCTGATTAAAATTAAGTAGCTTGATTGAAATTAGTCTACATAGATAATGCTACTACTAACCTCTTGCACTTGCTTACCAGCTGACATCAAGCTCCTGAAATCCTAAGGGTTGTGCTGTTTCATGACCAGGGAAACAGGATCGTTTATGATCCTGTCTTGTTCAATATCTTTGTCGGCGACATGGACAGTGGGAATGAGTACGCCCTCAGCGAGTTTGCCGATGACACCAAGCAGTGTTGTTTGGTTGATACGTTGGAGGGAAGGGATGCCATCTAGAGGGACCTTGACACGCTTGTGAGGTGGGCTGATGCCAACTTTATGAAGTTTAAACAAGCCAAGTGCAAGGTCCTACACCTGGGTCAGGGCAATCCCAGGCACAGCTACAGGTTGGGTGGAGAAGAGATTCAGAGCAGCCCTGCGGAGAAGGACTTGGGGGTGTTGGTTGATGAGAAGCTTAACATGAGCCGGCAGTGTGCGCTTGCAGCCCCGAAAGCCAACCGTATCCTGGACTGCATCAAAAGAAGTGTGACCAGCAGGTCAAAGGAGGTGATCCTGCCCTTCTACTCTGCCCTCGTGAGACCTCACTTGGAGTACGGTGTACAGTTCTGGTGTCCTCAACATAAAAAGGACATGGAGCTGTTGGATCGAGTCCAGAGGAGGGCCACGAGGATGATCAGGGGGCTGGAGCACCTCCCGTATGAAGACAGGCTGAGAGAGTTGGGGCTGTTCCGCCTGGAGAAGAGAAGGCTGCATGGAGACCTCATAGCAGCTTTCCAGTATCTGACGGGGGCCTATAAGGATGCTGGGGAGGGACTCTTCGTTAGGGACTGTAGTGGTAGGACAAGGGGTAACAGGTTCAAACTTAAACAGGGGAAGTTTAGGTTAGATATAAGGAAGAAGTTCTTTGCTGTGAGGGTGGTGAGGCACTGGAATGGGTTGCCCAAGGAAGATGTGAATGCTTCATCCCTGGCAGTGTTCAAGGCCAGGTTGGACGGAGTCTTGGGTGACATGGTTTAGTGCGAGTGTCCCTGCCCATGGCAGGGGGGTTGGAACTAGATGATCTTAAGGTCCTTTCCAACCCTAACTATTCTATGATTCTAATGTCCCTTGGTAAGACAGTGAAGCTAAGGGAAGGAACACTATTACAGTAGCTCAGATATATCACTAGGAAGCATACGCAAACATGATTTCCTGCCCCAGGATGCAACCCAGTAAGGGAAATTTTACACAGGCTGAAAGCCTAGCTAGCAACCACAGCATGTGCAGCTGATTACACTTAAGAACTTGAGCTCACTAAAATTATCTCAAGAGGATCCCTAAGTTGTATACAACAATAATCTATTCTTTACATTTGAGGACTGTATCATTAGAGAGAGATAAAGTACTAGAGAAAAATAGGTAATTGCATGTCAACTTCATATGGAACCATTTCTCAACATCTGCAACTTTAAGGAGACTTATGTTTTTGAGATTACACACAATCTCTTTTAGCAGAAAGCCTCTAAAGACCTACTTCCATTTTTGAAATTATGACAACAAAAACCAACAAAGCATCCTAATGAAACTTTGCACAAAAATTTCACTGAAGAACGTCTTCATTAAACTTGCAAATTACAAGGATGAGAAAGATCGAGTGTTCTAAACCAATACCTTCTTCTCCCAAGACCCTCAGAAAATGTGGCCCCTGAAGGTGTTTTTAGAAATTTAAAGCCAGACAGCACAGTCTGGAATATTACAGTGTTCATACTGCATAAGGACAAGTCCATCCCTTGGAACTACCTACAGGCACACACTGTTTTGTATAAACCTTTGTAGGTTTATACAAGCAATCTGAATAGTCTATTTAGAAAACTAATAAATGGAGCAACTGCTGTAATTAGACCAACTATTAGGGAAAAAAAAAAAATATTACAGTTCACATTTTTAATCTAGATCGTAGGCTGCAGCTAAGAAGGCACAGAACACTATGAAGCCCAATTCTTTGGTTTTCATTGAATATTTGTATACAAATTACTCCAGAAATTGTCATTCCAAAGACTACTTTTTGTTTTATGACATTTTGTTTTGCCATTGTATTCCTTCTTTTTATATGTGGTATGCGTCCAGGTAGCAACTCCACATTAAAGAAGTTACAGCGAAGCACCCAGGCTGACTGATGTTCCAAAACCAAAAAAGCACACTGACATTCAAGATTTACTCAGCACTGAAGCTGCTACTCAGTGTTGTTCTCTTAATAATCTAAATGCTGGTAAAAATAAAAAAGAAAAGGAAAAAGGAGAGGGAAAAAAAAAAAAAGAGAAAGAAGATGCCAACCTTGGAAAGCAGAGAATATTCTTATGCCTGAACTTTAAAACTACTCATTTGAAAAGGTCACTTATTCAGCAGAAAAGTTATTTGCCAGCATTGGAGACATCTACAGCTGCAGATCCACAGAGTGATTCACGCGGCGAAGGATGTGGTTCTGACAGAATGCTGCTTTAGATCTCACCCACTATGCAGCTAGTTTCAAATTAACGACTGAGCTAGAGTTGCTGCAAAGTTCCCAATTTCAAGATCATCGAGCAAATCCCACACTTGGGGAAATGGGAAGGAGATATTCCCACACACAGCACAGGTTACAAAACCCATGCCATGCTTGACCATCACTTACCATCTCCAGCATTGTACTTACATGACATGGTGTGATAGATGCTGGGCCAGTATTGTCCACTGTCTCTCTTCAGCCATACTCGTATTGTTCTGTGTCAGGGAAAGAGCAAGGAGAAGACAGTTAACTAGGTGCATCATCCCTTGCATTTGAAACAGTTAACCAGTTTACTCATGTATCAGCTCAAATCCTCTCAGCTTTTGTGCTACTCAAATATAATAGAGGAACAGAACACAACAGAGTAACAAATAACAGTACTCCAATAGCACTCTAATATAACAATAATAATAGTACTAAGAATAGCCACCCTTGGATTCTGAAGAGTCTTCTCCAAAACTACTTATATATGGACTTTTAGTAAGTATGGAATGGAAATACTACTTCAGCTTGCCACAGAAACAGCTACATATTGCATCCTTCTCCTCGGCTCTGGCTGATTTAAGTCAAACTCAAGTTGCAGGAACTCCTCAGCTTCGGCAGAACAAACCACAATTTGTTTTATAGCAGATTAAGAGTTTGATACATTAAAAAAAAAAAGAGGGAAATAATTCTATTATGGAAGTCTGAACTTTTGAAATTTTACAGCTTCTCTGTGCAACTCATTCTTCAGCAAGCCAGATACTGAATATTAATAGAGAAGCACCTCATCCTCCAGAGCAGCACATTACTGACATCTTCATCCCCAAATATTGACTTATGGATCCATAGGGGACATCATATCTAGTTCAGTACTATTTCTTCTTAGCCATGCCTCTACTCTCTCTAGTAAGAATGCAAAGGACAAGCAACATTAGCAGCACTGTCATGCTGCACTGCTCCTCTGGCCTAAATATGAACAGGATTGATTAGCCAGTCACACGGGACATTGAAAGAAATTGGCAAGATGATGCGGACAGCATGCTAGTGTTGTTTATAAAACTGGTTTAGGTTTGTAGTTTTCTAGAATCAGGCCTTGGAAGGAAAGGAAAAATGGCCAGAAGAACATTTAGCATTATACCACTCTCACAACTGTCTAATCCTGGGACAAGGGATATAAGAGAGTCAGCAAGGAAGTGAAAAGTTATTGTCAATTAAAAACATTCCTACAATAGGCACATCTGAAGGGAATCTACATCAAGAAGTTAAGAGCACACACGTACACAGTATTAAGGTTATTTTAAGTCTACTTGAAATTTCCTCTCCAGACCATTGTTTGCCTTCTTGATACTGTTTAAATCCAACTTCCTCATTCCTAAATGGAAACCTAAACGATCTGTAAATATGTGTACCTGGAAACATTGTCAAGAGACTTCACTGAGATGAGTTGTTCTATTTACTTTTGGCTAAAAAAAGGAACCAACCCAACTAGGGGATAGATCTGCCAAACATCATATGGGATTGCCAGTAAGAGTTTAACAAAAAGAGCACAGGAAGGAACTGGTATCCTGCATCAGGACTAGCACTTTTTACGTTGAATATATAAAGGTAGCATTCTAATTCTGTAATCCATTTAAGAGCTTTTCTTTAAAAGACCACTCAAAAATAAAGCAGACTATGGCCACCCTTAATGCACTACGTTCCTTTTCTAAAAGTTGAAATCAATACCGCTGAGTACACACTGCCTCACAATAACGATTTTCAGCTTTTGAAGTCACTGGTCCACCAGTTCAGTGGCAAATGCATACCACTCCAGTCCATAAAATATTTTGCATTAAGACAGTCTCTTAAAAGCTATCACTTTCTTTTTACAATAATCTGCACCCTGCCTCATGGTCAGAAAGCTAACACTTCAGGAGAGCAGTTGCTATTATCTTGGTAACATGAGAAAATGAGAAAAAACAATGCTTCCAAGACATTCTTATGATGCAAATGACAGTGACACGGTTTAGCACCTATGCACTTTAATGGCTTTTTAATCTGCTTTTTAAAGCAGCTCCATCATATTCAAACTCTTCTGAACATCTCAGAAGGCAGTTTCCAAACTTACTAATTCAACTCATTCACTTCTAGCTACAATCATGTAATTATCTTTTTATATAAAAAGACGAGGTGTTATCATAGTGATTTGAGATCATGCATTGCTGATTTTCCTGAGGTAGACTTTGTCTCCTCTCAGTATTCTGGTCGATTATATTAAACTAGGAATTAACATAAAGGAAGCAAGGATTTGGTTTTTCTAAGCATATTATTTGTTGAGTGCATAATTTGTGCACTGATCATTAGTAACACAGCCCCTCACTGAAGTTGAGAGCCTAAGCAAATAGCTGCAAGAGTTAGCAAAATTAACTTCCGAAAGCTTCTTATTTTGGTTTAAGCAAGATTTAGACATCGCTAGCCTCGTATTTGCAAAGATAAGCTGTCAGACAGCTTTATATCTAATTATACAAAGCTCTGACTGAGCAAAATTGTAAGAGATTGTTTTTACAGTAGTCAGCAAATACCAAAATACCAAAATACCATTTCTCTATTCTCTCCTACAGACCTGTTGTGGTGCATCTCCTTCTGTTAGGACAAATTAATTTGTGGGATACCAGTTCTAGCTTCAAGGATTAGAGAAGTCCTCCAGTAATGCTGCTTCCACAGTTTCCTTCTACCATTAATTTTTTTTTATTATGAGAACCACTATATCAACCCTAGAGCCTTCAGCACTCCCCTCAAAATGTTATTTAACAAAGAGGTCTGTGCTCACGGCTGACTACCACGCTCACCCTTCCTTAAGCTTTCTTTATTAAGGGCCTGGAAAGACACAGGTTTGTTTGACAGCAGTCTAAGTAAAGATGCGAAAATGCCAAAACTCATTCAGGAGCACCCAGAGATAGATACATACTTTTAAAATTACAGTAGGCTCAGATATCTGAGAGCAGCAGGAGGAAGTAAAACAAGATTGAAAAAGACCTCCAAATTTTCCTAACATTTGCGTACTGAAACAGCTGGAAAGCATGTGTGTTTATAAAAGAGTAATTCAATTTTTAGTTGTTTGGGTGGGTTTTTTTAAGTAATATAAAGAAAGGCACAAAAAGACATCTTTAAGCAATACTAAGTGTGGCCTTAGCAATTCCTAAGGATTTCCATTGTTCTCAATAGCTGTTTCTTGAACAGAGGAAGCACCCAACAGTGATGGTGATAAAATTGGGGGTTGAGAACTAAAGAATCCCTCAGTGTTCCAACAGTATTTGTGCTCGTGCCACATAAGCTGCCCTCTAAAAGCCAAATGCACGTATGTCAGGGATAAGGAAGTGGTGAAAGGTTAGCAGGCAAATCCAAACTTGTTACAACACAAGCACTATGGCAAGCACTACACAGCTATACTAGCCGTGTTCCAAGAACTGCATCTTCCCAACACCTTCAAACCACTAACCATTGCTTTCCTATCTGAAAGCAATCACAATTGTTTTCCTAGCAAGAACAGAAGACTGCATTTTTCCAGTAGTCAAAATAAACCAGAAGTATTTAGATTGCTATTGACCATGTTCCCAAAACAGCACTAGGAATCTGGTTTAATCCCACTGCATGCAATCTCAAGGACACAGCTCACAGTTGATGCTTTTTATCGCATTTCTGCTCACAAAAACATTCATTTTGACCAATATTTAAGTTCCATAACAGAAAAAACCCCAACCAAACCTAATACCACAACTTAAGCAGTAGTTCCAATGCAATAGCAGCTGCTGATGGTCACAGAACACCAGCATCCAGATGTGCTAGTGACTCGAGAGATCCTGTTAGCCTGTGGCAAATACAATACCTTCATCTTGCATTTAGGGTCTTATACACTAGTTTATAATCCCTTAGTATCCCCAACTACAGCTGGGAAACACCAATCTTGCCTTGGGTATTTGTTTGTTGAGAACAAGGGTGATAAGGCCAAGTCCAGAGATTTGGCTGTACCACAGATCTGTGCAGCCCACGCTGGCCTATCTCAGCTCTGAGAAAACACAAGCCAGCCTTGAGCAGACAGATCTAACTCACAGCTGGTACCTGAGCCTCTGCCCAGGCTGAGGTACACACTGCAACAATTCCAAACATTGTGTGGGAGCCAGGGTCAGACAAGATACTCATAGGGACACAGAGTGAATCATCCTTTCTGAGTTAGTTCTGAGAAAGCTTCACAAATGGCAAGTATCCTGCCAAAAATCAGATTCGGAAAACTAGCATTTTAACTCCTGCAGCTATATTCTTGCTTCCTTTTTTGGCTTCAAAACTTTAAAAAGAAGAGTTAGGGTTTTATTTGTATTCACAAATCTTCAATGGCATCTTTTGTACCCTCAAAAAAACCCCAACCAACCAAACAGAAAACAAACAAGCAAAACCACCACCACCAACAACAAACTGTTACTTCTCATTCTAAAAAATATAATTTACACTACAAAGAACTACGACTCCTCTAACGAGAGGATAATCTACAACATTGTTGGGAAATGTTTGTGCACCAGTATTTTCCTCACTACTTAACTTGTAAACACATTCCTCTGACTGGCTATTATGAAATACTTGACAGCCTTAGCTGTATTAGGATGTAATCAAACATGCTTTTGTCCTGCTCTTTTGGTGTACACAGCAGCACTTTCACATCTTGAACTCTGTACTATGCTCTCTGCTAGCAGCATCATCACTTATGCAGTATTGGCACCTACACCCTGTTTATAGTAAACAAACAGAAGAGCAGTAAGTTTGATAACATGCTAAATTGTAGGTGAAGTATACGTAAGCTTTAATGTACTGTAGGAGGTATCCCATATTAGAGGTAATACAGTGCAATGGTTTCTGAAAGTTTAAAGGTCTAGGTAAACTCCCATAGTAAGGCAGCCTACACGAATTTAGCCTTGTGTCTAAAGCTTCTCTTAGAAATTTATACACACCAAAGGTGGGTAATGACCTCTGTCCTCTTTGCACAGGTCTCTATCTGACATCAAAACTTGCCGAGATCACGATGCAACTGCACCCCTGGCTCTTACCAACACAGTCTAAGCATGCAGACTGCTAACATTCAGCATTAGACCCTGAAGTCTAAAGGCTGACATTGCCTGCTACAGGCTACACTCTGCAACCTGTACCATGAAATTCTGTTTAACTCAGATACCCACTCTTAAAAATTGCTATTTCCTCTTGTCTCCTCCAGGAAGCACATCAAAACAAGGTTAAGATTCAACCCACGTTTGCACCCAAAAGGCCACCTTCATCCTGTACATGACTAAGATGTACACCGGTTGTTCCGGTGAACAACCTCACGCAAGAGCAGAATAAAAAGGAAGCTGCTCAGTCCCATCCAAAACCTGCTATCCAACATGTGCTACAGAAAGTAATTTCCACAGAAAGTGAACAGACTAACCAAGTCCATCTTTCAATCAAAGCCAGAAAACACAGCTAACACATCCAAGTGTAAATGCTTGCTGTAAGCAAGGTATAATTACTGCCATGGTTCAGCAAGGAGCAGTATGTACTACTGCTCAAGGGGTTAAGATGCTGAGTGCTCCCAGCACCCAGAACTCCATCATTCTGGAAGCTTCGGAAAGAAGACCACGATCTCTGTCACGTGCTAGAATTTGATGGTATAACCCTAACACTAATATCAACACACTTAAGAGTACTTCTTTAATAGCCTGTTAAGATAAGCACCAACGTGGTGGCTGAAAAAAATATTTTTGAGGAACAGAAGCCTGACTCCAAGCGCCTCAGAAAAATATTTTCAAATAACTTTTAAATAATAGAAGAAAATCTTTGCCTTTAGTTACTCCAAACTTACAGCAGTTGTACCTCAAACTTGTAGACTTCAGTAATGAGTTTTTACTCACGTCCTGATAATCGATAGCTCATCTAAGCATTAAGTGTGCTAATCTTCAGGGGGAATAAAAAATGTGGTGGGAATCCAGTTAGTCACTTTAAAGAACTAATTAAGTCTTCCTCTTCCAAATTCAACTACTTCTACTGCCTGTGTTCCAAAGAGTTCAATTGGCACTTGAAAACAATTCTTAGCATGCCAATGAAAAATACATTCCTACCACCTCTCCAGAGCAAGCGAGGCTAGACTAGCGTTTTCCGATTTCTGAGAAGTGCTGATAATCAGTGCCAATGATTGCATGCTCTTTCCAAACCCTGACACAGTTGCTGAACAGGAGCTCTGAAGAAGCATCTCCTACCACTCGTCATATTTAAAAGTCACTTTCCACACAGTATGGGGAAAATTCCAGCTCTCACCACTACACTGCAGACCCCTCACCTCTCTTATCGCCAACAATCCTCTATGCTACTTGCTTCCTCGTTTCCACTTCCATTTCATCTGAATAACTGCTTAATGACATTACCAGCTTTCATGACTGATGTTTCACATGCCATATGAGCTAGGACCGAGAATAGGGATTAGAATCTGAAGACCTTTTCCCTTCCAGAAACCACTGTCCTCAGCAGCTACCTCATCACCACCTCTCCCCTCAGATCTGCCAACTCACTCCCTCAACTGTTTCAGCTAGAATGAAGAAGGCTTGAGACCTTCTGACTGAGCCATCAGAATGGGCTTGTTCTGAAGCAGCTCGGGTAGCTCCAAACTCACGTACAAGTGACTGAGCCAGCACAGATGAAGGCAGAGGAAAACATACCCTCACATTTTTGGTTCTACCCATAGCCCCTGCAGACCCCTTTCACACACACAAACGAGTTGTACTTTTCCATCTACTTCGCAGGGCTGGCAGCCAGGCGCGAAGCACGACAGCTTTTCCCCGTCCGCAGGGGAACGCTCCCAGCTCCGCTCCTGCCCGCAGCCTCCCTCCGAGAGCGGGAAGCCGCCTGACGGTATTTTCCTCCCTCGAACTGCCGCCTCGGTAAGTTACTTCCTTACGGCTCCCGGCAGAGTCATGGCTGCACACCTCCTGGCAAAGTTAGAGCCTACAAACTGAATTCTACCCCGTACCCTGCCACCGCGCTGCGCTGCCCCAGCTCAGTCGGCTCCCACCTTCCGCTGGGACCGCACCGCCGCCGCTCCCCGGCTCCGGAGCCGCGGCACTAGAGGGCTCAGCCCCAGCCCCGCACGGAGCGGACACCGCCGAGTGAGAGGAGCGGAGCGGACCCGACCCTCCGCGGAGGGGCCGCCCCCTCCAGCCCCCCGCGGGGGAGCGGGCCCTCACCGCCCCGTGAGGCGCCCCGGCGGGCCGGCCCGCGGCCCCGCTCACCTGTCCTCGCTGGCCGTGATAACCCCGTCCTCCTTGGGGATGAGGAGCGCGGCGCTCACCACGTCCTGGTGCCCCTCGACCTTGCTGAGGAGGACGGGCCGGCTGCTCTGCGGCCGCGAGTGGATCTCCGCCGCCATGTTGCCGCGGGCCCGGCCCGGCGCCCATCAGCTGACGGCGCGGGGAAAACCCGCCGCCCGCCGTAACGCTGCGTGTAGCGGCGCCGCCCGCCGCGCCGAGGTGCCCCGTGTAGCGGCGCAGCACGGCCGCGCGCTGCCGTCACCTCCGGGGCGGGACGGGGCGGGGCGGGCCGGCGGCAGCCGTATTGTCCGGAGTAGAAGAGCCAGCGGGCCGTATGTCGTGGAAGAGCAGAGGAAGCGGATCTGTGTGTGGCTGGGCCTGCCGGGGGCAGCGTCACCTCCAGCAGGGCTGTGGCTGCCCAAGCAGGAGAAGGCGGCCGTGGGCTCTAACAGTATTCCCGTGGTTTGATCCATGCGGCTGGCTGTGCTGTCCCATCCACAAACCACACTGCTGTTAAACACAGTTACTGCCACCTCACTGCCCAGTCCGGCTGGTCTGGAGCCGTGATAAGGCCACAAAGAAAAGGGTATTCCCCCTGGAGTACTTAACAGAAGGATATGGACTGAGGAAGGATGTGTAGTTACAGGAAATGTATTAGCTAGTTTCTTTATGTCTTTTAAACTAGAAGCAGCTGTAAGCCATCAACCTTTAAGTTCTTCAGCAACTGGTTATTGTCTTTGTGTCCAGTGCATGTGAATGCTGTCCACACAGTCAGTTAACCAACAGCAAAATCCTTCTCCTCGGTGCTAGTGCTATGACAATGGCAGTGGTGGTGCTCACATCTTCGAGTCCAGTCCTGATCCAAAGCTCCTGCTCATCAGGACCAGCCTGGGGCTGGTGGAAAGGTTACTCTAACTGGTCAGAATCCTCCTTTGTGAGCAGAGATGTAGTTTCTGATCCCAGGTCTAGCAAATATATAAATATTTGAACAATGGTGTGTCTGGGTATAACCAACACACATGAGCTTACATGAAAATGGTGTGAGCTGAGCAAAGCTATTTTGCTCAGGACATCCCAAACAGGACTGTACCCAAAGAGATGAGGTACAAGAAGAGGTGGGGACAAACCTCCCTGACCACAGTGGTGAGGATCCTGTCATCTGATGTGCCATCACAGACCATGTCACATGCCTGCATCCAGGGAGGCTGAATGAGGCTTCCCCAGACTCCTGGATGCGGGCAGCAGACAGCAATTATCTCCCCCTTTACCAGCACCAAAAGAGGAATTTCATCTGTCTCACTGGGTTTCCCAGCTTCTTGCTAGACACCAAATGACACAGTCTCAGGAAAAATGGGTCCGGCTTGCAGTTTTTAAAATACTTGTGGTTAAATACACTTTGCTTTGCTTTTGGCTTTTCCCTGTTCCCCAATCTCTCCTCATGCCAGTGTCAAAATGCTTTTCTTTCTCTAGTGGTCTCTCTTTTGGTCCAGTTCCTAAACTTATAACCTGCTTTTTCTCTATATTTCTTATCCTTCCTCAACCTTTGTTTTCCATCATCCTGTTTGCACCACCACCACGATCAAGCCAAGTAGCAAGTCAGTCCAGCCCCACACTACCTCACATCTCCCATGGTTCTGAAGGGGCACAGCTATAAGGTGAAGCGGCAAAGTAACAGTCCCTGTGACAAGGGACTATGTTCACGTCCTCCAGGGTTGTGCAAGCCTTCACCCAGGCTTCAGAGGGAAAGGTCACAGGAGGAGGCGTGGAGGAAATAGGTCTTCCCAAAACCAGTGGCTCTACGCAGAGCTACCCCAAGAGCTCAGCTCCGAGCCTCAGAGGGATGCAGGTGCCTGAATCCCCTTTGACTCTAGCGGGGTTGAACCTCAATCTCCTTTTGAGACTCTCGTCCGCAGGTCTGCAGACCTTACACTTGCTGCACGCTAGAGGGAGCCTTAGGGTTTCTCCTGGTGCTTTGCTGCTGTGCCTGCTCCGGTGCTGAGGTCCGGCACACGGCAGAGCTGCCCGTTCAGCCCGCTGCACTCGGGGATGCTGCCTGCACACAACCACCAGGAACGCCTGTAATCATTTACCGCTTCCTCGTACCACTCTTACGAGAAGCTCCACGGGTAAGCTTAATAGTTTATTAGGTAACGGGCTGCCCTATAATGCCCTGAGAATCTGGCCTGAATCCCTTTGGCAACGGGGGACCTGCTGTGTGGCAGTCACCCAGACTCAGTCACCAAGGACAAGAGTATTACTCCAGGTCTAACAACTTGGCCCAGTACAGACAACAGGCAGTAGCTACATAGGTGAGATACATGGCACAGCTGGATCTAAAAATCCTTCAAGCACAGTATTTCAGGCCTAGACCATGTTTGCTGTGCAAGGTTTCCCCAGGCTTCCAAACAGCAACACAGTGCTTAGCCCAGTGGACATACTTACAATCAGAACTAATAATTCTCTCATAACCCAAGCAGCCACCAAAAGGCGCCTTGTTGCCTAATGCCCCTTTTTTCCCCCCCTCAGATTCATACATGCCTGCTGCTCTGATTTGTAAACCTGAGCTGCTTAGGTCATGCAAATTGTCAGAAGTGAGATTCTGGCTCTCTGCCCAAAGAAGAGAAGGGAAGGCAGCACTCCCCCCATACAGAGACTTCACAGCAGGGACTCTGTACGAACATGCAGCTATAGAATTGCATATCCATACAGAAGGGTTTTCAATAACAGCTATCTGAAGACTTTATTTGATGACTAGTAATGAGCTTTTTTTAAGTCTTTTTTTTTTTTTAAAACCTTCCTTTCTTCTCCTGTAAGATATTCCCTCTGGCCTCATCATCTGGTACTCATCATCCTGCTGGCCTTGACTTGGGATTGTGGCGGAAATGCATTTTGGCTCAGAGGTATATCCTTCTACTGGCTCTTCCATCTCCTTCTGAGCTCCTCTGCAGGAACAGGGGATATGAAAATACCTTGTTTTCTACCTCCAGACTCACAACCTACTGGATGCTCCTTGCAAAACCCTTTCTCCTCCTCCCTTTCTCCAGCTTGCCTCCTGTTGCCTCTTGTACAGTTACAAAATACACTACTGTCATTTCTCCCCCCCTTCCTGTGCTCCCACAAATCACTCATGCCAGAGGCATGACATGATGGTCGGTCTAACGCTAAGGCATATTGTTCCAAGTAAATAAGACTACAGCCACACGGCACCTTGCACTGAAGTGGAAAGATTCGTATTTGTGTTCACAACACCTGGATCATGTCAGCTCTTCTACAGCAGAAATCCGCACAAGCTGTTCTTTTGTTAATAAAAACCATTCCCTGAGAAGACCACATTTGTATCGCTCCTTACCAGTGCCCGCCCTCACTTCTGCCTCTCCAGAGGAAAAAGACACAGCACATTTCATCTTCTTTGCCTTTAGCAGGAGTACACCTTATTCAGGCAATTCTTTGCCAGCATACCCTCTGTGCTGGCCTCTGTTGTGGGGAAGAGAAGACTTTACCTTCCAGCCCATTTTAACAGACAAAGAACCATGAGCCAGGTTACTGCTCTACAGTTTTCCTCTTTAAACCAGGCATAATTAACACAGTGTCAGCGATCAGGCATCCCTGAAAACAAGATGGAAAGGTAAAGGAACTCCCCAGAATTGACTCCCCCTCTCCTCCATGTGCCCCATCACACCAGAGACCAACACGAGTGACAGGAGCCACTGAGAAGGGCACTGCTGTCCAGCACTTCAGTGTGCAGGAGCAAGCAGGCAAGGGCTTTTGAGGGGAATCCTGGCCATCGGCACCCTGCTGCAGGGCTTCTTGCTCAAGCTGCCTGCCTTGGGATGGTGGACGCCTGGTCTGAGCTTGCAAGGAAGAGGAAGAGGCCCTCCCAGAATAGCTGGGAAAGCAGCCGCCTCGCCTGGGAAGAGTGGGAGCTGCAGGAACAGCTCAGAGCATCGCCTCCCCCTCCTGCAGGCAGGCTCTGTAAGGAAGCTCAGAGGTGCTGCTCGGGCTCTGCAAGGCTCAATGACTCTGGGTTAAACAAAGAGCCTGTTATCAAAAAGGCGAGATGTCTGTGTGTGTGTTCAGGTGAGCAGCAGCCACGGGTGGCCCAGGACCACAGTGATGGCCCCCTCCTGTCACCCTGCAGAAGTCCTGACAAGACAGACTGACAGGAAACATGGAAGCTCCTTCTGAAATACTGCCACGTGGAGGTGCCAGCAAAGCAGGAAATTCACCCTGTATGCGACCCTGGTTCATAGAGGACATCCTTTAAGAGCCCCAACAGAAGGAATAAAGCAAAACAAAACTATCCAAATTCCATCCCCTCTATATACATATATATATATTTTTAAGTATGAAGACGAGCACTGGGGGTGGCACCGTTTCTCAAAGAGACATGTACTGCCCCTGCTCCATCAGAAGCCCCACGATGCCTGCTGAAGACAACAGCCAGGCAGAAGAAGGGGTATTTTGCAAGAAAGGTCATAGGCCAGTGTTTCCCATGGGCATGCATCTACCAGCCCATGGCATCAACCCTCTTGAACAAGCGGATAGCAGCAGTGTCCTCACCTCAACCATTTCTTGAAGGAAGAAGAGCCCAGGCTGGTGAGATACAGCAAAAGATACAACACTGCCTTCCCCACTCTCGACCATCTGTTCAGGTCCCAAACCAGCCAGCACAAATTAGTCTAGAAGTGAAACAAATGCTGCCTGTGAACCACGGAGACATGCCCAGCCCTTTGGTCTAGGGCAGGGTGGCTCACAGCCATTATAATTAACTGATAGCCACAGGCTCCAGGTGCTCACTGCCCCAAAGGAAAAAGCATTTGATTCACTCCCCCTATTGCACAAACACCCTCCAGGAGCTGGTTCACTTAATTACAGGGAACTTGGTGCATTAGGAGCCCAGATCCAGTGTTCAAGGGAGGTGCCATAGGCTTAGCCCAGGAAACGCTCAGGGTAATTGTGCATTGGAGGTATGTTGGAATGGAAATGTCAGCATCATGTCAATACACATACATGTTACATACAAACCACACAGGGTCCAAGTCTTCCTGATTATAACAGTTATTCCCACCATAGCTTTGAAGGCAAAAATGGCATCCCTGCAAATTTCAGGATGATCTGAAGGATGGGAGGACTAAAGGCAGCACAGCACTGAGATGGCTTTGTTACTGTGAGTTAGCAGTATCCACTCAACAGGACTTCATGTCCCTGCGGCACACAAAGCATCATTAGTCAAGAGCTCACAGAAAATTGTCATCTGGTAAGTGAACAGTGCCTACTTTGCCATAGCAGCAAGCCTAGCAAACGAGGAGCAAGGAGATCTGCAGTCTGAAACCAGCTTCAGCACTAGCCTCCTGCATCACCCTCTGCAGCTTCTACCTTCATGTTCCCCTGCTGGCTTTGGTAGGGGCTTGTCTCCTCCCGGGTGCCACATCCAGCACATGAGACTATCACAGCCTCCTGGCACCACAGTAATAATGGGAATCATTAGTGTTAGACAGGTTTCAACCACTACAGGTAGTAGCAGTATTACTAACACATGCAGCTGAAATTGATGGGGCTAAGCTAAAGGGCTTTCTCTTTGAAGCATAAGAGAGAGTCTTCAGAACATTGCTTACAAAGAGGTATTTGAATTTCTCTCTCTTTTTCATCTTTATTAACCCACTCTGCTGCTGGGAGGCAATGCAGCCATGTTTTTAAAGGAGAGGCTGCTGTCAGAAGAGGACTGCCAGCAGGGAATTCAGTGTGATGCCAAGGGATGAAAGAAGTTATCCGTTCACAAAGGCTGAGGATCTGTCCCCTCCCTACTCTCCCCATTCTGTCCAGCAGACAAGATTTTTAAACTACAAAGTGTTAATGAAATGTGGAAGTTGTGAAAGAAAAGCAGCCTTTTTCGAGCTCTCTGAAGTTACAAAAACGAAGTTGAGACACAGCTTAGCAGATTAATAGCCTGCTATTTTTGCTGTTAATTACTTCATGAATAACCACTTCATTACAAATCTGGCTCAGGAAACATAGGGTGAGTTTTACCAAATTCTGCCTCCCTGCTTAGTCTCTAGGCTAAAGCAATTGTAACCACAGGCATTTTCCATGATCATTCTCTGCCAGGGCTTCAGTCTCATATTACTTAAGAGTTAACAGTCTCCATGAGCTTTCCACCTCAGAAAAGTTTACAAAGGATGTGTTACTTCCACTTTTAAAGATGTAGAAAGAGAGGCATACCCAGGGAAAACAGCCAGTAACAGCAGGTAGAGAGTGAGATTGTTTGAGCTGCAATTCTGCAGAGAGTTATGTTCCTGATTGAGGTTATCAATCCATCATTAAGTTACAAGCCTCACACATTCAGACTCACTATCTCTGTTCCTCCTTGAGGACAATTCCTCCACCTGCCCTCAAGCAGAGTGAAGGGCTGTCTGTCACAGGGCTCAGGGGCCCAAAACCACCTCCATGGAGAGATTTTTCCATGAAGGCAAAAGTTGAACTGCAAAGCAGCTGGGAGTCAAGAAGGAATAGATTGAAGCAGAACCAAGCAGCATGATCATTTATATTAGGCTTGATATTCCTAATGAAAACCCAAAAACCAAACCAGACAACTTTTGCAGGTTGCAGGCAGATTCCCCAAAGGCTTTCAAAAGCAGCTAACAGACTGCTACAGTAAGGGTTAATAAGACTAGAGTAAGCACAGACCTACCACTAAAACATCACACTGAACTCTAGTTACTCCGTTGAGCAGGACTGGAAATTTGATATGAATCAACTCCCAGGCTGAAGAACACAGACAGTGTTTTTACAGCATTACTAAAAAGGAAGATTTTAGCAGCTAACCTAACCCTCTCCTTCCCAGGCTTTTATTTCACTTCCCTTCATCCTGATCTCCGTTACCTAGTTTATAAGCAAATACCATCAGCATTTTACTTCAAACCTGCTTTCGTTAAACTTTTCTTTCCCAGCACTAAAAAAAAACCCCACAGAAATACTGCATAAGAGCGTCAGAGCTGTAAAACTTTTCCTGAGTGGTGACATATTTCACCCGTGTCCTGCAGAACCTTGAAGCTCCCAAGCAGCTGCTACGTGTGACATTCCCCATCAGTTTGCTCACAGCTCAGCTTGGGCAGTTAGTCCTGGACCCATAAGGCTGAATAAGCCTGTTCACATTTGCCAAGACACGCTTTTCGTTGTCCAGCTTTGGCCTGGATGGGAAAAAAGGAAATAGCCACAGTTACTCTTTGTTCGGTGCTCTAAACTATCATATTTTGTAAATTATTTCAGGACTAACAGATATTACTTACAGAAGAAACTGTGCTAAGGAGAGCCTGAAAGCTTACGTCATGGCTGCTTATTTTCTTGCCTAACTCTAATCCCAAGCCGGTTTACTGCACAGAGCACACACTGCTGCTGTGTGCAAGCCCTTTGGGAGCTCAGTTTGAGTGCCAAGCCCTTAATATTTGAATTCTTACCACAAACATCAAGTAGAAGCAACTGGAAAATTAATTCTCATATTGTAAGTTTATTTTTATATAAAAATAGGAATGCTGTTACTCTGAAATACAATCCCACGCTGCTCCAGAGCCCTAACAAGGCAACTTGCACCTCAGTAGTCACTTCTCACATGCATTATGCCTTCTGAAGTCCAGCTCAGGTCTTAGCTGTGTAGTTTCTGGGAGGCAACATTCCTCTATTTTTGCAGGAAAAAACATACCTAAGCTAGATACAGGGAAACTTGTGTTGGTTTGTCTTATAATTGTACAAAACTCAGTAACAATTCTGCTATTACTTTTACTCTTTACCTCTGTGAGATGTAAGAAATTAAAGGCAAGGCTGGCTAGGCAAGGCTAGCCAGGTGGGCTTTCCTGCTCAGCACCAGAATCTTTAGTTAAATCAGTCACATACTTAAAGGCGTGGGGGTTTTTTTTGTGGTCCCCTGCCCCCCAGCACGGCTCACTTTCTCTTCAAGACAGGAAGAGATCATGCTAGTTTCTCCATTCACCTCTTCAGAGCACAGAAAACCCAGCCCTGTGTATGCAGCACCACAAGAAAGTATGCAGCAGGAGCATTTCCCTCTCAGCTTATGAGGATTTGGTGGCAGGCAGCTAATACATCCCATAAAAGACAGCTAGACAGATTTATTCTTCTCAATGTTCACAGTAATCAGCTGAAACAGGAAGAAAGGCCAGCAGTTAGAGCCAGACATTCTTCCTCTAGAGCTGTTTTGTTACTCCCCTCCCCCTTACCAAGTTAGTATCCATGGATTATCTGTGGCAGTACATAGCAAGATCTCATCCTGGGTTTTGTACTGGGTTATGACTGGCCATCCATGACAGATCAGGTATTTCCTGCTGGAAGCATTTGCATTTCATCTTGTATTCTTACCTGATGAAGAGGCTCAATGCTCATTCATCCTCCAGCTTATGCAGTAGTCATCTATTTACACCAGGGCTAAGTCTGCCAAACAGAACAGGACCACAGACCACATCAGCCAGCCTCCTCTCCCTGTCAATGTGCCCTTAAGAGAGCAGCTATTAGCAGAAATTTACCTTCCCCATCCAAATCCCTCTGTTGCCACAGGAGCAACACAACATGCTTGCAAACAAAGAACCATCTGTGATAAGCCAAAGAGATCTACTGCTTATCTTTTGAAGGGTTTTGCACTCAGGGGAGTCCTATAAGGGGCTGAGGACACGCAAACGTGCATGCAACTTACATATAACAAGCAGGAAGAAACACCCCAAAAGTGTATCGAGATGTCCTCACACAGCAGTTTTAGCAGTAACTTGGGCATAGCAAATAAAGTTTACTCTTCAGATACTGAACCTATGGATAATTCATCCACAGCAGAATATCTCTTCTGCTGAAGTCAATAAGCACCAGGCAGTAAAAATACCACAAAATACTCAAGCCCCCAAACACACACGCAAAAAAAAAAATTAAAAAAAAATAATCTCAAACCCACCCTTCTTTCACTTTCCTTAGAAGGCAATCTCAAACAAGTACTTCACAGGGCTCTGTACCCAAATACCCATCAGCACATCCATGATCCACAACATTGACAGTTCATAATGCAGTTTTATTTTTCCTTTGTACAAAAACAAATATAAAATTTAAATCCAATAGAAAGTGTATACTAGCAATGACAAGTTTACATTACAATAAGACAGGACAATGCGATGTGTACTGAACACCACATTAGTTTTAAAACTCTCAGTGATACATGCACTATATAAAAATTGCTAGAACTTTTAATCTATTTCTACCAAGAATATCCAAGTACCAAGACACCCAAGAACCAAAAGTAATCTTGATAGGCAGCATCTACAAAATTAGACCTTTTCCACACACAAGAAGAAACCAACATTAATAGAAACGTTTATCATTCTTCGTTAAAATCCTCTCACAAAAGCCATACATAAAATTCTTAGTAGATACAGAAAAAGCTCAAAAGTTTGTTAGCATAGGTAACCATTCAGTAGTTTAGAGAATCTTTTAGACATTTTGAAGAGATACTGTAGTTTTCAATCTCTATTTTTCCCCACAAAGCCACAACTACATCGACTCCTGTTTCAAAAACTAGTCAGTGGTTAAAACTAGCTCTTGAGTGAAGTCAAGGAGTAGTGTACAAAATATTTAACAGAACAGGGTGTGCCACATGAGTGTTTACTTCTTGAAGAAAGTCTTCTCCACATTCAAGGTTTGTTTATTTGTCCCATAAACAAGATTGTACCTGAAGGATGAAATGAAAACAAGGATTACCATAGTCTGCAGACACAGTTAAACTTTTCCATGAAAGCATAAAGCCCACAGAGCACAGCCAAGCCATCCCGTCAGTCTTGTCTAGCCTCCCTCAAGCTTGTGAGCCCAGCAAAGCTTATGTTTGGATAGGTGGCCTGCTTGTATTTCTAGAGACACATTTCTGTTGATGCTCTGTGGAGCCTTGGGAGGAGGATTACTGCCAGGAGCCTGCTCTTCCCCTGGTGCTGGCAGCTGCATCTTGTTCCCTACTAACTTGCACATACATCATCCACATGTCACTGCAAGAAGTAGGTGAGTTACTCAAAGTAACTGGGAGAACTCTGAGTTGTATTCTAAATAATATTAAAGGCATAAAAATATTCTTGTAGGATTTTTTCTTTTTAAAGCAATAGTTATTCAGTAGCTCCAGACTTTGCCTCTATTGCATGCTGATATTCAACTTCTAAGCAAAAAAGTACATACAAATGCTGCTTACCTGTAGGATTATGCCGGATGAAAAATACAAACGGCCTGTCTACTATGAACCAGGGAGGGGATGACCTGGCTATTAAAATTGCAGCTTGCAAGAAAGATAAGGTTTAAAGTTAGACAAAGCAAGTACCACAACACATTATATACTCTATCAATTGAAGTTTCCTAGTGTATCCTAGAAGCTTGTACAGGTAAAGATAAATGCCTAAAACCTACCAACATGGACATTTAAACCCCCACAGGTCACATGTTATTCTTACAGGACCCATTCTAAAAGACACATCAGAAGACCCACAGAAAGCTGGAAGTGTTGGGTTGTCACCCAAACAATGTAGTAACTTGGTCCTTTTCAACACCTGGATTACTAGAACACTACACTGGTGGCCAAAGTGTTAGCTATTAGGAGACACCTCTCTAGAAGTAAGCCTGTTATAGCATTTCTTAGAGGACACCAGTGGTCTGAACAATACTGACAAATTGGGATTTTCCTGAGAAATTGCATAAAATACATCAACTGATCTGATGACAGAGCACGTTCCTGCAGTGGTCTCAAAGTGGGCTATCTCTGCTTAGTGGTATAGCCTTCTCATAGTTTTCCATGAGTCTGACAGTTAGCAGTACAGATGCTTACTTGTTGCTGCAGAAGCTTTGGTTCCATCTTCGCTGACTTCAATTTTTGTCTTTTGCAGAACATTAGATACATGAAGACCTTCTGTTCCTGAAAATCCCAAGGAGAACAGCACGTTCAGTAAAACTAACTGCAGGAGTCCTGAAGTACCTCGTAGCTAGCAGCTATGCTAGCATAGCTCAGAGTAATAAAAGCTGCTACAATCCTGCTGAAATCCTGAAGTTGCAATGAAGAACACTACTGGTAATATCTTCGGATACAGTCACTAAGTAATTACAAATAATAAGGAATAACCTAACCCATTTACTAGGTTCTCTTAGATCATGGTTTAAATTTGAAGTGTTCACTTGCATTTTTAGTTTTCATTAAGCAAGTGACTGAAAAAATATGCTATCTGAATTTAAGTTACACTCCCATTTATCTCAGTGTCAGGACAAGAAAAAAAAGGCACCTAGACACCTTCCTTTTTCAGTGAAACACAGGAATTTGTTTTCAAATTAAGCCAGCACAAAGCAGGCTTTTTTGTTAGATCTCTCTGTAGAAGCTAGACTGGGAATTTAATGAAGCAGAGACCATAAATAAAATGACATTTTAAGAGCCATGAGTTAAAAAATGTCTACACCTCATTTACAGCTCTAGGTTGGTCCAGTCCCCTAAACCAGAAATGTAGTCCTTGAGCTTTCCTACAGCTCAAGTCATTGAACACATGCTTCAGGGAAAAGCTAAATATTGCAGTTGCAATATTTGTTATGGTCTAAGGTATGGTATTGTTATAAGTCCTGCCATAGATTTTAGACAGTGCTTGAGACCCTCAGGTTGTAATATCAAATCTTTAGAAGCTGACCAACATGATTTACTCTTGTAATGCAGGACAAAGGGAAAAGAGCCATTGCAGCATTCAATAGGAGCAAGCAGCCATGCTTGGCTGGCTACAAAACAGAACTTAGCTCCAATGTCATGATAACATTTATCCAAAAGAGACAACTGCATTGTTAAATAAAGCCCTTTATTTAGTGCCAGAAACTATGAATAAGGACCACCATGGATAAAAAACCCCGTCAAACAAAACAAGAAACCCACCCACCACCACCCCAAAAAAACCCAACCAACCCAAACTTACTTGTTATTTTTGCAAAGTTTGCCTTCGACTGGTCAAACATATCTGTAATACCAAGTGCTTTCAGAGGGTCCTTTAAGTCCGTTTCTGCTACTGCTGTAAATCTAGTTGGAACAAGCAAAAAGGAATGCATCAGTATTATGCAGGAAAGTTGTCTTAAAAACCTCTGTTTCTCCTATACCAGAGCAGATAAATAAATGACCCCCAAACACTTCATGAAGGAGAAATGGATTATACTAGTACTTACTTAGGTAAAATAACCTGCACTCTTTTTGCTACCATGGTTGTCATCCAGCTTCCTATTGTTTTGGTGCTGATGTGGGGAATGATAGCAGAGAGTGGCGTCGTACTTTCAGTAGGCAAGGCAATCAACATGCTTATCATTTCACCATGATATGGCAGTTCAATGATGTTGTACCACAGCTCATTCGGAGTACTTGTAGTGCCTAAAAAAATAAGGAGAGCTAATGAGCCATGATTCTTACAGCCTTAAATCTCTATAGATAACTACTGCTATATGAGTCTGTTAGAAAGTTTTGCTCACATCTTAAAACTGACTAAAAAGTGACTAAACAGACTGCCTGCCTTCCTGTTAGACAGCCCTTCAAAAGGTGTCATGGGCTCTGTACAGATGCTAGTTTGACAAAAGAAAAAAAAAGACAGGATGACACCATGAAGCTAATACTCACTTGAGTTTGATAAGCATATTGTTTACCAGACAAACCTCATCAGCCCACAGTGTCAAGCCAGTCATGTTAGAAATGACCAGGTCTGTCAATCAGTTGGATTTCAGCTGTACCAGAATCAGCTGAGCCCTGAGAAACAAAAAAGCAATAAAAAACAGCAGACTATCTTTCCAAACTAAAGAGATCTTGTAGGCAAGCTCTTTTTCCTCCAAGAGTTATTGGAGGAGCTCCTATTTAAAGCAGTCTCTTGCATTTACTTCATATTCTTGCTTAATAGGGATCTCTTTAGGAAGCAGCTTTAAGTCCTTCAAGGTAGTGGAGAGCAGCCACTTTGAGGTAGTGCAGGAGGCCAATTAGATGAGAAGGAGACAGACAGAAATGCCTCTGAGTTACAGTAAGTGCCAGGAAGACTGTCTTTGGGCAGCCCTCTTCTTCCAAGTTCCCCTTGGTTACTGTAAAATTTCTGGCATGTGACTGGAAAGCAAAAGTTTCTTTTTATAGGAGTTTCAAGTGATAACTTGTCAGTTCAACTACACACAGGTTTCTGGGAAAGTTTTTGGATAGCAATAAGATCTTATTATCTTTCCCATTTCTTCATCTAAGTCTGCACTTGTCAGCCCAAGCTGAAAATTGACATCTTCATTAGAAATTTAATCTTGTTGCCAGGGCCATGTAACCTGCCTTGACTGAGCTCATACTGCTAGAAAACTGACAATACTGTGCTTACTTTGCAGGAATTGTGTCAAACTTGGCAGTCTGATTATTTCCCTTTATTATGGCACTGGCTCTCAGACTGGGGCCTACAGATCAAAAGAGTGGTTGTCTAAGTCATCTACAGGACAGTGACAAAAGGTAAACTGTCCAACAGTGAGGTACTGCTTTCCTGGTCTGCTATGTGCTACTACCATGACTACTGAGGCAAATCAAAACAGGAGGGGAGTTCATCTTCACAGTCAACTGATGGAATTTAAGATGCTTAAGAAATTTAAACTTTTAAAGATCCCCTTTGCAAGCATAAATAAGGCAGAAGCCCTGCATTCAGATATCCAGAGACACTGTCAACTTACGACTCATTTTTGATTGAGTATTTCTCTTATTCCTTTCTAGCTTCAATAGATTTTCTAGCTTAACATAAGCCATCATACTGGATTTCTTTCACCATCACCATCAGATTCAAAAGCCTTTAAGATAGCCTTGCTAAAGCTCATCTTAAGTTATGAACTTCTTTCAAACTCCACAGATAAGTAGAATACACTTTCCTACCTCACCCAACTCACACTTTCAGCAGTTATCTTAGAGTATTACATCACATCTGCTCTGAATACATGGATTTGGGACAAGGTTACAGCTGTTTAACATAAATACTAATATTAGTTGAGCACTACTGACAATAAAACTAGACATTTATAAGCACAGTGGGTCTTGGTTTTTGACTTTTTAGCAAACTGTATTCTCAGGCCTATTTCTCAGATTGTATTTAATGTACATGGAAGCGAGTTCCAGGCAGCGCTGCTCTCTGCTTGGAAGGACAAACCAGAAGTTTTTAATCAGAGCTTCAATCCTGCTTTGACTGATAAAATCCCCATAGGGCTGCAACACTGAAGCTCTGAAGTACACTGCCAGTCACAAAGCTGCTTATGTCAGCTCTGAGAGTCTCTGACGAAGTCCAGCTGAACCTGCTGAACTTCTTTTCACTTATGACTCAATTTGAATTTGAAGAGCAGTTTCACACCTTGAGATATAGCCAACATACTAACCCTGTGCTCTTCTGGGTCCCACAGGACTGGGGACTGTGCAAGTCCCATTTCTTTATTATACAGTAACATATAGATTGATTCTATGCAAGTCTCTTTCATACAAAGCCCATCACCAGATAAACCTCAGGGTTCTGTTTTTGTTGGCAGTTTTCCTTTATTCTTATCCCTTACAAAAAATAAGAATTTCTCCTTACTGCAAAGCTTAAGTAACATGCAAAGTTCTCAGTTTGAGTACTTCAGATTTTCCTTTCTGAAGGCAACAGAATAAGGCAAGCACTTTGACAGAGTATTGAACCTTAAGCAACTGTCAAATACCTTGCACAGCAAGCTCATCCACACCTCATGGATGAGATACTTCTGTAATGCAAAGCCTCCTACATAACCTGGATTAAGCAATACTATTAAACACCATGTGTACAACAAACTCTAGTTTCGGTTTCAAGGAAAAAAAGCAAATTTTACAACCAGTGGCAGTGGGAGTTACTGAGCTTACCACAGCGGAAGATAGATAATTGGGACAGCATAGGAACTTGGTAAGTCTTCCCATCAGCTCCATAAAATGGACGTTTCTTTGTATTTTCAGGTCGAAATCGCGATTTCCATAAGCCCTTGAAATACACAGCATTTACTAGAACCAGTCTGGTCAAACCGCCATCAATATCGTCTGGAGCTACAACCTGATCGATCATACCTAGAAGAAATAAAGGAAGCCTGAGTATTTGCTGTCATAACATGGGCCAACTGTTCATTAAGAACCTGAAGCACATATTACTTTAGACCTCTTTAGATCTGCAAGTGTGCCAGCTCCTCATGGGGAAATACATTTGAGGGTCATAAAGCCAACAGTATTCTTTGTCATAAAGTAAGCCTTTGGGATAATTAGAAAGCCAACATATTTTGCTAATTGACAGACTGACACTATAACTAATAGGGCCTTACCCTTTCAAGCATATGAGCAGATCTAAGACTATGTTACAGTGGTAACAGTTTTAGCTGAAGAACTTCCCCATTCACACACTGCTTGCAACATCGCTATGCAAAACTGGTTGACATGGTAAAGAAAGAATTTGACAGTCTTATTTCACAAATACCACATCCAACATCAACACATTCCTCACATCCAGGAGGCACTGGTTTTAACTAAGAGATACTAAACATGTACTTCACCTAGACTATGAATATGTTGCAATACATGATTTCTGCCTTTAGCATATGTAAGCTTAACAACTAGGTGGCAAGAGGCCTGAACCATCCGTCCAGGCAAGGTTAAAGATCCTCCAGTAAACATGATTCCTAAGAACATGGTTGTATCTTGCAAGATTTTAGGGCAGTAAGAACAAAAGATTAACTGTTCTACAGCTTTCCACCAGTCTGATTTACTGGGTCAAACTTTGGGTTACTGGAAAGCATCTTTTATGTTTGAGAAAGCATAGCTCCAAGAGAACTGAGCTTGGATTTCTCAATAGCTGTGTAATGGCAGAGAACAGTAGAAGTTCCTCAATCCCACAGGCAGATGGACATACACACAGACTATACGCATCCCTTAAGTCCACCAGACAGGCACATCTACTGGGGCAGTGAGACTGCAGATTCCTGGCCCACCAGCTCTAAAACATCACACTAATACCAGCACAAAGACAGTTTTTAGCTGCAAGGCAGAGCTTTTTCTACCTCCCCATCTTCCCCAGTATTTCCATCCAAATCTGATAAGTCTCAGACACCACCCTGCCAGGCACAAAAAGCACTCACCAATACTCACCCCTTGTTTCATTTTTCACCCATTGGTTGATGGAATCACATGCTGCACTTGGGTCCTCAAAGTCCACACTCTTGACACTGCACTGAAACACCTCTTTGTTCCTTGTAACAAAAGGCACTTCCATTTTAAAGCCATTCTTTGCAAACACTGCATTAGCAATTGTAACAATGTCTTTATTCTTTTTTGAGACTATGAGCCTGTTTATCTTCTTTAACGCTTTACCAACTCCTAGTTGGAAAGAACAGCAAGTTTAATTTAGAATAAGATGATGAACAAACAGTTACTTCATATGCAACTATTAATGACATTAAAAGTCAGACATCAAGTGCTGGACTAGACAAGGAGACCAAAGCAGGCATTCTAAGAGGCCTTCCAAACACCCATTTCTGATCTCTCTTCTGAGGGGTACTGTTTCCCAGCAAAACCATGACCTTCACTGTGGTGCCTGCTGCCCCTCTAGCTGTCTGCTCAGAATGCTACAAACAGTGCTGGGGGTAGTATTGAGGTTCAAGTCTTAGTGTGGAGCTACTAACCACGCTCCTCCACAAAGACTGCTCCAAAGTGTATTTCATATCATATAAGCCCAGGTTACCTGCCAGTTCTGTGACAGTGAGAAAGTCAAAAGCTCATCTGCCACCAGCCTGCAGGTGGTCTTGAACCTCAGAATGCAAAGCAAAAGTTGTTTTCTCACCATCTTTCCTTCCCATTTATTGGGGAATAAAGGGAGCTGTCAAGATTTCTACGGTAAGGTTCAAGTCTTTGTTTCCTTAAAGACTAGGTCCTGGCCTAAATCAACTACAAGCAGGAGTCAACCCCTTAATATGAGCTTGTCTTTAAAAAAACAGAAAAAGGAAAGCAGTAGGTTCCAGTGCTTACAGTCAAGATCCTTAGGAGCTGAAAGCAGCTTGTATCATCAAGTGTTTACTACCTCCTTCACTGTATGTAAGACAATGCATATGGTAGCACAGAAGAACTGCTATGTTCACCATACCCAGTTCTCCCTGTTGTTATGGCTTATGAATCAGTGCTTGTCTACACAGGGAAGCTATTGCCAGGCAAGCAACTTCATGTTCAACCATAATATTGAACAGAATCCTTGGGTGGCTGTTTTCACAGCAGTTATTAATGGGCTCCCCCTGCTTCCTAAAACAGTTTAGGAGAAAACATTTCCAGACTGCTTCCTTATGTAGACAAACTTGAGATAAGGGATATGAAGGGAATAAATTAGTTCAGCGTTATTCTAGTAGCTGCATATAAGAAAAAGCCTCAGATGGCTTTGCTGTTTCATGTATCATGAATGCTTTAGCAGTACCATTTGTATGAATTTCTACATGTTCACTCTCCAATATTATGGGTAAATTTTTTTGGAGAACATACCATAACAGAGGTTCTCAAACTGTATTCTGTGGACCACTGGTGGTCCACGGAGCACTTGCTGGTGGTCTGGGGAGAGCTGGTTGGTCTCATGATGCTGGCTCTCCTCTTTGCTTCCAGCTGCTAAATTGCATTGAAAGACAGCTAAAGATAAATTAAATACTTTCCAACTATTAACTTTCCAAAGAAGCAGTTGCTGTAGTTGCCAAAAGACTGCAAGGCAATCATGAACAAGAGCAAAGGAGATTTGTGCAGAGATAGGTAGCAATCCCAATACCAAATCCCTGTAATGAGGTATTGGCTACCTTCTAAGGAGTTTGAGAACCTCTGTGTCTCACAGCTAGGACTAGGAAGCCTGCAGGCCAAATAAAAGTAGTTGATATATCTCTTCAAAATTTTTGCAAGGTTTTTTTTCTGAGCATTCAGATGTTCCCAAAGTTGATTATCCCATGAAGAGATTTCAATCTACAGCATTTAGATCTTAAGCTGACAAATCATTTTGCTGTGCTTTAAACCCAGAACCAAAACAGCAAAGCAAATGAAGACAGGACAACATGTTATATGACAATACTGCTTAAGATTTAAATGTGCACTTACCTCTTGGAGGGTTTCCTATTCCTGGAAGTAAGGCAGAATGCTGGCACTAAGATGTTAAGTCTTGCTGGCAAACACTCACAAAATACTCAGCATGCAAAGTGAAGCAGCAAGAACCTTCAGCCTACACCCTCTCGAGGGCAGACATTGGCAGATGAATATAAACACAGATGCATGCAGTACCAGGCACAGAGACAAGCAGAAACAGCTGTTTCAAGAAGAGGGCACTACAAGGACTACAGATTCAGGGATCCTGACAGCAGAAACACAAAAGAGCAAAGCTGAGGAGCATCAAAGTGAAAGCATCAATTGTATGGTTAGAGTTTGCCTTGCTTTCCATGTGGTGATGAGATGTATTCTCTTGCCCTGTTATTTACGAGTGGCACATTAAAGGCCGTTTAGTACAGCCTGGAACGGGGTTCTGAAGCCTTCCTGCATACTGCTGGCACTGGACTGCCAACCACGCTGTTCTGGAAAATCAATTTAGCAAGGATGAAGGCAGTTCTAGCCAGGGCCCTGAAGTCATTAACAAAGCTGCTTATAAGCCAGTTCAAGTATATGTACATGTCCACACTCAAATTACCAATTAACTTCAAGCATGTCCAGTTTGTGCTTCAGTAAACAAAGTTAACTGGTGCATGATGCTATCTACCACACTTTGAAAGCCACCTCAAAAGAGCATGAGGATTCTGACAAACCACAGCCAAAACCACCTTAGGAATCACTGACCATTTACGCTGTATCTCATCATAGTTGTCAGCTGCTTCTTTGTCTTGCCATCAGCACCCAGCTGCAACACCCCCAGGACTGATGCAATCCCATGAGGAGAAACAACAACATTGTCCTGAGGCTTAGCTTTCACTATCTGATTGAAGACCTGGATTCCAACATCAGAGCTAAGTTCCTCCAGAGGATAAAAACTGAACTGGGAACATACAGACGTTAAAGTCCCAAGAACAAAGATAAGTGGGAAATGCCAGTTCATGATTTCTGGATGGAGATACCTGCAAGAGAACAAGAGGGGAAAGTTAAGTCAGCTTTCACAAGCACAGCATTTTCATTTTCAGCCTAAGTTCTTATTTACCTAAAGAGCAGGCAAGTCTTGCACATGCTCTGGGAATCACACCTGTGTTTTACTGCTACCAGTATTTTAGGTCTAGGGATTTCCAGAAGCAGGAGATAACCATAAAATAGCCAGATATCAGTGAGTGACCATATAACAGGACAAAAGCCACCAAGCTGGGATACTACCTTCCACCACACGCAAGTTCAGTTAGTTTTGTGTTTCAGTTAAATGGAGTCTTAGCATTCTATTTAAGCTGCCCTTTAGGATAAATTAGTGCTAAGCAGCCTTATGGTCCTTACCCACAAATGTGATGCACAGTACATTTTACAGATCATTTTCTGCAGTGAAGAGAAGCATGTATACATATGCAAACAGACCTTCTGTTTGGGAATTTACACCTGCCTAGAATAATAAGAGTTGGCTGTGTAACTAGCATTTTCCATGATAGGAATATAGAGGAAGACTTTTTAAGATATTAAAAATGCAAGGTTAAGTTTCGATTTTAGCCTGTGCTTTTCCATTAAAAAAATTCAGCAGCTAATGAGTACAGAAGGAAGTTCACATTCAAAATGGGCCAACCTTCATCTGCAGATTAGCACCTAAGAGAATGCAGTATCGTTACACCCATGACCTCCCAGGAAAGGAGGCACAAGCAGCAACAGTTTGTTCAGGACCTCTCAGCAACAGATTAGAAAGAACCAAGCCCAAATTTTAAACACTGAGTACAGTAACTACAAGGCTGTATTTCCTCCTCATGGAAGTTTATACAATCCCCTTTTTGTTAGGGCAAACAAGTACCTGGAAGAATAGTCATGCAATGATCTATTTCATCAAATTAGGTACCCTGCTCACCTTTCAGAGGTTCCATCACAACATTTTTGTTTTAAGACATCTCAGTTGCAGTTCTAGTCTTGACTTCCATTTTCAGCCCAACAAGCAAGTCTGTTCCCCCACCGAGCTGACTCTGGTGCTCCAAGAGCACATTTAGGTGTTAGTCTTGAACATGCTGAGGAGCTAACTAGTTCCCTTGTTCACCAAAGGCTAAATGAGGCTGCAGAAAGCATACAACCACATGCAAAACCCCAAAATAGGAGTCTCCGCCCCTTGAGCCCTCTGCTCAGCACTGCACACTTGCTCTTCTGCCTCCCATAGCCCCGAGCTGGCGGCCGCAGCGCGCAGGCGGGGAGGGTGTTTCGGCTTGGGTGTTCTTCACAGCCAGCTCCCACTCCCACAGAAGGGCGTACGGCACCAGGGAGCTCTGCCACTGCACAGCCTACCTACACCGCAAATTCAAGCCATGCTGCAGCACCCCATCACCAGAAACCAGCTGGTGTTTGTACAGATTCATTTAACTGCCTTTTAATAGTATGTACTTTCACTGTGCTAAAGCACTTGAAAGTAACAAATACAGCACTTCCACTTTCTTCTACACCATTTCAGGGCATAGAATCAGCTTCGTCAACATTTGCCGCTGCAGCACAGAAAAAGCAAGTGCCGAACATAAAGTAACAACAGGAGGCAAGGCATCTTTCTCCCCCCAACCCAAGTGTTGGTATTGCTGTGACCAGAAGACGTGGGACTGATTTCAGTTATGCAAGTGAAAATGCTGCCCTACAAAGCGGGTTAACAGCTCACCCACTAATTAAGTCTTTCCCATCAACCTGCTAATCTGCCAAGCAGTTTTGGAGTAACTAAAGTAACTCCACAACTCCTTCCAAAGAAGCTCCACACCAGCCATCAACTGGCACTACTCAAGCTTGGTCTGAAAACTAGAATGGATTTGGCTGACTGCAGCTGAGACCTCCAGGAGGAAAACCCAAATACCCCCGAAGGGGGTTACTACATGAGTCATTTCCTAGATTTGTCCTGCACTCCACACTACTGGTTACAGCAGGAAGCAGTCATGGGAAGAACAGCAGCCTGACAGGGAAAGTGAACTTGTACTGTTTCTATTAAAAGTGTTACAAAATATTCTTTAAGGAGTGTTCTTTGATGGTAGCACAAACAAAGCAGCTGAAATCCCTAGTTTTGTTCTTAGGGGAAATGCTTCCCTCTCTCCCCAGCAGCACCTCTACTCTGATGGCAATGCTGCCTTGCAGGAGGCAAGTGCGGCTTGCCACTCCAAGAAAAGCTGTTTAAGGTCTTTCTTTGGTGGCCATCTCTTCTCCCTGCCCAGAGGCCCAAGGACCAGTTTAAACAAGTTATTAATCCCAATATTAATCAGACTTTTACCTTTACCTAGTACCCGGGGGGGCGGGGGGAATCCACAAAAAACACCTCACAGCTACTAGAGATTCTTAGTACTTACAAGTAAATAAACAGTTAACACTGGTGCAATACAGCCTGTCCCATGTAGTGATGGAGACCAGGGATAGTGACAGGTAACTGCAATCCCAGAGCACACAATTTGAGCTGTAGTTTGAAAACCCTGCTTTTGATTGAGGCAGCTCCACTTGGTACAGACAGCAAACAAGAAGAGATTGGGCTATTTTGAGCGCATCTACTCTTGACACATTACACGGCCAGAAGTATATTATGAGGGCAAGGACAGGAGTGACGCTTGCATGAAATCAAATACAACAATGTTTTATTGTCATTTATGTACTGCACCTGCCCAAGCCTAATTGAAGTTAGATATTTCTCTTCTTTGCCTTTACCACAATATATTGCAAGTCCCAAGTTTTGTACTTCACTGGTGACAGCCCCTGACAGACTCAGGGTGACAGCTACCAATAACCTTCCATTTTCCCCATGACATGTGTGAAGCCTTGTCAGAACCACCCAACTCTGCTCCCAAGGCCACTGCTGCAGGTTTTGGGTTTGCTTTTTTTGTTTCAGGGAAAAACTATTACCTCCTGCACCTGGTTTCCCCAGAAGTCTCCACACTTGCCCTACCTCTCCCTCCTACTATGCCATTAGGCAGGTTGGTCTCCATTTTGGAGTACAATCTCCAGCAGATGCTTACTCAGTAAGTGAAACAAAGTCACGCAGTGCTCTGAGCACAAGAAAAGAGTAAAACTGCTATTCAGCATTGGTTAGAGCAGTCACTTCTTGGCCGTGCCATGCCCACTGGATAGTCTGACCAGCTAACTGAGGAGCTAATTTAATCTTTGAGCTGAAGTGGCATTCATGTTATTAATGCTTCTGGCATGGATTTAAGTATATTCAACTTCTATGCAGTTCAGTAACAAGACATACATTTGCATATCCTGAAAGAAACAGCTTAAGTACAGTGCAAGAAGAAAAAATCCAAAAGGATGTAGGATGTGTAGGATGGAAAACAGCTGACCTGCTATACAGAATACCAACAAGCTTTCAACAAGCTTTCATAATGCTGCAGCTAAAAACTTAGAGATAGTTAAATTTGAATCTAATGCTTCAGAAAGCCGAACAAAAATAAAAGCTAGGCATTTCTTTGCCGATGACCTTTATATTTTTATAAGTTAACTGAGAAGGAGGAAGGTATATAGGCAAACTCATTTACATAAGCGTGGGCTTTTGAAAGCTGCTGGACTAAAAAATCCCTCTTCAAGGTAGGCTGCCCACTTCTTAGACTGTGAACTTGCAGGAAGGACATCTCACAATTAAAACTTCTAAACGGACAATGGAAACACTGTCACTGACCCAGAGAAATGCAGCTAGAGAATTATAAATGACAAAACCCCCAAATGCAATGTTATGCGAATCCAGTTCTTAATCCTAAAGTTTCTGAACAAAACAGATGTGTCATGCATTCAGCTGTATGAGGGATGCCTTGTCCATGGCAAGCATACAAAGAACTCCATTACTCCCCCTCCTTCACTGAACAGCACTGTACCAAGTCCTGTACACCATGCTAAATTAGTAGTTACTACCTGTATCTGACTGCAGAGCCTAATTTAAGCAGCTGAAATAGTCCTGTCAGGTACAGAGGTCTGGGGAAGGCAGGAGGGAAACACTGTAGTGTGTCCTATTTAGACTGGTAACTTCGTGGTGTTTCGTGACAGATGATGAAATGTCTTCAGGCTACCAATCTCTGGATGACCTCAGCCTCTAGCAAGTGTTGCAAACACTAACCTTCATGCATACTAGGCAGTGTACTCAATTCTCACTAGGCTCAGCTATTCACATCACCCACATAATGCATAGTTCAAGTTTTTGGCTGAAGTTATTATGGAAGTGTTTACATCAACAAAGAGGACAAAATGCTTTCGGCCTGCAGTTATAGAACTGCTTGGTACAAAAGCAAAGTTACATTAATACAGACCATTTGATCTAGGTCTAGAAAGGCATTTGGTGGAGCAGGGAGAAGTTACATCTTCAGCCCCAGGCCCAAAAAGCTGCTGAGCATGGAGATCCTCCTACAGGAAAGCACTAGCTTAGGAAGGACTCAATTTTGAAAGAGACAGACCAACCTGCTGCACTCTTCCCAAGAGCTAGAGAACGATGTTTGGTTCAAGATCAGAGTCAAAAATCATGACCTGAAAAAAAAAAAAAAACCCAGATGTAAAGCACGAGTTGGAGAAAAGACCTGTCCTAGAGAGCCTCAAGAACACTTCGAAGTTAACTGGGGAAGAAAGTGACCTGTACATAGATTTTTACCTAACTGTACCAACTGCACTAAGTACTGTATCCTATGAGACATCTCTACACATTTATTTTGAAGCCCAACTTCAACAGCTATAAGATATAAGCGCATTCTTGCGGCTGCAACATGGATTCTATAGTTTCTTTGAAGACATATCAAGCATAGGGAAGTTTAGATACCAGACTTCACTTCTGTGAATAGCTGTAACCAAAATGGCAGCAAGCACAGCTAAACAGAGTAAAACTAAAAAGCAGAGTCTTGCAGCATTGCTGGTCTTGCTGTATTGATCCCAAAGCACTCAAAGCCCTTGAGCCCTCATGGCAGGCACTGGGCAGCCTGTGTGCCCAGAGAAACATGGCCTAGAACAAACAATGAGGGACTTCAAGTTTGAGATGTTGATATTCCCTTGTCAGTGCCATCTGTGCTACTAATTTAAAAGTCTTATTTCAACTGACATGTGAGCTCAAAGAAAGCAGCTTCACTTCAGGCATTTAACTAACTCTTTCCAGCAGGACCGAATAAATACTCAACCAAACTTGTTAGCAGTCATTTATGGAGCTGGCTGAGCGCACTGCAATTGTTTCTCCAAAGCAATGAGACCACTCTGGTTGCAATGGGAAGGTCACATGCTGGGTCTTGTTTTTCAGATTATGATGCACATTTGGCAGTGTATTAAAATGCTCAAGCGTCTTGGTAGGCTTCTCATCTCCCCTCATGGGTGTTCACAACTCCCCTTCTACCTAAGCCTCTTCTACCCTAAAGCCTTCAGCTTCAGTATTCTCTCCTACCATGCTGCTTGGCCTCTGCTACATCTGAACATGCTTTCAGGTTCAGAGCAGCAGGACCCATGGTCTGAGTGCAGCCAAGTTCAGAAGTGGTTTCTTCTACAACAGAAGTAAGAGATGTTTCTTCTTCATCCAGGTTTTCTGGTATGTCCTGAAGGCTGGCTCTTCCCTTCTAACAACTCTTTCCAGTGCTTCCTGCTTTAAAGTGAGGAAAAAAACTCCAGACATCCCCATAGAAACAAAAAAATAAACCCCACATTTTATCAACACGTCAGGTCACATTAAAAATATCTAACATAACAAAACAGATTTTTATTACTCAATACCTGGAAGGTTTAGTACATGCAGAGCATTACTAAGAAAGGATGATTGCTAGCTTTTAAACAGCTCAGTACTTACATTGCTCAGAAGAGGAGCAAGTTACTGTCAACATGAGATAAACAACTTGCACACAGAGATAAGCTGGAAGGTTATTTTAAAAACATTTTGTATGTTAAGATATTGGTCTGACTTCAGGCAATACAGCCAATGTTGCACACAACTGCAAGAAGCATGGTACTGGTTTTGAGGCTTTCTTCTCTCAATTTTAATTCTCTCTCTGCTATTTCTAATTCTCTCAGTTCATTAGTGCATTTGTGTTTGTTTCAAAATGGATCACCTCCTTTTCAGCTGTGTCCAACCAGCCTCCCTTGCCAAGGGGGAATTTCCCAGCAGAGCGCCAGCTTCAAAAACCGGCTGGCCCCGATAGGAACCATCTCTTTATCCAAGCACAGCTCCCATATGAGCCAATAGTTTAGTGTTTAGTGCTTCTTTATGAAGAGTCCTGACCACTGCTTCATGGGAGTTTCCTTTCAGCATGAAGGCCAGACAGACAAGCTCCATTTAAAGCTTTCTGTAGCCTCACAACTAGTGTCTCCAGTTCATAAGCAAGACCGACTTTCTCACCAGTATCTTCTGCAGTATTAGATGACAGTTCATTGTAGTTCACTTCATGATACAAAACTGGTCTGTGAGATTGACCAGACACTTTTGATTTCAGGCTTTTGATTTCACCACTTAGTTGTAACTGTACTACAACTATGAGTTTCAAGAACATACATAGACACTTATGTATCATTTGCTTTTACTTCCATCTCTCATTTATACATAACAACAACTTTAGCTCTGCTTCATGAAACAGAGTTTGCTGGTATCACAGAGCAGGGGGCACAGAGAATTCTGTGACGTTATAGTTCTGCCACCATTTTCAAATTTTATTTGTGTTCTTTCATTATGGTAAGCTCTACAATTATTGTTAAAGTTTCTATGTGTTATTTACTCCTGTATTTAAAGCGGAGTTTCCACAATCTTCTCTAAGATCTATTATCAAGTCTTACAGTATCAGAAGATTAAAGAGAATTATGTTTTTAATTTACTGGTGTCCCTTTAATAAAGAAATGGTTTTGTTGATCTTCGGTTCTTTATGCAATGTGGTTATTTTAACATAATGAAGAAACAGCATGGGACAGTCAGCCCATCGTGACTAATGCTGCAGAACCAGTTTCCCAAAAAGATGCAATACAGGAGTGTTTCACAACATGGCAGTGAGGCTATTCCCTCTTGCTCTGGATTCACCCCAGTAGAGGGAATGATGGTTCAATAACTAAAGCATTTGCCTAAAACTTCGCAGCAGGTCCACAAACCAGGCTCCCATTTCAAGTTTTTGTGGAAAAGCCTCATAGAACCACAGTTCCCACATTTACTGTACATTACAGTACTCACTGTGCAAGTACAGGCTCACTAAGAGCCAAAGGCAAACCTACAGGATTGCCAGCTCCTATTAGTAAGGCACAGCGTATTAACTCTTTGGTAATGGGCCACATTTATGGAGTAGCAGCACAAGGTGCTGGGCTAACAATGGCTGGTACCTCACCACCATCACCTTTACCTTAATCCCAACTTCCGCTATAGTATTTGACCTTCTTTCCTTCCTTAAAGGATATTACAGGGAAACCCAGTACCCTTATTCATTTCTACTTGTTGCAGAACTCATCTGATACCAGGACTTGCACCTCTACACCCCTGCAGAGCAAACTGAAACTTGCTCCTTCTCTCCCCAGGTAAATTTTAGTCTGCAGGCCAACAACACATGCCCCATCTCCTGCACATTTGAGGCTGAAAGAGTAGAAATAGCCTCGTAGAGATGGCTCCATGGCCACTTTGAGACTGCATGCAGAGCTGCGCTTGGAGCAGATTTAACTTCGTGAACTTCCCAGTACACATCCTTCTTCAGAAGGGTTAAGATACTAATATCTGAGACACTCAGACATGGAGAACCACTAAAGGAAGAAAAAAACCTTTGCAAAAAAATAATGAAAGCTACAGATAGAGCAGATTCCTCAAGCTAATTGTGAAAAGTTCAGTAGAGCTTTGACAAAGCATGTGAGTTGCTGTAGAGTGGAAGATAGATGACTGCTTGCCTTCCAGATTCTACACCTTTTAGGTTTAGTTTACTTTACAAAAGGGGTACTTGTATTTCCTATTAAAAACACCCCATGAAGCTCAGTTCCCATCATCCCACACTCTATGGTTCAGTCTGGGTTTACAGCACAACTGAAAAGAGGGGTTTCTATGTAGCAATATTTTTATACTCCTGGGAAGCTAAGGGATGGCAGGACATACCAGCCACATGCATGCTTTGGTTAGGGATGCCAAACTGCAGGCTCTCAGTCTTCCAAGTGGCCTTTAAGAAATCCTACTTGAAATTATTAAGTTTTTACTTACTCTTCCTCCTACAAGAGGTAAGGCTATGGTAATAACAGTGTTGGCAGTTCAATAAAGTTACGCAGTTGTATTTGATACACTCATTCCACCACAGAAGTAAACTGGAAAAACTCCCCTGTTCTCTGATCATAATGAGAATTTGTAGTTACTCAAACTTGCTGATATCCAAGACCTGAAACTTACAAGCATTTGTATCTAAGGAATGCTACCATCTGACAAAATACTTGGTTAGAGCAGTGTTCTTGATCTCTCTGTCTACTTCACTTGTGGTTGGAGATCTGCAGAGTGATAGGTGACTAGCCTTTCATTTGTTAATCATACTGTACAACACTAATAATCAACCACTTCCTATCTGCAAGTTTAGAAATGCTATTCTAATCTGAAATAATATGTAACAAATGTAACCCTTGAAGTGTAATGTAGCCAAGGATTAAAGTTATCAACATTTATGATTAAAAAAGCATATTGATTTTCTGTCTCTAGGGCAGCATCGCCATAACAGACTTAAGCTCACAGAAATATTAGATACTAGTTTTCTAATGGCCTTCTCTCAACCATTTCAGAACTAGCCCCAGAGTTACCCAAAAGGATAAGGATGTTTATATTTTTCTTTACAGCATATAGGCGTTTACATATATTCATTTTCCCCCTACCCCGCAGCTTCAGAAGCAGAACCAGCCAACCCCAAAAGCATGAGAAATCACAGATGCTTTTAAGGATCACAATCAGTAAGAACACCAGAGTGAAGCATTGTGCTGGGAAACTTCACTGTATACTCAGATAGATACCTTCTCAGCCATCTGCAAGACGACTTACATTATCCAGTTAATAAGAGAATTAGCAGCTATTTCGAAGACCTGTATTTAAGAAAACATGCACTTTTCGTTAATCTGACCTCACTTCCGATTAATCCCACTGGTTTTACTACAGGTTTCTGGAAAGGCAAGACCTAAATTTCCATAGAAAAGAGGGACAACTGAGTATGAACTGCACAAGAATCCTGCAAGAGCAGGTCATGACCTCATATATGAAGCCATCTGATTCAGTTCAGATTGAAAGTTTGTAGGCTGAGTTGTGAGCTGCGTTGGCTGAGAAGCCGCTGCACAGTCCATCACTTTCTGTAACACAGATGATGAACCTCAGCAGAGGAAGTAAGCAATTAGCTGGGAAAGCAGCCTCTTAAGCTGAGTTGCCAGAGCAGCTGGAGGCCTCAAGCTTGCTTCATTGCCGAGAAAGCTACACGAACTACTCCTTATGGAGGAGGAAGGTATACAGCATAATAGAGACATACAGCTACCAAATCCACCAATCTCCAAATTAGGTTTCTCATATCGCTTAAGGATGTAAAGTAAGAAGAGAATGAAAGACAAAAAGCTAGAGGTATGTTCAGTTCTCCTCTTGTTTTTGTACCTGTAACCTACCAGAGCCAATGACAGAGACTACCCCTCCTCTCCTAGTAAAATAAAACCATAAAATTCAAAACCCACTAAACCTTTGGTCAGCAGAAACTTGCAGTTCAGACCAGACGACACAGGTATCTCCAGAAGCAGTGAGGGCCATCACTAAATACCACAACATGCCCTTCTGCAGGAATAGAAGTTTAAAGTTCAAGTTGTTAAATTATGAGAAAAGCATGTAAGAAGAAATCGAAGCTTCGTCAAAGCTACCTAGTTGATGAACATGAATTCATATCATCTGCACATCAGCTGAACTAAGAGAGCTAAGATGTACCAACATTTTTCAACAGGACTGCTGGAGACCCCATTGTGATCTCGCTAATGCATATAAGTATCTCAAAGGCACGTGCCAAGTGAATGGTGCCAGACTCTCTTCAGTGGTGCCTATTACAGGAGAAGCAGTGGCCATGAATGAAAACACAAGAAGTTTCACCCCAACATGAGGAAGAACTTTACGCTGAGGGTGGCAGAGTAGTGGAACAGGCTGTCCAGGTAGGTCGTGGAGTCTCCCTCTCTGGAGACATTCAAAACCCACCTGGACATGTTCCTGTGTAACCTGCTCTAGGTGACTCTGCCTTGGCAGGAAGGCTTGGACCAGACGATCTTCAGAGGTCCCTTCCAGCCCTTACAATTCTGTGATTAACAACTGTAGCTTTTAGTCTGTTGACAACTAACATTTCTCACAAGCAAGCAGTTTCTACCTGCATGCTGAGGCCACTACATATACACAGCCTTGAGCAGGGGTCTCGAGTTCAGAACTTGCTGGTAATCAGTCTTGATGCCTTCCATAATTGCTGTTATATTCCAAGATACTAAAAAGAACTTCAGGCCACTGTTTCTAAAGCCCAAGAAGAGAACAGTAGGCTTCGTGAAGCACATGGTTTACATCATGTTGCCAAGTATGGTCAGCAAGATTGAGATTTCCACCATGGGAAGATCAATCCACAGATGAAAATGCTTTCATACTTAAACTGCTTTGCAGCATATTTATCAGACCCCAGCACAAGACACCTCCTGATTTCAGCCTGCAAATATAAGCAGAATCATCTTTATGGCTGTTAAAGGTGAACACCAAACCACAGGCAAGATACAGTAGCTGCCAAGACTCACATGTTTCCACACACACCGCTTAAGAAGAGGTACTAAAGGATAAATAAAGCATTTCAGTTAGCACTTAAGTGTATTTCAAGGCCACGACAAACAACCCAAGTATGGCTTATACTAGCATTGCCACTGAAATTGCCCTTCCTCTTCCTGACCATGATCACTGTCTCCAACTTCAGCAGTTGTTTGACACAACAGACCTCTGTGTTTGCAGAAGTATTCATGTAGTTGAGTAATGAACTCTATTCTAGTACTAAAGATGAGACAGGCAAAAGCAGAGCACAGGACAGCTTTTTTCCATAACATGCCAGCCTAAACTTTTGTATAGCTACAGCTGTAGAATGCTACGACCTTTATTTTCACCTCTTTCTGGTCTCCTCCAACTCCATCATTTTAATCAGCACAGAGCAGACACACCTGAACATGTACACGGTTGCACATATTCAGCTCTCATTTTCACACACAGAAGCTATATACTTTAATAAAAAAACCCACCTTTTTATATCTATCTTCATCGTTCTCTAATTTTCACTGTTAATTTCTAAATTCACATGTATGTGAGTGGCTACTCCATGCTACCTGCTCTCCAAAGCTAAAGAGGTAATTCTTTTATCCCGCTTTGCTTATTCAAAAGTCATTTATGGTTACTATAGGTGCACTGAATTACATGATACTTAGAGGCTAATACTTTGCTGTAAATCATGATTTGGATGTTATGTCACAGGCAATTGGGTGTATGCCCGGAGGCACACAAAGATGACTCCATCCAGCAACACTTCATGATTAGTGATGATTAATCCATCTTTTCCATGTCTTCCCATGTATAAAACCTTTGACCCTAAAGAACAGTAGAATCCAGTTAACATATCAACCAACTGGAAGTGTTTTGATGATTAGGCTGGATTTCCCCCCAATTAATATTACAAAAGCATGCTCTCTCATGCATGCTTGTGATTAAGCAATCCAAGCAGTCCAGAAAACCCTAACTCTAGCTTCCAAGAAAAACTGAGCCTCAGCTTTTTCAAGTACGAACACTGCAGTTGCCTAGCAAGAATCAAAAGCCACAACTAGCTGCATGAGCCAGGTAGATACTGAGCTTGATACACCAGTCTCTAGCCAGAGCTCCCTTTGAACCAACTGTTCCTTACTGTAGATGCAATAATTTATACATGTCTCCATTTTAATTCCTAGCAGTAAGGTGAAGTGGTTATTTTTATATCTTTATATGCATACACACACTCTTCAATCTAGTCTAAAAATGCCTAGTGCAGGCTAACTGGGCTTGCTGCTTGACATTTTCCTGCCTAACAGTATGAGTATGCTGTTACAAAGCTTCAGAACTGGAACACATTTCTGGCTGTGCAATTTAGAGACCCACACTAAAAGTCTCCGCATGCCACTAAGACATGCTATTCTCTTGGTTGTCAATGACAACACCAAACAGAAGCTTCAACACTTGTGTATACACCTTGAGACAAAATCCACTGCAGATTTCTTTGTTTTCTTTTTTGTACTGACATGAGTTTATATCACCTCCCACATGAGGTACATAAAGCTATATATAGACAGTTGTCTACAGTGATGGCCACATCACCATCCAAAGCAGAGTTTTTATAACATCCTGATGCCTAGGTAGCAGATGCAAGGGTAACGTCCACATAAGCAGCTTTTCAGCATCTTACGAGATCTAACGAAGTTTGCTGACAGATTGTCTGACATACAACTTGTCCACAATTGTAAGGAAGCTGTGGACTAGCATTCATTACTCAAAGTTTACTCCTGTGCCAAACAGCTGCTATTCTCACAGGTATAATCACACCCCATAAAATGCTAAGATTCCAAGCTAGCACATCTTACACATACTTGATTCAGTCTACTTAATCATCCTGCCTTTTTATTTGTGTTGGTCTTCACCTCACATGCTTTAAAGACTCATCTGATGGCTTCGCAGGCACGCAGCTGCTTTTCACTTTGCTCATGGATTTCTGCAGCTTCTCCCCTATTTCGAAGCTACATGACAGTAGCTTACAGCTACATATGTTTTGTGAATAGCCCCTACAAAACCACATTTCTAATGAATTCCTGTGGAGAGCAGGGGGTAAGATGTTACTATGCTCACATAAGAGAAAGTGAAAGGAGAGGTCATTTTTCACTGCACTGGAAGAAAAAAAAAAAAAAAGAAAAAAAAATCAGTCTGCCAGGTTTCTCTTTCAGGAAGTTGCCCAAGAATGCAATTAAAACCACAAACCAAACCATGTTTCGGAATATTCTGCAGGCATGAGGAAGGGGGAGAGAAGTAAATCACACTAATCACACTGAGGCCTCTAGTCCAGAAGCAGATATGCACAAATTTTAAGGAAAGTCTGACATTTTAACAGCTATTTGCTAGCACAATGGTATCTCCAAAGGTTTTCTTTCTCTGTGGAGATCCTCCTGTGTTGCACAACATTGAGCCAAGGTACCGAGCACCATTTTAACCAGGAGACAAAAGACTCTCTCCTGAGGTGAGATACTTTGCATTTCCCAATCCTCCCAGAACTCATTACATGAAGCATGCTACCACATTATTCGAGATTCAAGATAAGAGTTTTAGGCAGTTCTCTGCCTCAACACACAATTTGATGTCACCAGCACTATCCAAATCCTGTTTCAATAACAAAATATATACACCCTTTCCTCCCTGAACTGCAATGGAGGTAAATACTTCTATTTCTCCATCACTCGATATGCAAAGGAAATCTCGGTTACTAAGTGAATTAGGAATTCTTGGTGGGTGTTTAGTACATGGAATGCGAACTCTCCCTCATAGAGGACAGGAGACACTAATGAAGTCAGTAACTTCGAGTTTTCAAGCTTTGCTATGAAGCTGATGCTTGGGAAGTGCCACCTCTCGCATCCGTGACTGGGGAGCGGGCTCCCACGCTGGCGCAGGGATGCAGCGCCGGGGACACCGCATGGAGCCCACGGCAGAGGGGCGCAGGCGCTCCCCCCCGGAGCCGGGCCGGCCCTGGCAGAGGGCAAGGCTACCAGCCTGGAAACTCGCTTCTTGTTGGGGGGGAAAACCCACCTCGCTTCCGAAACGGCAGGAAAAAGCAGCAGCTCCCCACCCGCTCACGCCACAGCGCCACGCACCCGGCGCTGGGAAACTTGTGGGAGCGGGTAACAGGCGAAGCACACCGAAGAGCCCGCAGGCACCCGGGGTAACGCGGCCGGATCGACCATTACCGGCCAGCAGCCTCCCGGTTGTCAACAGGGAAACTTCGCTGGGTGCCACCCGCCCCGCAGAGCCCACGCAACGCCCGGTCCCGCTCCTTCTCGGGGCGTCTGCTCCGGGCCCTCCGGCCCGGCCCGCCCCACGCCGCGCCGTCCTTCTCCTCCTCCCGCCCACAGCAGAACGGCGCAGGGGCCGGCCGGCCCTGACTCACCTCACCTCCCCTCCGTGCCTCACAGCCTGGTCCCGCCGCGGCACCGTTGCACTGCACCGCGCCGCTCAGCCGGAGCGCGGCGGCGCCCGGCGTTTATAGGGCCCGCGGCCCGCCCCGCCCCACCCGCCCGCCCGCCCCTCCGCCGAGCCCCGCGGCGGCCCGCCTCGGGGCAGAGCTGTCCGCGGCCGTCGCGGCAGAGCGGGAAGGTGGAGGGAGCCCCGGCGGGAAGCGCAGGGCCGACCCCGTCTGAGGGGGGCAGCTCGGCCGGCCCGCGGGGTGCCGGGCTGCAAGCGGGCGGCGCGGCGGCACCCCATGCCGCCTGTGGCACTGTAGGGCCCATCGTGATGGGCACGGCGGGCTGCGGCCCCTCGCCCCAGGCTTGCCACCTCGCCTGTGCCCCTGCCCTGGTCGCGCCGGCGTCCCTGCCGAGCCACACCGGCTGCTCTCTGGGGCGAGGGGAGGGGAGAAGGGGAGGTGAAGGCAGACGTGGTGCCGAAAGGAGAAGGCTCAGCCTCGCAGGACTGCTGATGGAGCAGGGTAGTGAGGGGATGCATCACTAAGGCCGAAGGCTGCAGCCACCTCCAACACCATGAGGCCCCCTTCGTGGCAGTGATGTTGTGGGAGATTCAAGGATTTTGGCCAAAGGGACACCTCCTCTCACCACCCAGGCCTCCCTGCATGCTCCCCATGGCTGGGACTACTGCACCCATGTCCTCTAGCAGCAAGGGTGAGGAAACGTGCCAGTGGCCTAGGACCTTGATCCCTCTTGTGATGCTGGGGCTTTACTCTTCACAAACTATGTAAGGGGGGATGTGAGGGAGGCAAGCTACCGCTCCAGCGTAACAGCATGGGCACAGCCATGGCAGCATGACAGGACAGAAGCTGTCCTGAAAATCCTGAAAACACATGTGAATCTTAACACTGACTGACAGCCCCTGACTCCTCAGCTGACGAAGCACAAGAGGGAATTTCCACTATTCATACCAAAACGGTGCTGCTGACAACCCCAGAGAAACAGGCAGTGTGTTGGTCCGGCAGAGGACAACACTGCCTTGTTAAGTCATCCTTTCTGCGCCTGTTTTCCAAAAAATTTCTCATGCGTGGCACAGTCCAGCTTTGAAGAAACAGGACAAGTATGCAATAAACCACATTTCTCCCCTCAGGACTTTGGACTGTTCTGGGTAAAAAAAAAACCCCAACCAATCTCCTGGCAGGAGCTGGAGGAGCAGCAGTGGCTGCTGCTGTTGGGCTTTAAGGTGGACAGCTTTGTGTCCATTGAGGTGCGCTCTGTCTGTGGAGACCCCCTGTGCTTGGGCAAAACCAGTATGCTGGCAGGCAGGATCAGGGAGGTGGTACAGCATGGCAGTGTGTGGAGGCAGGGAGCTCAGCCTCAGCCAGGGCAAGAGGAATTTGGCTGAGACCAGGTGCTGGCACCAGCAGACTGGGCTGTCGAGGAATGGTGTCTTCAGGGGCAGTGCCAGCTGAGGTGGATGTTTCTCAGGCTATCTACTAACTAGCCATTTACTAACTAGGTCAATTTTGCTATTTCAATTAAAATTTGTCTCCTTTTCTTCTAACCAAAATGCTTCATGTCATCATTTCTACAAACACAGATCCATTTCTGAGTTGAGAATGAGATGAATTAAAAACAACAACAACAAAACCCCCACCTTTTGCATGATTTTTCATATTAGCAGGGACAACCCTTGAGTATCCATTTTCTCTCATGGATGAAAACAGAAAGCTAAGCAAACTCCTGCCCAACTGCTTAACATCATGAAAACCACATGCAAAAATGTTAATGAGTGGTTTTAGGAGCCTTTTGGTACAATCTGGCTTATGGAAAGGAGGCAGAAGAGCCAGTCAGCTGCACACAGATCTTGGGGTAAGAATCTTGGCTCAAGTCCAAAACGCTGACGACCTAAACCAACAGCCAAGCCCCCCTCAGTTTGGATCTGAACCCAGCCTTTGCAGGTGCAAACTTTGTAGTCTGCACAAACAAGACAGGGATAAGGGAAGCTACCTTCCAAACAAATTTCCATAAAATAGGCTCAGTATTGATAACACTCAGCTTGAACAGCACAGTTCTAATCCAGTGAACCTGGAGCTGAAGATTTGCAGCCAGAAGGCAAGGCTGTTCCTCCCCTTTCTTGTTGCCATATAGTCCATGGCTACTTCAGTTTCTAGCTGTGGGCAACCACCTCTCGCCCCGGCAAGAAATCACTGTTTCTCCTTGTTAGCAAATGGTTTAAGTGGTCAAATTTTTGCCCATTAAACAGTTAACTAGTCACACTTCAGAAAGAGTGAAGCATCACACGTATTAAGCACTTAGCGTCAGCAAAGGACTCATTTGTAGAAATACAAGCATCAGGCAAAAAAGCTGAAGTCAAGGGAAGTTTGGGGTGAGGCTGCATGAGATTGGCCAACCCAACCTAACAGCTGCCAAAAGGTGAGTGCTACCATCTCCTCCTTTTTCCTGTACCCCTCTGAGCTGAGGGTCCTGGAGCCTTACTACCTCTGCTGCTTGTCAGGCCCTTGTGTGACCCATCTCCTCTTGGAAGGGAAAAAACACAACACGGAGCTTTTTTTCTGAATTTTTCTGTGAAGGAGCTTTCTGAGGGGCTTGGTAAATACCAGAGCCACTGAAAAAGCAAAGTAGCCAGCCCACAGCAGCCAGGAGCAAGACTGGCTTAAACTGCTGGAGAAACTTAGCCACAGGAGGCATTGCAAGATCCAGTGTAGATTTCTTTAGGTATGTGCATGTGGGATACACTTGGTTGCTACTGGAATTAATTTCATAGATAAGTACCTATGCGCAGAGATGAAAGATGTGTACATGAAAGCAAAATTCACTGACAAGCTGCACGTGCTGTGAGGCTATACTTAAAAGCTCAGAGGTTCTTCAGATGGTATCTCACCTTAGAAAGGGCAGATTTCAAACCATACACCAAGTTGCTAATGAGGATACAGGAAATCTCATCCATTTTTTCCACTTGAAGCAAAACATCTCTTCCCACAGAGGGAAATGTTGATGTTTCCCTGTATGATTTAGGCTTAAAGAGGAAGCTGACAGGCAGAGAGTTGTGGTGAAATAGAAAAACTGGCTCCAACACAAACAAGCCTAAGCTTGACAAAATAGGCTGTAGTTTTAACAAGCAGCTTAGGAGAAGACTAAGGCGGAGGCCCTCAATGAAAACTACCACCTTTTGAGGCCAAACATTTTGGAGTAAAATTTTTCAAGCAGTTCAGATTGGAAATCCTGTATAAAAGTAAAAGAAACTTCACAGTTCCCATACATGCTTTATAAAGCTAAAATAAAAAATTATGGTAAAAGTGATAAGCCTATAGAATTTATTGTTTCATGTATGGTTTTGACAGGTTGCCAAGAGAATGGTGCTGCTATATGGAGAGTGGAAGAAATGACTTTTTTTTTGCCTTTGGATTGTTATGAAATTTTCAGTGCTTTACAAGCCCCCAGATGGTTTTTATAACCCCCTTCAGGGGTTGAAACATATTGACTGAGAAATACTGATTTATATAGCAAACTCCACTCTCTTCTCATTGCTGGCAAAATTACTGCTTTGTATATGTGTATATACACAGTGGCTGAATGTAAGTAACGGTCCAACAAATAATGAGGTCTCAGGCAAAATCTACCACATGGTGGTACATTAATTCAGATGAAATGTCTCTAAATTTACACTTGTGTAAATAAGATGAATATTTGGCCCTAAATCTTTTAGGTGAGCTCTGGATAGAGGATTAAAAAATTTGTACCATGTTTCACCCTGCAAACACAGCATATTGCTAGCTGCTTTCATTGGTCTCTGCAATGCTTTGCCTGTAATGAGCAGGCATCTGGAGTAAATAATGTGTCCGGTTTTTATTTTTGGAGGACCACTATATTGATCCATATTCCGTATAGTCCAAAGGGTATAAAACAATTTTTACTGAACGGTGGCTTCCTAAAGTACACTGAAATCCAGCAGTGGACCATGAAGAGCTCATATCCCTTGGTGACTAAACCTGTGCTTTTGCTTTTGCCCACAGGTCCTGCACAATCAGGCTGGTGGCATGGCACGCTGGGTGGCTGGCCACTGCTGAAACCCAGGTACAGAGTGCTCCAACACACAGCCAGGGAGGAGGTAGCACTTTGTTCATCCTGTACATCATGGATTAGGTGGTCATTTAGAACATGGGTAGCGTGATTTTAACTCCACCAAAGGCAGGAGGAGAGTTGCTGGTGTTCCCAGGAGAGGTCTCTATCCACGGTCTCTGAGGCTTTTCTGGAGCAAGAGACAGCTCTTCAACTCTCATTTCAGCACCTTCCTACTTTGCATTAAAGAATTAAAAATGCATTTGATCAGCAGAAGGAAACGAAAAGCATGGCACTGTAGCTTCATATTGAAGTTATCCTTTGGGAGGGTGGAGACTGCAGTTTTACTCCCCACTTGCCAGGCAGAATACTTTTGGATTTTACATTAATCAGCCAGTGGATAAAATATATGAACAACCCTTAGGCTGGGCAGGAAATTTAACTGATCGCCTTGTAAACAGCATCTCCTCTGCTCCTTTGCATTGCAATACCTCAATTGCTTCTTGGAGCTGGGCCTGAACTCATGCACTGCACTGGTAAAAGCAGAACCTCTGTACTAAACTTCCTGGCAGTTTTCACTATGTACATTCTAAAACTTTTAGATCACAAACTTTCTCTGACAAGGCACGCACACAGCTCCCAGCTCCTTCAGCCTCCACCTCAGATGAAGCCGCCTGACACTAATATTAAGAAAAGGCAGTGAGCTGCTTCCAGATTATCTTGGATTTGCATGGATTTGGAGCTAAGCCCCATCAACGAAGCTGCTGCTTAAGCCTTTGCATGCTGTGTTAAAGTTGTAGGACCCAAGTGACCAGAGCTGGCAAAGTTTTATTGTTGTTTCAACTATTTCTGCTCACTTGGACAGCTGTAAAAAGAGCAGGCAGCAGAGCAGCTCCAGACCTGAAAGAAGGCAGCAAGGCAGACTTGGCAGAGGAAAAAAAGCACAGGCAAGTCAGCTGGCTCGGGGGAGGCAAGTCAGAGGAACGAGCCCAAAGCACAAACAAAGCAAATGGCAGCCTTGAGGCTGGTCCAGCCCCTGGTGGGGCAGAGCCACCAGCCAAGACATGGCCTGGTTCCCAAGGCTGAGAGAGGCCTCTGTCAGCAGTGGGGTCAGCAGAGGGGGATGATATGAATGAATGCCACTCTTTTTTTCTTTTTGGCTGAAATTTGCCTGTTACTCCAGGCTGGGAACGCTACCATTTGCTATTCTAAAAACCCTATTCTAAAACATGGGCTCTCGGCACTCAGCCGAAGGACGAAAGATCTCATCTGCAACTCCTCAGTGCTAGGAAAAGCCAGTACTGCTCTGTCAAGCCTAAATTACCTTCGCTTGGTGTGGGCAGGATGCAGCACTTAAACTTCTTTGGCATGCATTTCCTAGAGACAAATGTCAATTCCCTTGGTGGCCCATCCTTTACTATCTACGTAAAAACAGAGAGAGATGATTAGAGTGGGGATCTGCCCTGCTCTTGTTATATGTAGTGCCCTGTCTGCTCAGCCTATAACATTTTGCTATTCAGTTGTAAATAATACTATAAGGAAGGGAGTAAAATGGGGAATAAAATGAAAATTTAACTTGGAGAAGATGATACAGAAAAGCAGACAAAAAGGAAAAAGACCACAGGTCCAGAACACTCAGGAATAAACCACCTACTTGGGCTTAAAAGCAGAAGGCAGCATTAGTGGAATGCATCCTACCACCCGCCCTGCAGTTTGGAGCAATGTGGGACTGCAGCATTTGGGGTCTGCTGACAGAAAGCTGAATAAATCTGTCCTTCTGGCTGGCTCCTTCTTCCTGTCACCTGCCAATATGGTCCAATTTGAAGGTTTCCAGTGTTATACCTAAAGGAATTCTCACATTTATATTTCAAAGAGTGCTGGGAGGCTGCACATATTTCTTTTACATGTACATATTTAAATCTATTCAAATTTGTTCCTCTTATGAATCATCATATCATCATGAATCATTGTCAGGACTTACTAGCTTAAACTCTACACAGTACACACTTGTAAGGAAAAATACAAAATATATATGCCTTGAATATTCCAATGGTGGTTGAGCATCTTGCAGCAATAAGTAGATTTTCTAGCAACAGCCTTGTGGGGAAAAGTGGAATTATTCCCATTTTACAGAGTAGTAGTGGAGGTGAAGTGGTCAGTTTGTGGCTATTAAGGAAGTCTGTGGAAATGACCCCAGATCTTTAGTATTTCAACATAATTGCTAACCCACAGGACCAGCTCCTTCTCAAACCAGATGGAAAAGCAATGCGTAAAGGAAAAAGAACAAAGAAACGGGTTTGGTTTCATTTAGTTTGGTTTGGTTTGTTGCCAATGAAGAGTAAAAGAAGAAAGCCATTAACAAAGCATTTTCCCGTGTGATTCAAATTAAGGCAGCCATAATGGCTGAAGACAATTGTGCTTTTATTCTTTTTCAGTGATATTTTCAAATTTGGGCAACTTTTTGTTGTTGTTTTGCCATTCAACATAAATAAGTTGAGTTTGGTTCCACCACCAGAATGACTCAGTGCCCTAAAGAAATTCAGAACGTCCCCAGTAGAGGAAGTACATTACTAAATTTTAAGTCTGAGCCACATCAGTACAGATTTTTCTATGCTGGGAAACAATTTCTCTACAGTCTGAAGGAAGTGCTCTCTTACAAATGAAAAATTCATTCTGTATTGCAAACCCTATTGAGTTCACTGTTGGGTTTTTTTTTTTTTCTTTTCTATGAGTAAGGAATGAGTGAAAACAAACAAAGCAAGCCTTTGGGATGTGAACCAAGAAGAGGCATAAAACATTAGTTGGGCTTCTAGCCATAACCTACTGGGAGATCGATGGTCTCAGTGAGTTTTCGGTCATGCTCTTCAGGAAATAGACAATACATAGTTTATTCAAGATAACTTAATGATAACAACTCAAGGCATTTTGTTATTAGCTTTAGGTTTCTTTCTTACCGACACATTCTTCTGGAAACCTAGCCTGGGCTCTGCATTCTGCCCATGGCAGGTTTTTTTAGATTTTGGTTTCTTCAGTTCTTTCAAACTGAAAAAGAAGAAAAGAGGTTATAGGTAATGTTAAATGCATAAATAAATAAATAAATAAAATCGACATACAAGAATTTAAAACTTGAAGTTTCTTTTCACTGTTTTAGGGCTTCCTTTACCTGAAAACTTATAAAATTTAATTTTTAAAATAAATATTTGTAAAACAAGAGTTTACAAAATGTGCTTTCCTGCTAGCTCCAATGAATACTTTCTGATTAGCCATTTTCCCGAGACTACCTGGGTGTTTTCATACTCTCAGCTTGTAATACAATCAGTGGCTTCTCCAAACAGCGATCAGCTCACACTCTGAAGTAGTATCACATGAAGGCACCTTGCATTTGGTTGAACAGAGTTTATATCTGTTCTGTTCCATACACTGAATTCTGGGATATGTTTGCATAATCTATTTGCAGGAGTTAACCAAAGAGGTTAGAAGGGACATTTCTTGTCATAAATAATGAGAAGTTGTAGAGGTGGGGCAGTTAGGACTATTTCCTGCATTACATTGATAGGGAAACAATAAAAAGCTAATATTGTCCCCAGAGATTTACAGATTAAGACTTTAGAGTCTTGTTTCTTGGGTTTTTTTGGTTTGTCGTTGTTGTTTTCCACCCAAGTGGGAAAAAAAACAACGCTGACTTGTGAGGCTAACAAGTACTTTGTATCCTCTGAGGATAAGGTCTAAATAGAAATTCTGTATTCATCCGAAGAATATTAAATCAATTTAGATTACTATTCTCTTTCAGCGACCTGTAGTGACAAACAAAGTTCAGGTTTTTGATTTCAACCCGCTTGGATGAAACAGGCTGCTGCGAAGAGTGTCCAAGAGAGCATGCTATTGCCCTGCTCCACCAGTAGTAAATATCTAAAGTAACAAGTAAAGAGTCCAGAAGAGAAATGCTATGGCTTTGATTCCCCAAACGTTCAAGCTACTGTATGAAATAATTAGCAGCTGCAGCCTGTAATCATTTGCCATTCAGGCACGAAGGAAACCCAGCAGCAGGCAGCCAAGTTACAATGTAAATGTACCTTGCTCCTGCCTGCCTGAGCTAACCTGGCTTCCTCTTTGTGCGTCAGGGTAAGCACACACTTAGCCCCAAAAGATAAGCCTTCCAGCTTTCTGTTGGAACATACTTCCCTCATCACAAGTCAGCTAGACCTGACACCATAGCTAAATATCAGCATCTCAAGTTAGCTTGCCTTTTCCCAAAACGAAGGCTAACTTCTGAGTTTATAAGCTAGAGTAATACTCAGCAAGTCTTTCTTTGCTCATTTATTGCGCAAATGACATAGAAGATGGCAGGTTAGGCAGTCTTTGGCTAAAAGTGAAGGTTTCTTGCCTTTCAACTAATTAACATACTTCAGGTCTTGCTTTGAAAACCCTGTTATTTCTTAGCAAGGTATTTCATACTTTCCTTCTGGTCTCTTTATTTTCCTGCCTGAACATAAAGTCTGATCATGCTAATGGTCTTCAGCTTCTGTTGCTTCTGCCATGCTTTCTGTGACCTCTCTAGGTCTCCAGGGCTTAGCCATTGAACACTCAGTTCTGGTTAAGTTTTATACACATCTCTCATACAAATATTTCTTTTGTATATATAAAGTGCCTATCACCATACTGATAAACATTCTTTTCTTATTTTCCCAATTTATTTCTCCACCCACCACCTCTATTTGGTGTGTTTGATGCCTCAGTGTTTTGGGTTTGCCTACCTCTTTCTGCATTCCAGCACTAGCTTCTTCCAGGACTGAGGTCCTCTCTGCTTGGTAGAAGAGATTTGGTTTAACTTCTATTGTCTGTAGTTTAGTCCAGACATCCCCTTGAGTCAGTCTGTGCTGCAACAACAATAAAGACAGGATTAACTGGTTCAAAGCTTTAAGAATTAAGACATACCTTGATAATTTGAGAGATGATGGGAAAGGTCCTTCCCTCTGTCCCCTTCTCAGAGCTGGAGTTCAGGCTAACAGCTTATTAAGTCAGAGTTTCTGAAGTTTCAGTTCTGAAGGCAGAAGTAGAATGAATGATTCACAGTTCAAACCTAATCTTTTAGAAAGGCGTGGAGTTTGCTTTTAATAATGCCAGGCTGATTTGTGAATTAATGTCTCCATTTTCTGAGGTACAAGAGCAGTCTGCTTTGGAGGACTGGCTAATGTATACTACTGACAGGATTTAGTAAAAACCAAGATGAGGACAAATCTAATTCTTTATATTTGGTTGCTACTGTACATCAGGACTAAAATGGCAGCAACTCACTATCAGTCTATAGGAAATGTTTCTATGTTTTCAATACATGGTGAATATGTATGAAAGCATATGTGACTTTCTTTAATTGAAAGGAAAAACCCAGTAGCACTATGGGAGACAGATACTCTGTTAAAAAAAAAAGAAAAAAAACCAAAAAAAAAGAAGGAGAGAAAGTAAGGTTCAGGAAACAATTTTTACAACTACCAATAACAGAACAAGCACCTGTAATGACAAAAGGCACTGCCTTGTAGCACAAACAGCTAGGCAGACTTTTGGGCAGAAACAACTCCATCCTTTTTCATGTAGGAGTGTCTAAGAAAGCTCTAGAAGTCTCCGTATACAGCTAAAAAGCTGCCAAGGAACAAAACCACAGTTGCCTTCAATTCACTCTTACACAACTGCAGCCAGTGCCCTAAGTGGGGTTTATTTTTGGCTGAAACCTCAGGCTGCACATCGGTAATGGCAAGACCAGGGGAAGAAGCCTTGCCTCTGGTGAATGTGGTTTGTACTTCCCCACGCGGTGCCTCTGCCCTCAAGCCTACAGGGCCCTTTTGCATCACACTGCTGCTAGTAAGTAAAACCATGAGTTTGCAGATTAAGAAGAGGGTGAAAATAATGGTCAAAACCCTTTCTGAGACAAATGGTTTAGATACAGCTATAGCCAAACTTAAGTAAGCCCTGCCTGAAGCTTAAACATGCTACATCTGCTCAGGTCAGTGCTCACAGCGAATGATATCGCGCAAGGAAAAATACAGGGAAGCGGGGGACAGACAGGATGCTGAACCACTTCCCAGGCGTCAGCAGGGCCATTCCCATGGTATGTGGGTGTTGCGGACAGATGCAGCCCATGCTTTTGCCCAGTGGTTAGCCTCCACCACAACTTCCCATCCGCTTCACTTGTTTCTGGCCCTTTTGGTAGCAGTGACAGGTCAAGCCCTGGTCAAGCTGAGTCCAGCCCCTGCCGTGCACAGGCCTGTCTCTGCCAGTCCCCTTCCCTGCTGCACTTCCACAGGTTCAATCTCTTTCTGAGGCTTCAGCAGATGGATTTATCCATGAATCCTAGCATCACTAGGAAGGCTAAGGAAGATGTTCAGAGTGCCACAGGTTGGGAAAATTTCAACATGCCAGAAGTTAGGAGGATAGACAGTTACACCAGCCAATGGTTCTCTCTAGAAGCAATTAAGCACAATGAAGTAGTCTTATGAGTCTGAACAGCTCTGGTGGAGCACATTTTCCTCCCACATCTGGACATCTGGCTAGTGCCTGAAGACCATGAGTGCCCCTTCATGAACAGAGGATGTTGTTGCAGTGATCTGTCTTGTGGTGGCTCTGCAGACAGTGACTGCCACTTCCACAGCTATCATAACAGTGCTTGGGGTTACGTTTGTATCTCCAAGCTGTGTCCGCTGTCTGCATTTTGAAATCACATATAAGCTGGTGGGCTCATAGGCTAGCCTAAGAAAATCTCAGCTCTGCACCAAAGTGTTTCTCTCAGGGTCTTCCTTGGGTCAGCACCTCTTCGCCTCAAACACACATAGCCCAGCAGACCAGAGATCAAATCTATTCCTTAACCCAAACAGGACACAATGAACCGGAGGTTGTCTCACATCACCTCCTTCTGAAGAGAAAACAAACGTGACTGTTCAGTTTTTTGTGCTGGGCAGACAGCTCTGCCTTCCCTACCATGTTTCAGTGTTGTAAGAGCGGACATAAATCAATGTCCAAGCCCGCTCTGTGCCCGTCACTGCATAGACTTCTCCTAGCCACACAAGAGTCTTTTTTTTTTTCAACTGGGCTGAGATGTTTTATTTGCAGCTTTTACTTTGTTCTAGTCCTGGCTTCCCTCCATCCACTTTTGTCAGCTAGGGTTTTGCTGCTTTGTTTTCCAGTCACACCATTTGGGCCCAGTGGATAAGCTTTTAAGTCAGAAAACTAGCATGCTGGCAGCAGCATCCCCTGCTCAGTCTTGCCCTGCCCTATTGGGCTTGACAACAGCTCAGAAATGATTGACGCTGTAGCCCCAGTGCCTTCCCTTGAGATGACAGCACTCAGAAAAGCTGTCAGTGCTTGAGGAGAAAGGATCACCACAGAAATGCTGGCTCATTGCAGCTTATCTCCAGAGTTAGTTACTCAAAGATCATAAATAGATGGATTAAGGTTTCTAACTTCATGAGTTCCTGGACAGTTGACACCAAGAGCTGTATTTCTGAAGTAAAATATGGACGTACCTCTCTCTAGTCCCTTTATTCACACTGCCTTGAGGACGCCAATATCTGTAATTCGTTTGGTGTACTGTGTGATTCAGAAGTTGTGGAGGATCATGTAAAACATCCACCCAGCTTAAAATGACTGCAATTAAGTCCCCTCATAGAGGATTCTCCTATTACGCCCCAGAAAAGAAGGGGCAAAACACACATGAAGCAACAGGAGGTATATGCATTAGCAGAAGTGTTATGTTATTGGTTCTCGTGCCCTATGGTACCAGAGGTAGCTATTTTTGGCAATTTTCCTGTTATCAGGAAGGTCCGGGAAATCCAGATGGCAATGAGTTACACAAAGAAACTTCAACTTTTCTTAAGGCATGTGCCACTTGGTTCATATGCTAGCCCAAGGGTAGCAATCTCGGTGCTTTTATGCCTGCCCTCTGTGATTGGTATTTGTTCAGGCTGAACAATCATTTGTGACGAATAAATGGCATATATCAAACCATCGGTTTCAGTAACTTGTAAGAGAAAGGTCAGGAATTAATCTCAAAATAGCTTTGAGACAGCTCAAAGCACCAGTCCCTCATATACATCCATTTCTTCTAAGAGCGCTTTGAATTCCCTTTGCCTCCAGAAAAAAAACATTTTTCACTGTCACTTCTGACCAGCCCAGTCCTCAGAGGTGCCCTGGGCTCTGCTTTCTTAGGGTGGTTATTTCTCTCACAGAATAATTCCTGGTAGCTTGCCACAGTTTATCTCAATAAATCTTCGCAATTTTTTCTAAGCTTTTTTCATGTCATGTGTTGAGCAATTGTCCTGAACCCAGGACGACAGCAATCCATATTACATCATTTGTACTGAGTGTTCACTGTCATCAAGAGCAGAGAACTGCCTACTGGATATGATTTCCTTTCAGAGCTTAAGCAAAGGAATTTTTACTAAGCCTGAGTGTTTAATAAGCCAGTCAAATATGGCAAAGCTGACCCCCGTCTTTCACATGTGTAGAACCAGTTTCAGACAGCCACCAAACACTGCAGAACCCCCTCACCTTTCAGAAATGGTTTGTTCACACTAGCAGAGCAACGCAGAATGACTGAGTTCCGGTTCAGCAGCATTTAGAGTCCAGTTTGTGTAGGAATAAATAGCTACCAGAGGATCAAAGGCAGAGAATTGGAGCTTAGCGTCCATACACAGTATTCAAAATTGATGGAACATGTGAGGACAAATTATTGCAGGTCTCTTTTTGTAATCACTAGGATTGGCTCATTCTAAAATGCTGTTATTAAACAGATTCAAGGTAAATTACATCTCTGGTAATAACTGTAATACTTTCAGGACTAGATTTTCGAGTTATCTATTTGCATGTGTGCCTGCACAAATTGTGCGTGCCACATCTCTTGGCACTAGCATAGCAATTGTGTGCACAAAAGTGGCATCTGTGCACACACATGGCCAGGCTAGACTTGGACAGTACGCCTAGGTTGGAGACACAGATCCCTCAGAGCAGTTGGCTCCTACTTTTATTAAGTTACTGTCAAAACAATGCAGATAATAGAGCAGCAGAAGATAAAAGCCAATTCCAAGTAACGTAGACAAAACTGAGTTCACATATCACTCAAGCAGTGCCAATAGCTCCTTCTATTTTGCATCCATCTTTCCCAAACACACTGCATTCAGCAGTTCACACCTCGGGTGTGATCACACCTCAGGTCAAAACATTTCTTCTTTTGTACAACCCTCTTGCCAAGTATCCTTTTGTATTTTATTACCAATGCCTATTATTTGGATTAAGTTACTTCCTTTGTGTGACTGGCTACCTTCCAGATGCCTCTAAAACCAGTAGTGATGAAGTGGGGGAAACAAAAGCAGCAGATGCTCTTCCTTCAGGCCCCACCACCCACACTGCAATGCAGCACTCAGCATTTCTTCCCCAGACCTCTGTCCTCTCTCCATCCCTTGATTTCTGGAGCTAGGGAGGGGAAGAACTGCTGCTGATGGCAAGTGGGATGGTGATAAAATGCCATTTTCCTCTTACCTCTTTATAATAAACTCTGTCAGAACATTTAAAAACAGCACAAACCAAAACCAAACAACAGATCTAAAAAAAACCCCAACAACAAACCCAAGCACCCAAATTCCCTTGTCCTCAAAAAATTCCCGTGTCCTCAGGCTCTTCATATTTTGTCTTTTGCTACCCATTTCGGTACTCACTCGACACTTGTAATTATCATAAATTTTGCTGTGTCTAACTGGAAATCTCTTAGCAGTCATTCCAATATCAGGCACTGTGAGATACATCATGACAGCACCATCTCTATTCACACTTCTCCAATATGCCCTTGATAAATCATCTACTATATTTTCAACTCCTTTTCTGGATTGGCATTCAAACCTTCACTTGGTATTTCTGGAGTGTTAACAGCTGTCTCCCTATTCCTGGTGAATACTTAGTGAAGGTTCTTGAAAATAATCTCAAACACCTAGTGATCTGTTCCTAGGGCTGCTCAAGTTTTCCATAGATGCAGTGGTGGGGACCATTAGGAGCACCACTGTTGCAGTCACCCCTTGTGACACTGGTATCTTGGTTTGCTAAATGCTGCTGGAGATTAGAGATACGCTTATAAAAGACAATGCAGAGGTGGGATGGGAGATAAGTTGCAACATAAAAAGAGCAGATGAGGAATTGAGGCACATTTGGCTTTCAACCAAATATGCCGTGCATGTTCCATATAAACACACAAGAGAACAAGGAGGTGGCACATGAAAGCTCTTAAATCTGTCAAAGAAGAAAAGAATAACAATTCTGGATTATCAACAATCACCTGTTTCACAATTCAGCAATAAAAAAATACCAGTGGCTAAAGATTTAAGTACTTCTTTGGGGACTTGGGTTCGGTCCCTGACCTGCCAACAAACTCTCAGTGCAACCTTTAGAAAATCACTTTGTTTATTTTGATCTATATCCCTGTCTGTAAGATGGGAATAGTGACATTTATTTACTGTGGTGCCAGACAGCAGAAGTTTGGAGAATGGGAGTGCTCAGATGCCACAGAGTCTACTACTGCTCCTCAAAAGTTGAATATTCTCCATCTTACGGAGTGGTTTTTGATGTGCATGTAACAGAAGGTAGCTAGCAAAATGAAGCAATTAGTTCCATGACATTTTCAGCTGCCTAACGAGTTTCTCTTCTGCTTGTCACACAAGCGTTTCAGAATTGGAGCTTGTGTTACCAGTTCTCAATATTTTACGCTTTTTCAGGCTGCAATTCAACAGCTGTCTCAATATTGCAGTGGGAGCCAAGAAATTCCATATAGATTTTCCTCAATATGTTGCCATTTTTTAAAAAACTTTGCTATGTCTCTTTGCTGTTCGTGGCTTGATCATGGCTACCCTTTCATTAGAAATCTGTCACTTGAGTCTTTCTCTTACTAACATGTGAAATGAGGTTGTTTTAATGTCGTTGAGATTAATTTCTCTGAAAGCTTGGGTTTCTGTCCCAGCAATTTCGCCCCACTCTTCCAAGCTGCTCCAAGCATCATGTGCTTGTTAGTCAGTTCTCCACAAAAATACCACAAATCTCATACAGAATACTACTCTTTCCAGCCCTTCTATTTTGCTTTCTAGGTTCAAGAAAGTACTATATTTATCACACATGTTATTGCAGGGCATTTTTGGTCCAGCCCCCGTTCCTTAGAGTTGATCCATAAAAATTTGTCCTTATAACAGCTCTGTATGCTATCATGGTTAGTGTTATTCTCCCCAAAATACTGTATTTTATTGAGGGTAGGCCTCCCTTTTACTCCTCCTGACCCAGTAAAAATCCTTCTGGTGGAGAACTTCACTGTGAAACTCTGGGCCTTCTCTCCTGTCCTTTAGTATGACTAGAGCTGTCCTAATCTCACACAAGTTCTCTGCCCTTATTTCACTAGCCCTAATGCCAAAGGATGTAAGAATCTTGATTCATGCAATTAGGAATGATTACAAGTGCCTGCATTGATTTAAGAATTAAACTGGCAGTATCTTTGCCACCTATACATAGATCAGTATTCTTTGAAGCTTTGCATTCCTACTGTTTTGCACATCCCACAAGAAGAAGCCCGTTTCCGTGCGGGAAGGACTCTCTGTAGAAGATCTGTCAGTGTCCAGGGCTTGAACACACTTGCAGATTATTATCTCTGGAAAGATTTCAGTCACCTACTTTGGACCACTTGAACCACAAATATTTTAAAAATACGGTATTTAGGAAAAAGGAAAATATATCTTTGTATTTGATATTACTTCAAATTTCTATTATAGTATTGCATGTATTTCTGGAATCAGACTGTATATATAGGAACAAATGTTCATTTTGTTCATTATTAGGGCAGGAGGCATATTCTCTTTTTATCCACTATGCTTTTCATGCAATCTGCAAGTACATAGAGAACATTCAAGATCTCAGGACAACTATATTCTTCCATTTCAGTTACACTATTATATTCTTTTGCCTTCTGAAAATAGCTTATGCAACTTGTCAAAATCTGCAAATTCAGAACTATTTCTGAATTCAGAAATATTTTTAGATCACTCATACACAGCTCACTGAGTATCATCTTTGGTTTTGTAGTTTAGGCAACCTTCTTTCTTAAGTTGCCATATCTTACCAAAATCTGTGAGTAGTCCCTTGCCCTCCTTCTCTCCCAGGTATCACACACATAAATGCTCTATTTTGCGTGTTTCAAAATTCTTTGTCCTGTGAGGAGTAACCTCATCAGGCTTCCCTCTGAGTATTTCCCTAGTTCCTAGTGCCTCTTGGCCTAAATCATTGCCTCCATTCCTCACCCTCTTTCAGGCTCTGTTTGCCCCATGGTAAGTTTGGGTAAGTCTTCCTCAGTCCATCTCTGCAGCATGGCTCCAGCAGGGTGAAATCCTGAACTCATCTTTGGGATGGAGTGGTGCACTGTCCCCTCCAGCTCAGTGTTACCTATGGCACTATCCCTGGGTACTCATTCTGCCTCAGCTCAGGCTTAGGGGATCAGTGCAGGATGACTTGAGCAGCACTGCAGTGGTGATAGTGCCACCAGGAGACCTGTGCAGGGTGGAGGGGAGAGTCAAGGACACATCCCCCATGTCCTGCGTAAATAGTCCAGCCTTTAAACTAGTGGGTGAAGGGAGCAATTACAACAGCCACTGTGTACTTTGAGTGCTTTCCCCTGCTCCCCCTTCTAAACAGCTAAGTGAAAGGTTTTATTTCAATTAACTTCTTTCCATTTTTGCTCTAGTGAGGAAAATGCAAGGAGGGAAATATTGGTTAGTAGAGTCAGAGCGAACAATTCTGCACAAGTTACTGAAGGATAAGTTGTCTCCTGCCACATTAGTTGAGGCATGTCTCTCCTGAACAGCCCTAATCAGTGCAGTACCTCATAATGTCTAAACTCAGTGATCTTTCCCCAGCCCAGCCCACCCCGAAGCATGCCTGTGCTGCATACAGACCCTGGGTAGCTTGGTGATGGCACTGGCCTACCCTGGCAGTGTGATGTGCTGGCTGTAGCTCCTGGACACCTAACTGAAAGCAACTTAAGCTGCCTCTGGAGGTGTCACTGCTCTTCACTAGCCAGGTTTTAAAACAGTTTTCATTTGGCAAGCTGGATCCCATCTGGGCCCGAGAGGCCCTACGCAGGCATGTCCCAGTGAGTTACAGCCATGCTGTGAGCCAGCCAGAAGCACCACCGCAAGCCTTCGCAGGGCTCATTAACTCAGGCTGGGGAACTGGGGCAGCACAAGCAGCCAGCAGTCAGGTGGGACTGTGGGTCATGTGTGCTGCAGCTGCCTACAGACGACCGTGGAGCACTGCCCAAGAGTGCCAAACAACAAAACCAAAGGCTGGGAAGAGCTTTGCAATACACAAATTATTGTCGAGAAATCTGAGGACATCAGACACAGACGCCAAAAGGTCACCCATATCTTCTAATGTACAGAGACAGCACTGGTTACTCTTAGTCAAGAGGACATGCTCTCATCTAACTCTTTTTCCTGCCTGCTGTCACTGCTATAAAATATTATTTTCCAGTCTAAGCTCCATCCTTTTCCCTCCTCCACTGCATCTGGTTTTATTCCAATTCTGTCTATTGTTCTCCTTATGCGTGCTGTAATAATAATACTGTTATAACCTCCCATACCCTCTGCTAATAGAAGTTAGTGTATGAATTTTACCAAGGGTCAGCACCCTTATTTCTGTTTCACAGTAGCTAAACTGAGCCATGAGGAGATGAAGTGATTTTCTGGAGGCCATTGACCAGATCCTTGAGAGCTGTGAGACAAAAGGCCAGGTCCAATAAGACCTTGATCATTGCCCTACCCACTTAGAAACTGTTCTTCCTTCCCAACGCACATGCATGCAAACAATGCACCTATTGTGGGAATAGGAAATTAACCCTATTCTTTCTGAATGAAGAAACCTTTCAGAACTGTTAGCAAAACCTGGCAGTTCTGTGGATGCAACTATGCCTGGGCTGGAGCAATAGCTGAGTATATTAACATCAGATACAAATGCCTGCTCACTGAACAGCACACACAGAGCAGGGGATTCTCCACCCAGCTTTCGTCAGACATGGGCAGATCACAGACAGGGCCAGCAAATTGCACATGGGCTTGGGGCTGGGAGAGATCACCACACTTTCCTCCCAGCCACACACTGCTTCACCTGGACCTTAATGCTCCCCACTGGAAGATTCATGCTTCACCTGCTGGATGCCTCCTTTTTCCCTCGGCTCCTCCTTTCTGCCATCAGGAAAGTGGACCCACCTTTCCCACAAGCCATGCCTGGCGATCTTTCTTTTGCTGCACTGGGGCTACCGGGGGCTGCAGGGTTGGTCCAGCAGGGAGAAAGCAAGCTCACAATGACCCACACAGCCCAGATCTTCCCAGGGCTCAGCCATGAAGAGCAAAGAGTTAAAAAATCATGAGGGATTTCTCTGCGAGCCACGGAAAGGACTAAGAAAACGGAAACTGGCCTGAATTTAAACTGAAGGACCCCATTCTTCTGCCAAACCACTCGGTTCCTTAATCAACTGAGGCCTTGTTTCACAGTCAGTCATCAGAGGCTTTAGAAAGTCGTTCAGACAAATCTGTAATGGGAGAGCCACAAAGGATGTCTTTTCTGTGGCACTCTCTACCTAGAATATGCAATGCTTGGGGACAGGCCTGCCCTCAGTGGTGCTTCTGTACCACTGGAGCACAATATACAATAATGCTATAGGATACTTCCACTGCTGAGCTCCTGCTTATTTAAATACGTATTTAATTAAGGCAAGTGCTGCAGAAAATTGAGCAATGAGCTTTCCCAATGGTACTTCTCCTCCTCCCCAAAATAAAATCTTTGTTGGAGTTGGGAGTGGATTTCAGAAGCACTGCAGTCTGCTCCAAATCAGACTTCCCTTTCTCCCATTAGCCCTGCAGTCCTGTCACTTACTAGATTTCTAGCTTCTAAGGAAACACTTAATTCTTTTTTTTAGCTCAATCTGGTAATGCTTTCAATGATTTCTGATAACTGCACTTTCATTACTCATTATTATAGAGTCAGGAGAAAAAAATACCCCACATAATAGCAGAAATCTGATTATTCTGGGAAACTTTGAAGTTCCCTTCTCTAGTGGTATTCTTTGATGTTCCTATTAAATAAATAATGACTTTTACATCTAAGGGTTATCTTACAGTGCAAAATACACCATTATCATCAGTGTAAAAAATCTTTTCATTGTTAGCCACCATAAACATCAGCGAAAGCTGTGATTCTGGAGTGCTTGAAGCTGACCTGCCCAGATATGGGGCAATGTATTTTTTTCACATCAACTATTTGCGAAGGAGAAACCGGCACTGCAGACAGAGGTATTGCAACAGGGGGAGGAAAGGAAGAGGTTAGATCAAAATGGAAGAGGCACACAGGCAAAAAGAAACTAGCAGATGCTCTAAAGACAGAAAAGCATCAGATTAGAAACAGAATGTGAGTCTTTTCATAAGGTTTTCAATCACGGCCTTGGGCTCTTTTTATGACAGTGAGAAATAGGATGACATTTCTGGAACTGTGCTGACTTAAAAATAATAACACAAAAAGATCAGAATTTACTGTAGAAGGAACTCGTTAAAGACTTCAACACTGGTACATACAGTACGTGGTGTCTAAAGCAGGACACCTATGTTAATTTATTTTATTTTGGTACCTGTGCAGCCCTCTCTTCAGGTCAGGGCTTGTGCTGTGTGCTGTTCACTTGCTCCCCTCACTGTCCCTGGATAGGGGCAGAGGTAGGGGCAGGCTGACCAGGCTGTGCACACCTGAGCTGTGACAGAGAAGCTACTGTGGAGCCCATGGGCTTAAATTGGAAGGTGTGTCATCTGGGCAGCTCCCAGTTCTCTCTTCATCATCTGACTTTCACCCACAGCATCCTGGCAGGGGGAAGCCCCACTTCTGCACACAAGCCTCGCAAATCCCAAATGCATTTTGGTTTGGGTGCCCGGTGCTGGGCTGGTAGGCATGATATTTCTCCTGGAAATGCACGGGCTCCCAGTCCACTCAGCCAGGTAAAGCCTTTATTTATGTGTGTCAGAAAACACCTCCAGCAGCACCCACTCTGTGAGCCATGCAAGGAGGAGGATGGGTGGGATTCACAACAATACTGCAGGCAAGAGCGTAGAGCAGCAAAACACCAACACTGAGCATGGAGAGAACAGAAGGAGCAGGACAGAGAAGCAGAAGCTGGAAGGAGAGCTCTCATTTTTTTTCCTGCCTTTATCCCCACTTTTATGTCCTGATTTCTATGAGATTTTTTTTTTTGCATTAGATAAAACCCAGAAGTCTTCTCCACCCTTCCCACAGCTGCCAAATATTTTTCACGCTCCAGGAATGGCATGCCTTCTACTTCCTTCCTTATCCCTCACTTTCAGCTTCCACCTGTTCCTCCCAAAACCTCCCTGAGCCACTGCTCTTCTCAGCAGTCCTATAACACTTTTTGCTAGCACTCTGCAATTACACTCATCTGACATAACTGAAAGAAGTAATCACCACAGGCTTCTCAACGCAGAGACACAACCTCATGCTCGGAAGGAAAGCCCCCATGCAACAGTTTGCTGGAAGCTGGGAACCTACCTCGGCAGCATGCTGCTCTTCCAAATGTCCTTTTGCAGAAACCAGAGGTGATAATCCTGGGAACTGTTTGCACCTGGAATGGAAAAGCTGTGTTTAAAATCAAAGCATAAGAAGTGCAGCAATGAAAGAGTGTTTATTTTGGATGCCAGTGGAGCATATGATACCATGGTTGTGTTCCCTTGCAGCACTATGTGAGCACTGTGCAACCACCTGCACCATTCAAACCCTGCCCCATCCCTGTCCCGAAACAGGAGCAAACATTAGTAAAGTGAATGGGAGAGACCTGTGACCAGTAGCAAAGTGAATGGGAGAGAGGGCATTTATCTAGAAACCAGAGCTCCCTCCTGGCCTTCAGACTGTTGACCTGTATTAATGTATCAGCCAACTCCATCAAACCACCTTTGGTTGGCTGACATCTTCCAAGGGACATTTCCAAAAGAAGGCTCCTCTGTTGCAGTCCTGCTCACTGTAGCTTGGTGCAAGGCTCTAGGTTTTGTGTTGTTTCTACCTAGGTAGAAGGTAAGCTAAGAGGCATTTCCAGTGGTTTTCTGTTTTTTAGTCTCCTGAGCTGCTGAAACCAGTTCATCCCAAAGCATTATTCAGATTGGTTTTCCTGTAGTCCAGTTTCCTTTTACTCAATCCAGTCTAAGTGAAGGCTACCAAACAGGATAGTATTTCTCCCTCTGTCCTACCAGACAGGGCCTCCTCAGTCATATTGTCCTATGCATAGTTATGAGCTGACACAAACTGAACCTACAACACCTAGAATGTCAGCTGCTTTGTATTGGATGAACAACATGATCCAAGTCAGCCTGCGGCTTGAGGATATCCAGAAGCGAAAGAAGGGAGAGGGCAGGAATGCATATATGGGAATATATGGAGGGCAGGAATGCATATAGGGGCCACCTCTGTTGGAAGCAGATTGCATTTAAATTGGGTTAAGCATTTCATGAACCTACACTTCTAGTTACACTGGATTTAGCTTCCAGGCCACCCTTAGTCACCGCAGTTTAGAGTATCCCTCCCAGAGGCCAGTCCACAAACTGTACCACAGCACACCATCATCTCCAGCACTTCTGCTCTCTGTGTAGCCTGTAAGCTGGATGGAGGAGTTTCTGTACCTCAGCCCCACTAGCTTCTGACCAGCCGGGGCAGACCAGAGCGGTACTTGCTGTGAAAGACCCTTTCAACACTCCTTTCATTTACTTGGGGATGCAGTAGTCCAGGGAAGCCTTAGGCTTAGGGTCTGTCCATGTTACAGCATAGCGGCTATGCCCAGCCACAGGGAGGAGTAACCGGACTGGATGACATGCTACTGCTCATTGGTCAGCAGTCGGCAGAGTTTCAGGCAAATGTGTTTAGCATCTCATGAGCAAGCTGTGATCAAATCCTGGGCAGCTCGAAAAGCCACAGGCAGTTAAATTAACAGAGGACAAACATTAGCTCCAGTATGCGGTTTGCCAAACTGCAGTTGGTTTCATGTCCTCCTGAACTGAGTTCAAACATGACAGCAGTTCCTAACACGAGACTTCAAAAAAGCTCTAAACCCAACACCATGGGGATAGCAACTTCTGCTGCGTAAGATAAGCTAATGAAATTACACAAGAGGAAGGAGGTGGCAGTGTTCAACTTCCACCTTTTCTCAACTTCTGCATTTTTTTCAGTGAGAGTGTTGGTCTGCTTAAGAAATGTCACCTCCTGTAGATTCATTTAGTGAAAGTGTTTACAGGAACTTTTAGGAAGTAGCCATACTGGGCTGCATACATGGTTCTCTGCCCAAAGTCAGCTAAACAGCCTTGCTTCTTTTTCTTTACATCTTTGGCAAAGCCATTGCACAGGGCATGGTATCGCTGTCCCAGTTCAGTAAAAATCATGAGCATGCCTATAGCTTTGTCCAGCTGCTTAGGCTGCAGTTCCATCACTGGTTAAGTGAACTTAAAGTCATGTCACTCTGGTCTTCTCCTTTCCCTTGCACTGGCTGCGTGTCCCCATCTCTCTTCCTTGCATCAGCAGTGGCATTTATCTGACCCCTCGAGCTGAGTGGAACTCCAGACTCCAATCTGGCAGAAAACTAACTCCACAAGAAAAATGCATATTTTTTTGCTAGTTTAAACTACCATGAAACAACATCCATAAAACCGTGACTGATCTGAACCTTTCATAAGATAATTTCAATGGGCAAGTTACTGTAAATTTACGCTCCTCTTGCATTTAGCATTCTGCAAGGTGCCAGATAGGTTTCAGAATCATAGATAATTCAATTTTGGAAAACATGAGTAACTAAAGACCTTCTTCTCCAGAAAGTCTTTCTTTCCTGACTCTTGGGGAAAAAATGCAACTGTGTTTCTATCAATTTCTTCTTTAAAGCATTTTCAGAAAACAAAAAGCTTACAAGATGATGGAAACAAAAATTTAAAAGAAAAAAAGAAAAAAGACCATTTTAGTTGAAGAAGCAAAAATCTTGAATAATTTTTCATAGTCTTTTACTGGAATCCAATAAACACATTACCAAATTACACTGTATATTTTACTAGGCTAAGTTATACTTGTGTGTATTGGAGGCACAGCATGAAGAAAAACAATAAAAAATATTAGCCTCCTTCATATAACTCAGTAGAGTTATAAAATATCTAATTGAATAAACTACATTTGACATGAACAAATGGCGACATTTCCATGCAATGTTGTCTTTTTGGCTTCCTGACAAAGAAAAGCTTAAGGAACCATGATTTTGTCTCCTAAGAGCAAGTTCTTCTATTTTTATAAACTCAGCAATCAATACTAAAGTATGAGCATAAGCACTTTTAATTTATGAACTGTATACTTTGAGTGAGTTTAATAGTTTAATCTTACGCATGTTGTTATAAGAGTGGGGGGTTTTGCTGTACTGCATACGATTGCTTAATGGAAAATATTGCATTAAAGCATAAAAGCAGCCATATATGTAGAAAACCAGAAAAGGAATAATTAAGACATGGCAAAATTAATACTATGCTGATTTCTTGTAAGCGGAAGATCACCATTAACTTGAAGGAAAGCACAGTCCCAACAGGAAGCCTGCACTGATGTCGCCCATAGGCAGAAGACCATCAGAAGATGTGAAAACCCTCTCTGTGGTTAGCACTTAGATGAACAGGCTTCTTCCTCCCTGGCAGACACTTGGCATTTTTCTTTTTCCCTTAAAGAGTAGAGCTCAGCACTCCTGAGTTTCGATATTTGGCTCAGGTGCAGTTTTGATCCCAATTTCTGCTTCTAATGATGTGGCTTGTCCAGCATGTCCCCTCCAAAGCACCTCTCCAGCGCCTGTGTTTGAATTGACTGGTGGATCTGCCAGTTTGCAGGAAGCTGGGAGTCAGCCAGGAGGGGTTACGTGTGTTGGTTTAAACTGACTTGAAAAGGACTTACCACCATCACCACCTGTCTATGAACATATCACCACTATTCATCTCAGAGAAGAAGGAGTGGACTTTTATGAGACTATCTGTGGAGTGAATCACTGCTGTCCATTATTCACAACAGAAATATAATGTGACCTGCTGTTAGCATTAGAGAGAGGATGACTTTTCCCACCAAGCCCATGTTCAGATCTGATAAGGATTTTTCACAATGAGTATTTATCATGTAGAAAGCAGGCTCTTTCACGTTGTAATATTGATGTTAGTCACAGATGGGCTGCTGGTTGCCATGCGGATGATAATGCTCCAGGGAGTTTCAGTTAATATTAAATGGAAAGTGGCTCGATTTGCATGTCTCTCTAGAAACGGCACAAGAACCATCTTGAGAATCAATATTGATAATACTCTGAATGTGAAGCAAAAAATAAGCACACAGCAACAAGGGGCACATGTCACATGGTGACTCCAATAGCTGTTAAAAGATTGCAATATCATGCAACAGGAAAAGCAAGACATTTAAAAGAAGACAAAAATCGAATTTGGCCTATCCAACTTTGCCAAAAATAACATCAGAGCCAATTCTTCATAACTGCATTCTAATTAAGACCATGCATTAATTAGCAGATTGCGAACATCTGTATACAGCCACAAACTTGCCAAATGCATGTAAGAAGTGTAGGTAAGCACCATGTGCAAGAAAAGCACACACAAAGAGCAGGCAGACCCAGACCAGCTGAGCTGTAGGTCATGTCCTAGGAGTGTTCAGGGGCTGGGAAGAGACCTCTCATTACCCTTTGGCGAGGGAACACAGGGCTGAGGCGAGCCCACACTTGCATTGTTGGATGCGGGGCTTTTTGTTCTTTTTGGCCTATGGAAATGTAATGAGACAAAGCAGTGAACGAGGTGGTTTGTTTCATAATTCTAACTCTCAACCCATACCACATAAACAGAAGAAAAGTGATATTTGCTTCCCCAGCTGCTTCAAGCTAGGATCAAGTGCTCATGACCATGTGGATCAAATAGCTCACATGGCTCTTACCTTTCTCAAAGAAGGCTAACTTCTCAACCTGGTGATGCAGTCAGTAATTCATGGAAAATCATGTCACCTGAAGAACAATTTCTACACCAGCCAAACTGACCTCTCTGATAGCCTGCTGTATTCTCTCAGCGCCAGCTTTCTTAATTCTATTTATGGGGGAAATATAAGATTTTCAGGAAAGCATATGTACTGTGTATTTCTTAGCCCATTTTATGTTAGCAGTAGCCTGACTACTGCTGAGTATTCAGCTAAAATATATTTAATCAACTAATCAAAACAGAGGATCATTTAAATCAAGACATGGCATTGAAGACGAAACAAGTATGGAGCCTTACACACCCTCTGTAGGCAAGTCTCATCATACAAGCAGGATTCTCATTTATTTGGTTAAACAAGAGTGTGTGTGTATGCACAACAAAAAAAAAACCCTTTACTGTGTTCTGAAAAAAAATTAAAGTAAGCAAAACTCACAGCAGACAGGGTTATGAAAGACACCCTGTGGCTGGTTTGGAATTTGAACCAAGGGAAAAGCATTTTCCCCTTAGTTCCTCAATGACCGCACACAGTGTTCACCCAAGCAGAGCCCAAGTTGTGTCCTTAACTTGTTGGTGAAGGACAACATTGAGATTTTGGACACAGGGGAAAGATAGAACATGTTCAAAATCACGGAATAACTGATGATGCTAGAGTAAATCCCAATTTAGGGCTAGTGGTAAGCCATAGCAATTCCACTGACCTGGATCCAGCTTCACTCCTTCAGCTCAGGTTGGAGTTAGGGAGCCTACTCATTTCCTGATGAGCAGGCCAGCATCTTCACTATCCACATGCACACTGAAGAGAGGGATGCGGAAACTAACCTGGAATGCAGAAAAAAATTGTGCATCACTTAATAGAACAAAGGAAAACAGTACATGAGTAATTGGAGTCTCAAGGAAGGGAAAACAGAGAACAATATTGGCAAAGCTGAAGTAAAATACGCATGAGAGCGCTTGTGTGCTCCTCCATCCACAGCCTCAGCTCTCCAGCCTGCTTATGCAGGCTTGCCTTCAGTACAGCAGACAACTTCTCTGCAGTGAGAGGAGAAAAATCATATGCTCAGCTCAATATCTCCTTATTTAATACCCAAGAAATTCACTTAATTTTTAATTTTTTTTATAGTTTGCTATTTCAGCTGGACCCAGATCATTTTTTTTAAAAAAGATCATCACAGGTTTACCTTTTCTAACAACAGAGAAGTGATTATGGATATGAATTATTGATCACATTATAGTTGTTGCCACGGAAATAAACTGCCATGTTATAAGCACAAATATAAAGATCCTGCTGCAAAGGAAGATGTGGCAGCCACGGTTTTAAGGAACTGCTTTTTCAGTAATAAATGATGAACCAATTCCTCCAAACCTCCTGAACTACAGGAGGAAATACAGCAGCTCTGGTTTGCATTTTTATAGAACTGTGCATAATGTCTCAAATCACTTTAGCAACAGAGAGTGCCTCCTACTTGATGGCTTGAGGTTAAATGGTAGTTTTGTCATACTGGGATCTCAGCTGGGACTTTCTGATGAATCTCTGCATTACAGGCTGTTCCTCTGAAATACAATCCCAGGAGCACGTAGTTGCCAAAAAGAAGTCTCTTTTTGTAGCAATAATATGCATGCATGAGCATGACTAAGACACCTCGTAGCAGACCCATCCTTTCAGAAACTCCTCTTAGGCAAGAGAATTTCTCCACCGGCCTTATCGTTTGTGGCTGTAGCCATGTGATGCCGCAGAAAGCTAGAAGGAGGTCAAAGTCTGGTGTGGTCTAGGGACCCATTTTAAAGGGAGAAAAGGGAAAAGGAAAGGGAAAGGGAAAAGAAAAGGAAAGGGAAAAGAATCTGTGGTTTTGTTATTCTTGCATGGTCAAGGCAAAAAGCATGCGGTCAAAAAAACCTCACAATTGCAATCAATTACAGATTTTGGGAAAAGCCATTTCCTAATCTTGCTCAGAGGATCCAATAGGCCATTAGTAACACCCCAACCCAACGGGCTCATGCAAGTCCCAGCCTCATGCATGCTGGGCTGCCCCACCAGAGAGGCTGTGTGTGGAGGCAGCAGCCATCAGGGAGCACATGCTGGAGAGAGACCTCTTTGGTACTCATGTTGAAGGCATCGGTACTATGTAAGGAAAACAATATTGACTGCAGAGAATCCCTGACACCCACATGTGCTCGTTTGCATCTTGTGAAGTCTGATTCCAGGGCACGGGGCAGTAAGGAGCTGTGGGTGCAGCTACTGTCCTATGCTACATGTTCACAGTAACAAATAGGTGCCTGGCCTTTCCAAAGAGCATGTCTGTGCCAGGGAAGTGATGTGGGGAGAGTGGAGCAAGAGAGGACACAAGCCCACCTCTCCCATCATAAACGTGTTCCTTCAATTAACAGAAAAGAGACACAAATGAGATTGCAATAAAGCTCCTCATTATTTTTTATTTTCTAATCTGATTTTCCAGTGCCTCCAGAAGACTCAGAGGATGAGACTGTGCACATCCCTGCATTACTTGATCCTAACCCACCCTCGCCTGTTGGGACTCTGCCTCAGCTGGGCAAGGCTGCAAGTCATCAGCCCTGGCAGCTGCCCGTGTTCTACCTGCGCGGGCGCCGGGCTGCCGGCCAGCCCCGACAACCAACCACCTCCTGGGGAAAACAGCCTCCCTGGAAGGTGCATGGGCAGGCCTGGTGGGACAAAGCCAGAAGGCTGAACCCAGCCTCCGTGCACGTTGGTGGTCAGTGGCCATCAGGAGCGGAACATCAAGAGGACACAGTGGCAAGTTGTGGGCATTGCCAGAGCCCACCCTCTGCGGGTACAGGCAAACTTTGCTTTCGCAGTTTCAGGCCAACTCATGTCACAAACAGTCAATTAGCTTTTTAAAAGTTAAATAAACAAACAGAGCAGGAGATTATAACTGATTAACTGAAGGGCAGGAAACATGAGAAGCTGGTTTGCTAGAAAGAAAAGCTCTTGTGCTGAGATCTCCAGTAATTAGCAGCAACAAGACCTACAGAAATTTATGAGGCAAAAAAAAAAAAAAAAAATCAAACCCTTCCTGTTTAAATGTTCTCTTTTCACATGTTTTGCTTGGAAGACTAGATTAAAATACAAACACAGACTGGGTCTCAAATACAGAATAGATTCATGCTCTGCAAAAGTCATATGCTTGGATTGCAAATCAAATGCACACGGATCAGTGCAAGCTTCCTCCCTCTAATCCCCCCCCCCAAAACGTCTATCTTGTTAACAGCTGTCAGACTGACAGCGCTATACTTTTCTGCAAGCACCTGAAAGGCAAGTTGGTTACTGCTGGCAAATGCTTCAGGTCCTCCTCGAAACACAATTGTAGACTGAAGCCGCTAGAGAGTAAAGGGCAGACTTCCTTCACCGCTGCTGCATGGTGTGATTCAGTAATAATTTAGCAAGTTCAGCACAGCAATGGCTTATGTGCCCTGCTTATCAGTCTGCAGCGGAGCTGCTGTTGATTGTGCAGAAGCATACCTGGTTTCATTATACCCGTTAAGAAGTATTCTCCACCTGGCTTGGGGAGCAGCACAGAGTCTCCCTGATTCACATAATGAGATCCCCAGGCAGAGCTGAAACCCTGACCTAGATTTGAATGGCTCTCCCAGCTGTATTTATGCACCTTCAGCATGGCTGTGTTTACTCTTTTAAATTGCAGATAAACTGCAAATTAAAGAGAACCCTGGGTCTTGTATTTTTTTTTATTTTATTTCCTCCAGTTTCAGTGCATTCATCTGTGCTTTCCTGTCCTGGCTTTGCCTTTCTTTGGCTTTGCTGGATATTTCAGAAGAAAAGTTGAAGCAAAATGAAGACTTGCTCAAATAGATAGCAAGCCTTAGCATACACTTGGAAAAACAGCACTAGCAGTCCAGCAGTGATTTCATTGGCAAGGAGAATGGCAGGTCTGATCCTGACTGAACACACAGAGCTCATTAGTGTTGGGTTATTATTCTGCATTATTGTGTGGGAAGGTCCCAGGAGCAAGTACAGCTCCAAGGATGCAGGTCTCTCTGTGTGGTTAAGGATGGTGCTCAAATTCCACTACAAAAGTGAGGAAGAGGAGTATTATTCCATTCCCTGATAGTAAATGGCAAGAAAAGCCCATGGTAAATCTGCACATTGATACAAAGTAACATAGAGAACAAGAGGTGGCTCTCAAGAGTTATTTGGCTAATAGCTCTGGAAGTCCTGGCAGCAGCATCGCTGGGGTGTCCAGCCCCTCTCCCATGCAGGGGTATCACTTAGGTGTCTGGACCTAACTTCCAGAAATCCCCAGCAGGGCTCAGACTCCTGCAGCTGAGGTCAGTGGCAGCAGGATTAGGCCACCACGAGGATTCTGAAAACCCCTCACACACAGAGCAGCTCTCCTTCCCCTTCCAAAATCCATCATGACGTGGGGAAGAAAATACCCAAAGCTTGACCACCTTCCATTACAGCATGTGACTGCTGTTTCTCTGTGTGCACATCCTCACCACAGAAGCTGATGAGGTGATTAGCACCCATTAATGTCCTGTGGGAAACCAGGGGGGTCCCAGATTTCTTTTGCTAACTTACCACTGTTGGAAAGCATAGAGCCCCTTTTCCAGTTAGAGATGCAGGAGGTGGAATTTGGCTCCTTGAGCAGAGATCTTGTATCTGCTTAAAAACCTGCCTGTGGACACACTGGAGGTCCCTGGCTGGCACCAGTGTGAGTAGTGGGTATGTGCTCTGTGGAGCCTGCTGAAGCCTTGTTCACATTAAAAAGCAAATGAGTGGGTGACAATTAAAGTGTTGCATATTTTTGCCTAAAAATAGCTTTCCCGCAATCTCACCCCACTTATTTCAACACAGCACTGAGCTGCCATTAATTTACACTTACCAGAAAACAGAAGGAATTATAATGGTTTACTTCCTTACATAAATATTTTCTATTTTAGTGCCTGACGTTGTGGACTCTCTTTGCAGTCCAGCCTAGGGGTCCCAGTGAGGGCTGATGGTACTTGCAATAGTAAAAACACAATTCCAAAACCATTTTTAGAAATCCCTGTCAGTGTTTGGGTATCTACAGAGCCGTGAAAGTCCAGCTGCTCCCAGAAGAGCTGTCACCTAACAGGAGCTCCCCAGCAGCCAGCCCTGTGATTACACAAGGTGGAGGCACAGGTCTCCACTGCAGGCATAGGTGGGAGCTGAGGAAGAGCTCTGCCCTTCTGAGCCCATCAGTTTGCACTCTGATTAATCTTACTGAGAAAAAAATAATCACAACAAAACCAAACTGGAACTACACAATAGGGCTGAGAGATGGGAAAGAGTGGCAGAATTAGGGCTCTTTCTGCACTCAGAGTGAGGCAGGGTTTCAAGAGTTTTTAAGACTGAGAAGGGAATGCAGCTCAGCACTGAACACTGGAGACAAAGTCTGAACAGTCTTCTTTAAATCAAGAACTTCCTTTTCACCTCTGCTTTTGCTTTGTGTCAGGTACCACAGTTCTTCGCCCTCGCCTGCTCTTTGTGCACACCAACGGAGAGTCTGTGGAGCTGAATTCTGCACCATCCTGCTCCCAGTGCCTTAAAGAGCCAAGTCTGCGTCTAGGAACTAATCCTGGAATAAAACGCTGCTCTTCATGATGGGAAGTGAATCAAAGTTTAGGTGAGCAGGTGTCCCCTTCCCAACCCCGCTGTGGTCTGTGCCCTCCTGAGCTGCTCTGTCCTGGGGCTTTCAACCGCACAGCTACTCAGCAGGTCAGAGCCCCCTCTCATCAGGCCAAAAGCTACCCCACCACAAAACGCTCTTCAGTGACACTGGCAGGGACAGGGAGTGAGGGGAGCCAGCCCCCATCCCCTCCCTTCACAACATGCAGCTCTGCCAGACAAAGGAAATCCTCAAAGCACTCCTTGCTGTATGAAATGCTGTATGCCTGCTGTGAAGCCACCTCCTCACTGACATGGTACCCCACACCAAAGACAATGCCTACCTCTCAGGCTCATAGCTGGCCAAAAGCAGAGTAGCAAAACTTTGTCCGAGAAGGGACATTAGCTTTTCTTTCAACTGTTCCTGAGGAAATGTTTGGAAACTGATCCCCGTCATGAGGTGGGTATTACATTTCTGTTGTTCTGCAGAGGTTTGTGAAAGCCAGGCACCGCCTGCGGCACTGATTCCAGCAGGCAACTCAGGCTCTGTCTACTCTGACCATTTTCTCCACAGATATGTTCATGAAATTACCTCTGCTCAAAGCCTATTGCTGACCCTGCTCATGCAGCCTGAACACTGCCCTGCTGTTTTCAGTCAGGGCTTTTGATAACCCTTTTGCAGGTTGAAGTCTCTGTCTCTCAAGCACTTGCATCAGTAGCCTCTTTTCTTCATTGTTAATCTCCAAAATATAAGTTGGTTAAATGAGAAAATCTAGTCTTTCCCAGCCACCCTGATAGCACTATAATTCTCTGTTGTGGTGACCGTGACTGTGCCCATTAAATCTCCCAGTCTGGGCTTATCTCCACTGGCGTGACTTGCTGGTGGGGCTGTTTGGTGCATCACCCACCCCATTTCACTCCCTTAGCTCCAGTCTGTTCTGCTGCTCCTCCATATGGCACAAACCAGGGCTGTGATGTGGATTAGAAAGAGCTTTAAAATTTATCTTGTTCGATTTACATCTTCAAAGCTCTCTGAAAAATTTAAATCTGCATTTTGGGGGGGGCGGGGGAGGAAAGAAGCAGCACATTTTTGAAACAGCTCCTGTTTAAGCACATGCGACAAAAGGCAAAGAAACGGTAGGCCAGGCTGACCAGCAAAGTGATAGAACCCTTTTTCCTTCCTTTGGTGAGTGGCTGGGGCCATCACTGGTGGTGCAGTGGGCAGTGCTGCAGGGTTGAGCGTATCTGGTAACTACAGGCATTGTCCAAGTGAAGGATTAGGCTGTTCCCTGGGCAGCTCTGGCAGGAGCAGCGTATCCTCCAGTGGTTGGAGAAAAGAGTGAAAGGATGATGAAAGCAAGAGGCAGTGGATGAACCTGCCTGGCTGTGCAGCTGCAGTGAGGTGAGAGGCTGGAGGAGTCCCTACCTGTTTGAGACTGCTGTGGCTCCCCAGGCAATGCAAGTGCATTGTGGGCTTGCTTACTGCCTGCATTTTGTAATGTGTCCCTGGGAAGATAAGTGACCTGTATAAACACAGATTAATACAGTCAACAAAATTTGGATGCTTAAATTGGTAGCTGTTAGAGCAGATGGCTACTGCAGAACCCCACTGCCTCAAAAAAGGAGGGGACAGGGATGCAGGAAAGAAAAGGCCATTCCCTGCCCGTGTGTTCCCACCAGACTCACAGAGTGCCTTTTATTTATTTATTTTGAAACAGCACTGGAGAACCACAAGACCAGTAATGGACCATAATGAGCTAAAACTGCTGACCAGGACTTAGCTGTATTTAATTAAGACTCTGGTACACACATAGCATTAGCGAGGCACACCAGGGAGCAGTGCGCGGCACTCTGGCAGCCTCCCCACAAAGGGCCTGCTCTCACTCCATCACCTCTTCCAGGGGAAGACCTCTGTGCCAGGAGCCTTCCCTTGGCTAGGAGGCACTGCTGGCCATCAGTAGCCAGTCCCCTACCCCAGCAGGGCTGCACACCCTTAACAGTCCTGCAAGTCCACTGGAGGGGAGCTCAGCCTTCAAATTAGCGATGCCTAAGAAATTAGCTATATGAATAAACAACAAACTACCAACCAGCAGCACTTGCAGATGCCCTAAAGGTGATACGGGTCCTTTTATTTCTTCTAAATTAGATTCACAGAAATTCGTTTGGTGATGCCAATACTGCAGGCCCAGGAGTGCTACATCATCCTTTATGGGTGCATAAATACGTGTTTCATTCTGTCACATTTAGTATTGGCAATGATTTCACACACAGCTGTAGATCAGCTTCCTCTTGATAGCAATCTGCCACCCTTTTCTAGCCATTCAAATTTATAGCAATATTAATAGTTCAAAAATAATGGTGTTTACTGTGTACTAGATTTCTATAAATTAGAAGGAAGCAAGATACCATAAAGAAGACTCCAGAAAGCCACAAAGCTGGGCTGAATATAAGCTTTCTCACCCCGATTAGCACATCCTTGTCTATTGGCAGAAAGTTTCCATTGCAGCTGTGAGAAAATAATGCCATGGATTATGTCACATCGATTCAAAGTGAAATTCAAAGCCAAAGAGAAAGCAGAAAAGCATTCCCTATGTTCTTACAGAAAATATCACTGCTTCAATTAGGTGCTACAGATGCTTGGAGTAAACATATTTTCCACCAGTTTTCTTAGAACCATACCCACTTAAATCTCCAAGTATTCTTCTGCATGTTCATTTTTCACCCCAGTTGAATACCACACCTCTGGGTGTTAGTGGTTAAGGGGATATTGCCAAGCAATTGAAGCCAAGAAAAGCTGGGATAAGAAGGGAAAATATGGCCTTTTAATAGTAAATAAACTTTTTAGCCTTAATGGTATGGCTGCTGTCAGCATAACTCAGAGGAGGGAAGAAAAACCTCAGTGCTAGTTGTACCTTTCATTTCTTGGACCATGTGAATGTCCAGTTCTCCAGTTTTCAATCTGCTCCAAATCCAGTGGAAATAATACACAAAACTGAGCATTCAAGCCTCTAACAAATCTCATCTTTATGTGGAATCCCTGCGATCCAGAATGGAAACAAAACTAGATAACACTTCTCAGTATTTCAGTAAATACCGACTTCTTTCCAGTAAAAATTTGAGTTCCAGGGAATTGAAATACCCTGTTGATATAACAAGCACATAGCTATAAGGTCAGAATTGAGACATCAGATATCTGTAAGTAGTACTTGTGAACTGCATATAAACACACGTAACACCTGTATGGGTCTCCTCAAAACAATAATAAAAGTTAGCAGCTTTATTGCCAGCCAGAGTAAACTGGGAGCATTCCAAACATTAATGCTCTGGAAGATAAAAACCTCCTCACCTACAAAAGTCCTCCCCAGTAGTGCTGATGGTTGGGGTAGCTCAGAGGTGGGAATGACGATGGAGATGCAGATTCCTCCCTGGCTGCAGCATCACCTTCCATAGCACCCATGAAGGGAAGCTGGAACCGTGACTCTTTCTCCACTCACTGCTAGAGAGGATGCAACTTCTTAGTCCTTGCAGTGCTCAGCTTGGTCCTGCTTATGAAGCCAAGTCCCCCTGAATGTTCCATGCTGTTCTCCACATACACCAAGAGAAAGTTTTCACCCTGAGTTACTATCATGTGTATCCTTCCCTTGCAAAAGTATGGGCAGGGGAGGAAGAGGAGAAGAAATCACTGGGTTTACAGGCGTTGCAAATGCAGCTTACTGTAGAGCTAAAAATTCCTGGCAGATGGTACCCAACATCTGGGAGAATGTTAATGTCCAGATATAAAATTTGTTTTCCTTATTTGTCTTTGTTGGGATCATAGTTGGCTACAGCGTGTTGTGATAAGATCTATTTCCTATGCCTGTCTCTTAAATTTAAACCTCAAAGCAATGTTTATAAACATTGCAACCTATCAGTTATTACTGTAGTGCAGGGCTGAATTCAGATCAGTGATGGTATGCATAAATATGTCACGTAGAAGCATATCTACAACGCTTCCTCAAACAAACCTCTAAGAATAATTCTTTTTTTAAAGAGATGGCTGAGAAAGAATTAAAAATAGATTATATTAGCATACCCCACAAAAACAAATGGTTTGACCTTCTAGGAATAAACATAGGAAGAGCTCCATTAATCACGTAGCCCCCAAATTATAAAGGCTCGCTGTTTTAAGAGAAGGAATCATCTCACTTTATTCATCGTTGACAGCAGCAGGCACAGCAGGGAGCACAAGCCACAGCAAACACTTCTAAGCCCTGCAATAACTCTGCACAACAGCCATTCCCAAGACACAGGCTCTGCCCATGGTCCCAGGGATGAAGCACGGGAAGGCTGCCTAATCGGTGTTCATTGAGCCTCTCCCAGCTGGTCACCAGGGACCTGTGAGTGCTCCACTGGGGAGCAGACCTGAGGGTGATGCTGGGCTCCTGCCTGGGACCTTTGTCCACCTCAGCATGTCGGGGCTTGCTGGGGTGCAATGGCAAGCACGCTTTCCACCTGTACCTTGCCCTTTCCTGTAATTAGCTCTGGTTTTGGAGTAAATGGAGAAATCTGAGTTTCTCTCTTCTGACTGCTGCTGTGGCTCCCTCCAGTCCCCCCAGGAATGCCATGCAGATTTTGCTTTCCATCAACCATGCAGGAAAATCACAGTTCCTCTCTGTTTAGGATAGCAGGTCAAGTCTGTTCCCAGCTGAAATGCTGCAGGAGAAAACAACAATCAAAGTAAAAATAGCTTTTTCCCAGTGCTGCACCCGGAGCCCTCTATGCCAGCTTTCCAGGGCTGAGGGAAGAAAGCAGCTCTATTTAGCTTTCTAAATTAACAGCTAGGGTAGCAAGGGCTATCTACAACAGCTGTACACCTGAAAAGCCTAGAAAATATTCCCATCAGAGGCATGGGAGTAAAAGACCTGGAGACATACGTCTTGTAAAGGCTGTATCTCTCTTTACATCTCTCTCTTCTTCTGCCATAAAGACAGGCGAGAGTAGACAGGCAAGGGGAAGATGCTGGTAAACACAGCCTGCTACAGAGCCTGTGGATAGCCCAGCTGTTAACAGCAACATAGATGGAATGGGAATATTTTCTTCAAACTAAGAAAAATCTAATAGTAACAGTTTGTTTCCACAGCCCAAGCCCCTTCGCAGTGCATTAGCAGTTATTGCCCCAGCCTCTTGCCCCCCTCGCTACTATACCCAGGTCCCAAGGTCACTGTGGAGAGACAGCATCATTCCTGTGCACACGCTGCCCAAGATGGTGCTCATTGTGGTGAGGCTTCAGGCTTCTTCCCTTCCAGCATCAATCATGGTGTATCCTGCAGGCCCTTCCTCCCCTTTTCCAGCCTGGCTGCTGGGCTGGCTCCACCTGCCTCACCCCACCACCCCAGCTAGTCTCCAGCTACAGCTTCCGGATTTGGATGGCAAGGGATAGTCACACACAAAAAGCAAGACTGACATTCCAAAGCATTTGGAAATCAAGTTGCTGCACTGTATGTCTAACTTTGGATACCTCAGTTTGAAGGGATTAATTTACCAAGTTATTTCCTTATTGTACTGCTAATTCATCAATATTAAATAGAGTATTAATGCTTAAACTATAGACAAAAACAATGCCCGAAAGCAAAGATAGTGATTTACCTTGCACAAAATGCTGGCTGGTTAGCTGGGGTACGGAATCTGCCAGTAGAGCCCTGGCTTTGTTATCAGCATCTTGGCGAAGGACAAGCGCAGAACTACTCAAAGCTGGGCACTAAGAGCAGCACAGCATCCAACAGCCTTTACCCACTTGTAAGACACCTTCTTACAAGAGCAGGTTTACAGAGAGAATATCCCTCTATTAATCAGTGGCATGTTGGATTAGGGGCATCTTTCCATATTACAAATTCCTCAAGTTAAGAAAAACAAACTCTGTGGAAGACCATATCTTTTACAAGTGCTCTATGAAGTGATACTGGGGAGAAAAAGATTCTCAGCCCCATCCTTACTTCAGTTTATTACGAAAAGGTACATTTCTTCCCTTGTGCTATTGGCAGTAGATTGAGATTTCCTTCCTCTCACCTCATAACAGAGCAGTTCCCACCCCTCAGTGGCATCTGTCTTGCTTATGGTCAGCTCAGAAACTTTGCTGGGGATTGCCAGTATCAGATCCTGATTAGCCCACCAGCCAGGTCTGTACAGAGTCGTACATCAGTGCTCTCCCAGCGGTGCTGCCATTCCAGAGGGTGACCACAAGCTGCAATAAGCTAAATGAGACTTTTTACCTTCCATGCCCAGAACAGGACATTTCTCTCCAGTGTGGTCAGGTGTTCTCCAGAGACCTTCTGTTACCTTTGGCCAACTAAATAATTCCATGTGAGGAGAAGAGAAAGGAAAAGAAGCTCGCCTTTGCAAACATTAGCATGGGCTGCAAGAAATGCATAGGCTGACAAGATAAAATGAGATTGCTTTTAACAGCAAAAACATGTTTTCTTTGGCCTACATGCAACCTAGAGCTTTCCAGGTGCTCAAGCTTAAACTAGTCATATAGATCTAGAGAGGCATTCATTATTTAACAGTCACAAAGGGGCCTGAGGAAATGATTGCTTCTTCCTCCTATTCTGCGTGCGGGTACAGCTAATCCTGGCTTAGATCAGAGAGGTGGTTTTCATCTGCTCTAAAAGCTTGAGTTTTGTTTTTCCCTTCACTTCCTTCCTGCTAAAGACCTCCTTGGTGCAGAAAGCCCTGAAATTTATCCATGCTCTTTTAGCAGGATCTCAGTTTTGGGCAAGCCCTGCTTGAAGCCAGCTGCTCAGGCCCCAGAGATGGACACTCTCCCTCAGAGGTGCAGTTGGAGCCCACCAGAAACTGGTGCTGGCAGCTTTGCATTTCAGTTCTTTGTCTGGTTGTCAGATGAGGTGTATGGGGTAGAACTGCTCATTTCTCAGCACCAGGTAAATGCAGCCTGCCAGGAAGCTGGGAAGATGCTACAGGGACTAATGTACCAATGACCTCACCAAGCTGCTTCATATGTCCCCAGACAGTGAGATGATCTCCATCCCTGCTATGCTGCCCATGCACCCAGACCCCAGGCCATGGGCTGGTTGTCCAGGTCATCCCTCTGACCCTGCTGGTTAGAAATACAAGCAATTCATCTCCTGCCTAAACTTACAGCAAATGTTTCATGTTGGGGAAAACAAACTGCTCCAAGGGATTGTCCTGTGAAATTAACAGCTATAACAATTTCCAGAAGCACACACTGTTCCCAAGACAGATGACTCAGTGGATTCATCTTGTCATGGTATTTTGTTCTCAGCCTCGGACACCAGAGCCCCCGAAAGTACCTTTCGCCTTACCTTTCGCCACACAGCATCCTCATTTTACAGCTGGTGTGAGACAGATGCCACCAGAAAGGAAAGGGGAAGCTAATTCTTACTGCGTAGACGTACAGATATACCAACAATACCAACAAATGCCAACAACAAGCTGGTGTTAGCTTCTGCCAGGCTTTTACCATCGCTACCATCAGCCTTGTAGTGGGTGTCTCCTAACTATCACGTTTAATGCTGGCTGCATTTTTTCCACAAGAGTTTGTACAGTTTGTGACTACTTTAACTCAATTAATTAAAAAAAAAAAAAAGGAAAGAAAAAACCCCTATTGATCAAAAATTATCCAGATGAGAGTTTTTTAATGCGCATTTTCGTAGGCTGTGTTGAGCAATATTTTCTCCATACTTAACTAGAGTGGAAACAATGCAGATTTGAGGAGCCCTTACATCAAGCTAAGACATGCTGCAAAAGACAGGCTTTGTCAAAGAAGGGAGCTAAAGTAGGTCAGAGTAAAACGGGCAAAAGGGACACATGTTCCTCATCTATCACATAATTTTATAAGATGCTGTAAGGGAAGATAGTTTTAAGAGCTGGCTGCAACTGGTCTTCCGAAGGAATTTTCAAGGGAAATCAGTAGAGCTTCAGCTTTATGTTAATCCTCCATAAGGAAACATAGTTTTTTTGCCATGAAAAAAGGTATTTGTAGTCAGAACTTCATTTCTATTCAAACCTCCAAGTGGGATGTGAGTGGGGTGATGCCAAGAGCCTTCTGTTTGCCCACTGCATCAAGTCTGGTTTATTGGTTATGACCCAGAGGTATGATTCTTACTAAGGCAAAATAATCCAGCTATATGCTGTTATGCAGCTCCTCTGAGCTGTAGGGAACACCTTTTGCAGTCATTTAGGAATATCTCAGTGCTGCAAACCCTCCTATCAATCTTTGCAATGCCCACAGCCAACAGAAAAACAGCTGGGAAGAACTACAGGGAAACTAAGCAGAAAAACTCAATCTTTCTCTACTGCTCAGCGGCAGCCCTGTGACACAGAGAACAAGGTGACATGCCAGTACTTTATCCCACACCTTTCTAAGCAAGCCAGTGATGGTTCCTATGCTGTTCCATCCCAAAGTTTAGCACTTGCTTCTCACTTCCACCATGCCCCTATTGCCTCACCACAAAGCCCCACAATGCAGGGAGATGCTTTCCACCTTGACAGGGGATTGCAGCCAGCAGAGGGTCCCAGGCAAGACCATTTTCATGGAGGCGTGCACACAGATGGTGATTAAATACAGGTTATTGCTTTTGTGCTCCACAAGGTGGAAACGCTCTGCAAAAGGTGAAGTCAGAGCTATTGCTGTTCTCCTTAGCCAATGTATTGAACTGCTAGATCTTTCAAATGCATGTTTTCACTCTTCATTTAAAATAACAGTGCTTTCTTTAAGGCAGAGCTGATGACATAAGAACAACCTACCCTGGTCATTTCTGTTGCAGTCCTTGCAAAATATTTTGGCTCAGCCTTCATCTGTCTCTAGGGCCTGCATCTCTATCATCAAGCCTGCTTCACCAGACCTTAAGGTGGGCCATGGGTGACAGTTCAAGAATCGCCATTTGCTCCCATCTGAAACTCCATTTGGCTTTGTCCTAAACTGGAACACAAAAGGTCACATTTTTGAAACCTCCCTTGAAGCGTGGGAGCTCAGAGTATTCTTGGCTCAAATACTTCTTGTGAGGAATCAACCACATGGACCTGCTCAGATGAGTGGCTGTCAAACTGGGTTCAGAGGCCCCATGCTCCTTACTGCACGTGTGTGTTGAACTCCTGACAGAGCACCTACCCCACAGTGAGTTAGTCACAGGAGGGTGTTAAGCTACTGTGGTTTAGCCAGGATGCTGGCACAGAGCCACCGTTGTAAAAGCAGACAAGTATCAACATTTCATCAACATTTCCCAGAGGAAATTTCTCCTCTTGATTTCCTTGATGGAGAATTGAATTCCCCTCCTCCCCAGATCAAGCGTTGGATGTTTCTTCTTTAAAAAAAGAAACACTACCTTTTACTGAAACCACATTATTTCTCTCAGGAAATTGCGAGGGTAACCACCCAACTAGCTCAGCTTCAGCAATCTTCTGTACAGCATCTGACACCAAGACACACAGGCTTTCCATTCAAGAGGTATCTTCCCAGCCTGCAACACTATACCGCATTGCTGTTTTATCATTAAAGCTTCAGCTTGGAAAAAGCACAGTAAACCTGTAAGACAAAAGCACACGGGTATTTCAAGCAAACAAAAAACCAACAAAAAACCAAACTGAGTTTTTCTGCTTATGCAGTTTGGTCACAAGAGGCCAGATGTTTTCAGGCTGTTGCAGAATTCAACAGCAAGTTCAGTTCAGTGTCAGCCATGAATCTGAAATACATTCATAAGGACATAAATGCTATGTACAAGATCATCTAATTTTTCTCATTTAGGTGATAAATTGAACACAAGCACCTGCCACAGTTACAAGCAGGTATTTTGGAAGGACGGAAGGAGATATGGCGCTTATTCAGATAATACAGATTGTCCTTTTAATAAATCAACAAACTTTAAAGAAGGATCTAATTAAAAGGCTGTTTATACAGCACTTTAGGAAACTTGTAAGCTGGAGAAAACTTGAACTTTTGACAGATATATGACAACTTTCAGAGATCAGTGATGGATGCTGAGCCATAGATGTTTTGGCCAAAGAAGGGTTCTTACTGATAACTCCTCTGGGAAGCCAGGGCCTATATACATCTATAAATCTATTTTGTTCTGCTACAGATCTTGTCCCACCACGTGCATGGACAGATAATAGCCAAACCTGTAACCATCCAGAACACAACATGTATTTTCAATGAAAGGTGATTTTAGAAGTAACAAAGGAGAGCATAATAAGTGTCTCCTTTGGAGCAGGATGCAGCAGTGTCATAAAGCCTGCAAGCTGAGCTTTGCACTAAGAGCAAGATCTTTGACATATAAAAGCAAAACACAGCAGAAAGCAAACCCCTCACAGGTATGTACTCTTAGTAGTCATGTATGGTGAAACCTGTGGTAGCTTGAGTGCAGCACAGAGAGCCTGCTCAGCCCAACTCTAGGACCTTTCCTTGACCTACCACTAAGAACTGAATTTGCAGAATATGCTAGTTGTACTTATTAAAAAACTTTCCGTAAGACATACAGATATTATCTTCTGCCATGGCCTAAAAAACACTTGAAATGACAGTTTTCCCAAAAATCAAACAAAAATTTATATTGAGCTGAAAGATGATGACAGACTTCAGTGGGATTAAGCAATTTCTCTCAGCATTTTTGTGGGTTTAACTAAACCCAGAGATTACAAGCAGAAAGGAAAGAACCACCCCCAGATTTTCCATTAAAGAGAAAAAAAGGAGTGAAGAAACATTCTGAAAGAACTATAGAAGGTAAACAGGCCAGTTAGACATGACGTACGGTAGTCTTGACCTCCCAACAACAACTCTGTTATTCTCATTCAAATCAACTGCTGATCGGTTTTCTTCTCACCCAGCAGCTCCAGCTGTTTCTGAACATTTCTGCTTCCCAAGCTTGTAAAAGGAGACCACGCACAGGGAGGAAAGTAAAACACAGTAAAAAAAATCAGTAAAACCTTTGGCTCTATGAGCACCAAGAGACTGACTAAAAATGCTGCACCTCTTCAACAACTTGCTTCCAACAGCGAGAGAAACAGGAGCAGGGCAAGTATCACAGATAAGCAGGCTGCTTCTGCAGAGCAGTTCAGGGAAGTTGCAAGTTAATGAGTCATTCCTCATCAGAGAGGGAAAAAACCCACACATAGGTCTTAAGAAGTCAGACGGACTGAATGCACCAGCTTTGCAATAAGAATCTCAGATTAAAGCATGTCACCTGCTGCTTCAGGAGCACTGTACAGCCCTCCAGACAACAGAGTTGGTCATTTTGAATGCACAACATGTACGATTGACAGGAGAATAAACCTGAATCATGCTGGATGCTTTTGTCAGAAGAGGAAAAAATTCAGTCATCTCACACAGAAAACCACATTGCAAAATTAGAGGTGAAGCCTGCCAGGATGGATTTAGCTATATTTATGAAGTGCCCATCAGTGATGTGCACACTGTTCAAAACAATTAAACAATATACTTGATTGCTAGAAGAAGGACCAAAGATCAACGGAAGTTCACAGAGGAGCTTGTGCATTTTCACACAGAAGACTAAGGCTAAAAGCATGAATGGTATATACACCCTGTACGGACACTGGAATCTATAATATGCTTTTATAATATACATAATTGTACATGTGTTTGTGCATAAGAATTATTTCTATATATTATTTCTATATATTTCTATTTAGGCCTTGAGATTCTCATAAGTGTTTTAGTGCCCCCAAGCCTGGGCAGCCCTCTCCCTCCAGCACACTGTGAATGCCCCAGCCATCACCTTGTTGTCAGACATTACCTGCAGAGATGGTAGGGTCATTTTTCAGCTTTTCTGTCACCCTTTCTTGGTGACACAAGTTGCGGACCACTTTCATATTGCAAAGAGGAGACACCTGGGATAAATCTCACCTCAAATGGTACTCATATACAACATGTGATTCAGCAAATAAATGCAGAGAGTCCCACTGGAAGCGTGTCTGTAAACAGGGTCTTGATGGATTAATCTTTGCTGGGACCTGAAAACTGGTAACTTTCTAATGACACAAACAGTAAATCAACAAATTCCAGGGTATTAAACCTGAAATAGAACAGAAAGAGTGAAGTAAATATCAATATCTCTTACACCAACAAGAAAAGAAGTCTACAAAGATTTCCTAAACAAGGCTAGGAAGTCAGACTTAGCATCTTTCTTAAGTAAACAGCAAAAGAGGAAACAAATGTACTTTTAAACAAGTTATTACAGTTATTAGCTGCTTGTTACATGATCAGCAAAGAGTTAAGTATCAAAGGCCAGCAGTTTTTCCAAGGTGTTTTGCATTTTTCAGTACTTAGACTGAGAGCCATTGAGCACATTACCACATGCAAACATATCCCACAAGCACCGTTCCTCTGTAAATGGCTGGCTTTTGCTCCATCTGAAAGCCGACCAGATGTGAGAGCTTGGGAGGCCTGGGGACTGCTGAGCACTGCTCTGGCTCACTGGGGTGGCAGCCAAGCCAGGCAGAAAAGGACAAGTCAGGTAACTTGTTACAGCAGCTATTTTTCCACTTACGCGTTTTCTGACTCCAAATAAGCATATAAAACAAATGCAACAGTGAAGTGCATCTGAGTGTATGCAAGGTCAGGCTCGGCCGGGGAGGCAGGTGGGAGGAGCTGCCCTGCAAAAAGGCTGAGTCACTGGGAGCTGGGATTAGGGTCAGTGGAGATGGGATGTGGGATGGGGTAGGAAAAGGTTTGTGGCACAAACAGTCAGCCCTACTGTGGCCCAAAGATGACATGCAGGGAGGAGAGGGAGATGACAAGCAGCTCCAGGGGAGGAAAGTGCTCCAGGCAACATGTGGTCCCACTCCACCAGTCACAGGTCTGGCCCCACAGCAGTAGAGATGCGCTTTGATTTTCCCAGCACATGCTGGGAAAAGTTCATTATTATCAATTAAACATAAGTGAGCCATACTAGCTCCTTCAAGGACGCTGCTGTTCATACCGCTTTTCTGCACAGCATACTGAGCTGATTTAGAGGGCGAGAGAAACTGGGTTTGGCAACTCAAATGTTTTGGGGTTTTGGCAATGTGACAAAACTTCCTGATGAGATGGATGCATGTAATACCCTTTCGCTGGCTGTTCTGCTCATTTCAGCCATCTGTAAGCACTTCTCTTTGGGTCATCTGGAAGTAACATTTGGAAAAAGTTAGATTTTAAGTAGAGCACAACCTCTGCTGGTAATAGACACAGGATGGTTGGTTACCTGGATCTGAAGGGCCAGTTCTCTTAGTTGCCTGTGGAGGAATATTCAACAGATAAATCTTAATAGGTAACAAAAACATGTGGGATTCACCAGCTTGGACAGTAATTTACTCATCATTAACAATCATTAGTTCAACCTCTGCTAATACAGTTATACAGATTAGCTGAAGAAGATAAATTGCTCTGTTGAAATACCTTGTGCAGAATGGCTAACTAAAAGAACACAAAGACAAATATTCCATACATTTTGCTTATGGTAATGTATTTATCATCCTGATTTTACTTGGCTCTGATTTCTGATTATGTATAATCCAAGTGACAAAATGTATAACAATAATAAGCAACTTGTACACAGGGAAAAAAAGAAGGGCAATCCCATGGGCTTTATGCCTGTCTCTGCTCCTCCTCTGAAATGGTGAATTCTCTGAATGGTGACTGTTAAGAAGATCCAAGCAAACGGAGACCAGTCCTCACCCAAACTGTGATCAGCAGTGCACCACCATGCCTTGATCTCTGTTTAGAGGGAAACTAATAAATCTTTCCAAGGAAGCTATGCATGCCAGCCCATGCTGTGCATAGCAAAGTCAGGCGGCGAGGCAGAGGACAGGGCTGCTTTCCAGGGCTGCCATCCTCAATGATCATCATTGCACTCCTGGTGCTTCTGCGGCACTCACCCTCTCCTTCCGCAGCAAAACAACATGCAAACGCTTCAAGACAGCACAGGTCTGTGGCAGTCAGTGGAGCTGTGCTACTCTACTGCTGCCAAGGAGATGAAGAGCCATGGTTTTAAAAGCTTAAAACAAAATTAAACCAAAAGACCATAGTCTTGCACTTGACACGTTACTGGTACATAGGCAACTCAAACTTGTTGATTGCAGCAGAATCGCTTATCTTTCCAGATAGGTATTCTTCTGTATTCAAGCAAAACTGCTTTTTCATTTTCCATTATCTCAGCCTTCCCCAGATAATCCTGTTCCATTATACAGGCAGGACTCACCATGCCAGGACAAGGGAGTATGGAAAGCGTCAGTTTAAAGTCACATCACAGCAGTGATTTTGAAAGATGCCTTGAATGCACAGGCACAGCCATCTGCTGTGTGTATGTATATGGATTGAAGACTCTGTATGCTGCCAAAAAGCTCCAGAGCCATGAGGGATTCCTGTGGCAAAGCCTTTGCAAGCCGGAGAATATTCCCATTCTGTAAATATTCCTCTCTCTGTAAATTGGCCAAAGCCACCTCCTGCAGCTCGGGCCTCAGCAAAGCTCCTGGACAGGGCTTTTATTTGTTCCTAGGATCCTACACACTCATAATGCTCAGTGCTTTTTCAGTTAACAAGGCTGAAAACCCCAGTGCAAGCAAGGATGAAAAGCTATTGGTGGCACTCATGTGATTTGGCATGCAGCCCTAGTCTCATACCCATCACCACGTGCCTCTGTTCCAGTTCCAGGAGAAATTTGCTGAGTTTGCTCAGAAATGAAGTTTCTGCAGGCATCGGCTTTTACATGTGGTGTTGAGGATGTAGAAATACTTCCACATCATGAAACAGACTTACTTCTTCCTTCTTTGTCTCAGTAGTATATACAATAATGCCCCAAAATATATGTTTTGGCATGAAAACAAGAACAGATAACAATACCTAGATATTATTTAATAAAAGATTTAAAAGTGAGAGAGAACGTACAATGAAACTGCTAGCTGTCTACAACTAATTCGCTTCCTGTGTTTAAGACAATGTTTAACCTGGAGTAGAATTGCTATAGCTTTGTTAGTGTTTTAATGTTTTCGTGGAGAACTAAAGACTTGGCTTGACAGTCAGTACAATGCAAGAAATACAAACCCTAGGTTCAGGCACAAGAAGGTATTTTGGATGTTCAGACCAAGGTCCCAGCACAGGGAAAGTAGAAGCTACTGCTGAAAAACGCAGCTGATACAAGAAAACAGGTAACAGCAGGGTGTTGGTAAGCAGCTGAACTTTATTACAAGGCCTCGCTGTCTCATGTGGGTCATGGTTACAAGAGACAGCAATCCCATGAGCTGACAGGGCATTAATCTCTGCAACTGTAACTGAGTTTCCTGACTCCAGTGCCGACTGTCATACATTTAGCACTCAGAACTCCAGAGCTTTAGAGCACACAAGCCATTACTCTGGCAAAACAAGCAGCTCCTGCTCCTCAGGGTCATAGGGGTGGTCTGTCCAGAAGCCCTGCTGCATTTGTAAACACCTTTGCAGTTTTCGTATTTGCTCCTCTTTTAGGATATTATGAGCAAACCTCAGCTAAATACTTCCTGTTCAACCAGAAAGAATTCAGTGGTGGCATCACTCCGCAGCCCTGCATTAGAAATTAGCGCAGTGAGGAGGAGGATGGCAAACTCACTGCAGAACAGCTGGTGAAAGCAAGGAGGAAATGAAGACAGGCAAGGAAGAAGTCTCTTAACATTTCAAAGCATGGTTCTGCCTTACAAGAGGGCTTAGCACAGCAGTGTGGGTTTTTCACATTGTCTTTGTGGTTCTGGGATGAATTTTCTCACCATGCAAGCATAAAGAAGCTCTAGCAGCAATGAAGAGTTAAACAGGAATTTTCCGGGCTTACATACCGTTACTACTGGTGAAACTAATGTGACATAAACTTAGGTAGCAACAAAAAGTCTTCCTTCCCAACTGCTCTTGGTTGTACTCGGGACTCCCCAGTGACTGTGCTTAGTGGCACATCTGCAATACAGGTGAGCACTTACACACTGTGCTTTGAACTTGATTATCTAACTGATTTCAGCAGCACAGGCTAAGGACCTTCCCTGCCTGGCTATCTGAGAGCACCTGGTCAGTAAAATAAGCACCCAGAAAGGCGTTCAAGGAGAGGCACTTTTAAAAGCTGTTTTCTTGTCTACTAGTGTTCTGCTACCTTTTAAAGAAAATCAAGTACTTCTTACCCTCCAAATGAATCTGAAGCTAGATGAGCAAGGGTTCTAGGACATAACAAACACTGATTTTTAATTACATCACTAGTTTTGTATGAGTTTGGAGGAGGAAGCATGCCTGGCAGACAGCAGAACAAGAACCACACTGGGGAAGAGAGAAAAACATTCAAATTAGGTGGGAGGAGAAGGAGAGGAGGAAAAATCTTGATTTTTTGCAGTTTGAAGGTATTTGACCCAGAAACTACAAGCCTGAGAACAAGAATTTTTTTTTTTTTTCTGAATACTTACTTCAAAGTATTTGTCATCACAATTCACCCAACTTATTTACATTAAACTGCTTTGCTTTTGCTTGGAGACTTGGTATTTAAAATGTTTGTTAGAGACTAAAGAACATCCTCTGAGAAACAGATCTGCTGGTATTTCTGGCTCGGCATACTCAGGCTACAGTTTTGAAAGGTTGGGTTTTCAGGGTGCTTTGTTTTTTCTCTAAAAAGGAAACTAAAAAAGACTTAGCTTTCATTGCTGAAACTGTATTTTCCTTTAGCCTCCTCCCACCCCCCCCCATTATTTAGAAAAACAGCAAGAGTTGCAAGTTTGAGAGCTTGGCTTTTCAGTGGCCGAGGCTCGAAAGATTTTGAAGGCTTCCAATTTCAAAACGCTGGTCATGCCCAAATACTGTATCAACATAAGTTGCAGATTTTGATACTCAGAAGACTGCCTAGCTTTGTTAGGGCTTTGCTAGTGGTAGCATCATTGACTCTTTTTATAAAGAGTGCACCAAGAAACAAGTTTATATGGAATAAACTTAAAAGTGACAGGAGATCTGACACATGAAGTCATGTCATGAGCTGCCCTGCACACTGGTCCTGCAGTTCTCCAGCAGGGTGGGAGAGCAACACCAGGGCAGGCAAAGAGCCCAGAGGCAGAGCACTGCTTTGCTGACCACAGCCTGGAAACTTTTTTTATCTAAAACTTTAATTTCTAATTTGTTAGGACCTCTGGTGAATGGCAGTTAGATTTATGCACACCACGGCCCCTAATGCATTTTTGCAAGTGTAATTTACTCATTTTTCAGTTGACCTACTTCCAATCAGGCTTGGTATTAAAGAAATCTTTCAAAAGGCACTAAAATCTCCGCTGCTATATGCTAAATGCTTATGTGTGTGTGGCCCCTGAAAAGTAAGAAAGAATTAGAAAGGCAAACCTGATAGCATTTTACTTTAATTCCTGATGAAGTGACAGCTGAGGTCTGCTCTCAGCCTTGGCCACTGGTACTGTGCAAGCAGCACACTCCATCCAGCTGCTTCCTCACCATTCCAAGGCTTCCCAGGCGCTGCAGGTAGCAGTAACCACCAACTGCCTATGCTTTCTGCCTCTAAATCTTTCATTTTCAGGTGCTTTTAAAGCTGCACCACTGAAATCAATCATGTCGAGAGCTTTTTTTCCAAGCCAGATGTTTCCCTAAGGCTGAGTTTTTCAGGAAGATTCTAGCGGGAATGTTTGCATCAGGAATGAGAAGGAAAAAGCAAATTACTCATTTTGACTCAGTTAAAACCTTACAGCGGTTTATCCAGATGCAGAGCAGCAGTTTCACATCGTGGAGGGGTGCTTTCAGCAGCCTTCAGAGTTTCTGTGAGTACCTGCTTCAATAGGCTATGTCCTATGCCACTGCAGGAAGACACCCGGTCACACAGCCACGGCTGGCCCCCGACTACAGGATGGGGGATGAAATGAAGAAGGACAGGAAGTTAGGAGGAGAAATTAGGGATACAGAGATAAGAAGGAAATCAGCACGACACAGGGATATCAGCTGGGATGAGTGCACTTGAAAGGAGCCATCATCACTGCAAATCTCCCCAAAGTCTGAGCCAGTTTCTGAAACTGTCTTGCATCTGCCCATGACATCTAAGGGAGAAGCACATATCCCATCCCTCCCAGACGCTGCCTACAGATGAAACACTGGGAACCTTCTGCTGCTGCTTACTCTGGGACCTTGCTGAAGGCTCGTGGGAAGAAACAAAGTATATGGAGCACATAAACTGCACTGGTTGAGATGATAGAGCATGACCAACACCCCGGGAAGGGAACCAAGAGCTTGGGAGCCTCTGTGATGCCAGGAGCTGGAGGAGAGCCTGCTGGACCCCTCCTGTGGAAACTTGGCTCAACCTCTCCCGAGCCACAGGCTCTCTCTGGCTTCTGCCTGGTGCTGGCAGCTCAATCGCATTGGCTTGGAGCTGGAAAGCAAGGCACAGAGCACGTGCTTACTCCCCTGTTGGAACTTCCATCTGCACTGCCATGAGATCTGCTGGTACTTGGCATTGCCAGCTCCCGTTAGCAGCAGTGTACAGCCAGCAGAGACAAACTGGGAGCTTGTGAGCAGGAAGGGCAGCTTTGCTCAACTTTTATTTGAATGGGTGTTCAAAATCTGCAGGCAAGCAGCCCGGCAGTGAGCAGAGGGAGGAACCTGGCCCTTCATAAGGGCTGTGCTATCCTGCAAGCACAGCAAGGCCCTGCTGCCTCTCTAAGACTTCACCATAAGCGAAATGGCAGCTCATTTTGGTATCTTCCTGTACTTTGTGTCCCTCAACTCTTCTGGTATTTACTTGAAGCACAAGAAATGACCTTACAAACACCAGTGGCATTTGAGGTCACAGCCTGTGCAAGGTCCTAGGGCTGCCTCTGATGACCAAGCGTGCTTACCTCACTTCAGTGATTTTTTGCTGAGTATGGAAATAACCTGAATAATAGACTTAAGCTGCTCTACAGCTCTACAGAGACAGACTTACTCTGAGCAGAGCCTGCTGCAGCCTGCCTGCAAAAGCAGCTCCATGCACATGATTTAATTCTAGGGATACCCCAGTGTAACTCTGGAAATCATTTGCCCTGAAGCATCATGGCAGGGAGGTTCATGTCAGCATTACAAACCCACTGGATAGCTGCATTCCAGCATCCCACTTCGCAGCCCTTCGCTGTGTGCTGCTGCTCAGGACTCATGAAGACTGGAGATCTCCAGTGCATCTAAATGCTGGCAGCAGTCAAATTGTTCCTTTCGAGCATTGGCATTACAGGATCAGGCCCGTGATCAAGCAGAGCCGCTGCCATACTTATGGTTGGAAACTGGCTGTGGTGCTGTACTATGTCCCACAGGGTGGAACGACGGGACACCATGGTACAGTAAGCTTGTGTAAGCAACCACTGCAGCAAGGAGACCAGTGGAGTTCTTGCCAGCTAACTGGGGGACCCTAAGACACACCAACCAACTGGAACTGTAACACGGCAAAGGGCTGGCAGTCAGCTGGTGAGGGCTCAGAGACATCCCCTCACTGCTGAGCTCTCACTGGTCCCCAGCCTAAGCCACCAGCTGCAATTTTGACATAGGAAACACCGCACTTCAACCAGTCGTTTCCACTGCACACCATCAGCTGCTGTGGATGTGCAGGAGCACCTTCATTGAGACCTGCTCCTTCCCTCACAGGGCTCCCACCACATACCCAGAGCAGCCACCACCAGCGGAGCCTGTGCATGCCTCCCGGGCACCATGGTCACCCTGCTGCTGGCCCAGCCCCGCCGCAGCCTCCAGGCTTGCTCTATCCCAGGGGCCTGTTTTCTGTTCAGCCCTACTCCTGGCTGCTCATGCTCCAGCCATGGCGAGTCAAAAATCACAGAAAATAAAGCTTCTCTCCAGTAAGCAAGGATATTGTGCAACAGGCTGTGTATGGTTCTGAACAAAGAATATGTTGTCAGTCTTTTATTTATGGGGTATTAACATGGGAAAGCAGCTTAACATTGACATAACTACCCCAAAACCATTCTGTATAGTTCTCCCATCAAATTTAGTAAAATAATATTTGTGTCAAAATTAATTAATACAAAGCCCATGGCACAACAATAATTCTCAAAGGACATAACCTGCCAAACTCTTTCCAGAGAAGCCTCTGTATTTGCAAGAAACTACATCCCTAGTACAAGCCAGTGAGCTGTCAACAAGCAGCTGCAAGGGTACTCATCCTCAGCTGCCTGTAAATGCCAGCTGATCCCATGGTCGAGTAACAGCGTGTGGGACACATACCCAATGGAAACTCAGGTCCAACGTGCACAATGGCAAAGGATTCCATAATTCCCCAGCACAAAGTAGTGGAGCTCTGCTTTGGTAACTTAGGGCATGCAAGGCACCCATATATGAGTGGGTAAGTGCCAGAAGACATTTATCTACAGGGTCTTCTCGAGCAGGGAAGAAGCTCTGAAAATGGCATCCAAACAGAACTGGGAGAAAAACAGCTTATCTCTAAAACCAGAGAGACTGAAGAAAGCAGAGCAACTGTTTCGTGTTTCAGTGGCTCGACATGCTTCACAGGATCATGTCCCTCACTCCAGACATGCACTTACCAGTGCAGCAAAGCATTGGTAAGCCACATGCCCAAAGGGGTGAGAGACATGCATGGTTCCTAAAATGCAGAGAGAAAGCAGTGGAGTGGTGGGACTTTGTGAAGCAGAGGGCTGCAGGGGAAGCCCCCTCTCCTGCCCAGCTGAGTGCTGGCAGAGATTTTTCAAATTTAAACTAAAATCTAAACTAAATTTAAATTAAAAAATAAACTTTAAAAAATAAACTTTGTAGAGTTTAAAGATTTTTACCCCCATAAAAGGTCTTTAAAATATTTAAAAATCACAATATTCAGACTCACTTTTACTAAAAAGAGATCTAAAGGGATTTTTGCAACGCACCATAATGAAAGGTGGTGGATGCACTGTAACTTTATAGGCATGTATCAGCACTGTATTTCCAATAAATATTGCTGTAAGTTCTTCTTGAAACGATGGGAGGTTTACAATAACACTGTGACCCTGGTAATTGCAGGAGGGTTCCTCCCAGCGTTCCTTTCTCAGGGAGATGAGAGAGAAATTACCCTCACTGAAAGATCATTACTGTGAGTTCGCATAATCCTACTTTTAATCAAATGATAATTTAAGTGTAAATTCCACTTCATGCTTTGAGAAAAACATTGGTATAATGTACACTGCTATTAAAACCTCATCCTCCAAAAAGATCATTATCACAGTTGCCATGTAGCAAAGCAGGAAAAGAAAAAATCAGTACAATTCAGGATTTAGGCAGATATTTAATCTGTATCTCTTTCTTCAAATATATGAGTTTTATGTAATATTAGAATCTCAAATAGTTACAGAGCCCCTAAAGGGAAAGTATGACAGATAAAGCACTCAGAGATATTTAAGCCTGAATTTCTTTCTTCTGGAAGATAAACTTATGCCATGAATATTCTGCTAATAGTCTTCCTTGAGTAATGTGTTTACAAGCAATTGCTTTGAAACCATCAGTCCTGTGAAGTTTTAGGGACCTAATTGATCTGCTCCTCACTGGCAAAGGTGTGAAAGTTGGAATATTGACAGGCATATCAAGAGAGTTGAGATGCATTAGCATGAAGTTCACACCAAATGCAAGAAGAAAAAGAAACCACTAAGAAGTTTCGGTATTCTCAGTAAAAGCCAAGACAGTCAAACCACTGCTCGCACCAGGATGCAGTATTAGCTGCAGAGATGATAGGCAATTTCATCCGCTGGGGTATCGTGATGATGTGGTTCATTATTCTTGCTAAATTATGCATGCATGATGAGGGGGGTCAGGAGTGAAATCAGAAATCATTCCAGTTCATCATGCGCCAGATCACTGGAAAATCATCAGTAGACACTGCAAGCAGGCAGCCAACCAGCGCATAGGCTGTACACTTAGGTATGAACTATACAGACATATTTCCATTTCACTTGTGGTTACCCTGCTGGTTAATAGTAGGAAAGGATCCGAATGATGCATCAGTGTCTTCTATAGTGAGCTGGAGAATTCAAAATACCTCAGTATTTATTCCAAATTATTGCAATGATCCAGAATTACCTGGCTTAGAATAATCAGAAATGAGCAAATGCTTCAGGGCCTGGCAAAGCATCAGGACTGCCTCCTCCCTCTAAGCAGCAGGATTGCCACCTGCACCCACCCGAGCTTAAGCAGGAGGAGGACTGAATTCTCCCGTCATCTAGCATCTTCACATCAATGGGCACGAAACAAAGGGACACAGTAATGCTGGGGTGGTTCCTTCTCTGCATGGCCCCAGTGGAGTAAAAGGAAAGCTTCAAAGATGGGTGCTGGAGGGAAGAAGCTCAAACAACATATATATTACATATATATATGGTTTTGCTCTGACACATAAAAATATACAAGCATTCAAACCCTTGAAGTAGCCTGATAGACCGGATCTCGCTTCCCAGCCATCCCTCACTTCACACAGAGGGATGCAGGGATTTTCATACTGAACTGGATATGCCAGTTAAAATCCAGTTCCTCTGAAGATAAGCCCAAAATAGATTTCAGGGTGTTTGCTTATTTTAATACATATGCAAGCCTATCCTACAGTGCGACATCCTCCTTTTGGAGATGCCTCACCTGGTGGCTGAGTATTTGGTGTTAAAACGACCGAAACTCAGAGGAGCTGTTGCTGAAGGTCTGGGATGGGGTGGCTCCCAGCAGGCCACCCAGCACAGGCAGGCACTCCTGGCTGCCCTGAGTGGGCTGGGTGACAGGCCAGCCCCCGGCACACAGGGACTGGTGCTGTCACCTCTGCCACTAATACGTGCCAAGTAGCCACAGGCAGCTCGGCAGCCCACAGAGCTCTTGGCCTTTTGGAAGAAAAGCCATGCTGCCACCAGCCCCATGCATGTGCAGCCCTGGCTGTGCGGAAGAGAACCAAGGCCAGCAGGAGAGTGAGACTGTTAGGAGTTTTATCTCCATTTTCCAGCATAGAGAAACAAGACTGCACAGGCAGACTGTCCTAACTCCACTGATGCTCAGGTAAAGCACAAAACAGAGTTGGTGGACCCCGGTGAAGACGAACCAGCTAGTGCAAAGCCATTTTGTTACTCCCCAGCCCAACATGATGCTGCCAAGGTCGGCTTGCAAGCAGGCTTGTGCAGCAGAAGCACTGTGGCTAAATAAACATGGAAGTGGGGCCATCAGCACTGATAAAGCACCACCGCACGCTGGGCTGCTGCCACGGCACCGGCTGACCATAGTCTCATCTCATGTGGTGCCTAGGGGCCAGAACACAGGCTCATTCAGCCTCCAGGAAACCTGCCAGCAGCCCCAGGAGCTCTGCTCCCCTCTGGGGATCCGGGACAGCAGCTAAGTGCTCTTTATCAGTGCTGGGAAGATATGACAGGATGAAAGCAGAATAACAAAAGCTCCAAGATGTGATTTATGAAGGAAAAAAGCCCAGGCAACTTAGTATTAGTTTCCAATGGCATTTCAGAGGCCAGCCAAGACTTCTTTTTTTAAAAAAATCCACTTCACTTTTCAAATATTCTTTTCTACAGGGACTTAACTGTGTTGTGCTTAGATGGTGTTATAACAATAAACAGGCATCTTTGCCTGAAGGGATTGCAGATACTGCCAAAGCAGGCAACATTTTAAACCTACAATAACCTTTAACTAATTGCAGAAGTCAAGCCAGACAGCCCAAACAGGCACAGAGCTGGGATTTGGGCAGGTTGGGAGTGTGCTTCAAGGAAGGGTGACACAGCACGGGCTTTTACCCAGGCGCTGCTGCCAACTGGCTAACAGAGGAACTTCACCATTAAGCCCAGAAACCGCCTTTGAAACCCTAACTACTCCTTGAATGCCCATACAGTTAACCCTTTGTGAATTGAAGGCAATGTATGACTTCCCAGCCTCCCTGGCAAATGGCTGGGACCAGGAAGAAATGCGGAGATGCAGCCCCCAACACAGAGACACATGCTTCTGCTCTGAGCCACAGGGAATGCTTGGGGAGAACCTGTTTCAGCTGAAGCGAAGGCTGACTGCAGCACAGCACACTTGCTGAGAAGCTTTGAAAGCTATGCCAGAAAGCAAGAAGGCAAATGACTCTAATCAATTCTCCCCCTCCTCAGACAACCAAGGCTAGCAGGAAGATAGGACGTGTTTGGGAAGCTGCTGAGCTTTGCTCATTAGTTGCTCATTGCTTTTCACTGACGAAGATCAATGATAGCTCATTGAGCATCAGCCCACTTTTGGGGTCACTGGACTAACGGCTCCAGTACAGCCACTGGAATATTTTAGGTGGGTCTGAAGGCACATTCCTACTCCATGGATCAAAAGTGTAAGCAGGGTAATCCAAACAGGGGCATTAATGCAGATGCTTTTGGCAGAGCCAAGGAGGTGGCGCTGGTCACCTTCCAAGGCCATGTAGCTGTGAGGAGACCTGGGGTCCCTTCAGGGGGCTGTGAACCAAGGCCCTTTCACCTGACCCACATCCTAGAGTGTCCTAGGCAGTTTATTTTAAACTGAGTTGATTATTTAGAGTTACTGGTTTTGATCCAGGAGGATTTAATTTGAAATCCTACATTGTTTAAAAAAACATACTTAATTAAGAGCACCCTCCCCCCCAGCATGGTCCATAAAGCTTTCACTGGAGATGCTCAATTGAAAGAATCTGGAACTCATCACGGTACCATCTGCCTCTCTCCAAGAGGTGATCAATCATCCTGAAAGTTAAACACCCACAGAGCCTTAATCTGTTATAGTGTTCAAATCAACCTATTTTAAACAGTGAAAGGGAGGACATGCTGTCCCCTCACGGCACAGCGGTCAAGCCCCCGCTTCCATGCCTGACAAGCTATAAAACACCAACGTTTCCTAATTTTTACAGTCAGTGCTAAGACAGAGATCCTTTTTCTTGGGGAAGACACATGGGCAGAAATAGAGAGCTATGTGTGACACCAGTTCATGCATTGTCCTTTACAGGGGTGATGGAGCAGTGTGCATCCGGACACGCAGGTCTGTGGGGGGATAAGCACTCCCCAAACCTGCTTTCCTTCTGCCCACACACAGAAACTTTGCCTGGAAGTAGACAGGAGCAAAACTAATGCCTCATCCTACCATGGTTAACATGAGGGGTGCACAAATGGCTTCTTCTCCATAGGATACAGGTAAATTCAAAAGTCAGTGGAAACCAAACAGATACTGGTGGCTCCATTTCCCTCTGCTAGGAGCAGACAAGAGGCCAGGCTGGGTCAGATCTATGAGTCAGCTTAATCTGTCCCAGAGGAACACTGATCAATCAACAGATAAGTACATGGAGATCACTTATCACTTGTGCTGTCTGCAAGCTTTAGTATTGTACAACATGGATGTTTTGGTCCACATCAAATCACTTCCTGAGACAAGAGCGGTCTCTGGTGCTGCTGAGGTCAGTTTCCCTCTGCCCCATGGTGGCTTGGTGCACAGGCTGGGTGCTGCCACAGCCCTGGTCCCCTCAGTCCCCGCTGCCTAGTACAGCCATGTGTGTCCAAGAGGCATCATCTGGCCTTTCAGGGATGGTCTTACACAGAAAGAGCAAGGGACCTAAAAGAACTTGCCAGGAGAGCAACAACCAGCCTTTTAAAATCCTGCTAGCATCACTGTCAACACCAGCACATTGCTCCTACAGTTTGGATTTTGGATGCACCAGTGCAAGCCATCAGTGCTGGTACTGTTATGTGAAATACTGGGGGAAAAAAACATACAAAGCATTTACTATCATTTCTGTTCCTAGCAGATGAGTAGGCAGTCTATTAAGAGAGTTGATCTGAATGTAGGATTTCTGGTAACAACCTGGGATGAGACATGCTGTCATCATTGGCCTAGAACAAGTCCTGCTCAAAAAAAAAAACCCTGTTTGTCCAGATTGGATACAAATTGTTTGTTTTCTTAGACAAGAACACTCAGTAGTCCACAAGTTCATGATTCATTCTCCACCATGAAGATCTCCACCCCAAGTTTCTCTAACAGACAGCTATTTATTGACCTGCTAAACCTTTTCTAAGCTTACCTGGAGACACCAGCCAGCTTTGTTTTGCTGATCTTCATCTACAGGGAGAAACATATGGGGCAGCTGAGGGTTCTGCTCATCACTTCACAGTTCAAGCTCCTGGATGTGTCTGTCCTGTGTTGGAAACAAGCTGTAGCCATGAAGGCTGCAATTCTGGAAAACACATGGTGGTTCAGAAAAGCACATAGATACCTCCTCCAGAATTGTCTCTATCACAACTTAATAGAAAGGGAAGTAATATAAAATAAAATTAAATGTGCTGTTTGGCGTGCACATGCAATACCTAAGAGTTTAAGGACTCCCTAGATACATGAAGAATAATTCAGGTACACTTACAGACCCAGACCTTGCAGAGACTACAGGCAAGCCTTCCATTGCCTCTGCTGAGCCTTGTTATGATAGGGAGCAAAAGATGAGATTGTAGTGGGCAAGAGAGGGGGTAGAATAAAGTGGAAATATTTGAGGATTTTATAGATGAGTATGTGAATTGGGGGAGTTATAGAAGAAATTTAGGCATTGAAGTTTTGTGCTTAAACATCCTGCCTGGATTTTGACTGTGCACGTCTAGGACGCACCTACATGTTAGACAACTGTCAAAGGGACACCAGTTCATACCATCATTTCAAAGAGGCCGCAGCAGACATCACAGGATAAGCGAAAACAGAATAAATCTGACAGATGCCCTACATTTATGGATTAAAGGAGAAATGTCCCTGACAAGCACCGAGTCCAAGCCAATCGCACTGTGCTGTTATATGCCGATGATGAGGCAACCAAGGCATGAAATGCAACATCTGTCCCAGAGCTTTTCACTCTCAATCCAGCTGAGGATCTTGCAGTCCTGGCCATTAGGCAGACCAGACCATAACAGATGAATCCAAGTCTGGGTATGTATCCTCTTTCGCGGCCACTTCCACCAGCCAGAGCATTGCTGGGTGAAAAAGGATTTCCAGAAACATCTACCTGCATGATAACACATTGTTGCTGGGAGCCAAAGGCAGCGATTGTCCCTGTGCCACCAGCCACCCGGCTCTACTCTTCTCCATTAAAAAAGAGAGGGGAAAGACCACGAGACCTGCTGCCACCCTGAACTTCACCCACAGGCCTGTGGAGCTCATCTTGGAGACAGCTTTCATGACAAAAAGGGTTCTTGAGGTAACAGAGCTATATTGGAATCAGCGAAGACTGATAATTAAAAGCCATGGCAGATCATCCCTAAATCAAAAATATAGTTGCAGTATGTGCTTTGGGAAAGAGCACAAAGGGACAAAATCTAATTTTCCTGAAGTCAGCACATAAAATCATTGGCTAATATCTGAAACACAGCAGCCTCCGTGATGCCACTGAGATTTCTCTGGAGAAGAGGGAGAGAAATGTATTCAAGACATAACACAAGTAGCACGAGTTAAGCTTTTTTAATCCTCATATTCGCTATCCCCAGGTTTCACTTCAGTGTCACTCACAAAGCTGTGTTTTTTCTGGTGTCTACATCTGACGCGTTTTCAAAGCCCAGAAGTGAACAGTGCTCAAAATACAGTGAGAACCACTTGAGAACCGCTTTCCAATATTTATGTGAACAACCTCAGAGCTTTGAAAACATCTCAAAGCCCCCACGTCCCACAGAGGCCCTCCATCATACCCGTGAGCTTTGGGTTTGGCCCAGAGCACAGGAAAAGCCTGAACTTGTGGAACAGAGGTTAGTCAGATTTGACTAAACATCTGGTCATCGTCAGCGTGGAGAGCAGCACTCTGAGATGGGCGTTTATGATATTGGCCCCAAACAATTGCTATTTTTTACAAGATAGAGAATGTAAAAGTTTGCTGTGTACAAGGCTGTTTATTGGCTCTCGTTATTGTTTCCATCGGCTTCTTTTCCAACATCCAGTCACAGAAGAAGTACTAATCGCATCCAGCAGACACCTCCCCAGATACCTACCATGTACTTTACTCTGTCAGCAGCAGCCGCACTGCAGTGTGCCCCACAGAGGCAGCTTGACCATGGGCTGGGGGCCATCCCACCGTGCATCCTCACTGCTCCTGGGTCTGTCCAGGCTGTTTGCAGCACATTCAGATCAGTTCCATGGGGCAAAGATGCCCCGCTCTAATTGCAATGATAATGCTTACAGAGTTTGGAATTTTACACAGAAAATGTAGGCCAGCAATTGCAAATCTGACTCTGCTTGGCAGCAGGGACTCCCTAGCACCTTCTGAAACCCATCCACTCTCGTCAGAGGTGCCTTCTTTGAGGCAGCCAAGCTGGAAAAACATTGGCCAGAAATGTGTGAATTAGTAACTCTGTGAGTAACAGGAAGGGAGGTATAACGACCCAGACTGCTGCCTCGTCACACAGGCTGTGGAGCTCTGAAGAAGATGTTAAGAGCATTATTCATCCTGCCACTCACTGGGGAAATACACTTTCACTGCAAGGCGCTGGGGGATGGTGTCTGTCTCTCCTCTGCAGTGTCTGCATAGCACCCACACCAGGGACCCCTCAAATACCTCCATGGGACAAGTGAGGAATGTGAGCTATACTGACACTAGGTCATCACGCATTCCCAAAGCATGTAGGAAGAAGTGAGCTCCACATCTTCATTGGAGAAACAGGATTATTTAATGAACTGTGTGGGGTAACATGCCCAAAACCCAGCTGTTCTTAAGAAAGCAACCCTGCCAATCGCCACTGAGTACATGCAGCGCTATGCCCTGTCATGGTCTCCACGCAAGCTCCACCCATCTCAGTGTTGCTCCAGAGCAGAGATTCCCATGCAGTGCTGGCTGGGCTGGGGTTTCTCAGCCATGAAGAGGTCCGTCGATACCACCAGAGCCCTCCATCAGACCTCACTGGGGTAACTGCATGGTGCAGGTCCCACACTACCCTATGCAGACTACAAGCCAATCATACCCAAACCTTGCAGATGGAGATGCACAGGCTTACCTGTGTCTCTGAAGAGCCTTGCTATGCACATCAGGGTTCTTCACACACTACACCAAGCTTGGAGGGATTCAGAGCTGAAATACTTAGCATGCACTTTCCTGAACAAAGGTCACAATTCCAGATTGTTTCTCTGTGTTCAAACAATCAGGTTAATAAATCAAAATAAGCTCTCAGAAGATTCATGTTCAAGGAGGATTAAAAACATCAGAGTTTTTGCCAGAAATAGTAGGCTGAGATACAGGGTTTGACCCCTCTTTTGCCAAACACACAGAAAACATCTGCGCAGTCAAGCAAAACTATGTAGCAAATTGGATCAAGATGATTGTGACCTTCTTTGTGGGTTCCTGAGGTCTTTTGTTCAGATGGAAAATCAGCAAATTAATATGCAAGTCTTATAAAGTTGGGATATGCCTCAATTTACAGGGAGACTTTTATACCTCTAGATAAGCACTTCACAGATTGCTTTGTTCAGAAAAGTACAAGACAAAGAATAGGAGCATTTCCACAGCACAGTGTGAAGCTCACTATTGTCTGTAGGTTAGATTCAATGCACAAATGCAATAAAAATGAAGCCGTGCTGAAAAGTTAGTGTTTTATTCAACAATATTCTAAGAATAATTAGGTAGGGGTGATAAAATAGCAAGTTTATGCCTGTTCAGCCCTAGACAATAAAATTTCAATATTCAGCCATCACTTAGCAATATCACCAGCAAGTAAGAGCCCTGTTACATGAAGAACTTTACAAACACATAGCAGGAGACCCAGTTCTTGCCAAGAGAAGTCACACTGACAAAAGCACACTGGAAACTGACTGATGTAGGCATCTTCTCCAAAGGTTCTCTCACCATTGCATTTACCCACCTAGATTCCTGTTATTCCAGGCGGATATTTCCAGGTCAAACCAAGAGCTTTGGAGTAAGTTCCTGCATATCCTATAACTCTGATTTGGAAGTAATGACCATCACATCCTCTGAACGTGGGCTATGACGAATGGTATTTGTTTACCTTATACAAACATTTGACCTTCTACGTAACCCATGGGAGAGTTTAAAAGGCGCAACCATATCTCATTTAACATTTCCATCACTCAGCTGCTTGCCTTCGCGAATGGCCCGCTCCAGCTTCGCTGCTTGAGAGTGATTCCCATGGAGCATGTTGCTGCAGGCAGCGTTCCCAAGGAGCTCCTCCACCCGCGAGGAGGAACCACTGGCTGCTGCTGACAGCAACGGCTTTTGAAAGATGATGGGCTAAATTCAGTTGTTGTTGCTGAGATTGTGCTGCCGAGATCTTATCACTCTGGGAAGCACACATGGAAGAGATTTAAGCAATTACAGGCACAGAAAGCAGAGCAGAACATTAGATCTAAACCTACATCCATCAGAAAGTCCGGCAATGCCTTGCCTCTTGATAAGTACTGAGCCTACAGCAATGTCCTTTGCACATAAGTCCTATAGAGGAGGGGTGGCCTGTCTGCCAGCTACACTAGCAAACGACATAGGCAGGACAGAAGGTGTGGTTTTAGGCTATCACTGGAAACTCCTAATGCAAGCGTTTATTTATACAACCAACATTCCCCTGAGAACAGCAGTACTCTGGACCCACCTTCCTTTTGGTACTGTGATGACACAGGCTAAGCCACTTTGAAATTGTGTGAGGTACTCCCATGTTTTAACTGGAACGCTATCATAACTTTTTATTTCTTGGCTTCTATTACACAGTCAGGAGCATTTCTTACAACACTGGGCCACCTTCCAGGCATAACATCTACCAAAGGCCCTGAGTATGTCCTAGTTTTTCTCAGAATACAGCACAGGGCAAAATAACTACAATCACAGCACGTGCAGAAGAGAAACAGCAGCAAAGAGGCCCAATAGTAATGAAAACCAAACTGAAAAAAGAGCAAAACAAATCTGCCTAATCTATGGCCCCAGGAGAATATTATTGTGAACAACAAAAAAAATCAGTATACAGTGATGTTTTGCAGAATGAGCAGAACAACACAACTCTGCAGGGCAACGCGGGAGCAGGGGCAGCCCCAATATTCCCAAAACCCAGCGCTGCTGGATCAGCATCTTTCTGCCACCAGCAGGTAGGAGCCTGGAAATGAGCACCCACGGGTGCATATGGGGCTTTCTCTGCAACAGAACACCCACAGGAGGAGACAAGCCTACTGCAGTTGTATAACTTCTAAAAGGCAACATCAACAATACATCAGCTGATGGTCCTAAACCCACCAGAGACAAGCACAGCAAAGATGCATTAGGATCCACCTCCCCAGTATCCAAATCACTGTACAGTACACAACTCTAACAAACACTTCCTGGCTACAGGAAGGGTGAAAACTCTAAGTGCTGCTAGAACATAATTTCCAAGCACAATCAATGTTGCTGCCAAAGTAGAACCATCCAGTCCTCAGGATATTCCAGCAGCCTGTGGTAATAAGCATCTCCAAAGGCAGGAAAAAGACAGAAACAGTTCTATTAACACCTGTAAATACATAAGGAGCATGGAGAAAAGAAACAACGTTCATGAGTTATTTCTGATCCCACCATTGACATCCCCCTGAGTTATCCTGTTACCTGGGGATACACAGATTCACCAAGAAGTGCCTTAACTGTAGTCTAGTTGGCCCTACTTTACATGGAAGCAAGATGCACTAAATAGCTCATCATTCTTCCAAGCAAGGAGGACTTCTTCACTGTCATCCAAAAACCCCTTCTCTTCCCCTTCTTACAGATGGCAAAACTTTCTTCCATTCCACCCACCACTGACCAGCCTTCATAAAGCCATTCTCAGTCCCCAGCATCCCTGATTAAAGGCGACATTTTCATCTCACTACCCCTCTGACAAAGAGAAACTATAAAGATTGAAACAGGGAGTGGTGGTACAGTGTAAGAAAGCAGAGAAACCAGCCTAAGTACCCAAGATCATTGCAGTCTGTATTTATGCCATACATCTGCATCCATCCTCTTCCTAATTGTTCTCATCCTTCTTTCCAAACAATAATGGGGACTTTTTCATATATCAGACATAGAGCGCTGACCTCTGGATGCCTATTCAGGTGTAAAGTCTTGGCATACTGTTGCATTTACGTTAAGCCAGCTCATTACCACCAAACAATACACAGTGAATTGGCTATTGTTCAAAGAAATCACTTATCAAGGCCATGCCCAATAAAAACAAACTGTTAGTGCAAAGTTTTGAAGTGTATGATAGGAGGATTAAGGAAGAAGGATGTCGTTGCAGTTAATGTGTAAGATTAAGAGATGAGAGATCTGGTTTTTATTAAAAAGACTCTCCCTGTGATGTTGGGCAAAATCTCTTTATTTTCATTTCCCTCTTATTAAAATGGGAATAATACTATTTTCCTACCCAGTGGAGAGGTTTAAATCATTTTGGCCCTAATGCTCATAATGCCCACCACCAAAATATCTATGAAGCATGAGGTGAAAGAAAAAAAGCAACCCACCAACCATGTCTGATTGACTGAATTTTTAAACTCAAATTAACTTTCATCCAGCTTCCAAACCCCAAACCGACTACACGCCATTAGGCTAAGAATAAGCAGGAGAAATTACACTCTATAGGGTAATTTTCTGGAGAGGCTGGAAGCCTCAGGGGAGAGGCTGGGGACGAGAGCACCTCCTCAACCGTGACCGCATGGCTGCGCCTATGACAATCTCATCAATTCTGTGCCACAGTACAGGGTCCCAGGGGGGGCTGGAGCCCGGGGCACGCTCTGCACCCCTGCACACCCTGGGTTTCAAGGCATTAAATTGCATTTATGCAGCAGAGACCTCCACAGTCCTGCAGAGGTAACCAAGTTTTAACCTGCTGCCTCTTTGGAGCAAGCGGGTGCGTTGCATCCTTCCCAGCAAGATGAGCAGCTTTTCAGTCTCTGTGCTGGATGAACTAGGGGTTTCTGAGGAAAGGCTGAGCCCAAGTCTGAGCTCTGCAAGCTGCAGATGTGCAGGACCTGGGAACAGCTGGGCTGGGAGGATGGGATCTCTCTGCTGACGCCTTGCTGGACTGAGGGCAATCACATCCAGGGCTTCATTTCCCACATCTCTGGGGAAATTACTGTGCTGCCTCCTACATGCTTTGCAAAAGGATGCAGTCATGCTGCCTCCAGAGCCTGATCCTGTGCTCAGCTCTGACATGGCGCAGCTGGAACTGCTACCCACTGCTGTGAGAAATGGCTTTCAGTCATTAAAGGAAAAAAAAAATTCACTTCAATCTTGGCAAAGCTTTGTAGGAAATCTTCAGTTTCTCCCACACATGCTCTGCATCAGCAGGGTTATTATTATTATTACAATTTAATATTACAGACACACAGCTTTTAGAACATAAGGGTGACTGCTTTGGCTTTTAAAAATTGGCCAAAATGTTGTCGATGTTAAAAGGGGCTGCTGCATGCCCATAACATCTCCTTTCCCATTACCATCAGCAACACCATGCAATCCTCTATAAAGTAAAAACATATGCTGGAGCATTAATGAAAATAGATGGATAGGCTGAGGCTGCCAATGTGCATTTCTGTGTGTAGATCAAGCAAGACAGAACACAATGGAGAAATATACAGAACAAATGCTCTCAAATAATCACCCTCCAAGCAGTAACTGCACCATGATAGATTCTCTTGTGGGCAAATCCTACCCAGGAAAGCAATCAAGAGATCCAGACAAGTATCCAGGATGCTGCATGCTCTATGCACCGTGGGTCAGCTGCTTGTGGGCAGCCATTGCTGCCATCTCGACCTGCCTCTCGGAGGTCCAAGATCCCTGTGGTGGGAGCAGAGGGAGAAGATCTCTGTTCAGCACTGGCCTTGCAATGCTTCCCAAGTATTTTCATTGTCAGTACATTTTCCTTCACAAACAACTCAAAACCAGGTTTTGATGATGGTCTGAGGCTTGTCATTGCTCCTGCCATAAAAGCATAGCAGAACACTGAAAACTCAGGAGACCATCAAATCTCACAGTTACACCAGAATCAAGAAAAGCTCAAATTAAGCCTGGAAAAAATCCCATCCTGGTCTGTTTTTGCTAAGTTGCACACTATCCAACTGCAGCAAACTGCACAGCAGTGCTGCAGGGGCTCTGGGACGTGGGCAGCCCCCACATTCCTAACACCCTGTCCCCCCTTCCCCAGGGAGCAAGGCTGTGGGACCACTACCTGGCTGGCTCACCACAGATGGTGTGAGTCACTGTGGGGAACAGAAGTAGTCCAGACACTTCCAAACACTCTGAGACACACTCCTATGAATCAAACAGCTGAAAATAAAACTCAGCAGCCAGATAAGTGGGGCAAGGGCTGTGAATCTGGGAGACATTACAGGAAAGTGTCTTATGGGTCCTCCTTCCTTCTTCTCCTCCCTTTTTTGTTTGGCTAAAAGCAGTAAGGATTTTTTGGGACACGGCTTTCTAAACCTCCAGTGAGCTGCAATAACCCAGCTTGTGCAAGTGGCTGTGACAAGGCCGTCTGGTACTGCGGGGGGGCACCGGGCCGACGTCAGCCTGCGACTTGTTAGCTCCCATCCTGAAATCTGAATCCCAGGAGCTCTCTGCTCCCAGCTACCATGCGTGGTGCCTCTTGGGTCGCACCGGCTGCTGCTGCTGCTGCAAGGTTTGTTTATTCTGCGCTCCCTCGGCTAGGGACGAGCTGTGCCAGCAGGACATGTGGGCAATGAGGAGGAGAAGGAGCTGTTCCTGGCATGTGTTGTGCCCAGCCTGCCCTGGTGCACGGAGAGGGGCCATTTTCAGCCCGCAGTATGTCCAGAAGGAGCATAAAGGCCATTAAGGACCCTCACATCAAGTATCCGCCTTACTGATGCCAGCAAATTACAGGCCGAATATAATCTTTTTGATTGAGATGCACCTTGAGTTGCTATTGATCATCTGGGGAGGTACAGGGACTGCATATCCCATGCCAGCATGGTACAAGATAGGGCTTGCCCACAGCTCAGATACATGTCAAGCAGTGCAAGAGAGAGAAAGCCCTTGGTGCTGATGCAGGCAGGCAAAGCCAGCACACTGACACAGGAAGCAATTAAGTGCTGGAGAGGCATTTGGCCTGTCATCACTTAAACCTTGCAAACACAACAGTGGTTATTACCAGAGTTAAACAATGAAACTGGGAAAAAAAAGAAGTCTCCACTAAGAACAATTGCTGAATCAAAACAGCTGCAAGAAGTAAAACTTTTGCTTTTCCTTAACAGAAAATTCTTGGCTTCCCACTGCACCTATCTTGTCTTGACTGTGTTAGCACCTTGTGCCATGTGCTGCAGACTGAGGTGGCTCAGCAGCTCAAGCAGGCTGTCAGAGAGCTGCAGCTAAAGGTGGCCAAAACTTCAAGTCTGTGAGAAGTCTAAACCTCTTGAAATCTGGTTTCACTCTGATTTGCAACAAAAACTAACATTTGCAAAATTTCTCATCACACAGAATGACTTTCCCATCTAAAAAGAGTATCTGGTAAACATTAGCATGAGGCATTTCTGAAATCAGCTATTCGCTCGTCAAAGCCCAGTAGCTCTGAATTAAATCAAGATGAAAAACCACAGTGAAATTGCCAGGGAACCTCTGCTCCCATCCTACCCCTTTCCCCAGCCCCTCAGCTCACACGGACAGGCTGAAAACCCTCAGAGCCTGGCTTAGGCCACAGCTGTAGGTTTGGGAAGCCCAGCTGCAGGGCTGGGAGCCCAGTGCTGCCCTCAGTGTGAAGCCACCAAACCTATAGGTGAAATCAGCTGGTGGCCAAACCACCCCCACCAAGGCCAGTGGGAACCCAGTGGGACCCTCAAAGGAGGCCAGGCATCAGCGTTCGGCGTCTGATCCACCGAGGTGCTTCTGGTGGTGCCAGAACCAATCCAGTGAGTCATCTCCCAACAACTCAACTCGCTTCTGGAAAGTGCGTCTCTGTTTTTAAACAATGGCTGGACTGGCAGGAGGCCAACACAACAACAACCATACCCAATGGATAAGGAAGTGCCTGCGAAGTGGGATGTCAATGCCTTGAAATGCTGCATTTGACGTACAGCGCAAGGTTTCACAGCACTCTTTTACTTCATCCCAGTTACTTACACTCACCCCAGCAACTATCACCTGTTTCCCCACAGTTGCATTCAAAGGAAACTGCTCTTCATGCCATTCCTAGCACATGTGGTCACGCAGTGAGAATGCTTCAATCTAACATGACCAAGAAATAAGGGAGGGAAGGGAACACAACCAAGATCTGCTTGGTTAGATCCACTAGACACAAAACCTCTAGCCTTTGGGATGGCCAAAACATGTTCGCTTTGTACTCACACTCAGAATTACATTTCCCACATTGTCCTGGGAGTTTCCTTGAATATAATCTCCTTTGTTTGTTTTAATTGAGAATCCCTGGGGCATTTTAAGCCAATTCTGGTAAACAAAAGCAAAAACACAAACCACGCTTCCACTCCAACCATGCACCAGCGAAGCTTCAGGTTCAAAAACCAACATGGGAACACCATGGCTCAGGAACACCTCTCCATCTCCAGGGAGTGACCTGCTCAGGCAGGGTTGGGCAGCTGCCTGCACAGGGTGGCAAGGCAGAGCACACAGCCATGCTCCCTGGGGATGCTGGGTTTGTGCTTCCGGGCTCCCAGCGGCGCTGGAGCAAACAGCCTGACACACAGCACACCGCTGGCAGCAGCGTTGCTCAGTGTGGTATCTAGCTGAAAAGAGAAGTCCAACGAGCCAGGAAGGCTCATTGCCAACATCTAGGGCAAGCAATAACCGTTACTGTGTCCCAGCCACTCCAACCCTGGTAACATGCTCTTCCAGCTCCAGTTTTTGGCAACAGTAAACAATAAGCCTTCCCTCTGTGGTAAGGTGAAAGACCAGTCCATGAGAACAGGCAGGTGTTTAACGACAGGATCATAGATGAACATTCATGGCCTGGACACCCAAATCAATCACTCCTGTGAGGGCCTTGAGTGTGGTGGACCCCAGCTAGGGGCTGATGACAGCCCTCCCATACGTGCAGCCTCTGACTAAGCAGCATGCCACCAGTGGACAGGAATGGATAAACTAGGAGATACAAGGCCAGATTAGCCTACAGTTTAGTGTTTTGTTTTATATAAATATAGTATCACTCTAAGCTGCAGCCACCCATCCCACCAGCCAGTAACTCTCAGGCCCTAGAAAAATTCTTCCATATGGAATCATATAATGTTTTCGGTTGGGAGGGACCTTAAAGATCATGTAGTTTCACCCTCCCTGCCATGAGCAGGGACACCTTCCACTAGACCAGGTTGCCCTCATATACATCAAAAGAGGCACTGCAGAGGCTGCTGCTTACCCCAAGTGTTTTTGCTTACTGGTGCTCCAACACACACTGGGATTTAAGGCTAAGGTCTCCTCGAAGTAGGTCACCCCATTCCCTCCTCCTGTGAACAACATAGCAGTGTCAGGGCACTGCCGTTTGCGCCCAGCAGAGGCATAGAGCTGCCTGCCTGCCCTCCTGCCCCACACCACAGGTCCCAGTTGGACCTTTCTCTTGCACACCAGCTCCAAGGTGCCATAAGCATCACCTGTGGACAGCAGGGGAAAGAACAGGGAAGGAGTGATGATGCTGGAAGTGGTGATGCTGGAATACAAAGTTGGGGCCAAGAAGAGATGCTCTGGTAGCAGGGCAGCAGTGGGGGCAGTGACTGTTGCGCAAGAGGCCTCTCCCCAGGGCAGACCCGGGAGCCGGCAGAGCAAAGGCAGCATTGGCTGACGGGCACTGCCTGCAGCAGTGGCAGGGTGTTTCCCTGCCACGCAGGCACCAAGGGTGACTCAGGGCTGCGTGGAGCTCTGCAGAGACCTTTGGTCCCCCCAGCCCAGTGGGAGTGCTCACTGCCACCATGTGAAGAAAGAGACAAAGGTGGCTCAGGCACAGGGCAAGGAGTCACAGCTACACCCCTTCCCACCCCAGATGCCCAAGTGCAGGGAAATGATGCAGGACCTGCACTTGTCCCCATCACCACACCCCCAGGCATGATCTCAGCTACCAGCAAGTCACAGCCAGTGACACAAGGGCAGAAATGACACAGTGGCACAAGGGCTGCAATGCCTCGGGTGCCTCCTTCTTCCTCCACCTCTCCTGCCACTCCCAAGGGAACAGCAGTGAGCCAAACCTAAGGCAAGAGGAGGAGAAGGCACTTTCTCCAGCCTCTCCAGGCACTTTTGCCTCTTATTCTACACCAAGAGTCTCAGCTATGTCAACAGGAGGGGATTACTTCAGAGCAAGGGACATCTTCCACCTCCAGTCAGTTGTCAGGGTATTTCTCATCCCATCTTCCATTTTTGGAAAGCAAGGATCAATCTTACCAGCTATGATAGCTAAAAGCCCCAGCGGCTCCTGCCTGCTCCATGCCTACTCAGGCCTGCACCCCACAAGGTTCCTTCTGATGCTGAGATGCAACTTGAGATGATCCCAATTACAGCAGCGAGGCTGTCACAATTTCAGCTGCACAAGTGAGATGAGAAAACTAATGGTGTCACCAAGTATCTGCAAGAACAAATTTACAAACCTAATCACCTCCCAGCATAGCCAGGCTGCCAGTGCCTGAAGGAGGGTGATAGGGGAGAAGAAAGCTTTTGAGACTCTTAAAGAATATTAATTCACACTAATAAGAATCGGATCTGTCCTTGCCTGTAATCAGCAGCAGAACCGAGATCCTGAACTGGAATATTAATGCAGGTGCTCCAGGGGAGATGGAAACCTCTCAAAACCTCTCTCAAATTATGAGAATTAAACATTAGAAGAGCAGTACAGCAAACTGCAATGCAGCTGTGGTGTCAGGAGGAGTCTTCTGAAAGAGGAGACTGAGAAATTCAGTGGAAGCATCGCTGCCTCCTGGCAGTGCCCAGGACCACAGACCTGTACCGACCGCTTCCCAACACACCGATTTTAACTTGCAGGCACGCTCCCAAACTTGAGTGTGATCCCTGTTTCTTCTGTGAAATACGGGATATCTGAATTTTTAATCCAGATTGATCAGGTACATCCTCTGTGCTTAAGGAAAGCCACAACGTGGGAACAGGAGAGAAATCACTTATGGTAACTGCTGTTGTATTTTGTTATTTTGTATGACTGCTGTTACATTTTGAGGGCAGAGAAACACCTCTTACCCTTCTTTCAATCAGGTACTAAGGATTGGAGGTGTTCACCTTGAGATATGGCACTGAAAATGAGCAGCTCTTCCTGACAGTGGAGCTGATGGGGAACGCATGACACCGGAAAGGGAACAGATCCAGTACATTACTTGCTGCTGAAGCCTAGGCTGCTGGCACACCTGACTGTGGCAGAAATGGAGCCTGATGAAGAGCTATCACCCTGAGGAGTATACTGCAGGTATCAGGCAGGTCTTTTAAAAGGCATTTCGTTCTCTCGTGTTAGTTTTCCCTTGCACTATGTAGTTGACCACAGGGATTACAAAGCAGCAGAGCACCTCCACAGCACTGAGCCACCATGGAGATGAACCAGCCCCACAATGAAATAAAACCCACAGCCAGATAGGCACTTGGCTGGAACGTAAGTGTGTTTTACTCCAGGTTTCTTACTAAGTCCCAAATGGCCACTTGCATCATTCCCATACATCCCTGGGAAGCCCTTTCTGCCGAGTCCCTCTCCCATGTTCCCTGAGCCCAAAAGCAAGCAGCTTCCCAAGGCAGGGATGTGCCTTCTGAATTTACTGTATCAGGGCTGAAAGGATTGAAGGAAAAATGAGTTTTCAACTCCCTAAGAACAAAAGAAAGGTCCTGGTGAGCCTTGCAGGAAAACACTGGAGGTCAAAACCAAACCCTTTTTAGGAGCACAAGCAGGTTGGGCAGCTCCATACAAGCTGAGCCCCCAGCCCTGGCACATGCACATTCCCACTCCACTCCCGCCTGTCCATACCAGCCAGCCGGTCAGACTGACATGACTAATACTTGGTGTTTTACTCAGGGTTCTCTATCTAAACCCAGCAGCAGGACCTCCCACCTGCTGCAAAGCCGGGCCTGTCTGCAGGAGGTGCCCACAGGAATGGGCAGGGAGATGCTGGCATGCAAGAAGACAGTGCCCTTCCTCCTTGCCCCAGCAGTGCCTGTGGGCAAAGGGGCCATGGAGTATCCTCCCTGTCCTGAAACATCTTTCTGTTACTCCTGTGTTGAGAGGTGAACCACTAACCCACATGGCATGGCAGGGGGAAAGGAGAGAAGGACACGTGCCAGAGGGTGCTACAGGGACCTTCCCAAGCCCTCTGCCTCCCTCTCGCAGCCCAGACCTCTTGGCTTCACTTCGATTTCAGCAGAAATTTCCCATTTTCATTATGAGAGATATCTTATTCTCTGGCTGTTCTTCATTATTAGAGAAAAGCAAAGTCTAAGAGCCTTTGAGCTTTGTAATTCACTTTGCAAGCGAGGCACAGAGTGACTGCAGCCATGACCCCGGAATGCTCCGCATCTCCTCCGGCTCTGCCCCACTGAAGCAAAGGTCCTACTTCCCACCCCACTCCATTGCACAATGGACCATTGCCTTCACAAAGGGGAATGGGATTAATTTATGACAACCCTAGAGCAATCCTGGGTGCTTGACTATTGATGAAAAGGGGAGAAGTCTAATTTTTTAACCTTTGAAATGAAATTACCCACAGTTAAAACTAGGTATTTACTTTTTTCGGTTATTAAATGATCAGCTGTATCATTTTTTAGCAAAACATCTTTGTAACAAGCATGTCCATACTGCACCTTATTTTTCTCTACACTCAGCAGATACACAGTAACAAAGGCATATGGAATTGCAGAGCATCGATGTCTGAGGCTGCCATTAAAACACTAAAACACGTTAAGGAAGGACTCGATTTTTCCCTGTCACTTAGACAACAGGTCTCCTCAAATTAACTAGCTTGCTGGCAGAGAAAAATGAATAAATGAGAATTTGGCTTTCTTTGTTATTAATATCTCTCTCTTTTTTTTTTTTTTTCTTCTTCTTCTTATACATCAGGTTAATTTCACATTCATGAAAGTGAGGATTAAAAGCCTCAATTACGGGAAGGCAAGGGGGACTGAAGAGGCTTATCAGCAGCTCAGAGGCACTGGACCACAGCTGAGTCTGGAGACCTGATGCTGCAGAAAGGCAAAGCCTGGCTGGGGGACCCCGGGCAGGGTGGGCTGCAGGCAGCTGCCCGCCTCCCCGCTGACGCGGAGCTGCCTGTAGGAGCATCATCGCCCGGCATGATCCGGGGCGGGGAGGATGACCTGGAGCGGTGCCTCCGGGCGGCTTCAGTGAAGTCTGTGCAACATGGGGCGGGAGGCAAAAGGTGGAGTGATGCCGGGCGGCTGGCGAAGACCCTAGGCTCAGACCGCAGCTGCAGCCTGCCCGCAGTCCCCGTGCTCCCGTCCGCTGCGGTTCCCGGGGGAGGAAGCCCGGGGCAGGCAGCCCCCGCACCCGCGGCAATCGATGCCGTTTGCGGGCACCAGGCGGAGCTGGTGCGTCAGGGACGGGCGGCGATGGGCGCCCGCACCCCGGCCCTGCGCCCCCCTCCCTCACCCGCACGCCGGCCCTGCGGCCACCATCCCCGCACCCCCGGCAACCGCCCCAGCGCACCCCCGGGCGGGCAGCTCAGCCGCGACGGCTAGGCTAGGTGAAAACATGAGAGAACCAGAGACATAAATCCTTAAAAAGGGGAAATAAAAAAAGGAAAGAAAAAAAAAAAAAGGAAAAAAGAAAAAAAAAAAAAAAGAAAAAAGAGAAAAGAAACAAGAAAAAAGAAAAAGGAAGAAAAAAGAAAAAAAGGAAGAAAGGAAAAAAGAAAAAGAAATAAAAATACGAAAATTAAAAAAAAGAAAAAAAGAAAAGAAAAAAAGAGAAAAAGGAAAAAAATAAGGAGGAGATCTGCAAACTCTGAGAAGACCAAGAGGTGAAGGGACAGGGCACCTGGCTGGACTCCAGTAACACAGCAGAGCAGCAACAGAGGAAAATTTACACTACTGCTTACAGTTACGTGCAGATCAATGGAGGGACCCGTCAGTCAGTGATCCCATACCCTTTCCATGCAATTTATGGCACCAGAGACCCAGTGCTGTGGCTGTGCTTTGTGGAGGTGCCATGAGCACACCATGGGGGCAGCCCACAGAGGAGCTGGAGCTGCTGCACACCTCTTTGGCTTACAGAGACTATTTCTGTTTTGTGTCCCCATCACAAATGCAGGATTTCTGATACATGGAACATTTTTTCCTCCACCAAGTGGCTGTGAAGCTTTGCCCTGGGCACAGAGCACAGCATCAATGCAGATGAAGAATAGTCTGCCTGAGCTGAAAGAATAGAGACTCCCACCCGAGATGCATCAGTGTAACTCTGGAAAGCTCGGCTGTGCTCTCTGCAGCACCTCAGGATTTACCCAGGCATTCACAAAAGCTGAACTTGGCCCAAGACTCAAGAAAGAAGAGTGCATTCAGCACTTGCTTCCCCGAAAGAATCAAGTTTGCCAACTTCTCCTTAGCTGGAGAGGCCAAGCCTGCGGCATCACTACTGACGCCAGCAGCCGCCTGCCAAGGCCGAGGTTGCGTGGGTGCCTGCCTGCACCCGGCACCCCGCCAGGCACGGGGAGTGGGGGAGCACCCCTGTCTTTGTGCCCATATCCAGGCACTGGGGATCACTCTCACTCCTCCCAGGCAGCTCATCCCTCAGGAATACCGCTGCACTGCTTTAGAGGAGACAAAATACACCATTCGTGTAGCCAGGGGCTAAAACAGCAAAAGGAACAGCAGCTGCCTCTGGAGATTGGGTGGCTGCGACTCCAGAGCAAGCTCTCCAGTTTCACCTCTCCTACTGTCAGCACACATCCTGCTCCTGTAAGAACAAATTTCCATCCTCCATCATCCAGACTATGCAACCAGCCCCGGGAGAAGAGCCTTTCCCTTTGGGCTGGGATTGTTCACCATTATCCCTTGTGAGAACAGCCGCAGCAGCATCTCTGCTCTCTCTTGGGAATGGGGTCACCCAACAGCATAGCTTGCAGGAATCCCAGGGTCATGCTCTTGCTCCTGGATGCAACATCTCCTGATAGACAGACAGGCACAATGCAGGGTGCCCAGCACCCTCAGAAAGGGCACATCTCGAAACTAAAATCCTGGTTAGTGGGTCAGACATGCTGACCACTCTTGGCTGCTGTCTGTCAAGGTGTCCATCAGAGGAGCCAGCGGCTCCGTATCCACAGCACCATCACCCCTGATGGTCACAGCTAGGTCAGAACCATTACTACCAGACTAAATCACTTATATCAAGCACGAAATATACAAATGTTAGAAAAGAAAAACACCCCCACAGCTCATTTTCCTCCATTCAGGGTTGCAATGCCATCATATCCCTAAGCATAACATCAAAGCTCCCTCTTCAGTTTTCCACCAAGAGCTTGTTCCCCATGTGCTTTGCTGGGATGAGCACATGTGATAGGCAGCCCCCAGCTCAGTCTGCTGCCAGCCTTGCCAACGCAGTACCTTGCGCCTCTGCCCCTTCCAAGAAGCTGCTGGGCCTGGCTGCTTACCTGTGAGCTCCTTACATGTTCTTTGGGGCACAGAGCTCCAGCAGACCCCTGCCAACCTGCACTCTCTTATTAGCCTTTTTTAAAAACCCAAAAGAAATGGCACAGTGTGCAAGGAAGAAATGTAAAATAAAGGTGGCAGAGACATGAACAGTCTATGGGTAACGTGAATCTTTGCCTTCCAGTACTGAATCCATTCAGGGAGAAACTGTGCCCTCTGACTTAACAGCTGCCTGTGTACTAGAGCATTTATGCTAGGTGTATCCTGCACTTAAAATATGTGCAGGATACAATTTTATATGCTCACCATTACAAGCAGTATTTTCAGAGCAGTTTTCCTTTGACTTGAAGTCCTTCTCTTCTGTGATCCACTGCAGGCAGATGAACCTCATGTCTCATTTTCTTCTCTTTTTAGTTTAAACTGATAGAGCATTTCCCCCATGCTAGATACTGACCCTCTACCTCTTAAGCATCCTCTTAGGTAAAATGAGATTAGGCTCACACTCAAGTACCTTTAGCATGAGAGAGTAGAGATAAGGCCATGAAATCTCTCTTTAAAGCTGCTTCTCCCAGGAATCCCACTTCTGGCTTTGCTCCTGGGTTCATGACTATCCCATCCATGCCCACTGCAAGGGCTGTAGCCCTGTGTTTATAGATAGCTGCCCGACACTAATCCTCCTCCTCATCCCTCCCAGCCCACCTGCAGCGAACCCAGAGAGCTAACACACCTGCAAGCTCTCCTCTTTGCTGCTTTCCTAGTTAATCAAACATGTTCTCCAGCTCTGAAAAGCACTGGCTGTTTCTAACAAGCTAGGTAAGATTAAATCATCGCCCTCAGATGTAAAATATCACAGTATGATTTATTAAAAAGTCCCAAATTTTTACAGAGCTTACAAAAACATGGTTCTAAATGTCCATTGAAATAAGTGTCCAGTGAAATAAGTGTCCTGTTCAGCGCTCTGCAGGATTCGGTCCCTGAATCGAAGGGTACATGAGCAATGCTTCCAGGGTAACACCAGCAGGGAGGGCACAGAGGCACAGAGCAGGTACTGCCCTATTCCCACCTGCAGCTCTTCAGAACTCAGCTGCAGTTCCAGACTTCCCCAGAACCTTCCCAAAGTCCGAGCTAACACACATCAGTGGCACCACGCTCCAGTCCCACTGGGCTGCACAGCCCACCAGCAGCAGAGGGGTGGGTTTGGATGTTCCTGGGTAGCGAAGCTGCAGCAGTGCAGTGCGGGCTGCATTCAGCTGGCACATGTACAAGTTAATACCCATAAAACTGTGCAGAACTCCTTGCAGATCTCCCTCTGCTGCTGCACATCATCTTCTGTTCCCCTTGGGCCACTAGAAGCCATCACCTGTCAAACTTGAGTTACGAACTAAGAAGAGGCAAAGAGAAGGAGCTCTCCAACAACTTCACACTTTCATGTAAAGCAGAATTCAGATATTGAAGGAGAAAATACTTCTTTGTTGTGCTGTTTGGAAGGTAAACAGGTTTGGCTTTTCTTTTAACAATTTCATACCTCTATCGCTCCTTTCTCATCTCTTTCGCTTTGAGATTTATTTAATCCCACTTGAGAAAAGAAAGCGCCAATCAAGATGGGAGTTATTTCAGCATCTGTTGCTGAAACATTACTTCACTTCTTTTGTCCTTTTTATTCTCCAGCATTCAGCCAAGACTCTTAACTTCTCCTGTCTTCTGTTAATTAAAACACAAGTAGGATTGCCTGCTGATAACTCACACTGGCCTAACAGAGCCCAGCTGGATTGCTGTCATGAATAGGCAGCTGCAGGTCTTCCTGGAGCTCAAACTGTTCTCTGCAAGGGTTTGCTTTTTGTGTGTACTGTGCTAATTGGGGGAAAAGCTCTCTCTAGATTTTATTTTCCTTAAAAATATTTTAAAAGAACATTCTTATGGTTCACATCTTGCATAAAATTTACAACATTCTTTTAAATACCAAGAACAGAGGCACAAGAAGGAACACAGAGGAAAACTGGTGTAATGTAACCACTGTGACAACACAACTACCTTGGTTCCAATATGCCACAGAGAGGGATGAGCTTCCCATGGCTGAAGGCATCCAGCTCCTTGGGCAGCTTAGGCAAATTGCACTGTCTAACCCCATCAGAAGATCTCACTGGCTATTTTTTAGCATCTTAGAATAAGAGTCATATGGCTTATTTCTATTCATTGCACAATAATCCTCCAACCTATTCTGCATTAAAAAAAAAAAAAAAAATAAACCTTTCTGTAAACAGTGTTATCGTTCCTGCTTTGCCTGCAGCCTTCTTAGCATCACTCCATGGAAAGTAAGTGTCTGCCTTGGTGAACCGACTACTGAAATGTAATCACAGCTACATAGGTAAGCTGAGCATCAATGGCCACAGGATGAGCAGGCACAATACACACAGAAGTGTTTCGCTGTCATTTGGAAATGATGAGTCTATCTGGCACGTTTGTTTTCAGTCATATGAAGAACTCCTCCTCCTCGTCCTCCGCTCTGTTTGCGGGGCTGACTCGTGGTGCCTGCGGGTAGCAGCTCGATGCTCTTTGCCCTGTGTCTTCACCCCTTCTGGCTGCAGCCTGCAGCCGCTGGGTGCAGCCCCGGGCGGGCAGGGCGCTGCCGGCCGCGGCTCGCGGCAGGAGGAGGCTGCTCCGCAGGTCCCTGTGGAAGCGGCTCAGCGCGCAGCGGCCGCTCGCAGCGGTGCCCACAGCGAGCCCGGTGTCCACGTCGGTCTCCGCTGCCTGCCGGCGGGCACGGCTCTCCTGGAGGGAGGCCTGCAGCTTGCTGCTCCCCTGCCTGCGCAGGGATGTGGCTTCCCACCACGGCCAGGCTGCTGCACCACCGAGAGACGAGCCGAAGTGCCTGTGGAGGTCACCGCTGGCTGGATCAGGAGTAAGGGCTTTGCCCTGGTCAGGTTTTGTTTTGCCCTTTGTGGCTCTGACCTCCTGACTTCTCCGCCCAGGGTTACCCCGCTTGACAGGGAGAGGGGCTGTGGCAGAGTCCTGCAGGGTTTTGTCATTGCCTGCATTATTATGCCGATGGGAAAGCACAACATTTGTTTCACGGGGCTTAGAGCTCTCCTGAACCTGTTGAAGAAAATTTGGAGAAAACCCCATTAACATCTCATTGCAGCTTGACCAAGTGCTGAAATCACCTGCAGAGTGAGTTAGAGCCCCACTAGAGAACAGCATAGGAGTCCTATAAGCCTGAGTGATGGCAAATGAAATTTAATGCAGACAATGTGATGCACATGGAGGAAAAACAACCCCAGCTTCACATACAAAATGGCAAGTTGTGAGTTGAGCGTAACCCAGGGCCTCATTTCTGTGGCAGATAGCACCATGTTAGCATCAGTACAGTGCCTGACAGCAGTCTGGAAAGCAAATGAAATCTTAAGAATTATTCCAAACAAAATAGAGAACATTGTTATGCTCGGTGCAGCTCTGGTTCCAAAGCTGGACCACGGTACCTGTCCCTCACCTGCTGAAGACAACAGAGTGTCATGGATCTGGAAATGCTCAGAAATGGACAACAAGGATAATTGCAAGTACAGTAAAGGAACAATTGTGTATGATGGGAACTTTAAGCCTGGGGAAAAATAAAACAGTAATTAGTGAGCAACTTCAGCAAAAAAAGGAGAGGATGTGGTTTGTTTACTTCTTTATCAAACTAGGTGGCCTCGGTTACCTCTTCCCCAACAAAACCAAGACTTCCTGCAGGCTCAGGGGGAATGACAACTCCCTGTGGGTGGCAGTTCCCAAGCAGACCCTTGGATTGGGTTTGCAATAAGGCAGAAAGCATGTGTGTGTATAAATAATTTTCAGGTACTTAGAATTAAAATTTACAGCATGAACTGAAGAGCTGCAGAATAAAGTGCCATGTGCTAGGCTATCAGCATGCTGCATGGAGCATGGACACGAGTTACACATCCTCCAGTTCAAGTGAGCTCCAGATTCCTTCACCACAAGCACAGCGCAGCACAGCTACAGCCCCAAAAAGGCTTCCAAATTTCCTGCCAATGAATTCATGTATGGCTGTAGCTTGAAGACTTTATATCTACAGCAGGAAGAACCACAGAGTAATTTAAGAAGGGACCTCTGGAGTGCCTGAAGCCCAGTCCTCTGCTCCAGCAGGACCAACTTCAAAGTGACATGAAGATGCTCAGGGCCTTGTACAATCCAAGCAGGTGGCAAAACAGTTTATAAAGTGATATTGAATGAGCAGTACACAAAGGCTGCCCTGAGGATTAGTGTTCAGAGTAGCACAGAAATAGGCCATGCAGATTAAATACCCAAATTACAAGAAAAAACAATCAGAGGTGGGAAGGGTTGTTTGAATGGAAGGAGAACACACTGACCTAAACTGCCCTCCTGCTCACATGCATAATTCCCACTGTGTATCATCGCAGCACAGTCCTTTTTGTCAGTTTTTACTTATTTGTAGTCATACAACCTCAGGACCACACACTTGAACAGACAAAGCAGAGATTTCCTATGATATTTCTTCGCCACTTTCGCCCAATGGTGGGTGACTCACTCAAAAGCTCACAAACTCTATTGCATGTGATGCTGTATCAACACTATACTTACAATACATCTGGTTTTGGATGCCAAAAATCTGCTTTTGAAACCATTTATAATGTAATGACTTACAGGAGAAGAATAGGCTGCTATGTTCATTTGATTCAGGCAGGGAAGGGAAGATGTTAAACTAGCCTGCTCAAAAAAGCATTAATACATTCAATGTAAGACAAGCAGCAATGATGATAATTCGACAATATAAAAAAATTCCAACAACCTGTGCAAAAAGCTCCTCTCAGAGCACCACAGACACATACCTGAAGCAGAATTGTATTTCCTTCATAGTCTTGCGTTTGCCACCTGGTGCTACTGATGGGAATACATGGGTTAGGCAGGAGAGGCACCAACTGCCCTATTTCTTGCACCTTGAACTGCAAGGCTGATGACTCCTTTGGCTCAGCAGCCACCCCGATGGGCAGCTGCTTCAAGCAGAGCTGCACGGCAATGATGTGGGTTGCATACAACACAAAGACACAGAAGTTACTTTTCTGCATGGTTGCTTCTTTCTGTAGGATCATCTCATAGAGTCTCACTGCATCCTCATAGTTGTCAAAACTGCAGTAGAGGGTGACACGCAGGATTTCAGGGCCACAGTGCACCCGCCTGATGCCCCACACAGGCATCTGGTCATCCAGGCTGTAGAAGTCCTGGTGAGCAAGGGAATAAGGGTAGTTTTGCCCATTAGCAATCTGGGCACAGCGGTAGCGCCAGGGCGGGCGCTGGAATTGCTCATGGACCTGGAAAATCCGTTCTTCTCCCAAGTTCTCATGTAGAAAAAGGAGAACGGATATTCCAGGAAAGCCGCGGCTTCTCTTCTGATATCTCTCGTAGTATTTCAGTGGAGTAACCCGCTCAGACACCAGGAAAAGGCGAACGTCCAGGCAGATCCACTCTAAAAGCCGATCCAGAGTTTGCTGCAGAAGCAGTGAATGTCCCGAATTGGCGAGGAGATGCACTGTCAGAGAGTCTGCTCTGTCATCCATTGCAAAGGTTCCTGACAAAGAGAGTGCCTTCCCTCTCCTCTGCTACTGGAGCCTCAGTAATATGAGGGTTATACTGTAAGACTTCAACAGAATGAATTCAATCTTCTACCGGCTTCACAACAATCCAATGAAATATGCAGGTATGCAGTTAAAGTACGTGAGGAGGCAGGCAAAGAGTGACAATGCATTATGTGACTGGTCCCAGGCCACTCACATCACAGCAGAGCTTGGCTGAAGGCTCCTTTTCCAACTCCAAAACTTGAGCTCTGGTCACTGTGTACATGCGACAGACGTGTCCAGAAATACCCTTGTGTCCTACTGCTCCTGCCCTTCGCAGCACAGGGCACCAGGGATGAAGAGCTCTGAAACACAAAAGTAGTAACTCTCCAAGATGAGATGATGCTGTAAGCACACTTGCCTGTCAGCAGTGGAAACGGACGCTCCAGATCCAGGCGAGTCCCACCAGTGCACATCTCAGTGCAATCTCCACCTTTTCAAAGGCGATGTGGCACTGAGTTTGAAGAGCTCAGCATATTTTCTGGTAGTAGGTGGGCTGGCCGCAGCTCACTGTGAAAAGCTTGTGATCTTTGTGAGGCACACCCTTCTGGGGCATGCAGATAAGCTATTCTTTAAAAATGAGGAAGGAAAACAGGCTAACAAAAGAAAAAATCCATCGTGTGAACACAACAGATAACAATAAGGGCAGATATGAATCAGCTTTAGGAAAGAGGAGCTTTGGGAAAAAGCCTCCGCTCCTACTTATGCATTTCGCAACACAGGTAGCTTGCTGACTAGCTGGAAACCAGGTCCTGGGTTATAATATATAGCCCATAAAAGCTGGGTACCAGGCTTCCTCCTTTCAGTGCCCGGGTTTTGCCTCTTTTTCCTCCTCCTCCTCCAAGACACTCATGTAATCAGCACCCTTAACCAAACTCCAAGTTTTTTTCCTTGTTCCTTGGGTTTATAGATTGGTACTTAATTTAGCTTATTGTATAGACTACAATATAGGAATGCTGAAAGTACACCTCTTCCCAGGCCTCTTCTAGTGCCTAGACAATAAATCACACTGTCCCTTCATCTCCTTTTTTTGCCAATCCAAGAGCAATACATACAAGTCAAGCCAATCTCCACTTTCTATACTGAACTACCGCCACTGCAGCCAGTATTTAAATCAAAACTAGGGCCTCTGATGGTGTATCCAGCTCCACCTAATGAAAAGCAACACGTCTCTCTCTGCTGACATACTAATCTCCCTGTCAAACAGCCAAGCACACAAAGCAGTGGTTCACCATGCAGAAAGCCCAGCTTTAGTAAAAGTCTGTTACTCTAAACTCTGAACTATATTTTTTGTTAAATACAATGCTAGCTTTATATTCAACACTCCAAGCAAAATCTCCAAGATCTAAAGGTACAAGTAGCAGTGTCCTGGTTTCCTTTACGTAGAAGATCACTCTCTCTGTTAGAAGTGCACATTCATGCTTTAAAACCAGACTGATGAACACCAATGCACAATAAAAATTAAAGGCTGGCTAGAAAATGAGTAAAAAAACCTAATTTGCACTGATAGAGGCAAACCCACCCGCCAACACTGCTGAGCAAGTGACAACTATTGGGAAGGAGACAAAAAATCTAGCCTTTGGACAATTGCAGGAAGAGAGCAAAGAGAAGAGTGCAAGTACTCAAAACATTAACACGCTCTAGATGAGCTCTGAACAACACAATTTTACTGAAATATGGAAAAGGAAATGATTCATCAACTCTTTGCTACAGGGCGGGGGCAAGCAGTCATCTGCCTTTCCTGCATGTGAGGAAAAGGAAAATTTTGCTTGTACAAGAAAACACTGAAACTATGAAAGTTCATCAGGGCTCCGTTTGTAGCTGGAAGCACGAGCTGCATTTCAGGGTCCCTGTCGGGGTAGGAAGTGATGGTGCTGTGCTGTCCATCACTACAGGCTTGCGCAGCTCTCTGCCTCCATCCTCACTTGAATTGCATCAGCCCGGCTGTTTAAAGTGCCATGGGGCAGCAGCGTTGTAGCAAAGAAGATAAAGTACTGGTGGTGTGAACTCCTGCAAAGCAGCTGCAGGGAGTAAGGGCTGGTGAGCCAGGAGGAGTGGGGTTAGGAAACACTGCAGACACCAGCTCTCCCTCCAGCACCCTGGGGGGTTTCCAGATGGGCAGGAGCCTCTCACAGGGACTGCTGAAGGTGATCAGCAACTCCCCTGTGCAGTGCTGGGATGTGACATAGCTGCCATCCATTTCAAGCATCACCAGGTTTACAACAGCCAAGAAACTGAGCCTACGTGCGAACAGGGACAAATCCTGAACCCTGCCACCACACACTGTTTCCTCTGTGAGCAGCACACTTGCTGGGGTGGGATGGGGAAGCAGTCTCACCTGTGAGCTCTGATGGAGCTGCTTGGAGAACAGTTTTAGGCCTGGTTCTCAGACCCACAAGCTCTCCAGCAGCTCCAGGTCAAGGGTACCCACCGCCACTCCTACCATGAGCAGCATGAGATGAACCTTTGCCTGGGGTTGCCTTTGCTTGAACCTATCCTTCAGAGGGCAGCCCCACCACCCTGGCTAAGCACAGTCCACAGTAATGAATCCTCACCTTACTCTCTGCTTCCCCTTTCCCTAGGTTTCCAGCCTGGCTGCCAAATGGGAAAAGCACATTATTCATGGTGACCTACTGAACACACCAAGAAAGATTTATCTAAGAGACTACAAAAATAGCCATTCAACCTTATGTGAAGTCACTCTGCTGAGGGAAGGCAGGGGGGAAGAATAGTCCCAATAAGGTGCTGAAAGTATATCAGAGCCCTATTCCCACATGGTGGTGACTGGCAACGCAGCAGAACATACAGCAGACTGCCAGTGTAGTCCAGCTTTGCATAAAAGCAGGTCAAATATTAATACCGGAATCTACCACCAATATATACACCAGTAAGGCCTGAATAAAATAAAGTCTGAATGTAAGTAACTACCACGCTTTATTGTGTGGAGCCTCAGAGAATACTGTCTGCTATATTTTTCAACTCTTATGGTGGAAAAGCACAGCAACATAATTAAAAATTCCTTTTCATAATGAATTCTTAAGATGTGCCTAGTCCTCTGCGGTGCTCAGAGCCCTTCGCTCTAGCTGACACCAAGAAGACTGATGATGCATCACAAGATTTAATAAGTTCATAGTAACATCTGTAAGGAAGCTACTTTATAAGGATTTAGGCTTTGTATACTAGCACATAATTAACTTCAGAGAGACTGGGTGTGAATTACCTAAGCACCGCGGGAGCAGGCCTCATTAAATACATGCAATGTCTTGGGCTTACTAACTTTTAAAAGACATTTTTTGGTTTATGCCTATCTCAAGCTCTGCCTGTAGCAAGGACAAAAATACTAAATTAACCTGTTGGGTGACAAGTACCTGCAGCGTAGACCATACTGAGATAAAAAATCAGGAGTGAGGTCTTACTTGAACGCAGTAAGCTTTTCAAAGAGTTTGTCTCTTGCTCCAAACCTTGTGACTCCACCATCACTTCAGAGGAAGGTAAAGCTGCAATGACCGAAAGAGCAAAACCCCATCCAACCTACTGCGTTTATTTAAGTAGACTGCTCTCCCAAATGGTTCTTGTTCTTTCTTTCTAACCACCTAACAAAGAGTAGGAATCCAACAAGGGTCTGTCAGCAGACACATAGAGAGCTCCACTGCACACTGTGAATCAGGATCCAAGCATATATGGGCACAGAAAAGAAAAGGAAGGAAAACCAAATGCTGTTATAAAGAGGCCGGGGAAGCTTGCTGCAAGCTGCAGCCTGCCTCACCTCACATTGCTACCCAGAGGGCTGACCCTCAGCTGCTGCTGGGAGTCGCAGCTCTGACCTGGCAGCAGCAGCATCAACATCAGTGCAGCAGGCTACAACTCCTCCCATTGACAGGACCCAGCAACCTGAGACTCCTGCCCGGAGAAACACTATGCTGGGAGATGCATGGACAAGATAGAGTTTCAAGGCTCACAGGAGATAAAATGTAAAATAAATGAGAGAGGTTCCTCCTGAATCTCAGCCACAGTGGCAGCGCTACAGCACACACTGTCAGAGGGACAACTAGGATAAAACCACATTTTCCCTGTACACTTAGTGAATGCATTTTCAAAAGTGAAGCAAATAAGTTATCCTCAACTACATGGACTTTGGGGCAAATGCAAGGCTGGGAGAGCAGCACTGAGACAGAGATGAGGGAAATTGCTGGCAATAGACCAAACCGTGACCCTGTCGAAGCCCATGTTCGAACTCCCATCGTCTTTGAGGCAATCAAGCTTTTACCATTGGTACCTGAATGATCTCCCAGGAAAAGGAAAGTTGAGACTGAGGACTGAACTTCCAGATACATATGAACATCAACAGGATCTTGAAAACCTCACATTAAGCCAGAGTTATTGCAGTGATGTGAATGAGAATGACATCACATCTGCAAACCCCAAGCAAGTTCCCATCTGCTTGAGCAAAAGGAAAGGCGATGGAGAGAGAGAGGATGCTGCTGCAGTCTGTAACGGTGTCAGGTGAGAGCCAATCCACTGATAGCACCAACTGTGCAGCAACACCGCCATCCTTCCAGCCCCTGAGACCCAATGGCAAAACAAGAGTCAGGAAGACGAACAAAGAACCTCTGTGTACTTAAGTCAGCTTTTCCACTCCTGATGCCCTAAGATACCCGAGACACGCGTGGTTATACAGATGCCTCTGACAGATGCTGGTGTCCCTCCGGTTACATGGCTGATGGCCATTACAGCCACATGCAAGGGAAATCTCACAGAAAGCACAAAAAGCAGGAAGCAGGCTCTAGTCATTCAGATGGTTCAAATTCAAGCAGTTTGAACTTGGGTAAAAGTAGAAAACCTGCCAATTAAGTGCACATAGCCAAAGACGCACAAGTTTCTTAGCAGAAACTCCTACGCAGTTTAGGCCTTGATGCTCGCACATTCCCGTAGTGACTGCTCCCAGTGGCATGCTTTGGCTCACAGCAATAGGCACATGCTGCATGCCCCAAAATGCTGTGAAATACACCTTGTCCTTTAGTAACAAATATGTCACAAAAAGGCACTGCATGTCTTTGCCTGGCTACAGACACCCCACCACAGCCACAGAGTTTGTGAGATTCTGATTTCTACAACCTGGTCGATGCAGCTTTTGCATTCAGCTCCAACCAAATCTGGGCTATGTGTCTTCAGCAAGTTATGGGGCACTTGGAGACAGATAGATTCTTCCTCAGTTTTCAGTTGGGTTAAAATATATCAACCCCCCCAAGCACTCCGTACACACAAACCAAGATGCACTAAACATAATGAGACAACAGGAGGTTACAGCAGAAATCAGTATTAGAAAACAAAGTCAAATCTGTTGACTTGACTACGCAGAACCAAAATCCAGCCCTGACCCGAGATGGTATCTTTGGGAGCCCTCTGCCCACATCCCCAGCATCAACGCCACTCTCCTTACCCAGGTCTGTGTGGGATGAGGGGGCAGACAGCTTGCCTACATGTGAATTGAAGAGCCTTGCTTCAGCAACTCATTTCTGAAAGATTTAACCTACCAATATTTCTATAGGTTACACTTCAATTAAAAATCTCCCAGAAAAAGAAGACAGGTACATCTAAATAAACCAAGACTTGCAGGGCCCAGTGAAGTGTTTATTTAATCAGCTTACATTTAGCATTGCTGAAGACAACTCAAGGCAACATTCTTGGAAGGTCAGCAGCAGACGCTGAGAGAAACTGCACCCTACCGAGCGTTAATAAGAGCAAGTCCCCAGGAGCTGGTGAGCTCGCCAACGAGTCCGAGCTCCAGCTAAACAAACAAGTCAGGCCTACATGGAGTGAAGGCTTCTAATTAATCCCTTTCTTGAGGACAACCCTCCCAAGATACAGAATAATACACCCCAAATTCTCATTAAAAAAACCCCAAATGTTGGCCTGCATCCTACATTATGTTGGAGTTACAGATTTGCATAATTAAGTTGATAACAAATGGTGTGGCAGACAAGCTGCAGGAGATTGTTAGCCTCATCTTTAACAGAATTTCAAAGGACATAATATCCAAACATCAGATATTAGCAGAAGTGGCTCACAAGGTCTAAGAAACTACTCAGGTGTTACTGGTATTTGGGGCATGTTCTAGAAAACTTTGCAAAGAAAAAGCTGCACATGAACTCAAAGATCATAGTAAGGCACTATCAGGCTGCAATGTGGTTTCACTTTGAGGAATTCAGGACTTTCCACCGCAATTTTTTTCCTCCCAAGAACAGGACTGCTAGAAGCTATTCAAAAACCTGTTGGATTCCCCTTCCCTCCCAGCTTCTCCTCAGGCAAACAGCAGCATGTGGCTCACAGATCATCTCTCCATGCAATTTCTTGTCTTGTCCACAGCTAATCCAGGTCAGCAGTTCCAGGACTCGAGGTGATGAGACAGGCCCATCTCTCCTAAACAACAATACACCTTCTTGCTTCAGGATAAACAGCTGCTGAGATCAGGCAGACTGTGTCGGGCTGCCTGGAGACCCAGGCAGATATTGCTGTGTTAGTTACAGTCACACCACATTTGCAAGATTTTCTTTGCAGGCAAAAAACCCTGTGAAAACAAAGGTCAGATTGTGTTTGGTAGAAGACTGAAGAACCAGGAGTACCTGCCTGAACCTCAAAGCCTTAGCATGAAATGAGGCAGAACCACAGTTTGTGAGAGTACTTCCCTAAAACAATTGATCTGTCCTCGAGAAACCTGGCTTAATTCCAAATGTAAAAATAAAGAAATTCTCGTTAGATGCAAATAAAGTGACAAGCTCCTTATAGCCAGAACCAATGCTGTGGCTTTCCACATACTGGATAAATACAATGTGATCACAAAAAAGGCTTCAGGTATTAACATAATGAGAATAATACACACACAATAAAATGCACAAGGTTTAACAACCACCTGCACAGAACAACCAACCTGTCTCAGAACAAGCTTTGCTCCACACACCTCCCTTGCTCTCCCCAGGGATGCACCTTCCTCCCTGCATGACAGCGGATGTGCTGTGGTGAGAGCAGAAGAACCCCCCGCTGCAAGCACATGTCACTCTGCTGCCTAAACATTGCTTTCTTGTGTGTGCACTGCACCACCTTCGCTTTAGCTTCAGCTTCTGACAGATCAAACATCAATGCTTTGCAACCGTTTGAAGGATAAGGCATACAAATCAAGTGAATGGCAGCAGTATGGTGTTCAAAGAGGAAGAATAGAATAGCAGTCATTAAGATTGGAAGGTTCCTCTGCGGCTGTTGTACCTGGAATAAAATCTCAGTTTTGAACTGCACGAGGAAGAATAATTAATAAAACATCACTGCCGTAAGTTCAAATGTTATTTCTTTTCCTATCCATAAACTTCATGTTTATCTCAGTGAAACTAAACGCATTAGCTCCCATGGACTCACACCCCAGAGCTCCAGTTTTGGAGGAGAAATGAAGGAAAGAGCAAGACCCTGGCAGAAGTGGAGCTGTTTTACAAACATGACACATATTAATGCCAACACAGCAGCACCTTCCTGCACGGAGAGCTCCACTCACATCGGGACAGTCACACCGCACCTGGGGAGACCGCCATACCCAAAAATGTAAACCAGGTTGCAGTGATGTGGCTGTTGTTGCGCACTGCCTGTTTAGCACTGCTGTTTGTTAAAGGTGTGCCATGATTTGCATTTAAAACAGCATCTTTACATTTCTGCCATGCCAGATACAGAGTTAAAACACGGATAAAGCCAGCTGAATGATTCAGAATATTCAATCCAGTTCAGCCACACTCAGGGAACACTTCCCCACACACTGAAGAACAGAAGGTTAGGTGAACTATTCTCCTGTTCTTTTATCCAGCTTTCAGTTGGATACATTCGAAGTTCCATATTTTACAAACATGACACATTCCACAAGACAGAGGAGCCATTAAACTCATGCTTCAGATTGAGCACACTGGTTATTTCATTTACTGTCCAAGTTATCAAAATGACTAACTGAAATTGGACTTTGGTATAGACACAAGAAGACAATGCCTCTTACCAGCTCTACACACTGCTGTGAGCCTAGCTCTAGATCATCGAATACTCATTCTAAGCCACAGAGGCTCCGAGTAACTGGGAGCCAAGGATGAGAACCCACCTTGCCTCTAACCACTGTGATTAACAAAGCAGATTTAAAGAGCCATAAAGGACATACAACTAGAGGCCACACATAGTTCCAGTTTTTGCTGCTTTTGACAAAATGGGTACCCCATCTCTGTGCAAGCTTATCCCCTAAACCATGCATCATGACAGGCTCTATTACCATACATATATATGCCACTTGTACAAGTTAATTACAATACATGTGAGCAAAAATATTTAAGTCATCCAGAACATTTAGCACAATGCTTCTGTTTTTAAAGGCCCAGAAAAGTAAATATTTTGACAGCTGCCAATTCTCAATGAGCAAATGCAACAAAACCAGACAGTATTACATTGAGAGCTTTAGGGTCAACTGGGCAAAGTTTGTCTTTAGGAAAGCGGGTGAGAAGAGACATTTAATTCAGGAGTAGCTTAACATCCAAGACTCAGACTGCTTTGCAGACATGCTTAACATCAATTTGTTCTGCAGCAAACAGGGAAATTGTATGGATTAATTCTAGGAGACAAAAAGAGCAAGTCAAAGCTGTAAAGGCAGCGAACATAGAAAACAGCAAGAAGTGAATGAGGGAAATATAGGATAATCTTATTTGTTATGATAGCAAATGAAGTCTACTTTCAACCCTTTAAAATAAAACTTGTAGACAAGGAAACTACATGCCTTTGTACTTTCAAATAGCTATAAAATTCTAAACCTAAATTCAATTAAAAAAAATCAGAAGTTTTAAACTTCATCTTAATTGTCTTCTTACTGCATTTAGCTGCATGTTAATGCAAAGAAACCAAATGTACTAACAATTACACTCAATTTGTGTGACTACAATCCTACTAATGACATTTTAAACAAAATTACAAAGCAGTTTTAAGCGTAAATTAAGAAAGGAAGCAAAAATGAAATTAGATATGGCATAGCAGAATTCTGCTATGGACTGTAAGAGAAGTCTCACAAATATACACAAAGAACGTAAAGGCACACACATCAAACTCACCTTAAGCAAAGTCCTAGTGACGTCTTGTTCTCTCTGACCAGTTTTCATGTTCTCTTCAGATCTTGTTGTTCCATGGTAAAGGGCACATTTCCAAAAGGTGACTTCAACAAAAATCTTTCTGAATTATTAGTGTCTTCAAAGCTCTATTGGAAAACTAGACTCTTAGTATTTGTTACTGAAGATAGCCATCATCACCTGTTATTCTTTTAGCAAACACTCTAGCCCACATAGCTTGCAAAAATAAACACCCTGAAAGACATAATTATGCATTCATTCATGTAACATTCAGGCTAAGCGCTTTCAAAAGCCACCAGAGGTAGAAGCTTCTGCTGATGCACAGCAGAAGTGCAATCACAACATTAAGGACGAAGTTCTCCAGTCATGGATAGCAACATTAGTATCTCTACAAGCTTCACAGGGCAAAAAATATATGAACTCTTTTCTCCCTGAAAAGCACATGGGAAAGCATTAACATGCAATTATCACAACATTCATGCTATTGAAGAATAAGATACGCATGAAAGAAAACCTTCAGATTGATATATGGAAGATCAAGTTACACTTTTGAGGAAGATGTCTCTGATGACTTAACACACAATCCAAACCCCAGAACTCATCCAACCTGTATTTAGTGTTGTACTATGGCTAAACAATGATTACATTTCTACTGAAGTTTTGCATATACTGTACAGAGACACACGTGCATTTTAATAACGGTCACCAAAGACATTTTTATAATGGCCTAGCTGTTTTCTTTTGGAGCTAAATTCCTGATGAACAATGGCCGGAAAAGTCCCTCAGCCACCTCCCCTCTGATGACTTAAGCTAATACATGTGTGTGTTGGCGGGTGTGCAGTACTTAAGTAAAAGCTTCTTACAAATCTTCAGAATAGTCAAGCTAAAAATATCATCCCAATTCCAGTCTCTCTCTGTAGAAGAAACATCCTACCACTGAACAATAGCCAGGGGTTGTATTTAACAGGCTGGAGAGGTATGAAATCGGGGACATATTATGAACAACACTCTCCAATCCAATTGCTACATCACACCACCACCACATATTTTATACAGCTAATCAATAAATGCTCTGGCAGTATCTTTATGCTCTACAACTAAGTTTTTGTTTCAATTGCAGCTTGACATATTAGGAAGAACATCCCAACTATATTTTTTAATATCTATGGATGAAAGTAATGTGAACCAATTAAAAAAAAAAAAAAAGAAAAAAAAAATTGTTTTGAATTACAACAGAAAACCAGCTATGGCTGAGAAACCATGCAATATATAATATGTGCACCGGAGTGTCAGAAATATTGTTTAATAAAAACTCTGCTGTACAATGCACACTTCAAACAATTTCTAACTATGAGAATTATGATGCCACTAAACTGCAATTTGTAATCTATTTTTGCAGCATACTGATGATAAGAAAAAAGTTCCAGGGTAAGAACTAAAAAATTCATTACAGTAACAATTTTTTATTGCATGTTTAAAATGCACTTTTAAAAACAAATAGTGCTTGCTGGCTTCTCTTTAATCTCCTGAAATATGCACTTAAGATGGGAAGCCCTGGGGCTACGGATCCATCTATGATGTTTATGAACAAAATATAATCCCAGTACGTTTCCCCAGGAGACAGTACTTAGTTCCAAAAGATTCTCGACCCTGTACTCTAACACACTTGAGTTAGTTGTTTGTGTACACTAAATCCATTTATTTTAAATTTATTTTGTCTACATTTAGTGAAATAAAAACATAGCCCTGTACAATCCACCATCAGCAGTGAGTACAACAGCAAAAATTATTATACAGTTTATACACACTAAAATCTTTTCCTTCTTCCTATAAAGAAACCAGAACAAACCTAATCAATATAGAGTTTAATTTAGAAGAACTCAAATTACAGAAGGGAAAGCCAAAATTATTATGGTCATTTCTGAGCCCCCAGAAGCTCCTGATTCATGTTGTTGGAACAGTGAGTGCAGCTGGAAGAGTGAAACATGCTCAAGTTGTCTTCTTGGGTCTTCAAAAAATTACCAAATATTTAAATTAAACATGGCTAGTTAAAGAAACATTTGAAGCAGAGCAATATAACTGGGAATTTTGCCTTACCAGTTGTGGTTTCTTTTAAACCCAACTTATACAATGCGCGAAGTGCTAAGCAACACTACAGAAACACATTTACATCAACACTGAAGACCTGGGGAAATGAAATTCCAACAATTTTATTTTTTTAAATGAGCTGTATTTTCTAAATTTGTTTTTATTTTTCTGTTTTCATACAGTATTGAAAACAAACGCGGCACATTCACATTTTCCCGAAGAATTTTAAGGATGATCTCTACAGGGATAACGTTGAAAAGCCTGAAGCTCAATCAATTGATGTTGAAAACTCTCAAAAGGAGTAAAAGGCTTGATCTGAATGGTCTAGAACATGTACTGTAATTTAATAGAAGAGATGGTCGTCTTAATATTAATGATTTAAAAGAACTTCCCAGTTCATGCGAAGAGTATAGTCCAAGAATAAATCAAATTTTCTGAACGCATTTTATGCTACGTAAGTGTATACTTTGCGATCCTCAGGTGTTCGTGCCAAATATTCTCTCTCAATAAGTCCTTCAATACGTTTTTTAATAACAACTGGACTTGGTAAGAATCGGGCCTTCAGCTGCTGAGTTACCTAAAAAAATAAGATCAAAACCAACAATGTAAGATCACAGGACAAGTAAGATCATTAAGTATCCTAACTGACCAACATCATCAGAAAAATATATTTAGACAGGGCTGGCTACAACTGTGAAGTGTAAGAAGCAGTCTGCAAACTTCTGACAGTTTTTCCTCCCCCCATTCACCTGCTTGCTCATTTTTGGGTATGATCCAAAGAACTGACCCTCTACTGAGGCATGGTCACAACTTGAGAATCCTCTGAATTTCACAACCCTAAGGGAGTTCAAGAATGGAAAACATGCACTATTCCCAAAGATGCCAGAACTCAGGAGTTAAGAGTGGCAAGCTTTCTTTGCTAAGAGCTCAAATCTATCAAACCTGGACCCAACAGTCAGTAACAACATCGAAGCAGAAAATAATTCACATTAAGCACAGAGGGTTTTGTTGCCAACTTATTTCAAGGAATTTGACACCACCACAATAGGACTAAAAGGAGGAAGTAAAATTAGATATACCCATAAGTACATCCTAAACTGAAGGGTAAGGATTTAGATCTCTTCAGACACACAGGCAGGAAGGGAGGGGTTGGGGGGGTGCGGAAAGGATGGATTAAATACAACATCTCTCAAAAGCCCTTCAGAATCATGTCAATGAGAACTGTATAACTTTCATGAATTCACAGGGAAAACAAAAAGAATTCCCAAGCCCATATCAAAACTGTGTACAAGTATACCTCTGCTACTAGCACATTGTGTTGCATCTTCTTTCTAGATTTCATTATCCGAACTATAGCAGCTTCTATCTCATGTTTTCTGTCATCATCTACTTTCTGCCTTGTTTCTTTCCTTTCTGGATCAGATTCTCCTTGTTTGGCAGCAACTTAAAGAAAAGAAAGAGAATGTAAAGCATATTAGCAAAATTAAAATTTATTTCCTTGTGTAAGTGTTAGCTTTCACTATTTATTTCATCAAGTTATATTTTCCTGAGTTTTGACATTCTTAAACTTGATCTTCTTGATGAAAGGCAGCCTTAAGAACACATAACACTTTTTGGCATATTTTGATAGCAACTGACAAGGTAACAATCTGTTGTTTAATTATTGCTATGTTAAAATTTGAAGAGCATTCAAATTTGCTTACAGGCACCACCAACCCCCATGCTCCCATTAAATTGTTTTGCTTTAATATAGCAAATAATCCAGTAATTAAAATAGAAATGGACTGAAAGTTTACTTCACAAACTAGTTAAATACTTCAAAAGTTTGTCACTCACAGGAAAAGTCCAACTTTATCTTCTCCAACTCATTTATATTCTTTGTATTCTGTTCTGCTCTTCTACTTGCGCTTTATTTGTGCCCTTGTGCCTAGCTTTTCTTACCCTTTCACCCAACCATCATTATAACAAAGCCCCCCTCCAACACCGACACCGCTATACCACTTCCCCCCTGCCCTTCTTCACCCCAAAGCCCCAAGTATTTTTCAATTTTAAAGAGATTCACATAAGAAGTCTTCTGTGTAAGACAGAAACATAAAACCACAATATCAAGTTTTGCTCTAAAACTACCCTGAACCCCAAATCATATTCCCTATTCACAGACATTTCTGGAGCGGAAATGAAAAAGCAGAATTCCACTAAAGCTCCAGCAGTTGTCACAGAATTTGCTTTAATTATGCCAGGGAAGTGCCTTGGGCCTTTTCTCAACATCCTCATTTGGCTGCTGCTCACCTGTTCCCCAGAAAAATTCTCAAAACATGGCAAATGTCTTAACATTACAGCACTCTGCATGTGCATGGAGACAGTCTATCTCTCACACAGAGGGATACACGCAACGTCATGTATGTAGGTACTGTGTTTTACACGCATACATCCCTGGACACAGTGTGCTGCACAGAAGCCCAGCAAGCTGTACGTGCAACAAACTGTATGTGAATTACCAATGTTGCACTTAAAACACTGCCAGTGATGCTGTATATTTTATATACAGAGACCTGCAAAGTCAGAAAATACTTTTAGATGTACTAAAACTAAGAACTAATCTTCCAAAACACTCTACGAAGTGTATACTCACAGCAATGTTACAACTCAGAAATTATTTCCATACTAAAGGTACCAACGTTACTCATGCATAAGACAAACCAGCACTTCTGTGAGCTAATGAAGTGGTGGTGTACTGATCAGTTTCTACTTGCTAAACCCAAACCATTGCCTAAAAACATTATAGCTACCTGGCACTTGGAAATGGCTGTTGTAGCATGGGCTACAAAAACATCACTCAATTTCACAGCAGTAGAGCAACTTATAAGACAATTTTCCTATTCATGAATTATTCAGTACCATATTTTTCATTTTAATATTTCTTTCAACATTTCCTTTTAAAAGCCAATAATAAAGTTTGTAAAGTAAAAGGCTTAACTATGACTTCCACACTTCTCTCAGTATTTAAATTTTCACTTTGATGCAACTAATCATCAGGAAAAGATATATTACTTTCTTCCTTTTACTTGTACGGACATCAATCCTGCAAAAGATAATTTGACATTTTAAGGCAGTTTTGGGACTGCAAGACAGTAGAACATACAGTTCACTTACCCGTCTGAATCTTGACCCTGTGTAGTTTAGATGTGAACTGATCATTCACTGTAAATATATGACCATTTTCTATTTCTTTTGATTTAGGCTCTTTTGTGAGAACACGTTGCGTTGGTTTGCCACATGCAAGGGACTGTAGGGCTCTAACCAGTTCTCTTTCAGGGATATCAGTTTCCTGTTGAATTTCCTAAGGAAAAATATCTTAGTTAGTTTATGGTTATGGCAGAAATACCATGTTCTGCAACAACAGCACTGATTGCTTAATGTCCACCTTCAAGCACACAAAATACTACTATGACAGTTAAGGGTCTTGAAAAGTTTGAATTCATTCAGTAGCAAAATGATCCACATGGGTCAATGCACAGACAGTGGATTCTGTCAGGTAAATAGTCACCACAAGCTGAAAATAGAAAAATGAATAACCAGCTGTTTCATTACACTGCAATTTTTGAGCAAGCTGAAAGGATTTGTTCACTGTTTCCAACATTTCCCAAACAGAGTGAAACCAAACCTTCTAATTAACTCAGTGATGGAACACATCCACAGTGCTCATGAGCATTCCTAAGAACTGCGTATATGCGTTTGCATTCAGCAACACTGTTGAAAACAAGATCTTAACAAAGGAGAGCCATGTGTTAGGCAAGTCACCAGTGATCATGAATTAGTAAGCAAATTATACTGGATGCAGAATGATGTGTGAGCATGCAGAACATGCTCTAGGAGTAAGGCAACTACTACTGCCTCCCGAAAACCTGTCTACTGAGCTCCCACTCATTAGCAGTTCATTTCAGCCTTATCTCTATTTTCTTCCTTTTTGTAGTTTGAGGAAACTGCTGACATCTCCGATTTCAAGATTTCCATTCAGACTCAAGGGACCTCTAGCAGCTAAAGATTAAATTACCAAATAGAAAAAATAAACCTCACACACATGTAACTGTCCACAAGAACTGTCACCTTCTCAGCTTTGACACCTTCAGTTCTAAGAGCAATAGAACTCTTGCACTGTCCTCATAAATTCCTAATTCTCATGGCAGACAAGTCAAACTGATGACCTTCAGGCTAAAAGCAGCAGTAACAACTCCCAGTGATCAACATCCTAAGATCTGTGAAGAACTATAAAAAACTTTTTAACAAGTTCTTTAAACAATGACCAGAAAAAAAACCCCAGACTTCGGAGTACAACTAGTTTATATTAAATGATGTTATTTCTCGAATACACTCAAGTTTTTTAAAATCAATCCAGAAAAAGATGCTACTCTTCTGTGGTCACCCACCACGGACAACATGCAATAAAACCAATTTAGATGTACTGGCCCCTATTCACTCTGTAATTAATTACAGTGTATCTCAAACACAGCATCTCACTACACATCCTCCTATTTTAACCATTTGCTAGTAACAAAACATCTCTTCCCAAGCAGCTCACAGAAAGTTACTGTTTCTTCATTTCATAGAATCAACTAGATTGGAAAAGACCTTTAAGATCACGAAGTCCAACCATTACCCCAGGACTGCCAAGGCCACCGCTAAACCATGTAACTGAGGGCCTCATCCTCATGTTGCTTTATTTAAAACACAATAGTAACCTTTGTCACCTTCACAATTTTTTTTGCAGATCCAGCACAAAGTAGTATTAAAAAAACCCCTAAACCCACAAAAACCCAAACCCACTATAATCTTTTACATGGTCAAAACAAAAAGTCTTACTGAAATGGATTGATCAATATAAATTTGACCAACCATAGGCTACACTTAGATTTTAGGACTTGGGTGAAACTAAAATCTCGAGGCTACAAACGAAATGCAGCTTATTAATGTCATGCAGGTTCCCAAACTTTGATTTTTGATCAAGCCCTAAAATGAATCAATTCAAAACTAAATCACTTCTACAAGGAAATATATATACCCTTTTGATGGAAGTGAAACAAAGAGCTAAAAGGGAATTCAAGGTGGGTTTTTTTTTTTTTGACGCTAAACTTTACACTAACCACCATGTATTTCTGTTTATTTTTTTACTTCACTCCACAGCATTCCAACTCAGCCACTAACGTATGTGAACCATTTGGGCTTCAGAATTTATAAGCTAGCATTAAAATAAGAACGACAGGACGAATTGCACTGCAATATGCTGCCTCTGAAGAAGGCAAAAACTTCAAGTTGGATAAAAAAAGTGCATAATTATGCATGTAAATGGGGATAACAGATGTTCCTGTGCTCTTTTTCCTTCGGTCTGCAGTGTATCATTTTTCCAAACGTATTTTTATATAGACCTTTGATGTAACACTGAAAAACGTATACTTTTTCCCCATCTCCAAAAATGCCTTATTTTAAAGACCACAGTAGAGTCATGCACAAGACCAGTACTGATTACACATTCTTAGTTCTAAAAATATTACCAGCTGAGCTCTATCTGGAGGCTACAAAAGAGATGATTCTAGGTATAAAACTGCCTCTGCCCAGTTCTACACATTTTTATTTACAAACTTCAACTTGTGTATCTTCCAAAGCAGATCAGCAAAAGAGAAAACAGGTAAGCCAGTTTTGAACAGTAATCTCATTTTGTGCAGAATTATGCAACACCTTTACTTCTCCTACAGCCACATATGTATTTGTTTGTTAAACCTAAAGGAAGAACCAAAAATTTTCCCCTTTTTTTCTTTATATCATCATTAAAAATTGTGCATTTCACCTTTTAAAATATTGAGATGTACTGTAAACCAAGACAAAAATACGCTGAGTATTAGATCAGACTTAGATTAGAAGAAACTGAATTGTTTCGAAGAATGAGAATTTTTTCAAGGTTTACATGAAGTTCCTTCCTCTTAGATTCAGGTAGCATTAACTTAGAACCGTATGTCCACCAGTTCTTTTGCATATATTAAATGTTACTGTACAGGAATACAATAAATGCATACATTTTTGTGAAGGAATTTTACTACGCAACGATCTTTTAAATTTATGTAGTATCTCATGCATAATTTCTGTTTCATCATTATCCCATTTTTCTCATAATCACATGGCTTAATGGCTATTAGGAATATTGCGAGGATCTTGTCTATTCTGCAGTTAGTAATCATACTGAATGCAAAACAAAACAGCAAAGTGTCCAACTGTGAAGGCAACTTCAAATTAATCTGTTCAGCTGAGAATCTGCAGAAACAGTTGTATATCAGACAGTTTTGTGCTGACACAAGCACACACCACGTCATCTCTCATGCTATGTTGCAGTAACAGCACTAGTCTGATATGACAAAAAAATAACAGCTGCCCAGCACTCAGCTACTTATCATGGTATTCAATAATCAATGAACAAAGGTAAAATTCATTCTACTCTTAAGTTTTCATAAACTTTCCTGGCTGGAGCTAAGGACAACACCCACACACTTCACCAAAGAAACCAAACAAAACAAATATGCCTTCCTAATGTTTTAGTTACAGTGGGACACTAAGTAAGAGTTTAAGAACTCCCAAACCAGAAATAAACAAAACATACACGACCTAAAAGCACATGGACATATTTATCTATCATCTGGTCTTAGTAAAATCAACCATAAATTAGAGCATGTATTAAAATTGTACTTTTCACTGCACTACTAAGTGCTATTTTTTCATATATGGGTAAGACTGTACTACTCATCAAGCCTACAATTTTGTGGAATAAGGTAGCCACCAGCCCAATTTCAACACCAACTTCAAGAAAAAATGAGCTGTTAAGTCACCCTCTTCTCCCTCCCACCAACTCCCCCTGCTCCCCAAGAATTATGCAGAGAAAGTACTCAAAGCTGTAATGCTCCTACAATAGATTTCACAACACACAGGACATTTTGTGCTGTAAAATAATCTTTTTTTCAACTATGAGTAGTTTTTTAAGAGCCTCTTATCAAAACCTGCCTTCCTTAATCCCAACTGAGACTGTTTCAAAGAAACATTCTTCATTAACAGGCTAGAAGTATGCCAATGGGCTGAAAACAAAATCCAGACAAAAAGGCAAATGATTACTATGCACAGCACAGTCAAAAGTAGATGAAAAACCTGGAAATCCAGTCTGATTCAAACTGCACCCACACTGCTTTTCAAGGCTGCCAATGCTCTCTCAAACAGAAGATAATGTCTTAAGCAAAACTACTGACATTAAAATACAGTAGTCAAACCTCATAGCACAGGATCCTCCTCCACTCCGAAAGCTGCCTTCATCATCATCTATCAGCTGACCACTTCAACCTTTCCCAGCATTGCCCCTCAAGTCTCCTTGTTAAGAATCTATCTGGACCTTCTCTATTGTCTTTTCTGGCTCACCAGCTCAGGGAATGGATGAAAGTTCTTTGATTCATCTTACAGCTCACTCCAGCATGCCAAGTTAAGCACTTCAGTGTTTAAAAAACCCAGGATACAAACCCTTTTCCCACCCTTTGGCCTCTAAATCCAATTTCTCAAAGATAAAATGAGCAAATGGAGCCACCTGCTGCATTCCAACTTCATCTTTTCTGTAGCTGAAGCTTTTCTGTAGCTATAGCTCTCTGGCCTACGAATAACTACACTCACAATTCTTCAACATTCTGAAAACTTCTGTTCCCAAATAATTTCCTTCCCTAGGACTGCTTCCCAGGTGCATTGCTAATGATCTGCTTCCTGTATTTATTGGCCCGATCCATACTCAAATAGAAGGAGAGGCAGATCTATTCAAGAGGACAAGAAAGTGCCTAAAACAGTTACTTAAAATCATATGAGAAAACCACAACTCTTACCTCAAACGTATATTTTTCTCTGTTGTTAAAGAGCATTAATATCGTCATCTGGAAAGTGGAGACTTGCAATATGTGCTTCCGTGTATTTGAGCCAGTTACTTGGGCACCTCCTACACCAACCTCTGAGCCATCTTCCTGTTTTAAAATTCCAAAACCACTATTAGATTATTCCCCGCTGCAAAATATCTTACCTCACTATGATGAAAGTTATGTGATGAAATATCTACCTAGAGTCAGTGTGCACAAGCAATAGAACAGCATACACCTGGTGGCATAAACATGATGTCTCTCCAGTAGCTTAGAATCACAGGGTGTTTGAGACTGGAGGCACTTCTATAGGTCCCACGGACCAGCCACCACTCAAAGTCAGGCTATCTAGAGCAGGATGCTCAGGACTGTGTCAAGGCAAGTACTGGGCATCTCCAGGGACAGAGATTCTACCACCTCTCTGGCCCCTCTTCCACTACTGCAGTTCTCTTCGCTTTAAAATTATCAAAATACTTATCTTAAAGTAATACAACTTTAACACCCTTACAAAGGCACATTATTAACACTTTGTGTTATAATAATTTTATTTTCATTCTGCATTTCCTTCTATGTTCCCAAGCATCATGCCATTTCTAAAATGCTAAGCTAGAGGTAATACTGATCTAAATCACTAGCAAATTATTTTCTTGTATACATAAACACTAAACATTAACACTTCTATTAACTCTAAGATTCTCGAGTTTGAAAAAAGCGTTGTCTACATTGCTAGCACTCTGCTATGAAAAGCAGGCTAAAGTCGGGTTAACAATACTTCTTCACACTAAAAGAATTACTCTACAGAGAGCAAGTTTCATTTCACTTTTGACCAATTAACAGCCAAAAATCCCCACAATACTCAACCATTGAGGTCCCTTCAAGATCAAAATTATTACTTCCCTACAAGGTAATGAAGAGATTATGCTGAGCGATGCATTTAAATTAGATTTGGACAAAACTGCTACAAAGGAAGAATCAGACTAAAAAGCCAATGGAAGGCATCTTTTTCTTGTTCTTATATTATCAGTGGGTAAGCCTTCATTTAACAAAATCCTGAAGTTCTTACAAATGTGCATTTGCTCACTTTTAAAAAAGATACAATATTTTCATAATCTTGATACTTTACCTTTTTAACAGGCCCATAGAAAGTGGCATTGAGATCTGCAGAACCCATATGATGCTGGAGTGTCAGCTGTCGCCCACTATGTTTGGCTAAATAAAATCTGTAATATAATCGAATTGAAAACTTACTACACAGTTCATCTATCCAAGAGAAAATTGCTTTAAACAGTTACATAGACTTTTCATAGACATTAAGGACCGTGTATAGAAATTTCTAACTTCTGCTTTTTCAAAACATTAACTCATTAGAATTCTACTTTAAGTAGTAGCTCCCCAAAACCCAAGCCTCGTAATAGGACTATTACAGTCTCCAATTTTCACATGAACTGAAGGGCAGCAGTATTCTAGCATGTCTTTTATGGTAAAATGTATCTGTAAGTTAAGTTTAAAAAGTGTGTTCTTAAAACATCTACTTAAAAATCTGTTTTAATAGATACCTTCTAAATATTTCAAAAGCATGTCTGGGAGCTGGAGGGATGTTGCACTTTGGTGTTGCTGACTGCGTAGGCCAGTAACCTGTTGTGAGGACCCGCACTGTAAGATCAACACCACCTAATGAGACCTAAGGATAATTGGAAGAAAACATATGCTATTTTAAAACAGGCCCAGGTTTCATCATTTTTCTGTATCAGTGTAGAATGTATAGAATTTTCACAGACTAATATAGTCACATCTATACATATGATTTTTACAAAGCCAGACAAAAACAATTCTTTCTAAACAGGTTTTTGACTACATACAGTAAAGCCAGGTTGCTAAAGGTACCCGTTTCAAAGCAACTCTTTAGAAATTTACCCCCTGGAATCAGAGAATAAATACCGAATATCTAACACTAAACCATAAGGAGCTTTTCCTGCAGTTTACTTCTGGACTGCAATGTAAACAGTTACTCACTTTTACAGACACAACCTAGGCACCTTCCCTAAAGACAGCTATAACTATAAATATTCAGCACTGGTTAGGAAACATTCTACAGTTAAATTGCTGATCTATAAAGTATTTGTGTTAGTAGGTGATAAACATCTGGCTATCCGAGAGGCACAATCCTTACTAGGTATCTTCACTAAGCTGAATATTATTAAACTTAATTCAAAAAACACAAATTCTGGACAAGAAAACCCAAAGCATACTATATCCAACGTGTTAAAAACCAACTACAGAGAAATAGAGCATATTATATTTCAGGAGGTCAAAACTGTCAGATGAACTCAGAAACCTCCACTATTAAATAGCAGAGTAATATTTCCACGCACAGTGAAGAGTTTTAGTACTCTGTGTGTTGAATGCCTGCGTGCATCAGCAACCTTGTACCTAGGAAACTTCTGAAAAATCTAGAGAGCCCGGCGACAGGCTACTCGTACAGAAACCCCTTTGACTGAATTTCATTAAGATTTAAGAGGAGCAATTTGTACAAGCATGTAAACACCCATGTAAAGGTTGTTCTGTAGCCAACATTACTGCCCTGCTTCTAATTTCATATCACCGGTGTCTTGAGGCTCAGAAGAGAAATTCAAACAGGCATTTAAACACAAAAACCTACTTCATCTGTGAATCACCAAATAAAAATTACATATATATATAAGCTTCAACAGTTTTCTCCCTCCAGCCAAAGTGCAGGGAAAGGTCATTAATGCGGACAAAAAGCCACAAAAAACAACTTTATCTAAAACTGAAACATCTTAATTAAGATAGCAACTGTTTCTCAAATTTTTTTTGGCCTTAGCCAGATGAGAATACAGCATTAATTTAGAATGCCTCACATCAACGCATGGAAGCGGTTTATTTTACAAGATGTCTTTTCCACATAAAAATGGTATGAACTACTGGAAAGTGCCTTGAAGCGATCTAATCTTTAAAGAACAAACGGACGTTTCAGGATTCACTTGTAGAAATTACCCATAATCTATTAGCTTGGACTCTTCCTGGTGCTGAACTTTCCACTTACTGACAGCAAACCAATCACCTGCACAGTCCTTGGCACTACCTGTATCTCAGAACATAGAATTCAGCAGGAGACTCTGCAGGTAGGATTATATAGAGAAGAGCAGATGCCCGACTCCTCTATGAGGCACCATACATCTTCAAGGTACAGAAATTGTTTAAAAAGGAGTAGAATAGACTATTTCATATAAAAAACAATATCACCAGCAAGTTATTAGTAACACAAAATCCCCAAAATCTTCATGTTTGTACTTCCTCTCAAATATTATTGACACTAATAGAAATATATAGACTTCCACCATAAATAAGTACACCAGAAACTTCATTAGAAGGTCATAATTAGGCTGGCCAAAAGGCAACCATCAGGTGAACTGCTGGTTCCTTGCCAAGAAAAAGATGAAGTTTTAAATAAGGCCTGGAAAAATACCAGTTAACATTTTGAATTCATCTTATTAGCCATACATAGCTAAATTGAAGAAGATAGAGACATCATTTAATAACTCAGTGTAAAACTGTCATGTGAAGTACATGAATCTTTAACACATGCCCCACCATGTGCAAGTCCCACATGCTACCTAAAAACAGGGAGTGCTCTAACAAACTTTTTCTTGAAATTAGTATTTCAAGCATTTTAGAGAGAAAACATAACTAGCCTCTAAAGCAAAAAAGCAGTAGTAAAGCTGCCTGTGCACCTTTATATACACCTATCTGTATCCCCTACAACCTATTCTGAAACTACACTGAGAACATCCTGTTCTTTCACTCATGATGATTCACAGTATGCTGATGAAGAAGATTTCAGATGACTGCTTCAAGACAGCAAAGACTTCAGACCACCCTGTACAACCAGGGATGTGGGACAGAGTACACCCATGAACTTACTGCTGGCATTCCTGAAATTGATTTAAACATGCTTGATATGTGGACTTACTTACTTGCAGGGAACTATATGGCTGCTTATATATTATTAAGTGCTACTGAGTATCAGTATAGAAAAAGCGTGTTCAGAGCATGCAAACTGATCTCAATTAGAAGCGATCCCTCCGTTATGCAACATTCCAGAGGTCCACTTTTACAACAAGGTGTAACACTTCCTGATTAAACAATCAAGTCCATATTTGGCGATTTGCATAAAAGCGCAGTTCTGCTTTTTAGTAAAGGCATTAACTGCATCAGGACAGTTAAAGATGAGATGGTATGTTTTCCAAATGCCTGCAGCACGCAAGATTTTTCTTGCTGTTAGCATAAAACCCGGGTCTCAAGGAAGGTTACCTTTAAAGCATGAGAAAGGGAACACTGGTGGTGACAAGGCACATGAGAGCGGGCGGGTACAGCCCGCCCCCTGCCGGCCGGCCGCGGCACAGCCGCTCGGCAGTGGGTCTGCGCCTGGGCTCCTGCTGCGGGGCCCTTGCAGAAGAAAGTCGATAGAGTGGAAGTTGAAACCGGATTTTATAAAATGAGATTGGCAGTATTCAAGCTTCGAACTGACATTTGTATTTCGGGAAATAGTAACGAAGTTTGTAAGATAACATGCAGAGTAACAGAATACAACTGGAGTGTGCTAACAAAATCCTTCTTCCCATGCACATATACTCACAAATTAAAAACCACAAACCTTGATAAAAGTCTATGGTTTGCACAGAAGTAAAAGGACAAGCACATAGACCCCCACACTCTTACCCCAGTCGCCTGAAGATGTTGCCTGAACTCATCCATCGTTGTGTTTGAGATGCTCATGTCCCTGAACATTCCTTCCAGTTTAGATGTGAACTGACACCCACATTCAGTCTGAAAACACAAAAAAATAACTTGTTGTGCCAGCAGTAGGAATGTTCTGATACGTGAGTGGCAAGACTAAGAGGTAGTTTATAAATCTCACTAAAATGATATTTTTGAGCATTTGATTACTGGGATTCCCATTTGCATTACCTTCAGAACTTATTCTAAGTTTCATACTTCATATAAGGAAATGCCAACACACACATTTCAGTTATGCATACAAGACTTTGTGTCTGTTTCTAACACATACTTTGATGCACATGGCAAAGGCAAGCACGTTAGCTTCAGCATCCTAATCACTGCACGTAAGAAAATGGATGGCTCATATCACAAATGTGTGCCCTGTGCTTCTAAATCACCAGGCTAGAAGGGGTAGAGAGGTAACTGTGAAGGAATTAATACTGATAATATTAAAACTGATAATTTGGAGTAATCTGATGCAAACAGGCTTTGCTCACTGACAGAATACAAGGATCAAAAATGAGGGTCAGTAAAGTTTGATTTTAAGATTTAATCACTCTGGTTCGGAAGTTTCCTAGCCATTTATCATGCCACTTAGGAAGCTGCTGCATTAGAACTTGCTTCAAGGATTGTTCACCTTTAGGCTTTACTTTCTTCTCCACCTCTTGGCCTATTTAATCAGTAAATGGAAGCAACTAAGGGAAACGTGTTTCCAGACCTGATACGAAGATTTCTTCTCCCCCCCCCCAATCTCTCTCAAACTACTTAAACAAAAAGGAATTGAGCATTATCATCAGCCTGCAGATGGAAGCAACTAAAAAACCAACTATGCATGCAATAGAAAATTCTACTGTGAATAACACAAAATCTAGGATAAAGCACAGCCTTGTCTTCAAATCCAGTCACTAGATAACAGGAATTGTCCTCTTATTTGGAAAGTCTTAAACTCTGAAAAATATTAGTTTTGTTTTCTAGACTGTGCTCTCATCGCAGGTGCTTTCCAAGACTTCCTTCCTCTTATTTCTACAAAATTATTCAGAAAAGCCTTTCATATTTTCTGTTGGGGCTTTAAAATCAAATTTGCACTTAATAGCAATCAAGATGTGTGTTATCTACATATCTCTTATGTAAAAACAGAAGAAGCTGTATGGGGGGGGCGGAATTAAGTAAAATTATGCAGACACTGTCTTACCTTTAATTTAGATATCATATTTTTCTCAGAGTCATCTGAAACACTCTTGTTTGTGAGAAGTCTTCTTGCCAAGTGCTGTTTGTAATAGCGTTCAAAAACATCTTTCTCTTGCATAAACCTAAATAAAACCATTGCCTTATCCAATATAGTTTCTACTTCTTGCTCTGTTAGCTGTAAAAGAAACAATTTGCTGGTTTAAACCTTCTAGCACAAGTGTCTTATACAACCTAAAGTAATTCACAGCAAGCATATGGCCTAACAGTAGCTTATAAAGAAGCCTACAAAACTGGTCCAACATGTAAACGATAGAGCCAAAAGAATAGTGCACACAGTCAGAGTGGAGAAAGAGATAAGAGCTAAAATGGATGGAAAAGCAATTGTGAGGGAGAGGGAAGACGACAGAAGGGTTGAATGTCTGAATAAATACAGTAAAAGTTCCTGGGTAAGTTTTTATGTATTTTAAAAAAACAAGCACAGATGGAATGCAGTATTGTAAGTATGGAAAGTCAGCTTGGAATGAAAGATTTTATACGTTAAGACTCATTTGCAAAGCCTATCTAGCGCCATAACAAATAAAATGATTACTTATTTTATAATTAAGTAGAATTTACTACTTGATTGCCAAATCATAAGATGCATACAATAACATTCAGCTTTATTCAAAGCCACTGAAGCCTCAGCTGAACCATCCTATCCAGCTCCAGGTGCTGTACCTCAAAAAATTTCATGAAAGAAGCTATGAAGTAAGATTGAAGAACACAGTTGTACTTAAGATAGAAGAGACAGATAGGTAATAATCCTCTAATATGCAAAAGGAAGCACAAATTGTTTCCCCTAGCCAAGCGAGTTAACTTTCAAAAGAAATTGTTAGATATTGAGAATTACTGCCGAACTATAAATATATTTAAGGAAATTATATTTAAGGTTTCAAAGGCAGGTAGCTGCCAAGATATCTGCCACAAGTTACCTAGGTATACTGCTTCAGAGATGGGGGACAAGCCACACAATATCTTGAGATCTCCATGAGCCTTATATTTCTATAAGTTTCTATCTAAAGTTTTATGAGTATGTAGTATGTTACATATACTTTTTCTTTTTTTAAGGCAGTATTGCCAGTTATCTTTATGCAAAATTAATTCTTCAAGAAGAAGCTTATTTTAATTTCATCCAATTTTATATGACAAAGAGCATGATCTTTTAATTTCATTTATACTTACTCCCTTGACTCCTTTTTTCAGCTTATCATCAATAAATAACGAGAGGTACTCAGGAGACCTAGAGTTGAGGTTGAGGAAGTACTCGAAGTCACCCGCAATAGTCTGTTTGAAGAGTCGATCATTATTGAAAGATTCTTGCAGAAAGCGGTCAAACCTACTCTTCAAATCCAGTAAACCCTTTAAAAAAAGGCAAAAACATTTTCATTGATCTGAAGTCATAAGTTGTAGAACAGTAGTAATAAATAAAGTTACAGAAAAGACCACATCTACAGTCAGGGATTCTGCAAAGCTCTCTATGTTCGGCATAAAAGCAATTTTCAGATAAGCTGGCTAAAATATTGGTGTCAAATACTCATGCAGTTTGCTTTAACAAACTACTCAAAGATTAAGGATTTTTTTTTTTATCACCATTGTTAAACAGGTTGATTTACTGTATTTTTAAATCCACAACTTAGGAGGTATTTTTTGTACTTATTAAGCCTTTTCTACTTCAAGTAATGTTGACAAAGTCACTATCATAAATTCAGGATGCAGGAAAGATGAGGCTAGGCACCCATTAACTGCATCCGTAGAGCTACTTAAACAAGTTTGAGAAAACACATTGCAACAACAGGCCCAATCGTGCCAGGCTTTTTCCCTCTCTAATTTCAATCTAGGTGCACACTCTGCATTATTTAGTCGCATGTTTCTTACTGATCTTTAAGAGCCACTGTGAACATATAAAAGTTAGATAGAAGCAACAGCTCTCCAGTTATCATAGTGTGAAGTTCACAGGCCTGAATTGAACCACTTCCTCTGAGCTAAATTTATTAGATTCTTAACATCATTTTTAGGGTTTGCATCACCTTTGCTCAGAGTTAGAACAACTGAGTGCAGAAGGTGGAAGCATTTCAAAATCACCTGAGCACCTTGCTAACTATATATGGTATGCACAGGGCGTAGACGTAACTAAAACAGCATGGAGGAGGGGGGAATTTCACTTGAGAGTTAAATTTATCATGGATAACAAGTGCCCACAAGAACTGTTCAGCTTAAATGATCTTAAAATCCTCAGCTTCTTAAGGAATTATTTATATGTGGTTACTTAAAGAAGCCATTCAAGAACTACTTAAAGAAGTAGTAATGTTTCTTAGGAACTCACCGTCTCACTTAAAAGGAATGATCTTTAGACAGGCTAATTAATGCATATTAGAAATTTTAAATTCAAAGTAAATCCCACTATCTTTCTGTTAACCAAGGTTAGCTTATGTCTCCCCTCCAGGAGTACACCATCTGAACAACCTGGTGTTAAACAGGAGAAACTGTTAGTACCTTAAATTACAGCAGCACTTCAACATCCTTTCAAATTATTATAAGTTTTAAATCTAATCCCCTGGCAATGTTTTTGCAATCATCTTGACAATTATGCTCAGCATTTAGTGATGTCATGTTGCAGAAGGAGTGCTGGACTTTGATGAAGTTTTCCTTGATGGCATAATGTAGCTTCCTTGTTTGTCTTTTTACTGCTGTTTAAGTCCTTGAAAGATTCAGATGAACACGGCTGAGTGAGTTTTCTCAATTCATAGGTATTTTTCTACTCTCCGATTGTCCCAATGGTAGTAAAGGATAAACCTGTTTGGGGGTTTAGCTGTAATCATGTATCAACCCCTTCCCTAGGGTATCTTCTTGAGATGCTTGGGGTATGTACTAATGGGCCGAGAGGATGAGCTCGGCCAAAGCCCACGCATTATGGCTGTAAGTCTTCTTCAGCTTCATTATGCTATTCGCCTTTGTAGCGGGACAAAGATCGATAGCATCTTTAGAATTAAATTTTTAACTCATTCTCAGTTAAATTTTAATGATACTCCTTCTCCTTTGGCTTCATCAGGATGTAAAAGGAGTGTAAATTACTTCAAAGTAATCCAGACACTTATTTTCCACATCAACTGCCTTTTTTTTTTTTTTTTTTTTAATCATACCTGCACAAAAAGCATGAAAGCCCTTAATCATTAAGCCTAAAAAATTTCAAAGGGTGTTCTCTCTTCTTTTTAACAATCATTGGAGAGGTGATTCTTGTCCAAGCTTGGTAAGAAGTTTGCTTCAGCATTGCCAGAAAATTATTAATCCAATCAAAAATCTTTTTATACTCAAATGGCTTCTTCTAATAGTAACCAGTTGTAGCAAAGTTAAAGGAATAGCGGTAATAGGCATACAGCAGTAAATGTTTCTCATAAAGACCAGACACAAGGATTTCAGCTACACATTTAAAAATAAAAACTTAAAAGTTTAACAAACACATGCTTTCCCACTAAGTACAAAACACCTTCCAGCTATAAAAGCATTTCCTTAAAGCTCAGTGACCTCTAAGGATTTTATGTGCAAATTTAAAACCACCTTCTCCAAGACAATGGGAGAGAAAAGATGACAAACACTCCTGAAGCATATTTTGTGATGTTGGTAAGTTAATGGCACACATCACTTCTAGTGAGAGACAGAGAAGAAGAAAGAACACTTATGTCTTTTAACATGCAAAAGTGTTCTGTTCTCAGGGAGATCGAGAATGAAGCAAGTAATTTGTTTTGATTTATATCACATTCACCTCTCAATTACTCTTGCCATGAATTACCATCATGTGATTTTTGTCTCAAACATCGATAGCTAATGTTCCATAAAATTAAACAAAATGGACACTACAAAGCTATTTGCAAGCAGACGTACAACTCACTTTGGAGGCAAATACCATTTAGGAGAATCCAAGAAGTTCCCAGCAGTTAGATAATTAGCCTGAACATGTTGTTTAATAAAAGCAGTTACCAAAAGCACAAAACCTGAGCATGTACTTTTCAAGCAACTTAATTAAAAAAGGAGTTCTGAACATGTCTGAGAATTCAGAAGCAAAGTTATACACATAGCTTATTAATAAGAATCCCTTTTGAATCAATATTAAGCTTTACTTTATCAATCGTGTAAGTTAACTGTGGGAAAGATAGAAGAAAAAAAAAGGTTAAATAGTTAAACTACCTGAATGTAGTCGACTGGATTCTTTCCTTCTCCCTCTTCAGAAACTAGTGCTTTGCCTTGCTCTCTCAGGTATGAGCTCATGCACTCACACATTGTCTTCAGACCGTTTGGCACACGGCTAAACAACTTGTACATACAAGCAAGGTCTGGAAACAAGGATGAGATATTATGCAGGACACCCTCTGTCTGTTGTACTTCTGTAACTGACTCGTTTCATAGCAAAAGACAGCAATAAAAGTTCAGTCACTTGAGCCACAAGAAGTATCCCGAAACAGCTCAGGCACTAGAATTGTCTTTCCTTCACCCCTGACAACATGCTGACCACAGCAGTCACAAAATTCAACCCAAAGATTGCAATCAATTATTCTAGGTTGTCTGCAGCAAGGAATCTGTTATTGCAGATCCCTAGGCCAGCAAAAGTTGATGCTTGCACTAAAGGATAGCACATTTCAAGCTTCAGTAATATTATGTTTTCCAGTGGTATTCATGAATGTAGCTTCCAAGACTATCACCCCAAAAGTCAAATATTGTATTAAAAGTTGTAACAAAAATCTAAGGTAAAGCAAATAGATGCTTGTTTCTGTATTAAAAGCAAAAACTGGTAAAAATTGGAGTTTAATTCATATTTGTCTTCAAGCCAGCCATATAATTTTACACTACTTTGTTTCATCCATCTAAAATCATGAGAAGTTAGGTTAAACATGGCTTTCCAAAAGAGAATGCATCCTTGTACATTTATGCGAAATCTTATCTTCACAATGCAGCAAGTATTTTCCCTCTAGTATTTAACTAAATCAAACCAAGGTTATAAAAGTTAAACTAATCCCTCTATCTTAAAAATACCCTTCAATATCCTTGTACCCTCAGCCTGAAGGCTATCTTAACTAGATATTAAAGACAAAAAATGTTAAATATAGTATCATCATTTTCCTTTTCAATACAGTAATTCTCTTTTCTTACAGCCAAGAAATTTGCTCACTCTATCACTTTGTAATTGTGAAACTGCTTCAACGAACAAAGGCCACTAATCTAAGCAGCAAGTCTGTTCCCCATTCTCAGGGCTTTAGTGTGAGCACCAGTTTCTAAATATAGATACTACAATCACTCTCTTCATTATGCTGCTTTAGAAACTTATGTTCTATTTTTTTTCCATAGTAACTTTCATTCAGTCATTCTGTCCCACATTAACCTCTATCAGGAAAACCAAATCAAGCCAAGTCCTTCTTTTTCAACCACTTCAATAAGCTGCTTCCTACCCTTTAAAAACAGCCAACTTTTTTCTGCAACAAAGCCCTTTTCCCAAGAATTGGTCCCACAATACTTCCATTAAATAAGTCACCCTAGCACTTTTTAAATAAGTGCTTATGGACCAAAAAACTTTGATGCATTTTGACAGCTACATACTAGAGGAATGAAAGTAATAAAATGGCTCATGGAAAACAAGTAACAAAGACCATTACCATAAATTTGTACTTTTCTTAAGAGATACTTGGCTTACCAAAAAAGTACCTGTGTCTGGTGCTAAACAGGAACAGGTTATACATGTGGGCTGTGTTTTAAGAGCCCTCTAAGTCTCTGAAGTAAGATTCTCCGATGTTTGCAAAACAGAGCCACCAAAGTGTTTTTACAGTTACACAGGAACACAAGTGTTAAGTTTGACTTATCCTAAGTTTACAAGCAATGAGAATTATCGCATTTCTGTCTCACATATGATGTAGTCTTACCTTCTGTCTTCCCATTTTTCAGCATATGAACTAGCCCAGAGTTCTCCATTTCCACTATAGTTTTCATATGCTTCGAAATAAGCTCCCTCTCAACAACTTTCACAATTGGTTCTTCTGTTGATTTATCCAGACAGTGCATCACCCGTTCTATTTCTTCATTAATTCTAGCTTCTACTTTCTTTATATATACAGAAGCACTGTTTTCAGCTAAAAATTTCTGACTTTCCATCTGTGATTAACACAAATTAACACTTTAGACTTTTTTTTAAAGGGAAAAAGGAAATGTGCTAGTTATTTCAGATCAGCCTTTATAAGCAAGTTCAAATCAAACAGCATGTCCAAGAAATGAGATCATCATACCCCCAAGATTTACATATATGCTTAATGCAAAATAAAGGCTCTACTATGCCGTGTTACATACATAGGGGAGTACATGCAATATGAACATAATATTTTTCATAATAAAACAACCTAAGCCAACCTAGTTTCCAGTTACCAACTAGAGTTTTAGCCACATGTCCAAAGAAAACAGAAGGATGGGGAGATGGAAGAGGCAAAAATTCCTTTCAAATACCAGTTTATGGCATATTTATGAGTTGTGACGATCAACAGTTCTCATTCTCATTATTGACAATGCTGAGCACATTATTCCATGTCAAACTGTTTTTATCCATACTGGTCAGCACAGTCTTTCAGAGGAAAGATTTTTTTTTTTAAAGTAGAGCTAAAAAATAAAACTTAAATGAAAGCAATTATGCTCATTACAGAGGGGTTGGACTAGATGACCTTTGAAGGTCTCTTCCAAACTATTCTATGATTTTCTCCATTTTATGTAGCACCAAAGAAAAACAGAATATAATGACTTTTAAATCATTGTGTAACATATGGTTCTGATTTTCAAATAAATCTGGAGATCAGAGGATATGACAGTAGATCCTGCATAAGAATTGGAAGACTGACAAATTACCTTATCTAGATATCTTTTTACATGCTTTTACAATTACTATCAGTTTCCAACAATAGATGAGCATGATTACACACAATCACCATTCAAGTGGCTTTTTTCTCCTAAACTATCTCACAAAAAATCCTCAGGAAATATTTAAAATGCGTTATTCACTGGCTGGTCCACAAACGGACAGCCACTTGGATATATTTATTCCTCAATTCACTTTGTTTTATTACAAAAAGTGAACTCACAAATACAGAAACCATAGAAGAAACAAAGCTTCCTCAAAGGCAGTTTGGCAGGCAGTCTCCCCTCTCCAATCCCAGCCTGAAACAGTTCGAACCTTTCATGCTACTGGTATTTCAAAATGACTGTGGCTGCAATGCAGGGATAGACTAAGTCGCATGAAAGAGCCCAAAGCAGGCATGAGATTAGCATGATGGTTACTTTACATGTTATTGGCACACGTAGGTCAGAACTACATTCAGATTATTGTAATTCTGTAAAATTTGTGTAACTTTGGGAAAAGTTAATTATTTTTTTCTTATTTCACTTAATGGCGATGGACATACTTATAAGCAGCAATTACTTAAAGTACAACCAATCTTCACAATTCCAGGAAGTTTTAACAACATTCCAAACAATATTACAACATTGCTGTACCTGAAAAAATTCTGCAGACATCTCCAAAAACGGAGCCTCAAAGTCTTCCTCATAGACTGACCTTCCTTCAAGACCTAGAATCATTAACATCTGGCAAGCATTTCTTATTGCGCCTCTGCCAAAAAGTAAGTTGTTAACAACTTGAGAAATCTACATGCTTGTAAGACAGAGTACATAGCAGAATAACAACTCAGAATAAAATACAAACTTAAGTCAAATATAATAAGAGAAAGGCCATCCTAAATCTGTCTGATACATGACAGGATTTCAAGAACATTACAGGAACAAGATTGACCGTTTTTGTTCTGAACTAAGAAGCTGACAATATTAAATATTTTAAACATGGGGAAGCAGGTCCCAAGTTCTATTAACTTGGAAAACTATTAAGTATATTTCAATACACAAAAAAATATCAAAAAATACTACTTCAAAGAAAACTGCACACACAGGTTGGAATTGAGCAATTCAAAACAATTGCACAGATGGAAGTTGCTGTGCAAAGTTCGGGGTTTTTGGCTAGTGGTTGTTTTTTGGGGGGTTGGTTCCATCCCCCCCCCCCAACAACCCAAAACACCAACCGACCAAAAAAACCACCACAACACCCCCCCCAAAAAAAAAAAAACCCACCCCGAAAAATACCCCTCAAAAAAAGCCCCACACCACCAAACAAAACCCAAACACCCAACCAAAAAACCCAAACCCCACCACACACACAAAAAGCCAACCCCAAACAAAACACAAAATGAAAATGTATCAAATTAAATATTTGGTTAGGCGTAGAAACACATCAATAAAATGTGAAAACAAAAGAACTGCATCCAGGAAAAAACTCCACTTTCTGGCAGTAGGGGACAATACACAGCTGTTGCCAAGGAGTATTTTTCTCTTCACAAATAGTGTGTTGGGCAATCTCAGTTCCAGAACTGCAGCCAAAGTAGCATGGAGTTTACACATCTCCACACCCAACAGCTGCTCTGAAACTAGAGAAGCACAAGAAAACTTGCAAATTTGAAGTTACTTCAGTTGCAATATCTGCAGCGTGTGGCACAAAACTCCACATCTACTCAACTGGCTGGAGAACACAAGGAACAGATTTAAAAGCTCAGAGATGGAAGTGAACTACCAAAACCAGACGGGTCAAAACATGAGTACGAGAAATATAATAAAAGAAGAAAAAAAAACCCCAACCCAACCTAAAAAACAAACCCACAACAAAACACAAAAGTAATACCAACCTCCCCTCTGCACAAAACACACAAAAAAACAGGTACAAGAAAATTAAACCACCTCTCAATACAGAGGAGATACAAGGTAGCACGAGGTAGAGAACTGTCAAAACTCAGCTTTATAACCAAATGCTCTGGCACAAGGCGGTAATGGACAGATTTAACTAAAGTTTTAATAAAAAACACAAGTATTAAAAAACATATTCACAAGCTTCCCTGTTTACCATTATGCTAAACCTTAATGTACAAAGAAATACGTTATTCCAGATTACAAAAAAATTTTTACTTGTGATCAGGAATGCAACTTTAAGTAATGATTTATTTGTGTATGTTTGTGATTCACTCTTAAAAAATGACAGGCATTATTTACAACAAAAGACAGTCACTTACAAACATCTTACCTGTCTACAACTTCTCCTTTCCTTTCTCTTGCAATCATATCCAGCAGCGTTTGCCGCAGGTGATCCCTAATGCAGCCGTAGCGTACAACTTGATCTCGAAAAATAATCAAGCCCAAATTGTAGACATTCTCCACATTATTTTGTTGCACATACACACGGTCCTACAACGAAGACATAGGAAGAAAATTTTAAATTCGGTACACCCATGCTATTCAAAATTGGAAGAGATTGGTCATATTTCCACTGTGCAGAAATGACCAAATTAATCTTCTCTCCTTTTGCAATAAAAAAAAATTATGAATACCCTCAAAATTCAAAATCAGTCCCATTTTCCAGAACTTCACTTACATAGAAAGTCTACTTTGGTGAAGACTGTACGCAGAGTATTTATGACTAAAGCATGCCAGGACAATCTACAGCCTTGCCACTTTTTAGTTTGTGGGCAGGGGAATCTCCAAACACTGACAAAATTCATGGCACAGCCTGGAAGTATCACAGAATCACAGAATGGTTTGGGTTGGAAGAGACCATCTAGTTCCAACCCCCCTGCCATAAGCAGGGACACCTTCCACTAGACCAGACTGCTCCGAGCCCCATCCAACCTGGCCTTGAACACTGCCAGGGATGAGACAGCCACACCTTCTCTGGGCAACTTGGGCCATTGTCTCACCACCCTCACAGTAAAGAACTTCTTCCTAATGTCTAATCTAAATCTACCCTCTTTCAGTTTAAAGCCATTCCCCCTTTTCCTGTCACTACAGCCCTTGTAAAAAGTCTCTCTCCAGATTTCTTGTTGGCCCCCTTTAAGTTTTGAAAGAGTGTTACAAGGTCTCCCTGGAGACTTCTCTTCGCCAGGCTGAACAAGCCCAGCCCAGCTCTCTCAGCCTCCCTTCATAGGAGAGATGCTCCAGCCCTCTGATCATCTCTGTGGCCTCCTCTGGACTCCTCAAGCAGGTCCACATCCCTCCTGTACTGGAGATCCCAGAGCTGAACGCAGTACTCCAAGTGGGGTGGTTTTACTTATCCACTCAAACCCCTTCCATCCACCCCTTTTTGTTCTTTGAGAAAAATGAATTCACTTGCCCCATTTCCCATGCGTCTTCCTACCACTCCCTTTTAGGCAGACAGTTCCCTCTCAATATTCAGTGAAATTTCCTGAAATAGCATCATTAGATGAGCAAAAGAAAAAGTAAAGCCAAAATGAGAATAGTTACAGTCAAAATGTTTATGGATTGTTATTGCAAAATTGTACATAAGGACTTCTGTTGCACTCCTCCCCCAAAAAATTCACTTTCATTCAACTCAAGCAAGTATCTTGAAACCATCTTATGTTTCCTTAAGATCTCACACATACACACACGCCCCAAAAAAAGAAGAGAAGGCGGAGAAGAATGAATAATTTCTGTGCCTCTATATGGGTTTAAATTCCATCTCCCTATATTATTTAGCGTATAGAAACAATTGAGCTGCTCATCTGCTACCCCTATGCTATCTACATTTAGAAATTGAGACTGGTCCTCAGAAGAGTATTCCAAGTCTGTATCGCCCACAAACCATCATCCAGAATGGACTGAGACACTGCTGAGCAGACACCCTGAGCTTCTTACTGCTACTTGCAGAAATGTTCCAAAAATTGGTCTCCCCTTTTCTATTCCTCTTTCCCAACTCTCTAGAAAAGGAAAATTATTAATAAAGTTAGTAGCAGACAGAACATCAGTGTATTCACTTAATATCCAGTAATGCTGTACCAGGTAAGACCATTTAAAACAACATTAAGAACAGAAAATTTTTTTTACAAACTATTTCTGAGATGAACAATGATTATTTTTTCATTTCTGTCAGGGCATAATCCATCCTTCTAACATAATAGCTTGGGTAATTACTAAAAATACTGCTTTACTACCCTTTAAGCCTCAGGATGATGATATTAGAGAAAGCTAAGGGGTATGTACAACTCACAAATCTGACTGTGATAAGGTTTTCTGAATATTTATACAGCTATAAATGAGAAAAGAAAATCAAATTCTATAAAGGATGAAGGTCAATGTTAGAAATGCAGTATAAGGATAATGTCTGAAATAGAGTATAAAGATTAGCTTCACTAGTTCCATCAATTATCTTAGGTGCTTTACCACACTCAACTGAAGTGTAAAGTTACTCAGACACCTAGGAAACTACACTATGAAAAAAAGAAAAATATGCTCCAGATGGGAAAAAAAAAAAAAATTACAAAGTTTTTATAAATTCTGCAACTGGGGGGGAGGAACCACCACCAAAAAAAAAAAACCAAACCCCTCACCAAAAAACAAAACAACAACAACAACAAAAAAAACCCCAAAAAACAAACCCAAAAAATCCCAGAAGGAACTGACACCACACCCTTAGTACGTTAGCAGCTGAATTTACATGGCAAAATTATTCATATACTAATTATATGCCAGATTGCCAGTTGATGACCAAAGGAAAGCAAAGCACAGAGTTCACAACTGATTTCCTACTCACTCCTTTCAGACAGGCAGCACTTCATTTAAATGAAAAACCAAGCTGGGAACAGGTCAGATATGCCTACTCTGTGGCTCATGAAGCAAGCTCAGTTCTGCCTCAAAGCAAAAAGTTTAGTAATTGGTCTCATGAAGTCAGTTTAGCAATACATAGCAGTCTAGATCTTTGGAATATGTTATCCTATTTTTTCTGTTATATAGAAACAGAGTTATTTATTCTACTCCCTTATTTACACACTTGCACCCAGAACAGAAGCAAAGATGATTCTAAATTAAGACAGGCTTAAAGTATACTTTCAAAGAGATGAAAGAGAAAATTAAAAAGTAGTGTCTAACATACTATATAACTTGAGAAGAATATATATATTATTACCAAAGAATATTCAGGCTTCTGAAGAACAGGCAGCAGGGTACCAAAATGAATCAAAGCCATGACTCCTTTGCATAGCTCCTGTTGCGGCACTGCTAAATGTTGCCACTATGGAATAGTAACTGCACTAGAAACTTGCCTCAATGTAACAGCAATGCCTCTTTAGAAAGCCAGACCACTCTGCAATACCCAAATCAGAGTAGCAGCATTAATGTTTCTGATACTGCCGATTTGCTTAGCCTTGGTAACAAGAGTACTTTTAATGTTTACTGGAAGCTCTCCCAACCTAAAAAAAAAATTAGTCTGAGAGACAGGAAGCTTCATTTGGGAACAGGTTTGACTGACAAGGCTACATACTACCAAACAGCAATCACTTCCTACAGGGAGAAGCAGCAGGTACTTAAACGTAAGAGTAATTCTCAGGAGACAAGGGTGGAGTTTCAGACAGCAATTATTCATGAACTACAATGCTGCTTACACTGCAGAATAATTCTGATCTCAAGTAAAGCAAGTTACCTACTGTTAAGTATTACCATCCACATTTTGCCCATCTCTGCATGGATGCACCTGGATGACATAGCCTTCAGACACCGTTGCTATATATACACACAAGTGCCTTTGATCTTAGTGCTCAAAATAAAAGCAACACTTCTCCCTACTACCTTGTGTGGAAGCCATGAACAGCAAGTCATATGCCCCAAGGTCAAAACTCACATCACAGATCTGTCAGTGACAGCTTAAATCAGGACACTGGCTTTGTGCACTGCACAGACAAGAAGGGAATGCTCTGCCCTCTGCAAAACACACAGCTGTATTCATAAGAGTAATTGTTCACTTCTGACACTGTTTAACTGGCACTACCCACATGCCTATAACGCAGCCAGGGGTGTGACTGCTGTGCTTGCATACCTGAAACTGCTTTAAATTTAGCAAGTACAAATAGTAAAGAAGGGACACCGCAGAACCCAGTTTAGCGCAGTTTCCCCAAGACATTCCAAGAATACTCACACTTATGTAGCTTGAAGAAAAGACCAAACAACTGCACCTCCACTGCTCCTGTTACATACAGTAGCTAAATAAAAACTACTGTAGGTACACTTACCTATGCTGCAGCCAAAAGCGAGACTGAATTTCAGATATGCCCAAGTGCAGTACATTACTTCACTACTTCAACATGTCATAATACATGATTTGACTCACTGAAGACGCTACTTAGGACATGACTTCACTGCTTTGGTACCTCACTGCTTGCTGCAAACAGTGCCCTGAATTTACACAGACTACTACATCTATTCTAGCACTGATTACTGTAGCCTTAAATATGTAAAGCAAAGGGAGGAGAGCTAGTGCACATACACTACAAAATACAGTGGAACCATGTAAACTTCAAATTTAATTGTGGAAACTGGAATGTCTCAAGAAAGTTGGATTTGGGTTTATTGTGCAATTCAAGGTTGCAAAACCTCACAGTAGAACTGCAACAGACCTGAAACCAAGCAGACTTTTACCAGACAGTAACCATGACACAAGAGACAAGGTAATACACTTAAAAATGCAACTACAGGGCAAGTTTTACAAGTGTCTTGCAGGAGATGTGCATGTAAAACAAAATCCTGCCACAAACCTCTGATAGCACGTATCATAACGATGCACAAACCCCAATGTACAAAATATACACCTTTCCAAAAAAGATCTATTTGAACTAGTTTTAATTTTGAAGTGGCAAAATTAAACAGAGGGGAGATTAAGTTAGAAAGGTATTTGTTTTGACTTAGATCATATAGGAGCTAATGGGTGAAAAAAACATACATGGCATTAAATCAGATATAGTTTAAAATGTACAATCACTAGGCTGAAGAATGTAAGAGAGTAATATCAGAATTAAAGAGGATGTCAAATGTTCACTGGTATCAGACTGCGGCTTGTTGGGTACCAAGAAGTACACTTCCTGAAACTGATGAGTAAGTAATTGGGACAGCCTACAGAGTAAGAGGAGAAGGACTAGGTTATCCTTTCTTTATAAACATATTATATAATTGAATATACTTCTGATGGAATACAAGCATATCAACTAACAATGCCTGGTGAGTGAGCTTACAGTGTTTGGTTTTCTTGAGATAAAATATTTTAAATGCAAATTATATTAGCTGTGCTTGAATAAGAAAAGTATAAACAATGTCTGACAAGCATATCACTATAAAACTACATCTGATTCAGACTCAAAGTAATAAAAAAAGAACAAGCTATTCCTTATTTTATAAAGTTCTTGAGAATTGTTTCTTTGAAGAGCAGTTGGGTCTCATCTTTGACAGATGTTCCTTGCTTTATAACTTTTGACACTAGCAGCTTTTTCCAGCTTTTTGAATGAACACATACTCAAGACTAGAAGTTTCCTGCTCTTAGTCTCTTTCCAATGAGCAGAATCACCTTTGACTCAACAGGATACCCCAGTGACAAAGGTGAAACTGCAAATCTTTGAGACTAGTCTCACTTTAAACCATAGCTTATACTTTAATCTGTAAACAGAGCACGTATCTTCTAATGACAATTTGTATTATGCACTCCAAGTCAAAGAGGGAGACTGCCCATTCTATCAGTTCCTCGCATTAGACAGTTCTATCTAATAAAGATCCAACTTATAATCATAAAACCCATCTGTTCAGCCTGGAGAAGAGAAGGCTGCGTGGTGACCTCATAGCAGCCTTCCAGTATCTGAAGGGGGTCTACAAGGATGCTGGGGAGGGACTCTTCACTAGGGACTGTAGTGGTAGGACAAGGGGTAATGGCTTCAAACTTAAACAGGGGAAGTTTAGACTAGATATAAGGAAGAAGTTCTTTACAGTGAGGGTGGTGAAGCACTGGGATGGGTTGCCCAGGGAGGTTGTGGATGCTCCATCCCTGGCGGTGTTCAAGGCCAGGTTGGACAGAGCCTTGAGCCACGTGGTTTAGGGCAAGGTGTCCCTGCCCATGGCAGGGGGGTTGGAACTAGATGATCTTAAGGTCCTTTCCAACCCTTACGATTCTATGATTCTATATTATAAGTGTTTAACAGACATCAGTGGTCCTAGAGTTTAACAAGTTTATATAAGCACTTTGAAAGAAAAATGTGTTATATTTTTACTGTTACACTATACATTTTATTGTAGATGTGTCTTTTCTGTTTCTTTGGGTCTCATTTTGGTACAAGGAAAAAAAGTCTACAAGATGCAAATAATTAGTCAAGTGGAGGCCTCAACTGCACACCCACTTAAAATCATTAGGAACTGTCAAACAGCACATGAAAGACTATATATTCAAGTTTTTGTTTATTATTCTGTTCTGAATCTAAATTGTAACACAGTGAAGTCCAATTTGCACTTGTAGGAATGCTGCAGGTCTCTGTCTTTTGGAGTTTTGATGGAAAAAAAGAGAAGCCTGTCCTAACTGCGCTCCCAAGCTTCAAACAAAAGTCAAGACATTGCTCTCCTGAACACAAAAAATACTTAGGAGATAGCTCTCCTCTCCCCCCCAAAAGCGCTAACTGAAGCATGCAACCCTTCGCCAAAGGGAAGGCTTGGTCCTCAATATTTTGGTCAATACACAAAAAACCCCAAATAAAACAGGAACAGCTGATAAGACAGCTTTCCCTGACCCTGTTTGAGGGATAAAAGATTTATTGAGTTCAAGAGCAACAGATAACATTGTTTTATCCTCTCTGACCACCTACATACCTTGGAGCATCCAGCACCTCCTGTACTGAAATAATACATAGTATATGACTAAAACACATCAGCTACTCCCCTAGAAAGCTCTGAATTCCATCTTCTAATGTTTCTGGAAATTCATCACTAGCTTTGGTGAACATTATTCTGTTAGCTACTCTTGAATTTGCCCAGATGCAGCTAGCAGCAATTGATTTGTATTTGTCCTTTACAGACATATTAGGGATTCCAGGATTTCTCATAGTGAAAATTGTACATCTTCAAAATAAAACTCTCTCAATCTTTTTTTTGGCAAGATAAGATACACAGATCACTAAGTGTCACTGAAGGCATGTTATCCACTCCTCTATCTTCAGATATGTGTTCTTTTCCCAATTTAAAAAAAACCACCCAACCAACCAAAACACAACACCCAAACAAAATCACTCCTCCCTCGAAAAAACCCACCAAAAACAAACCAACAAAACCAAACCCCACAACACAAAAGCCAGTAAATCCATTAAAAAAAAAATAAAAAAAATTAAGCTATGTGGCTTCAACAATTACTCCAAATTCTTCAGCTTTTAGCAGCTTTTTACCAAGCAGGATTTCACAGCTAATACAAAACAGGTTCGATTTCACAGCATGAGAACTTTAAGAGCTACAAGATCTTAACTCCAGTTGTTCAGCAGATAAGAGTACAATCTCAGTTCATCATCTTTTTTTAATAAATAAAAAGAAAGCGTTATCTGACCTCCACTGTCTTAATACTGCACAAAGTGCTATCTTCAGTATGACACTTTGGAAAACAAGATTTTACATAAACCAAACCACAGTATTTCAACACATCTTTCTTTTCCTTCCTGAAGGTAAAGCCTTTGGCTAGAAGCTATGCAAAAATACACTCTCCTGCACCCTCCAAGCATGCCCACCATTCTGGAAATTTAAACGTATACCAACTACCTAAAGCATAACACAATCCAGACACAAATATTCAAGGCCCTCTCTCTTGAAAAAAGGCCTTTTCCATGAGCTACCAAGTAAGGAATGCTTTTCTTTTTTCTTTTAGAATTACAAACTAAGTACATTGCTTAATATTGTACCCAAGCTCACCACATGCAAACAACATCTATAATCTGTCAGAATGGGTCCAACATTTTTTAAGAATTGTGAATTTCAACCACTTTTCAGATGTGTTTTTCAAGTGATAATGAGGTAACCTGAAAGAAGAATCCAATTATAATTTATCAGACACCTGTAATAGTCTTGTATGAACACAGCAAATTCAAAACAAGGAACAGACAGCAGTCTTGGGAACAAGACTGGTAAGGATGCCTTGTTTTTTGTTTTACTCCTGCAGCTCATTTGTCCACATTTGACAAGAGACAATTCACTGCATCAATTTAAAGGTGCGAAAAAGCAGAATACCTACCATATACATCAGAATGTCTCTAATCATCACCATTGCTGTTTGATGATCATTCCATGCTTGGTTTAGTGTTTGTAGAAAGTTGTTATTCAAGGAGTTTAAAACATCTTCTCGCACCTGAAGCAAAAACAAGTAGTACATTGTCATAAACCCAAGTCAGTTTCTCCTGCATCGTTTGTATTTCAACAAGCTTTGCTTGACAGAAAAAAAAATCTTGCTCCTCTATGAACTTGAATATTCCAAACAAGTTCTTGCATTTCCTGGAGGCTGACCATCCCTACCTTGTACTTCACTTCCGTGGAAAAATAAGACTTCACACAAAGAAGAAAAACAGGCTCGAAACAAGAGCAACAAAATAAACATGGATATTACGTTTCAAAGGAATACCTGAAATCTCTAATGTTAAAAATACTTTCTACAACTTCTCAAATGTTTCATTTCCTGTGCTATAGTGTTTCCACTAATGTTAACTTTACTATCACAAATAATCTCAGAATATGGGATAGTACCACTGAGTGTCACAGACAGGAACAAGTACAGGTGGAAAACTGGCCATGATGACATTTAGAAAGACATGCTAAAACAGCATAAAGTTACAGCAAACAACAGTTCTGAAAGGAAATAATCACTTGGTAAAGACCAGACTCTTACACTAATAGTCCATAATTGCCAACAAGCAGACTCCAGACTACAAAAGGAAGTCATCACTGTTTTTACGAATGTGTATGCTAGTTGATTCATTCGTCCCATCAATTTCAGGCTTTATGTCTTTTTGACACTGCTACTCCCTACTCATAAAAAAAGAGAACATCCAGTTCCATATTTTGATTTTCACGCAGTAGGCACATACTACAGTGCTCAAGGTTCAAACTCACGTAGAAGAAACCTGAGGGAATGTAAAAACATCACTGCAGAGTTAAAGTGTGTCAATTGACTTCTGACATAACCTGCAGAATACATCCTGCCTTTTTTGTAACTGAATAGAACATTTTCACATTTATAGATTTGCATTTATACTTGTGTGATAGTGTAAATTTCAGTATAGAGCATTCAAACAGCAAAACAAAACACACATGACAAGCAGCCACATGCAAGCTGCACCAACATCAGACACAACCACCAGACAGACTTCATTCTGTCATTTAAGTTTTACAATGTTATTAGGCAAAACCAACATAACGAAAAATTCAGTCTGCCACACTACTATATATACTCCATAAACTTAGATGAACCAGAAACATAACATGGCATATCATACAAACACAATGGTCTCCTCTGGAGAAGCTGTGGAAACCTATTCCTGGAATATTCACCTTTTTATTGAATCTAGGTAATACACCTATGTTTGTAGGTTGTTCAAAGCTTTCCAAAATCTTCAAACATCTACTCCCCAGACCTGAGCAAGGTCCCTCCTCCTTGCTTTTGGAAAACAGTATGAAGTTGTAAGTCACAGCACCACTTAGCTGCCCCACTCTTTACGATAGTGATTATCATTTACCCTTTGGTCTCCCAAAGCTGTGCTCTGTTGTCATCCAACCTATGTAGGTTTCAGCTAAAATGTAAATATGCATAAAAAACTTCAGCAGCTGTGCTTGTAAAGGGTGTGCAGAATCTTCCAGAAGAGAAACAAACATGGCATGGTTGCTTTCACATCTTTAGTCAATATGGAAAAAACACTGGAAACATTATTTGGTAGATCACCCACGCTGCTACAATTTACCAAAACAAAACTAAAAGCCTGAGTAGTTTACAAGCACAGATAACCAGGGTAGGGATTTTTTTAAACACAGAGGCAGCATGCCTTTGTAACACATCCATCACAATAACCCTACTAGACCAGCCAGTGCCAAATCACATACCAAATTGCAGCAAAAGGGTGTGCTTGCCATCAGGCAGCAATGACTACAAGCTTCCAAATAGAGGAACGCCAAGACCTGTGCCCCCTCTGCTCCATATAGTATGCCATGTGGCTCTATGGAAATGTATATTAAATCCAGGAATGGGTGCTGTACAACAAAATTACGCTAAAAGTCTCTCTGTGAAGTTTCTCAACGACATTCTCCTACATTTACTTTAAGCTGCAGATAGGTTTGGGAAGCTGTTCCTTCGGTTGCTAAAAAAGTCAACCAAATTATTGCTTACAACAGCTGTGTAGTTACTGAGCACTGAACACGTTCCTTGTATGGTCTGTGAATCAAGCAATATCACAGGAAAACTAGTATAACGCATAAAACATCTTAGCCATGCAAAGATGCAGAGTCAAACCCCTCTGGTGGAATAAATGACCTGTAATAAAAACCCCTGGATATTCATATTCTTCTATAGAGAAGGAAGCCCTTCCTTCAGAGACAGAGCTGCTCTTTGAAAGCCCTAAAAAATTTGAATCTCAGATTTTTATCAGCAGAGTGCTACTTTCAATCAGCTGAGCTTGTAGTGATTTCTATGACAATCTTTGCAGTTACACAGTAAACCGGCAGGCACATCCAGTTTTAAAAGGACTGTCCACATACAGTCTCAAAAATAAATTAGCAACTTCATAATCTACATAAGGTCATCTTATATTTGCAAGGATGAAATTTTGTATACAACTTCAGGCTCAATTCTTAAGGAAATATAGCACACTCCCCCGCCAATCTCTTAAGAATTGGCATAAGCTTTCAATACCTTTAAATAACTCTCTACTAAATGTACACAAAGCAGACTTATGGCCTAGTATTTTCTCTCTTACAGTGCCTGGCCTGACACAGAAACACAAATAGTTCAATTATGTAATTTCTACTACTGTAAGGACAGCCAGAACCTCCTGTGTGCAGCAGCAGGATAGAACAGCACTTGCTGAATCAAGGCCTCAAGGTCTCAGAACTTCTATTAACGGAGTTTCTTCATCTTCTACAAAAGTCCAAGCAGTGCAAAAGATAGTATTCTAAAATCTTACAGTCCCAACAGATTAACTTTACCAGAAACATCTGTTCACCCCTGTAGCTGCTATCCTTTTGCTGAAAGGAAAAAAACCAACAACAAACCAACCAACCACAACTGAAGAATATTGATGATTCTGAATTGCATTCCCTATCTGGCAATTCCCTTGCATCCTTTTGCCCTCCATAAAATTGCAGACTTGCACAAGACCATCTTAAAACATCATTAAGGAAAAATAAACTCAGATAACACTTCATACACTGTCAATCAGGCTTACAGTAGGCTGTAATGCTCACTAATCAATCTGTCTCCTACACAACTCCTCATGCCATTCCTCCCTATTTCATAGATATCATTTCAAACTCTACAGGGAGTTTGAAATTACTTCCTATCTTCTCTCTCCCCTTCCTTTTGCAACAGCATCGTAGCAAATTTTAAAGCTTGCCAAGGATTCTAGACATAACTTTTTAAGCCCCAGAGCAGACACACTTTCTTCACCCTAAACCTTCTGCACCAGTACAATTCCTTCTGTACTTAACGACTGGCTCCATACCCTCCTTACCAAAGGCTTTCTTGCATGCCTGCCTTCATTACTACTCTGAAATTGCATGCACTGTTGCTACCGAACTCTACCAGCTGCAAAGACCACCATGTTGTAATGCATTCTGGCATGCCAGCCACAGAAATTAACAGAAATGTTCAGTAATATCAAGAAGTCTTACAAAGTATGAGAACATCCCAAGCATCTCTGCCTTTTCAGTAATGCTCTAGGACCTCCTCAAACCAGCACATTTCAGTTCGTTTAAATTTAGAAGAGTCTTTTACACCTCAATGTGACACACACACTGCACAGAAAAAACAACCAAACTGTACTGGGCTTGGCCAACAAACCAATCAATTCCTTTGTCTTACACACACAGAATGCGTATGATACGTTGCATGTCATGGGTTTAGATTTCACTAGACTATGAAGTGTTTGTAAAAACTAAGGGAACTTTAAAAATATTATCCTGTAAACTTTTTAACTTCAAGATTTTTTTATTCCAACATGAGTGATGTTGCTTATCATCAAGTGGTTTAGAGAGCTGTAAACTAAGCTTTGTGTGTTTATTTTTTTTAAAACACTTTTACAACATTTGAGAGAAGAAGTAAGACGAGGCTTAAGAAACGTGAAGGTACAAGACTGCCAAAGGACAAGAAGGGGAGAAATCAACAAAGCACCAAATACACAAGAGTTAAATGCCTAAATTAAGATGAAAAGTTGGTTTCAGTACTTCTTATTCCACACTAACTTAAAATTCAATTCTACATGTACTGTACTTTAATAATGATGTAAAAACACAGGCAAAGACAAGTTTTAGCTTGTCCTTACCCTGTAGAAAAGCCAAGGTAGTTCAAGACAGCTGACTCCTGTCAATGATGTGCAGTGAACTACTTGGCTTACTACTGCCTTCATCAAGCAGCCAGAACCTGGTGACCGCAACTACAAGCCATTAGGGTCTGCATGTTCAAAACCAAGCATACTTTATAGTAACTTGCTCGTGTGCTTGTACCTTGTACAGATCACGCTGGCAGCTATCATTTTACATTAAACAGGCTATAAAGACAATAAACAGTATTATGTTTTCTCGTTGAGAAGTTAAATAATTTTCTTCTTTAAAGTGTTTGGTTTCTTTCCAATAAAGATGCTGAGCAAGCACAACTTTCATCTAGCAATTAAATAAGCATATCTTTTAACTGTGCCACACCAAAAATAAAAATTTACTTTCCAAGCTTGAAAACTATTTGTAAAAATATCTGAACAAATACATTGCCTCTACACAGTCCTTTACACTACATTTACTCTTAATTAACCAGCATGACTGAATTACTACAGGCATGTAACTTTTTTGTACGATGATAACCAGCAGCTGTGGACAGTAAATTACAATTATGTTTCAAGGATTCTAGCAATTCAAAATTCGGGTTTGGCTCCTCAGATGCACTTCCTGAACTGAGTGTAATCCTTTACTAAAATCTATTCATGTTGCACATTTCATTTTGATAAAAGTTAACAGATTTCATGAACGACACTTCAGTTGGCAAAATCCCGCTCTTCTAAACTCTAGCATCCACCATTGATTCTCTGAATTGAAGTTTACAAAGACTTGTGATGAGAGCATTTATTATTAATTAGCTACTTAACATTTAACAGAGAACTGCTCTTGCAAAGAGACACTGAAAAGTCAAGATTCCTCTAAATCTTCTGTTACATAAGTGCAAGGTTAAACAAAAAGTTTTTCTCTCTTACAAGTACTAATGGCACAATCATAAGATGCTGTTATTGAACTGATCCTATTTCTTAATAAACAATGCACTATTTTTTCCATACTTTCCTCACTTTCTTTAAGCAAACCACCAAAAGAAGGAGTAGCTTTGAGCCTACAGAAGTCCTCTATTTTTCAGAACTTTCTGACAGAGATAGATTTTTATTTTTTTTAATCTTTTCCTGGAATTATTTCATTTATAGGTTGGCATCATCAGACACCTGAATAAATTAACCTTTTAAGCTTTACAGCATTTTACTACTAAAATTCAGTAGTTAGCCTTTTTATTTAGAAAACCAACTTCTGATCATCTGTTTTATGTTACCTATACACATAGATATAATTTGATTAATCATATTAAAAATCAGAAAACTAGATGACTAGAGAAGATGCTCCGGGTTTTTTGAAGCATCAGATACAATAGCATTAAAGTGTCAGAAAGGCATTTTTTCCTACACTGGTACCTGTGCAACCCTCTCAGCCAGTGCAATGACACAACAAACTCAAAGGATCTTCTGGTCTTTCGTCAGTTTGCTCGCATCAGCCCTTCAGAATAACTAGTTTTGCACATGGGATAGTAGAATAGCTAAGAACAAAGATAAGAAGCTTTCCTCAAATTAAACTAGGATAAACTTAAAGCCTAGGAAGAACAAAAGGTTAGTGTCATGATTAAGTATAGACTTTAAACATAGGCATATACAAGAACAAGACACAAAAAGCCTCATCCATTTGCCACATTTTATATGAATAGCACAGATTATGAATGCACAGATTATGAAAACAGAAGTGTTTGAGAGCCACAGATGTGCTACAAGTATAGAGGAGAGCCATAAATTATTTAGCTACTTCATGCAGGATGTTTCATCTCGTGCAAACAATTAAAAAGCCCCACAATCAAAGCAGTTCAGACTATACTTGTCTGGACCACACCTTTAAAAACTAATAGTTTAGAAAAGAAATAATACACTTCTGCACCACAGCAGTAACTCCAATTAGAACAAGAAACTCCCCATTATTTAGACATTAACCTCCCATCCACATTCTGTATATCAGCCAGAAGTGATCATTCAACACACATGACTTTCCTTTTTAAATACTGTAATAACACAACAGATACTCCATCTGGACTCATAGCCAGTATATGCGATAAAAGAGAGAACATTCATGTCTTTTCAAAGACAGGCAGCTATGGATGTTACCGCAAAGAGCAAGGCATCTTCCCTACACTTAGGATCCTATTACCATGAAATATTATCTGGACTCCTAAAAAGTGAGTTTTAACTTTTTTCAGTGACATATTATTAGTCAACCCTAAACATTCCTTACAAAGACTGATTCAAGACAAGATGCGAAGAGCTCTTTTCTCAGATGATATATCTTCAGAAACAAGAAGTTTCTGCATATCATTTTGACTGAATTACATGGTTTTGAAAAGGCTAAAATGATAGAATGCAGACGACTCAGGACTTTTTGTTGTTGCTGAGCTAATGTTTTTGAACATTGCCTACCGCCTCTTTAAACAGTATAATCCTAGCACAACTCTCATTAACTTATGAATTAGTTTATTAACCCATAACAAACATGTTCCTACACTGGTATTTATTTTGTTCTACAGATTAAAAAAAACAACAAAAACCAACAAAAACGACTGACTGGAAAACAAAACAAAATTCATTCTGAGGAAGTCACAAAATTCCACCAAAAGGCCACAAACCTTTTCTTAAAAATTCCCAGTTCTCAACAGTTATGCTTCAGCTTAAGTTGTTTCCTACTATACACTTTCAAATACTTGCTATGGTCTGACCTCCCTCAATAACTTACAGCAAAATGTATCTGGAATATGAAGTCATTTAAGCTTGATGTTAGCTCTAAGCCACCATTTTTGAGGATAGGAATACCATTTCAACACAAGACAACATAATAATATAATAAATCACAGAATCGTAGAATTAAGTTAGGTTTTTGTCATTTAAGTACCTATTTAGAATTCTTTTGTATAAGACACTTCAATTTTAATTCATAAAATGACATACCTTGTTTATTAGATGCTCAGTGACCACTTCTCTTAGTCCAGTGTAGAGCTTTTCGCCATGTTTATGTAACACCATTGTATACGCATTCCTGTACAGCTCCTCAAAACTGAGACCACTATTGTTCTTACGCTGGATTTCTTGGATTGCATTTTTTAGAAGATCCCAAATACTGTTCACATATTTCTCATCCATAGTCATCTGTAAAAATAAAACAATAAATTACTGTTTAGACTCAAGAAAGATCACTACAGAAAGTTCTCTCTGGAAGCTGTAACTCCAGGAGCAGTGTTCCTGCCACATTTTGTTGATTCCATTATCACATGATTTCTCAAAATTTATCAGAAGAAAAACCATTTATGAAACTTGTAGGGATTTCAAGAAATAGTTATCAAAATCATAATTTGCAAAAGTTTAATGCTTTTCTTCTTCAGAGCTGTAAATCCACAAAACCCAACTCCAGAGTCTGTGTAGGTGAGAAGGCAGGTAATCATGGACATGAGTCTCTTCCCTACACTTTCTCTGCAGCGTTGACAACAATAGTCCTCATACTTTCCTCCCATACTAACATGCTACTTGGCAGCTTGTAAATTGTACTGCAACACTGCTCTGCTTAACCAGACCCCAAATCAACCTGTACAATAGAAGATAATAATCTCTGACACAGAGTTAGCAAACTTACTTAGTCATCTGCTTGAGCTAACTAGGTATTCTTTATTTACAGCAATGTACTAATGGCCAAAGAATTATGTGCCTACAATATTGTGCCCTGTAATTTAAATACTTAGAGGTGTTGAAATACCTCACAAATGTCCAAAATTAACAACTGTATTGAACATATTTCCATTGCACAAATGTGGTTAAGTAACTTGCCACAGGATATGCATCAAGCAGTAAGCTGAATATGCGTCCGCTTGATCTGTTATTCAGGCACTATATACTTCAGTAAATATTTCACATAAAACTATAGCAATAAAGAAGAAATCAGAGGATGAGAGAAACTCTTACAAGAAATAGTCTCAATATAACAGCAAAACATCTTTTGAACTTTACTATCTGCAACTTAGCATGAATCCGTTTACAATTGTGCTTTATCAATGCCAAGGTGCTTCAAAATATGATGCTTTATAGATAAAGCAGCATCTGGGATAGTAAGCAAGGGTAGGAACAAGATATCAGATGTCAGTATTGCTTAAAGTTTGCGATTGAGTGAACTGAAAAAAAAAAAAAAAAAACAAAAAACCCAAACACATTTTAATTGCACCAAATCTAAAATGCAATGTTTAAAGTTAAGTTTGGTTTACTTTATACAAAAGAGAACTGATCTAGCATTTTACATCTAATGAAAAAGGTTCAAGAGGAAAAAGCCACTATTCCCAAAATTACTATGGAGAAAGAAAATATCCTTGAGTCCACCAATATTGTCAAAGCAGCCTTGAAAATAAAAGCTCCAAGTAGCAAAAGAGTAAAGGTATGACGTTATAGTAGAAAATCATGACCAGCCCTGGTATACCTCTCTTCTCCCCTGCCTTCCACCCAAAAACCACTAAGTGAATAGACAAAGGACACAGAAGAGTAGATTTGACAGCATTTGCAGTAAAACATAACGATTGGCAGAACTTTTTTCCCAAAAGTACATTTTTATGTGCAATTTCAAAACATCAATTTTTCTAGGCATTAGAAACAAAAGTACAGCTCATAATAAGGATAGGCCATTCACTGCCTTGGGAAGGAATAGGCTGCTGAACAAAATCAAAACAAGACTCATCCTCCTCCATTTTTTGAGTTGTGGTTAAATACAAAGATTTTAATGATGTAAATAATCCTATTGCTACTTTTCCCACTCTCCTGATATCAGAACCACTAGCCTGTATGTAACCAAACTGAATCAAGCATGTAACTTAAGAGATATATCACTGTACACCTAAACCAAACAAATCACAAACCCATTGAAAAAATCTTAGCTCCCTATCTCCCAAAACCAAAACGTCAAAGTAACAGAAAAATTGTGGAATGTCATCCCCCCCACTTTTTGCTTATCCTGCTATGTATAATATTGAAAGGTCAGTTATTTTCTTTTTAATTTACATTTGCAACATTGGCGCCTCTTCAGGGAAATTATTTTCTAAAGCCTTCCTGAACAAGCAATTTTACAAGCACTGATAATGAAGACAACCATTTAGAATTGCAGACAGCAATCTGAGTAAAAAGCTTTCCAGTTTTCCTTTCAGAAAAAAAGATTTGTTTTTAAACAAAGCATGGACTTAAACCAACACTTCTCAATGCCATTTTCTCCCCTTGCGAATCAAAAACCTCCCAGCCAACATGACAACCTTTTTATCACAACTGCAATTTAATTGCTCACTATATTTAAAAAGAAGTATGACCAGTATAAAACAAGCAAATCACCAGACGCTAGTCTGAAGAGGTATTTGCAGCATTGCTTTTATGATTACTGGGTTGGTCAGCCAGTAAACAGTTCTGTATGTTACAGATAAGCAGTACATCTAATAACTGGGATCTGTTTGAGAAAAACCTAAAGAAGTGAACTGTTTAATCCTCCTACTTTTAATCCAAATGCTATTAAAAATAAAATAAATAAAATAAAAAAAAATAAAAAATTAAAAATTAAAAAATTAAAAAAATTAAAAAAATTAAAAAAATAAAATAAAATAAAGTAAAACAAAACAAATCAAGGAATGATTGTAACATTATTTGCTCCAAACTCACTGAATACAAATACGAACCCAGAGCTTTCTGCCCCTTAACAACTGACAAACGCCACGAGCTGCTTTGGAAGTGCAAGAAAGATCCGTAAAAGGTAATTTTGAAGGGTACACACGTCCATGGGATACATATACAGAAATGTCTGAAACAGTAGTATAAACTTATCTTACTACCTTTCAAGATTAAGCATGAAGGACTCTGCTTCTCAATGCAGCTTCCTATTCTGCTACTGACTTTAGATTAATATCTGTGAAGTTTCGTGGGAACAGGTTTGCTAAATTCTAAGATACCAAGTTAGAAGAGCACTGTCTTCCAAAAAAGACCTAGCATAGCTGGCTTGTTTGCAGGAGTGTTTTCTAACAAAGCTTTAAATAACTCCACTCTATTGGACAGTAAGTCACTGCAGTAAAGCTTTAGCAAAAGTTTATTATTTCCTCTCCACTGCTAAAGAGTTGTTTAGCTTTTGAACAGAAGAGTCCTTCCTGTATCATTTACCCTCAAAGCTATGTAAGAATCGCAGTGACTAAATCTACTCTTGGACTATTTAACTCACAGGTTCATGTCTTTTCACACCCCCTCCTTAAGTCAGGCTTTAATGCATATATAAAAAAAAAAAAAAAAAAAAAAAAGGAAAGAAAGAAAAGAGAACCAAAAACCAAACACCAAACCCCCAACAACAACTAACCAATAAGTAAATTTATGACGCTATTAGAACAATTTGGCATCTTTCAGATTTCTGTACAAAAGCATCTCTAAAAACACTATTAGAGAACTGCGATTCTAATCTCCCAGTCTGACCCAGGAGTGAAGATTTATGCAACTCTCTAGATTCTATCAACAACAAAGCCTCTAAGTGATCCACAAATATGAACACAGGATCAGAATCCAGATGTTTTTCCATGCTCATTCCCAGATTTCTTCTAATGGTTATATTTTAAAAATGAACTCCACAGTTGTTGTACTTGTAATGCCTTGCTTGTGCCTTTTAGTCCTGCAGACTTAAGCGAAAGCTAGATTATTGCTTCTCCTGGTGCTTTGGGAAGAAATAAACACAAAACCAACAAACTCCCAGGTTGTGAAAATCTTTCAGAAGCAAAGGCCCAGTAATTTCAGTAGTGGTTACTCCTGGATTCACCAAGATAGTAAAAAGCCACTGTCCAAAGAGAGGGAATGTATAAATGTACTCCAGTTTATCTGAACATTACCTTTCTTGGGGAATGGGAGAGAGATCAAGTCTGTTATTGGCAAGAGAAAGAGATGTTTATAAGAAGCCGCTAGTTGGAAAACTTCCACAAACCGCTGCCCAAATGCTAATGATTCAAAGACGCAACTTGAACACAAACATCTGAGCTCAAAGTGTAGCAGAAATACATCTTGAGGAAATTAGACTAAAATGTCAGTGTACATGAAAGTGCAACTGTTCCACCAAAAAAACCCAAAAAAAGTCATCAGCAAAAGACTCAAAAGATCCTTTATGCCACAGTACTGTCATACTGCAGGATCAGACACACGCAAGCCCTTTAACATGTTTGTCTATCCTATTAAAGTCTCCAAGACTGAATAAACAATCACTGTCAGCAGTCTATTGCCATTATCACCTGAAGAGCATGACACCAGCAGGTAAAGCTAGCAAGAGTCACGAATATACTTCTCTGTGTCTCCCTCCTAGAAGCTAACAGTACAGCCACCAGCTCTTCTGAATAACTGTCATTCCTTAAATCAAAACGGGCAAACAGCCCTACTCGAGTAGCTTTGGTACTAACATAAACTTCATACAAAATATTATCTCCCTCCTAGTCATGTAGTTCAAAGGGAAGTGCAACATCCTGTCCCCAGGGAGGAACAACCCCATGATGCATTAACACATGCTGGGACCAACTGCCTGGAAAGCAGTGTGGCAGAAAAGAACCTGGTGCTCTTGGACATCAAGTTGACAATGAACCAATGGGCCCTTGAGGCAAAGAAGGTTAATGGTATCCTGGGCTGCACCTGAAAGAGTGTTGCCAGCAGGTTCAGGGCTCTACTCATCACTGGTGAGACACACGTGGACTACTGTGACCAGCTCTGGGCTCCTCTGTACAAGACAGACGTGGACGTACTGGAGGGAGTCCAGTGAAAGGCCACTAAGATAACTCACCAGGAGAACCTCTCATATGAGGAAAGGCTGAGAGAGTCAGGTTTGCTTAGCTTAGAGAAGCTTTGCAGGAATCAAATCAATGTATATAAATACCTAAAGGGAGGGTGTACAGAAGAGGGAGCCAGGCTCTCTCCAGTGGTGTCCAGTGACAGGACCAGAGGCAATGAACACAAACTGAAACACAGGAGATTCTCTCTGAACATCAGGAAAACTTTTTACTGTGAGTGACCAAGCACTGGCACAGGTTGCCCAGAGAGGTTGTGGAGTCTCCATCTTTAGAGAAACTCTAAAGCCATCTGGGTACAGTCCTGAGCAACTGGCTCTAGGTGAACCTGCTTGAGCAGGGGAGTGTGACAAGATGACCTCCAGAGGTGCCTTCTAACCTCGACTAATCTATGATTTGGTGATACATATTACAGCTGTACACTGAGGAAGCCAGAAAATCAGGGCTTGCAAGTTACATGCAATCTTTTAAAAGTGCCAGCACCAGACTTCCGAAAGAAATGCACTGAAGGATAACAAAGGTAAACAACAAAATGCTTGTCACCAGAAGAACTGGGCATTTGTTCCCTAAACTTATACTAACTACTGTCAAAGAACAACACTAAAACTCCCAGATTCATGCAGAACAAACAGATCTACTGCTAGAGATCCAGATTACTTTGCATAGAAAAAAAATGCTTTGGAGTGTATAGAATGGAAATTACAAGTTAGCTTTTACAACACTGTTTCCTTTGAACGCAACTTTATTTCATGTTGTTGTCAGTTGGTCATTTTGCCCTTAACATTACAGAACTTGCTCCTCTTATAAGAGTTCCTTAAAAGATGAATTGTAAGCAAAGGCAGTTACAGTAGAAAACAGTTAGGAACCTGTAGAATTCTTGATGGCTTACACCAGCTTACTCTTACCAGAAGTAGCTACTTAGTCTTCTTAAACAAGAGGAGGTTAAGAAAGAAATGAGGAAGAGGCAATACCTGGCCTACAGAATCTCAGCAGGAGTATCCAGCAGGAGTTTACCAACCAGCAAAAATAGGAAGCACCTAAACTAGTACTCACAGTACTAGTGACAAGATACAGCTTCTCATCCTTGCAGAAGAAGTTTCTAGACAAGTTCTGTAAAGTTCTCACAACGATCTCAGACCAAATAGGCCATTGTTAATTCTCGGAAGTTTTAAACAGACTGCAAACACACTTGCAGAACAAGTCACAAACACCACTACTCAATTTTTCTACAGGCCAGCTGCAGAGCACTTATCACAATTCTACACACTACCAGGTGAAACAGATCAATTTGGAAATGATTACTGCAGTGCAATATTTGTCAAAGTTTTCAGAAAACATAAGCATAATCTGCCTCATTCCTTTTCATGTCATCCTTTAGATCTAATACCCAAGACCCCTGGAGTGAGAACCCACTGAAATTACAGAATTCAAGTGTTTACACTCTCTACCTTGAAGGAAGTGAGTGGATACCAATAAAGTTAGTTAGCAGCTCTGGGAGTAAACATTTGCACCTAGTAATTGCAGCCTGTTCTCACTCCCCCATTTCCTACCCCTCAGCAGACAAAATGAGCAGGAGCTGACTGCTGCCATCTAGAACTGCCACCACAGGGGTCCTGACCTACATACAGTCCAAAAGGCAAGGGAGGCTGACAAAACTAACAGTCTTCACTTACATTTCAAGACAGGGCATTCGTCAAGATAATATTAAATAGCCCGTTACACAATAACTCAGCATTCTTAGCCAGGATCCTTCCCTCCGGATGAAGCTTGGCTGAGGTTATCCAGAAAAGGTCAAGAGCAACACATTTTCTACCTCAGAACCTAATCACTACTTGAAATTTTATAAAATCTTCCAATATTGTTAAATTTAAAATACAAGAATTGGCAATGACAGAGATCCATTGCCTAGCGTTTGCTCCAAGAATATCTCTGAAAAATGGCCTTTTAAGATATGGAACTACACATTCTTCAACTACAGAGCAGATAAAATGTACTCCTATTAATGATAAATGCAGAGCTCAATATTCACACTTCTCCAAATTTTGAGGTTTTCATCACTGCGTAGTGATGAGTGTATCTGGAAGAGGATATACTGGCTACACCTCATTGCCTAAGAAACATCAGTACTCAAGAAGCGAACAACTCCATAACACACACTCACAAATAAAAACAACTAACCTCTGAACAACCAAAACCACCTGGCATAAAATTCTTCAATAGTGTTATCTGAATAGGTTGACTGTTATACACCAAAAAACATGACTGGAAGCTAAGAGAAGGAGCACGAAGAAGATAAGGGGCACCCTGACCTACTGCTGTTCTCCTGCATCTAGTCCACTTTGGCCATCTGCTGAAAGAGTCACAGGGAAGTCACAGCAATGTGCTACCAAAACTGATCCTAATAACTAGGCTTTTGCTCAAAGGTGACCTATAAGAATTACTGGAGATGACAACCCAATATTACCCACATCTCCCAGGAGTGTCAGGAAATGCCTCCTACACTATTATACTCCCTCAGAGGGTATATGAGGTGGTGGGAATCTACGCCTGTAGTCCGTTTATGGCATCTGGCAGTTATCATTTACAATATTAAGTATTGACAGATGTTTTTAATATATGTGTTTTGTTCTTCACTCATCCCTTAACATACAAGCCTTATCCTTGTTTGGGTGGGCAATCTCTACACTAAACTTCTCCAGATTCCTCCCGTAAGAAATATTCATGGCCTGCACCATGTTCCATTCTGGGCTCCGAAGATGAGCTGAATAACCAGTGTTGACAGTAATCCCATAAAGGTCAAGAGAAAAAACAACTTTAGTCTGACCCCAAAAAAGGCTTGAACCTCTGTAGAAGAGGCAGGGCTCCATTACAACAGTCAGTAGCAGAAATGCAGGAATCGTGATATCCACCTCTCCTTCCCAGCTCTGTCAGGCTTTACCCAGCAGAAGCAAGTAAAACACACAACTAAGTCAAAAAAGGGAATCCTCTTTGTCAACTGAAACACCCAAGAGCTCCAGGATTTTAGGCAAAACCCCTTCCTTACCCACTTTGCTTAAATGGGTTCTGAGGCAATGAAAAGCTATTCTGCTTGAATGGAGCAAAAGAGGTAAGTAGATTAAAAAGTGATTGTTCCTTAAAAGATGGAGTTGTACCTCCTGTGTAGTGACTGACAGATTTGGTCTACCTCCAAGGCATTGTCTAGGAGTACTACTGGTCCCATCACAAAACAAGTGCTGCTTTGGGGTGGGAGCTTGAAGAGGAAGGGGTTTGGTTGATTGGTTTTGATAAGCCTTACAGCAAACTGTAACATCCTCCAAGAACTTCCTTTTCTAACAAACCTAAAGCCCAGGAAAAAAGATTTGTTCCTCCTCTCAAAAGGTAACATTTGGCAGCATTATAGGTAGACCTGACAGGAGCTTCACCACACAACAGCAATTTAACAGCCTATATGAAAAGTTTAAAAGAAGCCTTTAATAGAAAATGTCATACTGCAGCAACAGTTTTGACATGTTTAGGAGACTGAACAAATATAAAGAAATATCAGACTAATTTCTCTTTCACATTTTAGGAACTGATTAAGAAGGAGACTAATCCTGAACTGCCAACATACCTCACTTATTCTAAATTTCAACTTTTATTTAATAAAATTTCTTCATTTTTTTCCCCAAATGCTCCTCCTCAACTTCAGTCTTGCAAACTTGTGAAACATAATATTCTGGAGGAAAGGGGGAAAAAATGAGAAAAACAACTCTTCCCAACCACCTATTTCATCTGAACTGTGACTATGAACTTCATAAATTTGAGTAGTTACTGAATAAACACAAAGCAAAAGACAATCTAAACCTTTTTGTTTCATCTCTTTAAACAATACAGAAACAATGGAGACAACCTGGAGAGGCAAAAAACTAAGCATAAAGTGAAACACAAAATTACACAGTGCTGATTCTGTGAGCACAGCCATCTCCCCATTTACAGACCTTCACACACCTTCCCACCGCTAACTCATGTTTTGTGTTATGTGTCTGTAACTACTAATGATCAACTATAAGAATGCATGGTATATACAAAGACTAAGGTCAACAGTCTTTCAGAAAACAGTTTCAGAGCATATCTCAATTGTAGAACACAACATATTTAGTCAGCAGTAAACTGCACAAGTGTACTATGTAACAGCACCTATTTAATCCAAAACAAGGTCCATGATTATTCACTACTCTAAGACACTTGAGACTCTCTGATTTAGCAATTCTTTCAATTTTTCCATTACAGATGCAGACTCTTGCACAACACATGTAAGTTCATGGACAAACTTACCCATCTTTTTCCTCTCCTGCAGGTCCATTAAGGGTAGTCCACAAACAACATTAGTCTAAAAATCGACTTATGGGTTCAATTTGCAATTCATAATGCTCACCTTACAAAACACACCTTCCAACAGTCACTCTCATTAATACAAACATAACTCTCATTAATACAGATAAAAGCAGAATATTACTTGTCTAAGTGGGTCTATGAAAAATGAATGATAGCTCACCAGCCTCATTCTTCATTCACTTATTGGTATATATGGATTCACACAGACCAGTCTTTAAGGTTCTGTATAAAAACTGCACCAGAAAGTTAAGTAACACCATAGGACAATCAAAGTCAGTAAGTACTGTATTTACAGTCACTTAGACAAAGCTTAACTCTGTCTTTTACACACTCATCTGTCTTACTATTTTCCACAAGACTTAAATACACATGTGTATTTCATATCTATGATTCCATTCTATTATCCTATATGCTTTAGTCAGCAAGGCCTGAAAGATGTTGTCATCCAGCAGGGTTGGATACTGTGGAAAAACAACGTTAACTTCTTTTCAACATAAATTTTCAAAGATGCTACTAATTACACCAGGGACTTTATTCTAGAATTGCATGCTTTGCCTAAAAAGGATAGCAGAACTGTATTTAATTAAAAATACAGAAATGCCAGTTTTTCAGTTACCTCCCCCCTCCCAGCATCTGCAGACAAATATAAATGCCTTTGAAAAAGCATCATTTGCAAATGAGTAAACCTCCCCCCGCCATGGTACAAGCTTCTGCCCACCTGCCATCACATTATGAAACTTGTTTTAAAAGAGTTGTATTTAAAAAGATAACAACTGGTTTTGTTCAAGCTTCTAGAAGAACTGAACTGGTAAGAGGCTAAATATAGGAAGTTCTAGTTCAAAAGATAGTTGACACTGCTATAGAATGGAAGTGCTTATACAGCCAAAAAGCGACACTGCCTGTACTATTAACCAAGGTTCTTTTTAACACACTCAGTAACATTTCTACAGTGTTCATTACTGTAGTGCCTGAAAATGAAGGATTACAACACACCTACAATGAAACTACTTATTTCCTAAGAACACTTCAACCTAACAATAGTAAAGAACAACTGTCTATACTCCTGAAATCTCTTACTAATTTGCAAACTGTTAGAGCTGAAGTTTACATCTAAGCTTACACTTCAGAAAGTCTGATCTTTCACATTTAACTGCAAGGTAAGAGAAGCATTTTCAGATACAAAATAAGTTTTTGTCTTATTTCAGTAGTTATATTGATTATTTAAGGTGCAAATAACATGCACAGGGAAAAAAAAAAAAAAAAGACAGGTCAGGACTGACTTTTAAGAATTGATTAACTCAAAAAAAATCCAATCTGAATGAAACAGGAAAAAAAAATACAAAGATCTGACACCAAAGATATGCCTACTTCTTCTCTCCTGCCCAAAAGAATGAAAATTAATATTGGTATTTTGAAGACTAATGAGAAGTTCAGAGTCATCCTGACTCACTTAAGCAGCAGCAATCCTAAGACAACTCTAATCAAATTAAAGGTATTGGGGGGGGGGGGGGGGCGGAATCTGAAAGGCTTGTGTAACAGCAGGAAATATGTTCCTGAAAGAAAGACAATAGCTTTAAGTTTTCTATCCTAAACAAAGTCAGTGTTAAAAGAAAATACTTGAACCTAATTAGAACAGCAGAAATGGAATGAAGAAGAGCTGAATTTCTGGGAGTGAATCATTGCCCTCATATGTGAGCAAGATCCTGGAGGTCTAGAAGGCGCAGGGAGAGACAGGTAGTTCTGCGCTCCAAGAGCTCAGCTGTGCGCCCATAGCTGTCAAACAGGTTCTTGTCAAAGGTGAAATGACAGACAGTGGAAACAGTGGCACAAAATTTTACAAACTACCAAGCATGCCTTTCCCCATTTACAAACAAGGGACAGATCTTAAAGATTTCATTCAAGTCATTTGCATTCCACTGCCATAAAATCTTAGAGCAGCCAAGGACACACTTTTCAAAATCTGAGAACTATGTGACTGCGAGCGAGCTACCACAAAGTATGTTCAACTGCAAATGTCCTCAAAGCAGCTTACTTGGGATAACTGGCTATGTGCAGACCCTTACCCTGCATCATAAGGAAGGTGGCTCATTCTTCTTCTACTAGAATTACTTCCAAATTACAAAAGACAAGAAAGGAAAGACGCTTGTTTACTTACAACCTGACAAGACTTACTAGCAAAGATTAAAAATAGCTGGAACTCTGAAATTTCAATTGGATTTCCTTTTAAAACCCAAGCATGGGACTGCAGTATTCCAGGTAACATGCAGTAGGTTGTCTTGAAACTGCCATAACAGACAACAGGTCACTGAACACAGAAGCAGCACTATCGCACCCCAGCCTGCTACTCGTATTACTTCTAACTCTAAACCAACAGAAATATTTCCTCTATTTTTGATAAAATACCAAACCAAACCTAACTTTAAAACTCTGAGTCGGTGTGTGATCACATCATTCCAACACTACAAAGCAGAAACCCATAGCATTAATCTAATAAGAGGCAAACTCATGGTGGGGTTTTTTGGCAAATCTTTTCTATTGATGATTTCTATGACATTAACGTTACAATGACTTTAAAGAATAACGGGGATGCTGCATGCCTCAATCCCAGTTAAGAACTGCCAGGGAAAAGAGCAATGCTGTTCTACACATCTGTACTTTCTGTGGAAGGTACAGAGTCTCCCCTCAGGGGTATCATCTCTCCTAGCAAAAAAAAAAAAAAAAAACAAAAAAACAAAAATCCATTAGTTCATTAACTTCCCAGCCTGGATGACCTGGATTCAGAAAGCTTCCCTGAACCGCAAACAGCCCATTCCTTGCCCACTGAACTTCAGTGCAAATCCCACAAGAATCATTTCTGGATTGTTTGTTCTTGTTTAGTTTTGGGGCTTTTGTTTGTTTTGGTTGCTGGGGTTTTTTTTGGTTTGGGTTTTTTTGGTTGGCTTTTGGGGTTTTTTTTGGGGGGGGAGTTGGATGGGGTTTTTGGGGTTTTTTTTGTGTGGTTTGTTTTTTTTTCTTGTTAACCTACAAGTAGTTCAATATTTTACAATTGTTCACAAATCAACACTATTTGAAGAGGAAATATGTGAAATATACACCAATTTATGCAGACTGTAGACACATTTCCTGAAGCCATTTCAAAACAAGGAGCACAATGAACGATTTGGGGGAGGATAAAGGAAGAAAGGGCAAGGGAGGGGCAGAAGGGCTTTTAGAGACTTTGGGGGCTTCATGACAACTCCTCCTCCATAATGCTATCAGCATAACAATACAAGGACTTGTACAGCAAATAAGATAAAATTTCATTATAGAGAGAGGCCAGAGGACTTCTTTTTTTGCTTACTTCAGGGAGGGGAAGGAAGATACACTTAATAATTCACTTACACGTTTACAGATAATCAATACCACTGCATGCTGACAATAACCTTTCTCTGGTGAGATTTTTGCAACATACAGTGCATACACCATGACTGGACTCACAAATCAGCAGTGCCTGAAAGAGCGTGACTTACACTGGAATGAGTACAATGGAAAAAAAAATAAAAATTAAAACCCCCAAAATATCATTATCAAAAAATAGGTCTGCTCGGATGCTACCAACACTTTAAAAACAAAAGCAGTGTGGAAGTAAAAAGAATTTATTTCAATAAAGATTCTTCCATGCAAAATGTTAAGAGACACACACACAGCCTGTACTCAGACTACGCGTAGTGTAAGAAATGAATGTTGTGAATTTTATTATATAAGCTAGCCCAACTTTATATCACTCACATGTATGATTTAAATTCTTACTGTCTTTAATGTTCATTCTCATTAGTACTAAGCCAAAAATTGGCATTTCCACAAATGCACCTCATCCATAACCATAAACAAATAAAGCAAGTTATTGCATACATTTTTCCATACTATTATATTTTATTTAAACTTCAAGCAGGACAGTTTCAGCCCTCAAACACTAATTTTGTGCACAACTACTGAAAGAATCACAGCAACTCCACAGCAAGCACCATCCAAATGTGTTTATTACAGTTTTGTCCTCCTTGCTGTACTTGGGTATTAAGCGCACTTTTTTCCTTCCCAAAATGCGTATGTTAAAAATGTCAATGAGGAAGTTCTTTCAAGTCATCCAATAGTAGGTACTTCTGCTGATATGGCAGTACTTGCACCCTCATGAAAGAACCATTAGGGATTTAAAAATTCTACTGGCTTTAACTGAACTTCAGAAAAATGATAAGATAAGAAGTATGCTTGGCCATGCTATGGTTTTCTGCTACAGCACTTTCCTACTCCTTGTTGCTGCAATAACTGACTCAGAACGAGAAACATGAGCTCACTTCTCAAGAGTTGCTTTTCCACATGTATAGCTACTAAAAACCAAAGGTAACATCCAATGATCATATGCACAAGGTCAAGAACTTATTTTGGACTGTAACAGAATCGCCGTGCATCTTATGAATGGACTCAAACTATCTTAAGAAAATCTGTCCCAGTCTATCACAAAATGTTTTCATCACATACAGAGAGATTATCAGACACTGCAGATCAGTCGAGATGATGAAAATTTAAAAGTGCCTGCACTACTGATTGTCCTATAGATCAAAGCCAAAGACTTCATAACACATCTTTGAAATTCTGAGAAATGTTGCCACTTACACTGTGTACACCTGCCCAGAACAGATTAAAAAAGAAAAAGAAACATTTTGAAACAATGTAATTTTTGTTCAGGTTAAGGGAAACCCAGTTAAATTTTTATGTTCTTTACTATTATTATAACTCTTCATGTAGAATACCAAAAACTCCTGATCAGTTTTACAGCAACTCTCATAAAACCCTTTTACCCACCACTACCAGGGAAAAACACTAACTCCTGTTTAACAATGCACTACCGTACAATACAAGAATGAGGGGGTGGAGAGACCAACCAAGCCACCTTTTCCCTTTAAGTAAGATAAACAGTGTTTTAAGTTTTTTGGTTTAACTTCAGGCTTTAAACCTACTAACATTTTAGTTGTGAACATTAACTTATTATTACGGTATAAACTATATGGGTTAATAGCTAAGATCGTCTTATAAATATGTTTGAGAATATAAAGCAATCAGGATTCACAAAGTCAACCCTGTAAAACATTAAGTTAACCAAAAGGTCTTGCTGCACTCAGTGGATTTACATTATTTTAATCAGAGCTGAAAAAGACTGCAATAAACCATCTCCAATTCTAACCTCTTCCCATCCTCCATCACTCTCTATTTACTCACTAGTATAGCATGCATGCTGTATTGGTTATAGGCCAAAGCAGAAACAAGTACTGCTTACATAATCTGAACACTTAAAAACTTAACCACGGTTCAGCACATTTTCTATGGTCTATCTGCAAGATGCCCACAGAAGACACCAAATTTAGATCAACTTCTTGAACTGGTAGATCTACACATTTTAGGTTGAAGCGTAAATTTAACAAACCTCATCTCAACTTGCATCAGTTCCCCAAAATTCAGAACAAAACACACAGGCAGCCAGCATTCCCTGAGGGAAAAAAAATATGCCTTCTGCCTACACAAAGCCTGAAACAAGTGGCTGTTAGATGTGAAGAGAATAGAGCAGTGGCAATGAAAATAAGAGTCTTAATACTTTCTGATGGAACAGTTGAAGCCATTTACTTCTAAGTTTATAGAACTTACTTTAAGGAAGAAGCAACATCAATTGATAAATGGGTTTGAAAGAAACAAAAGGCTGTCTGCCTTTTTGCACAAGACCAGATGAAATGAAAATTTTCTCTGGTACAGGTATTTCAAACAAAATGAATCAATGAAGCTTTTATATAGAGAGATATATATACACACGTATTTGAAAGACTCATTCTATTGCAAGTACATATGTAGGATCTCTCTAAATACTTTCCAGAATTCCTAATGTAGCCATGTAATACTGATCCACTGGAACAGTTCTGAGAACTGGCAATTTTGTAGCATTGCTCTAGAGAAGATAGCTCTGCAGGAAATGAAAATGATTAAAAGCACTCAACAAAACTCTGACTATAAAGATCAAACCCAGTAACCTACACCAGGTCATGCTGGTTTTCAGTCAGATCTGTCCAAACTGTTTTATGGTGACAACTGACACATGGCACTGAGAGAAGGATATGTTCTTGCAAAAAAGTTCACACAACACAGCTTAACATTACTTCCATGGTTTTTTGAAAATGAATTCCCAAAATGCTTTCTAAATTCTCCTCATTTACCTCTGTAAGAAGTACATTTTTCACTTTGTACAACTTTTCCATCAAAACACATTTAAGGCTACTGTTTTCAACTAGCTGAACAGTCACAGCAACACAGCTCAAACACACTTGCAGGAAACATAATTTATACATGCTATATCTCTGTTACAGACATCACATCTCTCCAAAAGTTTTATGTGCAAATTTAGCATTCTTCGGCACCACTTTTCACAGATCAACTGAATCATCCCCAAACTAGGTTTGCTGCAAGCTTGTTTGAGAGCTTTTAAAGTATTCGTTCAGACAGCAGTACTGGGCTCACTGAGGGTTAAACAAAGAAAGCCAATTTGAGACCCTGAGAGTATTATATACTAAACCACAGAAGGTAAGAAAACAATCCCCAACACTTCTCCAAAATGGATGTAATTAATTCATGTTTTGTAGGAGTACCAAACCTGCAATTTCACATAATGTACATACTGTGCATTCAGCAAGAATACTACTGCGGTCCTCCAAATAATTAAAAAAAACCCAAAAACTTACAAACTATATCCAACTTACATCACTGACAATTACTCGACATTTAAGAAATTAGTTTTCTAGAGGAAGGTGTCCCTGCCCATGACAGAGGGCGTGGAACTACATGATCTTTAAGGTCCCTTTCAACCCAACCATTCTATTCTGTTATTTTTAGTGTCCAACCTCAACATATTTCCATTTGTTGCAATGTGTATGAATTTGAAACAAGAAAGTTTATTTAAAGACTGCTTAAGAAAGAAAAAACCACTACACTCACTCAAAAGCACTCTTATTCTATTCCCTCTCTCACTTTAACACTGCTCTGAACGCTATGTGGATAGGCCTTACACAAATATAGAACAGCTATATATGATGAAGCTGTTAAAAGTTCTATAAGTGGTTATAGAAAGTAGCACAATGGAAGTCTTCTACGGTGGTACACACGGTTACTTAACTGCATAAGCTTAATCTCATCAGTTCGTTCTACTGAACATAAAGTATTTTCATGAAAAATATTTCTATTATTCTTTACAGATTTTTTTTAAACATGCCCAAGTCTGAAGTCTCAAGAAAGAATGCATCCTTAACTGGATTACTTCTGATGCAAAGATTATCACTGTCTAAGTCAACCCCAATAAGACAAGACAAGAAGCTTCTTTTTACTACATTAGTTTTTAAATAAGGAAAATAAATGCATTTTTTCTATTATGAACATAAAACTTTGTTAGATGTATAGAAAACTATTTTCCTCAAGCACTTTTGATTACTCTACACCTATTTCAAAACAGCAAGCCATGTACTCAAAGACACTGCCCCTGAGGTAAGAAAAAGCACAGAGCACATACCAGGAGCTAGCAAATAAGTAATAGACACTTGGGGTGACAGATAATCTGCCACCAATTACAAGAAATAATAAAGAAGGAATCTAGAATAGAACTAATTCCAGAACATTATAACCTCTAGGTGCAACACTGGTGGTTTTCAAATGTTTTGGTCAATTTCTACTTAGTTCCTAGTAAGGCAGAAAAGGAAAACTTTGGTGTAATAGTATTTTGCAAATTACTATTTCTCCTTTCCTCTAGCTACTGTAGAATATAACAATAACAGAAATATCAAAAATATTATGAAAAAATATTAGAGACAGAACCTACATGGAGGTAGTTGCTTCCTGTCCAATTTGGCTACTTCTAGTTTAATGCAATAGTAAATAGCTATTTCCACGCAAGAAGCAAACTAATTTACAAGAGGCAGACCTGCTGAAGAAAGATGATCAATAAGACGACAAATTGAAGCAGCCCATGAAGTCACCTCTGGAAGCATTCTTAATAGAGAACTGCAGTGCAGAACCACCAAATTTGAGATAAAAGAGTGAAGATCAGTAGCTGAAGTACAAATAGTACACTTCCTAAATATAGACTCTATCCCACACACAAATGCGACCTCATTGACATGAATAATCCCACCGGTCAGTGGCACTATTCGCAGGACCAAAGCTATACATCCACTTAGGCCTCCACAAAATTCATATTAAGATTTTTACATTAACTGCAGCTATTACCTTCTGCAATTATGAAAGAGAAACCCCTCCAAATTTCTCAACCAAGTACATGCTTCTCTTCTGCAAACACTTTATCAACAGGATTGTCAATGAAATGTCTTAAAAAAGAAAATCCGTTGAAGGGGACACCTGAAAACTTGCTGTCAACAGACGTCAACAGTTAAGATCTTATTAGTTAGGGAGAGGATGATTTTTTAAAAAAACTTCTAACCTAGACATTCCTGAAGCAACTAAAAAGAAAGACAATGCTAGCAAAAACAGTTTCAGAAGGAAAAAACCTTGATGACCACATTTAACCTTATGCAAGAGCAAGGCTCTATACAAGCATTCTTTACCCCTCAAACTAATTGCAGATGCTCATTTACAATAATGGTGAAAAAAGTAAAACACAAACTGACGTTCATCTCGTTGCTAAGTCTGCCTTTGTTGGCTGACCCATATTGACATACTCACAGCTAGAATAACTGAATCAGTTTATCAAGTTAAAATATGGCTATATTTTTAGTATAGTTTGTTATAAGATATACATACTGGTTTTGACATGGTTTATTTTTTACAGGTTTTCCTACTACTTGTGAGCTAGCCTTACCCATGCTGCAGTAAGTCTTTTTCTTTATTGCTATAATCCAACATGTCTTTGCAAAGGGTGTTTAAAGAAATAAAGGTCATTCAGAGATCAAAAACCTTTCATCAGCTCAAATTCATAACCTCATAGCCCATTTTTTCTTTTTGACTTTTACCATTAAATATAACTGTCAATGGTTAAAAGCAGAGGAAAGCATAAGAGGGAAACTGTATAAATCAGATTGATATGATTAAGCTAGCTGCTGAGAATATAAGGAATTCTCCAATTTCATCAGCAAAAGTTTTGATGAAACAAATACATCGATATATTCCTTACAGAAGACAAACAGGTACATCCAGTTTCTCTATAAAGGCAAGGCACATTAGTTCTACACTACTGCCTACTGCGATCAGACGTAGCATCAAAAAGTTAACGCTAAACCTTAAAAGCCAGTGACTCAACCAAGTATCTTCTTTCTAACGTATACAGCGACAAACACATACATAGACACTTCCTGGCCATCCTCTGGCAGACTGAAACTTTTCTATTTCTCTCGTTTCTCAATGCCATTAATAGTACCGTAGTTGTTAATTCTGTTGTAAGCTTTAATTGAATCAACTGTCAAAACACAGCAAGCTTTACAGCAGTTTAAATTAATCATCTGGCTCGTTCCCCTCTGTAACTCAAAGGGATGGCATGCTCATGGCTCTACCGAACATACATGAAAGTTACCTACACCTAGATGTTTACAGTAACATCTTCTGAACAGCTGGCATTGTGCCACCTAAATCTCATAATCATACGACTTGGAGCCTCTTTTACAGAGCAGGGAGCGAGATAAATTCACCAAGAGGAAACTCTCCAGAAGACATAAATAAATACACACACACACCCCCCTTCCGGGGCTAACTAATTTTGTTGATGTAGGCGTATAACCTTCGACTCCTTCTTTGAGGCCTTTTCCTTGAAAACAAAGAAGCCACCCCCCCCCCCCACCCAACGCCGTACGTGTATTTTCGTAATTGATTTGCTTGACTGATGAGGGAGACGATAATCGCGGGGACCAGTTCCTCCACCTCCCACTCGGCGTGCGGCAGGGGCACCTCTGCTCCCCGGGACGCAGCTCCCGCACGTCCCTCCGAACCCCCCGCAGCTCGCACGGGGGGTGCCCGAGGCCGCCGGCCGGCTGACAGCTCACCTGGCACCGCTCGCACCCGCGGCCCCCTCCCAGGCCGCCTCTGCTCGGGGCCGGCCCAGCCCGCCGTCCCGCGGCCCCGGGCACACGGCGCGGCTGACAGGGCGGCGAGGCCGCGGGGCCTGCGGGCAGGCGGAGGCCGGGGCCTGGCGCGGGCGCTCAGCCCGGCCTAGGCCCGGTACTCACAGGGAAGGCTCGGATCCGCATCTTGGTGTCCTTCCGGCTGCCCGTCCCCTTGCTCAGGTTCGACATCTTCGGGCCCGGCGGCTGCGGCGCCTCCCGTCCGGAGGGGCGCCGGGGGACGCGCGGCGGGGCGGCAGACCCCGGGAGCGGGGCCGGGGGCCGGGCGCCGGGCGGGGGAGGCCGCTGGCGACCTTCACTCCGGGCTGCGGCCCCCGGGGCTGCGCGGAGAGCGGGCGGGCCGGGCCGAGCCGAGGCGGGGGGAGCGGCGGGGGAGGCGGCGGCGGCGAGGGGCGAGGCGGCGGCGCAGGCCCCTCGCTCCGGCGGCGGCGCTTCCTTCACCCTCCTCCTCCGCCGCGATGGCGGACAAACATCGCTCAGTGCGCAGGGCCGAGCGCCCCCCCTTCCTCTGCCTTCCTTCCCACCGCCCAGCCAGCAGCCAGCGAGACACAGATCCGGCCGCGGGGGCGGCGGCGGCGGGAGGGCCGCGGGGCGGAGCGCCGCCTGCGGGGAGCGGGGAGGGGGGGGCGGGCGCCTCGCTGCTCTCGCGAGGCTTCCGTCGCTCTCGCGAGACGGCCGGTTGCTCTTCTCCGGCGGGCGGGGCCCGGCGGCTCCGAGCTGTCACCATCGCGGAGGGCAAGGGGAGGTGCGTGGAAGGAGAGGGCGCCTCTGATTGGCGGAGAGCGAGACGGAGGGGCGGGGCCAAGCGGGGCGGGCGGTCCGGTGGCCCGGTGCGAGGCGGTAGGGCCGGGCCGGGCCGGGCCGGGCCGAGGGGACCTTGCGCGGCGGGGTTCGTGTACGTTGTTTTGGGCGGAGTTTCCCGCTCCGTCAGTGTCCTGCTGCTTGGGCTCGTGGCAGATGTGTCCTTAGGGCTAAAGGGCAGGTGTCGGCACCCACACGGGAGCGTGGGTGGGCCTCGCAGCACTAAGCGTGGTTTGAGCGCTGCCCGTGGGAAACGGGCTGCGGCCCCACACAGGCAGCGCTTACCCCGTGCTTTGGTTGTCTGGTATGAACCTTGTTACGCACGGCTAAAAAAGAGGAGGCGGTTTGTTCCTATTTCTTGCCCTTTGAAGCCTCCCGGATGTCAGTTGTGTCCCTCTGAATCATGTCACCGGTAGGCGTATCCCTCCGCGGAGGCTCACAGGATGGCATGATGCAAGGCGGGTTTATTTATTTATGTTCCGTGTTTTCATCGCAGTGCATGCCTGAGAAATGACGGTGCCACCTGAGGCAACTCTTACATGAGCCCGGAGTTAAATATAGGTCATTCAGGGAAGGACGGTGGCTGTAAAAGGGAAGCGTGTTTTGGAAACGTCACGTTCTGTAAGTTAGCAGCAGCATGGTACCTCTGAAAGTTAGGCTGGTCAGCCAGGAAAATCTAGGTCCCAGTCACCAGGGGACTGACTGAAAAGTTCGTGGGTGAAGCTGAAATCTGGGTCAAAACATGCCTTGCTCAAGATCCCCTAGAGGAAGGACGTGGCATAGCCAGGAAAAGAATTTCTTTTAGGTGACTCTCAAACTGGACTCTCAATACGAGGGCGGCTTGTGATGTACGTTTTGCATCCAGCTCCACCTACCTCTATCATTACTGTTTCCCTGCAGGTGCTTCTATGCAGCAAGTGCCCTCAGGGCACAGAAGCGATGTGCCTTCTCTGGGCTAGTGTACCTTCTGTAAGAGTAATTTCACCGCTTTTGTGTGTTTGAGTTTGTTACAACCACTTCCCTATGCATGTTCGTGTACGATGTGTTTTTTAATCTCCTGATCAGAATTAAGTATATACGCCTAGAGAAGATGTTATATAACAGCAACACAATAAACAATGATTGCGACATGGCTATGCAATACCAACCAATCCTTTTCAAAATTACAGTGTAGTCAAAATGCAGATGAAACGAAAATGACAAGGGAAAGATTGCCATTTGTTAACATGAAGAACACGGCTTCCACATTGCTTCAATATCATTTCAATCTTATTTCCCCTCCTAAGTACTTCCTTTGGCAAATGAGGACAACCTTTTATGTTAACATGGGGTTTTTTCCCATTCTATGACAGTCAAGATCGAGTAATTTGAAAAGGTTTAGTTTTGACTCTCATAAAAACAGAGAGTTTTGAAAAACAAAAGCAAAAAGTAAATTTGTACTGAAACATAGAGTTTTCATTTGGAAAATGTTACAAGAGTACTTTTCAACAAATTTAGTGCTGTTTTCAAAACCCAAAACTTTCCCCACAAACTGTTTTTGAGGAACTGGCATTTCTTCTTTCAAGAAAGAAGAAAAAGAATGACTTTCACTGTATCCATTACTGCAGATTGTCTTAGATTAACTTCCCTAATTATTGCTTTTGTGCTTCCTCATACTGGCCTTAAGCTTATGGCAGCCCGGGACCACCAGCCTCTTGCCTTCTTTTCATCTAAGTTGCTATTAATGCAACTGAAAGTTGGAAAAGTGCTGACTCATGCTTAGACACTGTTCAGTCTGGCACAGAACGCTCAACAGAAAACAGAATTACTCTCCCACCAAGTGATCTCAATTCTCATGTCAAGTAGCTTTATTTTACACTGTGAGCTTATACCTACAACATACTAGCATATCCATAGCTTTTGATTCTATGATTCTGTGTCTGAGCTCTATTCTGTGACTGTCCAAGGTGGAGACAATCACTATTTTTCTAGTGCAAATTTTCTATTTCCATACATAATGTCCAAAATGAAGTTTCACTCTAAATTAGCCTTTGACCTTACACAAAGAGCTAATTTAGAGGTTCGTTAAGTGCATGTAATATTAATTGTAGGCGGGTCAAAGCCAGAAGGAAGACAGGCAGGTGGAGGAGGACAGATTAGCATAGGAAGAGTTAGCCACCCAATCGTCTAACTGGGTCACCTCAGCTATCTCACATACATATCGTATGTATCTCCTGTTAGTCTGGCAGTGAAGTAACGGTTCTTGTGTGGAATGGTCGCCCTTGCTGGAATGTTCATATCTGTGTGTTACAGCAGCCTTAAACACGTCTTACACCAATCTCAACATGCAAAGGTATGAAAGCCCCCAAAATAACTTAAGTTGTGCAGAGGAGAGCTCAGCATTATTCACAGCAGTCATTTACTGTTCTGGGGTTTTTTTTCCAGGCCCTATCAGTCCTCTGATTTTACATACTGATGATATCACTGAATAATAGTGGAAGTTGCTCAGGTACCTGCTAATCCATGCAGAATATTTCCACTGAAATCACATGTCACTATCTGTCAGCACAAGCCAACTGACCATTTTCATGGACATGTGTATCTTGAAAGTGGTAGCAAATCTTTAATTATTTAAACACTGTTTTTATAATCCAAGTTAGCACTTACCTTAATCCTGTGAAGGGCAGCAGAAATATTAGAAGAATGTGAAGAGTAGATTACATTAGAATAAATCTAAATTTACATTTTTAGAATCAGGCCTTTAAAAGCAGAACATGCCTCTTGTGTAACTTAAAGGAAAAAAGTAATCAAGCCTTATCAAGGCAAAAGTCACCATTTTAAATAAAGAAATCATACTCTCATAGGCTTGATTGTGCTCCACCAAAGCCAGGAACCAAGTTTTTTTTAAAAGTAACCATCACCTCCATGGAATCATACATACATATTCACAGGTTTTCCTTACATACTCCCTCACCACTGCAACCATCAGTGGTGTGTGACCACTGAAATACACAAGCAGTTCTATCACAGCAGGAAACAGAATAACCGCATCCTGATCTGCAGAGCACTGAAGTGCCTGACTGCAAACACAGGTGTGAGCATTTCAGGGCTTGACCTCTCTTTAAGGTCTTATTGCAGAAAAAAACCAGAAACAGAATAACATTTCTATGTTGTGGTGGGGAAAACAGTGACTTCTCTCCCTTTAAAGCCCAGAATCAGAAGGAGAGCTTATTCTCCTCTCTCCCCCACTCCCCCTCCCCCTTTTTTTTCCTTCCTGTAAGTGCCTGCATCACTTTGCATATGATGGTTGCTTTCAGATTTGCATGAATGATGACACAGTAATCAATGTGTAAGACAGTTCTCTCACTTTCCCATGGTACTATTTTGGGAGATACAGTAACCAAAGAATTTTCTATAATTTCTACAACCTGAGGGAAAAAAAGTATATTTTTTATACCAACACAGAGATAGGCACCAGCAAAACAAGCATCCAATGAATGAACTGCAGGGTGATTTTTAATGGATCATATTGAGGATCCTGTCAAAAGAATCTTACTCCAAATCACTGAAAGAACAACAAAGCTCAGTACAACCAGATAAATATATGCTTTTAGTGCCTTCCCCTGCTAATCAAAACAATAACTGACTGATCTGTGTACAAGGGTCATAGATTACAATAGGTACCGGGACAATAGGTTCCTGTAAAAACATGGTAAATATTCAGAAACATGATTTACCAGGGCATATTACATTATATTACATTTCTCTTCAAAGAAACAGAACTATTCCAAGGCATACTGTTCACATAATTTTTATCCACTTTGAGACTTTTTCTTTTCTTTCCTGCATGACCTGGATGAAGAAAAAGCACAGTTAGGTTTTATTGGGGTTGTTTTTGACATGCTGGAGGCAGTGGGGTTGGCTGAGAGGCATGGGGATGCAGTGGCAGGCTGTGGAGCGGCAAGAAACAAAACTGCCAGCATAAAGTTATTTGCTTGTTCCCTCATGGAAACTTGTTGCTTAAAACATTGGCTGGGCTGTGTTTAAATTTAATTTCTGATGCATTTAAATACCACCACAAATAGAGCAAATGCTAAAAGATGACAGTCTAAAGAGCTCAACAGTTTCCAAATTAACCCAGGCTAATGTACTTTCAAATACTCTTGCAAGCAGGAAGAAAAAGAGATGTTGGTACTATATCAATCCTCTTTTCTCATTACTGACCTGACTTCAGCTGTGGCCATCAGGAAGGGTTTTGTCTGTTAGCCCATGCTCTCCCTTAGAGCTCTGTGTATTGCTTCCCATCCCATCAACCAACCCAACAGCAGACTCCACCGCCACTTGTTGCACAAGACCTGCCCCTAGCGCCGGCAGACTCGGAGTGGACTGTTTACAGGCAGCGTGCTGAGGACTGGCAGCAGAGATGATGAGGTTGCTGTAATGAGCCCATCGTGTAGTGGCACATTTTAAAAACAGGTCTAACCAGACAATGCACATAATAACCAAAATTAATGCTGTCCAACCAGCACTGGCTTCCCTTTCAGTACCTGACCCACTTCAAGATTGTTGGAATAATACATGGAATAATAATGAAGTGCTTAATAGACCAAGTCAAGTCTCAGTTCAAGTAAAAAGTCAATTCTGTAATGCATGCATTTGACAGTCATCTTGCACAATATGACTACAAAATACACTAGCAAAACGATGGCCTGTAATTCACCAGCACTGCAGCTTCTCTTATGGCAGCAATTGCTGTAACTGCTGCACCATCAGCTTCTTTCACACCCTGTCTTGGTCTCTGTCAAACAATGTAACAGGATAAATGCCTGTGTCCTCTCTATGTTGCCACTGCTAAAACAGGGGATGCTGCCACACTGAGAAAAGACAGACCCTTATGTTACAGACCCATTTTCTAGCTGTGAGACCACGGCCTCACTGTCAAGTGGAGAGTTTTTACAGGCTTTTAGTAGAGTGACAGATTTGGTCGGAGCAAACCTTTTGTGCAACACTCACATTACAGAAGAAATTCATGCTACAGCAGTTGCAACCAACAGTGAAATCTGCAGTGGTGCGATGAGACACATGGTTCAGGTTCAGAAATTTTTCCTTCCGCATCACAACAGTCTGCTCTGAGGGGCGAACACGTGCATACATAATGTGTCAGAGGATGGCCTGAAAGAGCCATGCTGCAAAACACTCAAGGCAACTTTTCAGGAAAATAAAAAAGTTTCTGTTAAAAACCATGGCAGAAAATATTGTGCACAAATCCAAGTGAAAACTGAAAGGTTGCACTGCATCATCATACTACACAAACACCTATCAAAATGTTAGGGGTGACCTGATCTTGGTATATAAAGTGCCCATGTGGGAAAGTGATTTCTGAGAGTACTGCCATTTAAATTCAGTAGGAAAAGACAGCTCAACAAAACGGTTGAAAAGTGAAGCAAGATCAAAAACGATGCAACACCAAAGGTAATTATTCCCTAAAACTATTTACCTACAAATGCGACAGATCCTTCATTATTTGACCTGTCAAATGAAGCTCAGTAACCTACTAAATAGCAAGTCAGAGTCTGAACAGGGTGAGTTTTGTCAGGACTAGCTAATGCCACTTTCTTCCCAAACAGAAGTTCTGGAATTACTGAGGCGCTCACTTCAGCAGTAATACCATCAGCAGCACTTGGCACCATATGCAGATGCAGGTGGGCACTGTAGCTGTTTGGTAGCATTCACCCACTGTGTTGCTGTGGCACACAAGATGCTGATGGAGAATGTGTGCTCCATGATGGTTGACAAATTTTAGTCTTATGAGATCTAGTTTCCTAGCACCAATTCCATTTCTTTGGGACTGGAGGAAGTTGCTTTGAAAGTTGAGGGAGAAACACATGTCAGAGTTTTCACAGTTACACTCACCAGAGATTATTTTATTTGTGGCTGTTACTGACTTTCACACCTCAGCTATTTTGACATTTCCTGTTTGCTAAGTGACAGAGAATTTGTCGCCTGGCATATTTAAAATGCCTGTACATTTGTGGCCTTTTCACATTCAGGTAAAAATTCTAGGTTTCCCACATGGGAATTTCCTCCTTCTGAAATACATGCCTTGTTTTAAAAGCATCTTCTGCACAGGAGAAGTCTCTAGCCAGCTGTACTTTGCATACTTTCCAGGTACTTTACACTGCAGTAGAAAGCCTTGAGAAGCAGAGTGACTAATCTTCAGTCTCGGGTCAGGTATTTACTGGAGAAGCAGCAGTGTTAGTTTAAGATGTGACTGACATCCAGGTGTTTCTCATCGCTCCGCAACAGCTGTACAGTCAGCCCTACTGCACAGTGTAAAAGACTTGCATAAAAGAACCAGTGTTTAAATTCCAGCAGAAAGTCAGGTGAGTGAACTGACATCACTCCGACCAGCACTTACTAACCTGCTGCCTTTGTGCTGAAACACATGCCCAGATGATTTATTCTGACATTTGAGCTGTACCAGGAAGAGAGTAATTTCCAGTTTAGGGGTGGGAATGGACATCTTCAAGTGTCACAAAGCCATTTCTACAATGACCGCATGACTGTAGCCTCATGAAACAGTCATTATTTTTGAGGCTGCTGGTAAACATCCTCTTCCAGACCTGGCTCTGCAGGCTAAAGATGCCAGGCATCTGGAATGGACATTACCAGAAATTAGGGCCCTTCCTGCAGCTCCATAAATTGGAATTGTGCTGCTCTTTTCCTAATCTGCCTGAGACAAACCGTGTTGCTTAGTGCAAGCCTGCCTTTGTCAGCTGTTTGAACTAACCCAGCAGAACTTGCCTGAAGCAGGGTAGTGTGCATTTATTAACCTGGATACACCTTTTTGGCAGAGTTGGGCCGGTGGTAACTCCTGGGTATGGTGAAAATGCAAAACTGGAGGTAGAGGGAGCAAGACTTTCAGCAGTCAAAGGTGTTTGCAAAATGGCAATGGCACACAACCACCAAATAGTTAAGCACGTTGCAAGGTACAACTATCCACTTTTTTAGTTCTGCATAAAACATGTGGAATCCATGAAAAACATGACTGTCCTTCAGCTGTTAAACAGCTCTCAACTCACAAGGCTGAGTTTGATGCAAAAAAGTGACTTTTTAATAGATTTTATACTATGACAATAAATTCAGACAAGATTTAAACTGCAAGATTGTTGCTACTATCTTCACTACACTGTTACCTAAGGGCCAACAAACAGTACTTTTATGCAGCACTAGACAAACACAAAAAAAATAGACAGTCTTCTACAAAAAAGCTCACAAATGATGTAGATAAGGCAGGTTATGGGGAAGGTGTGGCAGGAAGGAAGGTGTGTGTTCAGGAGTGGGATTATGGTTCCTGGACTTTCAGTCTGAAGCAAGGCCTAAAGCAAATGAGAGAAAAAAAAAAAAATCGCATACTAGATATCTTGAATCTGCTGTGAACATGTGCAAGATCACCTATGTATGCATATGTCTCTTGTGTGGAGAGTACAGCGGGCTCAGTAAATCAGGTCCACGTGTGCTGAGGCTGGCTTTTTGAGCAGTCATGGTATGGATGCAAAGTAAGGATAACCTTTTGATGCCAAAAGGTTTTGTTTTACCTTCAGGAACTGCCTAAATAAATAATTCCCTGGTATGTTAATACTTGGTAGCACAATTCCTATGAAATGGCTACAGTTTCTCAAGACATTAAAAGACAAAGTACAGTAAAAACCCAAGTTCATAATGAATGAATTGCGACATACTCTAGAATGAAAATCTATATGCAAGACCATTTTCCCAGGATGGGTTTATCAAATATATAGCAAAATCTTCCTAGTATAGATGCACTGTATATTAAGAAAAGCTCATTGTTACTGATGTACTTTACACAACAGTCTGTGCTGATAAAAAAAGATAAAGATATTGGAATAAACAGTAGCAGCTTTTCCAGGTGATATTCAGGTTGGCAATCACATTTCTTAGTGTCTCTTTCTGACCCAAATTCTTTCTAGGGATTGAAATCAGTTGTGGCCAGATCACAAGGTTTATTTGGCTCCAGCTACCTGGCTAAGGGATGTTATATTCACGTCACTACTAAAATCACTATTTTGATTTAAAATGCTGTTAGAGAGTGTGCAGATTCTGCCCACATAGCATAAGCCACGCAATATTCCTCAAATGAGCTACCTTGCACATAGTACTCTTGAAAATATTCTTTTATTGAACATATTCATGATATTACCTATTTTGAGCAAACAGCAAGTTTGATACCACTGTAAAGAAAGTCTGAATCTGTAAATCACTTCTGTTTCATTATGGAGAGAGAATACTAGCAGTAAATTGAAGTCAGGCAATAAGAATTATTTCTGGAATATTATTTTCTTCTTAGTTCAATGGGGTCCTGCCTGGGAGTGCAGAAATAAAACAAAAAATCCTGCAAATTGCTTAACTCTTACTCCTTTGCCTGCTTTCCTGGTTCTTCTAATCAAGAAGTTATAACAACTAGGGATAGGCATGTGCTATCATCAGAAACCTCTTTCAACCAATAATACAGATTTAGTTATATGCTTCACTACTTTCTATAGGTTTCAGGACTAGCATAAAAAAATGAAAAGGAGCTGAAAATACAAATCAGTCACAATATTCTGGCATTTTTAAAATTATACAGTTTCATTTTTTGATCAATATTACTCAAAATTTCCTTCAATTTTACTTTGAAGGCCATTGTAATGAATATTTCTGATATCTCCAACATGCAGGACAACCGTATGCATACACATATATTAGAAACACTTCCCATTCATTTGCCTGTGGAAAAAGAGTGTTTATGGCTAAGGCTCCAGCCCCTCTTCCCCGAGCCACTGAGCAAGTATTTCCTCCAAGTTCGAGAGGTGCAGCAGCAGGGCCAGTCCCGTCCTGGACGGGCTGTCAGGGGCATACTTGTACAGTGGCACCCATGGTCACTGACTAGCTGGGAGGCGGCGGGGCTTCCTCTCCTGACAGCCCTCTTCCTCTGGACTCCTCCTGGTGGGATATAAGGGGGGCTGGCACCCCTGGGCAGAGGGGCCTCTCAGCAGCAGATTAACAGAGGAAGGGCCACGTCCACCTTCCCACAGCCCCACGCACCCACCAGCAGCAGCCACCTGAGGAAAGTGGCCAAGCTATGACAGTGCCTTGCTTTGCCTGCCGCTGTCTCTGCTCTCTAGAGGGTCCAACCAAGACCAAGCTGACCTTCAAGCCAGGTCCCAGACCTGAGCAGTTTTTAGCATATCCAGTGCCAGACCCAGGCACTGAGCACTTTCCAGGTATACAGAGATACTGAGCAAGGTTTCTTTTTTTCTTTCCCTTTCATTTTCTAGAACATAATCTTTGATCTAGGCATGCGGAGTTCCCCCAAAACAGACCAGTGTTCTTTTGTGACCTTGCCATCAATCTGCCTGCCTTTAAGAAGGCTCTTAATTAACTTGAAAGGGCTTGGGTTCACCTTAGCTAAAGACCTTCAAGAATTTTCCTCCTCAAAGATTTCTAAATTTATTTCAATTTTTAAATCAAGTGTTCATCTTAGCAGAACAAGAATTGAACAAATGTGTATTGATGAAATACAGGGGGGGTGAATGTTAACTGTAAACCTTGTCTCTAGTACTGGCCTGTTCAGGAAAATAAAAGCAAGCAAATTCTAGGGTGTTTTAGAAATAACAGAAGCAATGCTTGTGCTATTTTAGCCATTTCATTTTCAAAATGCTATCACAGTTTAGCAACTCCCAGACATCAGACAACAGTTCAGCAGGCCTCGCTTAGTTTGCAGATTTCTGAAAACCAGGAATGGCAAAGATTTTTCTTTTGCCAAATTAGGCAAAGTCAGCCAAATGTAAAGGTGTAAATCCTGTCCTTTTGTGTAGTCAGTGCCTCTAGCTGTTCTCAAGGCCTGGCAGAGATTGAAGTTGCCTGCTATTAGCAACTAGAAAAGGCAGGAGGGAGAATGCCAGCTTCTAAATTAAACAAACAAAAATTGTTTTCTTGTTAACTTTTAAAGATATGTATATTTCTTTCACACCTAGCACTCAATACATTGTCTTATTTACGTGAGTGGCTGGAAAAGAGCCAAGGACTGATATATACTTACCTTGCTAAAAGAGACTGGGCCAGCTGGACTATTAGGAGTTGGAAAGATTTTTCATCAGAGTGGAAAGTTCTAAAGATCATTTCACAAACCCCATCAACCAGCCTAATGCTGGCCCAGTTGCCATAGCAGAAACATGGCTAAAGAAATTTTCAGTTAGTTAAAAGGGTGATTAATTTCATTGTAGCTTTTCACTCAGGTAGAATGTCATGGGTTTGTTGTTGTTGTTTTTTAATTTCTTATTTAATGCTGCTTTCATGTTTCAGAACTGCCCTGACTTCGAGGAATTATCCCAATGAACAGTAAGACATCAAAATAACCCTGTTATTCAAATAGATCTGTTACCCTTAATAACATATTCCAAACACTGCTTCACCATGGGTAAGAGAACACATATATAAATGTATTTCTGAATGGGGAAGAAATGATAAAAGTGACTTCTTTATTGAAGTTTTGTGTAATATATAGCTGGTGCATCATATACAGGAGCTGTGGTGTTACTTACCACATACACTCGGGTTCCAGTAAATACAGTACTGGTCTGTAGAAAGAGTGACGTATGGTGCTTACTAACAAGAAAACTAATAGAAACCTATGAGAAGAAGTGCTAGGATATTCCAGAGTTGCTTTTTAGCATGCATGAAGAAAGAAGAGAGGAAGATCATGTTCTGGCTCTGCACACCTTCTGCCAAACTCCTAAAAAGCATGCTAGGAATCCAGTATGGTCTGAAGAGGGTTGAATAGCTGAAAGAAAAAAAAGAGTAGTGAAATAGATGCATTTCTTTCCACAGGGAAAAAGTAATTTTCTAGTAATATCTCTCCAGAACCCAAGCCATTAACACTCTCTGTCTCTCTTTCATGTCCCTTTCCACTTCTCCTCTCTTTCCTAGATATTCGCCACCAAAACCCAAAAACCATCCAAGCCAGCCTTCCCTGCACAGAAATCTATGCCATACTGAACAATCCTTTACGTAACTCTGCCAAGCTCTTTCCATGCATGTCAGCATTAGCTTATGACATTATTTTTAGGATTTTCTCTTCTGATCTTTCCACCAACATCTGTGGCTTACTTCTCCTGTATGCAGCTGCCCCAGCCATCGAGGTCTTTGAAACTGCCACACCAACCAGAGCAAGGCAGGAGGCTCTCATTGCTGCAAGGCATTACTTCTGCCAGATGTCTTTCTTTAAAAATACACATACACATATATATACACACACACATATACACACGTATATATATGTATTCTCAGTAGATAGTTTTAATTTGCTTACCAACAATACATACCTTAAGACCTACCTCCTCATTCATACTAACATACATATTACTGACACATATCTTAAGGAGCCCTTCAAAACTTGAAGCTTAAACATTTAATTAAAAATGAATGTGCCTTTCAGGCCTACTTGCACATGAAATCCATTGGAGCCCAGCTGCTCTATTTGGGGAGGCAGTGTCAAGCTGGCTGTCTGATGCACACAGTGCTTAATCAGACTCATTGCTGACAGGAACTTCATCTGAGCGCTCATTTCTGCAGCCATAAGGAAAAAAGATATCTACTTTAGGTTGGCAGGAGTTTAACCATTAGAGAAGGCTTTTTACTCACAGTGTTTTCTCCTTGGTCTTATGTGATGGGTGGAATACAGAGGATTTTGCTCTGTTTTAATGAAGACTTGTGGCAATGGCAGAAATCATCATTCAGGGATTTCCCAGGCCTACAAGAATGACTTAGCTTGAAGGATTGTGCATCCAAACACACAGATTACCCAATAAAATCTATTACTTTTCTCATGCTCATAAGTCCTAGTCCTATGAATCAAGAACTCTATTGGGTAATCCTGCATCTTAATTATATTTTGGTGGCATGTGAAAGATTCTTCATGATTACTTTAAGCACTAAGTGCTCTGGTGCTGGATGGCTGTTCGGACAGCTCTGGCTCATTTTCCCTTTGCTTAAGCATTGTGCAAGGAAATATTTGCAATGCACAAGAAGATGCAGGGGTCATAGGAACAATCCTGAACATGGGACAGATTTTCAGACAGTTATGCCATAAGCAGTACTCATCAGATAAGCCCGATGCCCGGGCAGCCTGCATGACAGCAGCAACCCTTGCTGCTCAGGACCAGGTGCTGTGTTGTCGTCAGAATATTCCGTTGCTATTTCTACCTCTTTTTCCTAAAGCATGGGAACCAGGGCATATAGCTAAGTGTGTCAGTCTAAATCAGAAAAACGGCTTCAAAAGTCCAATATTTCCTACTCATTTAACCATTCTCTCACTTTAGGTGTGGAAGCAGGCAATGATGTCCTCTCTTTAATGCCCATACCTACAGGTGCAGAGAGGGAAGACGTGTTGCCTAAAAGCCCCAGCAAGTTCCATGCATAAAACTGCATTACAATTTTTGGTAGCTGAGTGTTGCTACAGGCCAAAATGAAGAATGAAGCTGAGGGCTTAGGGGCAGCAAGCAGCAGTCTGGTAAACAGTGGAAGCCAGTGTAACTTAAGAGTCTGTCATCTCAATGTCCAATCCTTTGAAAGATTTGTTGCCATAGGTTTGGGTTGGCTTTACCTGTGATATTCTTTCCTACATCTCTGCTTTCAGCTGTAGTAACTAGCCTATACACGTTACTGGACAGCAGGATTACTGTTGTTTTTAATGTATTACACCATCAGGTGAGCTGTTGGGACAGAACAGCTGGACAAGTTGGAGCTAGCCTCCTCCCAATTAGCTGCTTGGTGGTTCTGCTTCTCAATTAGAAACTCGCACCTCTACAGTTTTACATTTGTACTTGTTTACTTCAGCTAACAAAAGAAGGTCCAGAGTACAGATCTGTTGGCCAGCAGCTCTAGAGCTATATGCTAGATCATCTCCCCTATACCCCATTGCATGTTGCACTGCTTTTCTGGTTTCCCTTAGGAAAATGTGGACATCACCATTCACCTGCATTACAAATACCACTTGTACGAGGCTTTGAAGAGGTGGTATAGCATACTCTGATAACTGATGTTTACTTTATCCAGTGTACAGGCCTATCAAGTGAAAATAAATTAACGTTTTAAAACTAATTCACAAAGTAGTTTAAACCTATTTCCTATTGGCAAAGGACTGTGAGGATGCCTGGTCCTTTGGGCTCCTCACCAGCCTGGCAGTCTTTTCTAGCAGCTCGCACATACTGCACGCTGGGATGGCTGTGCTGTGTGGCACAGATTTTCCCAGTCAAGGTTCATTTGGATCTGGTTTGCTTGCATTGCAGTGCTTCAGAAATACTCCGCATTCCCTTTCCCAGAAGGCTATTCTGTCAGAGTAGGAAAATGAAGGGAGAAAAAAAAAGGGGGAAACTAGCCAAGCAGCAACAAAGGAGGCAAGCAAAGCCACAGCACGCTTCTTGAGGGGCTGCAGGCACTGCTGTGCATGCAGCAGAGAGGACAAATTACTCCAACAGCAGTGTGGTCCTGCATGCTTTGAAACAGTTACATGCACGCAAACAAATCACAGTGTGCTTGCTGACCACACAAACAATACTCTGTTTGCTGTCTATGTATTATCCCATGCAATCAAAGTTAGCATTGCACCTCTGAGCTGTAATTCGCATTACAATAGAGCTCATGTTTTACATGTGCGTATACACACCATCCCATCTCACTAATTCCACAGCCATGCCCCATCCTAGCTCTTGTCCCACCCTGCCCTCCATGGAAGACCAGGACATAGATTTCCCTTGCTTTCAGCAGTGAATGCAGCAGTCCTGGTCAGGAGAAAAAGGAGCAAAGCTGGCACACACACACAGAGCAGTAAGAAGTTAGCTGCAGTTGCAAACAATGTTTTAAAAAGCCAACAACATGTCCAGATTTGGGCAGCTTTCTGCTACTTCCATCATGAGGACAATGCCATTTTCCAAGGGTATGACAAGTCTACACTGGAACATGGGACACATGTACTCTAACTGGCCAATTCTGATCCTACTAGCAGCCTAGAGCTTAGCTCAAGTTATTTATCCTGCTTCTTGGACAGCTTTTACAGTCTTTATCAAGTTCTTTGTAGCTACAACTAAAGTACTTCATCTAGCTCTGGCAGAACTATTTTAAGCAAACTAGAGAGGGGCACAGATACACATTCTTATTTTAAACAAAATAGCCTTTCAACAAAATAATTCATCTTAAAATAAGAGACAGACTTTTACTCCCTAGCCTCACCCAAAGACGCACTTTACAGAACTAGTTTTGATGAAACCAAGATGGTCTAAGTCAAGAGTGGAAAACACTGGGTTTGGCAAGATGAATTATCAAAGGAAAAAATCAATCAATTAAAGAGGAATTGCTGGAGATCTCAAATATATGTAGCTCCATGTTTAATATTAAAAACCTTGAAAAATCAGTTGTGTTGTATCTTGTATTTCTATCAATACACAACCAAGCACAAACCCCAAGTACAAAACCAATCACAAATCAAAACAAAGATTGCTATTGTAACTGCTATTGTAACCCATACGAGCTATGGGATAGCCACAGTACATTATAAACAGACCAAAAAGGTGCAGCGCATTTTCAGTAGCTAGCCTGGGCTAGTAAGATTTTTCTTTTTACTATTGCTAGTTTACAGGAAGGTACTTTCTGTTCCTGAGGATTACTGTAATCAGCCACAGCAGAAGTCAGGCCAACAATTTAAACTTTAGGGTGAATCTTTTTAAACATCTGATGCTAGCTGTTTTGGCTATATTGTTCTGATTTATGGGGGAAGGACCTTATAGAATACTCATAGAATGGTTTGTGTTGGAAGGGACCTTCAAGACCACCTTATTCCAACCCCCCTGCCATGGGCAGACACACGTTCCAGTAGATCAGCTTGCTCAAAGCCACATCTAGCCTGATCTGACCCACCTTCATTACAGTATAAATTCATTGTATAGAGATACACAGGGAGGACAGAATACACAATAAACATCAGAAAGTGTATCAGAGGAATCATTCCTTGGGTTTTCTTGGTAGTGTGGAGCTTAGATGTTCTCTGCTCTGCACATCTGTGCCTTTCAAGTTTGTTCATCGTGGATTGGAGGTGATTTAAGGTCAAAAGGAAAATTATGGAGATTTTGGGGTAATCCTCCAAAGGGACTTGCCAGGGTGGCAGCCACTCCCATCACACCATACAGCTGCCCTCATACCTACCCTGCCCTCCAAGGACAAATGGGTGGCGAGTCAGGTGCTGGTTAGATCATCACCAACACCTACAGTTTCGAAAGGAGAGATGAAAAAGGAGATTACAGTTGTAGGTGGAGACGCAGAAAACACAAGGCTACCTTAACTACCTTTTACCACTTGCTATCAGCTAGTCTGTATCTAAATTTCTTATCCCACCAACTCACCCTATCACAGACAGGGGCGTCACTTTTAATTCTCTCCTTAAGCCCTTACCCCTTGTAAAGCCAATTACAAAAAATAAACCTGCTTTAACAACCAACCAGCACCTATCACCTCCTCACTCTTGCTCACAGCAGTTGTCCTGGTGCAGGAAGAAGAGGAGCTTTCATCCCACCGTGCCTTTAAGGACCCATGGGCACACACTGGGCACAGAGAAAAGCACTTCATTCTTTCAGTCTTCCTTTTCCTTTCACTTCACTAGAATCTAAGTTTCTTCCTTAGAATTTACATTCCTGTAACTTGTTAGTCATCCTTGCTTGGACATTTAAATGGTCCTGGTTAATAGCCCTTCTACTTGAAAAATCTACAGTTTCCTTAGAGCTCCTTAGCCATCTCCTTCAGCCTCTCTCAGTTGGACCTCTCTTGGTTTACCATCACAGATTTCCACCTGCATTTTCCAGGAGAGTTTACTACTCCCTATTTAACACTCCCTAATTACGTACAAACTTCTCTTGCTTAAGCAAGGGAAATTTTTTGTATACCTCCTCCTTTTCCCAACGTGCATCACTGTCAAAGCTCAGGTCCAACTCTGTGTGGGGATCATGGGAGCTGTAGTCCTTTGAAAACTGAGACTGTGCTGGACTTTTGCCCCTCCTTAAGCTGTAGAACAGTTTGTCTCTATTGACAAAAAAGGATGTTAAACTTCACTTTTTCACAGAATGTATCCAAGTGGTTTTCAGTCAAAGATACCACATTGGATATAGCTCACAGATAGGAGCTTTCAAACGAGAAAAGCTAGAGTAAACATATATTTGTTGATAATAGTATGATATATCTAAGCACACTGTATAATTAATACTATTGCAAAATATTACTCAGAGGAGTAAAAACAGCAAGGAAGTGGAATGTTACATCTAAAGCACAAAAAGAGCATCCATGGTAGGTGGTTTGGTGGGAGAAGGTAGCGAAGAAGAAAGCTTGCTAGAAGAAAGAGCTGGATGCGAGGGAGGCTGGGGCAGAACTGAGCCAAAAGGAAGGTAAAACCATCAGCATATTCAATAAGATATGCAATTTAACAGTTACAGATCTAGTTAAGACCCTCAGCCACAGGAAACCTGAGTCCACCTCTTAAGAACAAGACCCCAGATATTTAATATGCTACAATGGAGGATAGCTGGATTATCATTTCCAAAAGTAATGCAGCAATTTCTCACAATATAAAAGCTAAATAAAGCCAGTGCCAGCATTTACCTGTTACTGGTTTGGCATTATTGGGGATGTGCTGCTAAATTGCTTTGGGCTCTTGAACTGGGCTCTGAGAGATTTCTGAGTTCACCTATCAGATGATAGGTGACACGAACAGTACCTGAAAGGCCCCCTTTTCAAACCGCAGAGAAGGGCCACTAGAGGGATGGAAGAGAAATATACCACAGACCCCTCAGGTACAACCTTGTTTAACAGCACAGCCTGCACGGGTTGGTATTGCACTATTTCTTTGTTTGACACAAGCACCTTAAAGTCTATAGTTACTTTTCCAAAGGAACAAGACACCGGAAAGCAACCGAACAGCTCCATATGCAAATACATTGGAGCTATGTGGCTCAAAGAACAATGCAGATGTAATAGCACGCACCAAAGATTGATGAGTCTTGGCTTTTACCCACTTTTGCATTATTCTTGACTGCATTCTTCCTGTCTCCTGGATAACTGTGCTGTCTGCGAGCTGCAGCAGAAGCGAGCCTGACCGAGGCAGTTGATACAAATGATTCTTTGTGGCTTGTTGCAGTGATGCTAAAGCTGGAACAAATTTCATTAAATAGCAATCAGAGGCAAAAATACAAGTAATGAGCTATTTTCTATGTAGCAAACAAAGATATTAATGATAGCTTATGAATGTAAGTAGTGATACAGGAGGCAAGCTAAAGAAAATACCCAGAGGAACATGCACAAAGACTTTAACCAGAAAGTTTCACACAGCAAATGTACCCACAGGGCCTGTTTCTCCTTTGCATGACACATACTTTCATGGATGCAGCCATGACTTCCCCAGCTCAGAGAAGATGAGTGCCCAGGGAAGGAAACGCCAGGATGGGTCACGCACAGGGAGAAAGAAACTCCACGGCAGCACACGTGGAAAGCCAGGGGAGAAGGAATGATGCCAAAGGCCATCCAGCTCTTAGAGCAAATCATTCCTTTCTTCAATTCCCTCCCATCAGTGTGGTAAAGGGCACTTGTGAATACGTTTTGGACGCGAGCCAGTAACTTTTCCCAACAGTTTTGCAAAGCCAATTTAAATACTATTGACCCAGCCTCCTATCACCAGCTCAGCTTAACAGACAACCAGAAGAGTTGGGGTTCTGAAAGCTTTCTTGAGAATAAAACCTGCACTGGTACAATTTTACCACTGTTGTGTTCATCTACATTAACAACGCTTAAATTTTGCCCAGAGTCTTTAATAAGAATTCAGATATAACTGCTGGGGGTTTTAAATATATAGTTCAAAAATTGGAGCCATCTGAACTATGCAGGGCAGCACATCTTCAGTGTTTATTTTTATTCCTAATCTAGACTTTACATCAGCTGTCCTTGTGGTTTGATAGTGTGAAGTTCTGAAAGCCTACCAATACATATATATAAAACTTCCTTTTTGGTTCCCGTTGGTAGAAGGATGGATTCTTTTTCTCTTTGAGTCACTACAAAGTCACTGTGCAGGCTAATTCAAGACAAATGTGAACATATGATATCTGAACGACGGATGTGAGGCTGCATTTGAAGGAAGTATGCGGAAAAGGATTGTGTCCTAGGGGTCTTCAGCGGGAGAGTGCTGGCAACCACTTGGAGAAAGGATTCTGTTACTGCTGTGGTATTTGGGGCTCCAGACGGCAATGCTTAGAATGTGCTCTGCTCAGACGGCTGTGAGAGCAGCCCCTCCACCATGGCGACTGACATACGGCTTTGCATTGTTGCTAATAATCACACAACAGCAAGAAAAAGAAGTAAAAAGGAAGACATCCTTACATACGCAGACGATGAAAGTATATGACTGCATTTTCCAAGGCTGTAACCAGAAGTTATAAATTGCTATATTGCATATTTTTACTTCTTATCTAATTGAAAAAAGAGCATATACAGTTTTTGCAGCTAGCCCATTTATTTTGCTGAACTACTTAGAGCTCAAGGATGCTGTTTAGTACTAGCTGGGTACAAGCACAACAGAAGGCCAAGGGAAATTGACTCTTGATATAGAGATTTTTCAGGTATGGATGAGTATCTTTTTTTCAAGGCCACAGCACCCTCTTTCCAAATTAATGGATCTTTTACCACAAAGGCAGAAGAAATATAAGACAAGCTCACAAACTACTGGGAAGGCTGCAGGATTTTAGGGGGTTAGCAGCATAGTCCTTAGGCTGCTGTTTGGCTCCCAGACATACCACTTTTAGCAATTTATAAGGGACTGATATACTTGCTGAGCTGTTGACCCCATCAGCACTGGACACCGAACTAGCTATGGGAGGAAGGATAGGCTGTGTGCAGGTGAAGCCCACAGAGACTTTTCAGACATACTTCAACAAGGTATCCTGTGCCCTTATGCAACAAAGCTCAGCCTCACAGGATAGAGACCAGAATACCGGTGTGCATTTCTGTCTGAACTTATCCCCACCCACCCTATGTGTTCTGGGAAGCAAGAAGCCCTCTGAAACTGAAGACATCCTGCTCCAATGTCTCCTTTACACCCCCAAATACAACTGCTCCGCTGCAGGTGGTAGTTTGTGTGAATGCCAGGCCACTGTGGAGGGGCCCAGTATAGACTGGGAGACCTGAACACACTGCACCAAGAAAGACCATAATCACTGTCACTGGAGCACAGCAACAGATTGGGAAGGGGAGTATTGTTGTCTTCATCTTACACAGAGTGGGCTGAGATACAGAAACATGTAGGGTGTTCTGCCTTTGATTAAAGACTGGTGATTATACACATAAATAGCTGCTGGTCTCAAAATTCTAGGAAGTACCAATTACATTTTGCCAAAGGAATACAGAAAATTTTAACAAGAGTCATACCACAAGTGTAGTATAATTTTTTCTCTCTTGTTTTCTGTTCTTTTACTTGGAAGGCTTCTGTTATTCAGCTGGATATGACAGAGGTGGCCAAGGGTACATCACGGGCCATGAACTGCGAAGGGCAAGCAGCCCAGTGACTTGCACACAAGCAATCCTGACTTGCAAAGTCTTCATCCAATTTTCTTTCATAACAACAAACAGACCTGAAAAAATAGTAGGATTAAGTCACTAACCAAAGAAGGGCTAAAGCAACAATGATAAATTTTGTTCCAGTATGAATTACCTTGTGCAATACAGATTTTGCATACAGGTATTAATGTGAATGTTGTATAGCTTATCTGAATTGCCTCCCCAAACCTTTTTGATAGTAGCTAATCTTTGTTACTAAAAATCACTGGATTGCATATTTAGGTGTCATGCATACAATAAGAAAAAGTGAAGATAGTAAAGTACTAGAAGAGAATAAGCTAAAGTACTTACCTTATTTGAAAATCCATCATCCAGTGATTCAGGCTTTATAAACTTGAAAATTAGTTTTATTTATGTATAATAGAAATTAACTCATAAATTGAATGCAGTAAGCAAACCCATACAATTCTTAGATGATGTGGGTCTTATTCCTCTTTAATTTCCATTAGATTTATCTTCCTGATTTGTCATTTCTAGTGTCAAATTATTTGCACTCATAGCAGCAGCAGATTTATGTGGGTAAAATTTGCACACAAAATAATCAGTAACCTCGTAGTGACTTTCACTAGTACCGATGGCACTGGCAGCCATGAGCTCCTAACCCGGTTTGGTTTTAGTTACTTTGCAGGCTGCTATGAAGCAGCGGGCCCGGCTGCGCCGTTGACACGCTGTGTTTAAGGTAACAGAAATGAGGGGGTCTTCGCCCTTTCTGAGAGGAGAGCCGTACCAAACGCAGCTCCGCCGCTAACGGCGGCTCGGGAGCGGGGCGCCGGCGCCGGCCCCGGCTCCGGCGGGGAGAGGCCCCCCCCTAGGGGCCGCCGGGCGGGATGCAGGCACCGCAGCGGGGAAAGAGTACGAGGGTCCGGCATTGCCTCTTGCTCGGCAGCGGGCACGGGTGCCCCTTACATGAGGGCAGCACAGAGAGCAAAGCAAGAGAGAGGTCACCTGCTGCGCTGGCCTCTCAGGTGTGTATTTCCATAAATATTTGGTATTGTCCAGGAAATACAGCGGGGTTTGCGGTTATGTTTCTGTCTTTAGCAAGCCTTCTGAGCCCAGCTGTGGGAATACAGCAGGGACATTGAATTTCTCTAGTTCTCCTGAGCCTGACTCCGACCTCACAGCTCTCAAGAAGAAACTCAGGCCGTGGGAGAGTCACCAGTGGCTGCGGGCTAGAAGGGCTGAGGGGAGTATGGGGAAGGCTGTGGGAGGACAGGGACAGCAGGGCTGGTAGAAGGGCTGTGATCATTAAAAAAGCAGCACCCATGCCCAGTGAGGGCTGCCACCCAGGTCTTGATGTACATGCTAAACACGTACAGCACTTGTAAAGAGGGCCGAGCGGCTGGAGACAGAATGATGAGTACAACGTCTTGGAATCACCACAGCATGAGCAAAACATCCCTGCCAGACCAGCACAGAGTACTGGCTCAGTATGTGGTCCCACAACCCAGCACCAAACAGCAGCAACGGGGTGGGTGAAACAGGGCTTTCACCACCCACAGGGGTGCCTGTATGAGTTTGGCTGACAGAGGACAGGAACTCATCTTTATCCAGGGGAGAGTGTTTTCCCCCCAGCAATTCTCCATCACGTCCTCTCAGGATTCATTCTCCGAAGGGACCTGTGAATAATTTTTCCCCCCCAAAAAAACTCCCAACCTAGGGATGAGATAACTCTGCCAAGCACTAAAACCCATGAATTCATTGCATCTAAAACCAATCACTGTATTTCTGCTAATGTCCCTGCTGCTGTTCTTCCCTCTCAGATGGGCTGGGTGGCTGCAGACACAGCCTGGATTATGCGAGCTGTGGGCAACTGGCTTCATCTCCTGCTTCTTGTCAGGCCTTTGGCTGCAATGCATGTCTCAGCTTCACCCACCAGCCAAATGGAAGCAGCTGCTTCTCCCTACAAACCTATCCTGGGGCACGTGTGGTTGTTGACTCTACCACTGCTGTTCTTGCTCTGCTAAGACTGGTTTTAGGAAAGCCTTGGCAAAAGTCACTCTCCTCTCTGGTCACTCTCTCGGCTGCTGGCCCCAGCGGGGCTTCAAGAGGTGGGGCTCGGTGACCCCGTGCGCTCATCAGGGCCCTGCTGGGTCTACCCGCACCACTTCCCGCCTGTCCGTGCCAAGGGCTCCAGCAGCGGGGAACCAGTGGTATCGGGAAACTACGATCGTGACAGTGATGCCATTTCACCGAGATGCTCTTCGGCATCCCTCGGAATTCTTGCAACACTGGCAACGACGGAAAACCCACGTTTTCTGCTGAAAGCCAGGCGGCCAGGCGGAGGGAGCCTCGGCAGCGCTTCTCTGCCTGCGGCCACCGGCTGTCACCGCGCCGGCAGCCGCGGGAGAGGGCGGCGGGGCCGGGCCTGGCCTTGCGGCCGCCCCCCAGGCAAGCAGCGGGGCGGAAGCCACCGGCGGCGCTGGGGGAGGCGGCCGGAGCCCGCGGGCGGCGGCGGCAGCAGGATGGTGAGCGGCGGGCGGGAGGGCGCGGGGGCTCCGCGGGCCGGGCTGCGGGGACCCGCTGGAGCAGGAGGGCAGCTCGGACTCTCCGCCAGTCCCGGGTCGTGCCAGGCTGCCTCGGACGGGAGCAGCGGGAGGGGATGGGGGGAGGAATCGGGACGGACAGCTCTTGTCGGGGTCAGACCGACAGCTCCTACCTGAGAGACCAGCCAGGGTCAGCAGGCTAACCCGCGTTGCTCTGGGGGGTTTGGACCACATCATCCTTAGGCTGTTGCTGCTGTGACAGTGCTACTTAGGGTTATGCTTTCTGTGTTCCCCCCTGCATCTCGAGTGTGCCGTTTGTCAGTACTACCGCAAAAAATAACAGTCACGGCAAAGCCAAACTTACCTCCGCTGCTGCAGCGGTGCGTGGCTGCGGTTCAGCCGCCGCAGGGGACGTGCTCCAGGCTGCGTGATCCCGGACCTGGTGCCTCTGGGCCCTTGTCTGCACAACAGGATTGAGTGCGTTTGCTCTGTTTTCCTGAATGCTTGTGAAATGCTGAGGTAAACGCTGTGCTGTTCACCGGAAGCATAATGGCTGTCAAAAATTATTATTTTCTCTTTTGCCATATAAAATCAGCAGTGGAATCTTAAATACAAAAAGGTGGCATGTTTGGGCTGCATTTTGAAAATCAGTATGGCTTTTCCATGTTCCTATGTTTGCTTTTGCAGTATGGATTTATAAATACATGCCTGAAGTCTTTGGTGGTTGAAAAGTATGGTGAAGAAACATGGGAAAAATTAAGGTAAAGTGTTCCCAATAAATGTAGTGTATTGAAAGAAAATGCTCAGGAATTTAGGAGCAGAGGATAATGATTTCTCACTGGTAAACAGCAGCTGATGTGTACCTCAAGTAATCATTAGGAGTAACTAGCAGGGCAAAAGCAAGAGTTTCTTACCTTCATACTCTACTGATTTGTTCCAATTAATCTGTCATATCAGATAACTAAGGATGACATTTAGTCTTGCAGACAGTTGTGCAGCAGACTTGCTGGCTCACTGTGACAATATCGAGAAGTAATTACACTGAAAAGATGTCATCCTTGATAGGAAGTCAGTTTAATTCCAGCACTTTCAGAAAAGCAGCTGAATGTATCATCTTCTCTGGTTTTGCCTTTACTTTATGAGCCTTTACTTTATATTCCAAGATATAAAGATATATAAATGATACTTATATACATACACACAATAGCCATTGAAGCCAATATTAAAAAAAAAAGCAAGTTTTTGGTCAAGCCTGTGGAGATCCAAGAGCTTGAATAATGACCCTGTAGACCAAAAGACAAACTAAGACTCCTCTTGCTTTAGCACCCCACAGTATGATGCCCTAATCCTAAAGAGGGTTTACCATAATACCACAACATGAAATAGCAGAAATGGAGAGGCAGATGCCACCATTCAGCCATGTTAAAGCAAAACCCTTAAACCATTGGAGGAAGCAGTGTGTTCCAATATAATGCTTGAAGGAGGAGGCTGAGGAGTGGTTTAACAGCAAACAGTGCTTAAATGAGTGCCAGTTGGGTCACCCAAGAATGTTATATTTACAGCATAGCTGAGACTAGAATATTGTCTTTTCTGTTGCAGACTGCAGGCTGGAGTCCAAGATTCTTTCTTGACTTTTGAGGTTTACAAAGATGAGATCACAATGCAGCTCATTGACAAAGCCTGCAAAATATTAGGTAAGTGTCATTGTGCCTCAAAAATGAACCATCCTGGGTCAAGCCTGAGACTGCACCATCCTAAGATTGTGCTCTTTGAAACGCCCTCCCTATGTGTCATATTTTCTGCATTCACTCTTAATCCATCTGACAGCATTTGAAGAGCTTCCAAGCCTTTCTTATTCCTCAAGGTATCTTTATTTTGCCAGGTGTTCCTGCTGACATGGTTCTAAGAGAGTTTGGAGAGTATTTCTTTGAATTCTGTAAACGCTCAGGCTATGACCACATGCTGAGGACACTGGGTGGAAATCTCTATGAGTTCATAGAGAACCTGGATGCATTGCACAGCTACCTGTCCCTTTCTTACCAGGCAAGTTCGAGTAGTAATTACTGAGCAGGTATGGGTAGACTCTGCTAGAGGATGCAAACCAAGGAACAGCATCTCATAGGTGTGAACAAATGATGGAAAAAAAGGCTACAACGGGCTCTCCTATGTTCTGAAATGGACTACCCCAAAATGTTAGGGTAATTTTAATTTTTTTTTCTGAGTAGTCCTCAGCATTAGATATTATTCAGATCGGCTCTAATGCATAGTAGATTTTCCTTCAGAGATGAGCATATTTAATTTTCTGTTATTCAGCTTATTCATATTCATAAACATATCCATAAAAATATGCTTATTTTACCAAGACATGGGATGCTTTTGTACAAGTGGAATTCACCAGTTTTCTTCTTCAAAAAAAAATATACTGAAGAGTTTTTTGTTTGTTTTTCCTCAGGAGATGAACGCGCCATCTTTCAGAGTAGAAAAGAATGAAGATGGGTCTATGCATTTACATTACTATTCAGACAGAAGAGGTCTGTGCCATATTGTGCCAGGTAATCAGATAGAATGCAAAGTACAGATCAGCTGGTAATGCAATATATATGACAAGTAATCATATAGTTGCAGTTACACTTTGCTCAGATTTCAGAATCCTTTTTCAGCTGAGGTCTGGCCATAGAGTTGAAGCCTGGTAGGATTTAGTCACCAGATACCCGACCTTGGTATTTTCCGACTGCCTGATCACTCCTAGCTCCCGGTAGCTTCCATCAAGACTTATGATATGACAACCCAGGCCCTAAGTGTCCATTCCCGCTATAGAACTTCTATAAAATTGGCTTCCTGGAAGAAAAATTAAAGTTCATGATGTGTATTGTGTCCAACTGTTGATTTTTTCTCAGCAACTCCTGCTCCTTAAATTACAGTGAAATAGAAATTGTAGTTGAAGACATCCATCCACTCATCCTGTAATAAATACTCCTCCAGTACATGCAATCTGTAAAACTACTATTGAAACCTGCTCAAAACTGAATCCTTTAGCAGCATTTATAGTAATCGCCACAGTTGTGCAAGGGCTAAATAACTGTAAGTCTGTTAGAGATGATCATAGTCATTTCTTTCATAGATGCTGCTGAAATTAAAAGCTTATCAAAACTTACTCTTTTGTCAAAACTCATTTCATATTCCTATTGAAGCACATAACTATTTGGAATTTCAGACAGAGCTTTTCATGTTATTGTCCAGTATTTCGCCTAATAGCTAAGCAGAAACGAGAGGACTGATTTTGCATCTTCATGAAAGATAATTCCTTCCTTTCAAAAGAAAATAGTCTGCAACAACAGAAATGGATTGCTATAGCTCTTTAGAATCCCTGCACTTTTTGGGTTAATGGGAATTAATATTGTTGGTATGTGTGAGTATTTGGACACATTCTTCTGATATCCTGCTGAGCTGCTTCTAGTGAAAATAAGCATTTGTCATCAGACAAGGCAAAAGAAACAGTAACTTTAAAGCTTATCTACTATGCACCTATTCTTATCACAAGAACAGTAGTAGGAATGACATAGGTTGCTTTCTACTTCCAGAGTCCTTTGGAAAAGTGATTTTGGAAACAGTGAAATTCCACTGTAGGCCCTCTAAAAGGGGAAATGGAAAGGGTTTGTTCTTGGCAATACTTCGTCTTTTGTTTCTCCTTCAGGAATCATCGGTGCAGCAGCTCTGGATTTTTTTAATATTGAGCTTTCAATGGAAATAGTCAATCAAACAGAAGAAGAAGAAAGAACTGGGAAAAAAGAACATATTGTTTTTCTTGTTACTCAAAACCCTGTATTTTCATACAAGGAAAGAAACGAATTTTCTTCCTCACCTCAATATGTTGCTGAGTCTGCAAAACAAATTGAGAACCAACACAATAAAGAGGTATTTTAATAGTCATTATCACTATATTATTAAAATATTATTAAAATGAAAACACCCTTGAATTTCTCTCTGGATTTATTTCAGCAGGACCTCGAAAAAGCCAAGAATACAGTTAGAGACAGAGGAAGCTCTGTTTGTCCTGTCAAGAAAAGCCACTGGAAAACAGTAAGAGGAATAATCACACTAGGAAGAGGTGAGAGATCATTCAGAGAGAGCTTGTCACCATTTCTGAGTCTTCAGTAAGACAGTCAGTAAGCCTTCCCCTCTCCACCCACCAACCATTTTGAAGTTACCACTCATATTTTCTCTGCCTCTTTTCAAAATGTTTCTGGTTTATGTTTCTTTTGGTTAGACACTGGTAATCAAAGAAAAATTGCTGATAATAAGCATGCTTAGTAATGACAGACACTTAAATGGAATATGACCTGTCACTTCTGTCTCTTAAACAAGACTTTCATCTGAAATGTATTCTTCTATAAAATGACATTGTGTGGTACATTTGATACTTTCTTCTCATGTCAGCAGACATCATCTAGTCTGATGATGAATTTAAGAGTGATTTTTAACTTAGTAGCTGCTATCCTTTCCAAAGTTACCAACTGTAATAAATTCCGAAAGCCAAATTACACCTTCTGCTACCAAAAACTACTGCCAATCTATTAATCTCTGTTTATACCTTTATACATAATATGTTTATATAGATTTATAAAATGGAAGGATTTTTTCAGTTAGGATCTTTTAACTCCCCAAGAGGAATGAGAATCCAGCTCAGTATTGCCAAAATGTCTGGATTCTGGGAGGAGTGAAAAATTAAACCTGATGCCATCTGGTGCAATGTCACATGCATTACAAGGGAAGATACATTGAGTAATAAATTAACATATATTCAAAATAAAATTTTAGAGTGGCATTATTATTAAAAAAACCAAACAAAACCTGTAAGAATAAATGCAAGGGTTATCACGAGCCAGACTCTGAAAAATGAAAAACCCATACTGACTTACCCTGAAGCAGTAAGAGGTCTAAAAGTTGGGCCCTGTATTTGTAATCTTTTTCACCAGTCTCCTAAATGACTTAAGCATTTGTTATCAAACAGACTTTACTGGAGTAATTGTAGTACCCACCTTCTGAAAGATCACTTGAAATAATCATCCTTTGATTATTGTGGGTTACTGGGTAATCCAGGTTTATACTGGGAAGATCAAAGGCTTTGGGCGCTTCAGTTGGATGAGCCCTTTTGACTGTTTTAATCATTCATTTTACAAAAATATCTGTTTGCTAGATCTGTAGATATCTCCTCTGTAGATCTGTGACCATTTTGAAAAAAAACCTCAAGGTAAGTAAAATAGAAACAATAATTTGGTCTTTGTGCTATGGACTACGATTCTTATTATAGGAAACTGAAACTGTGATCATGCTGGTTTTTTTCTCCATAAGTGTTCCGTAGTAGCAAGCAAAATATATTAAATCTACTTCTGTGTACATTTTTTGTGTGATATAGCTGTGTTATATTGCTGTGATATCTGCAAATTCACAGAGGAGCAACGTCTACAGTTGTTCGTCTACTCTTAGTGTTTCCACATAACTTAGTGTACCTAACGCTCTGTGCTTTTTGTGTGGTTAGGTTTTGAACTCTCAGCCTACTCAGATCAGTTGCTAATCAGCTGTGGATTAAACTGCAGAGCATTTAGCACAAATGTATGCACATTTCTGGACCCACACACTGTTTACTTTGTCTTCACTCATTATGATATAGGGTGCTGTCTGAGTGCTAAAAAGTAATGCTGACTGGTTTGATGAGGTGCAACCCAATTAAAAGTTATACATTTATCTTGCCACAGGTAAGCTCCTGAGAGGATTTGATCCTGTTTATCCCAAGAGTCTTTGGATTGACACAAAAACATTCTGCAATGGACTTCCCTTTCATATGGTTTTTGATAAAGAGGTAGGACAAGCATGTGGTAAGGGCCTTTAGTTTGCATAAACCATATAGTATCTTTCTTCTGTTTTGACTGTCCTGCAGTTCACTGCTGTGTGTGCTCTGTATACAGCACACACTCATTTGTAGTATTTGCAGAAGTGCCCTGTACAAAGCCATAGAGTGATGGGAAGTCACTCATAACAATTGGATCTGGATCATTTCAGAGAGGAATCTCCTTTGAATTTATTGAGATTACCATGTCTGAAACAGCTGCAGATATGCCAGCAAGGTTTATTGCAGCAGTCTATTCATTACCAAACATTGAACAGAATTTTCTGAGGTTTCTGGCCATCTTCCTGTGCTTGGATGTGCCAGAGACATGACCCATCCTCTAGACTTCTTTGTACTTTTGTACTTGAAGCTAGTCACCCTCTCTTCCCAGTTACTAATCTATCCAAAGGCTTTTGTAAGGCTTTGCTGCCAGCTGAGGCTCTACATGCTCTTTCCGGGAAAGGCCAGCTACCTACTAAATTGGGCAGCATGCAATCCCATCTAATAGGAACTAGACCCAAAAATCTCTGTATCTTCCAGGGAAGGACTGAGTCTCCTCTCCTGTGTATACCTACTGTGCAGCAATGGAATTGCCCTTCCCTTGGCAGGGACTGCCCTGTGTCTGTTTTCCAACCAGCCTGAGTTCCCACCAAGCTACAGTTCCTCTTCCTCACAATTTTGTGCAGAGAATATTAGCTTAAGACAGGAGCAAAGAAAGGAGAAGCTGAGAATAGGACAGCAGAAGAAAGCTGAATATAGCCACTCAGAGCACATGTTTTGGCATCACACTGAGAGAGATTCCAGAGCACATAGTCCACTTTGTGCCACTGTCCACATTAGCCAAAGTTCAGAGTTTAAAACATTTCAATACATCCAGTCTATATAATTTGATAAAATTACTAGTGTGGAGAGAGGGCAAGTCCTGCATACATTACTGGTAGCTAGGTTAGAGCTTCAGTAACTCTGCTGACAAGCAGTGAAGACAGGGTGGACATTTCTGCAGGAGTTAAGAGCTCATGTAATGGTCAGCAGGCTAAAAGAGAATAACTAAACCTTTACACAGCAATGGTTAAGAGAAGGTAACCAATGGCTTCCATTAGAAAATTAATATTTGCCAAGACATTTTATGCCACAGTTATTTTCTTTCTGGAATGCAGGACACACTCTGGTATTGCTAATTTTCACTTGCAGCTATCTGTAAAGCTATTTGTTAGGCCTGTACAAATGCAAGTAGGGGTGATAGCAGGTAGCTTTGTTTTCTTTTTAACTATTGAAAGGGAAGAGCATTTGGATAACAACATTCCTTTCTGGGGGCTTTGTCTTGCTATGAAGGACGCTCATTCAGATCTTTGTGGTAAAACTCTAGTAAGATAGAAACTTTGCTCAGAAATAAGCTATGTAGTATAGCAAGCCTAAGTGCATGTAAATGTATAAACAAGGATCAGCTATAGCTTGGCTTTGCCTGAACCCAAACAGGGTATGAATTATAACACATTGTCTGTATTTTCTTTTTAAGCTCAGAGTGAAGCAAGCTGGGGTGAGCATTCAAAAGATTGTACCTGGCCTTCAGAACATGGGCATCTGCTTGGACCACTATTTCAGTATTGTTCATCCAGAAGTACCCTTCACCATCTCTAGCATTCAGAAATTCATCAACAGCCAATTTGTTTTCCAGACTAGAAGAGAGATGATGCCAGAGTCATGGAAACAACGGCCAATGCTAGAGCTGAGAGGTACTTCACCGTTTTCAATAGCAGAAGTGTTCATATTAAATCAGGAATTATGCTGGAGTTGAACTAATGCCTTTCTGTACACCCCTGGCTTCACAGAAATCCTATAAATGGCTTTGTCTTTGTGCAGTGAGGAGAAGATTACATGGTTCTGTTTAGAGACAGTACTTTAAGATACTTGTAGACAAATTCGGCTATTACCTCACCAGATTTTGAAGGCTTTCAGTCAGAAGTAAAAACTGTGTTTCCATTTGAAAGGCTTAGAAGGACAGTGTTTTCCTAGCGCTGCAAAACCATCTTTGAAGGTTCCCTGAATAACAGAGGCAAGGCCAAGGGAGGACTAGATTGTTTTCTGAACCACCTCTAATCTCAGTTATTCAGAGTCGCAGAATTGACTCAACTCCAGTTGAGTCTGGAAGGGACCTCTGGAGATTGTCTAGTCCATCCCCGCTCAAAGCAGGATCAATTAGAGCAGGCTACTTAGGACCATGTCTAGTTGGGTTTTGAGTACGTTCAAGGATGGAGACTCCATAACCTCCCTGGGTGACCCACTCCAGTATTTAACCACCCTTACAGTTAAAAGGTTTTTTCTTATGTTTAAATGGATTTCCTGCATTTCAGTTAGTGTCCATTGTCTTTTGTCCTTTCATTGGATAACACTGAGAAAAGTATTTTTTACTCCCTCCTATGAGGTTATTTATACATATTGATAAGATGCCTCTTGAGGCTTGTCTTCTCCAGGCTGAACAACCCCAGCTCTCTTAGGTTCTCCTTATATGGCAGATGCTCCAAGCCTTCCCAGATCTTCCATCCTTTACTTCTTGAAAATAGGAGTGACATTTACTTTCTTCCAGTCCTCAGGAACATCCCCCAGTCATCATGACTTTCAAAACTAATTGAGAGTGGCCTCACAATGACACTGGCCAGCTCCCTCAGCACTCCTGGATGCATCACACCAGGTCTCATGGACTTCTGTATATGAAATCTATTTAAATGTTTACTAACCTGAGCCTCCTGTGCTGATAGTTGGTCTTCATCACTCCAGACTTTTTCTACTGGTCTCAGGGCCCTCAGATTCCTGAAGGGTCATTCTTACCAGTAAAGACTGAAGCAAAGAAGACACTGAGTACCTTAGACTTTTCCATATCCTTCCTCAGCAGACCCCTTGCCCCATTCAGCAGCAGGCCCATATGTTCACTAGTCTTCCTTTTGCTGCTCATACACCTGTAGAAGCCCTTCTTGTTCCTGAAAAGATGCAGCTCCAGGTGGGTTTTGTCTTTTTCAACCCTGTCTTTTCTTCCACGATGACCTGACAAAGACTTCACCTCTTGTATTTTTTGCTTTTCATATTTGAGTTTAGCCAGGAGCTCCTCGTTCACCCATTTAGGCTCCTTCCATGTACTGCACATTGAGACAGACCATTCCTGAACTTGGAAGAGGAAATCCTTGGAAATCAATTGGTTCTTCCGGACCCTTCTTCTTTCCAAGATGGTATCCCATGGGATTCTTCCAAGCAGATCTCTGAATGGGACAAAGTCCAGTCTCCTGTAGTCCAGGGTTGTGATCTTGCTCTTTTGCCTTATTCACTCCTCTCAGGTTCCTGCACTCCATCACTGCACAGTCATTGCAACCAAAGCTGCACCCAGATTTCACATCCATAGTTCTTCTCTGTTTCTAAGTATAAGGTCTAACAGGACATCTCCCTTCATCAGGAAACTTACCTGTGTCAATGCACCAGTGCACTCCAGAAACCTCCTGCATTGCTTGTGCCCTGTTGTGTTGTCTGTCCAGTAGATATCAAAGTAGCTAAAGTCCACCATGAAACTTCCTGCACTTCTCTCAATAAGGTCTCGACTACTTGTTCTTCCTGAGCAGCGCATCTGTAGAAGACACCTGTAACAGTGTCACTCACATTGGTCCACCTCTACTCATCTAGAAGCTCTCAGCTGGCTCATCATCCAGCCCTAGGCAGAGCTCTGTGCATTTCCCTTGCTTTCTCACTTAAATGGCAGCTCCCCCTCCTTGCCAGCCTGTCCTTTCTAAAGAGCCTGCATTCATCCTTTGCAGTACTCCAAGTGTGTGAACTACCCACCAAGCCTCTATCATCCCCTTGAAACTGCACACAGACCTCTAGTTCCTCCTGGCTTTTCCCCATGCTGTGCACAGGCACCTCGGAGAGTCATGCCCATTCCCAGAAAAGATTTCTCCAATAATGCTGCCCTGTGTTTTTCTTTGCAGATGTTAGAACCAAATATATTATGTTAGGCATTACTCTGGAGTGATCCCTGAAACAAGGTTGTATTGTCACTCTTGGGTTTGGTTGGGATTCAATGCCAGTTGCCCCGTGAGCCTTCCCCAGCCCTCATCCACAGCCTTCTGCTTCACTGGGGACCTGTGATGGGACACAATGCCAGCCTTCAGAGCCAGCTTCTTCTTGTGGAGCCACCAGGCTCAGCATGGAGACGCACTGAGCTGTGTAAAAGCAGCTGTCCAGGTCTCACCTCCCCATAGCTCTACATGTCAGCACTCGACACAGAATCACTTTGCACTGCTAAGAATGTGCTTTGCCAAAGGAATTACTACTTTGCACATGGAACGTCATGTTAAACTCAGTCACCCAGCACAGTCAATGCCAGTTCACAGATCTTGGGTTGCACCTTTGGCACGTACAGACAATACTGAAACGTGGGGCGAGCATTCCCACTATAATACAACGCAATCATCACTCCTGCCAGTGCCCTATTCGTGTCTGCTGGGCAAGGAGGGGCAGGGGATGAGGGAAGTGCTCAGGGACAAAGTCCTGATAACACTGCTACAGCTGGAGGAAAGAAATGGCTTCCCTCATGCCTCCATGCATTTTGATTCCTAAAATGTGAATACATGATTCATTCTTAATTTATGCCTTTGAGGGGGGTTATGTGCTACTGGCTGGGTTTCAAATGTGGCTAAAAATAGATCAGTTAGCTGTGCTTTTAGTTTTTGTAGTCACATTTTCAGATCCTGATTTCTGTCTTCACCCCCTGCCCCCTCCACCCCCCACTGTTACATAAGAATTTACAAATTGAAATTACTTTATTTGCTTGACTTTTCTGAGAGGAATGAGTTTGGAATGATTTTCTGCTGTGTGCAATTAGCTATAATGACATTTGGTTTAAGTGTTCTGTGACCTCAATTTTGCTTCTCTGAACTATGTAACATGACCTAATTTTCCTTTCTCTCCTTTCACCTTTACATAATGAGATTCAGAAAAAAAACAGAGTTTAGGGAGACCTTGAAAAAAAATGATGTTACCAAAACAAGGAACTTCAGTCACAGGTGCAATTTTACTTCCTCTTATGCTGTCAGAGTTAATTCACATAGTATATCTGCTGTTCCAATCTGCTGCTCATCAAGGATACTTATGAAGCAAATACAGAATAATAACAATACTAAAATATTAAAAAATAAAGCACATAACCAAATCTCAACAGAGAAAACAACAGCTCAGTCCCCCATTAAAAATCCATTCTACTTTTCAGGCATTTTTGTACCTGCTTATTTAGATGATCATAGTGACTGGAAGCTCCAGCTCCCAGGAAGGAAGGCTCTGCTGATTTTATTTGCCTCACATATTATCCACTATGAAATTAAGCTTTGAATGTTTCACTTAATCATTGTGAGTCTCAGTTCTCCTGTGCATGATGCTGACTGACTGGCTTCAGGAACAGCTCAAGAACTAGCAGAGGAGAGATGTTGTGGGCACTAGGGTTCCTCATGGAGAGGAGGGATCTGAGGCATGGTTGGGCTCTGCCTAGCGGCTGCAAGGAATGACTGCCTGCCTTCTGGGTCCTGATTTTTTCTTGTTTGCCTAATGTACCTCCTCTACACAAGTCCAGCTCTAATTCCAGGAAACAGAGTAATTACTGTGTTGATCCAGACCCTATAAAAACCACTGTCCCTAGAGCTCAATCCCTAAAATTAAGATAGTAATGTCCCTAATCAGTAATAAGCATCACTTCAAAGTCCAAGCTGCTGAAAATTCTTACCAGTACTTGTTTCAAACAGGCCAGATGATCTGGATGGAGTCTCTGCAGTGCATGCTCTATCTCTGCTCACCTTTGCTTCGCACTTTGCATGAACTGGAGGAGCGGCAGATGCATATTGCAGACATTGCACCTCATGACGTGACCAGGGATTTGATTCTTCTCAATCAGCAGCGACTGGCAGAGATGGAGCTCTCTAACCAGCTGGAGAGGAAGAAAGAAGAACTGCGGATACTGTCGAAACACCTGGAGGAAGAGAAGAAAAAGACTGAAGCTCTGCTCTATGCTATGCTTCCTCAGCACGTGGCCAACCAGCTGAAAGAGGGGAAGCGAGTTGAGGCAGGTGAATGAACAGGATGCATTCATGCACCAGTTGACAGTGATAGAGGGATTGGGGTGCTGGCACAGCCCCATTGCCACTATTGTGGAGTACACTCTCAACTTGGTGACATTCATGGGTAGGAGGAGGACCACAGACCCTTAATCTTGCTGATAATAAAGATTAAACTATTCTTTCAAACAAAGCTTTGGAAGCTGTTTGCCCAAACAGTTTCCTAGGAGGTGAAAAGTGGTAGTAGCTGCCCATTCAGGGAACAAAATTCAGTGTTTCAACAGTAAACTGAGATTTTGTTTTTAACAGGGGTATACAGGGAAATGGGGTCTCAAAAATGAAAGGAATGAAGAAATTGCTCTTTCCTGTAAAATTCTCACAGTTCCTCTTTGCTATCTATAAAGCTAGCATCACCATGATTCCCATTTTTATTAAGGTTAGCAAGTAAGAATATGCTTAAATTCCATTTAGTAAGCACACATATGAAGTTAGGGATAAAGAGCCAAGTATATCCTGAATATGGATGGACAAAGGGTGCCTGGATTGAGATGTGTGACAATTTTTATATTTGATATACTCTTATATCGACATCTCTCATATCAGCACCCGTATATGAGTATTACAATTAATGGGTCATGTGTCCTAGAAAATGGTGAGAAAGTAATTCTTGCAAACAGGTCTCAAACAGATGGTGTGATTGTCCAGCCATTGCAAATACTTACTACTGGTCTTTCTGCTCACAGGAGAGTTCAAGGAGTGCACTATATTGTTCAGTGATGTTGTGACCTTTACCAACATTTGTGCCCAATGTGAGCCTATTCAGATAGTTCTCATGTTAAATTCAATGTACCTGCGATTTGACAGACTGACCACGGTGCATGATGTGTACAAGGTATGTACTGATAGACAAAGGCTGTAGAAATCGTCTGGGAAAAGATTTTGCTGTTGTTGGGTTGATTTGTTTTGTTTTGTTTTTAAATGCACTTAAATCCTCTTCCCCCCAGCATGATTTTAGGTAAACCATAAAATATTGCATATTTGTATTGGCCACACAGAGAAACTGAAAAACAAGCAGAGATGTGATTAAATATGTTAAAAATTTTCGGACAGGCATATAATGTCTGTCGTGGTCTAGTCTCTCCACAACACTAGCACCAGAATGGCTGTTCTTTCATACATCTCTCTCTCTCAAATGCGTACCCAACATGAGAGGATATCCTAGTTTATGGACCAATTTGAATGATTTTCCTAGTTCTTTTATTCCAACCTGTTGTAAGTAGGTCACTATGTCCCCTTTAGTGGGAAATAACACTATAAACAATACCCACATAATACTTAGACTTTGTTTTGCTTCATGGAGGTCTCCAGCAACAGTATAGATCTCCTGCTGACCACAAAGAGCATTGATTAGATCTAGACTGTAATGTACATCTTGTCTCCAAGCTGTGCTGGAAGGATCAGAACCCCGATTGACATATAATAATAGCATTATCAACATCTCCAGAGCTACCCAGATTTGATGAGCTGAAGAGCAAGTCCTAAGTTTCTGTCTGCACCCAGCACATCAATTATTTAAGGAAGGCAGAAATAGTAAAGGGTGAAATCCAAGTCTCATTCATTCCTTGCTCAGGCAAGGCATGCAGTTCATCCTGCAATAAATTGTACTAGGAAATCAGAAGCATTTCTGACTTGGCAAGGAAACTGTATTCAGTAATTGAATCATCCAGGATATGGCCCACAGATTTTAGGATAAATTAGCATTATATTCTAAATCATCCGTCATGAGCAAATTATCTGTCACGATAATAATCTCCTTTTGATGCCTGTATATAACTCCTATTAATATTGAAGGAGGTTACTAGGGTACAGGAGTGAGGTTGAGATTACTATTTCAGGGAATTGAGAAAGAAATGAAATACTGAAATTGATGAAAGACACTTGGCCCAAGCTTATAAACATCTGAAGGTATGAATAAAAATCTTGTTAAATTAAATCTCCTACCATGACCGAAAAATAATTAGGGTATCTATTTGAATTAGTAGCTTTTTACAGTTGTTTTTAATTTGTTACAGAAAATTACTGCATTACTATGGGGTTGGCTATCTGACAGAAGGCATGTACAAGAATGCATTTTTCAAGACTAACATGCTGAACAGTTTTAAGTCATTATGTTAATGAACAAACCCAAAGATGAAATTATGTTCCTGCTCTCCTATTGGTGTTCATTTTTTAGGAAATCAAATTAGTCTCATTTAAACTGATCTGTTATTTACTGATGGTAAACGTAACAGTGAAGTCTCATAAGAGCAGTTTAGAAAATTTCCTTAATGTGTAACAGTCTTTTACAGTGAATTTTAGACATCTGAGATTTCTCTGTTGCAAACAGACCTATTCTATTCCCAGCAAAATCTCTCATATAGAGACAAACCCCAAACTATTTCTAAGGTGCCTTATCATGCACTTCAAGGAGACTGGATGTCTGAATGAGGACAAACCCCTCACCATTTGTCTCACACTCTGCAGCTTGTTGTGAGAAAACAGCTGGTTGTAAGGAAGGATGCTCCTGAACTGCTTAGTTAACACTTTGCATTCTCTGACATACTGGAGATTGGAGGTTTCTTAACTGCATGTGTACCCCATAGTAATAATAATATTCACCAGTGAACAGGCTCCTTTGCTTTATTGTGACTTTAAGAAAAAGAGATGTCTTTTGAAAAAGAAACATGCTTTTAACACCGCTGGTGAATTAGAGCTAATTAAGAGGATTCAGCTGTCAGATAGCTCCTGGCTAAGGAGCCTGTGCCTGGGGATAGTTCTTTGCATATATGTCTGCCCTGGGTAAGAGGAAGACAAAAAGTCTGACACTTTCACAGCACCTCTTACTCCTTAGCGTTTCTCATGCTTATATCTAAAACGGGCCAAGTAAGCAGGGACAGAATGCATTGAAATTTTTCATGTGAAGTCAAGAAGATCCCCATCTCAAGAAAAGTTACACATGACAGAGCTCTTTAGTGATTGGAAACATCTTTCAGAAGAAAGGGGGAGTTGGTGCAGGTAAGAAAAGCCCCAGACAGCAAAGCAGTAACCTGAGCAAGACATATGGCATGCTGACATACCTGTCCCTCTCAATTAAAGGTGGAGACAATTGGAGATGCCTATATGGTAGTAGGCGGGGTCCCTGTGCCTGTATCCACTCATGCTGAGCGAGTTGCTAACTTTGCCTTGGGGATGATAATAGCAGCTAAAGGAGTGCAGAATCCAGTTTCTGGAAACCCTATCCAAGTAAGTTGCTAACACAAAGGTGTGTGTGTGTCTGTCTGCTTCTTGGGTTGGTCTTCTGGTTAATGTGTTGCAGTAGGACATCAAAGAGCTTCTTCTGACTTCTCTGTGTCTTTGGGCAAGGCCCATACGGGTACATTTTTCATGAAGAGCCTCTCCCTGTGGATATTTGATATTTTACTGATGTGCAGTGTTGTGTTAGGATGAACTTTTAGGTGGCTGGATAGCATTAAGAAAGATGTTAAATAATAAGTGACATTTTTTGGGGGTGTTTTATGTCTTTGTAAAGATTAGAGTTGGGATCCATACAGGTCCTGTTTTGGCTGGAGTTGTTGGAGAAAAGATGCCTCGTTACTGCTTGTTTGGAGACACGGTGAATATAGCTTCCCGGATGGAGAGTCATGGTGTCCCAAGTAAAATTCATCTAAGCTCCAGTGCCTATCAGTGAGTAACTGTGTTGGACACTTTGCCTGTTAAAAGCTGGGCTAAAACCAACTGCCTTGACAGCTGCAGCTTTCAATGTAGATGGTGCTGTGTTTAGTCACTGTTTTATGCAGCTTACTTATAAAGAAAAATCACTTCTTGCAAAGAGTTTTATTTGTTCTGATTATTTCAAATGCACTTGTATGTGGAAGCAGATGTTTCAGTTTTGATCCTAGAGAACAAACTATGGAAAAAAAGAAAGAAATTGTGGTAGCTTATTTGGAAGTACCAATAGAATGATGTAGATGCTAGAAAGATAGTCAGAACGTTTAATTTGACATCCTGCATAACCAAAATTTTAAAATCTCTGTGACTGAGCAGAACAGTTTGTGGTGAAAAAGTTTTGTTTACACTTACTAAGAACTAACTGCTTAAATCACTATCCTATTCATGCAGTGAGTAATTTACTTTCTTTAACCTCATGTCACTAAAATTAAATACTACATTTCAAGTATTTTATGTATGCAAGAAGTGGAGGTGAAGACAAGCTCAAAAGAGTACAAAAACATTTTCTGGGCACATAAGAATGATATTAGGAAAGTTAGAGCTCAACTAGTATTGAAATGGCCAAGGAAGGTTTGAAGGCAGTAAAAGGAGCTTCTGCTGTGATAGCAGAAAAGTATAAATGGAAATGCGGACCTGCTGTGGCAGGTGATTTAGTGACAGCGCCCTGAATAAATGCTGAGTTACTCAAGGCCTCTCTTGCCTCGGTCTTCACTGACAAGGTCTTCAACGTCCTTGCACCTACAGTCAGGGTTCAAGGAGTACATAAAGTACCAGTACTGGAAGAGGATCAGATCTGAGGTCTTTTGAGAAATCTTAATCTATTGAAGTGTATGGGAGCAGATGGGATGCCTCCAAAGGTAATGAGAGCACTGGGTGATGGCGTTACAGTGCTACTGACTGTCATCTTTGGAAGGTCACGAAGATCAGCAGTGTAGCAACTGAAGAAAGCCAGATATTACACCTATATTGAAAAATAGCAAGGAGAGGCTGGGGAACTATAGGCTGGTCAGTCACAGTGAAAATCAAGTCCTCTTGGAAGCCATTTTCGACACATGAAGAGGGCGATTGGGAATAGCCGCTCTGGATTTGCCAGGAGTAAATTATGCTTGGTGAACCTGATTGCTTTCTCTGATGAAATAACTGGAGATAGTTTTATCAAACTGATATTGGCTTCCTCAGTTCTTAATATCTATTTATTGGTCACTAAGAACCCACCACCATACCGGAGTATTTGACTATGTGATCCATTGATTTTTGATCAGGCTGCATGTGGAAAGCTACGAAAGCACAGCAGGCTTGAATAAACAGTTGAAACAAACTCTCAGTTTTTCATGGATCAATACTGTTTTTACCAGACTGTTGTGACTAGATTGCTTAGATTACAATAGCTCATCTAAAGCGTTAGTGTCAGTTTTGTTAATCTTGAATTTTCATGTGTCATTTTGCTTCTGATACTTTAGATGCCTAAAATACAAGAATTTTGAGATGACTGAAAGAGGAGAAATAGAAGTAAAAGGCAAAGGGAAAATGCACACATACTTCCTCATTAGAAATAAAACTGCAACTGAGAATGAGATTATGGGAATGCCAATGAAAGACTTAGATTCTGGCCATGAATCTGTTCAGTCCATTCAAGAAGGCAGGACAGAAACAATACCAGGTAGAGTCAACTTGACATAGCTTTCCCTCTTTGAACAAATGAATGTTAATACAACTCAATTAAATACCTTTTTCTGTTCTTCTTTCAGCTACTCAGACTCAGCCAGAGAAGGACCAGACTCCAGCCATTGCAATGAAGTATACTGATGGCCCCACAGATGAACAGAACAGCCTCAAAAGAAGAAATCAAGCAAAAATTGCAGATTTAACAGGTAGTTATTTAGTTACCATCTAGCAAAGACAACAGAACTAGGAAGTAACTGAGACTTAATCTCGCAGCATCATTATATTCCTCTTCTGAATAACCATTATTTTACTCAAGCCAGAAATTCATGCCAACTTATCCATGCTGGTGAAAATAACCATTCTGCACACTGTTTAGGAGTAAACAAATACTCTTTCTCAGCAATCCCAGGTATTAATTGTGCACTGGGAGAAGAAGCTGACATAGCTGTCAAACCCCAGAGTCCTGGCAGTGCGGAACAGAATGGCTAAATGTTAGATAGCTCTTCCCATGAACAGCCCCATTTGTTCACATACACTTTTTTTTTTCCCTAGAAAAGCTGTTGTTATTTGTAGTTATGGGGAAGCCCTTATTGACTCCAGCCTGAGAAAGAGAGACCTCACCGGCTATGCACCTGGCAGTCCTCAAGCCAGCCTCCTGCAGAAGTCAGAAAGATTTATCGCCATGTCCAAAGTTCATTCTCTTTTGAAGTAGCTGATAGTGAATTCGATCAGATTTGATGCCAATAGTCTAATCTAATGCATGTGATTTGCATTACATGATTTGATATGCATTTGATGCCATAATAGTCTAATCTAATGCAATTCTATTGATGTGTTTTGTGGATTTTATACAGACAAAATATGTTGTCACTGATTACTAGGAAATGTTTTACTCCCTTTCCTCCCACCTGCTCAGATGTGGTAGTTAATCCAGTATATGGTGCTGACAAACACAAACCTACAGTCATTAAAAACTCATGCTGAAGGAGTATTTCCTTTCAGGCAAAACTTATGATTCCAAAAGTGATGGGAGTCTCCATGGCAACCAGCATGCAGATGATGGTCCTTGTCCTCTAAACCAGGGAAGAGTCAAACCTGCTACTGAAGAGCCACGGGTTAGAAACATTCGCTCTAATTTTTGCACTTTACTCTAAGTTTCTTACTTTTTACATTAAACAAAGCAACTTTATTATGATTTTGTGCAGTTTGCCGTTGTGCTGATTTGTATACCGAGTACCACATGATTTTTTAAAAAAACCCCACAAAACAAAGAGAAAAAAGACATCAGAGTTTTCAGCAAAAAGAAAACAATGGAGGATATTTTTTTTTAATCAATCTATATGTGCCATATAATACTCCCATTGCAGAAGGAAACCACTGCAAGATGCTTTGAAGATGTATTTTTCAGCCTCTGCCATGTCTTTTTGTTATCTGATGCAGTAACTGAGAAAGAGATGACTCATCCAGCTAGAAATATTCCTACTCAAATGAACACTTGCCATTAAAGAAACATTCCCTGAAGTGACCATCTGTCTTGACCTCAGCACAGCCAACAACTTCCCTGTGTAATGTTAGCAGAGTTTGATCTACATTCTCATTGTGATGACAGATTAATCTATTAACAGGTCTTTTGTTTGGTAAAGGCATCGTGCAGTAGACATGCAGAATAGATCTACTACAACCTGTATTTTTCCTTCCTGTAGAGAAAATATTGTGCACTTTATAGCACCCAACAGTAAAACAAGATCTGCGACATTTGAATCATGCTGTGCTCAGATAATCGTAGAAGGACATGCACATAATGGAGTTACGCAGCACTGAATTCATTACAACACTGAAGGACTGTTCAAGGCCTATGAACTACTTGAGACCTTCAAATAAGTTGCAAGTTTATTTCTCAGCTAAACAAAACTAAAGTTTCAGGACTACAGAGGAAGCCTGTCAGTGCTGGAACTAATGTTGTCAAGTGTCATTGAAAATAACAGCATGAAAGATCAACATTGCTTACTTGGTGTCAGAGGCTCCTCCAGCTGAATTAATTCCATGCTGATACATCCTTAGATTATGTCTGAGAAAAACTGAAGTTCAGCTGTCAGGGATTTAAGACATAGGAGCAAAAATACAACGGATATAAAGGTTGTGGACAATTTTGGCACATCATAAACTGTGCTCTCACTCCTAAATAAATGGAGCTTGGAGTAGGTGGAATGTGCTTGTACAGGGTGATTTGGACAGAAGATGTGCCCCACATAACGATGCACACTTTGGATGTGGATTTGTTGTGTAAGGATGCACAAGGATGCACACCATTTGAACTTTGAGCAAGAACTCACTGGAGAAGAGGATAATATTACTCCTCTGTTACAGTCTGCAGCATCACATTTCCACCTCTGTATCTGTAGCAAGAGTGAAGCTCTTTAAATACCAGGCAGAGAGGTAAGACTGATGAAGGGCATCTCCTCCTCTCTATAGTACAACAAGATGAAATTTCACCTGGTTAGATTTTATTTTTAAATCTGTGAGACAGTAGCTCCCCTGTCTGGTTGCTCTACAGCTCTGTCTACATTAACAAGTAGTTCAGATCAGTAAAGGAGGACGTGTCGAGTGAACAACAGTGCTGTTGTCCATCCTATATGTATTTCAGAGGGCTTGCTAGTGCGCTGCCATGCACTAAATACCTGTTAGCTTTTGGAGCACCTTATAAGCACGTCCTCTGACTTAGTATCATCCATAAGAGATCCATTTGGGTGCTTTGGGACCACTCTACAATGTGAAACAAAGCACAGTGGGTATGTTTGACCAGGAAATTCCCTCAGGAGGGTACTCCTGACTCTGGCTGAAATGCTGATGTGGATACATTCTTTAACATTAGCACTTTCCACAGTACAGCTGAGCAGAACCATTCTGGGAGAGTGCAGTTTTACAAATGGCAGGATTGCTTTATTTATTTATTTATAAGGATTTTGCTATCTAGGCAGTGCTCCTTATTTTGGCAGGTGTGAGATCTACTGCAGATTGAAGACGCATCTCAGGATTGTTAAAGTTGAGTATCAAGATTTCAGACATTTAACTGTGTGCTACCCTCAGACACACAACATCTAAATTTCAGCACCATCCTTAGTAACTCCTCCACACTGGTCCAGTGCTCATGGCTTTGCACTTCTGTATTATGACCACAGCTTTAAAAAGACTTTCCTAAGTAAGATAATACCCAATTTCTCTCTCACTTACTATGATGTAAATGTGAACTAACAGTTAAAGCATCACTATCCCACTGATTTGAGAATCAACTCTAACAAGACTTGTCTCCAACCTAGAGACATGTTTCACTACTCTTGAGTAGCTGTGCTGATGGACTAGAGAACACATCATTTAACAAATGGCAGTGGTGGACTCCATCTTTATTGGCATCTGCTACAGAGATATAAAGCCACTTAGGCCCAAGCACAAGTGTGACACAGGAGTATACACCTCTCAGTGGCCACTGCTAATGCAGGAGGGAACCTCTTACTGTTTCAGCTGCTCTTGCAGTCCCATACCTGCATGGCTGAATACTACTGACGACCTCTCCAAAAGGAAGAATTTCCAATTGGAAATTGTTCAACAAGACTGGCCATCAACGATTAGGGTCTAGTATATATTCCAGGCTTAATATAGATACATTCCAGTGTGGTTTCAGGTAGAAGTGCAGAGCTCCTCTGAACTTGTATGGATCCTCTCGGGAAGAAGAAAAAGACCATGGCTTAATTGTTGCGTGCATCTCTCTGTCCAAATTTTAACATCTGCTTTGCTTATACCTGCCTTTTTTGCAGTGAACAATCTATGAATGTTTAATATTGGAATATTTTAATAGGCATTAAGTGCTCCATGGTAAGTGACTTCATGCTGTGCTGTGGTAAAACTGATGTGCTCAGTGGTTTCTCTGTGACCTCTGCTACAATCTGGTTCTCCTGGAGATGCAGAGCTAGGTCAAATCTGCACAACTGCTTTTAAAAATTAATATACCTGTGCATCATCATGTCTTCTTAAAACTGTGAGCACTGCTAAAGACTGCAAAAATATCATTAAACAATAAATCTTTCCATTAATATGCTGACTTCCATTTGTAAATGACTACTTTTATTCCTTTCCCTTTTTTACCTTCCTTTCCTTTTTTTACCTTCCACTTCTTCTGTTCTTTTTCCCTATAAGTATACAAAAGTTCAAGACCATTATACCTCTAATACATGTCCAGTGAGTTTAATTTCTTTGCCTCACACCAAGTTATATGTATTTTTGTGACACCAGAATCAGCAGCCCACTACAATTGACATTGTCATAAGCTTATCAATATGCAGTCTTAGTACCAGTGATCTATCTACATTGAATTGATACAAAAAGGGTGGAAGAAGAATTCCCACTGCTGCTTCATGGACACTGAGGCTTAGAAAACTTAAAAGTTGAGACTTCTGAAAGCTGTCTAAAGCATATGGATTCCCAAATCCCATTAAATTTGGTGTTCAAACATGAATATTCAAAAACTCGTGTACCTTAAAGGTCTAGGGGCCAGATTTTCAAAGATGTTTGTTGTTACTTTGCTAAGTGAAATCAACTGGATTTAGGTACTTACCTGAACACACATGCAGTGTCCGGCTTTTGACAATGAAGCTTTCTTTAAAACATTTAAAAACTGCTCCCTGTAAATGCCTTTTAAAATGAGCTGTTCAGTAAACTTTACTGAACAAATTGAAACCTCCTTTGCTAGCAGTGTGATTCACTATTTCGGACATTACAATGCAACCCTATATGGACTCAAGCTGAACATAAAAATCCACAAATAAAATAGTGAAATTGGAATTATTACTTCATTGGTGAGACTATATTAAAAATGTACTTGAACATACAAACCATGGTGAATTGCAAAATGAAAAACACATCACAGATTTTTATACAAGTATACAACATAATGGAAAATCCAGAAGGGACTTTTTACCACCAGGTCTCTGCTTTCACTTTTGAAAGTTAAAGAGTTGGCGTAGACAATGAGATGAAAGTCTTCCTTAAAGTTATCAGTACAAACATCTACAATTCATGCATTCTCTGATGATATTCAATCATCAGTGCTGCCTGTGCATTAAGAAATAGTAACGTGCAGTATTTTGGTTCCATAAATACTTCCAATAAAAATAAACATGAGGGACACCGTTTTTACCCATATGACCAGAACAAACAAGAAATCCTCATTTTTTACAAGCTATTTGTAATCCTCTCTCACATTTACTTTGCACCTATTCACTGAATTTCTGCTAAGGATTTTTGATCCAAGCTGTGCTGAGAGAAACTATTCCTGAAAAATTCTGACACTCACAGTTCTCCCTATTTTGACCTGGTGTACAGCCTTTAGTCTCTGGCTGGATGAACACACCAGAAACAGATTTGTAGTCATCTTTTCATACCGACTAGTACTTACTCTCCCCTACGCTCCCTTAGAGGTGAACCCTAAATGGACATAAACAGTCATTACTAAGCTTTGCAGAAATTCAGAGTAACATTAACTGGCTCTCAAAAGCCTTCTTAACTTTGCTGCGTTACTTTACTGCGAAGTTTTATGTAGAGAGAAAACCTCACAGGCCCTGTAATAGCTCTTATTTCGTCATTTGTATCAAAACACCTTTCTGGCAAGGGAATCGGCAAACAAAAGTGGTGACATGTTTTCCACTTTTTGCGACAAATACAGCAAAACCAGCTTCAACACACTATTTACAGCAGTCCTAAGGTAAGGGATCCTTGAGACATGTTGTGAAGAAGCTCTTGTGGAGGTACCTTTGCTATCATGTGGCTTCATCATGGAGTATGGGCTTCCAGCTGGCTTTGTCATGGCTTCCATTTCCATGCTAAACATCAGGCCAGTGACCTGAAACACAGGCTGGGTGATTCTTTGCAGGCATCCTGCCAAGCGTTTTGCAGGAGAGGAACCCGACACACAGCTATCATTTAAGGCCAATTTATCTCGAGAAACAATGGGCCTTTAAAAATTCACCAGCTTACATATCCTTTTCGGCGATGGTGGTTAACTGTTTTGTGCTCTGATTTTGTGGGCTTTTGAGGGAATCTTGCTTTTCAGCATATGATGACACATCCATTGGTAAGAGGAAACTAACGGCCTTGATTTTGCCCCTAGAGAAAAATGAGAAAGCATTACGAGGATTACAAATGTATAAAGCATGCAAAGAAAGCAAAAAAATACCAAACGAACAAAAAAATAAACACAAGAGTAAAAAGGTGGTAAATGTTTTCAGCACTTACACGCTGCATGGAGGCAGGATTTTTCAGACACAGTCTTCCCAAGGGACCAAACACAGTGTTGTCTGCCTGTCTGTCCATCTGCTGAAAGCATCTGTCTTTTACCATTGAGCCTCACATCTCTCTATCAGTGCCCAACGCATATGTATGAAGCTACATGCATACAGAGCCCTCAAGGTGCACAAGCACCCAGATGGACCCAGGGGGTCCTTCAGTGGCCTTACAGAATCACAGAATCAACTAGCTTGGATTCTATGATTAAGCCACTGAAAATGTTTATATGAATAGTACGTATCCACCGCAAAAGGTTTCCAAGCAGTGAGAGCCTGCATGGTAAATTACATCAGCTGTGAAAGCAGAGAGAGAAACATGCTCCTTTATGTGTCCCAAAACTGGTTGGTTTGGCAAGTTAATGGGTCAGGTTTTGCAGAACTTAGGTTTTCATTCTGACTGTCCTCTGCGATTGCTATCAGCTCACACAGGCCCTTGAGGAGCGCAAGAAAGGAAAATCATGAAACTATGAAAGTATTTATTGATGGTTACTGGGAGGTGTTTTGCAGGGCAGAGGACCTCCACAGTTTCCTTGCCCCTTCTCACTTGCCAATTAGACCTGTCGCACTGGAAGGTGACCCCAATGGTGTTATTTGTACCAAACATGCCTTGTACCTTTTGTAATTTTATTATAATAGCCCTGAAAACTATTCTCAGCCTCTCTTATTCTGCCTAATGCATTCAAATATTTAGTCTTCTTTTTTTTTTTTTAATTTATTTACCAAAAAAGTGGGAATTACATGGTGTAAATAATTCTTTAGCATGTACGAAAATGTGGTAGACATGCCAATCAGTGATGATTTGTTAGCAGTGCTGTTATTTTATTACTCAGATGCAACTCCACTCTAGATAAATCCAAGATGATACTTCTACAGAGTTAATTTTGAAGCAAAAATATTCAGCATCACATATAGGATTATAGCTTTGGAGACGAATGCGAGTGAGCTGCAATAAGCAAGGAATAGGAAAACCTGACATGGACCAGCATGCTGGGAAGCAAAAATGTCATCACTAAAAAAATAGGCTTAATTAGCTCACTGAACTCATTGCCACAAATTATCCTACTAGTTAAAAGCTTACTAAGATTGCTGTCTGTGTTCGACCTTTGTGTATATAATAGAAACATTCACCATTATGAAAAGAAAATATATTGAACTCTTTTTGATATAAGAAACACAAAGCTTCATGCTTCAGGGTATCACCTAGTCTACTGAGAGAGTTAGGTAAGAAGCTCTTTCCATAGTCATTTCTTCTCCTAAAGCAGCCAACACAGAGTGGGCATGAGTCATGGTACCACACTCACTGCTGTTCAGAGCTAACAAGGCAGCTCTAAAGATAGTGATAAAATAATCAGCACCATTCCTAGCCCGCTGGGTAACCAGTGCTTTTAAACCTGTAGGTCCCAAGGTATTAGTTGTAATAGATCTATGTTGCTATTTTGATTCCTTTGAAAGCTCTTTCCCTTAATGAGAAAGCAGCAGCATTTGCCATTGCTGTCCCTGCTCCTGCGTGCTGACCCTGTGCTTCCTAATACATACTTTCCATGTGAGCTGGCCTCAGGGCAAGCCTCTTAGAAACGTTTATGTGCACTGAGAGTCTTAAGTTTCCCTGAACGCAGTGGAGCATATACTGAAATCCAGAGTTACAGGGTCATGGTGCTTTTGAAAATGATCTGAGTTCCCTGCCAGGGACTAAATTTAGGTGTTTAAATGCTGTAAAACATTACATGTCCTTACAAGAAAACCTAGGTGACTATGAAAACTTGACCTCATTGTCCCATCTAGCCTCTCAGCAAGGAGCTGGGCTCCTAATTGGGAGTGTGAGGGGCTGTGCACTGGTCTGCTCTGAGGACGCATTGCTGTGTGAGGGTGGTACAGAATAAAACCTGACATGATGTGCCATATGGATGGGTACGTCAGCACAGGCAACACAACCTGCCACAGCCATGCAGCCCCAAGGAGAGGCTGCCGGAGCCCTGCCTCGGGACATGCCTGGGACAGGCAGACCCATGGACTTCTCCCTGTTCAAACACACCCCTTTGAGGACATATGGATTCTTTTTCATTTGAGCACAGCATGATTAGCACTAAAACCAGCAATCTAAGTGGATCCCAGGGTGTGTCTATCAGCATCAGGAGGCGACTGGGGCTATCATGTATCACAGTCTCATCGGTGCTTCTACCTTTGATTGTTGCCCTGTGCTAAAAAGCTTGCAATCAATGAGCAGAGACACTCAGGGCTTGTCCAGCAGCCATTTCACTTAATCTAGAAGCTCTCCTAAGAATATTTTTCTCAAGGCTGAACACATTAACTTGTAATGCTTCAATTACAGGGGAAATACAATACAGTACATCTAAATCCATGAGCCATATTAATCACACTTTCAAAAGCATAGTTCAGAGTTCCTTGATATCTCCACACTTTTTGTTCAAAGTTTAAAAATCCCTTTCAAGCTTAGCTTGTCAGACCAACGCATCAATCTGCAAAAGTCTTCCTGGCTCTAATGGAGAGAAGATTTCAACCCCCTTCTTTCTGCCCTCAGCCTCTCCTTTCTACAGTAAATTTACACTGCTAAACCTGGCAATCTTCATGCATTGCAAGGAGAAGGAGGACAACTTATGCAAAAGAGGTCTCCCATCTGCCCTGTGCCCATATACATTTGAACAAAGAGTTTGTTGATAATGAACTAAACCCCAAAGCAACATCCATTTATGTTATTAGGTGAAACCTGCAACCAGCCCAGGTTGATGTACAGATGATGCTGTAAAGGCAAACTGAACCTACCTGCACCTATAGATGTGCTCCTGACACAGCTTTATTTTGCTGGAATGACTGTAGGAGAGACAGTTGGCCGGTGTCTTTTCAAGCCTTTTCTCCTCTCCTGCTGTGGCAGGAGGGGCTGGTGGCTGGGCACTGCCCAGCACATCCAGGAGTCCACTGCTCGGAGGGGTCTTGCTGGCCCAGTGAGACCTCATGCTGGCAGGAGCAGGCGCTGGTGAGGCAGTGGAGTAGCGCCGCACGGTCATGGTGGTATCTGAGTGGCAGAGACAAAAGCAGAGCTATGAACAATAATAATGATGAGAATTCAGATATCCTCAATGTATTTTTACTCACTTTCTTTTGGCTCAATTAAGTTTTTTTGTGTGAGGAGGCTGAAAGGCAGAAGAGGCCAAACAGCCCCTTGGGATCCCATCCTCTCCCCCAGAAGGCAGCTGGAGAGGAAAAGCCACAAGGTTGGGAAGCACTTTGCACATCTTTCCTGTGTGACAGAAGACCAGCCAGCTGTTCCCAAGCTGAGACATCCATAGTACCAGCAGCCTCAGTTTAAGAGGCCCTCAGGTTAGTGACCTGAACACTGGGCTCAGTGGGCTTGTCAGTGAGCATTACTTCTTAGCAGCACTCATCTAGCTGTACTTTTCAGCCTCACAACCCATTAATTTTCACAGACTTGTCTCTGCCAAAATTTGTGGGAGCATTTCTCCACAACCCAGACCTCTCCAGGATGCTGATTTCAAGGCTCAGGCTAGGTCAGCCTCCAGACCTATGGAGGACTGTAACAGCAGCTGCAACTCATAACACACACCATACTAATGCCAAGTTGCACTAGTGAAGCAGTTTTCCAGTGGACTGGACATGACAGACGCTAGACAAGGAGGCAACAGTCTCAAGCATGTACGATACCCAACAGCGTGACACTGCCAATAACCACATCCAATTCTAGATAACTACTTCTCACATCAAACAACATTTTGTTCCAATTCCTGCTTCATTAAATCCTCCCAAGTCCCAACCAGACTCCTATACCCGAGGAATATTTCCATTTTTTCCCTCTGATAAAACTGTGAAAAGAGTGTATTCCTATATATTGGCCTATGTCTCCCTCAACCAAAATTGACTGCATTATCTGCAAAAAGAAACTGCATATCTGACATGATGTATGAAACCTATCAGTATCTGTTACTATTTGTAGTGTTTTTCTCATCTTTTGCTAAGGCAGAAAGGTTACAGCATGATTACAACCACTGGTCCTCTTCTCTTTGAAGAGAAAGGGGACAGGCATAGGCAGGATAGTCCATGCCCATGAAAACTCAAAGCAGTAAGTCAAATTCTGCTTAACAAAGCCAAATTGAATTCCTTTAGCTGAACTCTGCTTGAGCAGCAGCAAAATACACCACTAAGTTCAGCTTGGGAGATGCAGGTACACCCCTAAATAGGTCAGAATGAGACACCCGGTTAAGATGGTTTTGGGTGTGGGCACTGAATTGGTTGACAGCTCTTCCATCAAATTAACTAGACAGACAGCTAGTGGCTCATCTCCCACTCCCCTGCAGCTGGGCTGGGACATACTGCACAGGCAGCACATATGGGTGCCATGGGCAGCCCTGGCTTTTCAGTACCTCTCTGCTCCTTTGGTGCTGGAACAGGGCCAGCCACGATGCTTCCATGCAGGGATGCTGGAGAGCCAGCTGGTCCTTCCCCACCATTGGCGAGGCTCCTCACGTTGTTGTTCCCACCTCCTCCTGCTGCTTCTCTCTCCAGGGGCACAGATCTCTGCCCACAGACCTGCAGCTCTCCCCTCAGGGCCCTGTTTTCCCTCTCCAGCTTGTTGATTTGGGAATGCATCTTGCAGATGACCTGGAGGAGGTGCGTGTTTCCTTCCATGGTCCCACACCACACAGCAAGGCTTCCCACGTAGAAGCTCCTCAGCTAGAGGTGGGGGGACCCTGCCCTTAAAAGCCTCCGGACAAGACAAGTCCCTCCCTGCATGCAGGGCTCCAGCCAGCTCCCGCCACCAGGAGGGCTGGACTGAGTTGTCAAGTTACTAAGAGAGGGCCCATGATTTATTCATTCAGGGTCTCATTTTTCAGAGCAGAGCTGGCTCTTATACACTGCACAAATCACTGTCAACACAATATCACTGCCTCATCAGAAAACCCTCCTGGCCCCTTGTTTACCTCCAGCTTTGGTTTTCTCCGAAAGGACCAAGGAGCACAGAGCCCATTTCCTTTGGCTTACCCGTAAAGGTCAGCAATCACCTCCATGGCACAGAGGGAGTGGTTGCCCTTTGCTGGGCAGCAATTCATCTCTCCCTTCACACTGGGTATACTACTCATTTTCACTCTGCTCATATGGAAAAGAATTAGCCATTTCTCAAAGGAAAACTACATTTTCAAATGAAAGCTGATATGGTGCAAGAGCCCTGCTATTAATGAAGTGTGCCAACAGCTCCGACAGACAAGCAGGTAAACTAAAGCTCTCCTGAAAGGCTGCAAAAGAGCCCGCTGCCCCTTCCCAAGCGCCTGGAGAGGCTTGCTGGAATGGAGTGCCTACACTCCATTGTGTAAGGAGAGACAGACCAGGCATGAATCTTGCATTAGGAGGGGAAACACAATCCCCTGTGCTGCTTTCATCGCCTAGCCCTAAAGCAAGCTTTCTGCTGGCGGTAAAATGCAAACCCCTATGGAACATCATAGAATCACAGAATGGTTAGGGTTGGAAAGGACCTTAAGATCAACTATTTCCAAACCCCCTGCCATCCTTCCCACTCCCTTCCCAACTTACTTGAAAATACAAAGCTGAGAATGCCAGAAAACCAGCAGGAAAATAGTTTTAACAGATGTTTTGTTTTGAGACCATTCACTCTCCTGTAGCTGTTCAGTGACTCAGGTATACCTGGGAAAAAGAAGACCTTTTGCTGTGTGCTTTGCTGCTGGAGGCTGGGGGAAGAAAGGGAAGTCGGCGTGTAATGCTCAGAACGAGACATGACTTGGCTTTATTTTTTCCAGAGAGTGCCAGAGGTGCGTCAGATCGTGAGGAAACCATCAGGTCTGTGAGGAGGTGCTGCCACCCAGCAGCTGTTGGGAAGTTGGGCAGAAACTGCTGGAATTGAGATAAAAACAGGGATGCGCAGGTGAGGAGTTCTGCCCTCGTGCATGCTCCCGTGTGGATGGTGCTGCCTTCTCAGGAGCAGCATCCTCAAAAAGCCCTTCATAAAGGTGAAGTAGTTCATGCTGTGCTCGCTCCCTCCTCTTACGTAGAAGCAACATGCCATGCCTAGCAAGGGCAGATAGGACTTCCTGTTAGACCTGCAGGAATACGCAGCTATGCTGACTTTTCCAGTGACACAGGCACAAGGTGGGGGACCAGAAGCCACAGGAGTCACAGGCAGCCCTGCTGTCACCTCCCAGGAGCCTCTCCAGAGGCCTCTGCACAATTCAGGCTGCATACAGAGAGGTGAAATGGATTTGAGTTTTCAGGCTGCAAACAAAGCCCACAGCATCCATGATCTCTTGTAAATCACAGTGAGAGAAAAAGCACGTCAGCTCCTGCTGTGTTCCTCTGCCTGCTGCACGGTTGGCAGCAGTCTGGGCTTGATGTGCTGGCATTCATCTTGGCAAAGCTCCTGGTAGGTCATGGCTGTCCTCTCTCCAGCCTATCCAGATTGCATCAACAAAAAGCATCAGCTTATGCTGAATTTCCCCTTCGACACCAGAGAGGTGCATGTTGCTGAGGGTATAACAACATACAAGTGGGAAGGAGTGGGCACTCCTGCTCTGGAGTCATCCGAGGACTGAAAACATAGCAGGAACCCTGCAGTGTTGGTTTCCGATTTAGGTTTCTGATTCTCCAACAAGTGGGGCAGGTGTTGGAGCAGTGACAGCACTCACGTGTAATTACAACATTGCTCCTGATCCTGCAGCTGGCAGGTTCGGATGGGCAGGGGACGCTTGCCAGCTCAGCAATTAGCGTACCCTGGCAGGAACTGAAGACATCTGCTCCTCTGATCCTATGCCCACTGCTCCATTGGAACCAGGCAGGAGCAGGCACAGACCTTGTGTTGTACCAGAGACTTCTGAGGAAATGACATTTATCTTGTAACCCCATACTGCTGCTTCTGCTGCAATTCCTGCCCAGGACTGACGGGCAGGGGGCAGGCAAGTCAGGGGTTTTGGATGATGAAAACCTGGCAAAGCTACATTTGCCACTGGGCTGGTCAGCGTGTTCCCTGTAAGCAGACAGAGCTCCATGCACACAACCCTCTATTTGTAAATTCAATGGGGCCTGCGATGTGTGCCTGTGCTGCTGAACCCATGGGGCCACCAGGCTGGGGTAGGGCTGGGCAGCTCCCAGGTGCTGCTGCTCTGTGTGCCATGTGTGGGAAACACAGCAGCCCTATGTTCAGCATTCCTTCCTGTGCCTGTTACCAACACCTATTGCTGTGTGGGTTTTGCTGTGGAACACTTCAACTTCAAGTCATCTAAGAGAAAAAACAGAGATTCTCATACCCGAACTGCTTCAGGACATTGTGCTTGGTAGGACATGGGCCTGGGTAAACCTGTATTCCCCTTCAGTTGCATGCAAACACCTCCAGTAGGAAGACTAACCAAACACAGAGGTGGAGTTTCTGGCAGCTGCTGGCTCAAGCAGCCCCACAGCAACACCTGTATGTGACTGCTGGAGCGTGTGCCGCATCTCAGTGAGCTGTATGAACTGCATACCAAGTAGTGTTGCAACAGAGAACCTGTGAACAAAACACAGAAGCCTTGCAGAGCAGCTTCATCCAAAATCGGGAGGAGCTCAGCTCTTCATTCTGCCACTACTTGATATTCTGCAGCTCCCTGCCTAGCACAGTGATATGAGTTGCTCATGCGTATATGTGGCTGCTGCAGGAGGTCCCTGGGGAAGGGGCCGTGCTGTGAGTGGAGAAGGTAGGTTGTGAAACCGGCTGTCAGCAGAAAATGGCACCTGCACTGCTAGCGTGGTTGCTGAAACATTTTCCTAGCTGTCTTGCTGGCCAAATCTGCTCTCGTGTTCCCTTGAAGGTTAGAGAGATAAAAGGACTCATTGCTACTCCAGTAAAACAAAACTATTAGAGTGGTTTTTAGATCATAACATTTTGTCCTTGAAAACAGTAAGCATGTGGATGCTTTCTATGGCACGCTGCAGTGGGAGTTGTGTCATGCCTCCCAGTGGCACAGGAGCCCCTGCACACAAAGACAGATGTGCTGGCACATCCTCTCTGGAGCTAAACCCAACCTGCAGAGCACAAATACCAGGCTTCAGCTTGCCACAAATGTGCACACAAGAAGTGCCATAACATCTGCACCCTGCACTAGCACAGCAGGGGCTGCTGCTCTGGGCTGAGCCCTCCCCTTCCCACCAGATGTGCTGGTCAGAGCACGGCTGGGCTGTCACTGGTTTCAGTTTTTATGAGGAGGAGATGGAGGCAGAGGACCAAGACCGAAACTCTCTCTCTATTGCTACTTAGCAATAAACAAACACCCATCCTTTGTGCCTGGCATCGTACTCCTCCTGACCCATAGACTTCCATCCTTATGACGCTCTGCTCCCCCTCCGATGCATCTCCTAGCTGCTGCACCTTCAGCCCTACCTGCCATGAAGCACCACATCACACCGGTGCCCTGGCACCTTGTCTGAGGACCAGCAATGCTGCATCACATCTCCAGCTTTGCTGGATGGGCTGGAGGAGAAGCACAGCAGCCTGCCTGCCCTGACATGTCTCGCAGGAAAACCTGGGGAAGAGATTGGCTCAAAACTCCATCATTTCCACACCAAGCCTGTAGCTCTGATGTTCTTCGGGGCAGGAGTTACCAGGGCAGGTTTGCTGTTAGCAGCCACAAGTGCAAGCAACGCTGGATTTATTCATCCTATAAGCAAAATCATAACAGCAGCACTAGTCAGGGTCAATGCTAAGTTCTTCCTATTGCCACCGCGCGAGAACATCACTGTGCCGTGAGTCCTTGCTTGATTTCTGACTTTGACGTATGTTTTATGCTTTATTTATTAGGCTTTATTGTGGAGCAATAAAGCCTAATTTTTTTCTGAATCTGTCTGTACAACTTAAGGGGATAAAAAGAATATTTTAGTGTATTTAAAAATGAATAAATGCACACTTTTGATCATTCTGCTCCTGTACATCTGAAGGGACTGAATAGGTTTAATGCCAAAATTTGATTCCATATTGGTATTATAGAATCATAGAATAGTTAGGGTTGGAAAGGACCTTAAGATCATCTAGTTCCAACCTCCCTGCCATGGGCAGGGACATCTTGCACTAAACCATGTGGTCCAAGGCTCTGAACAACCTGACCTTGAACACTGCCAGGGGTGGAGCATTCACAACGTCCTTGGGCAACCCATTCCAGTGCTTCCCCACCCTCACAGTAAAGAACTTCTTCCTTATATCTAATCTAAACTTCCCCTGTTTAAGTTTGAAGCCATTACCCCTTGTCCTATCACTACAGTCCCTAGTGAAGAGTCCCTCCCCAGCATCCTTATAGGCCCCCTTCAGGTACTGGAAGGCTGCTATGAGGTCTATTCTCCTTGTTTAATTCTCAGTGACTAACCTATTTTAATCAAGAGTTAAATTTGTATTTTTCACCACTTTCCATTTTTATATCTCCACTTATACTCTTCTCAACATTTAGACCTTTAGACAGCTGAATTATCCCTATGCTTTACTTAGGCAGTCCTATGCTTGAGGCTCAGCAGAAGGTTTGAGATTGATGCTCTACTCGAATGCATTTTCTTCCAAGCACTTGAATAGCAGCTTGGATGTGGTAGGTCTGACACAGTCTACAAGGCCCTTGCCCGCTTCAGCCTGGCATGCCAGCAGCCACCATAGCACTTAGGCCAGCAGCACCCGTGTCCCAGAGGTGCTGCTCTGCCAGGCCAGCATATGCTCAGCCATGCAAAGAAATGCATCCTGCTTGTAATGGATTTGGCAGAGATTTTGCAGCACAAACCAAAAATGTTCTAATAACTGGACAAAAGAGCACGGCCTCTAAAGTTTGCCGATCTGTTGTATTAAACTTCTGTGTTCAATATCATTTCCTAACATGCCCTCCTCAGGCTCTCGGCCCCATCTCCACAGCCTGTGTGCCCACACCTGAGACATATGTCCCCATAGGGCCATTGCTCCTTCCTCAGGCCGGCCTGAGCTCCTTGCCAGAGCTGGGCTTCCACAGAGAGGACAGGTACCAATATCTGCAGCCCAAGGCCATCACTGCAGCAATCAGCTAATTATTCACTGGCTAAATGCATTGTGGGGCTGTTTGGACTGCCCACAGTTTTCACCATGGGAATACCTCCCCCTCCTCTGAGCCAGCATTGCTCTGGAGCTGAACAGAGGAATCCAGATACCCATTTTGGTACATTCTCACAACTACAGATGTTGACATTTTTCCATACTTATTCAGAAAGGTATGAATTTGGCTCCAAGCTATTGCACAGTTGAAATCTTCCATTCCTAAGCCCCTTCTGAAGGACAAAGGTAAGGTATGCCAGTGCTGGGGCACCTGTGTGAGTGGGGTGCCAGTGCTACCCATGCCAGCATGCAGGTGGCTGCCCTCTCTGCTTCAGGATGTCCCACAGAACTGGAGTCCACCCGTGCTGTGGAGGAAACCCCTTTTTCACCTGTGCAAACAGGCTGAGCCAGTGCCCTCGCACCACAGCTCTGCGGGGTCACAGCAGCAGCAGCAGCCACAAAGCCACCTTAGCCAAGGGCAAGCTGCTTCTGTGCCTCCCCCTGCAAAGGAGCAACCTCCCCTGCAAGCCACTGCATCCCAACAGACCATGAACAGCAACTGGCGCATGTCACTTCTGCACAAAGCTGTTTGTGCGGGTGCACCGGGGCAGCAGCTTCCCACTAGAATGAAGATTACCCGGTGGATTGGTAGGGCGAGCCTGAGAATGTGAGTGCAAGTCTGCATCAGCGCTCACCCCTTGGCACTGAAGAGGGGAGAAATGCGGCTGCAAACCAAGTGGGACACACATGGGGACACAGGGATGGCCAGCTGTATTTGGAGAGGAAGTGGGGAGCAACGAGGGCAGACCCCGTGGAAACGTTCACCAGCCTCATATGTAGCCGGGTGTGAGGGAGTATAAAGCTGGCTGCTTTTTATGCTTGGGTGAAATCTTGCCTTACACTCATGACTAATTAAACGCTCCCTTTTAACCATGCCTGAGCGGTGACTTCTGCTTATACTGGGTGCAGAGAGGCAGTTATGGGGAGAGAGCTCCACTACCTCCCAGAAAGAAAACAAGATGGCAAAAATCAGTTAATGTATAAAGCATTCCCAGGTTTCAAAATCTAATTAGGTAATGATGGTACAAAGAAAGGTATTTGATTAGTCTATTTAACTCTACCGTTTAACTTGTTAGCATCCATTAAGCATCCTTTTCCTTTTGTAATGATCATTTGCCTGACTGTGCCTTAACCCCGCATATGTACACAGAAAATTCCACACAAGCCTTATTAAAAGAAACCCCCATGAGCACTCTGCTCGCTTCAGTGGCTGCAGGGAGCCGGATACCTGTGCAACATGCTGAGCCTCTGGCTTGGTGTACACAGCCCAATCATCTTATTACTGCTTCTTTGATTTTGAGTATTCGAGGTTTCTGAAAGGGTCTGAATTCCAGCAGGGGATGCTCAATACTTTTGAAAACCCAGGCTTAACCTGAACATGGGAAACAGAAACGCCGAGATTCATGACTCACATCTGAAAACCTTGGCTACGGTTTCAGACTGGGCTGGCAGTGAAGCAAGGCTATAGAAACATTTCAAACTTTTCAGAGAGTACTTCAGGCCTCCATGTTGCATTTCCAAGCCTCTGGGTCTCTCTCCCTTTAAATGGATCCTCAAGTCAGTCTGGAATAATCAGAATTAATCTGTTTGATGCCAGCTCCCTGCAAGCACAACATATGCTACAGAGTACAAAACCATGCCTCATGCAGGAAAATCTATATGCTCAGCTGGGGATTTTCCTAACTAGGAGCATGCGGCTGGGCCCATAGTTACCTGCACAGAGCTTGTGATAGCTTTCAAATTAAAACAAGCCATCACTCATAGCAAATAGCCTCATGATTGCAGAGCAGCTCCAAGCAGAAAATCCATTCTAAAATTCAAAATAATAATAATAATAATTTCTTAGTTTTCTTTTCTCAAACAAAACATACCATATAAAATGTGTATGAGGCTATTTGTATCTATGCAGCTATGCAATCTGTGCAAATACATCTAAAACATGACTCAGCTAGAGAGAACACCATAGGGCATTTGCAGGTCATGAAAACGTATCGCAGGGCAAGTAACACCCTCACAGCTGTTGTCCAACAAAAATGAATGGTTATAGCTAACTGAAGCAGCAGTTGGGGAGCAGCTTATGGGGAGCATAGCTTAAAAAGCACACAGAAAACATCTATAAAGCTGGGGGTAATTAATCAGGAGAAAGGGAAATGTGCATTCCTTTGCTACTATTCAGGGAGAGAAGTTCAAGATACTTGCTTTTAGTGAGTAATTAAGAACTGCATGGAGAACCTCAACAATTTGGACAGAAAAGTCGGTAATTATGACTGCAATTTTGCATTACCGAGAATCTTCCAAAAATACCTGTACATTGTCAACTTAATAGAGTGTCACAACCAACCACACGTGTATCTGATCCAAACTATGACTCCTGGCCTATAGAATACCCATCACTCTTAAATCCCACCTCACTGTGCCTCAGGGATGCTCCTGAGGGCATGGGTGGCTGCCCAGGATGGATTCCAAACCTCTGTTAGGCACAACTTTCCCGTAGGGCAGCAGCACCTCCTCCTGCAGTGCAGTGAGCCAGAACTGTTCAAGTGCCAATGTTTTTGCATCTTGAGGCTGTATGTGTAAGAGAATCAGAGGGCCTACTAATGAGGAGGCCATCCCTCAAATGAGCTTTTTACCTTCTGCCTTTAAACTGCTCATACGCTTTTGGCCTGATAATCTAGACACTGCAACAACCTTCCCCTAACCCTGGTGGTTTCACTGTACTTCTCATTTTTTCCCCACCTCCAAATACTCCAACATGTGCCTGGGAGGTAGGAAAGTTACTCGATATTTTCTATAGCTAATATTTCACCAAGGAACTGTGCTGGACTCCCCTTGAAAAGAATAATAATGTTCTCATTTCCTGCCCAAGCCACCCTATGAGCTGACGGCTGCCCAGAGCCGTGCTCTGCAGACTGCAAACAAGAAACTGCTGGAAGGCCCTGTGCAGGGAGAGACGTAGTGTCCGGGTTGGGGTCTGCATGCTCTGCCGCTGGCCGCAAGCCCACCCTGCCACAGTGGCGCCTGGATCCCCACCCCATTCACACAGGGTGAACCCCGTCCATCGCAGCCCCTGCTCCAATAATGGCTTTGAGTGTCTATTTTCCTTCTGATGTACATGCTGCTGCATGCACTGGGAAGAGGAGGGTTGGGTTTTGTAGCACTCCTTGCTGGGGTGAGCATCACCGTCAGGGTCTTCTGCAGCCAGAGGGACCAGCCTCATTCAGAGCAAAGTCCATCACATCCCTGATTTTAGTAATTTCAAAAGGAAAGCATCAATTTGATCTTTCCCAAAGTTTTCCCTGCTTTTCCCAACTAAAATTATTTTTCCTGTTCAGTTTGAATCAGCAAATAATTTCATTGGAAAACATTCTTGTTTTCCAATAAGAAGGATCGTATGTTTGGAGAACAGGGCAGACTGACCCAGCCCCGGAGGTGACAGTGGGCGCAGAGCTGTGTGAATTGCCACTACATGGGGTTTGTAACAAGGCAGGAGCTAATGACGCTGTGGCCCTGTGATCCAAATTCCCAGCCTTGGCAGGTGCTGAGCTTGGGAACTGGACTGCTCCAGCATGCCTGGTTGCTGGGAAGCACCAACTCACTGTCCTTAACTTTTGCCATCTTTACAGCTGCATTCAAGCTTTGATCTCTCTCATGAGCCATGTTCTGTCCTGCGCAGGCAGAGAGACCTGCTATTCCCATCAGAAAGCTCAGCTGGGAGTAGAAGCCAAGCAGGTGCTTTCCTGCAAAGGAGCTGCCCCGCAGCAATTTGGGAGCCCAAAAGACTCGCAAGGAGGCTTTCTCTCTGCTGTCACACAGTGTGCGTTCACCAGAGTGGGAGCTGTGCCCTTTCTTCATAGAATCATAGAATGGTTTCAGTTGGAAGGGACCTTAAAGCTCATCTGGTTCCAATCCCCTACCATGGGCAGGGACACCTTCCACTAGAGCAGGTTGCTCAAAGCCCCGTCCAACCTGGCCTTGAACACTGCCAGGGATGGGGTAACCACAGCTTCTCTGGGCAATCTGTGCCAGCGCCTCAGCACCCTCACCTTAACCCTTTCTTTTTACAGCTTTGGATGCTTTTCTCAAAAACCCATTTCTCTGCTCTCATTCAGTATTTGATTTTAACTGCCTGGGTTCAAAATTCCCTTCATGGCTTTAATCTGCTTGTTGTGAATGTGTAACACTCATAATTTTTGCAACTACCTAGATACAAGAACAATCTTTTGCATACATACCAGACTTATTAAAAAATGCATTCAAATCCATAGCAGATACTTTTACAATATCCTTGATAGATCATCTGTCTTGAATATTCATTATCTCATATTCATTACAGCTGAAATACTGAGCAGTCAGATACCAGTTTTAAAAATGTTCAAAACTGCAGCAAAAGGTACATGCAGAATGATGCTTCTCAGCACATTTTTCACACTGAGATCCAGAAATCCATTTTAAAGCTACACAGGAACGTAATTTCATTTTTCCCCAGATCCAGGCCAGTGGCAGCAGAGGGGCAGCTGTGTCTGGGGTGAGTACGAATGGTATGGATCATCCTCCCTTTTCTCATTTGGATATTATACTCCCCACCAAAACAAACAAACCCCAACTCATCCATGTTCAGATCAACACTGCATTGCCAATGTAACATCTCTCCAGTGAACGTTAAGATATAATTACTCTGTAAGGAATAATTCCTATTAAACATTTAATACATCTCCCTCTAATTGAAATTTAAGCCTTTGGTTGTGGTTGGGTGTCACTAAAGATGTGATTAAACATAAAATATGTATAACACGTAACTCCTTTTGGGGTGTTGGGATAGCTTCCACTAAGTAACTAACATGAATAATTTCTCTTGCACTCTAAAAAGTTTGCGCTCTAAAGGGGGATGAGAGCCTCCTTGAGCTCAGCTTCACTCTCCGCCCTTCTGCCCCTTGCATCCCTCACTGGGCTTGGTGCTGCCCCAAACCTGCCTCTCCTCTAGCTCTGGCTGCTTCGCAATATTCCTCTGTGTCATAGCTTCTTGGCCTGCACTTAGAAGTCGTCTTATGCAGAACTACTTACCATGAGGGTAGAATGGAGAAAAATGTCTATCTTCCTCTTACACAAGTAATCTGAATGTGAAAGAGTTGAACATGCTGAGCATCAGCAAGGATACCAGCAATAGTCCTAAATCAAGACACTTACACATATGCATTACTTTTTAATGTGTTATTAATAATCTTGATCATAGCCTAAAAATTAGTCCTTATCAGTTTCATCTGTACACACGTACATAATTCCACACTTAGCAAGAACTTAGACAAAGACTTGAAGAAATACCAGCAGCTGTTTTCCCTGTCTGTCGTCATTTCTTTTCCTCAAGCAGCACAATTAACAAAGCTTACTGCAATATTTCTCACCTTCACCTTTGCCTGGTCCCCTGGACATCTGTGCTCAGGCCACGGAGGCCCTGCCCATCCTGCAGTAAAAATACAACCTATGAATGTCAGCCGTGGAAAAATGCATCTGCTCCTGTACTTGTCTCCCTCCCTGAGCTGCTCTTCTCTGTTTTACATGCCTTGAGCTGATCATGCATAAACAAAAACAAGTTAACAAAGGTTTGCTGTGTGGTTATTTAAAAATTGTTCTAATTGAAATAAAGCAAGTCCAGAGAATCACTTCTAAAAGTGATTGAAAAATAAACCCAGCCGTAAGAATACACTGTGCAATAATTTACTGGAGAAAGCCTCAGCTCTGAGAACAGCTGAACCATGTTCTCATGGCTGCCTCAGACAAAAGGAGTCTCAGAGTGGAGCTTTTGGCAGGAAAAAAACTGATGCAGACCTCACGTAATCCTGAGATTTAGAAAAGCAGCGACTGTACGAAAAGAGCCTTTTCTTACAGCACCTGCTCTGTGGCATGCGATGCCCATCAGGCAGGAGCGTTTGTAACACTGTTCAGCCCTGTGAGGGTTTCATAGCCCACAGATGAGGGTGGATGCAGGGTTCAGCACCAACACATCTAACTTCTGTGGTTTTGGCCACTGAATTTTAATGGTGATAAAGGCCCAAACCCTATCTTTGCAATAATCCCATGGCCTCCTGTGCCTTCTGCGTTTCTTTCATCCTTTCCCCTCCAATGCTAGGACAATCCATGCTTTAATGCTCTGGTTTCTTTCCCTGTTGCGGCCCTGGTTCAAAGCTAATATTTGCTAATTGCTTTCACACGACTATGTTGAAAGTGCTTCAACACAGCAGGAGAGGAAGAGCCATCTGGAATAAGGACCCAGCTACATCTCCAACACTAGCAATAAGGTAACAGCCAGAATAAGGGCTGGATTTTCAAACTCCCCAGGAGGCTGCAGAGCTGGTGGCTTAAAACCAACCAAACCCCACAACCCTTACACTTCCACATGAAACTCACTTTGTGTGCAAGCTATTGAGAAAACAATCCAGGGTTCTCCTAACTCCTGCTTTTCAGACCACAGCTTGGCTTCAAACCAGCTTGGTGTCAGCTTGCACCATTCCCTTCATGCAAACCAGGCTTTTGCAATCTAGTTATTCCCAAAGATGCCCAACAGATTTAGTTGCTCAATTCTTGTGAACATTAATTAGAAACAGTCTCTCTCCAAATCACCTTGATGGCTTCTGAAGTACCCGTCCATAAGCACAGATCACAGTAAGTGAAGAATGAGTCCAGTGAGACCAACAAACCAAGGGACAAGAGGGCCTGATTCTCAGACTTACCTCCTCTGTACCGTGATTCCTGCTGTTGCCACTGATGACTGGTTCCTCCATATATACAAATGAGCAGGTAATTCAGGTAACTTCATCTACTGCTACATGTACAGTATAAAGCAGGTTAAAATGTGAGCCAGAAATCATTCCTTTCAGCAGACTGTTGGTGTTGAGCAGTGCAGTGTCTGAAGAGCAGAGCTGGGCTTTTCAAGCCGTGCAGTTGATGCTGGTGTGCAGTGCACTGGTGAAAGGTTGGGCTGTCACCAATTCACAGGCATGAGCTTACACTGCTGCTGCACTAATGCTGGAGTGGGGCCCATCCCACCCGCTCTGCTCCCCTCCTTCCCCCACCAGGACAGAACTCCGTGTGGGTTTCAACCCTCAGCAAAGATTTCTTCTGAAAGATCCCAGGTCTGCTGACAGTGAGACACAGCTAGCATCATGCTAGCTCTGGCAAACAGGCAGAGACTGGATGATGGCAATTTTGCCTTGCACATATAGATGCGGTGAATTTAGAGGCCACCCTTGGCTCCTGCCTGCAGGGCCAGGCTTGAGTTGAGATTCACCAGTTGTGAATTGAGGGTGTAACTGGAAGAGATACAGGGAAAGGAGACAGTAGGGCACAATGAGGCAATGCACTGGAAAAACTGTCCTGGTATCCCCACACAGCACTGGCCTCTGATCAGAATGAACCCTTGTGAACCTGTGGAGGTCTCAGGGGAATCACCAGAGTTTCTCCAGGGAAAACAAGTCACCGCTTATCAGAGTTGTGGGGGCTGCATGCACAGAAGAGAGGGATCCTAACATACTTGCACAATAAGCAGGGACCCCTGAAAGCAAGAGATCTTCTATGGACAAAGGAATGAATATGCGTGAGCGTGGGAGTGCCAAGGATAAAGAGAATTTTTAAGAGCTGGCAGAACCACTCCACCTCATCCCAACATGATGCAGAAACCAAAACAAACATCTCACTAGAGGCACGTGGCTTTCCAACAGACCCTGGGCAAAATCTGGGACCATGAACTTCAAAGAAAGAGCAGAGCTTCCTTGACCTCAAAAACAGGAGGACTACACCGAGCCCCTCTTTCCCAGGGTGGCCTCAGTCTGGGGCCATGGGGAGAATCTGAACCCATGTCCTGCAGATGGCCATAAGTGTCCCTATCAGCAAGACAGCTGGGATGCAGGAGGCATCCTGATCTCCACCGCTCTGGCATGTGCAGTTCATTGGCAATGAACCAATGCACAGACCTTCAAAGAGAAGAGTTTATGGACGCTTTTATACACATACACAAATATTTTAATATAATGGTAACTGAAATGTTATCCATATTCTTAGTACTGTCATAATTAACTAAAAAGATATTTTTTAAATTTTGTAAAAATGACATATTTTACACATCTTCTATTTACAGTTGCAATATACTTAAATGTTATAAAACATCCACTCTGACCTTTAAAATATATGTATACTAGGACTTAGTATTAGGTATATTATAATTTATAGCAAACTTAGGGTTTGCTGTGTACCTATCTGTTCAATGGGAATTTCATTATCAGCCTGGCTTAATAAAGGCTGCTCAAAACCAAAAATTGACAACAACAACAAAAAGATAGGGAATGTGCAAATATTGGGGCAGGCAAAAAAATAATAATAAAAAAACCAAAAATCAAGCTTGCAGTTTTAAAAAAGAACATCGTGAAGACTTCCAATAAATTAAAATCATGACCCACAAATCCTTTTCCTGGCATTGTCCGTGATCAAATTAATTTTCAGTACTATTAATCTAAAAGGAAAAAAAACAACCCAAGGGAAAAAACTCAACCCAGCCACCCCAGGTCTTCCCAGGGCCGTGTGTTCCCCACGCCGCAGTCAAGCATCATGATTTGCTGGGATGGTTGCTGCTGGCACAGACGAGCTGGCTCTATTGACTCGTGAGTAAGTGCGCTCCATTCCGTGCTGTTTTGCTGGATCCTCCTTGTATGCAATCTTTTGATAAAAAAGAAAAGGAAAAAAAAAAATGCAACAGTGAGAGAGATCTGGAGTTTGATATCTGAAGTCTGTTTGGTGTCTAATCCTAATCAAGGATTTCTCATTCTTTATCTATTACACAATGAAGCTAAGGATCCGACAGCAGAAAATAACCTTCGCCTGGGGACCCAGAAGTGTCTGAAGGCTGCACTGAGAGGGAGCACATTCTCTGAGCTGGGGGAATAAATGGGACTGGGCTTGGGTCACCGGATTCTGCCAAGAGGTGCTGAACGGTGTTCCCTGAACTATGTTTCTATAACAACTCTCATACAAACACAACTGAAAAGTCACCTGCATTTTAGGTGCAGTGGCACCTATTGATCCTGGTACAGACCAGCTTCAGCTCTGCCCCCGTGCTTATGTGAGGCACGCAGCATCCCCACTGAGCTTCACACACATGGCAGTGGAAAAGTACGTCCATTAGCAGGGTTTGGACCAATTGCCAGGCTTAGGCTGCAGGCAGAGCTGCACGCTTGGGGAGGAGAAGTGGCAGAAGCTTGCTCTTCCCTGTCCTAAAATAGGCTTTAGCATTAAGGAAGATCTTTTTTTCCTAGAGTTCTTTTTAGCCTTGGTTATAGGCTAAAAAGCCTATTATAATAAATACAGACTAAAAACCTGCCTTCTTCCATGAGGCACTGTGCTGAAGCACCTACAGCAGGCATGGACCATCCCCCCAAGCACGCAGCTGTCAACAGTGGAGGAGAAAACCTCTCCCCGTCACAAAGCTCCAGTCGCAATCTTACACCATCAATCCCCAGTTATCCCTGGTCAGCGCTGCAGGTCAACCACACCACTTGGGCAGACATGACCACACTGCCTTCATGTACACCTTTAGTGCCTAAGCCAGCAACTCTGGCAGCTCTGGAAAGCAACTATTCCCACACCATGTGCTGAAGGAAGAGCTGTGTGGTGGGCCGGGCTGTGAGAAGGGGACTACACTCATGGAACAAGGGGTGCTTGGTTCCTTTCTATGCCATTTGTCCTTGGCCCTTCCATCCAACCACTTCTGCTACTACTGCCACATGCTTTTGCATTAGGAGGCTCTTGACAGCTGCCCAACTGACCTCCCCAAGATTACGAGTAGGATCCTGAAGAAAGCGTCTCAACACTGCTCACAGACAATTCACCACACATACATCTTGTCCCTTCTTTTTTCTACTTCCCTGAGCAAGGGAGTCATAGACATGAAACTAAACAAACATACCAAGTAGAAAACCAGCAAGTGAGGGAAGTACATGACATTAAAACAAAAAATAAATGTAAGAAAAATGAACATACCACTTTTGGCTATAGTATTGAGGGAAATGTTAGACAGGGAAGAAGAGAAGCTGTATAAGCAAGGACCATTACAGAGCTGTCAGAAAAGAAAAACATAACAAAACAAAAAGAGAGAAAAACACATGGTGATGAAAGAGTCACTGTCAGTGGGTGAGCAAACAAAACCCTCTTGAATACAACAAAGGGAAAGATGGCAAATCTTACTGGTGTAAAGCACACAGCACAGACACCCTCAAGCTTTCCAACTGCGAGATAAATATTTCAGCCACAGTTTACAGCACATGACTTCTCTGAGGCAACACTCTGCTCAGAAGTAGGGAGTTCATGCATTCATTGCAGGAGAAGCAGAGTTTTCCCAAAAACCCACGCTGCCTGGAAAACCGGGCTGTTGCTTATAAGGCTGCCACACAGGGCTGCAAGTGGGAGACTGGTTTTCAGTGTAGACTTTCAAATTCCAATGGTTTTGGTTAAACAGATGACAGTTTTGACTTTTGTGGATGAACTCCTCACTTTACATATTAAATTGTTATTTACAAGTAATATTGTATTATTTAGTCTTTTCATTTATATAAAGAAAACTCAGAGCTCACTGATATAAATACAGGTGTGAGGATTTAATAGGACTCACCAAATAGTTTGTGAATGCTGAAACTCATGAGCTGCTACACCTCATTTAAGTTGACCATATATTTTCCATTCTTGCGGAGAACAGTAGTTCACACAAGACACATGGTGGTATTGCTTATGCACATTGATAGGATGGCCAAAATAACTTCCACAAGAGAGGCATGAACATCAAGTAACAAATGATACCCTTAATACTTACATACTTAATATAACAAACAGTAATAAATATTAGTTACCGTAAAATTAGTGAAATGCTTGAGGTTCACAAATATTTATACACCTAAAGGGGAAAGGAGCACAACTCATAGAACAGCAACCACCACTGAGCTTGACCCCCATGTGGCATACACCAAGCCTTCAAAGCAATTACACAGCTTCATACCCCGAGAAAAACTAGCTCCACTCCACAGGACCAGTGTACCAAAAATACTGGTAAATCCTTATTCTCCTCACGTGTGAAGATGAATAATACAGCATGGTCTATGGGATGCCAATTAGACACTTCTGTGAGAATGCTATCTCTGATACAAGCAGTGCTTATGTATGTTATAGGCACCTGGAAATGCAACTGATGGAAAGTAAGTTCTTCACAGATGCAATGTAAGGTGGCCTACACACAAGAGTGCAGAGAAATAGCTAAGCGTGATTTAATTCACACTTTAGTATGCAGAATCACTCGATATTTAAATTAAAACAGAAAACACAATTAAAAATATCTGCATAGACACAGCAATAGAATAGCTGCAAGTGTGCCTGAAGTCCAGTTCAGTATTGTGGGATGCATTTCCTAGAACGTAGCCATGCACGCTCATCCTTCTGAAGCTGCTAACAGCTGAAATACATGGCATGTATTTTGACAGTGTACTTACATATAAGAAAAAAATAAAAAAGAAGTAACTCTTGCTCTGAAAGCTGAATACAAATAGGAACTATAAAGATACCTCCTCCAGTTACAAGCTAGGTCTTAAAAGCAATTTACTGTTTTAATTAAATACATCACAGCTGTAGGATAAATCAAGCAAAGCATAAAACACCAGTTTAACTGATTATCTTCCTACACCTCTAGACCTCAGCCTGCATTTAGCTTCATGAACATTCAACTTATCAATACATAGCAAGACAGGCAGAAGATAAATCTTCGTTGAACAACTGGATTCATTACCTGTAATACACCTGGATTTAAGGAAAAAAAGAGAGAAAAAAATAAAGGAGTAAACTATGTTTTCTCAGTGACTGATGCACTACCAGGTTTTAATCTGCTGTACAGCTTCATTTGTCACTAGAAGACACAATTAGCCACCCTCATTCAGTCCAACGAGCACCAAAATAGATGATCTAACCTGTTCATTCATAACTGCAGAGAGCTCACTGAGCATATCCTTGTAATGAGACTTCATCTCTCCCTGATACTCAAATTGGTCCTCCTTAATAAGGCGTTCGTTGACATCAAGAGCATGTCCACATGCTTCTGCAAATTGCCTACAAGCACAAAACCACAAAGAACAAGCATGCAAATTTTGTAGTAATGAAAAAAAAAAATCTATCTACCCATACACACACACTCTACCTCTTCTCCCCCTTTCAAATTCCACCTTGTTGGAAGTGAATTTCAGAACTCACCTTCAGATCAAGAGGAATGTAGGCTATTAGAACAGCCCAAAACTTCAGTAAATGTTTTTTGGGAATGACTTGTAAGACAGGGTAAATGCAGATGTAAACTAGCCTAGTTCAATTCAGCTTGATTTCATGTCACACCTACTCATGCTATTTAATACTATGCAGAGGGTGGAAAGTCTGAGCACTTTTTACCTGAAGATTTCCTTCAGAAGCTTAACTTGATTATCAGGGTATCTCTTAGCATTTGTCTCTTCAAGAAAAGCTCGAGCATAGGCCATTGGTCCAGCATTTACCTGGGGGAAAAATATGCAGCGTAGGTACAGAGAACAAGCAGCTTATTGTCATTTTCTCTAGTGTTCCAAGGCTTGGGGAGTGGCCTCAGGCAACCAAACCTGTGCAAAGAACATCACCTCATTCGTCTTGTTACCTGGATGAGACCTGAAGAGCTTTACTGTAGAAAAGGGAGCTGGTTGGCCTTGCACAAACTGCATACCTTTGTTGGCCTTTGAAAATCCTCAGTTAACCATCCAGAAAGCTGTATGCTTGAGGACATTTTAATGAGGGCACCATAAATACATGCACCTCTCACCATAAATATAAACTAATAAAGAATAAAAGAAATATATAAAGAACATATAAAAGAATATATAGAAGAACAAAGAAAAAAAAGGCAAATTGTTATTACCTTGACACTGACACTTCCTTGGAGTTTGAGCTGCAGTCGGATCATGTCCACTTCTTCCATTGTGCAAAGCTGATTGAGCTCCGAGACTTTTTTGGACATCTCATCAATTGCTACTTCTATAGGGTTCAGCTCTGTGCTGGTTTGGCTTATGACTTGAATACGCTTCTTCACGTAGGGAAACAAGTGACTGGCTACTCAAAAGCAAGAAATGTATCAGAGAAACTCATCCAACAAGACAGTATTTCAGAAAGCAAAGCAATTAAGTCAAAGATTAACTTTTGACTCTGTTAATGTCTTTATCAATCCATATAAAGCTTAAATCACCAAATGACTGGAAGTGACACAGAAGGTCCAAATTGGATTTTGATGTACCTGGCACTGGATGAACATTTTCTTTTGACTTCACCATTGCTTGCTCTAAGCTCTGTCACGTTCATGTGGCAAAAAGTTCTCACCACTCAGATTTTAGAATCCACAAATTTCTTCTGAGTTAAAGCACCGAACGATAAGCCTGTACTGAACTTCAAACAGCTCAAAACATTCTATCAAACATGTTTCAAGTTAGAGGCAGGAGCCTCTAGTTTAGTTGAATTGGGTATCACTCACCCGCAGATGAACTACTATTAAAACATCATCCTTAGAGAAGTAAGGAGATACTTTAACATTCAGCCTAAATATTGCTATGGGAGCTGACAGGAATTATTCATTGTTAAAACCCCTTTCTTCCAGTCAACGCCTCTTCATGCATCTCAGGGAGTTTGGCAAAGGTACTGTTGTGGCACCTTAAGCTAACAATCTTTTCTCGATTACCCTACACACTCAGAAGCTTGCCCAAACTCCCTGCATGCTTTCCTCAGGTGAGCATCTGCTGCCAGTCAGCTCAGGCCTACATAAGCTCCAACTCACAGGGTGGCTGTCCCCTTGGAGAGCAGGAAACCCAGAACCTCCAGAGCTGGAAGCACGAGTCACAACCAGGCACAGCGGAGAGCCGGTGATCCACAGACCACAGTCTCTTGCACAGAAGACAAGTGCAGTCTGGTGTAATGTGGGCAACAGGCTCTGGAGCATGGAGAGGCTTAGCGAGTACCATTCCAGCCACCCAGTACGCCTGTGCAAGTTCCACTGCTCTTCCAGTCATACTGATAAGCCTTGCTATCTTCTCAGAGTGAAAGCACTTCTTTTTTATGTAGGAAGCAAATGAAAATATATGACTTTATTGAAGGCTGGGGGTAGAGGGGGCTGGAGAAATAGGTTTCTTTTAGAGAAGAGCACTGAGGTGAGGCAGGTGCCAGAGGGAAAAGCAGGGGAGAAGAGAAGGACCTAAGGCTGAAGATGGAACTAGGTTGAGAGTGGTGGGAGCTGATGACAGCATGTAATAACCTAGGGAAAACATTCTGCTGGAAGAAAAACCCTCTCTGTTTTTGCCAGACATACCATAACAGCTGCACTTTCAAGTCAGTGAAACTACCTGCTTCAATACAGATCTCAAAACACCTACTGCTGCTCAAGCACTTAAAAACCCCACATATAAGCTACTCCTCCTTTTTTCTTCTTACAAGCAAAGCTGTGTCATGTAATAAGATGCCCTCAGACATCAGTGCCTTTTTCCTGACTTGCCAGAACAAAACTTAGGTGACTATGCCCGTATTGTAAGCAGCTTTCTTCACTTTGGGGGAAGCAGATGCACTGAAGTCTGTGGGGAACTGGATTTTCTGTCACGCAGGGGCCTTTGATGTGAACATCAACTTTTCTGCTCACGGCTGCCCATCAGAGCAACGCCTCCACCCCAGATAGTTTCTCATACTCCCAGCCAAAATACAGACAGGTCGAGTTTTAGTAGTAGTTTCACAAAGGACGCCTCTTTAAAGAGAGATTTCCATCATGATAAGGAACTATACATTTTCTGTTTAATATGATTCGTAAGAATAGACATATCTAGTGCTCCTGACATCCCTGTCTTAAAACACTGATTGTGCCCAATGAGGTGAAATCTTACATCCACTTAAAAAAAAAAATCTATATAATGTATCTTGCTCTGATTTTGAATAAAAATTCCTATCTGCCAAGTTTTATTCTTCTTAGAATAGGCATCCTACTTTGCTGCTTCTTTGACTTGTTTATTATTAAAAGAACAATGGTTCTGAGTGCCGAACTGCTTCCAGCATAACCACTCCGAAATTACATCACTGCAAGAACAGTTAAGATGTCAATAATACAAGAAAGTAAGACTGCTGATGACTCCACAAATGAAAATAACTTTCCCCTGGACAGTCAGCAGGGTTGTAAGAAAGCACGTACTTTGCCAATGGACACACTGAAGAGTTTAGTATTATCCTGCACAAGACGCTGTGCACACTGACTGCAGAAAACCTGGCACATGAAATGCACTGCTGGGCTTAACTGGCAAAGGTGGGTGGGAGTGGAGAAGCAGCCCGAGGACACGTACTTGTCAGGATCGTGCGCCTCTTGCACTGTTCTTCTACCCCTCCGTGCTTTTTTCCTGAGAGTGTGAAAGGTGTTTCAAACACAAAGCGGTTGATGTTGTGATGCATTTCAAAGTCGGTCTTTCGGTCTTCGGCTTCCTTCTCTTCAAAGAAAGGCGTGACATACGTCACCTGGATATACGCATATTTTGGATCCAGGTCTTTGGGGTTGACCTGTGTAACAGTGGCAAACATAAAATTCTGTTAGGTGTAATAAGTTTCCAAGGCATCCGTTATATTTCTGACGCTTTTATAGGAATACTGATTAAAACAGACTTCCAAAGGTAATATTCAGACCACATATTAATACAAAGATATTTAAACAAGGGGCCTCTAAGAACAGTGGGACTTTTGAATATAGTCATTGGCAAAAGCGGATGAAAACTGAATGAGAGAGAAAACAACCTGCTTCCGCATTGCAGTAAACATCTGCATGCTTTCTGCAGGCATATGCTGGAATATGCTCTTTTCCCTCTGGCTGTGATGCCCTGCTATAACATTGTCATTTCCATGCAGCACCTGCCACACTGTAAGGCAAGAGTCTTTTTTTTGGTTGTAAAACTAGGTCATAGTAGTTAACACACACACTCAGTTCATATTCATTCAAAATACAGCTCTCAAAACATGAGCCATGCACTCAGTTCTCTCCCCTGTGCAAAACCAGCATGTCTTTTGTACCTTGTTGGAATCCTGAATGATCTTCACGTTATCTATTCCAAACTTGTCTGCATACAGTTTCATCAGCCTTTGAGAGATCTCAGACAAGCCAGTTAATTTGGGTTCTTTATAGATATACTCTTTACCTTCCTCTTCTTCAAAAAACCCCTGTTTGAATGAAATGGAAGGATACAGTGAGCACCACAGGCAGGGCAAAACCTAAAAAAGGTGCTTTTATCAGGAATCAAGGTTGCCTGTATACCCACTAGAGCATCCAATATGTCATTTCCAACACCTAAATTAAAAGCTTACCTCTCTCCACTGTAGCAAACACCTAGGGGTCTGCACTTGTACCGGTCTGGTATCTCTGAAGTTACCCAGGAAATAACTCATACACGTTCATTCATGTAAGACCTAGCTGTTTTAAAGAGTTAATGCACTTTCTTGAGAATGCTGATGCATGTATGACGGAAAATCCCCAATGAATTAAAAACTAGACATTAAAAATTCTTTAAATTTTCATTATTTGGTTAAATTAACTATTTTGGAAGCACTGTGCTAACATAACACGAGTGTAACAGCTATTTGCTGGATGCCTATCCTAGTTGGGGTGCGTGCAGCATGCCACCTCCAGCGCATCCTATCTGGGAGCCGTGTGTGCAGGCAAAGGCTCGGCACTGTGCTGGGCACTGCTGCCTGTGGTGGTGTGCGGGACACTCCTGCCCACAGCAATACACAGGGCCATGGCACTGGGAGCACCTGTGAACTGATCTGCATCTGTTCAGGGTAGCTGAAGAGGAAATCTGGTGGCATCTTCAAAGGCCATATGGAATTGCAGCATTTTCAGAGACAATTTGTCTATTAGATTTATGTAACACCAAAACCCAGAAAAACCCACAGAGACTGTGCTCCTTTGCAAAAAAAGCTCAATCTTGTTAAGGTCATTTACTTATTACACTGGAAGGACTTGGCAGAGCTTTAAGAAAAGGCTCCACTGAAGAGCTGAACAAGAACCACTCAGGCTTTAGAAGACATGCCAACCTCAGAAAATTAACATAGCATTGCATCATGTGCAGCTGAGACACTCAACTTGTACATGATAAACATGTACCTCAACACTACAGCAGGAAGTAGCAGGTGCCCCAGTAACAAGGCCTGGATTTATCCCAGTGCCATCATGGGACTATCCCACTGCAGCACCAGACTTTGTCCTAGGATTTCACATGCTGCTGATGAAATCTGGCAGGGTTAACCACAGCAGCTGCACCCAAAGCCTCCTCCTTTCACCTGAATGCAAAGTGACCCAGAGGAAAATACCTGAAGTTGCAGGGATCAAGGGGAAAGGCAGACAGCATTAATGATGTCAGACCCAACACCCTTTAACCTTAACACAATGTGGCTTGAACAGCTAATTCTACATTATGAGTAGGCAAACTGCCATCTGTTGAAAAACAGAGCAGCACAAATGAATGAAGTCAAGAAATACCTGCAAAACCTCTTTGGAAGGTACTCATGCAAAATCTATCCTTTTCATGTTGAAGCATATTTCAACTTTGGCCACCAAAATTATTGACTAGGCAGATTTTAATAAAAAAATACACAGAATGAAAATAAATTATAGCTGTAAATGTCAATGTTTGTTTATGAAAAATCCCTAAGCTTTATCTCACTAGGGACTACCAAATATGCACGTATCTGGCTTCTCCTTCGGTGAGGACAAGGGGCAATAAAATTATCTTTCAATTTGGCAAGTGCCAAGAGCACTATGGGCTTTACTGGAAACTGATGACTAACAGCAGCAGCTTGTCTGATAGTATCTTAATCAGTCTCAGAGTGACCTTCTAACACTGCACAGTTTTAAACAATATTATCAATTAAACTCCACAGGCATATGAAGAACTTCACAAGTAATTAGAGAACAAATCTAGAGCTCAAAAGTTGACACCCTATAAACATTTACTGATCTGGGCAGGCAACTGACTTTTCTATTGATTTCACTGAGGGAAGATGATGTGCAGAATCATAACCTAGTTTCTGATTTTGTTTCCACTGAAGCAAAACTGCTTTATGTGAGAAAACCTCATTAGTTTCATGCAACCATACTTAAACATGCTACCCAGAATTGCTTCTATCAAAAAACAGGTGTTTTCAACAAAACCCCCTCATGTTCTCCAAATCAATCACATAGCAAGCTAGAATATAGTTTATACTTTTAAACACTAATTCTGTGCATGCTTGCACACTGGAACACAGTGTTCATATGTGAGTGTCAAATCTCTGTGCTAATGCTGCATGGCACACCAAGATGGTATCTGTGTTAATGGTTTTGCTTAAAAAAAAACCCAAACAAACCTGAACACAAACAACTAACAGACTTCATCTTGTCTCTAATGCAAGAGACATCATTTAAGTACATATCCCCTATAGTATTTCAGCTGCAAGTGACAAACAGAAGTTAATTGTGAGCTATAAATAATCATATCTGCCATATGCTAAATGTCTGGCAAAGACTGTTGAAGGTAAGATTAAATACTTCCAGAAGCTACATATCCTTCGATTTCAGGATTTTAAAATATTAAGCAGCCAAGGTTACATTATCAGTGCATATCCCTGGATTATTTTCAACTGGCTGGTTTTGCCCTGCAAGAACAATGCAGCCTTACAGATGAACATTATGCCATGGAGCAACCGAACGTAACGGAAGGAAGACAATCTCCTGGGCAGTAGGTTATTGGTTTCCACTGAGCTCTGATGTGCTGAGAGTCAAGTTGTGGCCTAGGACTGTCACTGTGGAAGTGCTGAAAAGGTTCTTCTTCCTCCCCATATGCCCTCAGACACAGCCCTTGGAGCTCACAGTACATCAGACTGTTCTCTGCCCTTTGCTGGAAGAATACACACCATTCCTTCAGCCTATGTGCCAAGGTGAAGCCTTCTGCTTTACCTGCCAAGAGTTATCATCTAACGGATCTTTCCCTTTCTGCATGAAGTGAGCATCTCCTCCTACGGTAAGTGAGCGTGCTGTATTCTTTGGTAAGGAAGCTACAGATGTTTTATCACATTTGGAAAAGACGACACATATTCTGCTCTTCAGACATAAACTCACAGTCAGCTTACCACTATGAAAATCTGGCCTCCATCTTCTACAGCTTCTTGCTGTAGAAGCTGTAGCTTCTACAGCACAGATAGGAAAACAAAATCTCAGCTCTACTTTTACCTAACAGTGCTCTGAAAACAAATCTTGAATGTCTTTGTTTATCAGCACAATATGAGTTTTCAGCTATTCAACATATTTAACAGCTTCTTTTTGTTTTAATTCAAGAAAGATATTGACTTCTCAAAACACTCATCTGTGAATAAAATTATAAGCACCGGCTAGTGTGGCCACTTGGTGGTGCAATGAGATGTTGTCACCAAAAACCCTTAACAGAATTTGCAGTCTAAAACAGCAGCTGCCATGAGATCCGGCTCTAAGCTGGCAAATGAAGCGCTCTGGCAAAAACAACTGACTACATCCTTCCTAAGGCCTATATTCATTCAAACCATCCTCCCAAAGGGTCCCTGCAGCAATGCAGTAACCAAATACTGTCCCCCCTTTTGCATGAAGGACAATGGTTTTCAGGTTTTTGCAGATTTTCTTTTTCTACTAAGAACCCTCAAAATTCTTCCTGCAAACAGTATTTGCATTATTCTTTTGTCCTTTAATCTGCTTTCTCTGCAGGGTTTGTTGGTTTTTTTTTTTTTAAGTTAAGGAACAGCAATATTCCATTTTTACAAAACATTTTTATTATTGAAATAACTGATTAATAAATGCATATGTGTAATAATACATTTTTATATGTGTGTATCTACCCACACCTACAGGCGTTTTATAGAACAGTGTATGTGCAAGATTGAAAGGAATCCCATACCTGCATACCGAGTTTCCTTCTGTGTCATTTCCTCTGTAGTGGCCTAAGCAGAGTGGTTCATATTGCTTTACACTGGTTTAGCTATGTAATACTAATAAAACCTGCAACTGTTAGCTTTTGGGAGGAAGTGTGCAAAGTCTGCCAGAAGCATGAAAAAAGGGAATTGCTTTTAATGTTTTAAATGAATTGGGTACCGATACTGTTTTCAGCATGGAGACTTGCAATACTCTTGGCAACTGAAGGACCAAAAGGCCCCATGCCTTTCCACTTGCACAGCCAAAACGGAAGCAAGTGGCCCATGGGAAAAAGGGACTGACAGAAATACAGAAAGAAAACCTTCCAAAGGGAAAAATATGCTGGCACAACTGGTATATGGGAACAGACTGTTCTCTCTGTCTCCCCTTCCATGTCAAGCTTCATCTGTAGCTCCCGTACCTGCCACAATGCTTTGTGTACTGGTAAGCCCTCCGTAATCAGTTCTGCAGACCCGCTCCCATTTTCATTGGTAAATGAGGCACAAGTAACGCTGATAGGAATGATCTACCTTTAATTATTTGCACTTTGCCATGTACTTTTGTCACTATGCCTCTGCAAGGAGCAATACAGAGCAGTCCCACCTTCTACCACATAACATCTCTCCTGCAAAAGGGAAGGAGGAAGCTGTGCTTGCTTGCATTTAGAGCTCAGTGTCCGGGGGCACCAAGGAATGGGCCGGACTGAGCAATACGCAGCTATGAAAAAGTCATATGCTTTAGAGCATGAAAGCTGTTTAAATGAAGTTGCCCTCGTGGCACTGGCCACTGCAAAGTCATTGCACTGTAACAGAGATTTTAACTCCGTTCAGCAGAACTGCTGCAGCTGCATTACCCACTTACAAGTAACTGCCTCTGGAAAAGCCCTGTCAAGAAGCCGCAAGTAGAAGAGTCCTGTTTCCTGCACTGCTGCCTCCATTTTGAGGAAGGTCAGGCATAAGGAAAACTTTACCCTTCCCCAGGTGCAGCTTGCTTACTCCTTGCATTTGGCAAGTTCAGCTTTGCTAATCTGTATAAAGAGCCAGGACTCGCCATTTGCCTCTGACTCCCAATTTGCTTGTTCCTACAGGGGACTACCAGGAACATGGCTGTACCCTGCCCAGAGTGCTGCAGTTACCATTGCCATAGATCAGACTGACGCAACAGCCTTCCTTTTTGGAGCTGCTGCACAGGCCAGGAAAGCAGGCTTGCATTCAAACAGCATTAATGCTACACTGAGTTTTTGAACAGAGAAAGAAAGGGTCCAATCCTGCTCCCAGTGAAGCTGAGAGAAAAACTTCTACTGAGATAAGATGATGCAGCATTGGGGTCCCATGGTGCACACATAACATGGCAACAGACACAGCTTGGTAATTAAAGTAACAGAACAAACAAAAATTAGTTTGCAGGATGCAACAATGAATGAAACAACGTTATTTCATCTGCCACAAACCAAAGAATCGAGAGCACAGGAAAGTTAATGTTAAGTAACAGTACAGGGAAGGATGGAGGACATGTGAGGAGAGAATTAAACAAAACATGCAAAAGAACTAGACTTACCACAGCCTTGAATAAGATCAAAAGGAGAAAAGAGCAAATTTCTGCATTAAAATCTAATTAGCAAACAGAATGATTCACATCAATCTGTTGTTTACACACCTTATTTTATCTATTTTTTTTTAGAGTAAAGGAAATAGTATGCTTGCCAAAACCAGGTCTTAAAGGAACATGCTGCGTTGCTACACTGGTCTGTAGTGGGAGAAAGCACAAAATAATGCTTTGAGGATGCTGAAGCACAGCAGAGGGAATAAAACTACTCTACAGTACACTGCACAGAATCAGAGGTAGCCTGAAAGCAGAAGTCAGAGTCAGCGAGAAACACAACAAAACATCTACTGCATTCTGCTCTGCTTAAGCTCTATTATGGAAGGGAACCATATATCAAAGATGTCTTACCTGGTTTTATTTAAATTTTGCTCTGAAAAAACCCTGCCCTGCCTCAGTCTCAGTTTTGCTTGATGAAGTCAAGAACTTCAGCTGATGTACAAGTCTGTTCTCCAATATACCATTAAATCCATAGCAGCAGTTTACACATATGCAACTGAGTGCTCTCTCTTTTAAGAAAAATCCTCTTGTAGTCTGACCCACGAGGCACTTTCTACCCCATGATTCACTGCCAAGCGTTTCCCTGGTTTAGCTTCCCCAAAATACATCAGGATTCGAAGAACTTGCTGAAATCTGGGAATGTATGGAGTTGAACACAAGTTGACTTACCTGCCCATAAAATGCAACACGGTAATATCGCCCAAAGAGACGTTTCTCAGAGTTCACTACTTCTGCAACCTTCAGGTATGAGCGGTGGATGTCGTAGTACAAATCAGACAGCCTCTACATTAAGAAACAGGGAGGAGGGGAGGAAGTAAGAGCATGCAAATACTTTGGGAAATACTACTATAGCTCTGTACAAGGATGGCTTGCCTTAACTGTATTCCCAAACCTTTGCAAAGATGGCTGTACATGCTAAAGGAATAGTTTAACCTTGTTAGCAGTCACTTCAAGGTTTCCTTCATCTTCTGAGCAGTTTTATAACAGTGGGTGTCTTTGTGTATAGGGTCACACAGGAAGACAAGCATCCCACCACCAGACAGTGGCAGGGACCTACTAAGACATCAGAGAACCCAAGTATCCTGTGTGCAGGTGAGGGCAGGGTGTCAACAATTCCAGTCAACTCCCAATCCCATGCAAAGATACACTATATCCACAATCACCACTAAAAAGCACTTTCTCAGGATAGCGAATAAAAATTTCAACTAAGTGTGCTGGTTTTGGCTGGGGTAGAGTTAAATTTTCTTCAAGACCTGCTTCTTAAGCATACAGCTTATTGCTACCTACCTCTTTGCTTTTAGTGTAATTTAAAACCAGAAAATCAGTAAATGAGATTATCATCTGGTTATTCATTACATATTGAAATCGCCAAGTAAATAAATGAAAAACACCCTGGAACTGTAAAGAGATCACACAATTTATCAGCACTTTCTAAACTTAAATACAATGGAAACATGCTCTTGGTTTAAAAACACATCAAAAATTCACATCCACTGGATAACACAAGAGGTTTGTTTGAATTTTTTTATCTATTTACTATTGTAATGATGCTGAAAACAGGAAAGTAAGATACCAGCACAAAGCATTTTGTTTAGTCACAGCACAAAGCATTAAAAGAAGAAATTACAGACATGAAGAAAAAAAAGACATTCCTTTTAAAGAAAGCACTTTCTTTTCCCTCCTAAAAATCATCTTCACTGCTCTCTTAAGAGAATTAAAAAATATAAATATATAAACCAACTTACTTTAAAGTCCCTCTGCTTTTCAAAAACAGCAATGATAGGCTTGTTAACCTCAGCAATAAGCTCATATCTCTCAGACTTCCACAGGTATTCAACACACAACTCCAGCTGCTCCACAAGAATATTCTGCAATTCCACAAATATAAATAGATCACTTGACAGCTGGTGGCATTTAATTAATAGCAATGCAGCAAAAGCACACACCCACTATTCATTTTTATTTTGTCTTCTATATAAATATATTAGGGTTTATTTCAGTGACACAATGTTTAATCAGGTATTAGTGACCTAGCTCTTCTTTAGATAAAAAACCTGAAATAACAGTAACATGAAAATACTTGAATACTTGACACCTCATTCAGAAGAATGGGTTGGCTTCACGGGCTCCCTCCTGCCCTAACTTCCAGCTCTGGTACTTAATGTTCTTGTTAGCAAAACAGCTATCCCTGCTATTTCGTACAACAGCTATGACATTTCACTCAAAAGCTGTGCGCCTTTTAATACTGCCTGAAGTACACTCTCACTTTAATTTGTTGTAACATGCAAATGCATCCATTAGAAATAACACTTTCTGTTACTATAAAACAAGTATATAAATGTTAATGCCGTTGACCTCATTATAAGGAGTATCTTGCATCCCAGAGTCTTCCTTCATAGCACCTTCTTCTTTAATGTTGGGGGTAATGCTCAGAAAAGCAGGCCATCCCATGGAAAATACGCCTTGAAGTGCAAGTCATAACAATGTCAATTAATGTGTGAATAACCAGATCATTAAAAAAGCTATTGGATGCAATTAAAACAGATCTGATTTTATTTGATTGGATTAGTTACTTTTTTCGCAGCCCAAGTGGTAAGAAGCACAAATGGAACTGACTGAATTTATGAGACTATTACACATTTTCACTATGTTATAAATCCATTTGTCCAGGCAAAGGGTAACTATAACATTTTCCTGATGCAATCTTATTCCTCTCTATGGCATTTTGGTTTCTGAGCTGTACAGTGCTAGCAGCCTTTGCAAAACCACCTGTGCAATGCTCGTCTATACTGGAATTAATAAGCAGGCTGAGGTGAGATAATTTATACTCATGAAACCAGCGCCGTAACTCCCGGCCTGACCCACAGGCGCTCAATGCTACATGCTGGGACCTGCACTTGTGCCACCCATCAGGTTTCCTAAAGGAGAGGGGCACAGTTACCCAGGGATTGCTGCACCCAATGGGGAGATGCCCGCTCTGGAGCACAGTGTGCCTTTACCAGGCTTGAGGACACCCTGGCAGCAGGGTGACCACAGCCCTAAGTGAAAAATTCTCTTGCAGAAAGCTCGGGACAGTGGCAGAAGCAGTCAAATGGGAAAACTCGCAAGGATTAAAACTGAGTTTACACCTAGTACTTGCTAAGCTGGGGCCTTATTAGTGCAATGGTTGCAGAAGGAACAACTCACACAGGCATTGCACATTACAGATCAGGTAGAGTTTGATCCACAACGGTTTTACTACCACTCTTGAACAGAGAGGGTAAACATGTCAGTGGAGGCGATGAACTCCTAACACAACTTGTATTCAATTTCAAAGCAGGAAAATGCTACTAAGGCACATTAAAAAAGCTAACCTTTACACATGGAAAGAGGGGCTCCATCCTCTTTGTCAAGTTTTGAAAATCATTTAGATTTAAAGTAACCCGTGAGTTCTTTGCTCCACCTCCTGTGATCTGTTACTCATGTGAAGTATTTTACCGCTAGTGAACCATCTCCAAAATACTGTTCTTCACAGAAAGCTTCCTTGTAAAAGGATGCATTTTTTCATCTCACTCACTGACACTTCCAGGTGTACTGGAGAACTATGGTCTTTTCAAAAGTAAGTTTTCTCTTCCCCAGATATTTGCCCTTGCCCCTAGAAGTTGGTCTTTGTGAAAATTGCTAAAATATCTCATGCTAATAATTACTTTGAAATACACATTTCATAAACTAAATAACCATTGGCATAGATGCATTTAAAAATAAAAGACTGTGGTTTATTTCTCTAATAAGCATCACAGATTAAAAAAAAAAATCCTTATCTGCATTAAGTTACATATGAATAACCAGATATTAACTCCACTCCCCTGCCCCCCAGCTTTGGATAGTCCAGGAATTGGACATGGATTGGCATGTTAAACATCAATTGACCCGAGAGGGATTGCCAGTGAAGAGCAGGCTGTGCTCTTGCTGAAAAAGCCCTTACCAGAGACATTCTGAACAACTCATCAAACCAGCCAAAGAGCATCAGGAAAATAACATATGTTTCCGATGTTACTTGCTTGCTGTTATGGCCATCAACATGCACTATAAATATTTTTGCTTTGGTAGATATTTTTCCAGATCAATTGCAGAACAGTAATTTGAATCCCTAATTATGTTATTTGACCCATAAACAGGCACGGTTAGAGCACTCACTTCCTCCATTGTGAGTTGTTAGTAACACATTACTATCAGAGACTTGACCATCTTCCAGGAGCATACGTGAGGTACAAATCTTTTCCATTTTCCAGTAACCTATGATAGTGTAAGATGGTATTAGTATACTGCTACTGGTATGTGTTAATACATGCATATTTAATAATGACAGACTAACAAGTGAAGCATTCTCTTTTAGCACTAGCTCACTAAACATTTAAATTACACTCAACACAGAACATACACTTTTACTGTTCCAGAGCTAAGACTAGCATTTATGATATATTTTAAAAATAAAATATTTGGGAAGAATTCAAGCAGCTTTAAGAGTGTTTTATACGTAAGGCAAGCAGGACAGCCAAAAATTATTTTCAACAACAATGTTTATAAATACATAGTTGATTTTGAATATGTTGGTCTTACCCTTTCTTTTCAGGTACTCTGCAATGAGGGCAGCGATATGAATATAGCACATAGCAGCCTGTAATGAGAGACCAAAATACCTGTATATATTAAAGTACACTGTATGACTGACAGCATACATGTGATAAGGAGCATACACTTTCATCACTGTCAAGTCATGCTGCAGAAAAGGGAAGGCAAAATTAATAGAATCATTTAAGAAAATAAAGGGCTAATGATGAAATCCTTCTTGAGTGTTAATTTCACTAAGTGTCTTATATAAAAGCATAGATTTTCTCAAGAAAGACTACTGAGTAAATGAGATATACCTGGGTTATGCACTGGAGTTTTGCCTCAACCATTTATGTTTGGATGAAAAGGACAACATGTTTTAAACAAAGCTCTTCTCCTACACCATAATGGGGGAGAAGAAAATCCTTTATGTAAGTTATGCACTGCTCATAACCTCATCTACACTACAGCTACTGTGCTTAACCTGTTAGGGCTAAGCAGCAGAGATGCTAACTTGATATTGACCACAGCTTCCCCGTCAGACATTTTCAAGTCTTCCTCAAGCATGCATCAGGTAGCCATGATGAGACAAACTGGGATAATGAGCACATCACCTCTCTAGGCATTTTTCAAAAAACCTGTCTTCCTCCAATTTCAAGTATATGAGAGACACTGTATGATTCCCTTAAATCACTACTGTTATCTGTCTTTCAAAGCTTTTTTTATCATAACTTTTCAGACTAAAGACAAATGGATTTCCTATTCATTCATTTACATTACCTCCGATAAATCTCCATTTCTTGCGTGAATCTTGGCCATGCTTTCAAGCCATGTCCTACGTAATTCAGGTGTGCTGGCATATGAATTTGCTAGGCTGTACTGAAGATCCACAAGCATCTCAGGGTCCTTCTCATGCTCCTTCATCTGAGCTGTGGCCATCAAAACTGTTCTGATGCGTTTGGTCAGATCCTTCACCTCTGCTGGGAAATTAACGTTCTTTGGGAAAGATAAGCAGTACATCACTAAAACCATCTGAAGAGCCACATGCAGCACCCCTGAACCAGCCGAAGTACTGCTTATGGAAGACCTTCTTTCCCTTCCCTAATTCAGCAGGCTTTGAAGCAGAGTCACAGTTCCACATTACATACATAGTGTACACAAATACTTGACTTTTTTTACTGATGTGTCATGGGACCTACAAGATATCCCAGTCAGTCAGCTGTACCTGTGTGTATGCAACAACTCTGCTGAAGTCAGCAAACTGAAACATTTGGTCCGTGGTTGCTTACTGGATCCAGGACTGGATTCTTGTGCACATTCAGCTGATGAACAGCACCAGGCGCTATAAATAGTTCTGCTTAACTACACTCACAGCATGTTTCACTGCAGAGAATAAAGCACAACAGTCTGGCTCCTAGCCTTCTCACACTGTGCAAGGTGAGTCCTTGTATTACTCACATTGGCTGTTCTCAACATATTTAACTCAGCTCTGCAGTTTCCCTTTTTCAGACAGGAAATGAAATATATTTCTACTTTCAGACTTTTTTCCCCTCATTCCCTTTGTTTAAAAGTAAAAACATCCAGAAAAATTATATGAAACTAAATGCTCCCTCCCTACAACACACAGAGATGAGCATGCTACAGAAGCAGTGTGACTGACTGCAATGCTGGAAAATCAAAGCTGGACTTTGAAAACAAGGTAACAATTGTAACTGCACCTTATTAAGTAAGACATCAAATTACTTGTGCCAATCACCTACCAATTTGCTTACACTAACTTTATTATTAACCTCAGTGGAAATACCCTATAGTCACCTTCAGGGAAAGAAAAACACATCTAAAATATAAAATTCAAAATGCATGCTGACAAATGTTTAGACAGGAATCATAAAAATTAAAGACTAGAATCCTTTTCAACACCTTTACTACAGACAATGAATATAATAGCAACGGTAACTAATCTAAGAGCCAAATGCCTTTTTCAGGGGGTTAGCAAGCTGTTACAAAACCCAACTGTTGTGCATGTTTTTGCTACACATTTACTGAACAGACTCAAAAAAAAAGACAGTTTGTAGATTAAAAACTGTCTGTCAGCTGCAATTGTTTCATTAGCCACAATGCATGATATCTTCTCTGATGTCAGGCAAATAAACAAAACAAGCAGTGAATAACAATTGACACAATTTTCAAATAAAAAAATCACTTTTTTGTTTTAAAAATTATTGTCAGTTATTAGCTTCTGGGTCACAAGCATTTTCATGCATTTCAGGCTGCCTGAGAAAGGCACACTATGAATCCATTCATCACTAATAAAAGCCAGCAAATTTATTCCTCTGCTCCTCTCAAACTTGCTCCTCTGAAATTGTTGACCTTTTGCAAGAGGTAGTGATTGACAAAAAATGTTTCTTACTTTCATCTGCTTGTCTCCATTAGCAAAGTTATTTATAATTGCAAGTGAATGTTGAAAACGAGATCCGCCAATCCCTGCATCCGCTATCAGCTGGCTCACTGCTTTGATGAGCTGCACAGGAGGAACAAACACAGGGTGCGTTTAGTAAATAAAATAAAAGTTTCTGAATAGTTTTTAATCCCTGTTTTAATGTCTTGATGTATCAGGCAGAGATGCACTTTTATAATTGTGTTAAGAAGATAACCTATACAAACACAAGGGCTATGAGTAATCTTTCCAATGTTTGTAGTTGCTCATTTTGCAATGTAAGCGCATTGATACTGGACTTCACATTTCTGTAACTATACTGTCAGATTCTGTTTAGTTCCTTCATCAGCTATATTCTCACTGCTGTAAGCAGTGCATATGAATAAAGAATAGCCATTTATCTGGCTATGTGGCTACATTCACAGCTGTTGTCTCTCCCTGGAACAGAGCTGAGCAGCCCAAGAACAGCAGAGAATCCAGCCCAATGTCTTCAGACTTGGCAGGAAAATCAAGCTGCCAAAGACACTTGCCTGAAGACTCCAAAAGAATTACTTTGCCACAGTGCATAAAAATAATAGTGGCACAAACCAATGCAGCAAACCAGTATCAGCTAAATACTGATGATCACACAGTTCACTTACCTGTAGATGGGATCTCACTATTGATTTCTGCTTGTTAAATTCGAAGTTCTTTCTCATGAAAAAATAAAGAAGAGCAGATGCCTCTGTCTGAGTCAAACGTGACCTATGGTTGCAACACTTCAGGATTTCATAGCAGAGTGAACCACAGAGATCTGCTTGTCCTTGGAAGAATGCTGATGGGAACTATTGAAAAAAAGTATGTTCAGCACTACTCTCAGGCCTTGGTACAGTTATTCAATACTTTTTTCTGTTAAGATGTCAGTAAAAACAACTCTCTCTCTCATACTAACTCACACTAGGGTTTATTGAAAAAATTAGCTACCAGTTAAACATAATCCTATGTGCAAATTAAGATTAAGAACCACACACAGGTTTTCATACAAACACCATACGCAATGTTAACAAACTGGCCTCCAGGAAATCCAGACAGCAGCTGGCACACAGCAAGCATAAAAGCAGAGCAGCCTGTCTGCAAGGAATGCAGAATAGCTAAGCAGGAAAAGTGTGTGGCATTCTGCACTACTATAAAATGTGTTCAGGAGAAAGAAAACACTTTGAGTAGCAAGGTCAGCAAACTTCCAGTGGTCAAGGGTTTGAACAGCAGGAGACAACAGAGAGTGAAGGATGGCTTTCCAAATATACCTACTATTTATCAGTAGGGTGAATGTAACAGAAGACAGACTGAGGAGAGGTGGAAGATATACATCTTGGCTACAGATCTCAAGTACTGCCCGAGAGGTTCTGCTGCAGGAACCACAGATCCCTGTTCCCACAGAACACTGAAGAGAGAATTCAATCCTGAGAGATACAGGGCGAATGAAAGGGGTGATCCTGGATATTCATTCATCCTCCTCCTCTTCTGTTCCTGACTGTCTGGTATGTAATTTAAAGCTGTCTGTGGATGTTTTACTTTGTATTTCCTCCACATCCTCAAGCTATGTTACTGAGAGATGCATTTCCCCTGAGGTAGCAACCAGAAGGAGGCCACATGGTTTAAACTGATCTACACTGTTGCACTTGATAGAAACATCTGGGAGATCAGGCCAGCCTTGCTTATTCTCATATCCTCACAGCAATGGTTACCAGTGTGCTACATTTTGCTTGGTTTTAAGAGGATCTCATCTAAGTCCATGACTTGGAAGTTGTGCAGCCTTTGTGGTTGGCATAAAGTGTCTAATTGCCTGTGATCACCGATATATGATGTGATGCAATCAAATAAACAGTTTGACATAAAAGCATGTTTTTGCCTAAAAACTCTTCTATGTTGAAAACAAAGTATTCTAAAACTGGATTAGTTTGGATGAACTTTTGGTGATGTGTATGGAATACTCTCCTGCTAGCTTCTCTGGGGACAGCTTAATCATTTGCTGCTAGATTTTGCAACCCAGATATCTGCAATGAAGACCATGGACCTCTAGGGTTTCAAGCCTTCTTCCACAGGTGGTGAAAGCATGAAAGCCAATGATGTAGCCAGACAACACAGACCTGGACACTACTTATCTATTTACTTTACAAGTTCCACTTTGTCAGTAAATTTTTCATTTTCCAAAACAGAACTGATTTTTCAGATAGTGTGAACTTCTCACTTTTAATCAACAATAAATCAGAAGATCTTTGCCAGGAATGAGCATTAATACAGTGAAGATCAGAACTCTTCCAAAGTACTCAACTGTCCTCAAGCTGCACTTGCTATAACATATTCATAGGTTAGACTAACAGAATAAAACCACAGTTACCTTGCCTACAAACAGCCGCAGGGCAGCAAAGACATGCTTGAGAGCTGCTGCTGACTGGTTAATTTGCAAAAAGAGCATGTGTGTGTCAAAGACTTTCTTCATCAATGCATTCTGGCAATCAGATTGCTGGAGCTGCCTCTGAAAAGTTCACAGACAAGACAGGACATTCTGGTCATTCAAGTGAATAAACAGAAGGATATGCTGGACTTTACATCGGGGTGTTCCTAGGGAAATCCTTTTTCAGTGCAAAATTTCTGCAGACGACGCATTCCCAGCTTGCTGTAAACTCTTTTTACTTGCATTTTTCCCAAGGACAGCACTTCCCTATGCCTGTACTCCTACTTGTGGATGTTAGAGTAGATTTAAGGGCTAGGGTGGCAGAAAAGAGACATTAAATCCAAAAGGAGCTGCCTGCTGTATTGTAGCTGTGAGACCTTCAGCAAATCATCTGGGCCAGTATTTGTAGAGCAATTTTAAAGCGGCAGAGGATCACCTACTGACTATATAGATGATAAGCAGTTTGGAAATCTTTTGTCTAACATCTCCGAAATCTAGTGGGATAAGCATGGTTCAGATAAGGTGACACATCAGTAGATGCATGACAGTTCCATGCAGAGCAGGGCTGTACATAGCCCTGGATAGGCAGGATGGTCTTCATCCACATCCTTCTACTCAGTTTGGGTAATACAAATCAATTCCTTCATAAAATACCTTTTCGGAGCACTGACATATCAGATTTTCCTATCCTACTGTTTCAGGCGTTTCAAGTTTTCTGTGTTCCTGCTCCCCCCGGCCTTGCTTCCACCACATACCCCACATGACACTAGTTCAAGCAGAAAATGAAACAGCAAAACAAACCTGGTGATTCAGAGTGTAAAGACATAACAGGTCAAGGATTGTGAGGGAAACTTCTGTAGCAATGTTCGCCTCTGTGTCTACATACTGTACAATGTCTGTTTCATTGGAGCTGCCTGCAACATATAAAAGGCAAGATGACAAACAGCCTTCTGAGTGGAGTTAAAGATGATTAATTCTGCAATCTAATCATTAAGTCTCAGCAGAGTAGAGGTGGGGTCCCAACAGTACATTTAACCACAGAGGTATTTGGAAGAAAACGGCTCGCAGGAGATGAACGGGGCAGGAATTTGAGTCAACTTTCACTAGCTGCACCAGGGATGTGAACATATTCTTTCTTTGTTTCTGTTTGTCCTCAAAGGAGGAGAGAAAGCTAATTGGAAAGTGAGATAGATGACTTCAATCTCATAATTTAAGGAATCTTTGGTCATGAAAAGTTCACTTTTGTTGCTAGATCTAATAAATGTAACATTTCAGCCAGTGTATTTCTGCTTGCACAGCAAGGTGCATAATCATCGATGCAAGAGATGCTGGGAAAGGGGAAATAAAAGGTCATTAAAAGTATTTAAATGTCAGGTTATCATAATTAATTTTGTTTCTAAATGAACTTTGACAAAATTTAAGTTCATATTTCTTAGTCTCCTAAAAAAAAAAAAAAAAAAAAAAGCAGAATCTGCATAAGCAGCAGCTCTGTTTATGTTTAGGCTCTTCTCTTCAGGCTTTCATTGGCACTCATGACAACAGATTTAATTGCATAGAGCCTGATCCAAACCCCACAGAACTCCAGAGAGAAGTAAATACTTTTTTGTACTTACTTGCAGTGCTGCTATCTATCATCTGCAAGAGTTTGGGGTTAGAAAGTGCATTTTTGCCACGGATTATTGGTAATGTTTGAGATCTGTGATGCTTGTGGCCATCGTGACTAGAAGTAGAATGCATCCTGAAATAAAAAGATACTATTAAAAAACAGAAACAAAGAATAAACTATAATGTCTATGCAGAATTTTCCCATGTCAGTTAGAATTTTCTCTAGTACTTTTCAAAGGCTAAGTTAAACAAACCAATGCAAATCTTTTCAGACAAACAAAGATGAAGAAGAAAGTCAGTGAGGTAGACAAAACAAACAGATGTGCTGTGATTTCTTCAGATCACAGGAGACAAACACTCATTGGGCACTGAAAAAAAGCATCAGATTAAATAGCTGGCTGATGTTTAGAAAACTGCCTTTGGGTGAGGAGAAACTGAGATGAGTTCTTTCAACTCAGAATACAAGAAAAATATATCCTGCTCAAGCAAGAACTGATGCAGCTTCTATGAGGGGAATAAAATGATGACAAACTGACAAGGACAGTTAAAATGTGAGCGTGCCTATGTGTGTGATCTTTTAACCCTTTTTGATGATGGCAAACACACCATTAATTAATAATGCGAAGCTTAGAAATAAAATACCAGTGCTGATCATAATTCTTGAAAGTATTTTGAATTTTTCACCACTACAGAATTCAGTAAGATTTAACATCTCTCAGAATTCAGGTCACTTATTAAAATACAGTTGTATTTAATTTAAAAAACCCCTATAGCTTCCTAATTTTGCATAATTCAAAAATATTCTAAGACCAAATTACTTCCTGCACCTAGCTAAATCCTCTTTTCTGCTGGCTATTTTTACAATAATAATTTTAGATTAAGTTCCCAGCACAGGTACGGAATTGATGGCCAGACTTTTGCCAGCCATCATGATAAAATCTTCCAATGGTCACAGTGGAAGAATTTGGATGCATATCCTGGCAAACTAATAAACTAATGGATTTGGAACTTGTGAAAATTTGACCCCAACGTGGTTTTTTGTGGTGGTGTTTGGTTTTTGTTTTGGTTCGTTATTTTTTTGCAGGGGGATGAAAGTCTGGTTTCATATGAACATTTCAGAAAACTGAAATACATAAATGTACGTGCAAGTTAGAGATGATCGCCGGCAACAACTCTCAACTCATGATTAAAAACCGCTCTGTATTACAACAGGACAAACAAATAGCCATTTCGACTGCGAATGGTGATCTGTGAGAGGGTAAAGTGTGAAGGCCCTGAAGACAGCAGAAATGTGACTATTTTCTGGATTGCCACCATGTTAGCTCATGTGCAAAGGTGCAACAAAACAACAGTCTCCTTTAGGCTGCTTGCCAGTTCCAGCTGGGGTAATGAAATTAGTGCTGCTCCTTGAAAGCTGCCCAGGAGAGGAACAAAGAAAGAACTATGGCAGAGAAAGCATCATTTTCCCCCTTTGTTCCATTCCAAGATGCATGCTTATAATGGCGAGCATATTCTAGCTCTATGTAAATGATACAAACTCATGAGGGAGAGCGACTTTCTCACCATGCTCTTAAATACAACCACAACCTGCACAGAGTCAGAAGTTCGCTTTCTCTCTAGAGTTTTACATTATTAATGTGAAAAGGATCCCACTTTCCCCTAAAAGGAACAAAAATATTATTAAAGATGTGCTGCACCTGCAGCTTATTACCATGTTGTCCATGAAAATTATTAGATCTCGCTAGGAAGATGGAGGGAAAAAAAAACCCCAGGAAAGAAAGATTCTCTAACTGGCAACATGAACGTAACAGTACAGGACTATGCTACACTTAGCAGCATGGAAGTAAGAAGATGGGTGTCAAGCAAACCTACTCGCAAGTTTGACTTTCTGTTGCTAGATACTTCCCACTCCACAGCCCCACATTACTGGGGAGGAACTGTAAGTGTATCCATAGATATTCACCCCTAAAGCAGTAAGATTCCATGAAAGCATAACATTGCAGGAATATGAACTTCAAGTTGGGGAAAACTGTGGATTATCTTTCAGATAGCAATCTGAGCTGAAACCAACAGCTACTGTTTCTGCCATACTTAACAATATTGACAGTAATTTAGGATTTTTCTGAACATAACACTTTAAACAACAGCTTACAAGTCAAGTTGAAGGGACTTAATTCTTTTATGGGTTTTAGGGCTTCAGGGGCTTTGAAATATACATATTGCGTCAACAGCTTTTCAGTCAACACTGTGACAGTATACAAGGGCTGGAGGATGACAACATAGTTTGTGGTTTTACAGGAGTTAATAATACATGTCATTACCATTGTGAGAGCAGACCCGATGCCTGGCCAGAGGAATTTGAACCTTTAAGGGTTCCATTATTCTGGGTGGCCTGAACAAACTTAAAAGCAGCAGCAATTTTCCTGTTAAGAGAAAATAACTGTTAATCTGTTATGGAATGTGACATTCATTTGCCATGCCTCTGAAGAATAAATATAGGCCTGACAAAACCTGCAGTGGAGCATGAACTGGTTCATCCGGTGACCTTTCGTTTTTCCACAGTATGACATATAGGCAAGTTCACAGTGGTAACATTACATTAAGAATGAAACATCAACTGAGACAAAGTGTTTGCATTTCACATTTCACAGCTGGAACACAATCTCACACTTTTTCAGAGAATGGGTAGAGACAGAAGATTTTTTTTTTTCGTAATTACTGCGGAACATTTATCTAGGACCGTTAAAACTGTTCTTTCCGTTATATTGGAAAATACAATGTTCAAGTTCTTTTCTTTGGCATATGCACAGAAATATGGTTGAGAATGGCCCAGTATTTTGGGTTATAAATGCAATGGTGGTTATCATATCATCTCATGCAATTAATTTTTTGCACAGGTATGTACTCAGATGTCCAGAACATCATGATAACATTGTTTGCAAAAAAACAAAAACAAAGCATACATTGGCTTCAGTGTGTTAGACTGATGCTTTCAGGAGAAAACTGATAGATACACTGTTAACCTCAGTTAAGCCTAATATAATGCAGTAACATTTAAATACTGTAACATACTGTCTATAACCAGAGAATTACCTTACAATATTGCGCTTTCCTAGATATCTGAAATTTTGCAGACAAACCCTGAAAGATAAAACAACATATTTTATGTCTATTAATGGCTTCCTAATTACGAAAATATTCTGAATTTAGTGCCTTGAAGAGACCTGTGGCATATGCACCTCTTAGTAAGCAAACATAATGGAATGCAGCAATTCCCAGCCTAGGGATGCACAAGATGTAGCACTACTTCCCACACCTTTGTTCCCTTGCTTCATGGTTGAAGATTCCTGCTTGGTGAGAAGGCAAAGGCAAAGACTTGGCTGCAAAAGCATTGCTTCTTCACCAGCTGGAGTTAAATAACTTGCATTCAACTTACAAAATGGTGAGGAAATTCTGAAAACAGCTACCTGCATGGATTCTGCAGACATGCATAGACTGGATTGAGCAAATCACCCTGGAGATGTGAAGAGGAGGTAATCCTACATTATTACAAAGCTTTCCTTATAGTTTGCAAGTTTTGGAAAGCTAAAATACTTCTCTAATGGGAATAAAATCTCAACTCCAAATGGGAAAGTTACTATGAAAATCTCTTTCAGGAGGAACACCAGAAGCATTATGCTCCCTGTTCTTGAAAATGACCAGCGTACTGGAGGATAGTGTTTCAATACAATTTCAGAAGATAATAATCTAAGATACAAGACCTAGCTCAGCCTATTCCAACTATGTGGATAAACCTAAAACCAAATTATTTGCAGCAGTCATTTAGAACATTATCATTTAACATAAAATCCACAAAGTGAACTTACTCTAAAATGCTGAAAAAGTCTGTTATTTCTGAGAATGGCGCTCGCAACCAGTAGGTAATCAGTGCATCTAAAAGGAGATATTAAAATATATTATGTATCTGTTACAGGGAACTAAACTTGACCCAAAGCTTGTAAAATACACTCATAATTATTCTGATTTTGTATTTGTTCGGCTTCAGCATTCACAATACTTTACAACAAAGTAAATTAGGCAGTGAATGCCTATCTTCTTACCTTCTGAAATGGTTTTCATAATGTGAAGGAAACACATAAGAAGGCTTCTAGTTTCAGCTTGATCCAACTTGTCAAAACGAAGAGTTGATCCAATCAAAGACAAAGGTCTCATGATCTGTTGAATTGACAGCAAAGGGCCTTGATAAGAATAGTGATAGGTTTTTACCTCTAGTAACCGTTTTCAACATTTGCACATGTACCTTTTCACACGTGTCAGTTCTCTCACTGTTTTTTTCATTGGTACTTGGGTTAGATTCAAGACTTGCTAAGGAAGCTCTGGAGTCAGCATGGTTTGCTGCAGAGATAGCTATTGATGAAAAGGCTGTAAATGAAAGTCACAGCAAACATGCTAAACTAAAACATTTATGGATACAAAAACTAACAAGACAAATGGAAAACTTAAAATGTGTCACATGCTGGATTGATACCAGTGCTTTGAACTTCCAATAGCAAAGCTATTGATGGGTTGTTTAGTACTGAAAACATGAAACAAGTTGAAGTAAAATGATTCAATTTGCTGTTATTCATGGCATTAAAATGGTCTGCTGCATTCTGTAAGGCCTGACCTAAAGCCACAAAAATCAGTGGGAAGATGCCCATTCACTTCCTTGAATTTTGAACTAGGGTTTGGAGGAAATGAACAAAGTTGTATTTCTACCCGTCCATTAAGCCTGGAAAAACTAAGAATACTTTTCCTCCGAGAGACTTCAAGAGTTTTCAGGAGAAACCTTGGAAGTATTCTTATGTCAGGCAGAGACTGCAAGGATGAACTCAGGCACAGGGATTTGTGAGAGCCTGAATACTGGCATCATTCCAAAGCAGGAGAGTAAGTGAAGCAGTGGAAGAGCAGCAGCTTCACTAGAGAAATAAAAATCAATCCAAAAATACCCAAAGGGAAGAGAAACATTCTGTACCATGTTTCCCTGAATATCGTATAAAATGGGTTAATGATATCCTCCATGAATACTAAGCAGAAAGCACGATGGATTGAGATACACAGAAATCTACCTGTGTGCATGTTCAATCTGTCATTTATACCTGCTATAGAGTTCAGAACATCTTTGGAAAATGACGTGTCCACAGAGTTTGCATGTTTCATTGCTGTCTGGCTCTGAAATCCTCCGGCTGTGCTCAAGTCATCCCTAGATCCCTGTATTTTGAAAGAAACAGAACTAACTCCAGTAAATGATATCACTCATAACTTTCACAATGACAGCACACCCAACAGGCTTTTCTTAGACACTGAGCTTGAAAACCTACTTTCAGTTGTTTAGGTATGACAGCCTTAAAAGATAAAGGCTTGCCATAACACACCAAATATTTACTTGCAACATGAAACCCTCTCATAATTGAAGTTGTAAAGGATAGATTGAGTCTAACTGCTTCTTGAACAACTAGCACAGCATTGGGAAAGGACCATTAATTGCCATTAGCAATGATCAGATGAAACAGGCTCGTTTGCTGGAAGGATTGAAAGACACAACACCCTAGCAGAAATCTGTTTCTAGTTTTTAAAGCAGGGCTATGATTATAACACATCTAGCCTATTAAGAAATAAACAAACATGCTCCTCTGCACGTGCAGTTTATACAGACATTTTCTCTGGTGGTAAAGGTAAAGCTACTCGTATGCATTCCTTCTGCTTCCTGGTATAGTTCATGGCCCCTCTGTTGTACGAGTAAAACTGCTTGTGGGTTCATGATGTAACCCCACAAAGATTCTGTGAGTGATGAGAGTTTTCCTTTACAACAAAAGGTCTCCCAGCCACCTGCCAAGGGACTGACCTGAGGACAGGGTCCTCAGCCCCCACCTGCAGCACCAGGGTAGACCTACCGGACAGACAGGCAAACCTCTAAATTTGAGTTTCCAGCCCCAGGACAGCCAGTGTCCTGGGTCTATTCCAGACTCACAGTCTGTATCTCCTACCAGTACAGACTCCTGGGGCCCTGCAGGTGCTCTGCAAATTGAGACCTTCCAAATTAAACATTGTGGGTGCAAACAAATCAGCATTTTCAGAAATTCATTTTGTTTGCTAATTTGTGACCAGCATAAACTTGGACCTCTTCCCACCAGATTGACTGGGTCAGACCTGAGTTTGATTGTTTCTGTGTTCTGAAAAATCACATGCATTACCTGATTGGAAGTATTGATATTGAAAAGAAACATATCCTTCATGTAAATCCTTGGCATATTATCGAGAAGCATTCCATAGAGTGGCATGTACAGGTTTGCTATTTGTGCTTGTTTTGCCTAAAAAATAAAAGATACAATATAATCCCGAAGAAACTAGTTAGTGCATACTAGTGGCTAAGGCAGTTTCATATATGTTTAGTGACTGTATGAACAAGCAAATGAAAATGAATATGCAAACAGTTTCTTTACCGGCTCTGCGTATCGATCATCAAACGAATGCTTTGCCATTAAGTTTTTAAGCACAGCCAAAGCCAAGTGCCTAATATCCTGGTCTTCTTGCAAGGCAAAACCAACCTCCCGCAGCAGGACTCCGATTAGGAAATGTTTACGGCAAAATTCGTTGGTCAATGTGTACTCAGGAATATCTTGGAACAGAATGGACAAGAATGATTGAATTATTATGTAGGTCACATACCACTCCCCCCAGTTTTCCATTTTTTCAATAACTATTGATTTAATCCACTGTTAAATCTTGATTTTCTCATCTGACTCCTCATTCTACTCCCTCACTTGCTAGAATGAATTAATCTAATACTATTTCTCAAAATTATGTAGTTTTTACAACTTAATAAAAATACAATTTATATACACATTCCCATATGTGAATCTCAAGCGTTTTGCACATAATAAGACTATTCACTTCTTTGAGGCACAGAGTCCAAATTGTTATTCCCATATTCTACCTGAAAGAGTTCTAAACCACAGAGATCTAGACCAATTCCACTTTGGAAAATGCCAAATAACTTTTGCCTGAATTTGCTACAGGCAGCAGGCTAAGGAAATCTTAAAGCTCCTGATGCACAATTCTGCTTGCTGATAGCAGTCATTTTGTTCATACCTGATGTTCGATATTCCTGTGTTGATTCTGAAGGCGTCACAAGGTCTTCATTTTTCATAAATATAAACAAAAATAGGTAAAAATCATGCATAGTTTTTACTTATTAATTGTAAAAATATATTTGCTTTATATATTTTTTTTTAAATTTTACTTGAATTGAACAGCTTGAATTAAACTGTCTAAGCAAGCTATGAACATCAAACTGAACTCAGTTTTTGATGCTGACAACTGAAGCAAAAAAGAGACAAGGGCCCATAGTTTGAGAGATGATTCTGCCTTTCACTGGAAGATACCTTCCACTCTCAGCAGCTTAAAGGATCATTCCCAAGTGGACTCCCCAGAGCCCATGGAAAATTGTCAGAACTGGGAATTGTGCCCAGGGTTGAAATCCCAGTGCCTTTGAAAACAAGAGGAAGAGCACCCAGTACTGTCCACTTGCCACAATTATTCTGCATTGAAATCCATTATTTCAAACATTTTTGAAATAATGGATTTCAATGCAGAAGATGGAATGCACAGTGGCTGCTGGCTTTGGGGCACGGGCAAAGTGGATTCACTCCTGTGGCAGAGCATAGACAAAACCTGTTCTTGCAAAATATGGGTTACACACAGTATCCTATGCCTTGAGAAGCAGCTTATTATTAACTCTCCAAATACTGAAATGGGCCTCTCTTGCCTCACTGTTGGAGGTAAAATGTCACATGTGGTAAGCACATAAAACTCAGGCTTGCCAGAGGCCAAGAAAGTAAATGCAGTTGGAAGAAAAGGTCTATTGCATGGGACCTCTCTGCCAGTCTGAGTCTCTGGAGGCAAAAGATCTTTAAGGTCCCTTCCAACTCTAACCATTCTAAGATTTCTAAAATAAAAAGTACCCAAGGCTGATTATCTGAGAGGTGGATGTTTCCAAACATGCTGCATGTCCAGTTCAGATCTTCCCCACAAACAAGAGGCTGTCACATGGACACATCCCAACAGTAGCAGTAAAGCCTGTTCTTATGTAGTAAAATTTCACAATGCCCTTATCACTGCCTCAGCTTCTTTGCATTCCTGCTGTACCTGTTTAACCCCTTCCCTAGCACACCACCTCCCACGCCTACTGCAGCTTTAGTAACCAGTCCTCATAAATAGCCCAGGTCATTCACTTCAAATCTTCCAGCAAAAGTATCACCTCCCACTGCCTAAATGGGCTGTCAGGGGTTGTATTTATTTACAGGCATACTGAAATGATGTTATTTTTATCACGCTGCTTAAATGCCACACCTGAAAGGCCATTTGGGGCTTCTGTGCCTGATGTGCAGACATAATGCTTCAGAGAATTAATTGTTATCTTCTCTTTGAACCCCTGATATTTCATCACTGTACAAAAACCCTTTCACGGTGGCATCTTACCAGGAATGTTTGAAGACCTTATGGGTAGGCACAGAGGAATAAAGTGCTCGTGGTGACAGACTTCTTGGAGAAAGTCAAACTTGAACTGATGTAAAATCTGAAAATCACAACAGACAATGGCTCAGTTCACATTAAAACAGGGAAAATAGCAGGAAAGAACTGCACTACTTATCCTTACCTGAAAATTCATACTCACACCCAATAATGAAAACCTATGACTTGTTATGTCAAGCTGTGTGAATAATAAACATCTGGGTTTCACCTCTGTTGTCAAACTTTCCACAGCCAAACAAGCTTTATGGTTTGCTTAAATATGTTTTTCATTGAAGATGTACTCATAAATATAGGCTTGATCCAAATTAAATATATAAGGTATATTTAAAGCTACACTGGGTCTTTTGATGGTATATACTATAGCATATTATGATTGCAAAATATCTTCTCCAGGTTACATAAATTTGGGTCCAACATAATTATTATGTCTTTCTTCCCCTAATCCCCTTCTTTCTTTTATCTTCTTCTTTGTTTTTTGGTCAACCAAAATGCCGCTTATTGATTGTGGTGCAAACTTCCTCTAATTGATGCCAGTGAGTTCCAGCTCTGAGGGATTTGGGTGTTACATAGTTTTGGTATCATTTCCTTGATATCTCCCTCCCAAGAAGCCATCCATGATCTTTTGTGGAGCCTTGCAGCTACCTCAGGAATTTATTATTCCCACTATAATGATGTGCCACTGAGATACAAAGTTAATACATGACATCCTGTAAAAAATTTTTATTTCTGCCTTCTCAGCTCACTGCTCTCAGAAAGCAGTAATTCAGGACTACCAGTGCGATGCTGCATCAATTTAGGTCAAACATTTGCCCTAGCATTGGAAAGTTCTTGTAATGGTCTTTTATTTGCCCTGTGTTTAAGTCTGTCAGCCCCTAAAGTTCAACTGTAGCATTTCTGTTGCCGCCATCAGGGGCCAGGATACCTGGAACACACACTTCTCAGACTCTACCAAGTGGTGGATGGCAGGGAATTTTTCCCTGAAATGTTTTATTGCACTGCAATACCTCATCAGGAAGACAGCTGGACACGCAATTCAGGGTCTAACGGCAAATGAAGAAATGAAGCACCTGAAATGTGTTTCCAAGAGGAACTGTGACATTTTGAAGAAACACAACAATGAACTGAATTCTAATGACGTATTTCAACGTTGAATAAATATTTCTCAAAACAATGTTTAAATGTCAAAATATGGAACACTATGAGGGATATGTTTATGAAACAGAAATTATAGTGCTTCATTCACAATTATAATAAATTCAAACTGCAATGTTATAGACTGATATACCCACAAACTGGGGGCAATATTCACTGCTAAAGCGAACATTGCAATATTCACTGTTAAATTTTCTGGAGAGAGGTCAGATTGCATTATCATCTTTTTGATACATAAACAATCCAGCTAAAGAAGCAAAAGACACACAGAAAGAAAACTTGCAGCACAGTGAAATGACTGACTTGCTTAGGAGTCTGACTGAAAATGAAAACAATGTAAGGCCTCTCTCTCCTTGAGGTCAGAAATGTCTGATTCTATTTTGTGGCTGTTGTTTTCAAGTGCTGCAAAGCCTGTTCCAGTGGTATGTTTGTCTCAGCTCTGCAGTGATTCTGCTTCTACACATGCTGACAAGTGGCTCTGGAGTGATGCTGGGTGGCTGACAATGCTCAGGCACTCACTGCCAAGGACGTGCCAAGTTCTGCTCTGCACGTTGACTAGTCTCAGGCTTTTCCACTGGCCATTAACTGCCTTTTTTAATTGAATGTCTGTTTTATGGTTGAACGTATTTAGGGAAGTTCGAAACATGGAAACATTTTCAGATTGCATAAAATTATTTAGAATTATGGACTTCAGGCTATGACATTAATACTGAAAGACTCCATTCTACATCTGGTCAAGAGATAAGGTGAAAGATCTGAGTGCAGCATGAAGCTGGCTTTACTAAAAAGCAAAACAGACCTGAAGCAACCTTGCTCATTACCTGCAAATTCCCAGATCGTCGCTGAAGAATTACAAAAAGTTAATGGACAAAAGTTTTGTAAGCTTTTTGGGGAAAGATAAGTCATTCAAAGCGCATACCTTGAATAAATTCTGTTATCTATCATCTTATATGCTCAGAAACCCAGTCACGGAAGAGAAAAAGCCTGTGATTCATCCTTATGGATGAAGAGTAAAGGAGTAAAGCTGAACAATCTGGGGACCTCTTGCAGTTAAAAATTTATTGCTCAAACTGTATCACTGATTATTATAGGTATTATAGAAGAAATTCAGGCTACAGGGAATTCTCCTCATAGCAAGCATAAACTAATTTGGAGCAGAATGGCTTTCTTGCATTATCAATGAGATAAGAGCATACCGTACATTCACAGTAACAGAGAGATTACATTCTCATTTGAATTTACACAATGGTAACTTGTTCATATGCTCTCACTTTAATCTCCCCAAAGAAAATGACTGCCAATTGCTGCTGATATTTATAGACCAAACCACAAGTTTACTTTCCAAAGAATCAAAGCTTAAATTCAGCCTTTTGCATGCTTTGGTGTGAGCAGTCTTTGCAGAGTTTGCTCTCCCAGGACTCAGTGAGTAGTTGTTTGGACACGAATATTTACTCCCAGAAAAGGGGATAGATGGCTCAAAACCAAGAGGCTTTAGCACATATTTACAGTGAATGTTTTCACTGACTTGAGTTCTGAGCATCATGAAGCCATGGAATAGATCATAAATAGTTTCAATACAAAAATATTCTGCTAGCAAGTCACATTGGAAAAAAACCCCAAAATCAACAAAACCAAACAAATCAGAACTATACCTTGCTGTCTCCTGTTCCAAACATACTTATATAATTGTTGACCATCTTGAACACAAATCCACGATCCATAAATGTAAAGCAGCGCTAAGGGGGGAAAAAAAGAGAATTACTATTTTATAGCCAAAATAGCAGTATGTGGCCTCACTTACCTGGCTGTTTGCCTTGTGTCACCTGTAAACTTAAATCATTTGCACAGGTGAAGTTAGTCTTATAACCTGAAAATGTGGTGAATCTGGCTTGATCTTTCATTTTCACTGTCTACAGTCTAAAATAACTGTCACAGTGTACAGTGCATTAGGAGAAAGATCACCTACTGAAAGTTATCTTTGTATTGCAACACTCAATCACTAGAGGTGGTATGTGACAGCTGACCCAAGTATTTCCTTCAGTGACAGAGCTGTGACTCTTGAGGAATCAATTCAGCCACAATACTTGCTGCCTATGAGTTACATTATCTCTCTGGGAGCAAACGGGCCACTAGATTACTTCATGATGAGAACACTGCTCTTGCTGACTGATGGGGCTAAATAGCCAGAAGTTGCAAAGGTTTTCGAGGGCCTTTGTGCTACAGTTACTGACATTTTTTCTTGCAAAGTTAGCCTATCAGATAGGGAAAGCAATCTTGAATTCCCCCCTTCCCTGGTGTTCCTGAACTCTGTAAAGAAGTCCTGAGCCTTCTGCCACACAGCATTCAAACAAGGCTGCTGCAATTCCAGCCTGGAGAAAGCCGTAGCATCTCTAACCTATGTAATTCTTTCTGGCAGACTAGTCAAAAAGAAATTAAAATACAGCCATAAGCCACAACATATGATGAATCATTACTGTTCTTCTGAGTTTAGCTGAGTAACACACAAAAATAGCATGCAAATCTGCAACAGCTCCCCAGGTGTAACACCACACAACTACTGACTAAGCCTGTCCATCTATGCTCCTGCCTCAAACTAGCATTATCTTCCACATGATGTAACACTATGGATAGATACAGCTTAACGTCAGTATGCCAACAGCAACTAGAGCTTCCATATGGTATCAGCAACAGACGCCAACAGTGGACAGCAAGTTTACAATTTATTTCACCTATATGTGAAAGGAGAAAAATCCACCTTCAGTTTGTGGCTGTTTTCCCTATAACCTCACAGGAACATTTTATTGGTGGAATACTGCTCTCTCCGAATGCTGTGCTTCAATTTGTCATAAAAGATTTGTGCCTGAGTTTCAGTGTGTAATATATACAATGTTCTGTACATCAGTAACGCGCATCACTCCATTAATGGAAAAGCGTGTGTGTGTTCAGTTTAAATCTAGATTAAGTATCTGCCCACACAACTTACTGAATGGCAATTTTCCCGAGCTCCACAGCTAAATCAATGCTTGGAAAATAAAAACAATTGAGAAATACTAGGACAGAACCACAAAATGCAACTCCTTTTAGTGACTTTTTCCAAAGTCACTAAATACACATGTATTTTTTGTCATATTTGGCATATGAAAGGGCATTACAGAGTTAAAAAGGTAGGTTATAGTATTTCACAGAATACTTGCAATTTGCTTATTCTGGTTTGTAAAAGCTGCCCACTCTGGTAGTGATTAGTAAATATTAATCCACTCACAGTCATTCAGAGATACAGTATTTAAAGAAAAAATAGTAGCTCAACTGTAACTACAGTTTTGTTTCTTATCAAACTTTTACCCATTTGAATGCAATGTAAGAATATGCAAAATTTGAAAACTTGGGCTTTTTCAGAGAACAGATATAAATTAACCAGAATTGCTTTAAAGGAGACTTATATAAAGCTTTTGCATTCTCAAAGACCTAAATGCATAGAAAAAACTGAACTACGGGTAAACACTTAGTTTGTAAATTGAGCCATCATTCACTCGGAATTGTGTTTATTCCCTTTGACTAGAGTAGAATAGTCTTAAGTTTGCATTCTGTATAGGGAAATAAGTGCATATGCTGTAACGACAGAACATCTCACCTTGAGAAATTTGGCAGTGCTGTAGTTTGCATTCCTGGTTTCTTCAAGAGCATCTTTGTACTTCCAAAAAACATGATCTGCTAAGACCATCACAAGTATATCCAGCTCAGTTTGAAATGATTCTGGAAACCTCTGAGTTCGAGAAACCTAAGCAGAGAACAGATCATCACTTGAGACCATACAATGCTGCACATTAAACCTGAAAATACGTTCAGGCCAAGAATAAAGACAATAAAACACACATCTATCAAGGAAAATATTCCTAGATTTCCATGGATCTATTCCAAGTATAAACCCCAAAAGACAGAAAGTAGTAAATCTTCAGATTCCAGCACAAGTACACCAAGAGCATCTTTGATAATCAGGCAGAAAGGTCAAAGCATTGATCTCCAGCTAGGTAAGGTTTGCTGAAAGCGAAGTAGAGTTTCTAATCATTTATTTGCTGTCTGACATAATCACCTCTTGTGTAACCAGCAGAAATTAAAGAATTCTCATTGCAACTCATCCATTTCAAAGTTGATGCAACTGTATTTTTGGCCCACCAGTTGTGCACAAGCAAGAACAGATTTGAGCCTAGCAGGTAATACAATGTTTTTGTGTTTAAAAGCAGTATTTCACAAAGTATAACAGCATTTCTTTTTTTGACAAAGAAATGTCCCAGTATGTGTATTTCCCAGGATACCACATTTTATATTTTCTGTAAGAGACTGACTGCCTACTTAACTGAGATCATGTATATACTTACCTTTGTTTTCTTTGTATCAACCAAGTGCTGGGCCATTGATTTTAAGATAACTGCAAAGAAGAACCAGGAATGCTTTCAAAAGGAAGAAAAAAAAAAGAGATTAGGAAAAATGATTATCTGATAAATACTTTATAATGCATTACCATTCCTTATAGATGGACTGCATTTTTCAGTAATGTACAATGATAAACCCTATGTGACAAATAAATTGAAGAGCCAAGTGCCACGTATTTGAGTAACATCATATCCTGTCCTTGAGAGGACTGAAGCCATTTCAGGCACTTTGTCATTGAGGATCTGTGCAATAAGGAGCCCACAAACACCACATCTATAATCCTTCCATTCCTGCTGAGCACTGTCTTCATTGTTTGTTTGCAGGTAACTGGCAGAAATGCATGATGCAGTGAATCTCTGAGAACAGAAGCTGAGAATAAACTGCTTTGTTAGTTCCAGCAGATTGCTAATTTGGCCCAGAATAAGATAAATATCTGTATCCTCACATATCTCGGGAGATATGTGAAACAAATACAATGAAAAAGCTTACAAATTGAAAAAAACCCACAACAAACCCAACCACAAGTACTTTTGCATGGCCCAGGTTTCCTGCAGGTCACGTTTTCCGCTTTTTTTCAGCCTATTTTTGCTATTCCAGTGGCTCAGCACAGGAAATTGGAACTGGTTCACCCTAAACAGTTGAACACATTTTTGCCACTAGGAACTCCTGAGCTGGACTGGCTAGCTCTTATACCATAACTGACAGGCTCAGTGATGGGGCTTGCACATGTACGAACTTCTTAGACCTGGTTTGATACGAGAAACCTCAGGAAACCTCAATCACTCTCATTTTGGTCACTGTCAATCAAAGGCAGCAACTGAAATCAGATACAAATACCCTACTTACAGCTGAATATTCTCCCTGCATCTTCCAAAAATAAAACAAAATATCCTAAAAGTAACTGCCTACATCATATTGTGTAAGAATTAGGTTTTTGACTCAGACTGAGCTATAACAGAAAGGAGAAATTTTATCATGCAGCCCATGGCATTCTGAGAATCATGTTATGCTGAGAAACTGTAGCAAGTATGGTCAGTCTGTCTCTTGAATCACTGCAGGACGTGATTTGTGCAAACTCATTCAGAGAAAGAGGAGAGGAGAAAGAGATGCGACAAGTGAGTTTCATGCAGAAAACCAGCAGCAGAACTACAAATGTGCCAATTCAAGCTATCATTCACCTTTAAAACCTGTTTCACTGTTACTTGGTCATTTAACTTCAGAAGACCGGTCATATTCTTGGCCAGCTCCTCATGAATAGTCCTTTCCTCAAATGATTTGGTCCTGAACACATACTGAAGAAGAAAGGAAAATAAAAGATAACAAAATGTACATTAAAACAAATTTAAATAAAACTCAGTAGGTGAAGATAAATTATTTATTCACCACTAACAGCTGACAATCAGCCACCAAAATACCTTGACTGAACAATACACTTCTATACAGTTTAATTCCTCTAGCAGTAACAGCACAACACTGCTCCTTACAAAACCCCAGTTTCAAACACAACTTCCTGTTGATTCCAGATACATGTGAATCATGTGGAATTTCTGCTTAAAATCTGTACTACAATTTATTTTTTCAATAGGGCATAGGATCCTGACACCTCCTAAACTGCCTTTCAAGCCATTTCACCAGAGAAAAAAAAAAGAACAAGCAAGCAGAGGAAGTACGGAGGGTTTTTCACCCACCTAGTAAGGGCTACCTTCACTTGCTCCTTCCAGTGGCAACAGCTAGTCAGAGCTGGTAACAACTCTTCATCCTGAAAGGTGCAGAGCACTCACTGGATCTGACAGAAGGGGAAAACTATACCCCTTTTAGAAATCAATCCCTCAAGACAGGAATTTATCTACGAAACTCCTCAGAACTCATAAATCCAGTATAAGTTTTATTCAACAATTTAAGGTAATAATTTGGTACTGGGATCCACTGCTCCTTCGCTAAAGCAAGAGCTCTGCCAGTGCATCAGTTGGCATGAAATACCTTTTCAATTCAACCATGTAAGTAAAAGAAAGTAATATCACTCGAAAATATCTTATTAATAATCAGCCTTGTTTCCAGAGCAGACGCCATAAGCTTCTCCCTATGCAGTTTGACGCTTCTGGGTCCAGTTATTTAAGCCAGTGTAATTTCGCAGTATTACTGCATCTGAGTGACTCACAATTCTCAACTTACTTATTTCCCCAAACAGCATTTCTAAAGTAGGTATTAATTTCCTTACAGAGGGATAAAAGCGATTAACAGTTACTGGCTTTTGACTGCTGCTGGAAATGGGAAAACGGGCTAAATGAACTTCTGGTGTAGCACAATAATCACCTGTTATTTCAAAGATATTTAGCTGCAACAGGTGTCTATTGCAATTTTGAAAAGTAGAAGTGTTAGTATCCATTTAATTAACTACATTTAAATGTTAGGTTATTTATCTTGGATATATACTAATGATGAGATACTTGCTGGCCAACAGCATTATCCGTACTCATTTAATGGATATTCAACTGATACAGAGAACAAGGAGATCGTTTTCAAAGAGGCCACTCCTTAGGCTTTTTAAGTAATGGCACAGCTTGCCCGGAACCAAATTCCATACACAGAACATATCCATATATATTCTCTACATACCCTCTTCTTCAAAAAAATAATGGATTAAAAAAAGCTGAGTAAACAGGAAACAGTTGCAAAAATCTGAACTCCACAGATAAGAAAACAATTTATATATGATAGCACATACAAAGACACAGGATCTTGAAACTAAAATCACGACTTAAGATAATAATAAAAAGCTTAGTTAAAAAGCTGTAGCTTCCTAAGAAACATGTTGTCACCTTGCAACCATAGAGAGCACCCAGAAGTACCTCTTCCATAAAAATTACCACTTGTGGATCCTTTTCAACTACATTGAGGACAACTCTGTACATATACAATACAGATGGCCAGACATTTTAAAATGATAAATCTCATCACAGTCAAGAGGAATGCTGTAAACTGTGAGCAAGTTCGCTCTCTACAACTGCCTGAGAGGAGGGTGGAGTGAGGAGTTGGCTGGTCTCTTCTCACAAGTAACAAGTGATAGGACAAGAGGAAACGGCCTCAAGCTGCACCAGGGGAGATTTAGATTGGATTTTAGGAAAAATTTCTTCACCAAAATGGTGGTCAGGTATTGGAACAGGCTGCCCAGGGAAGAGGTGGAATCACTATCCCTGGAAGTGTTCAAAAAACGTGTAGATGAGGCCCTTAGTGACATGGTTTAGCAGTGGGCTTGGCAGTCCTGAGGTAAAGGTTAGACTTGATGATCTTAAAGGTCTTCTCCAACCTAGCTGATTCTATGATTCAAATGACATTGAATGTCTCCCACTGGTATCTAACTAGCTAAGGTTTCATGGTCTTTCATGTATTTCTTTCCCCTTTCCTTCTCTCAACCCCTGCAAGGCAGGAAATTCTTAGTTTCATTTCACAAAGACTGATGCTATGCCTATGCTACTAGAAGCTCAGTTGAAGCACATTTACACTATGTCTTGCTTACAAACTGCAAGCTCTAGGCATCAGCTGGCTATTGGGAATTGTCCCTCCTACATCTCAGTACCCTTTAGGAGTGCTCTACAGCTTCCTCCTCCTATGCTTGCTCAATTTGCTATCCTATGAAAACAAAGCTGCAATACACAAAACATGAGCAGCCCTTTGCCCTTCTCAACAAACTAAGGTTACAAGCCAGGATGCAGCTGAATTGGGTGGAGAAGGACACTTCACGGAGTGTCCCTGCTCTACAGGATGCCCTTAAAGCATAGAGAGGCAGTGTAATTTGTTCAAGGTGACACAGTTTCTCTCTCAAGGAGGAGAAGCGACTCAGCCTCTTTCAAATCTTACCTTAATTTCCTAACCAGAGTCACCCTGCCTGGCAGAGAGCTGTGATGCAAATGCAGAGAAAGCTACAAACCAGTACAAATAAGAGTAAACAAGAAAAAAAACCCCTGAAAAAGAACCCCAAACACCCATATAAAATAGTTAATAATATAACAGCAATCATACCATCACGTAAGAATTGATGCAGTTGTCCAGCTGCTCTTCATGGCACTTAGCAACAATGTTAGTAAGAACCCTGCAAGATAAAAAAAGGAAAAAAAAACCTGGTAAAAATTTAGCTGGTTTATCTCATAAGACAGAGAAAGTCTATCTGATACATCACTGTTCTGTTATTGTAACCTCATTTAAACAGTCTATGAAGGATGTGATCTAAATGATGAATAGCATGTGCAGAAACTGTCCCACTGGGAAAAAAACAGTCATTCCTTGGGCCCTCCACTTGCATGGACTGCGTTGTTATATATGCATTCATCTAACAAAATGCACCCAATTTTAATGATTATAATTGAACTGACATTTCGGCAAAAGAAAACTACTAACTAAAGCTTATACAGACCTTGGATGATTTGGAGTAAGAAAAATTAGAGTATGTTAATAAAACAGGCAAGAGCCTCTTTCTCTGGGAGTATTAATTGGCAGGTCATCTCAGATATTGGTAATTCTGTAAAGCACTGACACTTTGCTTATGACAGCACTGTTAATGAAAGACAAACACAAGCCTGGGCTCAAGCCCAAGCATGCCCCTCTCCTGCTCTGTTTGCCCAAAAGTCTGAGCACAGCACCCTCTCGTTACTGCGCAGCAGGGAAAGGCTGGGCATTTCGTGCAACCATAGATCATTTGAGTTTCTGCAGATCAGCTTGGTGATCAGCGACATGGAAGAAGTGGGGTCATGCTGGCTCCACTCTCACAACCTGAGCTTCTACTAACAGCAGAGATGGCGTTACTTGAGACCAAGTGTTTTGACAAAGTTTTCTATTCAGTCTGTTTCTGGGCCATCTTTCTTTGAGAGCATCCTGTTCCAGAAAACACAAGTGTGAGCAAGCAGTCTTCTTCAACTTAACCATGAGATTTCCTCTTGATTATTGGGATCTCATTTTTTCAGGATACTTACTATAGAAAAGACTCTGCAATTCTATAATCTTATTTTTATATTGAAAAAATGGGGAGGAAACAGTTCATGATTCTCAAATGTAAAAAATTACTGAACTGTATCTCGAATTCAGGGGTATGCATAGCAACAGTATGACAGAAATGGATTATTAATATGCCTGACTGTGGCCCACATACAAGTAGTCATTTTGACTAGCTTGATTTGAGTATTTATTGCCAATTCTTATTATTGGAATCAAAAGCTTTTCAACTCTTTTAAGTCAGTATTTTTCATAGATCTCATTTCTTGCTGTGAGTAGGAAAAGTCAAACTTGTAGCAAAACACAAAACCTATGACAAAATTAGGTGTGCCTATTCCGATCCTTCAGCCTTTACTCTGATTTGAAATTGAAACAAGTTTTGGCAAAGATGAGACAGAGAAATGATGACATGACTGGGACCCCAGACAAGTAAATAACCATGAGAGAGTATAAAAGGAATAATGTTTTCTCCCCAACACATAAGCCAATCTATGCTCTCATTCTGTTGTTGTTGATTTTAATAGGTTCAACACAAGCTGCTCCAAGCTATTCAGAATGAATTACAATGTGTGTATATATAGGACACATCAATGAATGGCACACACAGCAGACACGCATGTTCCTATTGACATCAACTCTACCAGCACAAAAGCTAACACACAGCCAAGAAAAACACTGAAATGAGAATCCTTCTTTTGTTTTGTTTTGTTTTGTTTTTTGGCCAGGTGGGTGTATAGTCAAAATCTGAGCATGAAAAAGTAACATCCTTCCACTTCTCCATCCAACCATTAAAGTTATTTTTTAAACAGCTGCTTCTTCTATAGCATTTCTTTTCCAATCAGTTAACCAGTGCTGAAATTCTTCATTTTCTCTATCTAGCCTTAGCATCAGTTGATTTGTTGGTGATAAAGGAATCCTGAACAAAGTTCCAACTGCCTCTCTCCCTTTGGAAACAGTATGCATTGATGAAATCACACATATTTACAATGAAAGGTTCTTTGAAACCTACTGCCTAGGTGTAGTAAAACTGGACTTTGCCCTGCAAGGTGCCATGATCCTTTGATAAAGGACCTTGAAAGTCTAGCTTTCCAAGGCTAAGATGAGGAATTCTGCTTCCTTGCTTCTTTAAGTTTTCCTAATTAATCTTTCTTCAGGAACTAATTCTGAAGAACAATCTGTGGAAAGAAAGAAAATACACTGACAGCAGATTAGTCTAACAGGGTTGCTGAGGAGAGTTGTCATTTTTTCCCACTAATTGTATTATTGTCCTCATGTTTAGTTTCTGGCAGAAATACAACAAAAACACCACTATGGCCAAAAGAAAATGCAGTACAACTTTCCGCCCTCCTGCAGAGACCAATAATAATCTCTCCAGTATTTTTTTTTCCTGCTGCCCTTATTAACAGCATCAATAAAGACAACTTCATTATGTGAGGGGTGAGAAACTTAGCAAATCATTCCAGTTGTTTGCCTGCTCACTGGAAAGTGCTCCCATTGCTTTTCAGTTATTGCTGACACACTCTAATTAAAAAATGCCCCAGAACAGTGCGATCTGGTTGTTTGACTCTGCATTGGATGCGGCAAGATGCTAAGCTCTTCCTATGCTGAACTCCACATTCTCAGACTCAAACATAAATCAAAATTGATATTCAGCTTTGCTAGAAAGCACTTAGCTCCTTAAGAACCAGGCCTCTATCTACAATTGCCTCAGGGTACAGAGACATGTCCCCCATGGTCTGTGATTTCCTGGTTCATATCAGTCAGCCACATGATACTATGCTCTTCCATTCATTATTTGCAGAGCCCTGTGTTAAGGGGGAAGCAGGCATTCTCACCTATTAAAGTCTAAATGTCATAGTGAGCCTTTGTAAGAGCAGCTATAATTGGACTAACATCTACATTTGCACTCTAGAGAGAATTCTTTTCCTTATATAGAAAATATTCAGATACCTGGTCACAGCTGTTGTAACTTCATCATCACTGTTTTGCACCAAAACCCAGAAGAGTTGATTAAGGACTACAGGAAGAAAATTCATAATTACATGAATCTTCTCAATCCTCAGCAAATTCTGTAACAGATGTAAGAAAGAAAATGAGAGATTTCTAATACGAGCAATGAAAGCCCATTACTTGCTTTCCTGCTTCAGCAGGTAAAATACAGTGCAGCCACTGGTGTAATAGTAGTAGGAAAACAGGACGACTAAAGAGTGGACTGGCTCTCCATGAAGTTAGTTCTAAATACAACCATCAACACACCTGCAGGTATTGTCCGAATCTCAGAATTCCACTATTTTGCTCTACCCTGACTTAAGGGGGGAGAGAAAGACAGGGAGAAACCAAAACCAATTTTCGTATTTCACTATGGATACATATGTAAGTGCAACAGAGCAATATTACACCAACCTTTAACAGGATCCAAGGCTTGGCATAGGTTGAATTATCAAAGTTGATGGTCAGATGCAGCCATGCTCTAAAGGAGATGGGATGGGAGACACCTCTGTGACCAGTAATGCATCTGTCACATCAACTAAGTCTAACTGGAGTTGCCATGGACCCCATTGCCTCCTAGTAAGTCTATGCCATGTTTAGAATTGTGCAGTGATGGATCAGTTGAGTTGAACTGATCCAGCAGCTGGATCAGTTGCCTGTGTCCTAAAACCAATTTTATAGCACAGTTTGTGCTGCCAGTTACTTTACCTTACAAGAATTGATAAAGTTTGAGGTAGGAGGCTGGGATAGATCCTTTTCCCTTTCCTGGCACTGATGGAAAAAGTTATTCAGGTATGGATCCTAAAATGATAAACGTTCACATTAATGTGTATTATAGATTAGATTCAGCTCCATAAATTGGTTATAGCAATCACCTGTAATACTGACGAACACATGTGGTCCCTACACCTTAAACATAAGACAGAGAAAGACAGATCAACTTATTCAGCCCAACCCACTGGCCAGCACAGTTTGCTATATACAACTTATTTCTAAGTGCTTTGGCCACTCTTTTTTTCAGTGTTGTGAGCAATTCATTTTTTAGCTCACAATCTAAGGGATTTCAATGGCCAGATTTTTTTTGGTTTTCTTCTTGGTGCTCATGGTTTATTTTCTTGCTGGTTACACTAATATTCCACAATTTTTCCATTGGTATAATCTTAAGTAAGTTATATTTTTCCTTAAAGTGTGTATTCCATCATTGTCATCTTGCCCTTCTACACTCAAATAACCTTTAAATGTTAGAGAAACAAATTCATGCAGGATTTTAAAACATCTTTCAGACATTCCTTGACACTTCTTGTTTGTAAGCAGGTAACAGAGCTAAGAAGAAATTTGGTTTACCTGAGTATTTACTGTCGATACAACAAAAGTAGAGACTTTGAAAAGTGGTTTCCCACTATCTACCCATTTCACATCACAGCCAATCTGCTATTAAAACAAAAACAAAAAAAGTCACATTTTTCCACTTATTTCCTACTTATTCAACTCTTCATCACATTTTCACTGTGTAGCTTTGCACACGCACATGTGTGAACTGTGCTGGCTACTGTGCTTTCACACTACGGAATGACTGCAATACAAACCCACTTTTCAATGCAAGCCCACAGATGTTACCATTCAAGGGACCAGATCACTGCCCTACCCTGTCCTCATGACAATGGTAAACCAAACACAAGGACCCAGAAATAATCCAAACCGGACAGGATCAGTGGGAAAAATATGATAGCACAGAACTGGAGAACGAATCATGATCGTAGATCACATCAGCAGGAGAATGAGTGTCATATGGCCTGAGTTTGTGAAAAGGGTTCTTTTTGACCACTCTCCTGCATGTTTTGGAGAAGTTAGGTAGGATGGTATAGACTACACAGTTATAAAATGAACTTTTTCCATATACACTGTGAATCAGTGACATATGACTAGCAGTCCAGTGGTACCTCTATAAACTAGTTTATATACTCGATACACACATGAACATTCTAAACCAGATACCCTATATATTATCATTTACACTTCCAGATAAGTGCAAAACCAAATCTGATCTCACGTAAAACATGCGCAAATAAAAGCTCTTTGAGTAATACGAAAGTGTGAATTAATACCTTTCCACAAGTTGGTTCTTGAAGGCTCAAGTAATTGGGAGGCAGACTGCTTGCCACTGGCACATTGTGGTCGTGGGAAGCTAACTGGGTATCTTTCAACAAAGGAAGCCATGCGTATCCCACTGTGCACAAGAACAAATCAATATGATTCTTTGGAAAAACAAGCTTCTCAAGTTCAAAGGAAGACAATAATATCCAGCCAGAAATTCTGCAATCCTTTTTTGAATGTACATAATTTATATTTATAATTGAAAGTAATTCTACTACAGGTACCTGGTGTTTCCAGAGCCTCTTTCTTTTTGGCATTAGCTTTTGCATTTATGTCACAGGTGACATGATAAAATGAAAACAGAATGTGGTGTTTCTTATGGAGTTGAGTGGGAAGTTCAATTTTCACCTGAAATGTAAAATGTTACACCTCACTTTAGTTCAAAAATCGATTAAACCAGGCATCAGAGACGGTCTAAATGAATGACATCTCTCTACACAGAGGATTAAGTACAGTCTGCCTTCAGCGGCTAACGTTTGTCTTCATGGGTTAGAGATGCATGCTTAAGGAAATTGTTTAGGATGATCATACATCACTTCTACTTAAAACAGCTTTTTTCTTCTCTCTCTTGTGGATGAATATTTACATTTATGATGAAAGAGAGTAAGATGAAAGAGGACAGAACTAAAGAATGACAGACTCTGCTTAGAAGTGATTACCTGCACTCTAGCAGCCATAAATAGCCATCATCATTCTCATATTTACAGGACAACAAAAGCAAAAACTGAAATGACATCTCTGCTACTGCTTCATCAACATTTCATAGCAAAGAACAAGTAATAAAAGCTGATACAAAAATAAACGTCTATTTAGGATTTCTGCTCAGTCCTAAAGCCCATATAATGTCATCCATGAATCCCTACAGATCGGGGTTAAGGTATTATTAAGCTATTGGAATAAAAAGTAATCAAAACATGTTACCATAGGAAAAAATAAAAAAAGACCTCTTGCACTTGTGAACTATGATAAAGTTTATCCAAGCTAGTCCTATACCTATAGTAAAGTTTAGAAATTGTTGATAAATGCTTCCAGTGTTAAATCAGCTTATGAGTAAGAATCTAATACCATAAACACAGAATTGAAATGGGCATTCAGACATGGAGATTGAGACAACTTTCTTCATAACATACCATATTCTTTTAAAGACTGCTCTTTGTACGAGGAACGTCTAGGACAGGTGCACACCTCTTCCAGCCACATCAGCTATTAAGAGCTGAATTCAGCCCTTTGTTCAAGTTGAAAGTAATCTGCCCAAACCAGATGGCTCACTAGCATCACATGGAGGACATTTTCAGACGTGTTAAAACCCAAACCACTGCTTGCAAAGGAGTAGTGGAGGGTTCAGGATCTCTGAAGATTTAATGCTTTAAGGTCCAGCTCAGTTCCTAAACATGAATCTTAAAATTGATACTTCACATGTAGTTGTACATTATCTTCTGGTCTTGCTTCTGCCATTTTATCACAGTAAATTTTAACTGAAAAAGGAAGTTTTCCAAGATCAAGCCAACAGTTTGGAAAATGCTGGCTATATACTAATGCTGTTTGCCAACCTCATCACTACATATAAAGCAGTAGTGGAAAATCCAGAACAGACACGTGACATTCACAGGCCACCAAACATACTAGTCACTGAAAAAGCGAAATTAAGTTCACCTGCAGAAATCCTGGGGAATTAATATTTGGTGTTGCTGAAACATAAAGATGCATGACTAACATTCGGCAAAGGCAAATGTATGAACTCTGTTCTACAGCCACATCCTCAGAAGCACCAGCTAACTGCCTTGCTGTAGCCACTACAGATCACTGTACATTCTGTTCAGACCACTGGATTAACAAGAATGCCTCAATGCAGATCTTCTACCTCACAGAAGGATTTGTTCTGACATTTGGCTAATGTTTACTATTTCCATTAAATTCAGAGATGCAGCTGGACCTTAATGTAATCCAGACATGCATTTTAGAGAGCTGGACTATTCATAAGTAATTCTACAGAAACTTAACTGTACTCAGAACACCTTACAAAAGGAAGGATTCACTGAGTTGATTTAGGAAAAAACAACATAAAACGTGAGACTATATGTAAATCTCCATAACACAGGCCCATCCAGATACACAGTCAATTGTAATGGAAGTATTCTTTGCACATACTTTTCTGTCTCATTGGCAAACATGTGCAATTGACAGACATTTAATGAAAGAAAAAGCAGACTGACCTCATCATAGAAATCAGGATTCTGGGAATGATGTAGCACAGCGGTGTAGGCTACCGAGGTAAATAATGGTCCACCTGGCTTCCCATAAATGCACTGATAAAAGTAACATGTTTTAATTATATTGTGAAATTCTGCTGATGATACTAGTCTTGGTATATCTAATATGCTTGTACATTGAAAACAATATCATGAAAGATTGATAATTACTTTGATTCAATATTGAGATAAATATTTTAAGTGCTCAAACCTGCAATTTTTTAAACACAGTTACCGTAAAAGTCCATTGATTCTAAGAAAATTACCATACACTCTGCTAAGCAATGCAGACTCCTTCCTTGCTGTTATCAATTTTGGTTTTCTGCAAAATGCTTTACAAAAGCTATTTTACTTTTATGCAGTTCAATACACAACATGATGCCTTTACTGACTTTTCAATGTTATAAAAGCTATACCAGTTAATCTCCTTGCTGGCAGAGTCCAGTCTGGAGGCTCTTGATTATTGAGTGATGGCAACTTTATTTATTCATTGGGAAACTACAGTACAGAAATGCTATGCAACAGCCCTTGGTCAATAGCAAAGTTAAGAATTAAATCTAATTTTGTGCCTCACTCTTTTCAATCAAGTGTCCTGATCTCAGTGAGAAAAGTAGGGTATATGGTAAATTTTAGAGTAAGAAAATTACTCTGTAAAAAATGGTTCAGTTTCTTAACATTGCCTTCTTCACCCTCCACCAGTTAGAAAACTGGCACTGCAACATGGCACTGTGAGCTGCAATGATTATGACCAGCTGGGATCAAACAGAACCACAGTGTAAATGTAGAAGGATGCATGACAACATTCACTTTATAACTGCTCCAGATGAGTATAGCCCTGATTCCTGGGTTTTATAAGTAATGTCTTCAGAAATACTGTTCTCTGAATATACTCTTGTTGTGCCTCACCTTCAATGACTTTGATCCTTCTTCATCAGAGCTTTTAAATTCAATGCACACTGTTATATTCCTTGCCTGAAAAGACAGGAACACATGAAAGCTTACCATCAGAAATATGGTACCCATAAAACAATAGGCAAACTGTAAGGGTTGAAATAAGTACTTTTCAAAATCTAGGAGAAAGATGTAGATGGTGTATCAACATTTAACATGACTTTAAGTCACAGTGATATCACTAGAAAGAATATTTCCAAGAAGAGCTGGCAAAGTGCAAACCAGGTCTCAAACTGACTGTGTAGAAGCAGATTATACAGTAACAAGCACTTACCTGTGTCTTGTCCTTAATTAATTTTCAATCACCATAAAAACAGTACTCATGTTTCATTTAAGAACTACAAATATTATCCAGATTAATTTTATTTGCACACATCATTTCATTAAAACACAGCCCTTCTGAGAATTGTGAAAAAGCTATTCCACATTATCTCTCTTTGAATCACTGATACAACTTACAATTGATCCACAAATTCAGTTCATTAAAGTTGTACCAATGCTGTATGATTGAAAAATTCAAAAAAAAATCAAAATCCAAGTCAATGGCATCACCATTTTCTCCTCCTTTATGATGAGTACTCCTTCACTTCAATGAGAGCTCATGCAGTAAACTACTACTCAATATTGGCCTGAATCAGTTACATACTGTACCTTGTTGAAGTATTTTTGGCTATCATACTTGAGGTGTTTTGGATATATGTATATTTGGTTCTTGTACACTCTGTAAGGTCGAGAATATTTTGTTGATTCCTGTACAAACTCCTCAACTTCCACTGTAGGTTGATGCTCCTTTATGTCATTAAATGGCTTGATTGGAATAAAAGACGAAGTTACACAGTCTTTGAAAGAACAGAGAAGAAAACCATCACATATTATGTCTGTTTTTACAATCTTGCTACTAAGAATAAATATTGAGATAGAACAAGTAAAATTGTGCCATAACTTGTGAAGAGTAAGTAATGCTGCAATGCAACAGGTCAAATCCTGCCTTAAATTGCATCCATGTTACCTCAGAACAATTACAATATATCACCCTTACATCTCACTTGAGTTAAACAGTACAGCACTGAAAACCTCTTTTGATACACAGAGTATTTGATGGCATAACATCACCATTGGTATATGGACACTTTCAACAGAATATATTGAAGCGATGTTGTTTCTAATTAATTTTACAGCTCAATAGCTCATTTAAGTTTTCCTATTAACTAATAACATTGTAAACAAAATGAAGAAACAAGCAGTGCAGAAATAGATTAAATATGTGATACAACTGGGATAACTGAAATCAGATCAAGAAACAGAAGATGAAAATAAGCACTCTGTCACCCAGACAGGGAGAGATTAAAACCAGATATACTCTGTTTGCCTGTGCCATTAAATCAGTGAGACATTTGAATTCAGCATGGAGAACTCAAGGGCTGTTTGTACAAAACTAGCAAATAGCACCTGCTGCCCTATTACCAGCTTTGGGGCCCTGACCTTCCAGTGCGAAGGACAAGAAGGGACCACGCAGCACAGGTGGGAGCTTCAGGAACCTTTTCCTTTCTTCCCCTTTGCTAGAACTACATGAGTTTGGCTTCCCTGCATACGGCAGAAAAGGCAGAAGTTTTGTTTCAGGTTAAACACTCAGACAACATCCCCTGATACAGCACTGGCTCCAGACCTTGTAGTAAATAGTCTTATAAAAACAAAGATCTACTTCCGTTGTCTACTGCAAACTGACACTAATGTGAAGCAGGGTAGCGTTGGTCTCTAGAGACACAACTGTACTGGCAAATTCTTGACAAGATTTTTGGCCAACTTCCTTTTTAGTGGCTTTTCGTGGTAATAAAGAACTTTAGCACTATCCTAGCGCAACTTATTTTGGGTGGGAAGGAGATGTTAGAACCGATTACTGCTATTACAAGACTTCCTTCAGAGCTGGCTGAAGTCAATAGAGTTTTCATGGAGATTTTAATGAATCCTACAGCATGGAAGTTTTCTGGTACAGTTTTTAAATTATTTTACAGAGTAACACAACTCTTCCCTATACTGAAAAAATGTTTAAGCTGTTAGTCTTCAGAATGAGGGAATTTTCATTGACTTTCCACAGGAACTGGGCACTTTACTAGCACATACCCTCTAAAGCCAGACTTTCACTTGGCCACAGTGCACACCCAAGCTGCTTTGGACCATTTTGCCTACTCCAAGCTATCAGTTTCTTTTAATTTCAAAATTAAAAATTGCTTTTGAAATGTTAGTGAAACTGAATTTTTATCTAATACCACATGAAGATGGTATAAAGATGCATGATGATAGACTTTAGAGAAATTCAATGGTCCTGAGCTTTTTGCAATGGTGGGTCACAGAAATGTGGTCCCTGAAACAGAAAATTTAAAAAGAGATACAAGGATCCAGATAGAAGCATCTATTTTAGCAGTTGCTGAACTGATGCCAGAGTGGCCTCTGAACAAATTCCTCCAGCTAGACTGCATTCTTGAAACCTGCCACGTCTCACATGTCCTAATTCACAGAGAATATGAGCATCACAGTCCATCAAGCGTGCAAGGCTCTTAACCTTGAGCTACAGAAGTCCACTCAGTTCTTTGGCCTAACCCCTTAGAGAGCAAAATGTGGTGCTTGGACTTTTACCACATGTAGATTCACCATGTTGTATTCTGTATTGCTCAGGTATATCTGGCCAGGTAGAGGCTGAAACAAAGAATGGTGTAATTAAATCGAAACAAATCCAGAACACTCTCCTGCAAACATTTGTCTATACGACGGGCAAAAATTCTACCAGAATTGTCTCAAGTCAGTAGTTATGGCTGCAAAGCCTATGCCCTATTGACAATGACAATGTCCTATTTAATGATAATAATTAAAGTGGAGTCATACTTGGATGTTCCAAAGGAACACAATCGACTGCAATCTCCAAACAGCCAGGTATAGTCTGTATTTTGCTAATCTTCTCTGCTCTGCAATGACAGGAATGAAAACATTTTAGAAAGTTAGAACAAAAAAACCCATCATATGGATTAATTTAAAATAAAAAACAGACCCTGATTTAAGACAAATATATATTTAACACTTTTAACATACACCTATTGGCTATTATGCCCAAATCAAACGTGACAGCAGGAAAGAAACATGGTTTGTTTTGATTTTCCTTTCTTGGCTTCATCCCTGCCTTTTTTTGCAAGCAATATTATAGCATATTTTGTAGAAGAGGAAGAAACTGAAGAACCTAACCTTATCAGAATTAACTTACCCACTTTTTCTTTCTAAAATCTGAATCAAATGTTCTCTAAAAGGAATTCAATAAGCACTAGGACGAGAGGAGTGCACAGCATCATGGCTTCTGCAAGTGTTATGCTGAAAAGGGACCAAGACATATTCCTTGTGCCCAAGCAATTTGAGAAGCGCCCAAACTGTGACGCTTTTATCTAGGAGATGCTTTAGACAGACAAACCCAATAGTGGTGACTCTAGTAAGAGTAGTAAGAATTTCAGTAAAGTTTCTTGACAAGTAACAGTAAGATGGCAGAGGAGATTAAGGGCCTGATCCAACCCCTGTAGTTGACTTTCAATCTTTCTATGATCTGATTTTATATAAATGGAACAGGAGAAGTTACTTAGATTTACTCATATTTAGAGTAATTTAGAGTAGAAGGGACAGTAAGAAACTCATGGTTCAGTTCTCATGTCACTTATCCAGTATAAACAAAGACTCTGCTTTAAAATTAACCTGATTTACACCTTTGTGAAAGACTCTCCAGCCAACTGCTATTCACTAATTTACATGCTGTCAAACATTTGGAAAAGTTTTTTCCTTCCAATGTCCACTCTGTAGATTGTCATGGAGACTCAAACAAACAAAAGCAAGGAGTAGGGAAACCATTAAAGAATGGTTTTTAATTTTTCTCTCTTTACCCCCGCCCCCCTTTCTTTTCTCCCAAGATAATGTTCTCTTGGTTGGTTACTTCACCTGCACCTCCCCTGATGGAAGCTAATTTAAGAAATCACTACCTTTAGGCTATAACACATTTATTAATGTGCCAAATGACATTTTAGTTTTCCTGGAAAGTCCAACCTAAAGCACTTTTGGGCAGGTAATAGGCTAATGTGAAAAACACTAATTTAATATGGCCAGTTCAGCACACAGTGTTAAATGAATAAAAAAGCTGTGAAAACGATCCTGCACAGCTTTATAAAGCTTTTACTTGTCAAACCAAATTAAAAACTGTTCCTTACCTTCTGTATTCTGCTATTAGTTTAATCAAGTCTTCCATGGAAATCTTATTACTTTCTTGCCTGAATAAAGGTGAGAATCGGGAGTCTCTGTCAACATTTCCCTGATTATCTTTAAACACTGGTCTATAAGGAAAGAAGAATGACACATCTATAAACATTCACCCAATATGTATATTTGAACATTTGAAATTGTCATGTAATCTTTTAACAAGGTTATGATATGAATTCTTACACAAACTCAAGGGCTTCCTGCAGAGCTTCACACAAGGAAGCTCTTCCAAGCTGTACACTTGCAGGAGCATAGGCTAGTTCAGTTTACTTGCATGTCCGGTCCCAGTCCTGCAGACACTTAAGACCTTGTTTAATCTTACGTGATGCGCTCAGTCCCCATTGACCTCAGGTGCTCACAGAGTGGAGTTGCTGGGGTTTAATGCAAGAACAGATCACCATCCAGTTCAGCATCCACCATTCTTACCCCCTCTTCTGTGGCTAAATCTCACTTGAGAAAGCTGGAAGTGTACAGCACCTCACCAGAGCCAGCTCTCTGCTCCCACACACCACTCCATTGCCCTGGCTGCCTTCTCCAGCCTCTCAGCAAGCTCTTGAGACAGTCCAGTGAGGCCATCCCTGGCTGACAGCCACTAACCCTGAGCCTGATGGGACTTCACCATCTCGCTCACACATCAACGACATCACCCCTCACTTCAACAAAGAGATTGACTCCTTATTTCAAGGAAGTATTTTGAAGAATTCATTACATTGGTAAGTTGTTTTGTCCAAGAAGTTATTATCCAATGAAAACCATGATAATTTTAAGTAACAGAAAACACAGCAAGGTGTCAAATCCCAATCACTACATCTCATTATGTAAAGAAATGTATGCTTTTGCAGAACAAGGTTAGAGACCTCTACTGAATCTTTTTATGCATTAAATCTGTTCTCCAGGAGCACGACACCAACTCACTGGGGTTAGCTGTCAACAAACTTGTTTTGTGTAGGAGCGCTGACTACATTTTTCATGAACCAGCTACAAAGTGCCAAATGAAATGGAAAAAAAAAGGATATCTCTCTGTAACTGGAAACAATAAGTTTCAGCTGTTGTGCACACAGGAAGACATTCCCAGATATTTCCATTCCTGCTCATTGACACTTGCAGGATTTAATTAAGACATTCCAGTGCCCTTTGTATATCCCCAAGGGTCACACATGCTGGCTGGACTGGATAGTGTAACAGCTATCCGAATGAATGAACCTTGGATTCAATTGTAGTATGCAAAAACATGGCTTAACAAAAGTAAAATGTTCTTGACACTAAGTGCTGTTCTGTGAATAATTTGGCCAATCTTGCTTCCTTAATTTACTTCTCTGTTCCACTGCCAGTGAGAAGAAGAATTGATGCCAGCACAAATTGCTGCCAGATGCAAAATAATGGACTAAATCTTTGCAAGAGGATCCCAAGGATAAGTATAAATACACTGTCTCTTAATGTAATTAACTGAGTAAAGCCCCACTATTTCATTTCTTCGCAACTGTAGAGAATAATCAACTCTCTTCTATGAGATATTTGTCTCCAGCAGTTAGTGGGAATAAGGTCCACACCAACATGGCATGTCAAAAATCTGAAGTTATTAGGGAGAAACCAGACTTAATTTCTGGCAGCCACCACTTTACAAAACCTATTAAACAGCTGTCAGAAAAAAAAAAAGAGGGAAGGGAAGGGAAGGGAAGGGAAGGGAAGGGAAGGGAAGGGAAGGGAAGGGAAGGGAAGGGAAGGGAAGGGAAGGGAAGGGAAGGGAAGGGAAGGGAAGGGAAGGGAAGGGAAGGGAAGGGAAGGGAAGGGAAGGGAAGGGAAGGGAAGGGAAGGGAAGGGAAGGGAAGGGAAGGGAAAGGAAGGGAAAGGAAGGGAAGGGAAGTTTTAATAATTACTACAGTCACAGTATTGGTGACACTAAGACATTTCTTGCCCTCATCACTGCTTCCTTTTCCAGACTAACAGAGAGGACTAGAACATTCAGTGAGTGATTTCTGCCATGCCAGTGGGCTCTGCAATGTGATGCTGAGCAAACCCAGGCTCTCCTGGAGCTTATTAACTAATTCCAGTGCAGGATCTGACACCAAGCAAACCACTGCTCAGCACAGCAGGGTATAAGGGCACTTATCAAGGCAAGGTTGGGGATGTTCACAGTGTAAAAGGAAAAAGAACCAGGTCTGTGCTGGAAGTAGCTCATTCTGGGTCAGTGGTGCTGAGCACTGCCTCCTGGGAAGCTCTGGGACATGGTACTGTCACCTTCTCCCCTCCAGCCACTCTGTTTTGGAGTCAGAAGGGCTTTACAGAGTCCTCCTACCTACAACCACTCCTCTCCAGCATCAGTGTTCCCTGGGTATCATATGCCCTACCTCTACAACTGCTCCTCATCAGTTCAGCAGCATATCCCAGCCTAAATAATACACCCCAGACAAAATTAAAGGCATGAAACCAGGCATCCACAATGCAAAACACGTAAGTATTTTTATCCCTCCAACTTACACACAATACTCCATTTATGTAGAGTTCTTGCCGCCACAAGAGCAATTTAGATGTCCACTGAAAACAAGATAACCCTTCTTACGAAGAGGTATGTTTTATGCACTCAGGGAAGAGTTACATGGCTTTCTGCTGGTCACACTGTACTGGTGTCTCCATTCCCCTCGCTCATTAAAGCTGAAGAATTGCCAGAGCAGCAAATATTGTGTGCATCACATCTGCAGTTAAACAACCACGATCCCATGTTTTGCTAGATCGTTTCAGGGTGCTGGGTGCAGGTGGAGCAAGAGTGCTTGGTGTCACAGTGAACATGAAGGCATTTGAGAATGACAACTGTCACACCAAAGTAAAGGAAACATAATAAACCACTTCTACAGTCCGAGAGCCCAATATCTGCCTAATACATTAGTGATTCTTTATTACCAGTTACTTCTTTACCAGAGAGATTTTAATAAGAAAAAATTCACAGAATTAAAATCCTGAAGAGATTCTAAAGGTGCAAATTTAGGGGAAAACAACAGATTTCATTACAGAAACTGAAACATCATCTCAGTATTTAAAATGTTTCTGTGATTCTACTGTTCTGACATTGTTAGCTGATAGACTGATAGAAAAAAATCTTTAAGCATGGGAAACCTACACAATGTTCATAATTTAACATTGAAAAAGCTACTTTCTAAGTAGCGGCTTACAATTTGACAAAAACCAGCTCACCTCCAGGGTTAGAGATTCAGTGTGAGATCTGCAGCTACTGTAAATCAGTGCAGCCTTGCTACCTTCAGCTACATCAACCTATACCAGCTGAGCACCGAACCAGAAGCTGCATAAGCTGTTGAAGGATTAAAACATTAGCCTGTAAGACGTGAAGCTTACGAGGGTGGTGAAGGCTTGAAGGAACAGTGAAATGTAAAAACTAATCTCTAAGTGAAGTTTCCCCACATATACAATATGTAGCTCAGGCACATATTTGCAAACTTTGGCAGTTCTGGCAGGAATATGAGAATGGAAGGTGGATTTGACACACTGTAATTCTAACACACCGTAATTATACCTGCGAGAGCACACAGACACCAGATCCCACCAACGCCAGCAGGGAATCAGGGAGGAACCCTGAGTCATGCTTTCGAACGATGCTGGCAAACTGGATGCCACAGAAGGTAATTAAGAGTTTCAGTCACATGTACAATACTCAACTGTCAAGATTTTGGCTCGCTGAATGTGTACATAAAAAAATCGCACTGTGGCCATCTGTAACTGCTTTAAGAGGGGAAAATTTCCACACAGAACAGGAGTGTGGTTAATGCCAGAATGAAATAACTGGAAAACACATTTCCAAACTCAGGGTTTAGTTGTTTATCATCGCCAAACCATTTTTTCCCCTGTAGTGTGATAGCCTCCTGTGGAAACTTCTATTTTCAAGCTGTGAAAATAGAAATAGATTTTGTAGGGCTAAACTATATTTTGCTTTTACCAAAGAGAGCCCTGAGTAATGTTAATAACCAAACAGATATAAACGCGTGCAGAATTTGACCCAATGAACTAAATAAAGTTCTTGTGCAACATCACTGATACCAACAAGTTCATAAACATGGTATATTTGGTCAATGATTTTTAAACTGTTACCTCACAATGTGATTTATAATGAAAAAGTTTAAGAGCTGAAAAACACACCCAAGTGTATTTTCTGTAATTAGTTCTACAGATGGGAGGAAAGCTTTTTAATAGTACAGGCAGTGAAGTTAGGAGGCCAGTCAAAAATAGTGCCTGCTGGAACTGACGGACATCCACAAACCCCAGCTACGTCCTCTGCCCATGTGCAGGCTATCTGTGTAATGCACACATGTACATATGCAAAATGTTGAAACTTGCTTGCATTTGCTAACACCACAAGCATATATTCCCATTTATATTTGGGAGATCACAGCCAGAAGTATTGGCTAGATAAACATATTTAGGAATGATCCTGTCATAGGGAAAGCAAAAATACAGTATGATGCAGAAGTATTTTTGATCTTATTTTCTAAGACTGTGAACTGCACACTGAAAAAGGAGTCTGTAATTTCTTAAAGAATACCCAATGAAACAAGCCATTGCCATCTCTGGAACTGAAAAGTACAGGATTAGAGCCAAGAGTTTCCATTCACAAAAAGCTTCAAGGAAACAGACTGGAGAAGGCTCTGACTCTCAGTGATTCCCAGAGCCACCATACTGAGTATAGCATGAACAAGCTCCTCTCAGATGGAACTCTACTCTCTCATCCTGCTTTATGTCCTTTGCCACATTCCAGCCTGTGCCAATTAACTGTCTGCATGGAATTCCAAAAAGAAAATATATCTGTTCATCTATTCAACACTTACTGTTGGATGCAGCAGCAGCAGCAACTGCTTTGCTCCACTTAGATGAATAGTAGTTAACTAGAGCAATCCACCTATAGAAAACACTTCTGCTCACATGGCTGTAGTGACTGAAAGCTGCTCCTACCATATACCATGTTACTAGAATTCAAAAAACTCACATGCAGGTTTAAATCTGGTGGAGCACTATTTTTCAGCCAAGCTTGATTTAATCAAGATTTTATTCCCTACTCCAAATCAACATTGCCTGTTATTACAAATAAAATTTATGCAGTTGTAATACTATATCTCATCCCTGGAGACATTCAAGGCCAGGCTGGATGTGGTTCTGGGCAACTTGATCTAGTTGAAGATTCCCTGCTCATTGCAGGGGAGTTGGACTAGATAACCTTTGAAGGTCCCTTCCAACCCAAACTATTCTATGATGCTACGATCTGAGATGACCAAGGAGTTGCCAACTGGTATTTTCATGCTAAAAATATCTGAAACAACACAGAGCTGAAAGGAAAGGAGAATCTTCTGAAAAGCACCATTTTCTCAGTGCACCCTAGCTTGACAGGTATTTAGGGTGCTATCCACCTTACAGTGATAGAAGTAAAACTTTGTTCATGTCTGTTAGACTTGTCTTAGGCAAAGCAAGTGCAGGTACAGTTCCGGGCTGAGACACAGTACTATGGAATGAGCTTGAGCAGTACAGCTGCAGCAGATACACAACCCGGCATCCACATACTGGTATGGTACAGCACAGCCTGAACCCTGCCTCTGTCTACTGCCTCTGCACGAGAGGCAACTGGGGGTCGCCACCTGGGAAATCCAAGGAAAAGTAAATGCACTTCCTTCAAAATAAGAACATCACCTTTCTGTACTTTTTTTTTCTTGCAAGGAGCACTCTGAGGTAAGATTTGTTGAAAATGCAGAAGGACGTTTTAGCCTTCTCCACATGCATAAGCGACTAGCCAGACCCTGAACTAGTTAAAATCATCATGCCACCTCAAGATAGCTACAGCAATGACTGAGTTGCAGGACATATCACTGATGGTACTGCCAGAGACCACAGGCAGGATGGAGTTAATAAAAAGCCTCAAGTCAGTCTGATGCCAAGCCTGCGCTTCTTGCCATTGTATGGTCCATTACACGCTAAAAGTAGCTCTGTCAACTCAAGAGACACCCATCAATATAATTTTGATGAATGGTCCTTTGGCTACACCAAAGTAGTAAATATTAATGAGTATCCCTAAGCTTGCGATGACAGATCAGAACACATTATCTGCCTTTCTCTGGAGCACACACGTGCTGCTCCTGTTCCTACTGGATATTGACAAAAATGTATGTCAATAAAAAATAAATGAACTCTCCAAATGGCTGTACCTTGCACTGTGTTTTCTCCTTTGCCATCTAAGCACCATAATCTAAAATCATAAGCTTTCCCCTTCATGCAACAGGGGAAACTGCGCACTTGGGTGCTCTGTACCTCCACACCAGAAGCACACAGCCCCACAGCTCTCCCTCACAGTTATGGGCAATACTATGTGACTTTTTCACCTAGCACTTGCTCCTCCTTCCTCCCTACAGCTTCAGGCAGCTCTCCACCCAGCCTGCCGTGGTCAGAACAGAAGCCAAAGAGAAAAAGGAACGCTTTTACTCAGTAATCCAGTTTTCCTTTTTATAGGGAATATAAAATTTTATATTCCCTGCTCTATGCATGGCAGAAAGAAGGGAGAGCTGTCACAGGGATATACAGGAGGGACTCAGTCAGGGAGCTCTCTCATCCCAGGGCAGCAGTAAGCTGAGGAAATTACAGAAGACTGGGAAGGAAAAACTGCAGAGGACAGAGAAAGGAATTACATAGAAACTTGAAAGGAGGAAAAAAAAGAATTAGGTCATATCTGGTTTTGTGAGTTAATTTGGTAGAAGGGGATCAAGAGTAATAGGGGTGCCTCAATCTTGAGGGTGAGACCAGCAAGAAATTATCCAGGATGACAGAAACAACAAAAATCCATTACTGCCACTGCACTGACCTGCAATGAAACCCAACTGACCTGCCAAACAAGAAAATAACAGCTCTCTGTTGCCTACTAACCACTAAAAATGCAAGAGTACCTGAAGCATAATCCCTTAACATCATCCCCAAGGCACTATTTTAGGGGCACCATAATCTCCAGAATTAGATTTTTCCTAAAACCTGACAGGCATCATTACAAGAACAGAGCTTCAAACTTGTGCACCTCTATTTTATGTGGCCACTGCAACTTTATTTCAGATTGTAATTATATTCACAGGAAATATAATTTGTGTAATATAAATTACACATGACTTTCAGACTGTAATTATATTTCACAGGAAATATAATACAGTTGTGAGAACTGGAACTTTGAAATCTCTTTGGTAATTTTTAACACCTAAACCGTGGTGGAGCTCACGATAAACTGATATTCTGTCAGTCACCTTTGCTACTCCACTACATACCTGAAGAAAAGATTCCACCACAGTAACATTTAATGAGATAGTAACCAACATTCAGCTGTGTGAATAATACAGCTGAATGTTGGTTATAATAATAATACAATGCAATAACAAAGCTGCAGGAACTTTTGGGGTCCTGGACCATGCAGAAAGCTTTGCTTTGCTTCAGGGAGAAAAAGCAGGAAAGAATAAAAGGACTCGAGCTCAAGAGCAGAACAAGCTGTTAGATGCTTTTAAAATTTTAACAAGAATTAATACATACCTCACTGACCAAGCAAATGGCATACGGTATTTCCCCAGCTTGCTGCAGAACTGTTTATTGGATTTTAACACTTTCTGTGCACACTACAAAAAAGAAAATATTAATTATTTCATCAGTACCATTATAATATCTGAAATGCAGCACAGAGTACATCCAAGTAATCCTCTGCTGAAGAGGCTATAGTTTCCCTAAAATAATTTAGCCTGATACTGCCCATAAGAAGGTTCTGGGAAGACAGCAAAGACATCATAGATTAATATGATGCTGACAAATTAAACCCCTCACCACCCCTTCAGTCAGAACTGCATTAGTTATTATTGCAGTTTTCTGCAAGACATCCAATGCAGATGCACTGCCTGCTCCCAGAAGGAGGTGCTTAGCCAAACTTTGCTTGTATACAAAGTGCACTAGCTCATGATTTCAAAAAGACTGATGAAAGAGAATTTCATTCTGCTAAGACATAACTACCATAACAATGCACAACGAATGGATTTGTATGATGCAGATAAAATGATACTTCATTCATTCAGTCAATGGAGCTTAGACATTTGTTTTGTTAAGCGTGGGCCTCCTGTGAACTTGTCCTGTTCAGCAACCACACACTGGTGAGTTTTGTGAGCCCAATTTGCAATGTCTTCAGCTTCCAATACGCTGAAGTTGACAAAGAAGGAACTGATGTTCCTGTTACATTACCTTAAAAGAATCAGGATTTTTAATGTAAGGTTCAGCACTGCTGGCAATGTTTCCCGTAAGCACCTTTTCTATTTTTGCCACTAATACTATCTCAGAATGAGGATTACTTATGGAGAAAAGAGCCTGTGGATAAAAGAAAGAACAGTTAAAAAGTAGATAGCAATACTGGAGAAATGAAATACTGCCAGTGCTCTCAGCTGATGGGAACAACAAACCAAATTCAGAAAGGATTATTAAGGATTATTATCTCTACATATTCAATACAGCCAGATGGAAAATAAAAATCTTTGTGCTAGTGCTGAAGTAAGCTTGTGCATATACAGCAGCTTGCAAACAGACTGACTCAAGCCAAGAAGTTGTAGCAACACCTAACCTAACTATTCCTCTTGGACAGTATGTAAATGCTGGCTTAAATCAGTCACACCTAAGAGCAGTGACAGGGAGAAGAAAAGGTAATATATGGAGTTTCAGGGTAAGACTTACAGCAACAGCAAGAATGTGGAAGAACTTCAAGAGTAATGCAGTACCTAGGTGTCACTTTAAGTTGTGATTTTCTTTGGCTGGTTTGGGAGACATCAACCAATAAACCCAAAGAGCACAGGAAACATGGGTGGTTTCTCTGAATAACAGATGGTAACTTTTTTCAAAGTTTTGATTGTAAATGGTTTTAATGCTTATACAGGGAGATCAAAAATCAAGCATCTGTATTCACGTACCACCAATACACAAAAAAGGAGTTCTTGAAAGCAAGAAACACTGGTAGTAGAGATAAATTCTCTGATGAAAATGAATACTGAACTACTGAACTAAAATAAGTCACACAAGTCACTAAGTCACACAGGTCACATGTAGAATACCTGTTTTGGGTATTTCAGCCATTCTTCTGGGAACCCCTTCACCTGTGGTTCTTCCATTTCGTTTGAGTCTGTATTTTCAACAGTGCCATTTTCTAATGAAAATGAGAAACCTGAAATCATCTGTCTAACAAGTGTGTGGTTCAAATCCACATGAAAATCAGCAGAGATCTTCTTGCCATCCCTGACATCATACAGCGCCACGCTCACAAAGAATGGCTCTACCTGGAGAAAACACCAGAAATATAAAATAGCGGTAACTGAGAGCAAGGGGGTAGACTCTCTTTTAATAGGTTTCTGCAGCTGAAAAAAACCAAACCATAAAGCAAACAAATACTATTTACAAATTATGAGATGCATTAAAAACACACACTCACACACACCCCTGTCAAAGCTGGTTTCCAACCATGTGATTTTAGGGGCTTTAAAAGGTAGATTGATAACAATGCACCAGAACAGTAATTGACAGCTAAGTTAGAAACTTGCAGAATAGAAAACAAACGTATTTGTTTCAGGTAATTATTATAGTAAATGAATAGAGCTAAAGAGAAACATTTTACAGGATTTTTAGAATGTCAGTTCAAAGTCATAATAAAAGAAAGAAGAATGAAGGTGGGTTTTCCAGGGATCGTCAGAAATGCGGCACTAAGATGACAAAATGTGAGTAGATGAAAAATGTTTACGGGTACAAACACAAATGAGTGGGTGTATTATTCTGTGGGAAACACATGTTCCATTTTGCTAGGAAACTAAGAGCATTCAAACTGCTCTGACAGTACCCACTTATTCTATTGCATAGTACCATGGAATTAAATCCTTTGACTGTAAGTAACCTCCAAAAAGCCTCCACAGTTCTGAAGAAATCAGTCTCAGAATAACACCTTCTGAGCTGTGCAGAAATCGGAATCTTAAAACTTTGGAGACAAGGAACAATGCACAGCAGGTACAGTATTCTGTGCTTTTTCAGCCTTTGTAGTGAATTATTGCATACCCTTGGTACAGTTATCATGACTTCATTTAAATAGTTATTCCAGTCTGCCAAAAAAGTATTGATTACATCATGCTGAATATGCACTCACTGTAGAGGTCATCTTCAAATGAAAAATCAATGCTTCATATGTAATGTATAAAAGTTGAGTTGCCAGGAAACTAATTTCTCAAAACTTTCCTGCTTCAGAGGAGAACTAACTAGAAGCTATAGCCTGCCAGCAACATCTTGATTTCCCTGCCCTTTTTCCTTAAAGTAAGAATAAGGAAAATGTCCTGTTTTGTCCTGGTTTTAGCTGGGCTTTTCCACTTGGTGAAGCAGCCAGTCCTTTCTATTTTGCCTTCTCTTCCATAATTTAATCTGCTTGGTTCCTGGTCTCTCTGTGAAAAACAAAAAAACCAGTTCACCAGCAACTGATATTCAGTTGCCTCCCTACATAGGTCTTGACAGTTTAAATTTGTTCTTCTCACAGCTATTGTTAAGAAACCTCAAGGATTTTAACGTTTTCAATTCCCCATTGAAATGTAGCTAAAATTCTGCAATCTAAATCAGCTTCAAGATGTTTATTGAAAAGTTCATCAGTTTCATTATTCAATTCTAAGGGATGGGCAGAGGAGGAGGAGTAGTGAATGCAGTATGCGTGCATGATACATCTTAACTTTACCGTCTCTTTACAAAAAAAAAAGTGCACAGAAAGATAGGAAAAAAAATAAAAAAAGAAAAGAAAAATCACAGGGAGATAAGTAAAGCTTACATTGGTCAAAGGATCATTTTCGTTTTCAGTAACACAGGCCTGGAGATTCAAACTGAGGGATTTGCAAGTTATCAGGATCCTCTTTGCAGGCTTTTCTTCAAATGGCTTTATCACTGAGTTTGTCCCTGGAAACTCCTTTTTCTGAGGATTCAGTGACTGAAATAAATTGGCAATTCATTATACACGGGAAAAGCATGGCACGCCAAAACTAAGTAAGCTTTTTAAAGGTCTTGACAATCACTGAAGCACCTGGAAAACTCAAAGAGTCACTGCTGACGTGTTCACATTACCCTGCTAAATGAGTGTTACTCCTAATTTATAGATTAGGAAGCAAAGCAAAAAGATTGCCTGAGGACACATATCATGTCAGAGGCAGAATGATGGATCCAAGTTATGTTTCCTATAATTTTGTATCTGAATTTTTCTTGTTTACCGCTTCTGAGACTTTTCATCTTAATTTCCTCAAACAGATTAAACAGCCTCACATTTTCAGACTATAACACCACATTTTAGGATTAGACTTCAGGACTTTTCTCTTACTTGTACATCACACCACTATTTCAATTCACTTAATATTTTTAATAACGGTACTACAGTTGATTGACAAGAGCTTCAAGTTTGAATATATACTGATCCCAATTTTATTCAAGTCTTCTTTTTAACTGAAGTTTCCAGTTAAATCACCAACAAATGTACATTCAGTGCAAGGAATAACATTCTTTCAATTATGAACTCTGACAATGAATGATAAGAAAGCTGAAGATAAAAAGAAAAGCAACCTGCACTCCCTACATTTCCAGCTAAACTTCTTAACACATAGACAGCCTTTTCTACCTCCAGCTGTAATTTCCCACTGTTTTTTATATCCATTTACATTTTTGTAGTCAAATTCAATATAATGAATAACAATAAAACCACTGTTCTGATAGCATGCCCAGTCCAAGAGAAGATTCTGCTGCTGTAATATTTGCAGTTTGCTTTAATGATTCAAAGCTTAGCTAGACTGGGCTTGATGACCTTCAGAAACCACTTCCACCCTCAACCATTCTATGATCAGATATCGGTACAGTCTATACCAAAATCTCTACAGACTAGAGATAGCTCCCCTCACCCTTCAGTTAAAGTCCTGGGTATACCCAATTGCTTGCTGAACTCCAATCCACTCTTGTGGCTTAGATAACCCAGTCAGCTCAGACCACCTGTATTTTTAACCTTCTGAGAACTTGGGGAAAAAAATCCCACATCCCCACTTACTGCTATATCGGGATCCAAAGAGAAAAGATTTAGCCGCTCTGTATTTCGAGAAGCTTTCACTGTTTCTTCTGTTTCTGTGATGTACTGTGGAGACAGACAATTAATTAGTTTTCTGCATAAGAACAGAAATCCATGGAGTTGTTAAGACTTCTAAATGAATGATCAATGTTTCACTTGTAACAACACTTCTAATTTCTGCAGTAGTTATCCCAAAGCACCTTCAAACACTCTTTGAGTGTTATATGCTTGTGAAGCAAGGATTTTCAGGCCATGATACACTTTTAAGGAACTCCAAAATAGATCAGGTAATTCAAATTCATATATGCTACTGAAGAATCCATTGTGTAAGACGTCAGAACTGTGGATCTCTGTGCTAAAACCACTTTAGGGATTCCCAAGTTGAGGAAAAACCAAAGCAAACCAAACCATCCCCACAGAAAACCACTTGGGGCGGGAGGAGCAGTAACTGGAGCAAGAAAATGCAGCTCAGCCTTACAAGTGGCTGAGCTATACTATAAAGGGCAACACAGACACACAGACTGCATGTCACCTTTGGGTGGTAAGGGTGGGAGTCCTCTCCACATCCATCCTTCTGCCACAAGGCAGGATCAGTCACACCTGTTTTATTTCTGACACATGCCTAAGTTATAATAAGCTCTCTGATAAAAGCAACTCAACAACCTCCTGAATCCACCTGGTGCTTCCTACCCTGCCTTTTAAAAGCTTATCCTTATGTCTAACTTTGGTAATTTTTCCCCTGCTACTCAAGCCCATTTATCCAACAGGTTAAGTATGCCCTACACATTCCCTTCCCCTGACAGATCCCTCATGATACCTTTGAAACATTTTTCCTTAGTCTAAACATGCTCAGTTCCTTCAATCTTTCTTTGTACTTTGTATTTCCTAACACTTCTTTATTTTTTAATCTCTGCACTATTACTGGAGTCCACAACTTTCCTGGTTGCCCAAGACTGAGTACAAACCTTAGCTGACATCGTACAGGCTATGCTCTTGTCCAGGTTCCATTCAACATTTTGTGTTTTTCACAGTAGCATGACATTGCTGACACACATTAAATAACAAGCAAAACCAAGAGCTCTTTGTTCACTTCCTAACATGCCCAACCCATGGGCTGACTTGCAGAAGCATATCCTGATGTGTCCTTGGTTTAGTTTGAGATAGGATCAGGAGATTTACCTGCCATGGACTAGGGACTGCTGCAGTCAGGCCTAGAGAGCAAGGGGGATGGAGGAGGGGACACGCTAGTAATTAACACTATAAAGGGCAATACAAGCATCACAGAACATGCAGATTGTCTTTTTTAGCCTTGAAGGACACCAGTGGTCTTTGAGCTATCTGCATTAACTAAACCATTAGAAAGTATCTATCCACAGATGAGGTGATCAGACACTATTCTTGTCCCTAATACATTAGCTTAGTTACATTTTATCTAGTTGGTTGGGTTTTATTTTTTTGTTTGTTTGGGTTTTTTTTTTTAATTCTAGGTGACCACTCCATATGTATAAATACAACCTACATTAAAATATAGACCAAAGTCTATATTTAGACTTTGAATATATAGCTTTCATTTGAATATATAGCTTTCAGTTCAAATCTGTGGGAGTAACATCCTCAAAGAGCATCTGGCTGTGTAGATAGTATCTATCGCAGCTCACTGACAGAAGATTACAAAACCAGATCATATGATCATTTCAGAAAAAGCAGTGAAACGCTTCCAATCCAGCTTTTCATCAAAAAGCTTCTTATCACTGTCTACAATTATCTCATCCACATGAAGCAGTTTATGTGATCCAGCGGACGAAATGCCTCCCCTGATACTACATATATATTTCAATGAAACTACATAAGGTGATGAGCAGTTCACAGCTTGTTTCCTTGCAAGTCACACATGAAATCTTGGCTCTCCAAGGGCCAAACTCTTCTGAAATGCAGTTAAAACAAGTAAATATTTCACAGATAACTGAATAGACTACTACTGACTTCACAGGTCTAAATCAAACCACTCTAGGGAACACCTACTTTTTTTATGGCCAGTGGAGCTTTTCTCATTTAAACAAAGCCTGTTTTCTGTTCAGAAAGAAAATTATTCCTGTCATTTGTCATGGTTCTAACAATCACAATGGGCTGTGCTATATTTTCAAACCTTTTACAGTATTAATGGTCATCTATGGGCAGGCATTTTTCACCTAGTTAGCACTACCCATTAAACTTGCAAAGATAAATATAACTGCCATTACTTTTGCGAAGTCTGGGTGCAAGGTGTTTTCTGAAGAATCAGTTTCTTCTTGAGAGCAATCACAATTCACTGAAACTTCTGCAGGGTCTTGAAAAGAAGAAAAAGAAAAAAGCAGCTGTTTTTTTTATACTGACTATTACCATTGGGTTAAAAAAAAATAAAAAAAGATCCCCATGCTAATTCTTTTTATTCCCTTTAATATCATTAGGCTAACAAGTGGAAAAGACAACTAACGTGAATCTCTGTCCTCCTCAACCTCATGTCACCTCCCACTGGTGCTTACTGTATCATAGAACCATAGAATGGGTCGGGTTGGAAGGGACCTTAAAGATCATCCAGTTCCAACCCCCTGCCACTGGCAGGGACACCTTCTACTAGACCAGGTTGCTCAAAGCCTCACCCAACCTGGCCTTGAACATTTCCATGGACGGGGCAGCCACAGCTTCTGTGGGCAACCTGTTCCAGTGCCTCACCACTCTCTTAGTAAAGAATTTCCTCCTAATGTCTAATCTAAATCTCCTATCTTTTTCAGTTTAAAACCATTACTCCGTGTCCTGTCACTACATGCCCTTGTAACTCCATCTATATGCAAGTTTTCAAACAAGAGGCCTGACTCCTCAGTGAAACATCTGAGACATTCATCCACGACAAATATTCATACCCACAACAAAGACGCCTTCCTTTGCTCTTTTGCTCCCTTCTGAGGCAAAGCTGTCAGTCAACTGAAAGACTTTGGACTCCCAGTAAAGGGTGTCTTCAGTGAGGCAGGGAGTACCAGCACCTTACCTGCTCTTTGGGATAGGGAGGGGTGATAGGATTCCATGAGCCGCATATTTATGGATCCAGAGAACAGCACTACAAAGCAACCTCTTTGCTCCATAGGGAGCCCGGATTCCATGAGCCGCATATTTATGGATCCAGAGAACAGCACTACAAAGCAACCTCTTTGCTTTACTTAGCTCACCAGGGACCTTTCTACTTTAACTAGGTAATTCAGCCCAATGTGAAATAAGTCATTACAGCCACTTAGGGATCTTCTGCCAAGAAAGCATCATGCCTTTTGACAAGTTAACTCCATCGCACATTCCTGTTGCTCGTTATCAGGTTTTTTTACCAGTAGAGACTTCTGTTTTCTGTTAGCCTTATGTCTGTGACCTTTTATACACATATTTCTTCCTGTTTCATTAATATCCCTTATGGGTGGGATTTTCAAAAGTACTTCTCCAATTCTGAAGTGCAAGTCTCTTGTGCCTCTAAATTATAAAAACATCTTTGGCTATATGAAGAGTATTCTGTTCCTCCAAAATTGGAATTTATTATAAACACCAGGCTAAAGCCTTCAATTAGCTCTGAACTTCCCCAAGATTCAGATGCATGTGGATTCAAAGCTTTGATTCAGCTCAGAGTACAAGCAGTTTAAATCTGTACTCAGGTTTCAAGTGTTTTCACTCTTAGAATTTCAGCTGGGGTTCATCCAAACTGAACATAGATTTATTATGCGGACGAATGAGTTACTGCCACATGAAAAGTGCAGTATAACTGAGCATCCAAGTCCTTCTTCCATAGTGAAAGCATATTAACCCACAAACTCACAAAAGCAAGACATGAGAAGTCAATAAGCTTCCACAGAAAGAGCAATATACCACAGCTGGGACTTTTTTTTTAATTATTAGCTCCAGATTTTTAAAGAAAACAAAATGCTGGAAAAAGCACTGATCGAACCTCTCTCCAGCACAAAACTCTTCAAAACCTTCAGACTCCCAAGACCGTAAACCACAAAGTACTAGCACAATCATTGACAGAGAGGACTATGTTTAAGAAGACCTGCATATGCGAAGCAGAGCCACATTTCTCCTGCTGACTTTGTGGGTAGCAGCTTTACCTCCCCTACAGCCTTTTGAAAATGATCTGTGGGGAGTTAGCTGACATTGTTCAGGGATTGCCAAAAGACTGGTGCTGCTTTGTCAGAAATCAATAGGTGCAGAATCCATTACAGACTCAGGCAGTTAAAATTATTCAATAGCGATATCCAAATGTTCAATTTTTTGCATTTGATTAAAAAAAAAAAAACCACAACCCAACAATACAAGAGACTATTCACTTTTACCCAATTTCAGGTCAGTGAGATCTCCACTTTTCCTCTCCTGAATGGTTCCCTCTGGATTTATTTGCAGGATTTTGTTGAGAGTGAAAATCCAGTCATCCATATCCTGCTCATTTTCAGCTGCCAGCACAAAGTATGTGAGGTCATTCATTTTCAACTCAAAGGCATGTTTCCTAAGCCTGTTATTCTGTTGGAACAAAAGGAAAAGAAAAATAAACACTAGAACTAATTAGAAAAATGTAAGATTTTAAGATAAGATAAACTTGTATATTACCACTCCTTAAAAAGAACATTCAAGCAAAACTTTTAAAGAAAATTCAGGCACTGTAGTATTACTGCAAATTTATGTCAATTTATTGTTGGGTCTTTGTGCATGTAAGATTTTCTATGGCCAAATATCCATCAATTTCTGTCATAAGAATTAACGGGTGCTAAGTTACTGAAACAGCTCAATAAAATTAAACAGTGATGTGATCTAATATAGTGTGTTTCATTCCTGAAATTTATCAAATTAGCGAGGCTTTTATCTCTCAGTCTTATGGAGGCAGTTGCATCAATTGTCTTTCCTCCTTGCTAAATCTCGAAGAACACTGATGTGTCCTACCCCCTATCACTTCATCAAACTTCTACGACCACTGACTACGGACATCGGTGCCACCGTTTTGTTTTCAGTATTCCAGAAAATTGCCATCACTTTGTTGACACATCTAACCTTGGAGTGATGCTGACAAATAAAAAACAATTCATCCACTCCATAACTGGCCATTTGACTCAATTTTATTTTTCTTCATTAGCAGTCTCAAATAACACGACAATGGCAGCCTGTAGTTCTACATGCTATAACTATTTCTCAGCACAGTCCTATATCAACAAGTTACTAAGAATAGCTTCTAAGCCAGATGCTGAGATGATAGCGATATTTTTATTTAAGAGGAACAGAGGCAGAATCTGATACTGATTAGCAGAGGAGGAGACAGAGAACCCAAGACACTGAGAATAAAATTCCATTAACATTTTTTTCCAGTAGCAGAGATGATTTAGAAGATCTCTACCCAATCTGCTGTTAATAACTTGCTCCAGCCCTTATATACATGTCATGACCCAGCTCAGGAATTAGTTAAGACCGAAAAACTTCTTCTGGAGCTACTTGGGTCAACAGTCAGTCAAATCTTGGCTTTTCAAACTGACTTGGGATCGTGTGTGTATGTGCATGCATGTGTGTTATTTTTCAGTTTTGCTACTGGAAATTCTCTTGGTAGGAAACAGTTTTCCTCTCAAGTACTTTATTGACGTGACAATTCTTTCAGGGATATAAATTTCACCCAACATAGGGTTTTGTAGCAATTGGTTCTCAGGTGCTCAATATTCTTCTTGATCCTGAAATCACTCTAATTTTCCAATCACTGCATACATTCAAATTAATGTAAAACAAGGACTAACATTTCACTGAAACCCATTTTTACTTATATAACATGAGGGCTTGACCAAGAGCTAGAAGTCGAACCAAACTGAGCCATGAGTCTTAGGTAGTGGCCATTCAAAACTTGTAAAGATAGAAAGATAAAGTATTTGCATAAGTGGATTATTTATACCAATTTATGCACAAGCTATGAAGAAAAATTCTACGTCTCAATTTATCTTCATAAAGTTATGAAGAGCATTAAGACGAATGCATTTCTTGTCTATATTATGTACTTCTCCTTAAAGTCGTGGCCAAGATCTTTAAATCAGGTACTGTAACACTATTAGACATTATCTATCAGAGCAATACATCTCGCATGCTGAACCTTAAGAACATTAAGGCAGGAAAACTTCAATATCCACTTTTCCATCTGCACTTCAGACTTCTGGCAAGCAGATGAGGTCTACAGCAAAGTCTGTGTTTCAAATCTAAAGCCAACTATTTTCTCCCTGATCAGGAAACAGGAAAAAAGCAAAGTACCATTTCTCAGTTTGCTTCTCTGTAAGTTCTTCCATATGGTATGTAGACCTTGAGGTTGACTTGTAATCTTCAACACTTAATTCCAAGTTTAAAATTTCTTCCAGAAGGAAATAATGCAAGATTCAAAAAGAAACTATATGAAAGAAACATCAGGCTAAGTCTAATGCCTGCAGGGTCATTCTTCCAAAATAACAGAATTGTTTTGGAAGTATTTTGTATTTTATCTGGAGATGGTTTCTCCAGGATGTTTACTTGTATCAAACAGAAGCTCAAAGTCATTCATAGAGAGTTAAATGATTTATTGTGGCATTAAAACTCATTAAATCAGAACTTTCACATCACAGTTTTCCTCTAATCTTCAGTTTTACCCAATTCTTTCTCCATGTTTTATGGTCTCTCTGTTTACGACAACTCTATGACAGTTGCTTTTTTTTTTAGCCCTATGATTCTAAGTTTATCACAGATGGTGACAGATAGCTGATGATCCTTGCCCTATTAGCCCCTTGGCTATGACTCTCACTTCTTATTAGCGAAGACAGCTGATAAATTTGTGCATCCCATTCTAAATGTCAATCAAAGAACAATCACAAAAACTAGTGTCTGGGGGTAGGTGAGAGGAGAACGTAAAGTTCAAACAGTTGCAGGAACACTGTAGACCTAGAAGGCAACTGCCAAAGTTCAGGAGGAGAATTTTGAAAGTTTCTTGAGCTTTTTTGTCAGAGGTTAGCCAAAAAGGCCACAAATCTAGCAGTCAAGACACTGCTGCTGTCATGGAGTGTCAGAAAACAACACAGCAGAACAGGCACTCTCTGGGATAGCATTTAATCTGTACCTAAAAACCACACTACAGGACGTTCAGAGCCTAACTAGAGCTCTGGCTGAGACACATCTTAAAGGACACACTGCCAGCAAGCAGTAATTTCTAAACAGGATTTCTGTATAAGAATCTCCTCTATGGCTTCTGCCACACTGCCAAGCTACCTTTCAAACCAATGGATTGACACTGGCAAACATCATTGTTCTTCTACATATTTACCTCCATCCTGTCCTATACGTGTTTGAAAAAAAAAACCCAAACCCCAGCCTTTATAATTACACAGGGGAAACAGTCACTCCCTACAGAGCTGGCACTTTCCTGGGTGCAGGAAGGAGGCTCTGCAGAGACTGTCAGCAAATGCTTGTTCCCTGAGTGAATTACTCACTGACTATGTTCCTTGCTCTGAAGGAGTTCAGTGGTGAAGGAGAGACTTCCCAAACAACAAAAGCATATTTTTATCAGAAGTCTTCCCTTGCATTACCTGAAAAGTTTCTTTCAAAGCAATTTTCAAGTCAGTCTGCACTAGCACTGATCTTTACTTGTTAAGGTATAAAGTATAACTACAAAAAAAAAAAACCAAAACAAAACCCCACGGAATTCCCTTATTCAGTGACACATGGGGCTAGATCAACTACAGTACATATTATTGAAATAACATCATGTTTAGAAAAGAAAAAAGGGAAAAAAAAGTGAAATACATTAATTGAATTAGAGGAAAGGCAGACCTAGAGGGGGAAAAAAGCCAACAATTCAGTGGGAATAAAAGAAACCAAAAGGTGGTATCAGACATTTCTGGGTATTTATTTTTCCAAGCCACAATAAACAAGAAGGATCTGTCCTACCTGCTGCTATTAAGACTCTATCACCTCCAAAAGTGATGATCTTCAAGGAGGCTCAGGATACAGGATTAATTTACCACTCGGCCGACAGCCAGTGCTTTGTAACCTGAGTTTCTTTAACCCACAACAAGCAAGCATGCTCTTAGTAAGCATCAAGTAAAATCTGGCAACTAAGAAAATAATTTCAGTGCAAAGTAACATTTTATGATATTTTTTTCTCATGTATGCCACGGGCAAAGAGCATATACATCACCCGCTACCATAATTCAACTGTGGTTTTTGTAACCTGTCAGTGTGAGCACTTGCATCATTTTCAAAAGCAAAACTAATGGTGTTTTCATTTAATGAAACTGCTAATGAGACCACTATTCCATTCATGTATGTGTTGTTCTACTTGCCTTTTAAAATTTATCTGACACTCAGACAATACAATGAAATAAACTGAAACTTACCTGTACAACTCCCGTACAAGAATCCAAGAAAATACACCCTTTTGGCTCCTTGGATATTTTTTCATCTTTATAAAAATTCATAATATATGAGTTATCCGACAACTGTGTCAGCTGGAAGTAGCGCTTTTTGAATGACTGAAGAGGGGGAAGAAAAAGAATGACGATTGTTGTACTTAAAATTATTTTCACTGATACTGTAGTCACAGGGATAAGATAATAAGCAGCTCCTAACTGCACTTCAGTCACGCTAATTTGCAGACAACTGCAATATTACTTTACTATTATTCAAAACAATGTAATCAAAACAGCTAAATGACAATGGCAAATGAGTATGCCTCCATGGGGGATATACATCCAAATGGAATAAAGAAAGAATAATGCTGTGCCCTTACCCGAACAGTAATACTATTGTTTACAGTGCTGTTGAAATTCCCTTTATAAAGCCATCCAGACTTGTAAACTCCTGCTGCTAATCCTCCTCCTCCACCACCACCACCTTTTGAAGATGAGTGGGATGTTGTATCCTGTATGAAAGACATGATTAATATTGCATGGACTTGCTTTTTGAATTCTAAGACAAAAGAAAACTGTAATGTGTGAGTATCTGCTTGACAACAAATAATCATCCTTTCATTCCTTTTAAAATAAGACATTATTAATATGCCTGCTGTGTGTATGATGATGTAAGAGACAAAGCTGTTCCACTAACTTCAGAGTTACTTAAAATATGAAATATTTTACAGGAGATAACGAGCCTCCATTATCATTCTATGTTTGATATGAAAGCAATAAATAACTCTTCCCCAGGGGGAAAACCCCACCAAATCCCAGAATACATACTTCATCTTTATCCACATCTTCATGGTCAATTTCGAAGGAATGTGAGGGCAGTTTCTCTGGTCTACATTCACTTCTAGGAGGGGAGGAAAAATGTCTTTAATTACTATTATTTTTTAAATAATCGTGTACCTGCTATTTCAGGGAGGCAACCACCCCAGGCCCTCATGGCATCTTCAGTATACCTACTGCTGTGATCCTATCGCCTCCTTTAAAGATCACTACTGTTTCAAAACACAGCTTTTTTTCTTAATCCCCATATATCTTTTTATTTCAATACTATGAAGTTGCAACAATTCTATACAATGAAATACCACTTCTTGCTCACTTCATTGCTCTTCTACCACAACAGCAACACAATCCTCTTTCCAAAGAGATATCCCATTTAAAGCTATCAAATGAATGAGAATGAATTCTTCAATAGCTTTTTCTAGCCAAGAACATTATAACATTCAGCTTAAAGCTTCTGTATTTCTTCAATATTCCAAGCTATTTTTACTCTTCAATACGATGAGCACAGCATCAACGTAATTTTTAAAAACACACAGATGTCTTTTTGATGTGGTGCCACTTAAGATCTTCATATTGTGAAATTAAACCAAAACAACATGAAAAAGCAAAGCACTTAATCGCTTGCTTACTTTTAAGCACTTAAGTAATTGTACTTAAGCCCAGAGTACTTTGTATGTTGGCAAATTAAACCTGAAGTAACCGCCAAATACACACGTCAATATTACAGAATTTTTTAAATGTAGAAAAAAAATCTCTTTCTGTAGCCTGAGAAATACTAACATTGCCTTCAAATTCCTGAAGATTACAAATGTGATCTTGGAAATCTTCAGTTATCATATGAAAACCTACAGGAGTTGTCATGGTAGAAGCCATCATTTATCTCAAAGATTGACCTATCCAGAACTTACTTTCATCTACCCAACCTCAGAACAGTAACAGAGCAACACCACTCTCTGTCGTGCAAGGAAGCAAATCCAAACGGAAGTTGAGAAACCACACACACTCCTAAGCTAGTTTTGTCTCTCGACTTAGTGAACTTTGGCCCACACTAGCACGCAATGTTAAATGCCACTAATTAAAAAACCCCCCAAGTGGTAACTTTGACCATTTTCATTTTCTATTCATTCATACACAAGTTATGATTTAGGAAGGTTAGAGTAATGAGCAATACCTATCTCCTATTCATTTTCCCCATTTTAGTGTTCTCATGATGTGACTACCCCACTGCAACCAAAGTCAGCATTTCAGCAGAGCCAGGAGAGCCAAGTTCACACAGAACACTGGAGTGTTTTATTCTCTTTTAATTTGTTCTGGTTTTAATGTTTATTTAATGTAAAGAACTGATCAATATTTTGAATAAAAGGAACATTTGCAATCTATTGGCATCTTTCAAATCTGTAAAAGCATTAAAATTCAGAATATTTGTCATAGAAATCTATTGCAAGTTTTCCAATGCAACCAAGGGCAACTGTTAAAAATTCTTACACAAACAGTCTCTCCCACCCAAAAGAACCCCAAAACAAAAATCTCAAGCCAAATCCAACCTTTTACAAAAGCCACCATTCAAGCCCTTACATTTTTAGACAAAACCCCTATTGACTGATGCTCTCTGGCCACACGTAGACAGATAGCACTGCACACATTTGCTTGAGGATCTGAACCAATAACAGGACAAGTTTGCCAGCTACTAGGAAAAAAAAAACCCAAACCAAAACATAACCCCAACCCTAATGCCCTTAACGCTGCCGGGGTGGGGAAGGAGGAGTGAGAAATCTGCTGGATTAGCAGGGTGCCAACCCCTCACTATCTGACACTGCAACTCTGCTCCACTCTGCCACTCCACAGTCAGAGAGAGAACCTGTCTCATTAAACCACTGCCCTTCCACAAGCATTGGTTGCCTAAGTTTCTTAGAAAGCAGGAAATCCTTCTGTGCTCTTAGCAGAGCTATAAAAGAGAGAGAGAAGGACAGACTACTGCTGTTTCAGGTGACAGATCTCACTGGCCAGTCCACCGTTCATCCATTCAGACCTCCGTGTCATTCTCCATACAATAAATTTTTCCCTTCCTTGGATGGGAATCCTTTGGGCATGCTCTTCATCATCCTAATGCAGGCAGATCGAATGTGGTAAGGACACGACCCCGTTTGGTACACCCTCTTTTTCTCTGCCTACTCCCTCTTCAGCCCCACATGAAGGTGCAGAATTCCAAGTGATCAAACCTGAAGTATCTACCAAATGTTCCAGGATTTCTACAAATGATAGCAAAAACTTTGTTAATGACTATTTCTTTTCCCAGACACAGTGCCACCACAGCACCCTAAGCAACCCCAGTTCTTCCTCCGCCCTTCCACTTGCTCAAGAAGCAAGAACGCATCAGCACGAAGCATAAAAAACGGTGTGAAAAGAGGTAGTGAGAGCTCACAGAGAGGAATTTAATGGGTAGAGGGACCTGAGAAAAACCTCAAAGGAGGAACACACTCAGAGAAAAACTAAAGCAATTGCTAAACATTTCGGTCATGTTAGGCACATGTCGTCAAGCTCTTCCCCCATCCCACAGCACCGCTGCAGGGGAACTGCACCATGGACATGCTGAGTTCCTCACTGCCTGGCCCAGGTGGCTGGCATCACATTGCAACTGCTTCCAACCAGAGAGGGTCAGCATTCAAAAAGAATAACTTCAATATCTGATAAAACCATTCAGCACATTGCTGCATTACAACATTGACATGTTGTACAACTGTGTGAAACAGCACAGCATGGCCTCACATACAAACAGGTATGAAGCCCTTCAGCATTGCTGAAGGCTTCTGAGTCCCAGTTTGTGTGTTTCTGAATGGGAAAGCCCATGGGAAGGTTCACCACACCCTCAGTGAATGGAAGTAGTTAGATCTAGTACTGTAAATGATGCTCCTTTCTCATGATGCAGAGCTAGATGCTTAACACCCATCCAATCTTTCCTGCTACAATGATTTCCTATAAAGGAATTGATACAACAATATGCTCAGATTTCTGATAGCGCAACAGTAGTTTTGCACAAATGAAACAAAAAAAACTGTGGAAACTGGGCATCCAGAGCTACAAACAGCAAGATACAATACTACAACAAGGATGTATCAAGCCATTTTATTTTTAATGAGGAGATTTAGTCTAAAACTCTGAACTTTGTAACATGCTTATGCAAATCAAGGGCCACTGATGTTGAAAAGGCTGGAATTGGTATGAAATGAGATGGACTCCAAAACAGCTCGGGTTAAGGTATGTTAAACTTAAAAGTCATGCCAATTTTCAGCAAGCAAAACAGACACTCCTGCTATAACTTTGCTTCTGAAACATCAACCAGTGCTGCATCCAAACCATTCCCAAGTACTATGTTGTGATACACAACAAAACAAGATCTTCTGGGTTTTTATAATCCACAATGCAAGAGGGGAAAAAAAAGTAAGGTGTGAGACACCGTAACATCCCTGGAGCGTGAACTCATGAAAGCAAATCCTATCAAGCACCATATTAAAATTACCTTCAGGGAAGAGGATGTATGTAATCAGCTAACATGTACTTTTGTGCAGAGTCACATCTGTCAAATGCATATTTCATGAGTGAAGATGCTTAAGGTTAAATCCAAAAACCGCTGTGTTGCAAACATTTTTCTTGAGCATTAAATGCATTAATTTTCTAAAACAATCACTACACTGGGTACTTAAGGAAAGGCATGTTTATAACCTCTGATTAGCATTGCTCTTAATGGCTTTTTGTACTGCCATATTCACTGTTCATAAAAATACCAACACAGAACAGAGAATGCAGATCTGAGAGAAGGCTTGCAGCCCAAACCCCTCTGAACACAGCATCTAAAGGGATCATAAGAATTGGTTTATTGATTCCTGCAACAGTATATTTAGTTAGTACTAGTTTCCATCCAACCCAAGCATGGAGTACCTATTTCTGTGTTACGTACACGTAGACTTCTCCTCCACTATTATGATTTTAATGCCTCAAATTCCAGGAAATGAGGTGGTAACACAGCTCCTTTGGGCATTCAGTGATTTCATTAATTTAACTACTCCCTAAAATGCTCTTCAGGGCACAGGATATACTCCTGTTTCTGGCAGGTTTGTGGGTAGAAACTCACTCATGAAGAAATGAGTGCCAAATACTTAATTTCTTTCCACTCAAATCAAGGAACTTATTCCTTCTCCTCCCAGCAACTTTACACCGATTTTAATCAAGCACAGAAGGGATGCCTGCTTACCCAGACAGCTGCACATTTCTGCAGCTCTGTATCACTAGGGCTGCGACGGTGCGTGCTGTACGCATCGCACCCAGTTCTTCCATACGGTGCAGCCATAAGGCACTAAGTGAAATCCTACTCCTCTGTTACACAGGGTAACTAAAAGGAGAATTAATCCCAGTTAAAGGTGAGTGACATTTATGCATTATTAAGGAAAATGGAAAGCTAGCTTTCCTGTATCAACCGTGCTTTGAATACGCAAATATGCTTCTAAGGATTTGAATCAGCACTAATAGAGTTTGTTGATACTAGTGAATTCTGCAGAGTCTTGAACTTTTGCTAAAGGACCTTTTCTTCCCCTTTTTAAAAATGCAAGGCACTATAAATACGGTAAAACAAGCAGAGCGTAAAAGACAATGGAAAGTGCAAATATGGACAAAGCTCAGCAAAATGACACAACCTAGTAAGAATAAAAAAAAAGAACTCATGCTAGGTCTTACTGTGGTAGGTGTCGAAAGTCTTCTGAATACTGTTCATATTTGTAGTTCACAACATGCCACTGGGAACTGTAGTATTTACAAGCCTAAAAAGAAAAAATACAAACAACAACAATATAATTACTACAACTATTTAGACTCGATTAGGCTAGAGAACTAAGAAAGATCTCAGGGAGTCCTTTGTGCGAGAGAACATATTCTTCTCTTTTATAGCTGAGTGCACAGTCCTTAAAGGAAAGTCAGAGTCATATGTTTCCAGATTTTGAAGCACAATTTCCCTTTTAAATCAAATGCAGTGAATCACATATGACGGAGGAGGGGACTGATACAATTTAACATGCTTTATCGATTCTCATCTTCTCTATAGGAATAATCATTAAATTATATCGCTACTGCTTCAGAAGACGCTACCTAGTTTAGGCCTGACTTTCTCTATGGACATTAATTATACATTTTTGCTTTGCATCCTGTTTCATTACCTATGCCTTCCATTGCAAATACATTTGCCCTACTCCTTTTATTCCCCCTTGTTGCAGCACAAGCTCTCTACTTCTTGTTCTGACCTTAACAATTGATACTTAACCTCCTAACAATATTCAGGAATATGTTAATAGCACTATCATTTCTCTCATTTTCTCTTCCACACTGAATTTGCCCAGTCATCTCATCATCTCCATGCAGTTCTTATTTTCTAAAAAACTTCTTGCTGGTTTTGCATTCACCTTTTGAAATTGTTCTTAATATACCAATCTCCCTTAAATAAGTGAACAGATCTGAACAAAGACTATACTGAAGGACTTGTCTATGCTGTCAAATAGACCAGAATAACTGCAATTTACACAATGCAGAACTTTTATCAATGCAATCAAACACAACATGACATTTTTAAAGGCAACAAGATTCACAAAAAATACGTACAGTTATTGATAAGGTTCACATCTACAACACCACAACAACAGAATTTCCAGTGATGCTTTCTACAAAGTGTAAAATGCAAACTGGTACTTGTATAGTACACTGAAAAATTTGCCCCCAGTATTGTATTATTTTGTCCTCACACTCCACCTGGACATTTGCACGAGCCCATGCGAGATGGAAGAAAGAGAGAGATCGAGCCTAAAACCTAACAGTAGAAGGTGTTCCCATAGAGAAAGAAGGCACATCAGGAAGGAAAATGGCAGAGATCTAAAGTAAAGAAAGAAGCAGTAGCATTGAAACGAATCGTAGGTGGGAACAGGAAAGACAGTCTCACGGAAAGGCATGGGAAGGATGAGACTCCAGGAGACAAAGAGAATGGAATAAAGGATAAAATAAGGATATTTAAAACCCCAAAACTATGTGGAGAAAGTGGAAGAAAAGGCAACAAAGGAACAGGGTAAGTTAGTACTCCTTTGACCATACTGGGAGTATTCCCTCTCTTCCCTGCCAGCCGCTGCTTCCAAAACTCCCGAAAGAGTCATTGATTGCACAGCAGTCTCTGCTTCAGAGGGAGAGAGTGAGTATTATCAGGCTGCTGGAGCAAAACATGAGATGGGCTGAAAACTTAAAGGTGGTGCTTTCTAAAAGTACTCAGCACTGGCTTAACAAATCCCTTTTCTAAATCTTGTGTAAAACATGCAGAACATGCACCCACAAATTAATTTAGGTAGTAACAGTCTTTATTTGTTTTAGAGTATGAAAAAGGCGGCCATGAAGAAAATGCACTTTTACAGGCAGTTCTCTCCCACCCTGACACTAAACTGAACAGTCTGCACTAAACACATTGATGTGGATCTAGGATCTACTTTCTGGTCTGACACAAGCCCGCATTATCTTATAGGATGCAGAATAAAGTGTGCCCATTAGACAACATAAAATAATCACATATGCTCTGAGAATGAACATAATAGTACAGCATTATAACTAACTCTGTACTCTGCAGGGTCAGGTCCAAAGCCTTCCCGTGACAACCAAGTTCCTACACTACTCCAACATTGTTTGCACTTTGCCTTTGAATAGCGAAAAAAACCCCACAGCCAAAACACAATCTGTTTTGCGAATCTTTATAGAATGACTTGGTCACTTTTCTATTTTTATGACCTAAGGTTTAGTTAAAACTATTTGATAGTCACCTGGGCTACAAGAATACTCTTACAAAAGCAACATACATGCTGTTCCACATGATCCAATGAAAAACTCATTCATTGAACATTGCGAGGATGAGCACAGACCCTCCCATTCACACTTCACTAGCCTTCTACTTGGCAAACTGAGTCTTCTACAGAAAGGACCACTTTTTCCCTGTGGTACTTTCATTACTAAGTATTCTACTTAACAGATGCAATTAAAGCCCACAGAGAATTCTCAACGCAGGCTTTTATTGCAAATATTATAGGCTGATGTGTTAAAAAACGCAGCTGTGAATAACATATAGAGCAGGCCACAGTATTTTAGCTTGTAACTATAAAGGTTTATTGTGCTCCTCCAAGAAAAAGCTAATAAAAATAAAAATCAGAAGGGACGAGCAGCACATTCAAGTATCACTCGGTAAATATACAAAAGGCATGCCAATTCAGAGCAACAGCTAACGCTGTTCTTGAACTAGCTTTTTGTGGCTATCCACTGTAAACTAGATCTACTTTCTTTCTTTGTTTTTTTCTCTTCAGACTATCCCAACTAAAAATCAAATACTTCTACTGACTGTACTGACTTCTACAGATTTTATTTTTTCTTAATTGGAAATTATTATTGGAAATTGAATCTTAGCAATGAGGAAAAATACCTGTGAACCCGATTTGAGGAGCAAGAAAAACCTTTCTAGAGGCAGAGATTTCATCAAGGGGCCAGAGCTGTATCCTACTATTCCTGGCAAAGATCAGAGGCACCAGTGCAGGGGCTGTTGAGCTCAAGTGGACTATGGGGGAGGAAAAATATAGACGGAGAAATGGAAGCTTTGGGACGTGGGAGGGTTGGCACACGTTTACATGAACTTTCCTACTGCATTATTGACCAGGCAGGCTGCACAGCCCATTCCCTAGGGCCCCATCACATTCAGGTCATTTCTTTTCTCTTGTTGCCCAGCTGGCCTAATATTTCCTCAGAGAGAAAGACAATCCTACAAACTTTTTCCACCTATAACTTCTTAGCTCTGGATTCTGGTGATGACAGTATGATGGCTACCAGTGAGAGAGGCACTTAAAGATTTACGCTGCAATGCAAATGACCCTTGGTGTAGGGGGGTGAGGAAAGGAAGAAAGAAAAAAAGAATGGGAAGTGAAAGAAACACAATTGAAACAAACACCTTGAAACATGTGAAAGTAACTCCCTGCTTATATTCTCTCTAAGATAACACTATGTACATGGTCTTTCGAAATACAGACACACATATGATAAAAGTAATTAGTGGAACAACTGGGCCTCTTGCAGAGAAGCTGCATGCACAGTGCAATCCTGCCTCCCCTCTCAGCCTTGAAGAGCAGCTATTTCTGAGGTGGAAAACAGGAGATACTGAACTGGGAAGGGCAAGCAGATGCAAGAGCTTGGAAACAGAAAGTGAAGACCTTCCAGAGCTGGATGTGGCCATAGCACTAAAGAGGAAGCTGCAGAGATGGCCCAGTGCTCTGCCCCATGACTGGGAACATGCATGGCACTGCTCATGAAGCCTTCCCAACTGCTTCTCCCTCCCGCCACCTCTGCTGCAACAACCAAAAGCAGCATGTGGGGATTTGGGAAGGTGGTGTGATCACCTTGGTTTCAAATTCAGCCCTCCACCCAGGCCTACTCCTGCTACCTTACACCTGCAACAAGCACGGCAACGTCATGATTAGCTGCTGGCAACCTGGACCTTCATTCTGGGGCTCTCAAAGAGGTTTCCAAATTACCACAGTTCATTCATACAGTAGAGTCCTGTGACAGAGCAGTGTAACAAACCAAAGCATTAAACCAGACTACTATTTTGAAGTATTAAAAGAGAATTTACCTTTTGTGCTACCAAAAGACCCACTGTCTTTTAAATAACATATGTTGTTGTCCTGACACTACAGTTCTTTAAAGTACTGGAAGCACTTAGATTTTGCAGTTGGGAAGATCTACACTGTGATGAGCAATAATAAAACGTTTTTAATTTTAATTTGACTTTGAAATAAGTAAGAGCAATGCAGATTAGCCAATAAATAAAAAAGCCTCAGAAATCAACTGAATGGACGCAAAACCACTTTCAGTAGTCGCACAGGAGGCTGTGGCTCTTTTGACATTATGATTAACAAAAGTCATGTTTAATAATTACTTACAGATCCTGTAGGCACAACCTGCAAAATCTCAAATAAAAAAATCCCCCCAAATGAATGGTGAGGGCTCTAAAGACTTAATACAAGTGACAACCCCAACTTTTGTATCTAGAAGATCTATACAGGGAGGTTAAGAGGCGTCCACATGAATACTGCACTATTCATGTGGAATATGAATTTTCAAGCAGAAAAAATGGAACTACATCATACATCAAATGAAATTTCAATATTTTTACACTGTTATTTCATTCTGATGTAGTGTTTTTCACCCAGCATGGTCCCTACTGCTCTAAGAAGTACAATTACACCTACAAATGAAAAGGAGCCAACACTGGGGTGCAGGAAAGCTCAGTCTCAACAGCTCTATCCCCAGCAAGCCCTTCATGGTTCTTACCCTGAAGACACTTCTTAAGTGTCATTTCCACAAGTGAAAACATTTGACATCAAATATAGAGTCACTAAACAGGTTTAAGCAATGCTGCATGTGCAGAGTGCTGTTAGTATACTCCATTCCTGGTTTACCTCAGGCTCCCTTACTTGATGTGACGGCAGATGCCAGATGTCACACAGAAGACACAATGAGGTCACACATGCCATTAATAACTGGCCTCTGTTCCCATGCTTTTTCCAGCAGGTTGCTAAGACGACAACTGTCTAGATGTCTGTAATTTGAAAGAAGCAATTGGCTCTACAATGACTTTTAAAGCTATGAGTGCTCAAAGACAGCTTGAGCGTCAGCAGATTTCTGAAGGAGACAGGCCTGACTTGCATCTATGCAAGTTGGCCCTTTGATTACACTAACAACCCCCAAATCAGCTCAACTGCACCAGAGCAGGCAATCTACCTCAGCAACCAGGAAGAAGTGCACAGCACAATGATGACAGCACTTGATTTTAAGAATGCAACATTTGCTCCACAACCTTTGCTAAAATATGGATGAGATCACCAGTGATGGCCCTTGGATCAGCTTGGATCCAAGGCCGTTGCAAGCAGGTCTCCAAAAGAGCCCTTCCTGTAGTATCCACTGCCACCGGATCAGATGCCTGAAGCAAAAAGGATGGGTCAGGAAGTACCTGGTCTATGTGGGAGGGAGGGATGAGACAGTTCTCAAAGGCTCCTCTGGGCTTATTTTCCACAATTATGCTGCATAAAATAGGGAAGCTTCCTCCTTTTGTCCTGGCACAGCTCCCGGCACAGCCCTGCTTATCCCCAGGGCCAGCCCTTCTGCAAACATGCTTCGCAAAAGCATACCCAAGTACCACCTAGCAGTTTTTGAGGTATCATCTGACTTAAACTCATTTAAGAAAGGATACTTGACACCTACTATTTATTTACTTTCTGGATTCTTTTCATATATACCTAAAATTTCATTCACACATACAAACAGCATGCATGTGTGTGCATATGCATGCATGCTTTCTGAAAACACTGACTTGAAGCAAATCAGTATGGGATTAAGTATGTTTCAGTTTGATAGCTTAGAGTTCCTCAAACTAAATAGAGCTTTGACTTGCAAAACGCACTATCCCCTTATATTTCCAAAGGAAATTTTCGAAAAATCCCAAGGAATGCCATTTGATCCGCGTATTCAGGAATAAAGGTTTTCAAAAGGTAACACCAGGAATGTTTTCACTGTCTAAAAGGGAGAATTCTATTTTGTTCCTGGTGGAGTGAATGTTTCTATTTGTCAAAATTATGGACCATGAGGACAATGCTGACTGTCATAAATACATCCAACAGATTGTGAGAAGTGAGAAAATGCAGAATCTGGGAGGAAACAGCACAGTACATTACAGAATTCAAGGAAGTCAGGAATACTTGGGAAAAATAAACACTGAAGACAATTTTATTGTGGCTTTATAGGTTTCTGGAAACGTCTCCTTTCTTGGAACCTAATTTAGTTACTTGAGTGCCTCCTGCCTAAGAAAAGTTAAGGCGGAAAAATCCACAAGGAAAAAGTCCTAAAATGACTACAGATATAGGAATGATCAATTCAGAAACCACTGCCTTTTGAATATACCTAATAATTAGGTAAAAATCAATAAAAGGACTCAGATACTGATCACTCACGAAACGTAAAATATTTATTCTCTTTGCATCCTCCAGAAAATATTTAGTTATCAAGGGGATATTTATTTATTCAAGTCACCTGAGTTTTATTTTTTTTTAATTTTCATTTTACAGTTTCATCAGAAAGGAGAAGGTTGGATATCTTACAGTAAATTCTTCTGCCTCACCCATTACTGTAGTATCTGAACATCACCAACAGTAAAAGTTTTTGTTTACTGAGGAATTTAAAAGCAGTATTAAGAGAATTGAAGTAGCACAGATCTTCCACTGCAAGTGGACAGCATCAAATGCTATCCATACTGAAACCTTTCCTCAGCAATATCAGCCTCATCTTTCTTCATCTGGCTTGTCAGCTCTTTTGCATCCATAAACTGCTGCTGCAGGTGCATGGGCAATCAAGTCATCCTGCCACGCCTGTAAATACCCTTTATGATCCCTTGAGCAAAGGGAATCTGATCAAATCCCCAGGCTGTCATATATAAGGATTTTGGTAAAGACTGGGGGGGGGGGAACCAAAAACCAACTGATCCTTGAAAGACTCCAGTAGTGGAAGAGCTAGAGGTGGAAGTAAACCCTTCCTACTGTCACCAGTAGGAAACAAACACCCTGGAAGAGACAGACAGGAGTTTAAGACATTATCACAGACTTCTGACAACCCTTGTAAATGACCTTGCAGTAACTTATAGTCAAGATCATGTGAAAACCACCAAATGCCCAGAAGGATGAGACAGATGATCATGGATCTGAGCTCTTGAAATAGTTTCAGGACCATGTTCTCACACTGTGCCATATGAAGACAATTAGTTTTACCTTCAACAGCAGACCCTTCCTTTTTAATTAACTTACTTGCTCCATGTTTTCATGTTGCAACTTTCTAAAGTACTGAGATAGTGTAATATACACTAAAGGTCAGAGATAGCCATTATCTCTAATGGGGAACACCAAAATGGCTTCAGCGTGATGAAGCTGTACATTGCCTTTATACAGCTTCCCCAACAGTCTAATCAGGAATTAGGCATTTGATCCTGGGTTAGAATAAGTCCAGCTGATCAACAGATAGTCAAGTAGGTAGAAAACAGATGCCTTCATTGTTCACGAAACTACAGTATATTTGAAAAAAGAGAAGATTCCTTCACTGAGTAAAGTGTTTGCTTTTTCACAGCTCCAAAAAAGAAGCAAACTCAACTCCTGCACAGCTATCCAGAAGTTCTGAACACCAGCCTGGAACACAACAGACTTCTGCTGGGTCAGTACAGGTTTGTGCAATTGCTGGAATGGACTACAGTCAGATCTTCAGAGCACCCCATGCTCAGTTTTACTTAATTTTGGATTAGAAACCATCCTCTTCCTGAATGTTAATTTATTTTATATATAGCTTTTGGCTTTGTGGCAAAGTGAAACATATGCATTACTACTTTAAAAGAGGGTCTTATCCTGCTACTATTCCATGCACAGGCTGAATTCTGTAGTACTGTTTTTTCCACTGCTTTGCTCCTCTCTCCCCCCCCCTTTGGCTCACTTGTATCACGGAGAAAGCTAATAGATGTACTCAATATGTATTTTACCAGGCTGTCATTAGCATCCCCTTGGAGTACTCAGATGTAAAGATTCCCAGACACTGTGCACTATGTTCCATTTTTAGACCCACTACTTTCTCTGAAAAGCCATGAGCACAGTGCTGGCCTTGCAACATGTGGAACCTTAAAATAAAAAGCAGACCCCAAAGTGCTGAAAGGGCAGTGAGGCTTCTGGGAAGGTAAGTAATTCCACAGGCTACGTTATCTTTTAACCCTACTGTCAGATTAAGAAAGATGGCAAAGTTCAGGCAATTTGAGCTGCCAGTAAGTTGTTATTGCTCTTTCTAGACCTGCTGGAGAGAAATAAGGCCAGCCTGTAAAATGTCATGTTGCACACCATTCAACAGCTACATTTCTGCCTAATCTTGGATTTTATTTTTCCTAATCCCTGTGTTTGTCTGCAAAATTATCTTACAGTTAAAATGCATACGAATGAAATAACTCATTCAAATCAGAGAGTCAGGTGTGAAAAGCCCCAATCTGTGGAAAACAAACAAACAAACAAGGCAGAGAACACACATATTATGGGCTAATTATAAGTGCTTGGAATTAAATCCCTTATAGAAGCTGGCTTAAAATTTGTTTTCATAAATCTGTTTTGTTAATGCAAATGATGAGCTATACTTTATATCTGTAGTGAAAGATGGGGAAGGTTCAGGGAGCCATCTAAAGTAAATTTCTTTGAACAGTGCAGTCAGCACCTCCAATGTCCTTCCAAGTGATAAAACCAGTGACAACATGAAATATCCCTGAGGTAGAAGGAAGAACAAACTTCTACAATCTCAGATTAGGGATGGAAACAATACAACTATAGGTTGGGGTTTGTTTTTTTTTAAAGGTAGAGCAATTAATCACTCCTGGTGGGGTCTAACTGCTGTGGAAGAACTTCGCTTGACTTTATACTATGAAGGTAGAATAGACTAAATACTGACAATAAATATAAACCCCTATGCATCCTTCAGTGAAACTACTCCTCAGATAGCTATACAGGTAGCTCAGATACATACGCTGTAATAACTAACAGTTTAAGCCAGTGTTAAATAGTTATCTTTTTTTTGGACAGATATCACTATTTGCAAAGTGCAAAGCATATTCAGATCACCAGTGATGAGCATTCATGTAAAAATACCAACATCAGTATCAGTGGACTACTAGTGACAGGGAATGCAGCTGGAAAACAGTAGAATGAAAGGCTGATTCATTGCATTAGCAATTTTTCTAGATACAAACATCTCAGAATAGGCACCTGCAGACATGCTGTTAACTCTCCCCCTCCTTCTGGCCTCAAAATTCAAACCTGGTTCAAATCACCTACACAATATTGAAAGAAAAAAGATGCTCATTTTAATCACAGCAAGCCTCCCCCAAACCCTTGGTTTTATTTAAAATTAAAGGATACACACACTAGATATTTACCTCTTTAACAAATAAATTTTCTGCTTTTTGTTCTGCATCTTCAGGTACAGAAGGATACAGCGTCCTGATTTCCAGTGAAATTGTGTCTGTCTGACAATAAACAACAACAAAAAAAAAGAAAATTAGTCAGAGTGACAGAACAGCAGTTTTGTCTCATGAAAAGGTTAAGAAACTTATTATCATGGCTTGCATTTTTCAATTTGTCATGCAGCCAATACACATGCATACCAACAACTACAACCCAGCTCCTGCCCACACATGCTATTCAATATTATCAGCTAAAGCATTAATCACAAACAAGAACAGTGTTTGAAAAGATCTCTGGGAACAAAGTTGTTCCAAGCAAACTTGCTTCAGTCTCTGAGGTTTCTGATAAAAAAAGTCATCAAGTCTTTCTTACATCCTCTCCCAGAAATACAGGCCAAATCCAACACTGTTACTTGCTTCCACCACTTCCCTTCTGTACCACATGCCTTTTTCAGCAAGGAATGTGGAAACAGTACTGAAAGCTTTGGCTCTTCTGGAAGGAGAATAGAGGAGCAGCGAGTACTCCAAATACACTGCAGAAGGACTGCCACAGGACAGCTCGATCGTCAGAAAGCAAGTGGAATCAGGCAACAGCTTCTCAATGGGGCATTTCCATCAGTGGGTGCAGGCAGCAGAGCAGGATTGACATGGGACTCCTGACACTTTCTGCAACCTCCTTTCAGACTCAACAGACATTGCACAAAGTAAGCATTTGGTTTTTGGTTTTTTTTTTTTTGAAAGCACTGAGCTGGCTTGTTGGGCCCCACAGCAGGAAGCCACACAGAGAAGTGCATCTCCAGAAGGTCTCCACAAGGAGCCAAGCTTCCCTTAGTTCTCACCAGGCCAACGAGAGGCCAGGGCCACCAGCAGTGCTCCTCTTTGTGACCCAGGACCTCCATGCTGATGTCAGGCACAGCAGCCACTTTGCAAAAGTCACACAAGAGAAAGCTTTGGGTTATACTGAATTAATCCACAGATCTGGACCACTCATTTTCTCTGCTAAAAGAGGGGAAAACAAAGCCAAAACCCAGCAGTCCAGGTTGCTCTGGACTGCTCTTAGTTATAATGGAGTAACTCCACCACTCAAGACAACAAAGGACTGAAACCAAGACGAATCTCATCTCCCAAGCTTATTTTCTCTTCCATTACAGAAAAGGACACAATTTCTGGAGTGTGAATGACATATGACTGGTTTAGTATGAAGAACAACTGCTTACTAGTATCATGAAGCGGCCTACACTATCTACTGTGCCCCTGGAGGATCTTCTTCCAGTCCCCAGTCTCAGACTAGAAAGTGATGCTTTTTCTCTACAAATTGAAGCACCCAGACTCTATGTGACTATTACTGACCACATGGCTATTACCGACTGCAATTTTCCTTACAGCTTACACAGACCATCACTTTCCATATAAGTAATTATGAAAGAAAGGCATGTACCACTCAGGCAGATGTAAATGTCATGGAATTTCCCAAACTTTTCCTGTTTCATCTAGATAGCTCAAAATACGACATGATTAAAACTCTTTGGCTCTCACAAATAATAATGATGGTGCCTTTTAGACACCATAAAGTGAAAATCCCCCTGTTGTTCTGAAAAACTAAATGCAGTTTCCTAAATGCAGGTTCCTGGTCTCCACCCAGATGTACCACCAAAGCCTGCATGCACTGGAAATTTACATCATCATTTAGTCTATGAGTAAAAGACACAGCAGATGGAGAAGTATGAATTTTCAGACTACATTTAGTAATAGTGAAGATGTCTGAATCCTTGGTTGTTTAGGGAGTTCCCAGCAGTACCCACAGTCTCTGAAACATGCTTCATTACTTTTACTTCATGCATACGTGACATTTCATGTCCTTTTTATTACGCAATCCCAAGATGACTTAATCCCTGAACACAGCTAAAAACCCATGGATGCCCTGAGGTCCATCATATGGAGCTCTTCTGTGCCAGTAGTAGCAGCCACAAAGCACGCACACAGTTCTTCCGTGATATCACCACTGCTGAAGATCAGCTGCTCTTTCCAGACTAAGGCAGAGTGGGAGACCACAAGAGAAGAGACATGCGATGCATTCTGTACCTCACTTCGACCTCGTCAGGTTGGTGACTAAGCTGCAGAGAGACCAACAAGCTTTTCCATTTGCCCATAACAAAACTTATCTGGCCCAGGTATTACGCAGCAGATAATTTTCAGTATTTTCTTTTTTTTTTTTTAGTTAAGACATACAGTAAGTCAAATTTTTTTATCTAATAGAACACCTCTTGTCAACCGGTATCAACACACTGACCAAACCAGATAACATTTGCTTTAATGCGCTCATTGTGTCTCCCCTTCCCTTACGCAACTTGTTAAAAAGACTGTAGCTGAACAGGACATGTAACTCAAGCTCACTGTTGCACCTCTCATATGCTCCCCCCCTTTTCTTCTCAACAAGAGTGCTGTTGGAAGAAACACAGCTGTGCAAAATGGAGAGATCGGGTAATACTGGGCATGCCATGTTTGCAGACTTTGCCAAACAATATCACAGGTTTATATACGTAGAATTGGGACATTGAAAATTTTGTGTATTGTTATATTTAAACTTGTTTTAAAAACTACAAAGCACTTCCCTTCTCAGAATTAGTTATGTTCAACCACTTAGCTGCGAAAGCTTGGCCACAAAAACACTTCCTGTTCATAACTGATTACTTCCAAAGTTAAATGCTCTTAAAGACTGATCAGAAATTGCACGTATTCACCAAAATCTTCTTACTTCAGAAAACAAGTGAATTTCAACAACAGACGAAGTGTTTCTGAAAGGGTCATTTAAAAAAAAAAAAGTATTTTATTTACAGAATTCAGCATTTACAAGTGTGCTTTGAATGAAGCATAATTAGAATTCTAACATTTAGGCAATCATAGCAATTGTCTGTTAATCAGAGGCCAACTATCTTCTCATTTGTGCATGCAAACTGTGATAACCAAACAATGCAGATATCATGTTAAAATATTAAATTCCATAATTCTTCTGAATTATTTTTAATCTATTTTATATATGTATCCTGTATCAACAATAATTTGTGGCATTCAGCCAGGCTGTCTCATTTCCATAAACTGTTGCCCCCAGGTGTTCCATTAGTTATAAGGTGCAATTTAATTAAGCACCCTCTCTTGCTACATCCACTTTCTACAGTGAAAGCCACAAGTTAATATTGCTCCTTATCAAGGATTGATTAGGAATAACATTTTTAGGCAGTGTCTACTTCCCACTGACACAGCTAGTTTCGTATTTGAAAATGGAGCTCAAACTCCATTAGCCATTTCAAATATTTTCACCCTAAATCTGTTCTAATAGCTTTTAGTCTGAAAGCATGTTACCAGTGGTAAAGTCTTTAGACGGATGCATCAAAAATTATTATATTTACTTCCTGAAAAGGCAGACCTTCTAAGAGAGCTAACCACACATGGGCAGAAATGTTCCTGTATGTTAATGCTTAGATTAAATCTCTCTAAAGAAAAGCTGCTCAGCCCCATTTCATCCAAGTAAACAGATTTATTTAAGATTACCAAAAATTATAATGAGTTAGTCCATCAAATTAAACAGCAGGATAAGATGCAACTTTGCTGTACAAATACCACTGTGCAAATGCTGTCACTATACGGGGCATTGAGAGGCTGCTGTCGGCTGTCCCAGCACAGACCTCACTGAGGGGGTACGTGTGGGGCAGGGGGGGAAAGGGAAAGGAAAGCAAGAGCACACTGAAAGGACAGATTTTGCCCCAACATTCCCTGAATCACATTCAGTGTGAGAGGCTATGCTTTACCCACGCAGTGCTTGGTTTGCTGCATTAGCTCTCTCTATTTAAAAAGCTGGAGTGCATCCCTCTGTCTAGATACCTCTTGCTTTCCTGCTCCTGCCAGCCGATGTGAACTTGCACTTCAAGCATACCCATATCACATTAGTCCTGGGAACAATGGACTCCATTTCTGCTCCTCTAAGGATGAGCAGACACAGCCTATCACATAGGAAAATGGGAGACAAGTCATGTGCTATTGAAAATAATCCATGATCTCACCACTGTAACTTTTGATCTTAGAAGTAAGTCAGATTTAGAGGGTTATTTCCAAGGAGGCTCTAAGTCCTGCACTTCGAGTTGCTCCTATGGCACACATGCTCTGTTTGATGTGAAGAGGCAGTGCTGTTGCCCACATTTACCCTCTCCCCTCAAAGATTCATCTGTTTCTGTTGTGAACTTCTATATCTAAATGAACAACTTTTGTCTCTGCACAACATCTAGAAGGCTGAGGTTTCATGACCTGAAAAACAGGGATATTCTGGCTTGTTCAGATCTAAAAAAAAGAGCCTGTAAACAGTCACACCTGTAGTGATGAAGAGCATCAGCACTGTACGATCCAGCCCCTCCTCTAAGACCTCTATGATACTTGGAAGGCACCTGGGTGGGCTTTCAAAAGCCCAGAAGAGCCAGGAGCACTGAATTTCAATAGGTTTTACATTACACAAAAGCTTTGCCATCTTACGCCAGTCCTAAATTTAGGCAATGCAGTATCATTTCTACTGCAGGTTCAACTCAGGCATTCAGCCACATTTATACAATTACACAGTTTTGTTTTTTTTAAAGGATTATTAAGCACAGTAACAAAAAAGTGAAGCATCTTTTCTCCAGCTGGACTAAAACCAGAGAATGCACCTTTGCATGTGTATGCCCTGTATTCTTCTGTTGAAATGCAGGGAAATGGAGGAACACAGTCTACCAGGTTCAGACTGATTCTTTGCTGTTCCATAGACTTCTCATAAGATGTTGGAAATGACAAACAACAATCTTGTAAGAATAACTGCATTCTCTTTAAATGACATCCAGAGAGAGAAAGCAATTCTGGACTGAAACAGAAGACCAAACAGCACAGCAGCTATGATGATAATTGACCCATATCTGATGCATGTGGTGAACACTACAGATCCAGAAATGGGAAATCATTATTAAAAGCAGAATTTTCTCTTATGCTCACTACCTCAGCTAATTCTTTTGGTGGGTTTTCATTCCAAAGAGGCTCTTGCTCATAGGATGTGCTAACACACAGGTCCAAACTGAGGCTGCATCAACACTGAGTCACAAAGTCTGAAGCAACTGTAATCATTAGGAGTTAAACAGTAATGTCCACCATTTCCTGAGGCATTATCACATTAAATAACACTCAGAGCCAGCCTGAGCACCTCTTAATTTAGTCAGATGTGGATCTTATTCTGATCAAATGGCTGACCCAGACTTTTGTGCGCAGGTGATATTTCAGCAGGAAGGAGCAGAGCTATAAATAGCTGGAGCTGAAAAACCTGTCTGCTATGAAAGCTCTGCAGTCCTGTGTGCTAGTATAGGCTCTTGTTACTGCAGTTGACTTCAACAGAATGTTAACAAAGAGACGAGACAGGTTTACTGCAAGGATATGGACCTTACCCACCACTGCCTCTGCTCTTCTGTGAGTACTGGCTACCTCTGCAATGCAAGTACCGCTCTCATCTGCCTTAATGTTTTTTGGGGTTTTTTCCATTGCTTTTTTTCTATTGTTTTTTTGGGGTTTTTTTTAATTAAATATATTATGCAGAATAGTTGCAAAGCATAACACAGAGGAAACAATAGAAGTAGCTACTAAAAGCCAGCCAATAACTGCTCAAAATGAAATGAAAGTAAGGATATGAAAATATGGTTTGACAGGCAGAGGTCTCAAGCAGTAGGACATGATTCTTCTTTCACTGAGACAATTTGCTCCACTGACTCGAGCTCAGTTCTTCTAAATCAAGGGGCTCAAGGGCCGTGTGACAGCACACAGTATGTCTAGTCAGCTTTATAATGCTAAATTTCAATTTCATAAATTTACAAATGTGCAAAATGGATAAAGGAATTAACGATGATGAGGAAATCTATTCTGTTTAGTCTTCTCTCAATCCCATGAGCACATTAACTCAGTTAATGCCACCAAGGAAATAGAGCCATTTAGTAAAATAAAGCAGTGGATTAGATTAAGCCAGTCCCACAGGACAGTAGCAGTGTCATGAGCCGATGGGAAGGGCCCTCCCATAGCAGTTACAGTTGGTCACAAATTGAAATGTATTTCCATTAGAGAATGCCTATTCATCAAAATCTAAATCCGTTACAGAGATGGGTTAATTTTGAAGAAGTTGCTATAAGATGCAGGCAATCTGCCAGTTTACTGTGCCTGGCAGCACACCTCCCCAGCCCTGGCAGGCAGCCCCTGCCCTTCCGAGCTGCCCCATCACTGCTGCAGGGAGGGCTGCCCTGAACTTCCAAGGTTCTCAGGTTCTTTGCAGATGGCCAGGACAAACACCAGGGAACCCGGGATGAGGTCAGGCAGCTCCACAGCTGCGGGATCCGGTATCCACTGCCTGTCAACATCCCACCATGGGGGCCTGCCTCAGCACCGGAGACTCTGCACTCCCCATCACTCAGGATGCCAGATCTCAAACCCCACTGGAGAAAAATTTAAGAAAATCCCAAAACCAAACAAAAATCAATTACACTTGGATTTATCTTTCTTATACAATCTAACATTGTAGATTGTAATCTTCCAAGCAAGAGCACAGCTTGGAAATACCGCCACCATCTAAGAAGTCTGACTTTGAGCAGAAGGCCGAGAATCATGGGCTGTCTGATTCTAGTGGCCAAATACATTAAACAGAACAGGATCAGAAAGACTGGATGTAAGTTACGGAAGCACGACTAAATTAGATTATAACAGTAGGGAGAGATTCCAGCACTGGCCAAACTACCACTGTGCTGAGCAAATAGACAAGTATACATTATGGAATAACATGTTTTCTGAGTTCTTGAAATATATTTGGGAACAACCAGGGCTTCAAGTTCCCACGGGTGATAAACAGCACAACAGGGAACATGTGCTGCAAGTAAGGTGTAACTTTAAGAACAAGAACACCAACTTTAAGAGCAAATAAATCAACACTGTGACCAGTGACTATTAAACTAATATAATAAATGTTTATAACAAATTTGTTCTGATGCATTCTAACAACAGATTTTTGTTTTCTCAACCTACTGACATTGGGCACCCAAAAGGACTGTTGTGATTTAACTCCAACCAACAATTAAGTACCAAGCAGCCACTTGCTTACTCCCCAGTTTAATAATGGAAATTAAGAAAATAATGAAAAGGGAGACAACAAAAAGAGAGAGAGGAAAAAACCCCATAAAGACAAGTGATGCACAGTACAACTCCTCACAACCTGCTGACCAATACTCAGCTCATCCCTGAGCAGCAATCAGTCCCTCCCAGCCAACTCCCCCCAGTTTCTATACCAAGCATGACCTGCTGTGGTATGGAACACCCCTTTGGCTAGTTTGGATCAGATGTCCTGTCTCTGCTCCTTGGGGTTCTGGTGCCCCTCCTCACTGGCAGAGCATGAGACTGAAAAGTCCTTGACTGGGGTAAGTGCTACTTAGCAACAACTAAAACATCCGTGTGTTATCAACATCACTCTCATACTAAATCCAAACCACAGCACTGTACCAGTTACTAGGAAGAAAATTAACTTTATCCTAGCCAAAACCAGGGCACAGCTTTATCTAACCCTGAACAGTAAATTCACTAATATACAAATGAAAAAACAGAGTGAATTTTGTAGGAAGGAAGGCATTATGCATAAACTAAAAAAATGTTAGAGAGCTCCTGGGCAACTTCTGGCTCTCTCTCTAGCAGTAAAGACAAAAGAAAAGATGAACAGACAAATCTAAGAGAAAGAATAACACGTATTTGCCTTTTACTTACTGAAAAGTCATCATCGGGGAATAATATCAGATCCTTAAATTGGTTATCCCCAATATTTTTTTCAATCTCTGTGATAACAGCTTCATAATCCAAAGGCTCCAGGAGTTTGGGTTTTTCCTGCTGTGGAAAAAAAGAAGAGATCAGGTAATCTCTCTACACTCAAATTTGCCTTCCTCCCCCTTCATAAACTGAGTTCTGTTGCATTTTTCCTTTTTTACACCAAAGTATGAATTGTTGCAGCTGAGCTCATGCAAGAACAGTGGTAATGAGGCATTTGTAACAGTCATTCTCCATGTAATAACTCAAGCGCAAGCTGTCAGCTCATTACAAAGACCAAAACCACCACATTAACTTACCTGTCATTCTCAGGAATACTCTCTTTTCCTCCCTAAATACACATAGGCAAATAGATAGATGGACACAATTCAAAGGGAACACAGGTATGACTTTGAGGTAATGTATTTGACAATAAGTAACCTACCAATTTCTTCACTGTCTTACACAGTCCCACCTCTCGAACTGCTGGTAGATTGTGAGTGTCACCACATTGTTTTACTTGCTAATAATCCAAGGTTACTCTCCTGGAACAAACTATCTGGCACCCACCCCTATGGTTTCTCTTGTAAGAAACTGGATTAGTATCACTGTAATAGTACTACTATTGCCTGGAATAGCAGTAAAGTAAGAAACCACCACAGGAACAGCCAAACAAAGGTAAAGTCACACTCTCAAAATACAACCCAAAAATAGAAAAAAGAGAAGCCCACCCAACATGTTAGAATACATTAAACAAATGAAGAGTCATGTATTAAAGTTACAACATGTGCTTAATTCAAACTCAGAGTAAATCAGAGAAAGGGCAAGAAAACTGCCAGAAGGGATGAAAAAGCAGGTCATGATGCAATAGTGGACATTAAGTAAGCTGCATCTTACCCACTGTTCTTGTACTGTGCTACCCAGGATAATATAAAGTTTTTCTCCCTCCCTCTTCCCTAAACCAAAACCACGTTGTATTGGAAAAGAAAGCTTTTGCATCCCCGTAAAGCAAATTTCTCCTTCTCCATCACATTTGATTATACATATATAATTCACATATGGTCCATTATATGTATAATGGTCCAAATACACAAGTCTCTCCCTCTTTTGACTTCATTCTAGAGAGTTCCTGTTTTTTCCAAGTAATTACAGTCATCTCAAGATTTCTCCCAGCCCTTGTGAGCACTCTTTCCCTTCTACATTAAGTTCAAGACTCCCTTTTGCATCAAATGCATCTGTGAAAAGTTTAATTAAATATCAGTAACACAGCCACACAAAATAGATTAAAACACTGGGATACACATGTTCCTAGAAAGTTATTCAATTGCTGGGCAGCTCATGATAGAATCACAGAATAACACAGGACCTCCATAGGAAATCTACTCCAAACCCCTGCACAAAGTAAGGTAAGCTGGATCAGGCTGCTTGGGAACTAGTCCAGATAAGCCCTGAAAACCTCCAAGGATGGAGATGCAACTTAAGAAGTTGAAGCTGCTCCTTCGACAGCCAATTAACTCTCTTTTCAGCCTATTAACTCTCTTAATCCTGTTTGCCAGCTTAAAAGTTAATAAACTTCTAAAAATCATTAGTATTTAGTGCTCACAGGCCAAAAGCACTATCTACTGATGATGAGACATTAAAGACGTGTAAAAGATAGACAAGACCAACACAGAAGAGTAATAAATGAAACTTTTTTGAAAGCTCTTTCCCAAGGAATCTTGTTCATGAATGTTGCTGTGGTATGTGAGGGATTGGAGGGAATGAGAAGCAATACTTGACCTACCTAAATATGTTGCATCTTTAAGTACCAACCCTCAGGAAACAACTAAAAGATCCTTGTGTATGAATAAAATAAAAAAGGATCATAATACAGATACTGTGTTAAATTCCTTCTAAATGAATCTGGAGATGTACAAGGCCAGTTGTCTCTCTTGCCTTAGAGTTATGAAAGGGAGACTGAATTAGAAATAAAACTTGGGATTGTTTACAGAAAAAAAAGAAACTTATCTAGAAGACCACTGTAAAATACAAAAGGCCCAAATCACAGAATGGTTTTGGTTGGAAAAGACTTCAAAGATCATCTGGTTCCGACCCCCTGCCATGGACAGGGACACCTTCCACTAGACCATGTTGCTCAAAGCCCCGTCCAACCTGGCCTTGAACACTTCCAGGGATGGGGCAGCCACAAGTTGTTTCTTTGGGCATCCTGGGAAGAAACAGCTTTAAAGTTTAATTTAGATTCTGTGACAAGACTGTATACCAGCATGTGATGTTCAGGTAAGACAAGGCACCCTACTAGGACACATGAGACTTCATATTAACCCAGCCATGTCACCTTAGACTGCTCCAAGCTGGTACTTGGCCCTGGCCTGTACCAGTTGACACATTAATATCCAGTCCTGCTCAAGAAACACTCGGGTTGAGTAGCAGCTGTATTCTTCAGTGAGGTTTCAGTTTGCCATTTACCGACAGTTCCCCACAGGAACATAATGGGCTCACCCAACCATCTCGCCATGCACAGCTCGCTTGTTTCCTTTCAAGTTGTTGAGTCACCCCAGTATCCTTAACCCATGAATTTCAGACTCTCCTTCATTAAATCTGCTATTGTACCTGTTTATTAATAGTTAAGAGTTAAAACATGAAATAACCAGTGCACACTGAGTATACCATCTCTGATGTACCTCACATTTTGGGAATGATGCCCAGGTCTGAACAAAGTTCAATCAATCAAATTTTAGCACACAGCGAACTTTGTAGTAGCGCAACTGTTACCTTCAGCAGGAAACCTTAAAGCAACCACTTACAAGAAAACTCAAAGTAAAAGTGAAAAAATACATGCATTGACATTTATGAGGTACAAGTGTTTTATGACGGCATCTTTCCTTGTAGTGGTTTCACTAAAACATGCATGTTTTCTGCAGAAAGTTTGTGCCATTGATTATACTAAGAACCCTCCTTTCTCAAAGCAGATACTGTTAGGCTAATGGTTTTGCAACAATCTCAACTTTTAATAAGTCAGATATGCCACTGAAACCATAAATGTCCACTCTTCAAAACCAGACATGTGTCAACGCAATGTTAATCTAGGTCAGATGCTCCTTGGAAAGGTCATGAATGTTAGCTTTCAAAATCCTCTAAAAGAACCATAAAGTAAGCACATGACATAACCAGCCATCTTCCTATTGAAGTCCTAGACTAAGAAAGAGCTGGGGAATCCCACAAATCTTGGGACTTCTCTTGAAATGTGGGGGAATCCCATAAGAATGTGTGGCATTTGCAGGTTCTCTATGCCAAGAGAAACTACCTTTTTTGCTGGGCTTGCAGAATGAAGCAGTATTCCTTCTTCCCCCTGGAAATCCCTATGAGGCTGGGATGAGCACAGTTAAATCTTCTTCAAAATTAACACCGCGCAGATGTTCAGATGCAGGTGGAGGCAGGGTAAGCCATGTCACATTGGCCTCTCTCTTCTCTTCAGAAACTGGCAGCACTCAGAAAGCTGCTCCTGATAGATGTCTGAAACACTCCAGGGGAAAACTTCTCCTTGACAGCTGCAAGGTCATTTACATGAGTCAAGAATGCAACTCAAGAAAACCCTGAAGCAGAGAAACACAGCGAGCATATGAACATCACTGTTCACACAGCACTCATTCTCTTGCTCTCAGTGCTGCAAACGGCATGATCTGATGGGAACATCTTAACAGGTGTTAAGAGAGAAGTCTTAAGAGAAAGTTTACACATCCACAATGTAACTAAGCATAAGTAGATGTGACATTATGAAATCACTGCAAAACTTTTGAGTGAAGCACTTCAATATTTGTTTTTCTATTGATGTAATGACATTACAGCAAAACCCTGTATAAAACGTAATATTGTCTTATGGCAACCATAAACCAGAGATGCAAGTAATAGCCCATTCTCATCAATGCACCAACTGCAGAGATAATTTAGTCCCTTCCCTGACAACAGCAAGCATGCCAGGATAATAAACGTGATTCTTTATCAATTCTGCATGTTCTTACAAACCTTAAGATTATGCAGTGTAGACACTGACTCCATCCTTTGTAGAGCCAGTACTTTGGATTTGGCAAAGCTTAGCACTGCAATGCTTAGTATTGCATTGGTGATGGGAAGTGGCAGCTGATTTAGTTAGCAGTTTATCTCTAGAAGGCACGGAATGATTGCTCAGTTTTCTCCTCACAGGCAGACAGAAGCAGCAATGTTGGGATTAGTGAATTTCTCCCTGCGAGGACTAAGTAGAGATTTGTAAATGAGTAGGGCTGATTTAAAGCTAATTTAATAACCATAGTGCTGCCTCTTCTCAATTTAACTTGTCTGTTCTTTTTGGAAACAGACCAACCTAGCAATCTGTGCCAAGATCGAATTTTGCTGGCTTGGATTTTCATAATGCTTTTTATATTCTCTATCTCAAGTGAGTAATGAATTACATTTAGTTGTACTGAAATGGTTATGAATGCATCTAGTAAAAAGGCACTCTATGAGTCCTCACCTGCTATAACAATCACAGCAGTACCATTTACTTCATACCCTGACAGGGTTGTGGGGCATACTTCTGTGCGTTGTTGAGCCAACTTTTCCAAACTCTGAATTGTGAAGAGATTCTTAATGAGTGTCAGAGCCAACATCACAGAGGGATAATCACTACTTAATTTCTGGGTAAAACAGCCCAGATTCCACCGACAACATACAGTTTGATCACCACCATCTTCTGGTCTAGATACAACAGCATTATTTTTCCCAGTAATAATAACCAAAAATGTCTACATAAATGATTTTACAGAAACAGATATGGTACCTGTCTTGCCTCCAGCCACACAGACATTGTGCGTTGATGCTAGTACGCATGCACCCATCTTCTCTTCATAATTATAGGATAAAATGACTTAAATATCCTCTTCCTGAAGCTGTAATTCTGTGAACACTCACTAAAGGAGGAAATGATGTAACTGACACCAATAGTCTTTAGATAGTCATCCCAAGCACTTCCCCATTCTAAAAATAAAGTAGACCAACTGCTATGATCTTCTAATGTTTTAACGATGTATGATTCCCAGACACTGAATCCTGAGTATCTAAAATCTACTGAATTTAATACAGATGTTTAAACCAATTTCTTCTCTTCCCCATGCCAGGAAGGAGAAAATTAAAGAAACAGATGCACAGAAAGAATTTAAGCTGATGGGTTTCAGTTACCTGGACTAAATATCTTCGTGACTGGAGGATTCACTGCATCCTTATAAAGAGTCAAAAGAATTGTGATGGTCAAATTGGTCAGGATCAAGCAGGACTCCGATTTTGTATTTCACCCAAGCTCTGCCTTGTCTAAAATTACAATTCATTCTAGCATACATTTGAAATACTGAAATAGGGAGACTTACAAGAGAAAGGGCCACTTACTAAAATAACAGTGTCGTCTTCCTTCTGTTTTTATAGACTTCTCAATGATACCACTAACCAAGCTCAATCTTAATAAAACTCACAACAGCAAATTAAATTACTTTCTGGGGTGACATCAATGTGAAGTGGTTCTCGCACCTCTTGTTCTTCCTTTCCTTTCCCCAGCTAAATACTCTCTCTGGCACAACATATGACTCTAGTTTTTTGGGTTTTGGTTTTTTTTTTGTTTGTTTGTTTGGTTTTTTTATATGGTTAATAAATGTAGTTAATTTTATTCCAACAGGGTGGCATAATTTAAGTATATCTTTGCCAAGCCTATGCGAACTGAAGCTAAAGAACAGTCAGGACTCCCTGACTTTTGGAGGAGGTGTAGCGTAAAGGCTGATTCTAGGCCTGCCTTTAGGCATGCCTATGATATAGGCTGCCCCACAGCAGTGAGACATGCTAGCCACAGCTGCCTGAATATTCAAGGAGCTGAAACTGAGGCCAGAAAACCATTCAATTTGTATGGAGTCGCCAAAACTTTTGCTTTTTGTAGGACCAACATATATCTCTATTTGCCGTCAGGCAGTACAGCAGTCTGATACCAAGGGTGATTTCCATGGGAAGGGTATCCATATTGGGTAAACCTCTTTCCCCCACCAGCTAAGATCATGGGTGAGCAGCTAGATGACCGAACGGGTGAGTAAGTGAGTAAAGACAGTGCAGTCACAGGGGGATTATGGAGTCCCCAACACCTGCAAGCAGCTGAGCTGGGAGTGAGAGGTCTCATCAACCCACAATGCTCTCACCCCACAGGCCTGTCCTCTCTCTGCTCCCAACATACTCCATGTTGTTTTAGAGATTTTCTGTAAGGAAAGTAAGTTTTGCATTTCAAGCATAGGGGAGGAAATTCAGGCCCTGCAAAAGGCATTCAGGGAAAGGACAGGGAAACACAGCCAGAATCAGCACGCAGATGGTCCCTTCCTTTTATTTTAGATCTCACCATTTTTACAACTGCTTGGCCTGGTGTGCATCTATTCACAGTCAACAAACTCTGGCCATGTTACAAAGGCTACATTTGGCTCAGTATGTGACCCACAGTTAACAAATTTATTAAAATTAGTGGTACAAAGAAAATTTTCTGTGACAACTCTTCCACCCTAAAACACATCCACTTGTTGGGTCCAAAATGTTTAATTTGTCATGTCTTTCAGTACACCCTGGAGAATTGCACTTGGAAAGAATCCAGCCAGTCTTTCAGGCTGCACAGCACAACTGATACACTCTTCAGTGTCAGTGGTGAAGCCAACATGCCAATAAATTTCATTAAGGGGTTTGCCAGTTCCCACAAGATTCTGGTACAGAGAAAATTGCAAAGAATTACAAGAAGATTCAAACCCTCAAATTCATAGTGATTCAGAAATGAGTTTCCAAAATGCTGAAGTACCTACCAACTTAAGCAGTGCAAAAGGAGGGAAACTGCAAAAGCAGGATCCTGCTGGGAATAAAGGAAGTGAAAAGTCATTTTCCTTTGTTAAAGCCTTTTTATTCAAAGAAATTCTGACTGACACCAGTAAGGGATTTGCTTGACTAAATGAGACTTACTTTGTACAAATACAGCTGGGATGGGATGAATCCTAATTTCTTACATTGGAAATTGCCATTGTTATTTTTGAACAAAACCTATAAAGGTCTACTTTGCATATTTTCCAGCTTTAACAGTTACTGTGAGAGAAGTGTGTTAAATATCTGAAAAATAGAAACACCTCTCACCTGGATGAGCTAACTAAGATCATTTTCATCTTAACTGATGGGCCAGCTGCAGCCATTGGAGACTTCAGTGGGACACAGACGTGTAGCTTCTCCAGCAAGCCAACCAACTAGCAACCAGGGTTAAGACTACATAAACCACAGAGACCTGTTCTCAGGCAACTGAGAGTGACCTACTCTTTCTGTTACCTTTTCTTTCTAAAGTTAGAATTTCTCGTTGCTTTCATTACAAATTTTGAAAGCACTAGGCCTCACAAAACTATCTCACTCACGGTTAAAGTATGCAAGCCACACAGGACTGTTGGTTCAGCAAAGCATCTATGCTGGGGGAGATTGGAGATGCTTCATGCTATGCTCAACTTAGTCATAAGTATTTCCTGAATTCTGTTTCTCAACCACTATTACATCTGGCACTGTAGCCTTGATGTGGTGCTTTCTCAATCTAGAAGATATATACATGGGCATCTTCAATGACTAGCACTTGCCATTCTAAATATTAGATAAAACTACCAATATAGTCTGTAAAATATTCAAAGTAGTAAGAAAATAACTTACTTGTCCTCTGTGTTTATGCAGTAGCTAGAAACCTTTTTTAGGAAGCAAATAAACAAATTTCATTTAATCAGAAAATTACTAAAATCAGCATTATCATGCCACTGACAACAAGATCTCTAAAGAAACTACTAAGTTTTTAAATTAAATTTCATGTATCGGCTTTTCAAAGCATCAAAAATGACAGCTTCTAAATAGCGAATACTTCTAAAGCCCATACTAAATATTTGCCCATAGGTCACTTCAGGGGACATACAAGAAAGTCTTGTAAAGTATCTTAAGGCTTGGTTGTTTTTTAAGTTTAATTTACACAAACCTCTAACCTAGCAACACTCGGCCACTTCACTCCCCTTAAGTGACCTCACCCAGGAAAAAACCTCAAAGTGCAGTTATAGCAACAAAAGGCTTTCTTTAAAGCTACCACACTGAATTTACTCATAAAGAAAGCAAGCAAAAGCCAAAGATGTTATTCACTCATCTTCATACACATATCTGAAAAGCCAGGTAGCATGTGTTAGAAGGGGACTGGGCACAAGGGATGGGAGCAGAAAGGATCTGCTGGACCAGAGCAGGAGTGCTCTACCTCACCACTTGCCTCATTAGTGACTACTTCACCCCAGGGAAGGAGAAGTGCATTGTCCTGCCCTGGGCACCAGAAAGGGGATGCTGGAGTGACTCTAGGTCAACTATTCTGTAAAAAATCTCAGCTTCAGGTTTGCTTCTTCTAGCATGGTCTCAGGTAGGCAGATTCATGGTCACAAACAGGAACATTAACAAAACTATCCTGCAACCTGTATGTAGTGGATTTGACCAAGCTTTTAAGCTTCTAGTACAAAGTTTAGGTAAACAGCACTCTTACTCTGTCTGTATACACACACACACACACACACACACACACACATAACTTCATATATAGAGTCATTGTAGTCTAAGGAAAATCTACATTAAAGAAAAGATACTCTCAATTTTTGCCCTTAAGTGGCACTCAGATGACCATTATAGCAAAGGTAGAAACCCAGCTCTGCACCTACAGCATCCGTGCAGCAACAAGAGAACTGGCTGTAGCAACAAAATCAGACCAAGCCAGTGCCCTCTGTCTGTACAAACTGGATGAATAAGGGTGATGGACCGTCTATCCATAGTCATCTGTGTACAGGTTCAGGAGAAGGATGGCACGGAAGATATGCCAGGTGCTCCTAGCTCACCTGCACCTCCACCAGGCTCACCTAGCACAAACCTGCTGCTAAAACAGAGGTGTATTTCACATAATGCCATGCAGAGCACCAGAATTGTCTTTAAAAATGTTTTTATTCACTTTGAAAATAAAGGTTTCATTTAGTAGACTTTGGTTTTAGAGTAAATAGGATCCTTTTTTGTTAGGGACCAAAGGGAAAACTCTAGTATCTGTTCATTAGATCATGATGCTAAAGACTTTGATTACTATTGTAAGTCCGATGAAGTTGCAACACAGTGTGTGAGCAAACTACGTTGCCTGTTTTCACTTAAATACTAAAAATCTAGATGTATGAAGTACTAGACATGTAGACTGAGCAAATAGCTTTTTTGAAAGGGGCTCAACCACTTCAGAAGCCCCTGAAGCAAAAACAACTGACAAAAATGTTTGCGTTAGCTCTAAAACTTTTCAAAAATACCACTTGACTTCTAGAGAGTACTTAGTGATAAGTCACTGTCCTGTAGGGCAAATCTCATACATGCTGTTCTGCTTCATTTCACCCAGTGAATATCTCTTTTTCTACCTACACTATGATTGCTTATCTCTTCATGAGTTACAGATATTTTTCATGCTATGTATCTGAGTAAATAATTGTAAGTATTTCCGCAGAGGCTTTATCTGTAAAAATTAGTATCATCTATACACTAGGCATTATAAACTCAGTTCCCATAATGATGTTAAAATTATAATAGTTTCCTTGACATCAGCTACCCTCCCAATCAATTATCTAGCTATCTAGTCATTTAGGCACACACACAGAATGTAAATGAGAGCAAAATCTGGTCAACCACACTAAGCTCAATCAACAACTTACAATCAATTAAAACTAACCAGATCATAATTAGTCTTACAATAAAGGAGCTTCCAGCAAATGAAGCCCATCTACAGAAAATACAGGTCTAAATGTAGTCTATTAAGAAATCCACTCTTTGTACAAGGTCCCCATATACAAAAGCCTTTACGGCTGCAGTGGGAGCTAACACCACTTCAAAATCTGCAGCACAGGAGGTGCGGAGGACTGATGCGTAAAGGAGAGACTGGCTCCTGGTTGATAGCAGAAAGTGCCCACAGGCCAAAGATATAACATGCTCCAATTATGAAATATTGGGTAGAAAGACACAGGTCACAAAAGCCACAAAAGTAAAGCCAAGTGTGCCCACGTTTCCTAAGGGCTAAACAAACTATTGAGAAATACGCTCGCAGAATAACATGACACAGTAACCCCACAATCTTATGTCTGAAAAGAACAGAATTAGAATGAACAGATTCCTCTGAAAACCCAAGCCACCTCCCTGACATTATAGTAGCCAGCCACTTCATGGGAAGTGCAGTGCAAACCACAACCTTCTGATGAAAAAGGCACATTACCTATTTCCAGTTAAAGGCAACAGGTGCACGGTTACAAACGCTCAAAATTTTAGGTTAGACTATGACACACTTTGTTGACTCCTAGAAATCACAAAAAATTCATTTTTTTGGCACCACTAAATCGAACCAACTCTCAACTTCTGCTATCTGAGGATACAGGCAAAACCAAAAAAATATATTCATCTTTATCTGCAGACTGGCTACTTTTTACTGTGACTGTTTGGGCTTTGTTTTATTTCCAGCCCTTTTCCTTCCCCTTCTGGTGAGCACTATTCACGTACAGTCAAGATTTATAGAATCAGGACAAAAATTCCTCCTAACCAGGATTTAAGAGGGTAAGGCAAGCAGCAGTGTCTGTCTCCAACCAGAGTCTTGTACTGCCAGGGTTAGATGCACCGGCACCAGTAGCATTCATTGTTGGGACCCAGGACCACGAAAGCTTATACTTGGTATCTTTGACTGTATGCCAATAGCTCAGGGCAGCAGGAACTACACAGTAAAGTAGCCTTGCCAAGAAGATCCATTTCTATATAAAATATCTATAAAAAATGGCAGATAGTCACAAGCAAAACCCAAACACTTCACTAGATGAACCACAGACCATCTTAATCAATCTGTGACCAAGTGTTGCAACTATAAAGTTATTTTCCTTCATATTTAAAAAAAATAAAAAGAATAATCTTCTTCAATGTATTACCATTGATTCTTTGTTACACTGGACATGTAGAATAGCCTCAAAAGAGTGTCCAGCATGCACACTCACATACAGCTTGCAACTGGATATACAAAACTACAGAAAACCAAATCACCTGTTGCTAGGAAGAAAAGGATCCATTGTCTCCAAATCATTTTTGGGGAAGCCATTAAACGTTTGACATCTCAAGTAACCTCTCAAGTTGAAAGAATGCACTGAAAACCAGTACTTCTACAAGGCTTCTTAAGAGAAGGCTCTTAAGTGTTTTACCTAAAAGTGTCTATAGTTTCTATTTCAGTCAGGGAAGCTGAGGTACAATGTGCCAGTTAATGTGATTTGCCCAGTGTCACACAGCAGAGTTTCGTGAGGTGCAATCCTGGCCCAAAGCCATCACTGGCAAAGCTGCCATCTAGTTCATGGGGCAGAACCTTGCTCCAGCTTTCCACCAAGGGTCTGGAGCTTGCTCCATTTGCTCATTCTGCACTGCAGAAGGACAGTGGCTTTCTCCTCCTCCTGGCCTTGAGAGGCACGAATCGCCCATAGAAGATCATGAGACCTGAAACAGCACAGAATAACTTTCTACTCCAGAAGCATCATTATGGATTTGCATGGAACTATCAAGCATGTGTTACCAGGCGCCAGAGAGACTATCACACAATGCTGCTACCAGTATGTGTCTGATCAATAACATGATGCTATACAACAGTTTCTCTAATGCACTTGAGCTCTGTCAACCCCCGAACTCTCTATGCTTCACTCTCAGATTTCAGTAATCATTTTCCAATGTTCAGTACATCATCACACAGACTGACGAGACTCAGCCAATCCTATGTACACACCAAGGAATAAATCCTACTCTCTCCTACACATAAGCCTAAAGAGTGTTTGACCTGTAATTTCTTAGCAATTTGTTGAAGAAGGGGTGCATACTCACGCAGCTTAATCTGTGAATTTCTCCTCGATTCACTCGCCTAATGGTCCTTTTCTTCCTCCGCAGTTCACTGGGCTCCCATCTGAATCTCCCACGAAAGCTCATTGTATCCGTAGGAATTCAAGCAGCAAACAAATCTCTCTTTAAAAGCTGTACTCCTTTAACCTCTTTCCTTCAGCAGCTTCAGCATAAGAACTGGAAGCTGCATACACTGTTCAAGGGGGAAGTATGTCTAAAACTTACATGCTGTATCCACAGTAACTGAGCAGAAAGAAGAAGAAAACCAGCAATAACTCATTCCTTCCTGTGAATAATATTCTGCTATTAAGGCGAGAGTGTCTCATTAAACCGTAAATACACCCAGCCCCCCCACTAACGCAAATCAAAATAGGAAGTTGTAGAAAAAACCCGCTTGCAACTGAATAGCTATCTTTGTCTCAGAACACATTACATCCTTTTCTCCTCACCACCTTCTCCAGTTCAAAAGCCAAACCAGCTGCACTCTTACTTCATGTGCAAGTATGTGTCTGCAAGCTAGAAAAAAAGCCATCCTCAGAACAACCACCTCCTACCAAGCCGTCAGTAGCAGACTTCAATCACAGAGCATGCAGCAACAGGTTCATGCTGCCTGGGCCGAGAATCATCTCTGCTTTTGGACCAAGGTAACAGTTCCGCTTTCAACACGGCATGAAACATCAACAAGAGGAAGCACCCTGCAAATTCCTAAATCTGCATACATTTATAAAAAGGGAAAAATAGAGACATTTGTAGGCAAATATCCAAAATACTTTTTTGGCTTGTAAAATCCTGGGTTTAGCAGTGCTTGTCACCTGCCAACTAATAAAAAACACTGCTTGCTTCAACCCTGCTCCCACCTGCGGTGAGAGTAAAGCTGCCAGACAGATGCCTCAGGTAGGGGCAGTCACAGCAGCACTCCAACAGGTTAGGAGCCCCTCATTCAGTGTCTCAGAACCTCAGAGGCAATGGAGCAGTGACACGAGCAATGAAACTATCCTTAATTAAGGTAGGAGACTTACCCAATGCTCAGCTGGCTGAAGGCTGGCAGGGCACAAAGGTCTTTTAAAACTGAACAAACCCCCTCAGTGCCCACGCATGTGCATGCACACACACAGCCCCTTTTCTTTTCCTTTTTTCCAGCTAAGGATTCATCCTGCTGCAGCAGCAAAGCTGCATTCCCCAATGCACATAGTCTTTGTGTGGCATGCATTCATTTTTATTTATTTATTTTTACTTAATATCGGTGTGCAAAACTAAAGCAAACTCATAGTTCTTCTGCACTTTTTCTCCTTTTTCATTCTGGATTTTAGCAAACTGGACAATAAGCATCTTTTTTAATTAAGTACTCTGAGATTTGCAACTTTACTCTTAGCGCCATTTTTCTTTCCAGCAAATAAATGAGTTCTATGAATTCTTTCACGCATTTTTCAGCATTAGTAACATTTGATCCCAAGTAAAAAAACTCTGCCAACATGGTTGTTCCACATGCCAGATTTTCATGCCAGAAGAGAAGTCACGCCAAGCCCAGAGTGTCTTACCTGAGCGCTATGGAACAACACATTGGTCTGATTAGTTTGCTTTTGTCCTCCACAGTTAAAATATACTGCAACTTCAGGAATTAAAAACCCACTTCATTATTATCTTTGTCATTTAGGTTTACTTTTGAGAAGATCACCTCCTTTAAACTGAGCGCTACCAGCCTGCTGTGCAACTGCTTAAGACAGATTTCACTGTAGTCCTACTTAGCAGTGAAAAGCATCTTTGTCTGGCACTAGAAAACAGAAAAGACAACAGAAACCCTTTGCCCAGGTATGCAGACATTTCAAGTGGCTACCAATATAGCACTGCAATATTAACCAAGTTGGAGTCACCCTTGTTTTCTCTCCAACTACCACACTACTTAGAGTCCCAAGTGCCTCTCACATAACATAGTGAAGGCAGCTGCCAAGACAAGAAGTCCTTGCCAGAAGTTAAATTTAATGCTGGATCAATCAGCTCTGCTGGCTTAACTTTAAGCAGGTATCAGTTCCTCCGCCTATCCACTCCTTTCTGTAACTGTCACACAGAACGAGCTGAGCTTCATTTTGCCTTTCCTCAGGAAGGCCTTCTCCCAGCTTCCTGCCTCCAGCAGCACTGAGGAGCCCTTCCAGGGCATCCTTTCTATCGAGATAAGGGTCACCACCATTTCCTGAAACTTTGATGAACTTGTGTTACTCCCAAATAATACAAAAGATGAACTTAGGTTCAAGTTTCCAGCTGGTCCTTATCCAATTTACTCTGCTGAGTATGTTTTGTCCAAAGGATTTTCATTCCCAATATTATTAAACCTAATTTATTTCCGTATCTCTGACAGTCAGTTTTTCAGACTTGACGTTAAAGGCACTGAGCATTATATTTTCTCAACAGCAAGGCATTAAAAGGTTGAAGCAATGAAATTACAAATAAGCTACAGCATTCACACAAAGATATAATCAGAACTAACAGTAAACAACTGCAAATAAAGATTCCACTTTCTTAGATTCGTTCTGAATGCAAATCCCTCTACACTTGTAATGGGGAATATCACCAGTCAAATGTCTAATTATGCTTTGTCCTGTAGCAGAAGTACAAAACAAACTTCATTAGCATCAGTGTGACTGTAAAAGATTTCCTAATTTATCCTCAAAGACTTCTTTATATTTTCAATTAAAGATATCAGGTACTTTAAGATGATCATAAAATTAGTTAACATGAATAAAGCTCCTGTGCTGCTTTTATATTCAGAACTATTATGTATAAGAAGAGAACTATTATCCATACCTCAAGTTATTCTAAGAAAACAGGTATTTGGTCACAAGAAATCTACAAGCCTTGGTTTATGTTTGTGAACTGCTGTACCTGATTCATATAGTCAATATAGGGAAGTCAAAGCACTTAAATAAATATACACTTAATAATGAAATATGTAAGGTAGTCAATTCAGTGTTCAATTGGCCTCTGTGCTGCTGTCTTTGCTGAACATTTTCAGCTGTTCCCAGCATTCTGAAGAAACTGATTAGACTTATCTAGATAGGAAAAATAATAACATTTGATATCTCTACTCCTGTTAATGAACAGCTAAGCATTCCCCTTGCTTCAAGCCACCAGCGTTCAGTTTTCTGATAGGGGTCAGGAGTTCTTTAGTAACTTTTCCATTCTCTTTTCCTACATTTCTTCTAGAGCTTCTGTCAAACTTAATTTATTTCTCTCTTAAATCTATCCAGTGTCATTTCACTGTCATGCTTCACTAACTTCAGTTTCAATCTGCGATATACAGCAATATGTAAAAATGTACTGCTGGACAAAACTAATCCCCTACTACAGTATGTCATGTAATTACTGGAAAATGAGTTTCACTAGTGCTTTGCTAGCAGCCATATATAGACAAAAAAATTAAGTTCCTAAAGTGAATATCTTCAACTAACAGAAGAGACATTCCAAAACAGGCTGAATATCTGAGCTGCTGCGTAGCAAATACTGAATTCACCATAATGTTCTTAATAGAGTGCACCATTTCCCACAAAGAATGATTGAAAAATAACCCTTCAGTTAGCCACACTGCCTTGCTCTTTTTTTTTTTTTTTTTAACTCCCAAATTTGGTGGGGGAGGGAAGGGGTGTGAGGTGGAGCGAATCACATGCAAAGATCAAATTTATAGCAAGTTTCAGGGAATGAATGCTTCCTTTCAGTTCAGAACTTCTGTTCAGGAGCAGTGCGGTCAGGTACAGAGTGCAAGTTAAAAACATAGTCTTGACTTATGCCCATGTATATATAAGTTATTGCACATCCACAGTGATTATGCACCAAATCCTCACGCAGGCCTTTTGCTTAACAGATTTGAGAAAGATCATTGAATTAACAAGTAAGAAAACTCCTTTTGCTGGAACAAGCTGCATCAACTGCAAATTATGCCTGTTCTAAAATCAAATTCTGAAAGACAATCCTCTCCTAACAAAACTTGCTTCATTTATAAATTAAGACACTGTGATGACACTGACACCACCACTCGGGCAGTTTCTGCAGCACAGACCGGTACTGAGAAATTTGGTTGACAAAATTAACACTTCACAACTTGGCAGAGTGCAGATAAGATACCTCCCTACCTCCCTTGAATGGCTTGTGGCATTTCCAGTGTGTCAGAACAAGCAATAAAATCATTGAAGAAAAACCAAAGGATGCCAGCCATGCCTGACACCTAGCTCTTGGAGCAGAAACAGAAACAATTCTGCATTTCACAACCACGACATTAGCAGCTACCAACTCAGGTACCAGTGAGAAGAAGAAAAAATATGGTACTCTGGAGAAGGTCACAAAGGGCTCTCCATCTTTAAAAAAAGAACCAAACAGAAAACAAACCCAACCAAAACCAAACAATTTTTTTTTATACATGTATATATATATATAAAAATATAAACAACCACCAAACAATAAATGTAGCTTTCTAGCCTTCTCTGTCCCATATTACGGATGTAGTGTGCAGAAGTCACAAAACTTGGAGCCCTGGCTGGTATACTCAACTACTGAGGCCAATAATCAAGAGATTAACACAGCTAATATCCCACAACATGCAGACAGTGCCAGCAGATATGCTATATTAATACATACTGATGCTGCTTTTCCTATATTCCTCACCTAGTCTTCAATTTCAATCCCGCAGCAAGCCCACCATTGCTGTCTGTCACTCCCTGACCAGTGCAGCAGGGCAATGCTACCAAGAGTCAGCTACGCATTTGGAAAAAGCAAGCTGTATCAGATATGATGCTTTCTGTGGTCAGACTGCTTGCTGGGAAATTGATTGTAGTGAATAGCAACACACTGCAAGTGTTTTCAGATATGATTGCCAAAAATCTACTAATGAGACTGTGAGACTAAAACTGAGGCGACAATGACTGGATGCCACGCGTTCATCTTATCTGCATCTTCCAGGCATCAGGAATAGCATATGCTCTGTAGTGGTTTGTGAATGAATGGAAAACCTGCACTTCCTAAAAGCTTCATATTGGACAAGTAAAAGAGATTACTATACTAGGACCAGGAACAGATGATTTTTATTAGCACCTACTAAAGAAGATGGAAAGCCCTTGTGACCTTCACCCCAATCCCTTTGTCAAAGGCTGAACGTTCCCAACCTCTCCCCCCCAAAAAAATCCCAAACCAAAGCAAAAAGAGAGTGTCTTCTGGAATGAAATGCTTATAAGTATCCATGCTTTGAAAATGTCCTTAAAGAAAAAAAAAAAGGAAAAAAAAAAGGAGAAATATATAACCTAAACAATTTAAACAGGCAAAATAATTTAGTTCATAGTTAGTAGAAACTACATATGAAGCAACTCTTTGCAAAGTCACTCTGGTATTGAACCAACTGGAAGCAAATGACACTGGGTTTTGAGAAATATGACTCCACCTATGGCCTAACAACTTAAACTGAAACATCAGCCTTCACATACAAACATTCCATAAAGTCATTAGAGCAGCTGACGCTTGTGTTTTGCCTACACATCCATACAGCCAGCTCTGACCAAAGGGCTGGGAATCCATTATGGTTAAAATCACATCAGCACACAAGGTGAGCTCTCCAAGGCGGGGGGACAGTGTCCCTGCACAAATACCCATGAAAAGAAACCACTTACATTTGTCTCAGCTCTGCTAACAGATCTTTCCAGACTGATGTCAGTGACTCCACCTACTGTCAATCTGTTTCTCCTCTTCCTAGCCTGACAGTGGACTGATACCAGCAATTCCTTCCTCTGTGCCTCCACCTTCACTTCATGCCCCAGATATTAGCGTACTTATGCAGAACAAATCTGTGGGAGGCTGTTGTATTTCTTCACCCTGCGTGAAAGGCTAAAACACACCCTCTAGCCGAACTGGTGGTGTCAGGAGCTGTCCACTGTACCTGCCAGTCTCTGTCCACTGCCAGAACAATTTGTCTGTGGCTGGAAGTGTTCCCGGAGGGTGTGAGGAGAATTAGGAGATGGCATCCAGGAGAGCACTTTGGCAGCTCCCAGCCTGATCTCACACACAGCAGCCAAGGGCCCTTATAGTACGTGCGCTTCATCACCTCAAAATGGCCTTGTAAGCACACACGAGAGCTTGCTGAAAATGCCCACACTCCAAAAGCCACCTACTACCCCTTTTCTGATTTCACAGCTCCTGAAACCCTCTCCCACAGCCTGGGAACACAGCTCGACATGCACACACAATTTGCCGCTCTCTCCTTGCCATTGAAGTGTTTCTAATGGCTAACCCCACAAGAAGAGACACAACAGCAGCACCATTTCAGCACCTTTCCAATGTGGAAACCCACCTGCACCTGGCACAAACATAATACATTCCCTTGCCACTGGACCGAGAAGGGCCTTGGAGAACCTGATGATAGAACCACAAAGGCCTCCAGCTATGGCCATGCAGTATCAGTTAAGAGAAAACCAGTATCGCAGCTCTCATGCTGGCAGCCTTCCTTATCTATCCTATCACCCTCTGGAGAGAGCAGCCACTGGGAGCAAGAAGGGAGGAGGTACTGTTATTGTGCCGTGGTGCTACCAGCTGATACTCTTTGCAAGGGTGAGGGTCCCTGTTGCGTGGCAGAGCTGCAAACTCACGAAGAGCTCAACTGAACACAGTCATCATGGGCTTTTGTTGTAGGTGTCTGCACAGATTGGACAGAAACAGGGCTATACTACTTCTCTTTAGCAAACAGAATGCTGCTTCTTACATCAACAACCAGGTTGGAAGAATAAGGAAGAATAAACTTTCCATTAGCAATGGTATCCTGCTGATTTGCACAAAAGCAAAATATGCAATTAATTTCTCCTTTACTCTGAACCATTGGGAAATTTCAAATAAACATTACGCTTTTTGTTTTCATCTATTTGGACTAGAATCAGTCCTTGATAACAAAACACAGTGATGAAAGGCCACAAAAGGGGATTAAATAATTTAATCACCTAAATTTACCATTTCCAGACATGTCGATGCTGCTGTGATTTTAGCTTCCACGGCATGCTTTTCTGATTGTCATTCTAATACTTGCTATTCATGTCTATGCTACGCTGCAGACATGATTTCTCTTTTTCTTTATGAAGAAAAGCTCGGATCAGACAACATCTGATTTATAGAGAATCCACATTTTCACCCAATTTTGCAGCTGGAATAATTGAAGCAAAAGGAGGTCGGGCAACTCACTCATTTACTCCAGGTCACAACCAACATCTACAGTGCCATTATATTGATATAAAATACCCTGGGACCCTCTTTGTTTTCTCTAAGATACACTCCCTCCACATGTGTGCAAGCTGACTGTACAACCATTACGGCGTTTAATATCCTATACTTGCAACATACATTTAATGTTACAAATCCCGGCATACTCTCTTCTAGCACCTGTGGGTATCTTAATCAACTAAGAAAGCAATTGCATATAATATTTCATCATCTGGATCCTCTGATTGAAAGCTAAATAATGGCATTTCGGAAGACAAAATGCACACAAATTTTAGAAGCAGATAAGCAAGATTATTTTCTTATTTTAGCAAGATAAAGAGTGAAAAAAAAAGAACCATCTACAGTTCAGATTTACATTAATTAAATTTGGTATGTGGAAAAGAGGAAAAGACAACTTGCATCCTTTTGATGCTAAATTCCAGTTCATGTAAGCATGGTCATACTGGGTAGGACGAAAGTTCATTTAACCCAGATTTCTGCAGCTGTGAGAATCTACAGATGCTTAAGTGAAAATACAGAAAGCAGTCAGTATAATAGTATTTCTCCTGAATACTCTTCTAATTTCTACTTATGCAAATTCCCAGCCTAAGGTGGCATCTGTATATTTATCAGTTCTCAATGACTTTTCTCTCATGAATTTTTCCAGTCATTCTTTAAACCTACGGAGACACTGCACATGTTGAACATTCTGTGGCAAGGAAATCCAGTTTTAATATTCATTCTGTGAATTTTTTTTCCTCCGACCTTGCTCCCCCCCTTAGTTTTATTTGATGATCCCTCCTTCTCTTGTTGAGAGAAGAAATGGCAACTGAAGTCTTCATGTCTCTGACCATTCTTGATTTTTAGAAATTGCATTGTACCCCCCCATAGTTATTTTTCAGGCCAGTCCAGGTCCAGTCTTTGTCTATATATGTAGGCTACTGACATGTAGTCACTTTGCTTATTCTCCTCACTCTTCTCTGTGATTTTCCAATTCCAGCAAGTCTGTTTTGAATTGTACGTGGTATTCAAGCCCTCCCAAGAAGCTGCTATGGGACTCTGCTATCTGAGGACAGACCAAAATGCAAAATCTATGATTTCTCAGTGAGCTTGAAAGCACGATCAAAACTATGTCCCTTCTTAACTCAGTAAAGCTGCTCTAAGCTTCCAGGTCCCAGCCTGTGCAAGACAGAGAGCTGAATCATAGTAACTCCTCTTCCCTCACCTTCTCCAGATGATTTTCTCCAATGGAATGAGTGTAAGCCAGTATTCCTGCCCTCGTGTTCCTCCCCACTCTCACGCCTTGCTCATTGTATCTAACATGCAAAGTCAAGCCCTTGCACCTTCACTCCTGCCTTATCGTCAAACCTTTATCGGTCATTAGCAATCTAACTCTGTACCAAGATGTTTATTTTCTACTTTTAATTTGGAAATTCTGGTGGGGTTTTTTCATATTTTAGAAATTCTGGGAAGTCCAGAAAATTCCCTCTTATTGTAGAAATAGCTGGAACATCCTCACTCATTTTTATTAAGCACCATTTGAGCTGAATACAAACGAATTGGTTAAGAAATCTGAAGCTAAGAGGTTAACTTTTGATTTCCTACAAATACACACTATAGCCAGGCATAAACAAGTGCCAGAAAAGGATGTGGACTGGAAATGGAACAGAGTTCGCTGCAGTTCCTCCTCACTCAGCTCCTTGTTCTTCCTGAAACACTGCAGACGCCATCTGACTCAAGGAGCAAATCCTTTGGTGAAGATATTTCCAAGAGATACAGTTGTCTCTTGAATGCTTTTTACAAAAAGCAATGTTTAGCCACCAATTCAGATTCTTTTTGCAGGCTCATGTAACTTAAAATTGCCTTTGATTTCGCTAAGAATGGAAAATTGGCAAGGGCTTTGCATGTACTAAAGCTTTTGGCAGCTTAAAAATACTGTGTAAAGAAACTTCTCAGTGGGAGCTGGTACAAACTTTTATGTCAACTCATCTCTCAAACATTTCATTTGGGCAGGTCCTTTTTGGTGCGTTCTTCAAGAACTGGCTTTTTTATACAGTGAAAACATTTGAGAGTTACATTTTATTAACTGATACTTATAGTTTCATTTAGATTTGGAGACGTAAGGCAAAAACACCACTACAGTACCAGGCTTGGATACACTTTTTTTACATAAAACCAGAATTAAGCAAATTAGTAAGGATTTCTATCATGTTCAAATAGTTCTTCAGTTTAAACTGTGTTAATGAGTTTTCTCTATACCTCCATACATTCTGCTAAAATACTTGGCATTTACACAAGTGTCTGAGGAATGAGCATGCTATCTGTCCGGGCTGCCTGGTCAGAGGGTTTCTGAACAAAAGTAGGTGACATGGACAAACACTCCAATCATGAGTCCTTCCCCAGCGGATCTCTTTGCTACACTGTCAGCACAAACAAAAACAGGTGCTACATGGGGGCAAATAGTCATCACAAAGAATCAGATGTCTCATGAACAACAAAATGCACCACGTATCTTAAATACTGGAAAATGTATTCATTAAAAGTCTGCATAGAAACGGTAAATGTTTCCTGCTGGATGTATCAGATTCCAGGTTTGGATTACTTTCCCTGTATCTTCCACACATCTGCCACTCTGTTCATTCGAAGGATGTGCTATGGAGCACACGTCTAACACCTGGGGGCAGACAGGCAATGAGGGACTTGGCTTCTTTTGTAATAGGACAGTTAAAAGTTAAAAGGAAACCCAACGACAAGGTTTTAAGACCAAAGAAACTAGACATTCCTGGCAACAAGCAAGCTTTTAGATAACTGCTTAGATCACTGTACCTCCAAAAGGGCTGTGCCCTTGCTTAAAACTAAAGAGCTAATGGTGGTCAATAGCCAGAGGAACTCATGCACTGAAAAAGCCAAAACAAGAGTCACAGCCTGAATAAGGAAATTCAGGCACAAGCACCAGCTGGCAGGTGGAGAGACCAAACAGGCAGCTGGATGCTCTGTGTCGGGTTGTTTTTACTAGGGAGCTCTAGGGAGATGAGAAAAGGCTCCTCAAGCACATAGAGAACGGTTAAAGACAGGGAAAGAGCTAAAGCACTGAAAAGAAAGAAGTACAGATCAGCTGTGTGAATGCTTTTTATTCTTTACCTTTAAGCCACAAGCATCCAAAAGTGAGAAAAAATAAGCCCAATTCCAAGCTCTGTTTCTCCGGAGAACTTGTTCTCTGTAATCCCATTAAGATCAGATCTCCTACAGAGATAGCTGCAATGCATGTTTGCACATAATTTACCACAGAAGAAACATCTCAAAAACGACAGTGGAGCATCTCGTTCCAGGGCTCTATATTTCAGTAATTAATCTCTTCACTGTTAAGGCTTACCCTCCGAAAGAGCTAATTTTAGCACGTAAGTCACAACCTGTAGAAAACATCAAGGTTACACCAAACCCTTATTGAAATGCCAAAGAAAGTTATGAGTCATTGGTGACATGACACTCAACATCCTAGTTTCATAGCTAACCACTGATTGATCCGGCAAGGCTACACATTTTCCACTCTAGCATTGTTACTTCTGTGCAAGCAGCACAGCATTATGCTTCTGATCTGTTTTACTGCATTGAGTTAAAATCTTATTCTGCTGGATTTGCACATAGACTCGTACAATAATTAGGGTCAGAAAGGACCTTAAGATCATCTAGTTCCAACCCCCTTAATATGGGCAGGGATACCTCACATTAAACCATGTCACCCAAGACTCCATCGAACCTGGCCTTGAACACTGCCACGGATGGAGCATTCACAACTTCCTTGGGCAAACTGTTCCAGTGCCTTACCACCCTCACAGTAAAGAACTTCTACCTTATATCTGACCTAAACTTCCCCTGTTTGAGTTTGAACCCGTTACCCCTTGTCCTATCACTACAGTCCCTAGTGAAGAGTCCCTCTCCAGCATCTCTGTAGGCCCCCTTCAGATACTGGAAGGCTGCTATGCAGCCTTCTCTTCTCCAGGCTGAACAGCCCCAACTTTCTCAGCCTGTCTTCATACGGGAGGTGCTCGAGCCCCCCTGATCATCCTCGTGGCCTCCTCTGGACTTGCTCCAACAGCTCCATGTCCTTCTTATGTTGAGGACACTAGAACTGCACACAATACTCCAAGTGAGGTCTCACGAGAGCAAAGGGGCAGGATCACCTCCTTCAACTGGTGCCGTCTCTCCTGTCACTGCCCCCTGTGAGTCCCTGCTAGTGCCAGTGGAGCTGCCGGCTCCTGGGCAAGGCCTGTCGAGGGCTTGAGGCTCCCTCGGTGGCTCTTGTTGCTCAGAACTGAGGCTCCTGGACACGGTGTTTCCCCTGACTCCGGGGTTGAAGGCTCCTCTCTGGAGATGCTCACCTCGGCATATAACTGAGAACTGAATTTGTCCATCTCATCTTTGAGCAAGTATTGATACTAATGAAAAGAAAATGAGCATAGCAGTTGACAGATGAGAAATGAAAAACAAACACCAAAGGCATGAAGTGTTCAATACAATTGGTTCCCCACTCTGTATTCAGAGTGATCCCTGAGGCAGAAAGAAGTCTGACAAACACAATGGACATTTTTCATTGAAAACCACACACACAGAATCTATTATGTTTTATGCTAACCACAAATTTGCAATAATTATTAACAGACTGCAATTGCAGAAGTAAGATACTGCACACAAATTCTTCCTGTTTAGACAGAATGTAACATTTTGTTCTGAAGAGGCATCAAATTAACAGGATGAAAAAAGTACATTTTTTTATATATACAGAGTTCCCTAAGTTTAAAATAAGAGTCCTAGCAGAACTGAAATAATTGAGCCCGAGAACAATGAAGGAATCAGTTTGTTTCAGACTGGAAATGTTTCCATGTACAGGTACTACACCTCAGCGTAGGAGATCATAGTCCACAGTCTGATTCGGCTTCAGCTGCACTAGCTTGGAACAGCGCCCTGAGATGATGTCAGACCCTTGCCACCCAAAACATCCTGAAGTATTCATGTGACATGCTTTTTGGTGCTGAATCCTAATTCTTTCCCCCCCTGTGCTATTCTTCACTCCAATCACTAATTCAAGCTGGAAGCCTTGATGATTCAAGAACACTAAAAGACCAGGAACCGTTCCTGTATCTTCTGGACACACTGTCTTCCTCCATTTTCCTTAGCTTCAAACAGTGTGAAGACACCCTGCCTGTTTCTGTATTCCTGAAACAACAGTACTGCAGTGAACAAGAGTTCAGTTACTTGAGTACTTTGTCAGAGAAGTCATTCCTTGTTTCCTTCACGAAAGCAGAGCTGCCAGTTAGCACTAGATGACAGGACCAAATATGCCGAAATGCTGCTTAGCCTTAAAATGAAATCCTGTGTTTTGCCTTTACAAACCCTTCTTTGGTTAGGGGAACATCAAAGCCATTCACCTGAGTTTCTCTAGTTCCTCTTATGCCACAGGAGATACCGCAACTTGGAACTAGTCTGTATTCACTCACACATTGGTGGCAGCCACCTAATAGTCATGAAGTGGTGATGCCTGTCATAAAAAGCTTGTATGATTCAGGAAATGTAATCTAGAAGTCAGAACCTCTTGAGAGTTTCTAGAAATCAGGTGGCAATCCCCCTGGGATGCACAAAAAAAGATTAAGATCACCAATGCTAACCACACTAGGTTTTAAAGCACAGAGTAATCACACTTCAGTTTACACTGTGAGTAGATGTACTCATAGTATCTACTCCTCGATACCTCGAGTAGATAAATACTTTACCTACCCAATAAATCCTTCTGCTGCAGCTGATGGTAGAATGGTTCAGCAGCTGCTATTAAGTGAAATGACTCCTGTTGCGCTGTGCCACGTTACCCTGCTTTGCTGGCCAGAAGTGGCTGGAGAAGCTATGGAGCAACAAAGACTTTCCACATACATCAAGACCAAATAATTCTGATTGATGAAAGAGTAGGAAGTGTGGAGATAAAGGCTCAGAGATATATCTCTTCATCTCTTGTGAGCAATGAAACTTTGCATATGGCTTTTGTCTGAAATGTGCTGAACTAGAATTCTGATTTAAACTGGGTTTAGACCAAGTGTATTAAGATTACTGTTTTGAAGAAGAAATTTCATGGAAGTGAAAAATATCAGGAACAGTTCTGTCATGCTCCATTCAGATTTACAATCCACCCAGGAGAGGAACAGAGTGCATTTATCCTCAAGTCAAAGCAGAAGATGGTTATCCACTCTGGGCAGGAAGGGGTGGAAGAAGGGCAAGGGAGGAGGGATTAACATAGGTAGGAAGACATATACTCACTGTGAACCAAAACCAAAGTTTCTGATAAGAACAAAGAGAGGAAAAAGAAGTATCAGAATATTTTGATGTGTCGACATAGAGCAGTGGTGACTTGCCTTCAAAAATCAGATCTCACCCAAGTTTAGCAGCAGTGTGCCTAATTAATTTCAGATGAGAAGAAATGGCATTTTCCACTTGGCTTCTCTCTTTCTCATCACTGAACTCTTCCTCTCTTACACACTGTCTTTGCTTCGACAGCTCTCCCTCCCCCCTCTTTGCCTCTCCCAGCAGCTTTTACTTTGGCAGTACTTTCAGTTGGCTGATGTTCTCCAAGGGCCCCAGTTTCTTTATGGCTCCCTTCCTCACTCAGCATACCTCTTACAGGGCACAGCTGTTTCCATGCTAAATCAATATCCCCATGTTTGTAGCCAAAGGCCTGAAATGGACACTGGACTCAGCTATATGCATTTAAATCCAGATCAACTCTACTCACAGGATTCTGTACCAATAACAGCACGAAAAAATAAAGCCCAGCCTGGCTCCCAGTGCTGCAGTCAGCGGTGAGTTAATGGCAGTGATGGCAAGGGCTGAGGACTGGCACAAATATTGTTTTCTGAAAGCATGAGTTTAATTTACTATTCCTTTGTATGCTTCTTGAACCAGCTGCAGCTCACTATGCTTAGCAGAAGGGAACCAGTCTACTACAGCCTGAGCCAAGGACAGTCACGTACCGCTGCTGCCTGCCCTCCCCGCCCAAGGCTCTCCAGCTGCCCTGCGTTGCAGAGGTTGGTGCTCCAGCTGTGGATGCCCACAGGCACACACTTGTTAGTAATGTAGTGCGAGCAACTGAGATGTGCTCAGGGCACACATGAAGCACCGCAGGTGGATTTCTGCAACCTTCTGGCTCATACTGCCTGCACTGCCCCAGTCCCAAAAGCCAACTGTATGCTGGGCTGCATCAAAACAAGTGTGACCAGCAGGTTGAGGGAGGCGATTCTCCCCCTCTGCTCCGCTCTCGTGAGACCCCATCTGCAGTCCTGTGTCCAGCTCTGGGGCCCCCAACACAAGAGGTACATAGACCTGCTCAAGAGAGTCTAGAGGAGGCCAAGAAGATGATGAGAGGGCTGGAGCACCTCTCCTGTGAAGACAGACTGAGAGCCTAGAGAACAGAAGGTTCATGACAGACCTTAAAGCAGTCTTCCATAGTCTCCCAATACCTAAAGGGGGCCTTCAAAAAATCTGGAAGGGACTTTTTATAAGGGCTGTAGTGACAGGACAAGGATGAATGGCTTCAAGCTGGAAGAGGGTAGATTTATATTAGGCATTAGGAAAATATTCTTCTCTGTGAGGGTGGCAAGACACTGGAATAAATTACCCAGAGAAGTTGCGGCTGCTCCATCCCTGGCAGTGTTCAAGGCCAGGGTGGATGGGGCTTAGAGCAACCTGGTCTAGTGGAAGGTGTCCCTGCCCATGGCAGGGGGACTGGAACCAAATGACCTTTAAGGTTCCTTCCAAACAAAACCATTCTATGATGCTATGATTCATTCTATGATAACCCATCTCCTGTGAACTATAGACAGCAATACAACTAATGGAAACACCCCATGCTGCCCAAGCCCAATTACAGGAGCACACCACCACTTGTGAGCCAAGATACAGTAACAGGCAGTAACATCTACAGAAATGGACTGGAAGGAGAGATAACTGTCAACCTAGCCCACCCATACAGCCTGGTCAGTATAGTGCCAGGAGCAGTTACAGATCCCATTACCAAAATCTCCCCGTGGGAGGCAAAAGAGCAAATTATTTGAACTGAGTAACCGAGTTATAAGTCTGGAACTACTTGTGCAGCCCAAGATGCACATTAAAAACCCCACAGAACATCTCTGAAAATAGACCTAGATGCTGCTGGTCACAAATACATACATATGTATATACATTTATATATATATGTTTTATATTTCTGTCCAAAACTACACTGTCTACTGACAGCATGAAACAAAATACCTCTACTAAATTCTGTAACCTATATTTCAAAGCATTTTCTTGAAGTCTCCAGAACTTCAAAGATATTACTGTGGCTATTTTAGATGGTTCATACTGTGGCTAGCACTTGGCATTTAAATCTATGTTCATCCCTCAATCATTACCCAGAGTTTATCTTTTCTTTGTAATTTGTTCAAGTACTTTATATTGTGATAAACACAGGAAAGCAAACATAAATGCAAGATCTGCACTCACAGATGATTTGGTGTATGAAGGCACTACACCATGTAAATAACTTAAGTTTCCTACAACCATAGCTTACCGAATTCCAAAATCTCAGACCAGCCAGACCACTGGGATCTTTTTCTCAACTCTCCTAACTTCCTCTGTAGGAAGATCCAAAGAGCAAAATGACCAAGAGAAACATGGAAAGGTGGCATTTGCTACAGCCTATCAGAGCTAGAGTCAAGCAGAACTGCAGACAGAGCATCGCAGACAAAACTACAACAAATCAAGCATGTGTATGCATAGATTTGTTTATAAATGTGCTTATTACGCAAAGCAGATGGCCAAAGCTTGAAAAACCTGAAGTGTTTTTTTCTTTTTTCTCCTTTGTATGTGTGTTTCTCTCTTTGCCTTCTTGGCTTTCATCATTACTTTGCGTTTTTATAGGTCAATTTTCTCCACTCCCAAGATCATTTTGAACATGCATTTTATATTGTGATTTTTATCAAATGCATAAAAATCACAAAGCCTTCCCAAAGCACTTCCAAGGACTGTTACTTACAGAGACTTTTTTGTGCCCCTTTAATTTATTCCCTACACTTTCAGGTATGCATTGCTTACAAATAAATAGCTTCTATTTTTTTTTTTTTTTTTTTAAACAAAAGATAATAAATTTCTCTTATGTAGGAGGATGTTTTCATCACTTTATTGTTTTGAATCTACACTCTTCGTAAGCTGTCATAAGAATTTGGTTAACAGACTCATAGTAATTTCATTCCACGCACTGTCATACTACACACACTGCTGCACCACTAATAAGAAGTGAAAGCAATATAAAATGTTGCTCAGAGCACTAAAGTCAGATGGAGAAGATGTGCTCAGTGGAAAAAGGCAGTTTTTAATGCTGTCTCTTTTTCACCCATATGTATTCTTTAAATGTTACTGCAACACTCTGAAGTATGAAAATAGATTCACATCTTGGGCTCATTCTCCTCTATACTTAAGAAACTATACCCAGAGCCAGAGCTGCTGCTAAACTCGTAAAAGCCAAACCCAAACCAAACATCTTTCAATGCAGAACAACAAATACTGCTCTGAAGAAGATGGACACTGTCCCTCCTATGCTGCTCTGCTGATGACGGTGCCAAGCCCCGCTCACCCCAGGCACCAAAGGGATGAGGCTGGCCATTGCTCTGCAGTTACCAGCAGATCTGCCAATCATCACGTACAGAAGGCAAAGAAGTCACAAAAGTAACAAGAACAGTTGCAAAAATGGCTCTGAATTAGAACTGCATTTTGTGCATTACTACTTTTCCTCTTTACACTCTGATGTTAATCATTTATTCAAAGAAAGACCCGTTTCTGTTCCTGCTGAGGCCAAGTGCTGAAGTGGAAGCTGATTAAAGTCAAATAAAGCTCCATATGTTTATTGCTGCTTAAAAATGTATTACACATTGAAGCTTCTGACTTGAGCTAGAAGATATGAGTATTTTGAGTATTTCTTTTGAACTTTATAACCCTGGGTAGTCTGGCTTTCCAAAGACAATCCCTCTTCCAAGACGGAGGAAGAGAACACCCTTCTCTTCCCAGAGCTGAGCCTCATGCTGACCTCCAAAAGCCAGTGCAAGTCCTCTCCATTTGGGTACACACAGACACAATCCCATCTATAAAATCTGTAAGTTATGCGTCACAGATCTTGCAATTCTTAGAGTTGCCATCTATTGACAGCACTTAGTACGCATGTGGTTCAAATTTTCAATAGGTAAATGCATGCAACTGAGGAAATTAGTGCCCTGAAATATTTCAGTTACTAAAATTAACACAGATCATGCAACAAAACTTATGGAATGTAATTCTGGAGGTAAACTTTAGTATTAGATGAGGGAAAATTCTCAAAGCCACACTTCTACTGTTTCTACTGCTTTTAGAAGACTAAAGTGACGTTTACAAAATAAGTGACCTGAGAAGCAGCTTGGGCAGCACCCCAGCCCCACCTGTACGCCAGAGCAGAGCTGCCATCCTGCGCCTGTGCAACAGGGGAGGGTCTCTTCTTCTGCAACTGGAAGGAGTAGAGAAAATCCCTGCAAGCTGTTTCTTTTCAGAGCTGGAAAACTAAATAAAGAGTAGTATTGTCACCTTGCTGTTGCTGCATTCAAACTAACACGTCAATTTTTGTATTCAAAATGCAAAACACGTTACCACATTTTTGTGTGGCTGGTTACCAAAGGCAGGCAGGTGGGGGTAGAGAGGAGGATCATAGCTTCAAATATCACCTTTTGCTCTTATCTTCTACACAGATCTCAGCTGCCACAGTTCAAAATAAAACACATGAAAGAAAACAATGACCTACTAGATAAAGCTCAACTTCAAGTCACAAGTTCTAAATGAAAAGCATCATCCTAAATGTTAGTGTCCCCACTCCAAACACCAAACAGTACCACATAACCCCATGTACTAAATATTCTTCCTTCAGGCACCCTCCTCTGATCCTTTTTCTTGCAGACAGCATGTATAGTCATTGACATTCACTCTACATAGGTTTTTAATATCTCGAACCTCACCATCTCATGGACTCATTTTGAAAATCAGCTCTTACAGACATATTCTTAAAGGTATAGAAAACAAGAAGATGCAGAGTCAATAAGCACATTGATTCAACTTGTACATCTAGCTAGAAGTTGTTTGGATACTTATTTTTCATGTCTCTGGCAACTCCCAGGACTGTGTCCAAGACACGATGACACACAATTTTGTCACTGACAAAAAATTTCCAGTTTTGTCTTTCTAATATCTCTTCCTGCTCCATGGATCCAGCCAAGATCTGAACCTGATTATTAATCTGTCTTTTCCAAGGATAAAGTCAGATTTCTAAACTAATAAACTGAAAAGGAGGGAAAAAAAAAAAAAAATCTGTGAATAAAGACATCAGTCTTCACTTTCTGCAAGGCCTAGAATGCTAGAAATATCTGCTGTGGTGCCTAAAGGTTTCATACAGTGATTAGTAGGTAGTTGTTAAGCAATAGCTGGAGGCTGTACTTGGGCTTTCTCCCTTTCTTTTCTCATGGAGTGCTCCCACAGCATCTCCCACTTGGAGTGCCACTGGCAAAAGCACAATTCCTAGAAGAATATCCTACCAGGATGCTCCCCTTCAGGGATTAACATAGGAAAATGGGACACATCTATAAAGCTGTATACTTACTGGAAGTATTTTAGGGTAGACTGGTGTTCTCTCTGCCTTGGGATTGCTTTCTGCATCAAGGCAACATTGAGGTTTTGCTTCATATGGGACAGGCAAACTTGCAAGAACATGCAGCAGAGCCTGGGGACTTAGAAAAGCCATTCCAAAAGAAGACATAGATTATCTCCTGAATTCAGTATCAAATACTAATACTCTCAGTAAGGAGCTTATCGCCAGTGCACACAAGCTACAAAAAGGAGGACCATTTCATCTGAAGGCACAAAAATATAAAATGCCAGATCTTCAGCTGACAGGAGCCCACAGCCTCTGGTGAGCACATCCAGGCATCTCAGTGTATTTCAGATGCTCTGCATTTTAGGATTTCCTCACCTCTGCTCTTTGGGCACCCCAGTCACTCACTGCCTCAGACATGAAAACTCAGTAATCTTGTTGGGATCAATTTAGCTCCTGGCATCTGCACAATGTGCATAATGACATTGTGAACTAAACACTCTTTTGCTTGTCTACATAGTTGTCTCCACTGTATTATCCAGACATAAACTTCAATGATCTACAACAGACCAAGGGGAAAAATACCTGTTTGGACCATAACATGTTTTATTAAGGTCCAGTAGCCTCCAGCCCTCTTTATCACGCTGCTCTTTCAAGTAACATGAATTCTGATGGAAATAGTACCATCCATTTCTGCTGCCTAACTACTCTGAAGCAGTGATTTCTTCTCAACTCGCCAGGTCTCCACATCATTACTGAGTCTACCTGCAAAGCTCAATGGCAAATTATTTTAGATAGTTACATAACTAACTGCTTGTAAATGAAAAGGCACAGTAATAATACACATCCAGAAGAGAAAGAAGGATGTGTGAGGGAAGACCATTTTCCCGAGCTGTCCTCTGCCCAGCAGCTTTCCTCTGAAGTGCCTGCCTATACCTACACCAGCCTCATGACAGGGCCAGACAACTCCTCCTCCTCTTCTCAAAGGGGAGAAAATGATCCCACGGTTCTCCTGGGGAAGAGCAGCCTTTTGACAGGACAAACACCAGTGCATTAACTGTCGCCCTAGAAAACAAAGCTCCCCTTAGCATGATGGGTGGATGTGCTTGAGACCAGGATGAGATCCCTGAAAGTCCACATCTAGCAGCAGAGAATGGACCACCTGACCAGCGTGCCTCTCATTTGGGTATTCCCAGCTCCGCAAGATGGTAGACCTTCCACAACCCCCTCTACGCTGCAGTAAAGCCTCACTTCTCTGAGAGTTCTCAGAGCCCATTCTCGCAGGATTTACCACACAAAGAACTGCAACTCAAGCTGTTGATAACTGTCTCCTGGGTATGGGGAGGTTGGTACATTGTTTGCTGCCACAACGCCCAAGACTACCCTTTTCTGCCAAGGACCAAAGCAAGCTGCACAGATGATCCATACTTGGACATGCTGCAGTTTCTTCCAGACCCTTCTTACTCCATTATGCTTGAAACTGCTACCAGGAAAGAGGCAGTCATTTGTTTAAATATTGTTGAGGTCATTTATTTAACCATTAAATTGGGGGGGGGGAGTTTGCTTTACAGATACTGGATTTTAAAGCAAAAGAATCATAGAATAGTTAGGGTTGGAAAGGACCTTAAGATCACCTAGTTCCAACCCCCCTGCCATGGGTAGTGAAAAGAAGCTTAAACATCAGCTTTGCAATGATGAAATCCATCCCCTTCCTCCTTATGACCATTAGCCTCCCCCATACAGTGGCTAACACCCTCAGCTGATACGTAAAGCACCACTTGGATTGGGTCCTAACTACTATAGTTGCCATGACTGCATCACACACCACTCTTTGGGCAGCAATGCTCTATTCAAACCACCGCTAGACCTCATGACAGCTATTAAATTTGCTAATGTTACCATCACCCACTTCAAACAACGTTATTGCCCTGTGTGATACAGTGGGGTATCAGAGGGATGCACTTTGGACTTCACCATAACATACTTTTATATATATATTTATATATAAAATTAAAAAAATAAATCTCTACCACTCAAATGATACACACGAGTGTCCTGACAAACTGGCAAAAATTCTATTTGCAGTGTCTTGGTAAAATTTTTATCAAGTGAGAGTCACACAGTACCAAATCATTGCCACCTCGGACCCAAGCCACTCCAGGCTTCTGGAAATGCTCACCGTTAAGTGTATTTGGCAAAGGGCAGCAGTAACTAAGCAGTAAGTGTACTCCTCATTCTGAAACAGTGATTTATAATGAGAAACAACCGTGTCACTTATTCCTGATAAACCTACAGTGCTTATTATATTCCTACCATGAAATAAAAATAGTCCAATTCAGACAGAAAATGACTCTTGAAGACCAAAAGTCTTTCAAAGTCCCCCTTCATTACAGAATGGAGGCAAGTCACTAAACTGGAAAGCAGTGATCCAGCAAACATTTTACTGCTGCAAACAGTTTGCAGCAAAGTTATATAGGAGTTTATTTGCATTTAACTTAATATAAGTTCTAACAGCATCTGGGTGAAAGCAAAGGCCTTTTTTGTCTTGTTTTGTTTGGCTTTTGGGTTTGTTTTTGTTTTTATGATGAACAGACTTAGTAAACATTTCCTAAGCTGTCTGCTGTTTGGAATTCCAAGTCTGAAATAAAACATAACCACATTACCAGCTCCAGTGCTGCCTACTTCGCAAATAGCGACAAACCCCACCAACAATTAACTAACAGAACATTTACTTTATAGAGAGCTTCTGTGTAGCTCTCAGCTTCACCTATAAAGTAAGGTTTCAGCTCTGTTTGACAGAGACAGCAAATCTACCAGCAAAATAACCTACAGTGACAAATAGCCTGGCAATGCTCTTTCTCTACAAAATACAGAGAGGAAAAAATTAAACACGTAACATCTGTAATAGTAATTCTCTTGCATCTCTGCTGATTAAAGTATACTGTACCATTATGATGAGAGTCCTGGGTCTGCTCATTTCATCATCACTATCCAGCGGGAGAATTTCATGTGACAACTCCTCTCGCCGTCGTCGCCTGCAGATATGTGGACAGTTCCTCTGTACCACAGAACGAAAAGCTTGGAGCAGAACAATGCTGGCAGCACAACCCATATCTGCATCCTGAAGCCTACAAAATAACTTCTATGTTTATGCTATGTTTGAAAAACAGTGGCTCCTTGTCCCTGAAAACAGCCTACAGTGCAGCTGCAGCCAGCTCGTGCTCCAATCGCTTCCTTGAGCTCTGATCATCTGATCACAACCAAATAGCTTGGATGCAGATAGAGGAAAGATTTGATCCACTGGAACTGAAACACACGCAATATTACGATGCTTTTCTCTCTCTCCCTCCCTTTCTGCTTCTGAATACACATGAGAAAGCGTGCTCCCTCTCTTGTACAATCAGCTGCCTCCTCTGATTCCAGTTTCATGGAACTGAAAGTATTAAAATTCCTAGTTCAAAAGAGACAGCTGTTCATTAAACACACACAGAGGCATCCACAACAACTGCCAGGATCAGTTTAAATACCTTTTTTAAAAAGTCATATGCAGCAAAATAGCAAATATCTGGAAATTTATTAGGTCTCATCATCTTTTTAAAATACTTTGCCTTAGGGTGTTTTGCCACAAAAAAAGAGACATATTTATGCTCACTGATGGATCTGTTTAATCTTTGAATTTCTTGCAATTTTCTGAAGCACAGCAAGCTCATTTTAGTTGTAAATGTAACAAGTGGTGAAAAAGAAATTTAAAAAAAAGCAGAAATGTGGACTGCTTCATCCAGCTAATGCAAAATAGCTGTGGCTCAATGAGAAACAGCAGTGTGCAGCTCCGAAACGCCTTTCAATAGTGCAGTTGTTGTGTGTTCCCACACATGCGTGCTTTCTGCAGAGTAACACATTTTTACATCTACACAGGAGGCTTGTGTTGAGAAGGGTCCCTGCTGAGGGGGTCTCACACTGAACCAAACACTGATGACCTTCCAAGAAGGGTAAGAGGAACGAAGCTTAATGATTCATCAGTCAGGATCCAGGCAGGGAGAATCAGCTGCCGGCAGTCAGCAGAAACAACTTGCCTTTCTGGCTCCTGCCTGACAAGTCATTCAAAAAGCAGGCAGGGATGCTTAGCAATCACATGACTGACCTGGAAACACAGCAAGCATTAATGGTAGAGTGTGTAAGATAATAGCACTTGAGAGGAAGTTAGCACTAAAAATATCTACAGAAAATGGATTTCTCTTACACATTAGGAAAACTAAGAATTTCCAATAGGGTTTCCAGAGAAGCTGCTTTTAAGCTAATATGTATAACTTTATTACACGTGCACCCAAAACTGTATTTACCTTGCATCAAAAAGCTTTTGATTTCTAATGAAGGCCATGACAGTTTTGGCATCAATTCCCATGGGGACATAAGCAACCTTATAATGTCTGCTAATGAGATCTTTGTAAATAATACTCCTCCTCACAATCTCAATCAGGAATAGCACTGAAAACATTCCATGGAAATACTTTCTTCTGAGCTTGATTAGGGCTTAATTGCTCAGCGATCTGGCAAAAGACATCATCATTTTAATTAAAGCATTTGCCAGAAAAGCTAAATCTTTTAAATTTGTCCTTTGAAAGCAACAAACTCACTGCCATTAGTTCTTGCCTTTGTTTCTTTAGAGTAAGCTGCTTCGAGTGCATATAGAAAATATTTAGCAGCACTGGCAGGCACCACACAAGCTCACCCACAGGTCTGCCAATGCACCTACCTGGCTCTTCCCCTTGGATCTCACCAGGCACAGACTTCACACGCTTACGTGATGCCCCTGCCTATCCACCAGCACACCCCACAGAGGGGCCTCATATCATGCTTGTTAGTTTGACTTCTCTAATGCAATTACAAGAGCGCAGTGGCACAGCTGGGTAATTTCTGCACCAAATCAGCAATCCTGCCTGCTGTTGCTGCTATTGTTTATGTTTTCATCAGTCCCCTGCCTACTCCAGAATTGAGACTGACACCTTGGCCACACAAAAGATGCACTTGGCAGCTGGGAGACATACATCCCTACTCTAATTCCAGCAGCAGCAATATGGGCCTGGATAACGTCTGTTGCTGGCTGTTATAGCAACTGCTCTGCTACCCTGGGGGCTGCTAACGCATCTCCTGTCTGTCTGTACAGCATCTTTTACTCACCAGCATTCAGCTGGGAGAGCTGGCAGGGGTTTTATGAAATTTGGTTTCCATAGCAGAGCTCAACTCTGTTGCACGCGTGCGTGCACACGTACATGGAATAGCACCCCAGGGCTTGCCCCGAAGCTTCACTTCACTCTCGGTGAAGAATCCCATTCATTTCAGTGGTCTTTGGATCAAACTATTCTCTGTCAGTGGCCCAAGTGACTTCATTACAATTATTTGTGATTAAGTTATTATTAGATACAAGTAAGAATGACATAATCTTGGCATTTCATCTCCTGGGAGAGAAAGATGACAGTCCAAAAAAAGTAAACAAGCCAAAGGCAGCTAAAAGTAGCCTCCAGGCCTTGATCAAAATTCAAGAACTGAAAAAGCAGCTAATGCACAGGGGAAAAGAAACCACTGAAGAGCCAAAATCCCCCTTCTGTTTTAAGGCAATTTCACAGAAGCATGAGCTATCATTGGAAAGGAAACCTCCCAGCCCATTAAAAGTGCCTGGACACACACACAATACCCAACAGCTTTGTTTTTTAAACATAAGGATGTTAGCACACATTATGCTTATACACCAGCTATCACCAGTGTCAGTTACATTTACAGTGAAGCATCAAGCCTTATTTTGTATTAATTAGCATTTTAATCCAGACACTGAATTCAGTGAAACCCCCCGGAAGCAAAATACTCCTTTGTGCAAGCAACTCCTGAATTCCCCATTACAAAGACTTTGGCAACAAGTTAGGTTAAGGAGTATCCACATTGGAAACCATCCATCTGCTGCCCACTCTCACTCCATTCTTAACCACCACCCATTTCAGCTATGCTAAGTAGTCGTGTTAACACCGGTATGATGGTTTACAGGAATAGACTGGGAAGCAGACCACTAAAAGGTACCTCAATGGAAAAACAATAATAACAAAGAATTGGAGAGGCAAAACAGTTGTTTTAACCCAGATGACTTCAGTGACCCAGTCCTTGGCAACTCCAAGGGCTGGGTCTGTGCAGCAGTAAAGCTGCACAAGAGCAGAAGTGGGTCTCATTTGCCATGTGTTACAAAGTCTGTGCTAAGAACGCAGAGTTCAGGGACACCCTTGAGCTGACAGTTACCCATTATCTGGCCTCAGCTTCCACATGAAACAGATGCCAGCTCTGCAAATGGACAGCCAGGGTCTGAAGAGGTAAACTGTCTCTGGCAGGAGGCCTGCAGCAGAGAGTAAGCCCCTCCTCTTCCGAGCCCTGGGTTATTCCTCTTCTGCAATTTTCCTGCACTTCTGTTTCTGCACACCACAAGACTTTCTAAAGATGCTACCAAACATTTTCTATCACTCATACTTCATGCCTCCTTAGCACACCACATTAAAAAAGCCTGTTTCCTTCCCCCAGCTTTCTTTATTCTATTAATGTTCCTTTCTCTTTGTGACATTTGAATTCATGTCATCTGAATAAACAGGATATAACCTATTGGTATGCTGGTCTTCAGCTGAGGGTTTCAAACAGGAAGACAGAAAGGCAGTTCTTGGAGGAGATCCTTTAGTGAGAGGGTGACTTTCCAAATGAAACACTGATTTTTCCTTCCAACCTTGGATGGGGCTGCATTCTCCTCAGGCAAGGAGGACAGCCAGAGGTTAGAAGAACCCTTTGCTCACCTATCAAGCTGGCATGCACCCTTTTTCTTTATTTATTATTCTCCAGAAGACGAGCACACCTCCCCAAGACGTGTTTGTGTGACATGCACTGAGAAGTTACACAGAAGTTTTCGAAACATGACGATCCTAAAACAGCAACGACAGGTGACTGCAGGAGCCATCCACAAAAACAGGAACACCCCTGTAACTGCTTACAACAGTCTGTTCAGTCTGGCCCACAAAAGCCCCAAGCTATCAACAGGAACTAAAGACAGCATGACAGTACAACTAACAAGAGAAGCATTGTTACAGATGATAATGCTCATGCCACCATTATGACTTACCAAAGAATGCCTGAGCATCCAGCTGAGCAAGGTACCCGCTAGTATAAATTGGGTTTATTCAAACTTACTGTCACAGAGAGCAATCTGTTGGCACTCTGAAGCTGATTCACAGGACCATTTACCCAAATGTGGTTTTATAAGTGGTTAATAAACTGGCAAAAACAATGTCCATTCACTGAAAATCCTTCATCAGAGATAGTGCAAAAATTTGCCAGGTGAGCTATTTTCCTTGCATAACTCAATGAGGGATAGCTCGGGATGCTTCTAGTTCAGGTGATGTTCTGGTGCACACTGACATGCACAGCACTTGGCTGAGCACATCTGGAGTCTGGGCCCTGCAAGCCTCGACTGTTTTAAAGCATGAAATGTTCTCTTGGGAAGAGTAGAGCAAGTCTGTAATTTTCTCAAGGCTATCCTACATGAGTTACTATTCCACATACATCATTCTGGCATGGATGATGAGCAGCTCCCAACAACATATAAGCAGCATATAAGTGGCCAGCGGCTGTCACTCACAGCTCCACAAACAGACCCACAGTTAGGGCAAAAATTCTGTTAAGGTCTAGCCTATACAAGTAGCAGACAAGCATTTGAAGCAAGACACAACAAAACTACAGTCTCTGCTTTCATAAAAATTAGCATCACTCACATTGTGGTGAGCTGCTGTGTCATCTCTCTGCACCTTATCCCACATCACCCTTTCAAAACAAAAATAGCTGATAGACATGATCTTCTTAACAAAGGGAATTTCCCTCAGAGACAAAAGTCCTTGTCTCCAGTATTTGTTTTCCTAAAGACTTGGAGGCATTTGTAAGCAAAGCAGAGGGAGAAAATGTACACAAGTTTCAAAGCCTTCAAAACACACTGTGGAATCCTAACCAGCCTACAAAGAACCAGCATTGAGACCCAGATCAGACAGATGAAGTACTCCAAGAGGTAGTCTTCATGGCAGTCTGCTTGATGACAGAAGCCTTTATCAATGTGCCTCCTTTCCTTGCACATCTTATGCCTATGGAACAGTATAAACTTAGTTCTTCCAACGCACTTTTTCTAATGGCTGTGTCCCCAAAGCAACACAGCAGATACCACATTACAGTGGCATGTCTCACTGCCACTAAGGCAGCATTTCCAACACCAGCTGCTGTTCCCTGTCTACTTCCAGGTTGCTAGTGGAGGTCTGGGAGACCATGAGAATCTATCTTCAGGAGCTGCCCTGTCTTCTCTTCCAACACAGTTATGTACCAAAGCTTTCGCATCCAGCTCAGTGGCCTACAAGAGGCTGTGCAGTGAGAGGTTGAAGCAGTGCCATCACACGTTTTGAGGAAGGGAAAAAAAAAGCTTTAAAGCATACAGGATGATCACACACCTATTTCAAAGAAAAAACTTATGCAGTCACAGTTGATAAAAACCATAAATAGCATCTGTGACTTCCACTCATACCATAGCCTCTTGCAGTCATTTAAAAACATTCATGCACTGTATTTCAAAGCATTGCTTCAAAATAGTTAACTATGAGAAACACTAGGGTCTCAGTGTTTCTGACTAAGACAGTCAGAAGTACACAGGCTTTGTATTTCTTTAGTTTCCATCAGCTGCTCCTTAGTGACTTGGGAAAGCAGGCATTTACTGCAGTAACTAGCCAGTACAGCTCCTGAATGACACACAGCTTTTTCTGTCTTTAAATTGTATTTCCTTCTCATGAAGCTACCCTTGACCAACACAAGCAATTCTTAACTGTACTAAGTTACAGTCAGTGCAAACTCCCCAATTAGTAGCATATAGCTATATCTATATAAGAGGGGCTTAAATCATTGAACCACCTAATTTTTCTTCTTCTTACCTTACAGCAGCAATGCTTACATCAGTGCAACATTCAAGAGATACCTCCCCGGTGCTACCACAAAACCCGTAGCAATGTCACTCGGCTACAGAGCAAGCCGGAGTGCAGAAAGTGAGTGTATGGCACCCTCTAGGGAGTAGCACATGAAAGACAAATCCACCACCATACTCGGCTCTCCCCAGTGGATATGACAAGTAACATAGATCAAATAATTGTGTTTATAAAATCTTCTCTTTACATTAGGAAGAAAAAAAAAGGGGGGGGGGGGAATAAATCAAAGGTACTATCCAAACCCTTCAACAATTAGTCAGATATTCACCACCACGGCTACGGAGACAGCCCAAAGAAGGGCTGCAGGATTAGGCTTGCTGATTCTCTATCACCTTTCAAAACATCACATGGTTCATACGGAATGACAAGTTACACAGAGACTTACCTTTAAAAACAAAGAAGTGACTATCTGAAGGCTGCCTGTGCAGCAGAGTGATGCATGTCGCACAGAAAGAGGGAGCAGGCTACAAGAATGTGTGTCTGCTCTAAGAGCAGCCATGTGCAAACCCTGGCCATGTGCTACCCGTGCCATGGGGTGCTCAATGGGGGACCTGTACCCAGAACAGGGAGCCCAGCAAGGGCTGTGCAAGTCAGACACAGGCCTGCTGGACAAGTGGTAAGCTCATGGAGCTTATGCTGCAAAACATCTTCTTACAACTCTGCGGTTTCTTGACTTAACCTGCTGAAAATGGAAACCATGACGTACCGACATGGGGAGAAAAAAAGGTCTGATAACCACAGAAATGGGTTCTCTGTGACTGTGTGTTCTAATGCCTCCTTTCTCAATATCGTTTTTCTCTTTCATGTTGATGTCCGGTGAAAAGTATTATACTCAAGTTGCGTGGTGTACTCTTAATTACTAACACACTGTACGTGGCCAAAACGCAGAGGTTTCCCTCTGTTAGATCCCACAGCAGTTTATTAATGGCAACAACATATTGCAACCATTTAACAAACAAGGAAACAGAGACAAAATGATAAAAAAGGCTGAAGTAAGGACTTGCAACAGGCCAATGACAGAAGTTAACTCTAAAGGGGTTTCTCAAAATATTATCTTCATTAAACATGTGAAATAAATTTATAACTTGCATGCAAATAGTGGACACATTCTTATTTCCAACTCTAGTGACTGATTTCTCACCTTGCCACGTAGTTCTCCACAATTAGAGACTCCCTGAGATCAATGGGATTATTCTCCAGTCTCAGATTAAGCAAAATGGGAGAACAGTAGTGTATAGGCAGTGATGAAAACCTCTTTATTTCAGTGTACTTCAGTGGCTTCTGGATCTAGCACTCATTATTCTAAAGAGTTGTGGTTTCCTTCAACATGTAACAGTAAAAATAAATATTTAACTTCACACCAGGAAAAATAACAACTTATAAGGCAAATTTTTGTTTTTAAAAGAACTTTTATTATGACAAAACTAGAGGAGAATGAGTTGGAGCTACCAAAAATCATCTTTTCCCTGGCACAGTGTTAAATAAAAAACCATGTATTACGATAAACTCTGGGAATATTTTTCACCACAGTTTACAACTAAAGCTGGGCTCACACTTTTAAAGAGAAGGTTTTACAAATAAGCCACAACAGAAAATAACAGGCACTACCCCATCGGTTCCCAAAAGAACTGGTAGAAAATGATTACCCTCTTTCAGAAAGACCCAGGTTCAAATTGCACACAACCCCTTAAACAGCATTATCAGCAGCTGGCCCCGAAGTTCCAAAAGACTTCCACTTCACTAACCCAATGGGAGAGAGTCTGAAAACCAAAACTGGCATGGAGGAAAAAAAAACCAAAACCAACAAACAAAATCCAAAACCAACCAAACACACCAGCCTGTATTTACTCCAATATGTTATTTATTGTGACAGATCTTATGGCTGTTAAAGGTAGCTGGACTGTTACCTTGTCAAAGTCCAAGATTTCCATAACATGCAAAAACTCCAAAGACTTTTGTCCAGATTTTTCACAAATTAAAGACTAAAACACATCCAGCTACATGAAAAGCGACTGTTTCCACACAAGAGCAAATGCATTCTCCATTTGCTGCCCTGGCACCAGCCCTGTCACTTACAGAAATACTGCAAAGAGAAACGAGCAGCTCCAGGGATCTGGGAGCAATGTCCTTCAGCCCATTCTCCCAATGGCACGCTGCATGGCTCTAACAGAAGTCATTGCCCACTAATGAGTTTTTAAGAATAACATGGGTTTGGATGAGGTGCCATTTGTACAGCAATGTTCTCTATGTTAAATGGCCCAAATATGGGTTGAATAGCACAGTGGTTTAGTGAACTACTCCTTCTCCTCTAAAATATGATCAAAACCCTACCAAAACACTGTAGAAACTCTCACTGACAGCAACACAGTTTGGACAAGAGCCACAAAAATCTGTTTCACTGAAATCTCATCTCCAAGTGTGTAACCTAGTCTCTATTCCTTGTCACAATCCAGAATTATCACTTCTTTTCAAATAGGCTAAAAATACAAAACAAGAACAGAGAGACCAGAGTTACTTTCAAAAAGATGCCACCCAAATCCGGAGTAAAGCAGAATTTTAGGACAGTGATATCTTGTTAGAAAATGCATCTTATTCCAGTTTGCCTCCAGCCCAAGCCAAAGACATCTTTCTACTTGTAACCCAGCTAAGGACAGATAACAAAATAGAACTGCTCCATAACTACAATACTTTAAGCCTCTAACTCTTTGAAAGCACATTTCTTTTTTAGCTGACAAGAGAGCCTGCAAGGGAAGGTATCTCTTGGCTTGCTCCTATCTATACACTCATACACTCCTTTACTTTCCAGATAACTCATCTGTGTAGGAAAAAATGCACATGCCTTAAAATTTGAGGGAGGAGCTTAAATGAGATAAATTAATTCTTCCTTTTAATATTTCTCATATTGTTTAACAAAGAAAAACATTAACTGTTTACCATCAAGAGACAGTGCAACTGGATACTAAATGAATGGGTCAGGCTTCATGCACAAATCTTAACTGCTTACATGAGACGGGCATTACCATTTAAGCTAGAGAAGCAGGATTCTATTGACTGCAAATGAACACAGGGTAAAAATAGTTAGAGAACTAGCGTGGCACTCAGTGGCAGCCTGCATGGCATGTGTCAAGGAATGGCCAAAAGCAAGATGGAGAAGGCACAAGACTTTTCTCTGTCCTTTCACTGGGACTCTGAAGTCCACACACAGAATTTCACTAGCTCCGCAGACCTGCGCTCTTCAGTCCCTACCAAGGATCACAGTCACTTTTTCCCCAGCACAACACTGCATCTTATATAGAGACAGTTAACTTAGACAGCATCTCCCCCTAGGTCACAGCTTTCCAGCACAGTCTCCCATTCTTTAGTATGTCAGCATTTAGAATAAACACCTGGGAGCCAAGCACATTTTTTATTTGTCTGCATTAAAAACAAAACAAAAAAAAACCCAAAAAACAATCCCCAAAAAACCAAACACCAAACCAAAAAAAAACCCCAAAAATAAACACCCCACAAAAAAACCTCACAACAAACAAACAAACAAAAACCCACCAAAAAAACCCCCAAACCCCCCCCCAAAACCAAAAAAAAACCCCCAAAACCAACAAAACAAAACACCCCACACCTCAAAACCCCACTTATTTTTCCTGAGTATAAAGTCAGGCCAGAGAGGTTACACTGGCTCATCTCTTGCCTCCCAGTTTTGGTATCCTTCCTCTTTTTCCCAAAAGCCAGACTGACAGGGCAAGAGTAGTATCCAACACCTTCTGCTTCTGAGTCAAACTACACATGTGATGGTGATCAGCAGCAAATCCCACCTGGCTCTGCACATGCTGTTCACAGGAGTCTCTAGGATTTTCGAGCCAAGAAACCCCTTTCCAAACTCCTTCACAAGAACAATGGACTGTCGCAGGCAGCCAGGAGTTTAGCTGTGTAAAGCATTCCAGGTGAATTTAATAAATTCTTAATTCAAAACATCAAATGTCTTGAAGAGTTTCTACTGCAAGCTGGGAGTTCAGCAGGTGAAAATAAAGGGGGAAGCGCTGGAAGCAGTGGCCAGTGCCAAAATGATCAGTTACTAATACAACACTGCTATGAGCAGAATTCCATGTAGTCCTGGTGATAAAGTAAGGTACCTCTAGCAAAGGAAGAACTTATACTACTATATTTAACACTAATGACATGAATACCCTGGTGAGACATCACTGAGAATACATGAATAGCTCTAGCTACCTTAAAGAATGAACCAGTTGCAGAAAAGACCCACTAACTTGATCAAGGAACGAATATATGGAAGAGTATCTGGGTTGATGTGTCTGGTTATCAGATACCCAGTACAAGTCCACTGACACACTGGATAGAGTCTTGTGCAATGTCACCAAGACAGACTGAGGCTGGAGGACACATGAGGAAATGCTGGGAAAATTACGTTTGCCCATGCTTAAGAAATGAAGGCCTATGGAAAATCTTGCTGGTCTATACCATACCTAGCAGTAGGCTTTAGAGAAGATACAATCTTCTTGGAGATACACTGGCAGAGGATGAGACACAGTGAACAGAACATGCAACATGGCAAATTCCAATTAAATACAATAAAATAAGTCTTTCACCATGAACGATAGTCAAATACTGGAACCGGGCACCACAGGGACTGTGGGATCTCCATCCCTGTAGAGGCTCAACACTTGACTGGACAAGGGCTTGAGCAACCTTATTTAGTTGGAATTGCTTTGAGCAGGGAGCTGGAATTGACAACCTCCAGAAGTTTCTTCCAAACTAAGTTACTCCATGACTGTGTAAGGACACAGCTTGCTCAGATGAGCAAACCAGAGCCTGAATTTGTGCCCTGTCTGGGAGAGCTGTAAACACAACTGAAGCGGAAGAGCTACTTAAGCCAAAGGCTAACACAAAGACAAGAACAAGAGGCTACAAACTGGCCATTTAGGCCATTACAAATTCAGGCTCTGTTTCTAACCTAACAGAAGCCAGCAAAAGAGGCTCCCAATCAGGCTTCTTTCAACTCCAAGTCAGCTGTATAATCCCTCCTTATTATTTCAAGGCAATTTCACTTTGAGGCAGGCTCCATATGCAGAGAGTTCAGCCAGGAGCAAGGAACCAAAAGGAACAATCTCATTCAATTTCCAAGCATAAGCTTCTACAGCTGCAAAATGGAAAATGAGGCAGAAAATGTGGATAAAGTAAGAAAGGAGATGCAAAGTAAAATTTATACATACAGGGGCCAGCAAAAACTGTGTTGTCTCAGGTGCTGGTGTCCCATCACCCCACTCCCTCAAACAGAGCAGCTGCAGACGTATTATTTTATCTAACAGGAAAGATCCCACAAGAAGACTATGGATTATTTCCACCAGCAATATAATAATGGGGCTTCGAATTCTTTTTTCCTTAGCATTGCCAAGAATCCAATGGCAGTTTTTTCCCAAAATAAAGGAGCTAAGAATCAGGACTGTGAAACATTTTCAGGATATAAATATTAAGGAAGGGTTGTTTTTTGTTTTTTTTTTTTTGTGTTTTTTTTTTTTTTTTTTTTTTTGTTTGTTTTTTTTGTTTTTTTTTTTGTTTGGTGGTGGTTTTTTTTTTAAATATATGTCAAAACAAAACCTCAAATCTGAGAGGTCCAGGAGGAGCAAACCAAGAAGCCTTTCCCTGTTTGATCATGTCATGTATAGCCTAACCATGACACTTCTGGGGCTAAAGCACACAGGGCAAAACATGAATTTCTATACAGAAACCCACCTACACGGAATCCTGCTGGCATAAACATCAGCCTCTACAAGAGAAGCCATTTTACAGAAATGGGATCTGTAGGTGTGTCAGGCCAGCTACTATCATACAACAGAAGTTATTCTCTTGATTACAATGGGGTTTTCATTAGCCCCAAAACATTTCCTTTCTTAGCAGATCTAGAACCTCAGGGGGCGCTCATATCCCCCCTCCTTTTAAACTAGCTAGAAAGTCCAAGCTGCATAACGGAACAGTGAGACTACCCACAAAACAGCATGCAAAACCCACAAGGTCTCTCGAACCACTGGTCCTCAATGAGACATCGTAGCCCTTTCAGAAAAGATACACCTGGAACATTGGATACCCAGCTCCTATGCTACCTCTCATGACTCACCTAAGATAGTGCCCGAAAACCACAGTTTTGCGGTTATCACCATGGAAAAGAAAAAGCACTCCAAAAGGCAAAACAACAACAAAACACATCCTGCACTTCCCAGAAATTATCTTGCTTTGCTTTTAAACAGCACATTAATGTGGTCACTATATCAGACTAAGTAACAGCTATTTTAGCATCTAATGAGCTACATTGCGGTGTTCTGGCCCCTGGACAGCTTTTCTGTGCAACATGTGTTTTTCATTTCATGTCTCTTGTCAGTGTTTCACTCCCTTTCTTTTACTTGAACTCCAGAAGAGAATAAAATTATACAAACCCCCAAACTAACAAACCTGTGCTGCTGGTATTAATTAACATTCACATCCACAAGGCTCTGTATTCTACTAAATACAAAATTGGCAAAACCAGCCCAACTATAAGTTGTTTGGTCTGTATTTGTTAAGCTGTAACACGGTCTCTAAAAACATATGTCTTCTGGTTGGTATTTCAGGGGGAAAAAAAAAAAAAATCTTTAGAAGAATATTATTTTGATTAGTAACATGTGTGTTTTGAAAGATTAAAACTGAAGTCCAAAGGAGATTAAAATACGGGTAGAAACTATGAGCTAAATACACATATGTGCAAAGAGTTTTCATTCTCACCGACTGAAATGCCTGGCTGCAAGTCATTTGTTTTTATTATTAAAATCTTAATCATATCTGCTGTGAGTTGCTTTATTTTTTAATTAACTGATATTGATAAAAAAATCCTTTTCTTGTAGGACTATTTCAGAGCATTACTAAAAAACCAAAAATCTGATCCAGTATATAACAGAATTGATGTCATTCTCTATTTTACCATGACACATCTCAACTGAACTTCCAGAGGATCCTAGTAGTTTTACGTAGTACCCAAACATTGGCCTCTTCTGTATTTAGTCTTCCAGGACTTCTCAATGCCAGTAGGAAATTCAGAATAAAGCAGCCAGCCAGCGCTTTTCAAGAATTAGCAATTATTTGTGCTTACAAATGTATTGATTCATTTCAGGGAAGCAAGCAGTTCTCTCTTTGTGTTGAACATGCAATTAGAGATTTAAATAGATGACCCACTTCCTGGACCACCCCCTTGTTCTTTTGCTGGCAGCTGGGCATTCAACAGGCTTATGTTCTTAAGCAGCTCCAGCTGAAAAAGTGCAAATGCATAAGTAAATAATTTAAATGTTACAGACTACATGCTGGAACTGTAACCCTAAAGATTGTTTCATTGTTCTTTTTTAAGGAAGTTGTCTATGCTGCCAAAGCTTTCATTAGGGCATGTAATATCCAAGTGAATACATGATGATACATAGAGATTCTCTTTAAATATACCCCCTTGCAACTTTCAACCTCATTCTCAACTTTCTCTTCAAATTTTGATGGAAATTAAGATACGGAGATAGTAACTGTTCGTTTCTGCTGAAATGTACTGCAAAATATAATTAGTGCTCTAATTAAATTCAATTCAGAAGTTAATGATTATCACTTTATATGTAATGTTACAATGATTTCGTGGTAACAGAGTTGCAGTCAACAGAAGAGCTCTCACCTTGCTGTCAGTTATGCTTTTGTCAAGCAGCTGAGCAAATTAGGAACAGTTACATCTAAATAAAGGCATATACGCACAATTGAACATACACGGTCACACATAAGGGCAGACTTGGTTACGATTACTCACTCTCATTATCAGTGTCTTACTCTTGATGAAGTAATGCTAAATTCAACCTGACTACTCTTCACAAAAGATCAGGTTGGCAATTTACTGAGGAGACCGCTGGGGCAGATTGTTGGTGGTGTACATTAGCACTGGGAAATAGAAGCCACAGCATTTCAAGTGAGACACTCCGAGAATGTGTCTCCACCTATCACAAGCTTATCAGCAGATCTCACCACCCTGTGAAGCAGTACACTTTGGCTTTCAAATCTCATGTGTCAGAATCTGATACAAACAAAACCCACAAGCTTGAATGCCAGCCGTAAAAGTGTGCTGCACCCTGGTAGGAGGTACTGCAGCAAGTAAAGACATCCTGCTGAACCAGTGTTTACGTGACTATCAGCCAAGAGAAACAGACATGGTAAAAGGTTAAGGGAGGTTCACCTCTGCCTTAGTATTGATGCTACCTGTGGGACTCTGGATAGCACTTGCTCAGGGTTTCAAGAGACAAGGGTACAATTCATCTCAAGAAAGTAATGGAGAAGATGGATCCATCATCCTACTCCAAATGAAAATTTATCATCAAATGGCACACAATTATCATTTGAGACAGGAGTGCTAAGGAACCCAGCATCTGCCTATGACTACAACACATGACTTCTGGAAGCTCTAACCTCATACAGAAGAGCAAACCACACCAGTATGAGCCCATACTTAAAATGTGAACCTAATCTCGCTTTCAAACTTGACTATGCAGACAGAAATCTCAAGGCATTACACCACAATCAAAAGAATTAATGGGAAATTATGTATTTTTTAATCAGAATCTGCTCAAGACATTTAGATTTGTCTGTTATCAACATTGTCTGGACCACTGTAGCAGCGAATGTTAAAGCCCCAGATGGGTTAATATTTATGAAAAAGCCAACAGAACATCAAACAGCACAGGAAATTGTGTTTCCTGCATAACTGTCTAAAAGCAGTCATACCGTTAGCACTTGCTCTTTGCTAGTTTTTACTACTCTTATCTTACAGACAGACATGAAAAACTAAAAAAACCTCCTAAGCTGAGCCCATGATAATAACAACAAAAAAGTATTATTCCTTAGTCATGGATGAATTTTCATTTGTTTTTGCAAAATACAAGGAAGAATATTTTAAAATTGCCCTTGGTAGCTAATGACAGCAGGATCTGTTTGGCATACTGGTTATGAAAACCACCTGCAGCTCTGACACCAGCAAAAAGAATCAGACCACTGTAACTTTGCTTTATCTTTTTTCTGCAATTAACTGAATATAATCATAAGCTGCCTATTACTTCCATGTATTTTTCTTCAAGGAAGGAAAAGTTCTTTATAAACAAGAATTAGACGAGAATGGTGTGCTAATGTGCTCGGCTTTTGGTACTCAAGACACCCACCTCAGTGTGGTTCCCCCTGAGGCACAGTGCTGTCAGTACATGAAGTTGTTAAATCAAAACCTAGCATTTAACTGGACTTGAGTTAAAAAAACAACCAAACAAAAGTCAAAGAACACATGGTAACACATACCCATCCTCACACCTGCCCCTACAGAATAGCAAAAGAAGCACAAACAGGCAGATTTCCAGGCAGCTCCAGATGTTAGTGATCCAAAGGCTTACCCTCAACAGCCACAACTGAAAGACAAGGAAAAAGATGATCTTCTTGTCCCTAAATATTCCTATTTAGTATCATTTACCTACTGTAGCATTACATGAAAATGTATCTACCTCCACTGACTCAAGCCTCCAAGAAAATAAAGAGGGAGGTAGGAGGGGGAGAGAGAGAAAAAAAAAGGGGGCAGGGAAGAGGAAACACATGAGAGGAAAGACTCGGATTTCATTTCTTTAGTTTTAATTCCTGTGACTCTTGCACTTTATTAATAGTCACACACATAAGAACTTCTTGTTTTTAAAAGTTCCATCCTTTTAACTGCCAGCAGTCAGTTGATACGTCTCTCTTGGCACTGCAGCTGGTTTGGGGGAGCTAAATAGTAACGTCCACTTTGCTGCTGTTCCTTGACAGCAATCTTCCTCTTACCACCACTCTTAAAGCACATCTGCCTTCAGAGCTGCACTGGTAACACAACCAAGGCTTACCAGATGCAATGAAAACTATGCAAGATGGATTCAAGAGGTGCTGCTGGGATGATGTTAGACCCAGTTACATCAGCTGGCGCCATGGGTGAGCTGCCACATGAAGACCAACCCCTTGTTGCTGCAGCATACAGGGTTTATACCTCAGTTTTTCAAGCTCCAGTTAGAATTCATTTGCTGACTCCCATTCTTTATCACACAAACATTTGCCCAAAATAAAGAAACTCATGTTTTCAAATCTGAATTCCTGCCAGATCCTTTAGGCTTAGGAGTCAGTCTCTTTTAAGAGACACGCTGGTAAACAGTGATAGGAAACAGAAACCCAGAAGTGTCAGGACACAATGACCAAGTATAGCCACCCTTATATCTTGTTGTAGCACATCTCAGTGTCCATCAGCATGGAATTTAAATGCCAAGTATCTCTGCTTAAAAGCCCCGAACCTGCATGCCAGCCTATCCCAAGGAATCAGATGTTAGCCCTGGCAGCTACCTATTTACTTAAGTCTATTTAAAAACTATGAATAAATCTATTGATACATTCACACATGAAGACATTGTGTTGTCTTCCACACTGTACTGAACAGGGGATTGCTGATACAGAAATTTTTTACAGAAACAGACATAGCAGAGAGAGAGGTTATTCTTTCAAGAATAGTCATTACCTGTTATTTGAATTATATTTTATCTAATGAACAGTCACTCTAATAGCAGTTAGTTATACAAAACCATTTATTTAAAGTAAAACTTTACACTAAAGCTAGGAAAGAGACATTTTACCAAACCCGAAGACTTTACATTGACAGTATGGGGGTGACAGGCAGGGCTAGACAGGACACAGGATAGCTGTTGGGTGAAGAGAAGGAACAGAGAGACTATCATTTTGAAGAATTGGCAAGGAGGATTCCTGGAAGAAGTGGGTTTTAAGATGGTGTGGATGGCAAGCAAAGATAGGGTGCCTGACAGACAGCTGACATACTGTTCCCTGCATACAGAGAGGCATTAACAGAGGCTTGGAGACAAGTGGGAGGAAGACACAAAGAATAACAAAGACTGAGGACTGGAAGGGGCGAGGTCAGCAAAGCAGGGAGTGGGCAGATATGAGAATGAAGAAATGAGAGTAAGATAATGTTTAAAGTGCAACATACAGGCCATGCTTCATCAATTTGAAGGATTTTCTTTGCAAGAACAACTTCAAAAAGCAAAAAAGGAGATAAACCTCACCAATGCATGTCAGTTATTGTGTCCTGCTGTACTACGGTTCATACTACTTATTGCAATGCAAGTAATTTGTAACTTCTACTTGGAATCGGTCTGCAAATGGTTATCCCCTTACCCTTTCTGGAGAAAGGATACATGGAAGGCAAAAGGTATTTTATTGCCAATATCCACAGAGAACTGGAGCAATCATTCCTCCATTAAAAAAAAAAAAAAAAAAAATCATCCCATCTTCCGTTTCCAAAATGAACAGACTGAAACCACTTTTATTTGGTGTGTTTCATGAGCTCCAATTCTTTTCCAAACTCTACAGAAACACATGAATGCTTGGGCATGTATTAGAAATGTAAAAAGAAGGAGCAGGAGGTTTCTCAAAGACACCTGAAGAAAAGTTATTATCTACCTAGACTGCAACTTTTTGTGTATATTACGGATTTCTAACATTGCAGTTAAACCACAAGTTATTATTTGACCAGAAAGAAGATAAGCTAAATTTCTGCTCATGTATCTCCAGAATTTCCATTTGATAAGTTCTCCTAACTAACCTCCAAAACAGTTCTCATTGATTCTTGGGAAGCTATGAGGATAAATTCATGCAACACTGAAAAGCCTAGTATCATTCAATTCTACTTAATGTTCTATGACTTAGCTTCCACCGATGTTTGCAATTTTAGCTGTTTAATGAAATGGTGTCAGCAGAACAGAATCACCGTGCAATCACACAGCTCAAAGAGAAAAAACAACTGTTACTCATAGAAAAGGCAACTGGTGCTTAAAGTGAGATGTGAGCTTTGGAGCAGACAGATGCTTTTCAGTAACTTGCTTTCAGATGAGAGCTGTGTATGGTATTTCACTTCTGCACTGTTACCGTAATTGCTCTTTAGCTACTGCTGGAAGTCCACCTGCTACACATGAATGGAAAGAAAAAAGCGTGCCTATACACTGACAATGAAGACATGATAGCTCAGCATGTATTTTAGCATACATTGCAAATATGTGAATACAAAAGACACGACCCACATTATATTCTGGAATAAATATCAAAGTCTGCTCCTTACTGTTTTTAATACCTACTCATCACTCCCTTTCTCTCTGCAAGCAGAATCAGAGATGTGACCCAGGATTTGTTTTCCTGAGGTCTGTCCTGCCAAATGCAGTTGTTATGCACTGTGCACTCTCCTGTATTTTGTTCAGCATAGCTTGAAAGTTCAAAGCCATGAAACAGTTCCCTCCTAAGGATGGCCAGGTTTTGGCCCCTGAACCACTTTCAAGACTGAAGACCGCTTTTGAGGCTCTTCTAACTAACAGAAAAGAAAGGGGGGAAAAAACCCAAAAGCCAGGAAAAAGGCTGTACATTTCTATCTTCAAAGAGAGACTAATATTGCTACAAATACCACAAGTTAATTTATGGCCTGTGAAATGCAACAGAGGCATTCCTAACAAAAGACATCAAGCCTGGCATGTGCCATGGTACTTGAACAGCAATGGAGAAAGTTCTTTCAATGGACAGACTCCAAAGATTATTTATTATCTAAACCAGCACAGTCCAACCAACCAACAGTCCTCAAGCCAACTTCAGCCCATCGCTTTCACTCTAAAAGACTCGACAAGCTCTGAATACTTTCTTCTGCGCATATCCATAGCATGGAAAGGAGTGCTGTATCTGCTTCCAAAGGGGAAAGAAGGTGGTCATGCCTGACTGGCATCCTTCTCTCCCTCAAACTGCACATACATTTTTACACAGTACCTGGGCATAAGCAGCCTTTTCCTTTTTCTGTTCTGCTGACTTTTTGGCTTGGACTCTCAACTGGGACTGCCAGAACTTGCACAGGGCTAAAAGGGCAAGAAGGCAGGGAGTGGAGAGAGGATAAGGAGGAAGAAGCAACAAGATGTCTCACAACAGAAGAAAGGGATGGAAAAAGTAGTTTCAGGGTTAGAAGGTTAGAAGCCACTGAGGCTCAGTTACATACCACAGCAGTCCTCCCCTGCCTCTCATGTCCCTTCTCCCAGAATACTTGTTCTGTCATGCACTTTAGGGGTCACATCATCTGCAAACCAGAGCATCCCAATGTGCTCATTCCCCCATCTCCCAGCTGCAGCAGCACCAAGCATACCCACAGTGCAGAATCAGGAGCCTGCAAGGGCAAGGATGAAGACACTTGCTCCTGCCCAAATACCTCACAAAGGAGTAAAAGGTACTAAATTTCTTCCCGCACTCCACTCCCTAACAAGTACTTGCACGGGAGTATCAAAAGCAGCATAAACGCTCTACAAACACAATACCAAATGATGCCAATATAGATGCCAATGATGAAATAAGTCCAGTATCCCCCATGGACACTAATGCCACAGAACAGACATGCATTATGCCAGGATCAAAGATGAGAGGAAGTAAAGGAGTTTGCATTTAAAATACAGACATGAAACTTTCTTTCAGAGTTTCAAACCACGCACACAGTGGAGAGTATCTGCCTAAAAAAATCAACATAAACTAGACATAAGAGAGAACAGAAAGAGGGTCTGGACTCAGAGGGAACAGCAGGGAACCAGCTGATGGGCAGGAGGGTAGGGGACCAGAGCAATAAAGAGGGAGGTGCAAGAAAAGCAGGGCTTGTGCCCGGCATCACAGGCACACAGGGACACTGGCCCACATTAATCCCAAGTAGGCTGTACTTCAGAGCTTTCAAGTGATAAGCTTGGTACTGATGCTGTATTTCATTAATTCTAATCACAGAGCAAACATAGAAAATAGACCAGGAAAGGAAAGAGGAATTAATCCTACTATCAAGAAGAAATACAGAGAAATTGGTACAGGTGTCACCAGGAAACTGCCAGTAACCACCTGCAGCCCTTCAGAGATTCCTCTAACTCATGCGAAATACAAAACTCTAGTTTGAGTTTTAATGAATTATATTTTGGAAGTCAGAAGATTTTGAGAGCAGAAGGCAGGATGTGAAATCCCGTAAGGTTTACAAATCCCCCAAAACATCCCAGAGCCTGGCAAAAAACCCCAAGTCCCACAGAAGAAATTTCTCACACTTCAGAAGTGTATTTTCTGCAAATCTTGCCAACCTCTTCCCCCAAAGAATGAAAAAAACCCCAACCCAAAACCAAACTCTAAACCAATCTAGAATAAAGATCACTGAGGAACCTACATCAAAACACAGACACCTTTAACCCATAGTTAAGGTGTTCCAGACACATTTTGGATAAAAGATGTTTCTAGGTCTTGTTCTGCAGAGCCATTGTGCCCCCCACATTGTGAGCCTCTAACTTAGTCCTAGAAAAGGAAAGGCATGTGCCATGAGACACCTGAGAGTCCAGAATTTCATTCTTGACTATAAATTAGAAGTATATTCCTCAAAAATCGGCTGACATCTGTCAGCCTGCTCACAGCTGCAAAAGCAGGTACATCAAACAGAAAATAGACATGGGCAAATAATGCATTTAACCAATGACAGCTTAAAGATTAAAATCCACTATGGTTAACCAAACCCAAAGGTAACAAAGACTTTTCCCTTTTTGCCATGCTAAACGTATCCAGTCATTCCAGTTTTAGAGACAACATTTCTGTACTGCATTTCTTGGTAAATGGTAACACTTAAAAAAGGAGGCGCTTTTTTCCCTTCTGTCATATTCAATTCCATTGCATTAATTAAATTTCATTATATCTACATCATTTAATTTAGGTCAACATGTCAAAGTAACCTAGAATCATGTTTGCTTTAAGTCAACCAACATCACTCTCGAAGCTGAGAAGCCCATTTCAGACTCCGTGATACAATTGCCTTGTATTTCCACCATGCAACATGAAGTCAGAAGTGAAGAACTACACTCAGAATTAAGAAAATCACTACAATATTAACAGCTTACTAAATTTCTGTACAATGCACATACTAACAATTGCACAACAGGAATAGTGGGAAGAAAGTCCAGTAGTAAGCTAATTGTTAATTAATAAGTAATTTTAAATGTAACACAGTCTATGTTTTTCAATTGTTGAGCTTTTTTGGTTTTGGGGTTTTTTTGAGTGTAGAGATAAAACGTTGAGGCAGCAGAAGACTCCTGCTGGAATGAGGCATCTATTTTACTACATTCGCCTGGGCTCCTAATGATGGTAGCTACAACTCACACTGCTGTCTGCACAGTATGAACCCGCACATATCACAAACATATCCAGATTTCCTCATCCGATGTATTTTTATACATACTTAAAGCACATCTACATTATATCATCTCAAAACATTACACTGTGTTCCAAAACATAGTATTTGGGTTGCAGCTGAAAAGTAACATTACAGTACTCAAGCAAAGAGGCTGGATGTCAAGTCCCCAAGTCCCCAAGTACAAGTTGGGGAGGAGAGGCTGGGCAGCACCATAGCCAGTGCTCCAAGGGAGCTCTCTCCCTGTATTTGTAAAGAGCTGTGTAAAATTTAAGAACAAAAAAAGCAACATTGACCTCTTGCCTGTGTGTATTATGGGGGGAGAAAAACATTACCAGAGATGACAAGTAATCCACTAAAAATATATTTAAGCAATGTGTTTAGGTTGTAAGTATGTATCACTGACAGGGAGGGGTAAAAATAATAGACAGCTGCATTGTGAACCCAATCTAAAAAACAAAGGAGAGGGAAAGGATGGGAAATAAAAAGAAGAAAAAGCCTCCCAAGTTTCTCCTGTAAGAGAATGGCTCCGGAAGGCTTCACTGACACATACCACCATTTAGCACTACTGCAGCTTGGTGCTCTCTCACTACACTGCTACTTGGAGCCTGTTAGTGTTCTGCCCAGAAAGGGACAACATGTGCAGAAGTCATTCACACTAAGCAAGGACATGAAGGGCAGGCAGCTCCCAGTTTTCTTACATTTTACAAGAGAGGGTAAAATTGCCCATATCAGTAAGGAGAACAGTGGGGCAGACTATGAAACCATCTTAACAGCCAGGCAAATTGTTCAGCCATATGGGGCAGGACAGCACATGATGGGAACAAACTCTGGAACAATCATTCTAAGGCTCTCACTATAGATTTATTGCATGATCTCAGGCAGTTAGCTTCTGTTGTTTGTTTTTCTTACCAACAAAAACAGGGATAAAGTTTGCATTTCCTAATATAAGAACACACAGTTGCTATAAAACAGACCGCAAATAAAAACTAACTACAGAAAATTATTGTTGAGTTCTGTGAAACACAGGCAATCCCAAACTGGAACCATTACACATGCTGCAAGTAAGTCTTTGTTATTTGTGTAATAATCACATCTGTGTCACTATTACATAGGCTTTTGACCTTGTGCTAGAAAAGTTCCAAACATGTTTTGACTTCTGGAAGTGACATACGCGCTGCAGAACTGCCTGTTATAAACCACAACAATATCAAACCTTCTCTCCGTTTAACTGCTCTCCTACAAAGCCAACAGGAGGCTTAATTTTCCATATTCTCTGTCTCTCTTCTACTGCTGTTCATTCTCTCCCTCCCCAGACCCTCCATTTAACCTTGCAAGAGAGGGAAAAAAGTTAATGCAGCTTCTATAAACTGAGATTATTTTGAGTTACTCAAGCTGACTCACTTCCCATGAATTTAAAACAAAGTGTTAGTCAAGTGACAGATGAAGAAAACAGTAAAGACTCTGCATTTAAATCCGAATGCCTCGGTCTCCCTGCCTACTAAATGACTGCCTGGGCTTGCATATTAGGAGTTATTTGCACGAGCTATTCACCAACCTGACAAGTCTTTTTTGCAGCTCTCTCCACTTCTTTCCTTCGTTTTACTGTCTTCTTCAGCTTCTCTTTACCCACAAAGTCTTTTCTCTTTTCCCCCATTTTCTCCAACGCTTTTAACTTCTTTCTAAACCATTTTCTTCCCTTCTCTGTCTCCACCCTCTCTGAGGCTCTTGTCCCTTATCAACTTTTCGTTATTTCGGCACCAACTTAATCCCCAGTGCCAGTCTCAGATGAAGTTCCCAGAATTGCTCAGGAGACTTTGGCCCTTTTGTCTGCCTGCAGAGGAGGGAGCCCAGCAGCTGGAGAATGTGCAAGCAGTGCATTCTTGCCCATGTCCTTTGCTTGGTTTGCCCTTACATCTGGGCTCCAGCAGCCAGCTGAAAAGGGTCAGATCTTTGTCAGGGCCACACCACTGCAAGTGTCCTTGGGATACCCCAACTGAAGAACAGCTACAAAAACACTCATCGGACACTTCAGAACAAAAATTTGCTGGGAAAGGAGACTACCTGCAAATAATGCAGGTCTTGTCTTTGAACAGGTAAAGGATGTGGCACAGGATATTAATTAAAGATTAATTTTGGAATACAGATTCACCAACAAGGTTCACAGGTAAAATACAAATACAAACAAGTTGTTTACTACTTCAATATTGTACTGCATTCATTCCCAGAAGGTTGCTAACATCAGAAATTGCCTGACAAGTTGTCCGCCCCAAGCAAACTGCAACTTATCTTAAATGCAAAGGCTCACAAAAGCAGAACCACCAGCTCCAGACTGTAGATAATATTCCCTTATGCCAGTGCCATGAATAAATGCTCACTCTCCTCAACCACCATAATGGGATGAGGCTTTCACTTTATGCACGTGCTTTTATGATTACTTCACCAGGCGATCACCTCAGCCTTAACCAAAGAAAACACAAAAGTGAGAAAGAGCCAATACATTATGAAGTCTGCAGGGAAACAGACAAAAAGTCTAGTAGCTGCGCTGTGAAGACTGTGAATATACATGTCTGTACAACCACACAGAGCCTAGTTTGCGCACAGCACCATGGCATATTCACCGTCATCTAAATGCCTTACTTTGGTTCACCCTGGACAAACAGTATACATCAGAATATTCTCAGAAGAAAGGACCCTTTCACAGTCCAGTTTCTGTCTTTAGAATAGCTCAGTTAACACTGTACCTTCTCAACAGATGAAGTTTTCAGTGTCATTTCATTCACTGGCCTGATTCTCAACCTGGAAGACCAATTCAAACGTGGCCATGTAACGAGAAAAGGCCATACAATATGATCCAACAGTATAAGCACAGTCAAAGCTCTCTTATTATTATTCAGGGTATCAAGGCAGTGAGTGCTCTCTGTGAGGCTGTGAATAATACACATTACTCTTCTTGAGAGACTACAACATACCACTAGAGTCACAAAAAACCTAAAACAGTTCATTACCTATCCAAACTAGAAAGATCAACTACAACATCAAGATTTTGTTATTTGTAAAGAAAATACCACATAAAATACACATTGAAAACAAATGGAATCTGTTGTTTCAGGGAGGAATTACAGTGGCCCCAGGTAATATAACAAGGAGAGAAACCCATTTTGTGGGGAAGAAAAAGCCATGTAATCCAGCTTTCCACTCAAGAGAGACAGCCAGCACAAGGACATTGGACACAACTCTCTGTGCTTGGCTGCAATGTGATGGAAAGAAAACTCTGCCAAAAAAAAAAAAAAAAAAAAAAAGACATGTGGAGCAACAGCCCAATTCCAGACTACTACTAACTTGTTTAAGTACGGAAAAGAGATGAGGAGCAAGACCCCCCACAGCTCTTTTATAAAAACAATGTCACAATGCTTTATGTAAAGGATGAGTACTTCAGCCAGCAGTACTTAGCCAAATTAATTGAGATCTGGAAATAACAGCATCACATGAAGTTTAGAACTAAGCAGCTAGCGAGCCCATTTCTAGGAGCACTGACTGCCCTGTTTTAAAAACTTCATTAAGCTTCCCTATTTTAAAGACTCCCAGTGAAGCACTGCTGCAGTCACAGACACAAACAAAGCAATATATTAATTTCCCTTTCTTGTGCACCAAGCGTTAATAAAGCAACTTTCAAACAAGCCTTTTCTATTAGAATAGATAAAGAATTTCGCAACAAAGTTTCAAAATACAATAAATTATTTACCTTCTAGGTGACACTAATCTCTTTCACTGACTAGGCTGGTGACTTGCCTTTTCTACATGAAGGCTTAACTAGCCGCTTATGGAAACAACCTGAAGTACTGCCACAGACTATTAACTGATAGCACCACTCTCTCCACCTGCTGAAGAGTTGGGTAATTAATGGAGAATGTGCTACTTGTGCCAAAACACTGCGGCTACTACTCCCTACCAACAAGATACACGCATATATTCCACCCTCAACCTCTGTTTCCACTTTCTGTCTTTCAGGGCACTACAGAAATTCCTCTCTTACACAATACAACACCAAATGATAAATATCCTTACTTCTGCCATCCCCTTTCCCCTGATTACACTGACAAACACATTTCTGTGCTGAATACTAGCAACTGTATTTCCCATATCAAATGAATAAACATTCGCAAAAGGAAAGGTAAAGCACACTAAAGAAAAAACAATATATTTGAAGACAGCGAAGAGCTAAAAGACACGACATTCCACTTTTCTGGAACACAGCTACGTCGCATAGGCATTTGAACCCTAAGCTCTTACCAAACTGCTACAACACGAACAACTCCTGCTGCAGGTGCTGTTACAAATCCTACTGAGAGAGGCCCAGCTGCAATCCAATACAGGACATACACAAAGCAGTAACAGAAGGCTTAATTCTTTACCCTTTACACCTTTAACTTAATTCTTCTCACTTTACACCTTTGCACTTAATGCTTTACACTTTATATCTTTGCACTTCCCCACTCTCTAGCAGCCAGTTATTTACAGGCTCATGACAGCAGCTCTGAGGACTTTCAGGACACTCCAACACAAGTCAGGTTTAATATAACTGGAATATAAGGTGCTGATAACATCCACAGCAAGATGCAATGAGAACCAATGAACCTCAATGCACACACAGTGAATACACCAGATTTTTCTCTTCTCTAAGAAAATTCAGTTCTGGTACAATAAAGTCAGTGCAAGTTCAGCCAGAAATTTAATGTCCTGCAGGACTCTTCTACAATAGCACCCAAACAGCTTTACCACAGTGGTGTGCCACCCCAGCATTCCCCGTGTGCAAGGCACACAGGCCAGGGGAGCTTCCCTGGAAAACATACCTCAACAGACCTGCTAGCCCCGGCACTCTGCATTATGGACCCAGAGGCAACGATCGCTGCTCAACACACAACATCACAGCTCCACTGGCAGCCCCCAGTCTGGCTATGGACAACCAGCAACCCTGGTTACAGCCGCCAAGGGATCTTCTGCCTATTAGCCAAGATGCAATGGTTATGTCTGCTCATTCTTACTTGATGTAGCTAGAAAAACAGCAGCTTTTTACTCCAGCATGAGTCCTTGGCATAAGGCATCTTATAAAAATTTGCCTGTCACAGGCAACATTACTGGCAGCCAAAAAAAGTACGGTAAAAAGATGGTAACTTCATTAAGTTCCCCAGAGCCATACGTATTCAACACAGCAAGCAACCCAGACTTCAGAACCATTGTGCCTGCTGGTGGATAAAACGTAACATCTGGAACTCCCTAAGTGCTCCCACTGAGCAGTATAACTGAAACCAGAATCTGGCCTGGTGTCTTCAAATCTTAGCTTCAGTGTCTTTCAAAGACCATCTTTGCAGATCCAACTACACTTCCTCAGATATCAAATCAAAAGCCCTGATGAAATCCAGTACCAGTACACGTTTCTTCAGTCAACAGGAAGTCAGATTCGGAGAAGTGGTAGACGATTTTTGCCACCCCACACCTGAAGTTTTTATGTTTTAAAGATAGATTGAATAAAATATAACCCAAATACATGAGCAGTTAATGAAACACTATATTCTTAAGTCAGCAGTATAAGATCTATTAGCAACACCTTAAAAACTCCACTCTTAAGGGAACCAGACCATCACATTCAGATTTGCTTCATCAATCTCATTCTCTGGGTTTTTTTGCATTCTTGCAGCACAGACGCAGCAGAATAAAATATACTTCTAATAGAACTTCATTTATAACATGTTAAGATGCAATGAGACAATACAATAGTTTAGCTGGTATACAGACTTAAATACACTCTCTTAGGGGGCAGCTACTCAACACAGCATCTGGGCAGAGCCCAAACCAACCGTCATGGTTCCTAGAATGTTCCCACCAAAACTTTATCAGCGTAGCGTATCCTGTTTGACAACAGGGCAAATTCTGCTCTCTACGTGCCCAGAGGGCAGGACCATGCACATCTGCCAGCGGTACAGTTGCAGGGACACTTGAGGATTCGACATGGGCTGGTAGCATGTACAACTTTTGTGAGAAGTCAGGAGAAACAAGCGAGTTTCTACCAAGCTTTCACGTGTCAGAAGCCTGGAAATATTTGATTAAGACCTTCAAAGCTGACTGCAAAAGCACTGCAAATCTAGTGAGCTAAAGCAAAGGACTTGCATTTGGTGCACAGACAGCTCGGAAGCATGAACTGGCTGCTGCCTCCAAGCAGGACAGCTGTTTCAGTGCTGCTCTCCATTTCAACTGGGTAAGGTCCCTCAGAAGACAGAAACAGGCCACTAACTTCATGGGAACACAGCTGCAGAATTATTTCCCGTTTTGTGCAGAGGGAGTGCATTGCATTTAGCCACTGGCGTGGGGTGAGCTTTGATGGGTGATGACATTTCACTTAAAACTTTCCCTCTTTCAGCTTTTTAGTCTACTTCATGAACTGCGTTGCCTGAAAATCTGAAAAGGAAAATATTTATCTGAATTGCATGATTCACAGAAATGATATGCTTAATCATCTAAGGAGGAGTCATTTATCTCATAACACATAGCTTTAAGTTCAAAGTGATCTTAATATAAAATGGCTAATAAATTACTCATAAATGGCTAGTGATTCAAAAAGCCTAGTGGGCATTTCTCTGTGAACCCTAACAATTTGCCATCTATGCCTATCAGCTAAGGTCTTACATACAACCACACAAAGGGAAGAGAAAATACTGATAAAGTAGTGTGGTAACAGCTTACAGCCCTTCTGTGCTATTCCACTGATGGACAGATGTGAGGATTGAAGCTTCATGCAATGCATTTTAGAAGCAAATGCTGCCAGGAACACCAGGGTCTGTGTTCAGACTCCTTCCATGGGGTTTCCAGTGGAAATCACCAAGAATGCACACTCAGCTCGGTAGTTATGGTTATACACAAGCATATAGGCTATGAAGTACCTAAAAATCACGCGGCTGACAACTACTCGGAGATCTGGAGAGCTCGGGTCCCGTCTCTCCGAGCACACCAGGCTCGTTCTACCACTAATAACGTGCTCTTCGTGTTTCACTTCATCTGCCCGTGCAAAACTCATTCAAAAGAAAAGAGAAACGGCGAAAGTCGGTAGAGAAAGACAGCCAACTTGTTCCCGAGAGGGACATCAGCACCCGTCTGTAGCACTGACATAGGGAGGCGCGGGCAGGAGGCGCGGCGGTATCGGCAGCGAGCAACGAGGCGCCCGGGCCGCGGACCCATTGCGGCGCCCTCCGCTCCGGTCCCCGCGGGGCTGCCCCCCGCGCCACTCCCGGCTCCCCGGCGCGCTTCGCACCTGGGCCGGTCCCCGCTCCCCGCCGCGCCGCTCCGGCCAGCGCTGCCCCGCCCGCCGCACTCACCCGCTGCTGGAGCCGCCCGCTGGCGGCCGCGGCCGCCGCGCTGTGCCGCAGCTCCGCCGCCTGCCCCGGCCGCAGCAGGCTCCGCGTGAAGCGCCGCGTCCGCTCGCCGGCCATGGGCGCCGGCAGCCCCGCGCTCCGGCCGCCGCTCCCCGCCCGGGCCGAGGCGCCGTCAGGAAGCGGAACTGGGGGTTTCCCTCCCGCTCCTCCCGCGAAGGAGGGGTGTGCGGGGCGGGGGCCGCCTGCCGCCGGCAAGTGGGCAGCCCCTCCCCGGGGGAGCGTCGCGCCCCCGCCACCTTCGCTGGCCATGTGCGGCGCGGCCGAGCTTCGGCCGCGGGACGGCCCCGCGGGGACGGTCCCGCTCCCGCCCCGGCGGCTCCGAGGCGGCTGCGCGCCGAGGGGGGGCCCCGGAGGAGGATGGAGGCCGGGGTGCTGGAGGGAGCCCGAGCCGGGCCCCCTTCTGTGTATGTGCAGTCGCCGAAGGATGCTCTGCCAGGAAGACGGCTGGGTTGGGTTCGAGAAAAAGAGCGACTCTTGGTGTTAAGCACTCGCCAGGGTGGGCACATTGGTTCACTAGCCAAACCCAGAGCCCAGCCACCAGGTTTCATGAGAAATCAACTCTCTGGTCAGCCCCACCATCCTCGGAGCTGGTGGGAAGCATCTGCCAAGCAGCAAGGGCTGCTGCGGCCCCTGTACTGAGTGAGGCTGGATGTCATCCAGTCCTTCTGCCAGTTGGCTTGGCATCCCTGTTCCTACACTATGGAAAACTCCGAAGATACACAATTGAGTTTAGCCATTTAAGCCCACAGAAGTTACACAACAGTCACAGCTCTCCCCCCTAGCAGAATGATCATATCTTCTGTTAGTGGGAATATGGCTTTATGCCTTAACGCCAAGCTGCAATGGGGAGAATACAGTATTGCCGAGAGCAGTGTCTGAACTTCTTTGTGCATGAATATTTACATTGTCCTCTATGTTGCAGAATTTTCATCATTTACTGGTAGGTGTGGGCAAGGAGGCAACCATGAGTGATCACACATGTGAGTGCATGGCAATCTCTGTAAGACAGGATTAAAATAAGACCCGAGGAACACAAAGTGTAACACCTGATAATGCAACGGTGCTGCACAAGTGTGAGCTTGTGCAGCAAAGGTGCTCAGGCTCAAAACCCAACAGAGTCAGTTAAGATTTAGTTTGACTGTTGTATTAGGGAATTAAATGTTGCAAGAACTCCTGGCTTGCATCCGCACCGAGGAGCACGCTGTCTGTTTTGAGGTAGCTGGCTGTAACTTACCATAGGCACCAGTGTGCTGTGAATTCACTGCAGCCTCTGTATAGCTCCCAGTTCTCTCCTCCAAGATGACTAAAGGTACCAAAGGCAGCAATGATAGCAGGGCATCATAGCCCAGAGTTTAAGTATTCCTCTGCAAGGGAAACATTTCCCAGTAAGGTGAATTATCTGAAATGTGCTAAGTGCTCCAGATTTGGTTTAAGACAATTACAGATACTAGTCTAGATAGTTCTAACATTCATCAGGTGTTATCCTGTAATATCTTGGAGGCGATACTTGTTTGGAGCTAAAGCGCAATAAAAAAGTACTACTGGATTAGAAAAGTTTTCTTGCTCTTGAGAAATTTGACACACAGATTAAAAAGAAGAGTAAGTAGCCTCAGTGACTCTAAGGAAACATTCTGCCACAACACAAAGATGTAATTTATGATAAATCTGACTGCAATTTGCTGCAGACAGCAAAGAACACACACATTGCTTCTGTGAGAAAGAATAACAAAAATCAATGGTTTCCTCCATCCAGTATGTGCATGTACATTCTGGAAGATTACTTTAAGAGAATAACCACCATAATCCCGGTCAGGAACCTGCAGCCATTTCTGGCTCTAGGCATGGTACTGCTGCTCCTACTCAGATGTGGCCAGCTCTGTGTTCAGGCAACAGCAGCCTGTGTTCCACATTACTTCTCACTTCACAGCCACACACGGGCAAGCTAGGGGTTGACCGAATACACAGATAACCTGCCAGTGAGCAGCTGGCTGCTTAAATCCATTAGTAGACATCAAGAAATAAAAGAGCCAGCTGTTTCTGCACCACGAACATTTTTAAGCCTGCAGGAAAGCAAGAACTATCCACAAATACTGAAACAATGAGCTAAAAAAGGCAGTTGGATTAAATATAACATGTTTTTTATTATCATCCCCTTAAGTAAGCATTCAGTAGTAGTCTGGGCAGGGAGCTTTGCCAATGAGGAGCTGAGTCTGCTACCTCTGAAATTGCCATGCATAGTGCAAAGCACAAGTGTACAGGATTTTACATTCATATGGTTGTTTACCAAATAATTATGGTATGGTATAACACCAAATTAATTCTTTTGGTTTATCTCAGAGTTACTGAGGAGTGTGAGTGTTCTAACATTTTACCTAAGTTTTCTTTGCCCCTGTAAACCTCACTAATTTGATTACTGAAAGAGTTGGTTTTCCTGTATCTCTGAGAGATATAACACAAATTTCAATGCAAACATTTTTTTCACTGATGTAACGCCTTCCTCCTGCCTCTTCTATCAATGTTCACAACCTTAGTTCTGTACCATTATCAGCACACACTAACTGCAAAGTGAAACTGCTGTGGTTTGTTATTATCGGAGCTTCAAAAAAAGTACAATGTAGCTTCATTGTCTCTTGGGCTTTGAACTTCTTCCTGTGTGCAATGAAATTAATTCTCTGGCCCATGTGGCCTTCCACAGCTTCTAGCACAACTTAAAAATTGCCACTAACTGCTGACGCAGCTGCTTGCAAAACATGGTATTTAGCCATCTCTGTCACCATTGATAGCACAAGAAAATACACTCTTTTAACACGATTTTAAATGCAAGTACCTTTTAAATTGGTCCAGTAATTCAGAAACTTGTAAGACCCCACTGTTCACTTCCTAACTAGCTCCCACTCCATCTCATTTATTACAAATGACAGCATTGCACAATCTTTAATGATTCCACTACCTGCAGAACATGGCACACAACCAACTTGCAGGCACCTACTCTTTACAGAATGATTACAACTGCTTTTGGGTGAGTTCAGTCTACCAAGGCAGAAGGCACCCTCACAAGACTGAGGAGTGCTTTCTCCCTCTGTAGCTGCTACCTGCACTGTGTCTGGGTTACTCCTCCAAGACCTGACTTCCCTTGGCCCATGGCATTTCGATTAAAATTTGACAGTGGGCGAACTTACCAAATACAAGGTGATACATCTATTTCAAGTTTTAATGCAGAGCCAATCATGTCATTACACAAAATAATAACAGAAGTAAATGAAAACATGCAAACACAAAATATCTCCTTCAACACTCAAAAAACCTACAAAAGGTTTTTGTAGGTTTCCTTTACAGGTCCTTTACACCTTTACAGGTCCACTTTACTACCAACATTAAACTCTGTAAAAGCATGGTTGTAGCTTGAAGGATATTAAGAGAAGTAGATTTCCAGCCCTTCAGCTAGACCTTCTTTAAGGGAGCAGGTGGGGTGTAGCTGCTTGCATAGAAGCATGATTAGCTCCAGTAGGGCTATGTGAGCAAGGCAGTTAAGAGGGTGATGGGCTGGCTCCAAATATTTCAAGATTCCTGATATAGACTACGTATGGTCTATATTTAACTATTTGTGCTAGATTCGTAAGGGTGTAGGCTTATTATTGAAGAGCTGCAACTGACTGATCTGAGTCGAACTATTAATACTAATCAATTAACATATGTATGTCTTTAATGAGTCAGGATCAAGCAGGTAATTAAGTGTAAACCTCAAACACCAGGCAAACATGTATCCTTTTTATGAAGATTCATTACTAGAAATCACGCTGCTTGTTGAAGACAGGCTTTGTACCCGTTTTACAGGCTCATCGAGGTCAGAATATTTTTCCTTAATTATGGAATGAATACCAGATCTGACCTCATGTTTAGTTACACTGCTGGATCAAAATTCTTGTTCTTTTAGACTGTTAAGTATAAGAAGTTAAGAAGAAAAGAACACTGCAGGAAAAAATCTGCCATATTGAAAGGACACATAGTATTCAGGTAGACAATTTCAATGAGAACACAGATGTATACACATTTAACAGTATCTTTGACAAGGGCATGCAAACAGGTAAGTGGCCAGAAAAATGAGTATGTCATGTGGACCTGATCTCATCCATACTTTGAACTCTAGAGATATAGTCCTCCCCCACCCCAACCCCCAAATTTTATACTAGAAGAAATATTTATTCATCCAAACCAGTTGCTTTTGGGTAACTTGGCTTTGCCTTGAGAACATAATGAGGCACTAATTGGGCATTAAAGTCAGGATAAAAATCTTTCTCACTGGATCAAGAGCAGGCATCCCTCGGGACAGAAAAGGAATTATTCTTATTCCATCAAGGATCATATATTCTTACAATAACACAGCAAGCAAAATCACCTGCTACCTGAAGCTACACATGCAACTCAAGTAAAACTAAATCAACCTGCAAGTGCCTTATAAGACAAGCGGAACTGCTATTTTAAAAGATAAAAATTACAATAGAGGAGAACAAAGGAAAGCAAAAAAAAAAAAAAAGGAAAAGGGAAAATTATTTTTTATTCACAATTATAATCAGTGTAGGAGATGCAAAATGTGAGGTCGCCTTGCAGTATTTAATGACAGAAGGCTCATTCAGCCGTATGGCCTTCAACTTCCCCCTACAGAAGCTACAATGTTAGAGCTGCATCTCTACTGAAGATTTAATATTTATTAATAGGTTTTTATGCAGCTGCATTTGCATGGTCTTAAACTTGTATAATGTTAAATGTAAAGGAGGCACTACCTAATGGTTAAGGCAATAGTCTGGACATTTGGGTTGATTCCTACTCTGCAGAACTTACCTTAATCTGTTTGACTTTCTTCTAAAAGATGGGAAAAATAACACTTTGCTATCCCACCATGGATGTAGTTTAAAGGTATTCAAATGTTTAGTTCACAAGGTCCGAATGAGTAAGATGGCTAGATAGGGCTGTAACTAAATATTTTTAAGAACAAAAGGAATTAATACTAATCTAATGGTAATAATTTTAAACTGTTTATCAGTCTCATTCAGATCTGGAGTTTCACTAAAAGTTTTTATCTAAACACTGTATTCCATTTTCTGGCCAGCTGTATAAGTGCAAGATCAATATTGTTTATGAGATATTCAGACACTACATTAAGAACACCATTATAAATACCTAGCTAGTACATTTAAAAAGTGCTTTCCAATTCAGCTGTGCAAAAGTAAACCCCTGAATTTGCAACAGCTGTATTAGCCTCTTAAGAGAAGATTCACACACATATTTATGCACCTGTATGGAGCAGAAGCATTACTCAAGTGACTCAAGACAGTCATCTTATCCTGTAAGTGCTCTGGCACCCACGGACTACAGGCATCTTTAAATACAGAGTGCCTTTCTTAAATGCGCAGAAAAATAAGAAGTTTGGTGTTTACACATAACCTGTATGCACACATACATCACTGCACAGCCCTTCTAAGGCTCATTCTTCATGTCCTCTCTCTGCCATGCCATTAGGTCCATTTCAGAAATTCTCATAAAATTCTAACACAGAAGCTGCAAGTAAAATCATGTCAAATGAATTTCAAGTTTACCTTAATCAGTGGATGACTGATGGGTTCACAATTTCAAGATATTCCTCCATTATCAATTACATTAACTCTACACAGAGACTCCATTTGGTAGGGCAGACACGATTTTGTTCATGATTTAATTGCAACACTAAGCCACTTGTAAATAGACTAAGGTCAGTCATCATAAGCAGCACATATCCATGTCATAATTTGCGTCAGTGAAATTGCATATAATCACACAAATAAAACTATATGTCGAGCAGGCTTTACCTTTTAAAGAGGAAATTGTACCCATTGCACATAGCACTTGACAAGTGTGCATCATTATAGCTATCTCTCTAGTCTGAAAAACAGGCAGAAAAGTTAAATATAAAATAACAAAAGCTTCAGCTAATTCCATGTGATCACAGTCTTCATTTAGGAATATTCAAAGCATCTTGAAATCTCTAGTAAGAGCTCCACCTGCACATTTTTCACTGTACTTACAGATGGTAAAAGCGAGATTGTCTTCACACTATTAATTCTCACTTTCATGTCCTGTACCTCCACGGCACATATTCTTCAACAGTAAGCATATTTTACCATTTGTGGAAGTCAACCAGGTCAAGATCCCGACCTTTCCATTTTTAAATGCTGTTTTTCCATTATACTCTATACAAAGTGTACTTGGCATTGAGAACTGCATTCCAGGAGACTTCTTTTTCTTTTCTAAACACGCAGTCTGCTTGATTTTTCTACTGCCTGAAATAATTAGTAGGATAGGTCTTATGACCTCTAAATTTTATTTTAAAATGTGTTTAGCCTGCTACCTCACAGGTACAAATTCCCAATGGAAATGAACTGTGGTGAGTGCTGAACACAACCATAACTGAATGGGTAATTCTCCTGGGTGAGAGCTGGATGATTTGCCATATTTTCCTTTTTACAAACAAATATTGCACAAATCTCTCTTCCTTGATGAAAAAACAGAGCATATGGACTAGAAGACCTATGGTATAAAAATAAATAGCAAAACCAGCCAACTTCTCTTTACCTCTGCCAAACCTCTTGGACATTGCACATACACAAATGCAGTCAACTCCTTTGAAAAGGGAAGCAATCATATCCAAAGCACAAAACAGACAATACAAGTAAGGCAGAAAGGCCAGTATATAGTTCAGTCAGTTTAAAAAAGGTGGAAGCAGGTTTCAGTAGAGTATTGGTCCAGTTCAAAGGAGGAGGAAGTAAAGCTGGAACCTACCATTGCCCACTTCCTGTGGTGGTTAGTCGGGGTGCAGAAAGATGCCTCTAGCGAGGTACTGCTGCCAGGGCCAGGAGCAGCAGCGGGGAACGGCTACCCCGCAGACTGCAACTTCTGCATGGCAGAACATGAGTGAAAAGAAAAGAATCAATCTATGGGATGCAATTCAGTATTTTCTTTAGGCGAGAAAAGAACTTTGGGGTTTTTTCTCCATTTGAGCAAATTCAAATCTACCTGCTTGAGTTTGCGGTCAGAGCACTCCACTTGTGGAAGAGGTTGAACAGGGAATGCATCCCACCAGCTTGTGCACCCCTAACTACAGCCAGGACTGCAGCCTCTGCCCTTATCTTTGCCTTCGTTCCACTGTCTCTCACCGGTAAGTTCTACCTGCACAGGTAGAGGAATTGTCCTGAAACGTCACAGGAAAAACAGGCCTTTCCTCTGCTCCTCCGGAGACTGCTGTTCTATCACCATGCTAGAAAGGCAACTCAACTCAAAGACCCCCTGACTGCTGGGCTGTGCCACAGCAGGCATCTCTGACCTCAGTGCACAGCCTAGGCTCTACCACACACACCCCAGCTCTTACAGCCTGCTCCTCAAAGTGGAAACATGGCCACATCTTGTGGTTTTGGGGTTCTCTATTTCTCCTCCTGCCTCTCACACAAAGTAAAACCACTTTTGGTTTCGCTACATGCACAAACACCAACTGTGAGACCAAGTCTTCCCACTCACTTTGCTACTGAAATGCAGAAAGATTTAAGGTGCCTCCCACATCCCCTCTGGATTCTTGTCTGGACAAGGCAAAACCACGATTGCCAGAGATGACTTATTTGTGGAAAACAGAATAGTTTTGAAGAGCAAATTGATATAATCTGGTACACCCAGAAACATGCATTTCCATGGTAGAAGACTCGTGTCCATCCTCGCTTCCAAGTCAGACAAATTGAACAAAGAGCTACACCATAAATGTGTCAGAAAAATAACGTTAACAGGCATTCTGAAATTTACTTCCTAGATTTTTTTTTTTTTTTTTTTTTTTTTGCCAAAGGCTGTTCTTTGTTCTCTCCTGACACTGGAGTTTGTGGAATAAAAAGGGAAATAATCAAATTATCTTCCCTGTCTCCCTCATATCCAGTCACAAACAGGCCAAATTAAAAACACCCAACATCTCAACAACTCTCAAGGATGCTTTAGGAGGAGAAAGAGGGGAAAGGTCCACATTGAGGCATAAATTCTTTGCCTAACAGCAGATTATAACTGATCTATGTAAGTGAAAATCTGGAGTTTAATCTAATTTCTCTGAGTTTAGAAGCTGCCTCTGTGTCCAATCTGCCGTCATCATATAAATATTTAAAATTTGCATGCCTTTAAGCAATCACTTGCTATTTACAAACAGCAACACTAGAACGGCAACAGGCTTACTTTTAAATTTAGATACAGAAAAATTTAAAATGACTGACTGTATTTTAAACAAAAATCCTCTTCACCTATCCAGCAACAGGGTCAATTTGAGGTCAAACTCAGATTGTAACTCATGGGATGTAAATGAAAGTAGCAAGTGGTGTAAACACATTACACACTGGAGAATCAAACGTCTTCTTTCTGATGGATTTCTTGAATATTTGGGGGTATATGATAACATCTGTAAGTAGAAGTACTAACACAGTAACAGAGGACAAAAATACTAATAATATTAGGAAGTGATTTGTTTTAAAATGAGAGCACAGATGGGCATGATACCTGTGTAACTTCTTATGGAGACAGCTACCAAAGGAGACCAATTGAAAATCCGAACAGGAACTTCTGCCAGCATCAGTCAACATAAGATAATCCCATGCCACTGGCTGTAACAATGGCAGGTGCCAGCATCTCTCTCCTTTTTCTGTACTCATAAATAAAAAACATTCAACAAGATGGACTAAGAAGTACTCTGCTTAGAGTAACTATATACTTAACGTAACTAGAGAAGGGTCTTAAAAAACTGCCTTGCAACTGTAGCCTGAAGCTGTTATCGGATTCTTGGTTTTAGTCGATAGTAATGATACATCACATTATTGAGAGTGATCAAATCTCATTAAAGTTAACGGGACTAAACCCACTAATTTCACTGGGCTTTGGCATTTTCCCCTGCATAAGCAAAAAGATTCCAACTAACAACTGAAGTACATTTATAATGTGAGGGACAAACTCCCTCCTGGTATTTACACATGTATCCTCATTCATCTTCCATAGAAGTTAAATCAATGTGGAAGGGGGGAAAGATGCAGCCATAACATTTAAGAGATTTTCACAATAATTACTACTTACTTTTGTCTATGTGCTACCTTTTACTTTACCACCTGTGCAGCAGAACACAGAGCCCCTCATTTCCCCAATTGCAGAAAATAAAGTAAGTTTAAAAGATGGCCTTCACTGTTACCTCCTACAGTGAAAACAGTCATGTAGAATGTTCTTAGTCCAGCTTTTGCCCTCAGTACATGTTATAATAAGCCACCTGGGTTCTTACATTTACTTACTGCAACATTCATATCAACTGTGACAGATATTCCCAGCAGGTGAAATCACTGTAGCATCCAGGTCCAAATGAGGTTCCACTACAACCCCACTGTCTCTCAGCACTTATAAGCCAACGGTCAACTGGGAATGACTTGTGGGTGCATCAGAAAGAAGAAAATATAAATGGGATGCTTCCTTTCTACCCACACCTGGATAGCTGATGGGACTCACGCTGTGGCACTGCAAGCTGCAGGTGGAGTTCACAGAAGTGTAAAAAGCAGATCTAGATGTTGAGGTGGTGTCATTTTCATAACAATTCTTCCTAAAAGATGACTACATTTGGAAAGCTGGAAAAAAAAAAAGCAACTTTAAACATGTAACACTTAAAAAGCACTAAAAATATCAGAAAACAAAAGTATTACAGGCTCTTATGTGGGGTTTGACACTGCACATGCACACAGGTGTACACTGTGTATGTACTTCTCTTAGATCAGTGGGCTGAGTAGCCACATACCAAATTCTTTAGCATCAGCATCTGTGTAAATGGTAAGCTGCCCAGGTGGCTTTGGCTGTGCCTCTGGGCCCATTACAATTAGACTGCTGCTCTGTTTTCTGAGCTGCTTGTCCTTCCTTAAGGCCATTTTTAAAACTTTTCTTAGGAATAAGACATTTTTTCCTTATGCAGCCATAAGATGGCACAGATCTGTGACACTTAATAGCTCCTTTGAGAGATAAAAGCAAAAGCATCAGGGGCTAACGTCAAGATTACTTTTATGACTAGAATGTAATTATTTATCACTAATGGCACATTAATAATTACAGTTATCTGAATTCCCAGTTTAACACACAGAGTCCCTGACTGTGTTCTTAAATGTTTTTTTCACATGGACTCCAACAGCTTAAAACTTCTAACCCCAATTGCTCATTGCATTACACTTACATAGAAGTGGAATGATGCATGCAAATCAGGCATAACAGATGCCATAAAGAAAATGTGGGTATTACGAGCCTCTCCCTTCTCTGTAGGCTCACACTGTAAAGTCCCTCTTTAAAGCTCTATCCCTCCCCAGATTTCGCTTGGGGTGGTGACACTTGAGTTTCTGCCAGCTGATTAGTCACAGGTGGGAGATAAGCTCTGCCCCTGTAAATGGTTTCCCACCTATAGTGCTAAGTTACAATTAGATGATTAAACCAGAAAGAATATTAATAATCCATTAATACTAAAAACCCAATTCACTTGTCATTATTTATTCCATTTTATGCTCTTTCTTTCTCCCTCAATGTGCTTCAGATTTGCTGTATGTCTTTATGTAGGAAAAGCATGTATTGTTACAGGGGCTGTAAGAGTTCATCTAGTTTACCTTCCTTTTTGGAGGTAGAGGTAAAGGATATCTCCAAGGCTTGGTATTGTGTCCCTTCCCTCCACATACCCTCTGCCTTCTTTTCTTCCTGGAGCAAGCTCTCTGTTTTTTCTCATCACTAAGAGATTTGCCTTTACAGTAACATCACCCTCCTGGTGCTCCTATCTAGGTGCCAGACACTCCTGCATCTTTCTGCTGCTTGGCTGGTTACTCTCCCATTTCATACCCATCCAATTTCTCTGAAATACAATGCTTTGGACCTGGACTAAATGTCATGTGGTAAGTTTCAGACTATTTCTTGAATTTCTGAATATTGTTATCTTCTGCGCCAAAACACTTGCAACCCTTCCCTGCAAAGCATCGTCTACAAATGATAATCTTTGTTCTTTTCTTATGTCACTAGGGAAAATATTAATTACAGTTAGGCTGAGGACAGCTCTCTTGAAATTTCCTCCTGTTTCAGCAAACCAACTGATACCTAACCTTTGACTGTTTTCAACTGGTTGTGTACTCAGCTAATGATGATTTCATCTACACAGTGTTGCCTTAGTCCATTTATGAGAATGTCATGTGGGAATGTGTTATGAGTATGACTCATATCAGATACAGCACAACCCTGCTCTAGAAGGCCAGTTGGTCTATCAAAGAAGAATATTTCTCTGTCTGAATGCAAATGTTTTGACAAGTTGATTGCTTAGGCAACCTGGGCTACATAGTACACAGGGAAGAAACAAGATGCAAGCCCCCCCACAGATTTATATGCCTCTCCTCTTCTGAGTAATTGCCAGTACCTCTAGTTCTTCATATCCTGTCTCAATCCTTATTTGATGACTCAACACACCCAAAAGGCAATAGTATTCCAGCTTTCTATTGCAGCAGAGAAATAGAGACTTGAGGCCATACACTCCAGCCTTTCCCACGTCCTGTGACCAGCCTTACCACCCATTCACAAGTGCAACTTCAGAACTCTGCTTTTAAGTGACAGACACACAGTCATATAGTAATAAGAGACTGAAGAATCAGGAAAAGTGGAAAGGTGCTGCAGATTGGCTATGATGTCTTGGTGCCTTTGAGAAACTCCAGTCTGTAGGCTGGTGACCTCAACCCTGTAGCCAGAGATTAAGGCCTGGGAGAAAGGGATGCAGATGAGCTCACCTGATCTGAGAATTCCAGCATTTCAGATGAGCGCACCAGCCACTGAGCTGCTGGATGATGTATGCATGCTATTTTCCTTCACTGCTGAGGGATGTTCTCCACAACAACCCTGCCTCAATCTGTTAGGCAGACTCGGAAAGTATCAGACTATACTCTGCAAAGAGGTGAAAAAGTCAGTAGGATTCAGACTGTGAATCCTGGAAGGCTTTAAGCATTACTTTTGTGCACTGGTACTTAATACTGCCCAGAATGAGATAATCTGCAGCATCTCAAGAAGCCAAAACGTGGTGACTTAGAGCACTGTATAAGATTAGACAGCAGCAGATTAGCAGAGTCAAAGTCTTCTGAATTTTATTTTAGTAGGGAAGTAGCAGCCAGGTATTTCAACTTTAGATGGTGTTAAATGCCATAGTTGATCAGTGAGATTTTTATGCTGTGCCTTCTTTGTCTCATTTGGTGGGGGCACACAGTAGCTTTTGGTAGACACTTCAATAAATCAGCAATTTGAAACAGAGTGAGGAAATTCAAGTAACAATAAAAGCCAGTCAGATCCATATCCTTCCCAACACAATGTAGGGTAAAGGTTCAGAGTGGAAGCATAGGGGCTGGAGAGGGAGAGTAAGTTAAGCACAAGTTTGAAGTAGTAAAATGGGCAGAAGCATCTAATCAGTGATGTACTTATCCAAAGCAGCTAATGAAGCAGATACAGCAATAGACAAAACAATTCCTGTAGAACTGTTTTAAGGAATAGCATCAGGGAACAAACAATACAAGCTTGTTATGTTCTTGTTAAGGTCAAAGTCTGTCTATTTTCCAATGAAAATTGAGTATGTCTCCTATTGAGACGACTGCATACTCTCTTCTAGCATAGCTTGCACTGGGTTTGCTCAAGAGTGGAAACAGCTCAGACATAAGGGCTGAAAGGCATCTAGTACAGCTCAGCTACTCAAGACCTAAAGCACTGATCATAAGAATGCTTCAAGTTAATAGGCATTCAAATTCCTAGAGACACTGTATTTCTGTGTCTGGAAAACAGTGGTATTATCATGTTAGTTGAGGATTTCTGCAATAAAAAAAGAGAGCTCTGTTGAGAGATGAGGGCAATAGGACAACAAAAGGCCTGGAGCGAGCCAACTTCTAACAACAGTGGAGAATTCAGAATTATGACGCTAAAATATCAAACACAGAACTCTTGCGCACTTAAAATCAGGAGTGGGATCCTCTACTGCACCAAGAGAATATGGTCTGTTTCCCAAAAATTTTCTACCATGTGATTTATATACCTGTGAGTTACCTTGCCAGAGAATCACATTCAGTTTACAGAGGTATGATAGAGAACAGTATTTACACGTGTTACAGTACTATAGCATCTAGCTAGTATGTTCCAATACTGTAACATTTAACTATTCCTGTACATGAGGAATATCTTATGTTTGGAAGATCAAGGATTTTAAGTATACTAGAAAGTATACTCCCCTCCCACACAAAATGTCTTTATGTATCTCTAGGACAGTAACATTCAAGAGTTGTCCTGCAGGCAACACAAACATCACAAAGTAAAGTAATATAAAATAGACTGGAAATAAATAAAGGTTTAAGAGCTTTTACCAGTGAAAGCTTTTCATGTTTCATGTCTAGTTTTATACTAGACACCACATATTGATCATGTTACTCCATTTTCTCCTAGTCTTTGCTTACTTATAAATATAACTGACTACTTTTAGTCTATATTTAAGCCTCCATATTGTTTATTATAGTATTTAAACTGGTTGTCCACCCTACAGATAAACCAAATTGCCTTCTCAGCTTTTCATCTGATGTTTTCAAATTTTCTTGAAAGTTCTGATGCTACATAAACACAAATGCCAGAGGGACACACACACAACAGAAACATCACTTCTCGAGTCAGAAAATAACACTAACAACGTGAAAAACAAGTGCATCTCATTCTTCAGTGGGGCATCTCCTCTTAACATGGATTTATATGAAAAAAATATGCAGGAAATTACTTTCCGAAATGGTCAGTATCAGAATTCAGCACTTTCAGGTATGAAAGGAAGACTCGAAAGCAGGAAATTTGGCTTGGGGTTCCTGCCTTGGCATGGATTTTTATTCCAAATCCTAGTGGACGACTTTGGACGAGATCAAAAATCCAGTTAAAACCATAGCTGTAGTAGTTGACATAGAATCCTCCAGCATTTTTGCAGAATGCCAAAATACAAGGATGTATTCACTTTTTGTGTGTGTGTTGTCTTTCCCATTTTCCACAGAGATCTGAATTATTTTTGTACAGCATTAGGGCTTCACTGAGACATAGAGGAGTTCCTGCTGCTTACCGTACAGCCAAAGCAATGGGAAACAAGGGTTTGAAATATCTCAAGAAAGGGAAAAAAATGTTCCAATCTACTGTCTTTTATACAACAGTCCAACTGCAAAATACCAAAAGGCAAACTGGTTTGAAGAGGACAGTTTAGGATAAGGAATTTCTGCACACCTTTTGCTTAAGAAATATGTCTTGAAACACTTAACCACAACGGAGTCTGCTCCTACCAACGCGCACTATGTGTGCTCTGAGAAATATACTATTAGGCACATGAGGCACTATCAAATCGAGCAGGGCTATGTTGCTTAGATGCTTAGGCAGCAGTCTGGCAGGATCACAAGCTCACTTAAATCACATGAGCTCCACCTGGTTGCATGTCAGGTGGCAAATCCCTTTTTGGGAACTAGTTTTAAATGCCCACTGTGTGCAAACACAGCTGATGGTTTGCAGCCCGTCCAGGAAAGAGCATACTGGCTTGGGTTTTAACAGGCACGGCAGTGCCACCTCCTCTTAACTCTTAGTACCCCCCAAACAGCCAGAGATTTTAAACTAACAGGCACACTTTGAGAGAAAAGAGATGGGAAAGAAACAATGGTCTGTAGTATCACAACCGCTTTTTCAGAATGGCAAACATCAGAACATTTTTCTAGTCAGTGGCCTAGAAAAATGCATACATCAACTCCTGTGCCAGATTTGTGCATATTCTTAGGAAAGATGTAAGACATGAATCTACCCACAAGCTTTGCATTTATAGGACATTTGCCTCCTATGCACCATTTGCAGATATTCTTTTCTTTCGCATACTTTAATTTCTACCTATTTCCAAATATAAACTCTATTCTTCTCTCAGCTCTTCAGCAAAAGTCAAAGGAATATATAATTTTGCTAGCACAATATGCAGATCACGTTGGTTGGGAAAGCTGGGCTGAGTGCAGGGCTGCCAGAGAGTGGGGAGGAGAAGTCCTACTGCCTTCAGAAGTGGGAAGGGAGTGACACTCGGCACAGCTGCAGCTGTGGGCTGGCACTGCTCCGTGTCTGGTTGTGACCTGTGGGTTCCCATAACAGTTCTTTTATAAGGAAGTGAAGAAAGGAAGAACGAAGGCATAAAACATTACAGTCTCTCTTTAGCTTCCAAACTTCCATGCTTCACAGAGTACATTTCTTACTCCAGATTCTGCAAGTTTGACCCAGCTACGTTTCCCCCTTCACAGTCTTGAAAATGCTTTCCATATGTTTTACATTCTTCTAATATATTTTCCATCTATAGAATACATTGTCTATCCTATTTCTATTCAGCCATTTTGTCTAATCAGCAGGACACTCTCTGATTTAGTAATTAATTTGCCAGCATCAGGCTCAAAGTCCTCTGTTATCTAGGAGTACTCCTATTACTAAGGGTAATTTGCTAATATACTAAAGGTAGCACTGCAGATGCTGGTGTCCTTGCTTTTGCAATATTAATTAGTAAGAATCATATTCCACAATGCTCTAGGTTACAGCTGCTCCAAAACATATGCTTATAATTTCCTCCTAGGTTGAAACTTCTCCAGCATAAATTATTTTCTTGTGATCCCAATCTGTGTAAGTGTTCTGGTGCCCAGGACAGTCTGAAGTATATTGGATTGCATTTGTTTCCATTTAACAGTTTTGTTGATTAATAGCTCTTAACTCATCTCCTCATACAATTTCCTCCAAGTATTCAGATAATCCATCTTCCACTGCCAATGTTAAATAAAAGCATCATCTTTTCTTTAGAGAGTATCATGAAGAGGTTCCCACTCCCCAGAACTAATATGATATTTCATACCTCTGTCTCCTAGCTGTCCTTACACAAGCCATCCACAGCCTAATGAACTTCTGCTCCCAGATCATTCTCCTTCAGAAGGTTTTAATCCTCTAGACCATTCTGTGCAGAACAGACACTTAGAGGTCCAAAGAGGGAAATTGTTTGTACACTCTGGTTTGGTTATGGGTACCAAAACTAACAGAGAACATCTCGGGCTCAGACATGGAAGCAGGTGGCCGGGAATGGAAGTACTCTGAGAAGAATGGGACATTTTGAGCATGTCCTGCTACTCCCTAGCTGCTTTCCAGACCCATAAGGATTCTACAACTACAGTCACATGAGGTGTCCCCTTGGAGCACATGTCCATGAACCACTTTCTTTGTGTTACCTTGCAACTTACTGATTTCCGTACTTACCACAATGCCAGACAGACAACTTCTTAATATAAACTCTCAGACAGGTACAGGATGCTGGCTTCAGCTACCTGAAGGCAGACTTCAGAAAAGGAATAAGATTATATGATGCATCTTGAGTGAGGTCAGTGTGTGGGCTGAGCCAAACACCAGTTAATAATAAACCTATTATATCGGGCTTTCACTGTGAAATCACTGCTAGGCTGGCAGTGAGGTCCAATTGGTCTGAGGTGACTGGTAAGTCACAGGGTGTGAGCACTAGGTATTGAGATGGTGAGTTGGGCCTTTATGAAATGCTGAACACCACCTCTGACAGACCAAATGATCAGAGAAAATTAGTGCAGGTAAGGATCAGCGGAGGGAAGTGCCTGTGTCTCCTCTTAGGTGTGGAAGCAGCTTATCAAATACTCCTTTCAGGCTAAACTTCAAAATACTTCTTCCCAGTTTCTCTTCTGATGTCTGTTATGAGAAATAGAGAAGCACGTTCTCATTCTCCGACTAATGCTAAGTATGCAGGAAATTGGCTCCAAATATGGCTCTACTGTTCCAAAGGTCTTCACACAAAGACAGGCATTACTACTCAACAGCACTGTGGTGGATTTAACATGTAAAAATTAGACATGAGGCAAAAACCTACAGCTCAGATTAGTGATCTGTGTGCCCCTAAAATGAGGAATTCTTTTAGTTCAAAGGTAAAGGACATAATAACTAAGCCAGTCGAGTACTGATGAGCGCCCTCTTGAGGTTCGAGACTTGAACTCGGAGGTTCACCAGCTCAACAGGCTGGTGAAGTCAGAACATCAACGTGAGAGCAATGCATACCTTTCCAGGTTTTATACACTAGTTTTCTTCCTCAGCTCCTGCTCAATTGCACTGAACTAGAAAGCATGGCACTCTCTGGAATAAGTTTCTTATTCTGTCACTTGGGAACTGTTATAAATACTAAAAATCTCAAAGTATTAGACTCAGACAGCTTCTGGGAGACTGTGAACCTCCCCAGTTCCTTTGACTAACACTGATTTCAGAGTGAACAGTAACTAGTGTTCTAGGCTGATCCTTGGAAGGTGTGGTTACCCTCCATTAGCAATAAGGATGAAGACCAAACTTGGTGACCTGCAGACTGGCATCCAACAAGACTTGCAGAAACACTGGCCATGAGTCACTACTTCCTGCCAGGCCCTGCCTCTCCAATGGGACCACGTGAGTGTGCTCCCAAGGACTTTCCGAGTGTGGCCATAACCCACAGTCCATGACCACTTACCAACTACCTCTCCAGAGTCTGTCCTCTCATAGTAGTAGATCTTTACTAGACATCCTGTTTGTTAGTCTTGTCCTAACGTTTACTAGTCATATTCTTAAGCACCCACCATTTCAGCTGTACAGCTGTAACAGTTATCTTGTCTCTCCAGCCAGCTCAGCATTGGGTTTCCCATTTTTACTAAGATTAATGAGACTCAGCAGCTGTGTGCCTCTGAGAATTCCAGTTTATCTTTGCACAGCTTTTTGAAGAGAAACTGCTAACAGGGGCACATAGCCATTGCTTTGCTAGAACAAGTGAAAATCTCAGCACCTTGGTATTAAGGCATCTCATTAGAGAAAAACTCTGCTATCTTTTATGTGCCTTGTCATTATCAGTAGCTTAATAGATCAAGTTGCTCCTGAACAGTGAGTGCTTATTAACCATTATCAAAGCTGATTTTATTAATCATTTTGCATAAATTTAGACAACTTACTGAAGCTCTGAAAAGAATGTAACAGTGAAAGAAACAATTCGGCATGTTAGTGACTGTGCAATCTGTTCATCCTGCTGTGCTCATCTAACTTGACAACCATTTTCGGAACCTGTAACTCATTTTAAGTTTGCAGTATAGGAAACTTTCAAATATAGAAATGCCAAAATAGAAGAGCATTCCCCTCCAAACAATCATGTCACAAGTGCTGAAAATGGAGTGTTTAAATTATTTTAAACCTTATGCTTGGGTGGTGCTGAGGAGGGGAGAAGCTCAGTATGGTTTGCCTAATATGTAGTTCCTCAGAGCATCAGTAGGTTGCAGCAGAGTGTTAAATTCGACCTGAAATGAGGGAGTTAAAGGACAGGAGCGCCACAGGATATTGTTGTGACAAAATGTACATGAAGTCAACATGGCGATATAGAGTTACCTGGGAGAATTTTGCTGAACAGACTTGAACAGTAAGAAGGTGGGCTTAAGATAACCACACACCCAGACCTTGTTTTTTCTTAGGATGCCAATGTTAGTCTTTAAGCCTCTTCACCAGCCAGTGATATGATGGAATGACATCACTGGTTTGGGAAAGTGATGCTTCCTTTCATTAATGTGGTACCAGCTCTGCGGTTTGGTTTTGATTAGGGGAGAGGGATGCTGGGTTTGGATTCTTTTCTCATTACAGTACCACAGCGGAATCCAGCAATTTATGAGAAAAAGGAAGAAAAAAGTAAAAGCAATAGATTGATATGAGACAGTAGTTGTATAAAATGATGAACAAAAGTAAAAAGTAAATTTTGGCAATGAAAAAACAACATAATCTAGCACTCCAATAATAAAGCCACCATACAGTATTGTTTCTCTCTTGATGATATATTTGATATAAGAAAAAACAGTATTTCAATCAAAGCTCCCAGCAGTTATTAGTGGGGTCTCTGTTCCCATCAATTGTTCTTTTCCTCTAATTTGATTGTAAATAATAACTCCACAGCTGTGTCTTCTGTAACCAATTGCATCTCTATAAGTTCCTATATTTAGATCGCATACAAGCATGCGCAAAAAGCAACAAAGACATAAAGAATACTGCTTAGCCTTTAGCAAAATCATACAAAAGAGCTAATGAAGCTCACTCTAATAAGCTTTACTGAATGACCAGCTGTAAACCTTCATTTGTATTCCACAAAAGGAATACTCAGTGCCGAGGAGAATGTTACCCTTCCTCTAAAGGTATCAAGTTACTCCTTTTCCAAAATATCATGCTTCAATGAGCAGCACAGATTTCTTGCAAACTGAAAGGAATGCCATTGCAAGAAACGCTCCTGTGCAACAGGTCAAAGGTAGATACTTCTCCATACAAAGAAATTTCAGGTGATAAAGTTTTACTGGTCTTTGTAGTTCAAGCCAACCAGCAGGCTACCTAAAAAAAAAATACGCATAACCATGCTGGTACTGATAACAGCATCTTCCTTTTCACAATTTCTTCTCTGCCTGCATCATAGCCTCCTCTAAAGTCACAATTTCTGTGCTGCTGCACTACCACAGAAGAAATTCCAGTTGCAAGGGAAAAGGGCAAGACTTCGTGGCTTATACTTCTCTGCTATCAAAATATGGAGCATCTGGCTGACATAATTTTATAGGAAACTTGGCATATCCCTTGTCCCAACAAACAAATGGTATCCAGAGCAGCTGCGCACAGTGCTATTCAAGAGTTTACACAGCGGTGCTACAGCACTAACACCTGCCTGAAAGCAAAACAAAGGCAGAAAGACACAAGGTTCTCTAAGGAGCAGGTGAATTATACCTGTCCACTACCACTGTTGTCTAGTCGTGACAGAGCGCGAGACCAGAGCACACCAAAGGAATGAAGGCACAGCTGATGCTGCCCTTCTTCCAACTACCCAAGGGAACAGCTGCCAGATACTGACATCTGTTACTAATGACTGTATGACAATATTAGGGCACATTTATATTGTAGCATGGAGGGTAGACACACCACAGTTAGCTAGACTTGTTATCTGCAGATGGCTGGTTGGTTAGGATGTTGTCACAGCAAATTAAACACACTGATAAAATACAATGAATTGTAGAGGGCCACCAAACTGGTTAGGGGGATGGTGCATTTTCTTCCTGTGCATTCTGGGGCTGAATATGGACTGTCTTGCGGAGCAACAGGAGGGCCATAATTGCGGGATAGTTGCACAGACTAACCTTAGTTGCTCAAGTTGGATTCTTGTGTGAGGAAGAGTCTGTTTGCTAGTTAGAAATGCATTTTGCAGAGGACAACACTGGCCAGGAGCCCACCAAGACACTCTGGGCCTATTAAATGCTAAAGCAACATGGGGAACATGAGGAACAAAACCCTTAAATATGGCAGCTACATTCAGATGGTAGGGGCTGTATTATTATCTTCCATTTGGAGTTATTCCAGTTGTGCATAACAAGAATTGGAAAAGAGCCTGGACAGAGTAGAGAGTATAAAATCAAAAAAATAACATACATCCCTGGAAGTTTCATCAGCTTCTATAGCAAAAAGGTGAATACTCATGTCCAAAGAGGCTTGGATCAGTGGTTGACTAGAAAGCACCAGGTAGGAAAAGTTTCTACCTATGTAGGTAGTGTACCAAGCAAATACGTTTTGATGAAAATATCTAACCACTTTCTTTTAAACCTAGAAAATACTTTTATTAGGCCTTCTATACTAACTGCTAAGAGAACTAATACAGCATTTCTATTTCTGATGGAACCTTTTTCTTCTGGAAAATGCAAGCTCTCCAAAACTAGAATTCAGTAATAGCCTGGTGGAGAGGAACATGAGAAAGGATGGTTCAGATCCCCTTCCGTTCGGGTCAGTGTCCTGAACATGAATTCACACAATTTCCTTACCATGTAGAGGCTTCTACTTGTAACTGTGACATGGCACTTAGCAGCATAACGTGATTAAGTTCAAGGGCAGATTAAATGGCTCATTTCCGTATAGAAAAAGGAGTAAAAACTAGACTCCTCTGCAAAAGGTTTCTAGCTGGTGAAAGCTAGCAGGGGACAGAAAACAGGAAAATAGCAGACATTTGTGAGTCATGGTCAAGTACATTTTGATACCAAAATTATAAGTTCAATGTATTTTGGTAAAAGGAAGCTATAATATTAGCAGTACACTTCATAGAGTCTGTCTTTCCTGCTGGAATGGTTTCATTTTGTGTAGATAATTAAATATTCACTGAGCCAAAAAGGGCTACAATGAAAGCATGGTGAACAAGAAAACCACAGCAGGAAAACTGTTTTCGAAAAACACATGTTAAAGGAATTAGTTTCACCCCCCTGCAAAATTCTGACAACATTTTAATTTTTTATATTTTGTTTAACCAGAGGGTTAGCCTGGTCGTGAGTCCCTCATCTGAAATCTTTACGTTCTTGAAATTCAACAGCCACAAACAAGGTAAAGAAACAAGAGGAGCAGTACAAACTTAGTCTTGGTAGAGTACTCAGTTCTGGTTACCACAGCAGTATCTGTGTTATTTTTAGTAGGTTTAAAGTAGGCACAGAGGATCAGCTACCTGCCCTTTAATTTTATACATATCTTTAATAAAACTACACTTGTTAACATGGTATCATTGTGAATGTTGCCTACACCACATTTCAAACTAATAAAAACACTGTCCCCAATCTACAGGGTAAACTGAATATAATAAAAACCCACTCCCATTACAAAGGGCAAAAAATAACAATATTAATAAAATAATTACAAGAGATGAAAGAAGGCTTTATTCCATTTCTTTCAAAAATAAATGATTTATTCAAGACGTACATATTTTCAAGTTACATGGTTTCCCTTGATGAATATTCCAGTATGTTTCTCAAAGTCCTGGTTTAGTGAGTACGACAAGATGTTCACACACTTTTTACGGTAAGGAGGAATGCCAAGAATATAGCTGAAGAGGCCAGATTTGTAAAATGGTAGGAACAGTCTGGGAATTCCTAATTTCTGTCTTATTTGTTGGCAGTCAATACCAGATTTCCAGCAGAAAAGACCTTCCATCCAGAATTAAACCAACTCTCCCATAGCTTCATACTGAGAACATACTTGTGGCCAATAGAGGCAATGATAACCCTTCAAAGACTCCTTGGTACCCACATTGACCCTTGAGAAACTCGAGCTCATTCATGTTTAATAACCACATTACAAGGAAGACAGTCACTAAAGTTTGGGGACCTATGCTGGCCACATGCCTCCCAGGAGAGACGCACAGTTGTAGTTCAAGAAGAAAGTCTGCATGCTGGCAGACTGGAAAATGAAACAGGAGAGTCGGATACAGAACAGTGCAGGTCAAAAGGGAGGCTCCAGAAACCAGACATTTGCCATTAAAATACCAGATTAAAAAAAGGGAGCGAAAACCAATGAACCACATGTTACTCTTAGCTCCATTCATCATTTGGAATGATAGCAGTTCACTCCATTTACCCTGGCAGCTTGCTCCCAGGAACACCACCACCTAGCTTAGATACCTACTGTTGCAATGTGCCAAGTGCTTTACAGTGCACATTAGTATCACTTTCAAAACTGAGAAAGTACAGCCTAGGAAAGAGAAATGTTTTGCCTTACAGGCAAGTTCCTACAGCTGGAATTCAAGTTCCCCAGCCGAACATAGAGCTCTCCTCCTTTGCCTACATGCTCTGTGAGCAGAATTGCTTTGTGGGTACAGAAAGAAGAAAAAACTTTGGCAGTGAGTTAAGCTTCACTCCCTGCATCTATATCCATATGATTTGTGTGCAGTCACAGAACACTGAACTAGAACGCACTGTAAGAGGCTATCTCCAGGTTCAAAAAGGTAGATAGATGCTCCTTTGCCTGGCACCTAATCCCCTCCCTGACCCAGCACACCACTGTGTGCTGGGCTCCCCTGGCGTAAGGTGCTCTCCCTCAAGAACCAGACAGCTCAGATCCCACAGACCACTCTTTGGATGGTTAAAGGATAGCTTGGATTCCCTGTTGCTTTTTCCTGCTTGTGAGCCTAAGGCCTCCATACAAATACATACTTTAAACCAAGCTTGAAGAGAAGCAGAACAAGGATTTAAATATTACATTACACTCCTTGGACTGCAGAACACTGAAACAAATCACAAATGCCTTTAAGCAAAACAAACCAAAAGAAGATGCTACAATTCTTCAGCCATAGATAGCTTTTACCCATGTACTGGTACAAAGTTTCTCTCAATGAGGTCCTCACTCCAATGATTACCTTCAGAGAGATGCAAAATAAAAAATACATAACAATTAATAGGTTAGATACTGTTCTAAATATACTAAAAAACTTCTGTCAAAAAAAAAAGTTTTATGGATAAATATATTTCTCCAGAAATAGCAGGGAAATTACTAAGTATTTTGGAGAGAAAGTGTCATATTTGTTCTTACTGATTCTTGTAGGTTCCAGATAAGGCAGTATCTCTGCAACCCACAGTTGTAAGTCTGGAAAATTAGACATGCAGCGGCTGAAAGCCACAGATCTTGTTCCAATAGTTACATGCATATTAAGTATATAGTGGAAGCTGGCATACTATTCAGCTGAAAAAAATTGATAAAATATACATCACATTTTAAACATATTGGGCCAACTTCACTCTGAGTTTAAGTCCACTTCAATACCCCATTCAAAACAGTAGGGAGGTAAGTTAGAGAGCTGTGACGGTGTGTGCTATAAGGATACGTCTAGACAGGTGGATTGACAAAGAAAGGGATTTCAAACTAAGACACTTGCAGAAGCAAAGTGGGAAAGATAAAAAAAGCCATACTGAAAAATGCAGTAGTGAAATGCATCATATCCATAAGAATTAGTTTCTCATTTAAGAGAGCAGTTTGCGCTATTGTTATCATAGATACCGGTCCTGTAACCCAGAGTGCTAATGGTAAAAAGGTGAAGTAGGGAAGAATAAAGATGATGGGAGAATCAGCAGCATAAATAAAACCACTTCAAAACTCTGTAGAAAATAAACCCTAAGTACATGGTAGGGTCATAAGTTCCCCTTCTTGGGAGCATCTTTATAGGTGCTCCTAGGTGAAACAGAACTTACCTAATTTGGTACTCAAATTGTTGTGAGAGGGCAGATGTAGGATTACCCTATACAAGACCTTCTATGCCTAGTGGGTTAATTTTAGCCTCACTGTTTTATCCTTGTTATTTTTATATATATAGATATATATATATGAAAAAAATAAAAAATTGTGTGTAAAATGGGCTCCAGACTAGGATGCTGAAAGAATTTAGGTTTGTTCTGTTCACAGTTAGCTCTTCTGATAGTTTGTTGATACTAAGACTACATTGAGTTAAAAATTACCATCATGCAGAGGCAGCCCCCATGTCAAGTGCCTGGGACACTTCTCATTTCAGTCACTGCAGAGAGAGGACATAAATTCTCCAAGTTTCTTTAAAAAAGCATTTGAAAGAGCTGGTTTTTGTTTTAATTTTTTTTAATATCCTAGAATTTTGCACAATGGCAGAGAGGACATTAACTTCTCAAGTTATTCTTCCATTAGAATTTCTTTTGAATTGCTGATCTTTCTGACTGCTCTGCAAATTCCCATTAAAGTTGCCAAGAGATGCAGGCTCTCATCTGGCTGGGAAACAGGCTTTTAAACAGTGCAAAGATCAAGAACAGAGCAGGGAAGAACAACAAAAGAGAAGCATCAGGATCCTGATTTAGTTCAAAACACAATGGATGCTACGGATACTAAATGCCTGCTTGGATCTGAAGAGAGATAGGACAAGTTCAGAGCAGAAAAATCCACTGAGGGTTAACTAAAGATACAGAAACCACTTTTGCCTCAGGAAGCTCCTGAGCTGCAGTTCGGGCTAGGTGGAACTTCGGTTTGGCTCCATGTATTTGTTTTTGGGCTCATTTTTAGTAAACGCTGGCAAGATCTCATATTTCATTTCAGCCTTTTCCTGACTTAATTAAAGATCTGCCAGCTACTTTGCAACTTTGGTTTTTAATTACCCATTTAATGTCTTCCCCTGCTTTGGTCTTTTTTTTTTGTTTGGGTTTTTTTTGTTTTGGTGGTGGTTTTTTTTTGTTGTTGTTAGGGGTTTTTTTTGTTTTTGTTTTTGTCTTCTGGTTATTCACCTTCCCTCCCTCTCCCATGCTCATAAATTTCTAAAAAGCAAAAACTTTGAGAGCAGTAGAGCAAGGGACTACGCTGAGCTAGTTTCAAAAAGGCGAACAGTGCAAGAAAATGAAATGAGTTATACAGGGAAAGGACTCTGAAGGAAGACCAGGGGAAAGTTAATTCAGAAGCAGTAGAAGGAATACAGAGAGGAAGATGAGAGAAACAGTCAACATAATGCTACAACAAGTTGGATGGGAAAGAGTTAAAACTAAAGAATGAAAGATATTCAGTTAGAAAGAGCTGAGATGGATCCTGTCCTGCCTGACCCCCTACCTGTGGGCAGCCCAACTGCTTTCTGCCTGCACCGAACACAAGCTGGTTTCTTCAGACTCCTCTTCCAGCCAGGTATAGGCAGCATCTCAGGAGCCAGCTCTCCTCTCTTACCTTTTGAACACCAACATCCAGGTTCCTAGGAGCAGGCAGCATTGCCTGCACTCCTTTGACCAAGACACAGAGAAGCCAGCAAGACCTGCAATGTTTTAACTTCTAGTATTTCTCTACACATCCTTTACACGTATCTCATTACTGAAGGTTCGTGCTTGATTACAGCAAGAAAACTAGGCTCCATAATTAACAGCATCAGCAATAGAAAGAGTACTTTGCTGAGCACAAGATCTACACTGCACATATTCCCACATACGATTGAGCCTGTGCCCTCTGAAGAGACTGAATACCTATCTTCTAACCACTCATCCCAAGACAGATGGGATGAGTAATTTTAATTTTCCAAACTACCTTCCTACTCTTCCCCCTCTAGAGACTAACCAGATTCTAAAATTTGTGTTTTCCAGAAAACGTCCATTAGTAAACAGTGATTAATGATCACCTTGTTCCAGATCCTGCCTTTTGTGTACCATCTTCATTTATTTTGGAAAGTTTCATAGAATCACAGACTCATGAATGGTTTGGGATGGAAAGGACCTTAAAGATCATCCAGTTCCAACCCCTCTGCCATGGGCAGGGACACCTTCCACTAGACCAGGTTGCTCAAAGCACCATCCAACTTGGCCTTGAACACTTCCAGGGATGGAGCATCCACAACTTCTCTGGGTAACCTGTTCCAGCATCTCACCACCCTTATAGTGAAGTAAAGCATCTTTGTAAACCTCTAGCAGAGTACTAGTTTGTTTTCTTTTTATCATGGATGTTGAATTAGGGATGCCTGTCAGGATTTTCTGAAGAAAGCCAATGTTTGGTATAACAGACACAACGCAAGTCATGATGATGAACATTTGCTTCACAAAATGGGGCTGCAGCAAGCACAAAGATCAAATTTTAACAAGAAAAATGAGGAAGGAAAGTATACTTTTCTTTCTGCCTCTTTCTCACTCTGCCTTCCCAACAGCACAGTCTATGGTTATCACATCTACTCACTCTCTGAGAGAATGATTTTGGGGTTTGATAGCTGAAAGAAAAAAACCTCACATCTCAGATTCAACATTAAACATTTTAGATGCTCTCACAGTAAAAGACAGTTAAAACAATTAATTTGAGCCAAAATTAGGTATTTTCCTTATAATTTTGGAGCATCGTTAACCTACTATTACTTAAATATTACTTAGATATTACTTAAATCACACCTTCAAATGACATCTCCAATGTTAAAATTAAATGTTTTGTCAGCTCCAGAATGAAGCATTAAGTCTAATGTTTTAGAATTCCTAATTCCTTTTCTTAAAGAAAATACCTGCCAAATTTTACAAATGTAGTTTTGGTTTTCCAGAATTTTTCTGCTATTTTGAGAATAGGTATTAATTTAAAAGTTATGCCTGTTAACACAACTTTTCACCTAGTGACATCATGCCATGTGAATGCAAATAACTGCAATCAGACCAAACGAAAAAATTGGACAAAAAAAAGGGGGATTTAGAATTTACTGCAGATCTATCTCAATCCTTGAGTTTTACTCCTGCCTACCAATCAATCAAACAGCAAAATACAAAGAGCATCAGGACATGCACTTGAGGATGGTAAAGCTGGTGCAGAGTTTGCAGGCATGTTTTTTATCTGTAAATCTCAGCAACCACTTTAGAAAACAAGCGGAATTTTGAACTGGTAACAAAGATTAAGAGGCATAATGGTATCAGAGCAGATGTGTTCTGTAAATGACAGTGAATCATTTTCTAAACATGGCCTTGGTTTCAGGATAAGAAAAATCAAAAAATCAGGTAAATTTCAGGTGAATTTTAAGTCGAGATATAAAAGATGTTTTTCTCCTAGCTCTAAGCTTTTTGTTCATGATAATTCAGATTCTCTGTCTATAAATTAGTCTATTGAATAATTAAATAACATCATATTGCCCAGAACAGAACTTATCATAAGAATATCCAGTAATGCTCCATCTGTTCAAGAGAAGAATGCTAATGAAGAATGAAAAAGGCAATGGCACTTTTAGTTTGGTTTTAGTTGCTCTTTTCATCTATTCATAAACTGCAAATGAGAGAACTGGAATACACTGCTAGCATATTATACTCCTGCCCAAGACCTCCACAGCCAAGTATCCCACTTCTCCTTATGGGTCTGTCCAGTTTTTAATATCATTTCCACACTGGCATATTAATACTTTGCAATTTGGCTTCTGACTCCCATCCCCATCTCTCAAACATCTTTCCCTGCTCATCCAGCTCAAAGGCAGCAGATATTATAACACTAATTAGGGTTGGACTGTGGCAATACAAACAGCTGCATTTCCTCTCGGAACCCTTCTGTACCCTAATAACCATGTTTACTTCATTTTTAAATGCATAGATTTTGACTGCACAGCAGAAACACGTGGCCTTCTTGGGAGTTGGGGCTCTGCACTGAGACACCATGAGGCAACTCTTAGTACAATACAGTCCTGGAAAGTCCTGCTGGAGACAATTTTGTTAAGCTGTATCTCTAGAGTGTCTCCAACTAAGAGATTTTTCTCTCATTTTTTTACTCATCTAATTGAATTAAGGTTTCTACTCTTTTGAAGTACTACTTCTATCCAATTCACCTGCAGATTTTTATGTCCCATTGCACCAAAATCAACACGGGAAATGTCAGGAGATTTAGGTATTTCAGTGGCATAAGGATACAGAGTAGAAGGAAGATGACAAAGCAACAAACTTACACTAACAGATGCTCACTCTTCAGCTTTTCGCATTAGTAGTAATGACAAACTTTTGAGTTAAAATACAGGCAAAGAAACAATGAAAGGCTACCAAGCTTTTAATTTATCCTTAAGAGGGTGGGTTCACAACTGCTGTGGAGGTGGCAGAGGGTACATTGGCTATTGCATCACCTGAAGACATCCTGTGACCACAGCAGGTCTGGGAGCAGCATTTGCCTCTTCTCCTCCATGCTTTTCATTTGTATTGTTTACTTAAACTACAAATTGCACCTGCCAGCTCTCTTTCCAAGCACCTCTTAAGAACAGCATATTGGATTCCAGACTTGGGTAAAATTTGCTAGAACTTGCTATAACTCAGACTACAATAACAGTACGCTACAGTCAAAAGATTTTATGTTGATGAAAGGGAGAAGAATTACGTGCCTGTATTGAATTTAGCCCATGGCTTTGTCTCAAGCTAAAATGCACGCTAAGTGAGCTTGAACTAATAATGTCATCTCTGTGATTGCTAATGATTTAATTAAATGAATATAGTTACATTCAAATAAATATCTGAATCTCATTTTGTGAAGTACAAAAAATTGTTTTAATTAAACCTGATTACAGATGTCATCTAAGGAAGCATTTTCTTTAGTACTTCTGCAGTGAAATAGAATCCATTAATCACTTTGATCTTCACACTTGAAATACTACAAAAATACGTGGCTGTAAAAGAAATTGTTGTCATGTTCTATAGAAAAATACAGTGGTACAAAACCCCTATCGTAATGGGAAGTTATAGATGAGAAGTGAAAGGCTGTTGGAGCTCAAAATTCAATAATGTTGTTTCTTCAAAAAATACATAAATCTCCCTATGCATGTGAAATCACCCAGATTTTTTAAAAAGGTAGATTCTCAGGTTTAGAAGAAAATCTAAGAATACTGTCTTCTGTTCTATGGTGGAATTACAGTTGCTGTGGGAACCATCGCGCTCAATTTCCCTATAGCCATGTTTACATCCTCCACAAAACAGTCGATTTGAAAGAACTTTTCAGCTTTTTTTTTTTTAACAACAATAAAAGCCATTACAGTAGAACAGATTCAAACAAACACACTACTCTGACAATCTGAAGTTTCTTCACTATGAACAGTTCTTCACCAAAAGTAATTGCAACCTAAAATAATTTAATTTCTTTGACACACTGACCTAAGTAGGCTTATATCAGAAAGCAGAGTTTTCTACCTGGACTAACATGCCTTAGTGTATTAAAGTTACTAGGAAAACATAAGGCATGTGTGCTGGAACAGTCCAGTTCTACAGGGGCTGCTACATTCCTTTTACACCCTTTAGGAGAATCTGGGGAAAATAAGGTTTGTATGATTTTAATACTAAACCCTTCCAAACTGTAACAGTATAAATCTTTAGCTTCTGTATAACCTCCTTCCTCCGGAATAATTATTGAAGACAAAGGCCTAGAAAGTTTAGTACAAGAATTGCTATTAGACGAAATAATGTATTATTTAATTATATATAGTGGGTAATTCTTGAGCAACTTGCCTAAAGATACTCAAATCTGGACTGATGCAGCTGTGATCTGGCAGTGTATTGAGCACAGCTTGCTTTATGATCACATCACTCTGTACTTTCTATTATCCTCTCATCCTATTTGCCCCAATTTTGAGTGCTCTTCCTGTATTGTACAGGTTATGGTTTCAGATCTGGAAGCTTCACAATTCCAACACATAACTAAAGCATATATATTCCTTTCCCTTGAATTCCTCTAAAGTTTTCCACAATTATTTCCACAGCTACTGACCACGGCTGGATGCTTGATAACCACACTGCATCCTAGATGTGTACTTCTAAAGATACAGTTAACTGTAAACTCTTTTCTTTTTAAAAAGTGGTAAAAGCAGCTGATAACCTCAGACAAGCTTGACTCTCTGCAGATATAACCAGTAGAACTTTCTTCCAGAAAAAAATAATGAAGGCTTTCTGACATGCTATAAAATTAAATGTGGGATGAGATCTCAGCTGGTATAAATGCCTTCTGTTCACACTAGACCAGGCAATTCAATTTAGTTTGCCTAAGAATCCAGCCCAAGGTTTCCTTCTCTGATTAACAGTTATCAAAAAAGGTTCCACAGAAGGACTGCTATCTTCCTATTATTGTCCCCTTGATCTTTGTATCAGTCATTTACAATCCACAGTGACATTTTCCCTCTAACAACAAGATTCTACTTTAATTTCCTATACATTACTTGATTCATCTGGATTATATATAATTACAGTTACAGAGGCTAAAAAACCTGATAATTAGAGAGATTGGTAATGGAGACTGGCAATGATTACATCTTGAATACTTATTTTGTGGCTTTTTTACTGTAATGGAGTCCCACTGTTAACCCTCCTGGCAAACATTTAAGACCTTTCCAAGTATCTGGCTAATATTTGTAGTAGAAAACACATTCTGATCAGACCATTAAAATCTGAAAGAGGAAAAGACTTATTGACAATCAGAACCAAATCCCTCTAGACACGTATCTCCTTTGATGGCTCCTCTACTGACACCATCAAGTGAAGCTGACAGACATGATAGCACAGTAAAATTACATCTCATTTTAGGAATTTCATGTGGCCTTGTGACTGCTGTGTATCAAAATAAGAAATGACATAAAATGACCCCAACCAAGAAACCTTCATACAGATGGTGTCTTACTGACGAGGTATTTTAACTTTTTCCTGCATTTCACTACTACATTGTTGTCAACTGTCTGAAGAAACTGCAGAAGATGTATCTAGACATGCCAGGATCCTTCTGTTGAGCTTCCATTAGCCTGAATCTTCTCTTGACAAGAGCTTATTAGCCACTCCCCTCACCCCTCATCCAACCCAAACTTTAACTTCTGACATTGCCATGATTCTAAAATCTTTTCCTTTGTCCACACTCTGCCTTTACAATCAATCTTGCTAATTACATCATCCTTCTGATATCACAGCAGTATCTATCTGAAAAATTGCAGCTTTGGCCCTTCCCACCACAGACTGAAAAGCCATATGATGTTTATTAGCATGCAGCATGTGTTACTTTGAGTTGGCTAGGAGGTTGATGGAGGAGTTAACTTGAATGCCATGCTGGTATTCACACTGGCAGATCTCCAGTTCCTCTTTGCCACCTGCAAACCACATCTTCCCTCAAACAGGATGCTCATTTCACCATTCCCTGTGTGAACACCAGCTTCCGAACATATTCTTGTTTTCCTCTTAATTTACAGGTACGAAAGGGGGTCATATACAGAAGCAAGGGCTTTGTAGAGCTCTCCAGCTGAATAACTTTGAATTGTTGCATAGCTTACCCAAGTTTATCCCTCGTCTAAGTCAGCACATCCTCCTAGATTTTTTTTTTTAATTAGTCCTTTCTGAACCTACTACAGTACAAGCATGGCTGTAGGTCTGCATTCAGCTTACAACATGAGAATCAGTGCTTCATTGGATTTTGAGATGAAGTTCTTTTAGAGAATTATGAATTGGCTGAAAGACACAAATTCAGGTCAGCCAAGGTGATTAGAAATTTGAATTTGAGATGTTTTGGGGGGGGGGCGGGAATGGGGGAAGGAGCGAGGACTAAGAAAAAAATGGGAGAGTTTTCATTTCAAAAGGAAACAACTTGATAAGTAAACCCAAAATAAATGCTTTTTCAAATAAGTTGATTCAACTGAAAGTTCAGGGGGTTTTGATTTTGTTTTGTTGGGGATTTTTTGTTTGTTTGGTTGGGGTTTTTTGTTTGGGTTTTGTTTGTTTTGGTTTTCCTCTGTTTGATTTCATTTTTTAAATTTAATCTGTATTTTTTCCCCAGTTTAATCCGCAAACTGAAAGTTGACCACTTAGTACAGCTCTGCAGAGCCTTCATTATTGTTTTAACTAGAAAGTAGGAAGTACTTTGTTCTGAAATTTCCAAGCTTAATACTAGTTTGCATTCCTCCCCAGCACTATGTTTTCCACTCTTTTTTTATCTATTGTAGCAATCTTGCCATTGAACTTCTTCCTTTCTCCTTATGACCTGAACGCACTCTCAGAGAAAATGGGGTATTCACCTTGACGCAACTGGATGACTCAGTATAGTCTGAAAAATGTTCACATAGAGAATAGAAGCATTCCTAAACAATTCTAAGTGTTATATTTTAAGGGTTTTCTGTTATTTATCATGATTTCAGCCCTTAGATTTAGTGGCATTTGTTACAAATCTGTGAAACGACAGTTCAGCTAGAGATGTTGCTGCATTACCGTTTAGCAAGGTTTTGTGTGAATTGTAAAGCAAGAATGCTTCCTCTTAGAGGACAGCAGAATAACCTCTGTGATTCAATTAGCCTTAACAAAAGAGGTGCCTAGAATTAGAAAGAGCTACCTGAATCTCAAGTTTAAACAGCTCTTTATATTCTAGTACTGCACTATTAGGTTAGTTTAACAAGCAATTATAATTATTGGGAGAGCAACTTCTCTATTAAAGGTCAGGGAGGAATCACTACAGCTTCAGCTATGAATATAATTGGACATTTAATGAAATGTGTCTACCCAGTACTTTCTTTCCTTTTTAACAAATTCATTTTAGAGTTAAAATGCAGCACAGCAGTGCATTCAGAGATATTTCAGGGAGAAAGGTTACTATTTTATGCTAAACTTTTCTTTCTTTTTCTTTTTTCTCTTTGTAAATCTGATGGTATAATGAACAACCCCTAGAAGAAAGCGTACAAAGCATTAAAAAAACCAGTATTACAACAAATTATTTACAGCAAGTTTTCAAAAACTGGTGACAAAGTTGATTATTCATTCTGTATTTTAAACACTCAGATAATTTGAACAGGTGGAAAGCTCCCAGGATCAGTAATTTATGGATCTCACTGAAATCTACTGTTGCTAAATTTAGACTCACAAATTTAAAAGTGCTGTACACTTCCAGAAGTTCGGTGTGCTGGAGAAGCCTCAACCATTCTCGAATCTTTAAAAAGAGAATTCTAACACCACTATTCCTGTCTGCTGCAAATCAGAGCTCTGGCAAGACCCTGATATCTGAATAACCAAGATTCTTAATTAGTGTTTACATTACGGTTCTTAAAATTTCTGCATGTATCTGGGTCTTTAACCAAATCAAAACGAAACAAGTATCAATTCTCTGAGCCTGAGCAAAATGAATGATTTACTGTATCTTGAATGATGCAAAAGAAAAGGTCATTCGTCCCTGGAACACAGTGATACATCTTTGTCAACCTCCTCATGGTGGAACTTAACCAGTTTCAAATGAGCAGGCAGAAACAAAGGGCCTTGAAGAATATGAAAGCATGCTGGAATCGCTAGTTATCCTAAATCAATGTAAAAAAAAATTATGTGCAATCCAAATCTAAGGCTAGGCTTATCTCCCTCTAGATGGAGAGGAAGGGCTCATATATTTGAGAGCAGTTTCCTGTATCCTGGATTCCAGGCAAGTTTTTTTTTAATAAAGCATGTTCTGTAGTAAGGCCTAGTCCCTCATTTTCACTGTGATCCCATTGCTAAGGTATATTGTTAGAAAGGATGAAGAATTGTATCAGTTTCTTACCTGGTGGAAAGAATTCTTTTAATCTTTTAAAAGAAAAATACTTACACAGCTTGTTTGATTGCGATTTTCTTGGTGAGGCAGCTATAGCAGATGGTCTGCTACTATAATTTACACATGGATATTCTTGAAATACGCTCTGACTTTACTAGAAGTTAGAGGACATGACATCTAAAAGCTAGTGGTCCCAGCCATCATGTGAGTGCATCCATGCTGCACCTGGAGACTGAGTCAGGCAGGAGAGATGAGGTATCAACCACCTCAACAATTCAGGTCCAGGTCCAATGGTAACTGAGCTTGCTGTGGCACCATCAGATGGCCCCTGGGCTGCTGATGTGATCGTAGCACACCACAGCAGGGTGCTGACCTGAAGCAAGGGTTCTACTCTGACTCCAGCTCAGTTGGGAAAACATGGTCTGGAGGTAGTTCTTCAGTTTTCTGTGGAAGTGCACATATATGGAGAAGGAAAATGCCAACTACAGAAATGGAAACAAAGGAAATGGCTTTTGCATACAAGTTTCAAATGATATCTGCAAATGTTTTTCATCAGGATAACTGAATGATCTTCTTGCTACATACTCTCTTGGCAGGATGCTTTTAAAACAATCTAATAGTGTAAAATAATACAGCTTTCCTGAACAAGATTGATCTCAAACCTGCCAAACATGCCACTCAATATGCACTCTGTGGAGCCACTAAATGTGTTTTAAAAAAAGAAAAAAGCTCTTATTTTAAGCCAGTAGCATGAACCCTAGATTCGAGAGCAAATAAAAAGAATTGAATCAAATTCTTTTTTCAGCTATCTTCATAGTGAAGACAGAATAACTTGTCATTCAGTCTAACTTCAGTAAATATGTAATGTGAGACAAAAGAAAACCCTGTAGTAGATGTGTGCAGATCCTGAGCTAAGCCTCTGTGCTTCATGCTGAAGTGGATTAGTAAGTCCTCACATATTCTGATCTGCTGGTAGTGCTGTGGACTGAACATTCAGCACTGCATAAGAAGAAATAATACCTTGAAACGCTGGAGCTGTTTACTAAGTTGATGTGTATCCACAGCTTAATGCTGTCCCTAATTAATTTAAGCCTAACCAATGTGAAATTCATTTAAACCAAATGAAGTGAACTTGTGGCATAAATTTATGACAGATGCTACCTGATACTTAAAACCACCTTAAATGGAAAAAGCTTCAGTATAATCTTTCCAAATTTACATCATTGTTAATAATTGAGAACTAATCCTCACATAAGCTTTCTATATCTGTGGGCAGAACTTTCCCACCATAAAGTTAATTTTCTACAGATACATTACTTTGGGGTAGACGTGCATTAAAGAATGAATTGGTGCTTTAAGAATAAATCAGATTGTGAACAACCATATTAAGTTTGAAGCATGGGAATGAAATATCTAGTTACACTAGACAGAAAAGATTATCTAGCAGAATTGAAAACGACAGGGCAGAAGCAGAGGACTCCAAACTAACACGGCACAAACCACATGGAAGTAAAACAGGCAAGCACGTCCTCTAGGATAGGGCTGAGGGGAGAAGTGGAGTGCAATTCAGTCCAGCAATGTTTCCCTCCTTTGATCAAAATATGAAAAAGAATGAACCACTAAGTTTAACAAATCCTTTTCTCCATGACTAAATTACAACATGCTCCTTTCTCCTGTGTCCCTCACTTCTTCCCAGCACTTTATGTGACCTATTAACTCAGGTTCTTTAGATCCATTGGGAAGGCTGGATAAAATAGTATATCAGAGCACTGCAACTTTATTCCAGTTTTGTTGTTACAAAAGGACACATAACACAAGCTGCCTTCGTATTTGAAACCATACTGTCCTGGGTTCAGCTGTAACAGCCATATGACACCAAAAATGCTACACAGATGAATGGGGGTTCTTTCATTTGTAAAGAAAATAAATCAAAAGTTACTGAAGAACACAGAATCCAATTGTATGGAAAATGAGTAAGATATTTTTCTTACTGGGAGCAGTTGACTCTTGTTTGATTGACTTTTTTTCTGCCTTAACTAAGGCAAAATCATACCTGTGACGCATTGAAATATTCTGCATGCTGCTATGACAAAAGAAAGCTTTAAGGGATAGCATTACATAGTGTCGGCTGATGATTTTCTTCTTATTTCCTGTATGGGAAAAAAACTAGGATGTCATCCAGTTATCTATCAACAGGATCCTTGCAGATTTAACTTCTGGTGTATAAAAGAATCACAATTTTGTATACACTTTGGAAAAAGTTTTTATTTAGGATCATCTTCTGTTTGCAGACATAAAGGTGTTCCACATGTACATGCAGAAACCTACCTTACCTTACCTTTGTTTCTAAATTATTAAATTATTATTATTAAAGTCTACGAAAAAACTGTTGTCCTTCAGCTTCCAATAGAATACAAGCACAGTGAAAAAAATTTGCATCTGCTGTAGCTCTAAGTTAGAAGAGTCAAACAAAAGAATGTATTAATATTCATTCGTATTTACTTAGCACAGAAAACGAGTCTGACATTGTTAAAGGAGGAGACACTGGGCTAATGAAATCTATAAAAGGATTTGATGACGTGTGGGAGGAAACCAGCTGGTTCACTAAGTGAGCAAGAAGAAATTGGTGGTTGCATTTTTCATAAATGAGAAAGTTCCATTCGATGTTGGGAAATTGGTCTGTATTCTTGTTTTTTTCATTCAGTTTTGGTGATTTGGTTGGGTTTTCTTTTTTTTTTTGGAAGAAAATCTTGCCTATGTCTATAATGACAAGAGAAACGTACCTGCTTCTGCAGAAGTTGTAGCAGTGTTCTGTATTTCTGTACATTAAATCCTCTTGCAGTACCAACATTATTCGCTTGTTTATCTGACACCGACTGCTATGGTGTAGATGTTAGCTTTTTGAAAACTCATAGTAGGTTCTCATCAGTTTTCATATGTCCAGCATGGTCTCTGGCTGTCTTGTGACATTTGGGGATTTGATTTTTGCGGTTTGACTTTTCTAGCTCTTACCACAGTGTCATTCACATACAAGATCTCTAGAACCACAGAGGCAGGAAATGTGGTGATATCTAGATTTTCTTCTTGGTCTAGACTTCATACAAGTTTCCTCAGTGCTCCATGATTATATGCATGACATCTGGCCTTTAATGCCTTTATATTTCTAGGAGTTATATGTCAGGCAGTTTGAATGATTATTTCCTGGTCTCTTGCAGCACCCAATTAAGTTTCATCCTTGACAACCTTTGAAAAGTTGCTCTGTTCTGCCTGAACAGAAAGCTCACAATCTCAGGCTCCATTAGAATTCTCTTGCTGAGAGACTCAGCGGTGTCCTACAGAGTCTTCACTTCAGCTGTATTAAAGAAACCTGGAAAGCATCCAGCACACTTGAAAACCACATTTCACGATTTCCGTTTCTTTCTATTCACTGACTGCAGGAGAATTAGCTTCTACCACCAAAGCAAATGGTTGCAGTGCTTAATTTCTAGGAAGACAGTAATGGTGATACTAAATTCTTTAATCATGAGAAATAACTTTGACTGAAACTTATTTAAATAAGTATAAATACCATGTATGTTTTGAGATTTATGATGGGTTTTTATCTGGTCAGACACCAATTCACTCATCTCAGTTTTCCTTTTTTTGTCTTTCCACTTCTCTTCAGGTATCAGTGTACATCAGCAATGGTAAAATAAGGTCTTTCCTTCCAAAGATGAAAAAATTATTAATATTTAAAATAATTGAAAAATCCTCTATCTTTTCTGCATTCTTCAGCCAATTTCCACTCAGCATTGTTTTGGTACCAAAACCTTTCCAAAATAATACAAACAGGCTTTAAAGACAGTCCTGAATTGCCTCTGCTTATGCTTTAACCTTGCTTGATAAGAGGCAGATCTGAAGCATCGTGACTTCTGGATCAAAATTTGTGTCTCTACCAGTTCAGCACACAAATTCAGTAAGCTTGACACTGGGAAGTTTTCAGAAAGAGTTTAAGGCTTCAGCCTGCACTGCCTGAGGTTTTTGTGACCTTCAACAGACGGACAATACTTTTTTATGCTAATGAGAGCAGTGTCAGATAAACCATTTGCCTTACCAAAAATTCCAAGATTCATTCACAGGACAATTAAACTTGGCGAAATTCTTTTACCAAGGTTGGCTCAATTATTGCAATCATTGAAAGTGGATCTGGAGGTAGCTCAACAAAACTTGACAAAATTAAACCAAAGCTGGTGTTTCTACCAGTTCTGACTCAATTCAGTTAGTAACCAACCAGGGTACTGGTAGTGGAATCATGTTCTGACTGTACAGGAACAGTGCTCATACAGTACAAGCCAGTATTCACACCAATATACCTCATGCAAACAGATCAGGAACAAACTCAAGTGGAAGAAGCAGCAATGACTAGCAATAACTTGGTCCTGCAAACATGCCAGTGAATATGTGACTTGCTTTTACTCAAGATACAGAGCACAACATCCTAGTGGCAACCTACTCATACTGAGTTGCAAGTAACAATTAACCTTTCACTTCTAAATCAAATATTTCAGCTATCACTGATACAATTTTCTTTTGCACTGGACACAGAGCAAATGCTCTGTCTAGAATTTCAATAGAGAGCTACAAAGATGTAACAAGGGAGAAAAACCCCAAACCTTTAGAAAATTATTTTCCACAAAGGTACTTTACAGTCCTTGGCTGCAGCTAATATACATTTGTTTTTCTGGAAAGGACACGTATACTACTGTAGTTGATTACTTTTCCAGATGTATTGATTTGGTTCAACTTAAAAATTATCACCAGCTCTCTAATGTCCATACCTGGAAGACAGCCTCTAAACTTCTCATGTCAGGTAAAAGGCCTTGATTTTCCTCTAAAACATTCCAAGTGTTTTTCCAGTATTTAGATTTTCATCGCTGTTTCTTTATGTCATCCTCAGAGAAATGGCAAAGTAGAGACAGTAGCCCTACTGCTATATTCCTTGCACACTTGTCAACAATCCCTCCCCCCCTGCCAGTGCATAAAAGAAGGCTGCACCTCCCTGTAAAACCAGGGAGCCCAAACAAATAATCTCAATGGAAAGAATGTAAAAAATGAACAAGAATTGCTCAGAACAGCACTGAATCACGGAGCTGGCACCAGGGAATAGACGGAGGCATAAGTATCCAGGCATTCAGAAACATTCAGAATTTGGCACAAACTTCCATTTCCTATATAGTAGGATCTTTTAAAGCATTGCTCTGGAGGAAAGAGTTTCACCTTCAGTATTTTCTAACAAGAAAAGGAAAGGGCAAAAGGCTTTGAATACCTCTTAGAAAATCAATCTCCCCCATCACGCAGCTCCGCACAAACATTTACCAGAAACAGAAGCACAGACTGTTCCTATCACAGGTTGTGCTCAGAACAAGAAAGCAAATGCTTGCAAGCCCACCTCTCCCTGTAATGGTATTACTGAGCAGAACATGAGAGAGTAGAACAATATCAGATGGTATTATAGAAATATAGAGAAATTTTTAATAGCACAGTCTTGTAACCCTGCACCAAAGAGAAACTACTGGGTCAAAATCCTGGACCGCTATTAAATACACAGTTTGTATTTAACACAAGGTAGTCTGATATTTCTTAGCAGCACAAAGCATCTCCTATACCATCATAAATTCTAATTAGCTGAATTCTGCCACTTGCCACTAATTTATGACCTCATTTGCTCTTAGACAGAAACTTGTAAAATACCACTTTACAGAATCTCCTAGTCCCAACTCTACAGATTACATTATACTTAATGTGCAGTAACCACACTTGCTATCTGAATTTTGAAAATATTAACATGCCTTAGGAATTTTTTTCTTCTTCTTCATGTAAAGCAAAATTACCTACTTTGTCTTTCCTAGTTGCAACCCTCACGCTCCTCAACTTCCATGTTGCACATACCACCACAGTAACTGCTGTCTGTTCCATGTGACATAATATGGCTAAGTCTACTTCCCCTCCAACCCCGCGCTGCTCACAGCTGATAGAAGACCTAGCCAAGAGATCATTTTAAGACATGCCTACACTAAGGAAATAGAATGGACTTTAGAAAATCCAAACTAAGTCTTAAGACTAGAGCCAGTATGTCTGTGCAGTCCAGTGCTAAATGGATTTATTTACTTTTGTCCAGAATGTCTTAGAATGGCTTATTAGGCTTATGCAAATAAAATTAATGCTACACAAACCCAACCTGACTTGTGTCCAGGCCCTTTACATATATTTGCCCCATGTTTCCTTCTGTTTATGAGATCAAAAAGAGCACAGTGTGCTCTCTCTCAACCCTATACCCATACAAATCAACCATGACTCAAACACTGTAATGCATTCTTCAGCTCCATTTAATAGTTCTGTTGTTGCTGTGCTTTATACCTCTTACATATGTACTTGAGAGATATTAATGAAAAATATTAAGGATAGAGTTCATCATTATTATAACAAACACAGTCTATCTCCTGACTGTTATGTAGCTCCTGTTCCGGAATGTACGAATCAATCTGACAAGACATTTCTGACAGTTCTCTGATCAAGCAGCTTGGCAAAAATGCAGAATAATTGTGATACTTCTCATAGAAGCACAATTACTACATATAATAAAATAGGTTTCAAAGTCTGAAAGTGTTGGTGTCTGTCCAAAAAAAATTTTACACTCACAGCTATTATTATTTTTTACTATTTTGTATTTTTAAACTGCAGTCCATGTGACTTCCTCATTCTTTCCTCAATGTCAAAATTTGTAATCACTCTTTCTCATCCTGAAACAGTACTCAGGGTACATGAAAACACATAATGCCTGCAGCCATACTATCTCCAGCTGTGATCATGTCAGAACTCATAAGTGGGTCTGTACTTGAGTGGCACGCCTCTAAGAGAAGTACAGATGAAAGTTATACTGGTAAAGCAATGGGTGACTCTTGTTAGAGGGATGCACTAGCCTTTGTTGCACACCTCTTGCAGACCAATTGCGTTCAGTAGGTTAAATTTGGTTACCATGGAACAGCAGATAGAGCATGCCCTGAAAAGATCACCAGTCATACAAAGCTGACCAAACTCCAGCAGAGTAGCAAAGCCAAGTTCATACCAGAGTACCATGTTACTGTAGTTGGAAAGCAATGCTCCCATGGGATTGGAAACTAACGTTGTTAGACTGTTTGTAGCCATTAAAACCTCAGAGATTATTATTACTACTGTTAACCGGCTACAAAAAGATGGTAGTCCAGAGATGCTGAATTCTAAGGTGGGCAACTCTTCTCCCTGACCTGTATTGCTTTCAAGATGACCTTGGTACTGTGCTTGAATACATTAACTGCTACACTTAATTTGCTGCTTTGTTTTGCCTGTAATTTGTTACAGAATGACTTCTGTGCATACCACAGAGTTTGTATAAATCATAAGGTTAAAACTGCAATGAATTTTGGAATACCTGTTGATAAATGATGCAGAACAACACAAGATATTTGTCATTGTTAATATGCACTGGCTGGGCTAATCCATATTCATAAACAAGTACTTAAATATGTGAAGCATTAACATATATAGTTTAGATTTGTAATTATCTCTACAGATACAGACAAAAACAACATCTCCTTTGCTCTAATACTGCAATAGCCCAAGGACAAAAAAGAGAAGGAGACAGGCTGCTGTCCCTGTGCTGTGCTCAGTTCGTAAGCAGCCCAAATACTGCACATACGCCACAAGAGCCTGGGCATGCACTGTTCCAATGGATCCCGTCGGCCCCAGAGCCGGCGTCCAGACTACAGCCTTCCATGACAAGCATGCATTGTTGACATTGTGCTTGGAATAAAACATGTGCTAAGAAAGAATTGTTTCAACAGGGTTTGGTATCTTGTGGGGTTTTTTTGTTTTTAAACTTACAAGTCTATGATCCAAATGCTTTGGATTTGCAAACTATTTTCTGCACTCCAGATACTGTTTCCAGTCTTCTGTTCCTGTTAAAAAGCAGAAAGTGAAACCTAGAGAAGATGGAAAGAAAAAAAAATAAGGGTAAATTAAGAACAATTCTAATCTGCTAATCTAAACACTGACAAGTTTTAAGCCACTTCTCAGCAGTGGAGCAGCTATACTGAGTGGCTGACACTGGCTTGTGGCTGCAAATATCTACAGAAATGCAAGGTTAAGAACACAAACCCTGATCCCTGCCACAGTCTTAAAGCTATCAAGTTAGTGTGCAAGCTTCTTGAAGTCCCTGCCATCTGAAGCCTCTCAAGCAGCTAGAATCATCTTCCCATGACTGTCAGCTTCATAAAGCTTTTCATCACAAAAGCCAAGCAAAGTTACCTTAACATCACACATAAGTGGCCCCAGAATATTTTGGTCCCACCCTTTGGGACAGAAATGCATGTAATATGTCCTGACAATACAATAATGCACCATGCATTATTATATTGGTGCAGTAAAATCTGTTAGTAAAATCTGTTTACTGTTAGATGCAGTAAAATCTCCATCTGACATTTTAACTACCCAGTGGCATTAACTCATATTAGGAACAAAGAAAAAAGCTTATTTAAAACAGTATATTATTTATATTATTATTATTATCATTATTTTATATGGCAGTTCTGAAATAACAGATTAATTGAATAAATGCAATCCCTAGGTGAGCTCTTATGCCAAACTTCAGTCTGGAACATTTTACAGCCAAATGATAAATCCATGAAAAAAGGAATTTTAAACCAAAACTGTAATGAAAAAAGGAATTTTAAACCAAAACTGTAATGGCTGTTAAGGTAAGAATATAAACGGTTGTTCTGTAGGGACTAATGAACTATTCTCTTTTGAGACAACAGTAATGTCACAGTCTATAATAAATATTTTATATAAGATCTAATAGATAGAAGACAAATTTGCATTTAATATTTTAGAGATTCAAAGTCATTGGGTCAAATTCATTCCAGGTAAAACAGACTTCTCCAAAATCATTAGTGATAAAATCATTCCATGTAAATTTCTCTGAGGGACTCACTGAGCTCTTTGCTTACACTGGTAATGCTGTAAAACGTGCTGTAGACATGATGATGAATTGAAGGCTGTGATGCAGTCCATATCAATCCCTTTCTTTTCATTTTCGCTGCTTTTTATGGAGGGTCTCGAGGCACATCACAACTGCGGTACCTTCCCTCTTTCTTCCTTCTAAAAGGTGAAAAATAAGGTGAGAAAAATGGATTTAAAAAAGCTGTTGGGCACATTCAAGAATGATTCTGGAAGGCATAGTGAACAACCAAAGTGTGCTGGGAATACCAGGACTGGGTATTCTCTGCTGCACTAAGGGCTCACTCCAGAGCTCATCAGTCAGGTCTACTAGAGATGGTGTTGTTCTCTTCTAGCAGACACTTCAAGAAGTGAGCAGGCACCCATTAGTTTATTACCTTTAACGCACTGAATGCCTGGCTCCTTTGTAACTCCCCGAAGTCTCACTGTTAGCAGATAAATTTATGGCTATTTCCATAATCCCCCCTGCCTTTTTTATTATTACATCTGTTACTCTTTTGAAGGGGAAGAGGAAGAAATTCCAGATTTTTCTTGTTTTCTTCTTCTTCCAAACCTTGCCCTGACTGTCCACTGAGACAGTCCTCTGTTTATGCAGAGGAGTATGACAACTGAAGCTTCCTACTATGGACCCAAAGCCATAATAGGTAAAAGAACCTATAGTGAGCAAGGCTGAAGGGGAAGAGGTGGCAGGATGCTACCGTGCCTGCCATCTTGTGCTCCATAAATCACAGCAAATGGCCTACCTTGTCTTCAGCTTTCTAACAGGGTATTTATTTGACCGTGTTTGAACCTTTGACTTTGATCTTCATCTGAAAATTAAAATCTCTGTACTCTTTGATGGTGCACAACTGCTACGGTAGTGACCTGTTACTATCATCATCTTCTCACATACGGCTGGGACATGGAATTTATCCTGCCCTGGCTGTTATCCACAGCCACACACCATGAGGACTAGGAAAAGGCATCATCCTGGACTATATAAATCAGTGCATTGACTATACTCTACCACAGAAACTTGTCACAGCAAGAGTTTGGTATTTAGCTAATTAAAAAAAAAAAAAAAATACAAAAAACAAACAAACCCCAAACCCCTATATATATCACACAGTATAGAAAGAAAAGAAAATAGAGCATGGCCCACATGGAAAAGGATATAGCAGTTAAAACAGATTGGCTAACGAACTCGGGTATAGAAATGAGCAGGAGTTGCATGCAAACACAACTCAAATAAACATATTGCATTGAGAAAATGGAAAGAGCAGAACTGAGTTATTTCCAGCCCCAAATTCTGAGTGGATTGGACAAGAAATGACAGGCCATACCAGATTACTTAGGTTTCACCTAGGTTTCTTTGATAACTGATTTTCTAACTCAAATCAGATCTAGACTACCTGGAGTTCAGTAAAGCACTGCATGGGAGTTCATTAGCTGAGATGAAGAAGGTGAGGACTGAAAAACTAATTGTAAGAGGGCAAGGGAAATAGATAAATAGGAGAGGACAATGAGCTATGCCAAAATTTTATTTAACCTTTTCGATGACCTCACCCCAAAAAGCATACTAATGAAATTTGCCAGTGATATATATTTAGGCTGTAACAGCAGCAGAAGATTGGAAGATTAGACAGAAAGAATTAGAGTAATAGAAACAGAATGAAATGTAGTATCATAAAACATGTCAAAATAGCCTAATACAAAAAAAAAAAAAGGATATAAAATAGGAGCTCATAAGGGTAGAAGTGACTCAGAAGAATACAGGCATACAATCTAAATGTAAGATGACAACACGCTGCACATTTATACCTGTGAAAGTAACAGAGAGACATCATCTAATTGTTAAAAGCACACAGGTAATGCTAGGGGGAAGAACAGCTTTGACTCCAATACTGGCTATAATTTTGCTCAAATGAAGGGGACTGCTGAAGCTTGACTTGCTTCTGCTAACAAATGAAAGCTGAGAATGGATAGAAGCCCATTAGTGTCTATAAATACATCACAGGGATAAATGCCAGGAAGGGGAAAGATCTCTTTGTGTGAAAATAGAAGACGCTGGCACAAGAATAAAGCAGTGTGAGCTTTCCCTGAATAAACTGAAAATTGGATGTCAACAGAAGGTTTTTCACCAGAGGATTGACATTCTACAAGGAACAGTCTCCCTGTGGGCACAGCGGATCCAAACTTACCAGTATTAAAAGCTTGCTGAATTCCTAGAAAGCAGTGACTGGAGCCTGCAATGACTGGGAGTGAAACTTCTTCACCTCCAGGATGTTCTCCAGATTTCTTATTACTTCAGTGCAGACCCAGGAAGTTCTTGGAGTTGACACAATAAGACGTAATACGAAGCTACAGACACCTTAGAAGCTGAATGTGTGGTCTCAGAGTTTTAGCTTTTTCATTGCCCAAGTACTAGCACTAACCTGCCTGGCACATGAAATCAGTTTTGTAAGGCTAACAGAAGATGTATTTGCTGGATTTCTGACGCCCTCAGACTTCCCAAATGACAGCATGACACAACACAGCATCCTAACCCAAATTCTTCCTAATGCTCCTATCTCAATGCTAATAACTAACAGGAACTAGAGCTGGGACATCTCATGGAGGTTTGCTGACATTGACATAAGGCAGAAAGACAACAAATACTTTACGATCTAAAAATAAACCCAAACAGATGTAAATCAGTGAGCTTTTTCCACAGACCTCTTTGCTTTCAGTGCCATTTCTATTCTGAGGTTTAGGTTTGGTTTTTTTTTTCTTCCCTTTAAACTCGTAAGTGAATAGAAATTTGATAAACAAATTAGGAGGATTACTCCAAGTCCCACTAAGGGACACACTGCAATCAGACACTCCCATTCACTCTGCATTTCTGCTTCTGGCTGAATTGCCGGTCAGAGAGTGAACAATTTCACCCTTTTTATTGGAAAAGAATCATAGAATGGTTTGGGTTGGAAGGGACCTCAAAGATCATCTAATTCCAAAACCCACGCCATGGGCAGGGACACCTTTCACTAGACCAGGCTGTTCCCAGCCCCATCCAACCTGACCTTGAACACCTCCAGGGATGGAACATCCACAACTTCTTTGGGCAACTTGTTCCAATGTCTCAGCACCCTCACAGCAAAGAATTCATTCCTAACATGTAATCTAAATCTACCTTCTTTCAGTCTAAAGCCATTACTCCTTGTCCTGTCAAGAGGTAAGCGGATCTTAATTTTACACAGATGTAGGATACCAGTGTAACTGGCTCCGTCTGAGGAGCAGCTCCTCTAAATCCGCCTTCCCAACCAGAGGCGGGACATGTTTACTCCTGTCCCCGTTCGCCCCGCGCCCGGCTCGGCTCCGCCTTCGGTCTGTCCTATGTCCTGGGAAGCCTCGCCGCTCGCCCCAGGAGACAGCAAAGCCCCAGAGGCTGCAGCTTTACGTTTAAGGAGCCACAGTTTACAAACCACAAACCCCGACATTTTTTGTCAGTAATTACATATAATAATGACAATGACACGATGTTCTTCTCAGAGAAATCTTCAATATAAACAACATTCAGGAAAACAAAGTAGGAATCTGGTGTGTGGTACGGGAAATGAGAGGCATCACCTTTTTTTCAGTTGAAATACGAAAGCTGACGATGTTTTCTTATGCAAATACGCAGAACTCCACTCCCGCTGCACTAACACTCGCGGTTTTGGGGCCTGGTTTCCCAGTGCCCCGCCCGTGGCTGCCGCGTCCTTGGCACGGCCCCGCACGGTGGGCGCTGCCTCCCGGCCCCGCGGAGCGCGGCCCCGAACGAGCCCCGTTCACCGGGGCTGCCTGGGCCTGCGGCTGCTCCTCGGGCCGGGCCGGGGCGCAGCGGGGCGGGCAGCAAAGCGGCGCGGAAACGCATCTCCCTGCGCCCCGCAGCTTCCCGCTTCGCAACAGCCTCCGTTTGTGGGGCAGAGCAGAGCGCAGCGCAGCCCATGCGGAGAAAACCACGCCAGAGCAGGCTTTCAGGGGGACTTCTTTTGTTTGGTTTGTTGTTCTCTTAATCAAATAAACCTAATTCACCTAGAAAGTATCTGTTTGCTCTTTGTGTCTGGAAAAACATCAGAATTACGATGTTAACATTTCCAAATGGCAAAAAGCGAATTTCAAATAGCTGGCAATGAAAATGCTCGATAAACACATGCTGGCTGAAATTCACTTCTCTTTCACACCCGCTACGCCTGAACCCCGTATTAACTATATGCTTTTATAAATTCAGTTTAATTCTGCGCATGGTTTATAACCTGCTTTGTTACAATGCAGCTGTAATAACCTCAAGCTCCTGAAAATTTAAGCTAAAGAGAAAGCAAATGCTGAGATTTGCAGAGTCATGCAAGAGACAGAGCATTTGTCCTGTATCGCAAACCAGTTCCGATTCTTCCAGTATTTGGTAGTGGTGGTATTTTCCTGTGCATCACACTGTTGATTGCTGGCTTCAATTTCATTGATCATTTTGTATTTATAATTGTACAAATTCTGTGGTTAATAGTATAGGAAATTGAATGTGAAATAAATGAATGTGAAATAAGGAAATAGAATGTGAAATAAGTAAAAGTTTGGTAAAATTTCACATTTAATTTCAGCCTCACCACGTGTTGAAAATTATGTACCTTATTTAGAGAGTTGCCTCATGAGGTTGCTGGTTCTTCTTGATTTGGGTGGAACTGGGCTGCTCTAATCACAGAGCTGGACCAGGCGGTGGTCCCATTTCCCTTCTATTTGTATCAACTTGTCAACAGCAACTGTAATTTGCTGGATTTAGAGCCCTGGGCATTACACTGCATAGGTTATAACTGTAACTATTAAATCACCGGGCCTCTTAAACAGCCAATTCATTAAAGAAAACTGTTTCCATGTAGTTAAATATTAAAAATCTGTGGCTACAACCAGGACTGTGACTGGTAGAGTTGGCATCCTAAACCCACTTCCACCCCGACTGTGAAAGGGGCAGTCACCTTCAGGCTGCTGGTGGGGGTTCAGCCGGGTGCTGGCAAAGCCCAGGCAATGGTACAGTGCACTATGGCAGAGCCTGCCCAGAGCCTCCCGCCAGCATAGGGCCCTCCTGTACAAGGGGCTGGATATGCACAGAAAAGCAGCCTCTAGTCCAGAGAGCTTTCCATCTTAACCCAGAAGTAAGCATAAACAACCTTCACCACTCCCTCTTTTAATAATTTTCTTAATCCAGTTCCCCATAACTCAGTCCCTGCTCACACAATGAGCAGGGACTTTCTGGCCTGTTGCTTTTGAAGGCAGAAGGAAAAAAGTAAACCTCTTCTCCTCCCCCAAGCATACTTGTGCACTTTCTGACAGAACATTTTGCTTTTGAAAAGCGAAGGTTTGTCAAAACAGAAAAGTTTGAGGAGCAGAGTCAATTTTGTTGACTCTTCAAACCTTGATTTCTTGCCAGTTCAGCTTCTCACAGGCTGAGAAGTGCCAGGGCGTTAGAAGCTATGGCTAAATCATTCCCATCAAAGTCTTTTGAACTCTGAGCTTCTCATCAGCCCACCAGACAAACAGCCAAAGCTTTGAGCTGCAAAGGGAAGCCTGACAGTTGTTTTTAGACACTTCCATTCTATTCCTCTTAGACAAGAACTTTTGTTTCCAGGAAATTGAAACTGAGTAATAGCAAATTTCACTCCAATGCAGGAAGATTTTGTTTTGTTTTTCTATTTTACATGGAAATCTCAACATGTAAAGATCTTTCACCATATAAATAAGCACATAAAGGCATTAAAAGATGATCTTCTAGCAATCGACTCAGCCAGAAAGTAGGCAAGAGCAGACCATTTGTTTGGGAAGTCTGTAAGTACAGCCTGTGCTCTGCAATCACCCTTCCCTTCTGTCAGGACAGAAAATCACAGAATCGTAGAATGAGTTGGGTTGGAAGGGACCTGAAAGCTCATCCAGTTCCAGCCTTCTGCCATGGGCAGGAACACCTTCCACTAGAGCAGGTTGCTCAAAGTCCCATCCAGCCTGGCCTTGAACACTGCCAGGGACAGGGCAGCCGCAGCTTCTCTGGGCGCCCTGTGCCAGCGCCTCAGCACCCTCACAGGGAAGAATTTTTTCCTGATGTCTGACCTAAATCTACTCTCAGTTTAAAGCCATTCCCCCTTGTCCTGTCACTACATGCTCTTGTAAGAAGTTCCTTTCCAGATTTCTTGTAGACACTCTTTAAGTATTGGGAAGACTATTATAAGGTCTCCCCTGAGCCTTCTCTTCTCCAGGCATCTCAGAGCATCTCCGGTCTGCAGGATCTGTTTGACCTACCTTTAAAGAGAGGCTACTTGTCACATATTAGTCTTTCAGCAGAGTATCTTTCCACTCATGCTTTTTTCTCTCTCAAATGTGGAGTATTACCCCCCCACATTTTTAAGTTACACAGCCATTTCTACATAAAATAACAAATAATTCACCTAGGAGGGCATTCTTGATACAGCAACACTCTTGACATCACCAGGACAGATTTGTGAAGCCCTTGAAAAACAACTTTATTCAGAATTCACTTCTAAATGCAACTGCAAGCCATAGATAAATCCATTTTGCCCTGCCTGTAGCAGCAGCTGGCCAAGCTAATTTGCACAGCTAGCTTACCCCCACCTTTAATACGGTACCTGGGCTAAGGAGAGGCTCCCTGCTGTGCTCCTGTTTGGTTCCCTGCCAGCACAGTTATTATTTATCACATTATTTCTGTTACAGTAATACCTAAGAGCTCCAGCCTCTGACACGGACCCCATCGTTACTCAGTGTACAAACACATGACAAAGAGACTGGTCCTTGTAGCAACGGCACCTTACTACTGAGCTTGAAGCAAACTGACAGAGAAACACAGATTTTCCCCTCTTAACATTGATGGTATCTCCCTGCTGAAAGAATCCTGGGAATTTTAGGTCAGATGCTATAGCTGCTTTTACTAAGAAAAGGAGCAAACCGACTGTGTGGTAAGGTCAAAGGCAGAAAGAAAGCAAGAAGAAAAGATAATGATGGCTTTCCTGAGTATGAATTGTAAGGGATTTCTGAGCACTTCCACAAGGATCAGGATAGTGCCAAATGCTTGCAGGAAACAAATAATGTGACTGAGCAGCCCTGTTCACGAATTGCTGCGCACTGCAGTCAGTCAACTCTACCAAACGCAACATAATGTACATCCCTCGCATGAGGCTCCTATTCACTTCTTGAATCTGAACCTTACTAATTTGCAGTATTTTAAAGCAAGACACCAACAAGGCCTTTTGCTGCAACTAGAAAGGAGATGCAGATAGAGCTGAGGCTGAAAGAATGACCGAACCCCATGCTATTTATTTACTATTGTTACTTTAAAAGATTGCTTGGACATGCTGTCAAAGCTGATCCAGGAAAAATCTGTCTCAAGCACTCCTGAAGTCGGCTAAGTGGCAAGATCAACTGACAGCAAGGAAAAAGCTTTCAAATGACTGAAAGCATTTAGGAATAAAATAAATGATCTGTCTTCAGGAGTGTTTTATACAGTAATACTTGTATGCAGGCTGATACAAATACCTCTGCTACAGACAGAGTCCTTCACTGGGAGATCTGTTTTTGTTTAAATAGAATTATCAATTACATTTGATGTTCCATTGCTGTGTGTTACCCAGGGTCTTCGCTGCAACCAGAGATCGTCAACGTTTCTACCTGATTACGGTATATGAAGTTGCCTGAAAGAAGAGGCTCTGTGGCAACAAGCTCTGTGAAAATGGAGAATGGAATCTGCAGCAAACATCTGAGTCTATTAAATAAATACAAACCATGTACCATGTTTGTACATGGCAGTCCTGGGGTAATGGTTGGACCTGATGATCATAAAGGTCTTTTCCAACCTAGTTGATTCTATGATTCTATGTACAATATCTGGAAAATATTACGCACACTGCGTTGATAGTTGGTTTAACCCTGCTGGTACAGAATGTTTTATCCATTAAAGGACATCAGTGTCTTCCTAAGTTAGAGGAACTGGTGTCATCAGGACAGAGCAGAGCAGTGGAACAGAAGTGACTAGGAATCACAAGGAAAACTGGTACACCGTTACCCAGCTTGTCATTCAGTGGACAATACCAGGCGATATGACAGTCCATGGCATTTCATCTTTATTTCATCAGTTTGAATCTACCTCAGACCAGTGATGGCCAGGAATAGTTGCTGCTTCATTATCAGTCTGGACTTCCCTCTCTACTCAGCACCAAAATACTGATCCTGCTGAACACTAGTAACTGCTGAAGGGTCTTCTAAGTAAATGGTGTTGGAAAAAAAAAAAAAAAAAAAAACCACAAACCAGAAGTGCTTCTATCTTCCTCCTCAGAAAATAGTTTTGTTGAAAGTTCTACTACCTCGTATTCTAACATTATTAATTTGAAGCATTCAGCCTGACAGAGATACATTTCAAGTCATTAAAAAAATATAGTATTTCATTGCTCCAAAATCATATTTTTGGGAATGGAATATTCTTATTCTTTTCATAGAAAAGAAAGCCTTTTGTTTCAAATCAAAACCAAGTGTAAATTTAAAACATTCAGAATATCCTAGAGACGTTCTGTCAGCTGCAAAAATGAGCTTCAGGCTACCGCAGGGAGGGCAGGTTGTCTGTAATATATCACTGACAGATGCACTTGGATGTATCCTGGATGGCAGTCTAAGTGTAAACTGAAAACATTACAGTCTTTGGTACTCCATTGCTTTGCAGGACAAGACTGAGACCTGCGCTGCCATTTCACAGGCAGTCATCTGCTTTGTGATTGAAAAGAGGATTTTATTCCCTAAGACTATCAGTTGGTCGCCTTTACAGGCAACAAAAATAACAAAAATAAAACAAATAATACATCCTAACCTTCTTACCAAGGGCATTATGAAATGGACCAAAAGCCTAGCAGCTCTGCAGTAGTTAGTTTTGGACCAGGCATGGGTATCTTAGAGCTTAACTTATGGGGATCCTTATGCAAATTATGAACATCTTTTGGAGTACCTGAAAGCAGCGAGACTAGGAAGGTGTAGCTGACGCTGCTCTGCTCTAGCCCTGTCCACAGAACACACAGTGCAGTTTTCGTAACCACACAGCATTCAGATTCCTTGCATAGACACAGACAATCAGACTTGATTTAATTTGGCAATTGATAGAGTTGACATCTAGTCACAGTGACACTTGTTTCTTGCATTTGCTCAAATACACCGAAGTTCATTAGATTCTAACAAACAAGGCTAACCCATGTCTATACTGCAGTTGAAGCAGGATGACTGCAGGGGGTGTAAGCATGTAGTTAGCGTCCTTACCAACAGCACCACAGCCACAGCAATGTGCATTTCAAACAGGGCATAGATAGATAATCTGGTATCCTGGGTACAACACACAGGTGTATGAGCAGCTGAAGAGAAGGGTTACATCCAGCCCTGCTCAGCCCAGCTTACTGCCTGAACCCCTCCTGGAATCAGATCTCTAGTTCCACTGGTACCTAACCCCACTGAAGTGAGCTAGACTGAGCATGACAGCACAGGAATCATTGCAGGGCATACATGTTAGCATTAATTCATTTTGCTTTAGTACTGAAGGCTGAGAACAATTCTGGAGGATGCACTTACTATTCTCAAAGTTCATAACACAAAAAAACCCAACCAACTCATTCATAAAATCTAATGTCTGATCATAATTTTTTTCAAATACACAAGCTATTACAGCAATTTTGACACTTTCAAGTTTTATTCTACAACTTTTCTTATAAGAGTGGTTATTTTTTCTTAATGTTACTGCATATTTTCTTTCAAAAATATTCTGCCTTTGTTGCTGAAAGAGGAATACTAGCTGAGAGTGCAGCGAAAGTGTTGCCTCAAGACAAATTGGCATTCATCATTCAAGCAGAAAAATAAATTAAGTGCAACATTTAGGCACTCTGCATTGGGTTGTTGGAAAAAAATCAACAAAAGGAAAACAAATGTTATGTCAACTATTGACTGTAGAAACTGACTAAATGAGTAATTTCACCAGTACTTATACAGCCCTGCACTTCCCTGGGTACTTAAAACTATGAAGGCTTTTAACAGTTTTTATTGGAACCAGCAATCAACTTTACATGTTTTAGATAGAAATATGTGGCCTTGGTAAATCCTAAAAGCTACATACATCCTTTTAATATTTCAATTTGGTATTTAAAAACAGTGATAGCAATATTATTACTATTGAGAATTGTTAGACATTGATTATGACTTTTGCTACAGTCTGGTAGACTATATTACTGCTTTGCCTCTCATGAGTGTCTTTCATCCGAAAGAATTCAAGAGTGCTTACACATCTTACAAACGCACAAAGCAGACTAAGATCATTTCACATACTAGTAGAATGAGGCCATGTCCACAGTGGAGAGTGTCAATTTTACTTTCCTCCGGTACCGTAGGACAGGAAAGGGGATGGGAAAATTCTAAAACAATGAAGTTCACTACTGGGATATCTGTCACTTGGCACAAGTCTAACCAACATATACTACAGAGCACATATTCCTCATCACTTGTACTCCGTGAACGACAGGTATTGCTGCTGGTTTGGTAAACTTCTACTGTGAAAAACAGGGTGCAACTTACCCATAATTCACATACTCCCTCAGTACTGGTTTTCGATCACTATCACTCTGCTAGGGCCACCAACATTCTTTAAGATTCCCTCAGTCCTTACCCTGGATTAACTCAATTTTGCATCATTAGAAAATTTTGCCCCCTTCTCACTCATCCTTTTTACCTGACTACCAATCAAAACATTACATGTCACCCCCACATAAAATTATAGCTTGCCCTGGCAGCTAATTCCTGCTCTTGAAAACTGACCAGCTATTCTAGAGACTAGGACCTCCTCCTCTCACCTTCTTCATTATTTGACCCCTATCCAGAGCTCTGGTCCACAAGTGAGCTGCAGCCAAGCTGACTCCTCCAACACATATGGGGCTGGTACCACTCAGCCATGGCCTAAATGTTTGCATGGGTGGCTATGGAAGCAATCTTTAATTGTGTTTTCATTTTCAAAATCAATATTTTCATCTTTTGTCATCTTTTACTGCAACTCAAAGGTTTAGCAGAGTAGTTCAGGATTGAAGTAGAAGTATGATATTTGCAGCATACCTAGTACATACTATTTGCCTTTATTCAAGGCACATAGACACAATGTAAAGTCTTTCTGTATCAAAACTGACCCCAGCAATCAGCATGAGAGGGGTGTGTTGCTTTCTATTCTCAAGCCTTTTTGACAACACAGGATGAGACATATAACACTGAATATCTTAAACAGAACCAATAGATAACTGAAACATCCTAGCTGCACATGAACCATGTGTGTTAATGAAAACTTTTGAGAGGAATATATTCCAGGACAATCAGAGGCTTTCAGAGGGCTGCTTCCATGTGCTGAGAGCTATGAGCTTACTTATAAATCCGATGTTCTCATTGTTAGGGCTGAGAAAGGGTTAACCCTGAGAAGTCATTCAAAATAGAACAGTGACAACAGTGTGACAGAAACTCTCCTCCTCCTCCTCTGTTCCCCAGACAGCTCTGACTTTCATCCATTGCCACACTGCCTCCTACTCTCCAGGGCTCTACTTCAATTCCAAGAAGGTGCTCATGCCTACTTCTCCTGCTGCCATCCAGGTCATCTCACCCCCTCTTTCCTCACAGGAAAATAAAATGACTTACAGCTTCTCCCCAACTTTTCATTTCTGATACCAAAGAAAAAATGAAAATGACAGTTTTGTGATTGGTTTATAATCGTCCTTCACATTCTTCCTTAGTTCTGTCCCTTGCAGCCTTTTCCCTAATATGTATGACCTGGTCTTCTCAGGTCACTACTCCTTTATGCTTCTCAACACATCACTGCAACCTTGTATGTGCTCCATATCCCTTTAGAGCCATAGCTGTGCTTCCCTTAGGGTGTATTAATCCACCACAACAATCTGGGTTAAGCAACAGCCATGTATTCCAGCGTGGTTTGACAAGCCCTAAAAGGGTCAAAAAACCTGTATGATACACTGGTAATACACAGTCCCAGTGTTTGTGCAACTATTTTCACTTCATGCATTTAGCAGAGCAGAAAAAGCCCATTAGTGCCAGAAGAGGTCTTAAAAATATGAAAAAACAAACAAAAAACCCCCCCAAAAAACAAGAAAACCACCAAACAAAAACATAACAAACAGAAAAACCTGAACACAACACTCTGCAAGTGTATGGATGTGATCAGTCCCTTCAATCTGCTTCCCAAGATCTATGACAATGGGGCTGTACTTGCAAAGTCCAGTCAAATTTTACCAGGTCAGAAGTACTCAGTAAGCATTCCATATTCCTTTAAAGGGAGCCAACAGGTGGGAAAGCTGCACCTACCAGAATGTATCAACAGCATGCAAGGAACTTGGATGGATGCCACTTTTTGGTATAACTGAAAGAGACTTGCTGAGCTACTAAACCCTGCTGATGCAGAGACAGAGTCATGTGAAAAGGTCGTCCTGCTGCTGCTTTCCTTGGTTTCCTTTTTCATCCTTTTCAACCTTATGTCACCATTGTTCTTGCACTACCTTTTGCTGACAGCCCACCCTGGGTAATTTCTCCACCACCTGTCTGATACATGGAGTGCTGTGGCCTTCCTCCATGTTTTCTTGCAGAGAGATTCAGGAGTCAAAAGAACAAAGTTCAGTTATTAACTCTCCTTTTTCAGTCTCAGGCAACTTGACACAGACCATTACATCCTCCCTATATCGGGAGAGAGATTACTTTGAAACAGAAGTGGAACAAGTGTTAAACTCACATTGCAGCTGTATAGGAAATTTGTTATTCTGGTTTAAATTAGAAGGGTCCCATAATTTCTCTGCTTCAAGGTGATTATTCTAAATGTATGGTGAATGACAAATTTGGTTGATGAATAATTTGAGTATTTTCCTCTGCGTGTAAATCTGACCTTTACAATGAACACTACTGTACTAAAAAGGTTCTGCATAACCAAAACACTGCACAGCCAACATCTGTTATTCAAAAGACCTCAGGGGTAGAAGAAGCCCCCCCACCCCCGTAAATCGTTTGACCTAAATATGTTTTGCTCTGTGATATAAGGTACACTTTTACTGCCACTTTGTCTGACTTGCCAAATTCTTCTTGCCTTAGAATGACACTGTTTCTTAACAGAAGTATGCAATTTCTGTAACCTTTATGTTTAATGTTGTAACTAATTGTTATTCTTTAATAGTCTATACGTCATTTGTCACATAGTGAACCATAGATGCTGAAGACAGATGGACCACCAGATGAACTCCAGGAAGGATTCGTTAAAATGTCAGTGATAAGCTAACAAAATGAAATGCAAAATGAAATAAATACTGAAGACACTATTCAGCTGAGAAGCCTGTCTACAGAAATAGGTTTTGTATTATTCACATTCATTAAAGTGCACTTCAACTATCCTGTTTTGACATATTCTGTTTTGAGACTTTCCAAAGCAACCACAGCTTCTTTTTTTCCTCCCCCAAATGCCTGTTTGATGATCTAAGTTGGCAAAAGTGACCGTAGCTTTTAGAGGTGATTGCTTTCGCCATCGAGGAACTTAACCACAGTTAGATTTGCCAGCAGACTCACAAGTGCACCAATTCAGAGCTTGAACAAAAAGTCAATGCATGCATGAATTGCACTGACCAGCAGTGAATGATTGCTTGCCTCTGGTAAGTGACCATGACTTTGATTCCCTGCTTCTGGCCGTGTATATACTTTGTATCACTGCTTTGGGTCTGCACATGAAAATTTCATTAAGTAAATGGTAAAATCTTCAGTGGGTTCAGGATCTTAAACACACTGCATGCAACTTCTAGTAAATCAGCTGTCGGGAGCAAGCTAAGATTGGCTAGCAAAGACTCTGGACACAAAATACAGAGATTTGCTCATTTCCTTATTTCATATGGTTCCTCATCCATTGTTTGAATAAAGTAGCTTTTTCTCTGGAACACAGGAAAAAACCCAACAATCTCTTGCAACCCTGGCCAGATTCTTTACCAATGCCGTATGTCTCATCTATCTATGACTTTATAAGGGATATTTTAATGGTTCCAAGCACAAATCAGTTGTCACCAGAGAAATATGAAAAATCTCATTTTAACTGAGTTACTGATATGTGACAGCTACCATGAATATTGCCATGTAAGTGAATCAGGAAATGAAAACAAATTACAGGAGGTTTGGGCATTGACAGTAATTTTCCATTTTGCTGTAATTTGAAACAATCCCCAGGGTTAAACAAACACTTGTTGAAGAAGTTTTTGACTTTCCTTTTTTTCTTCTTTTACATTTGGAAATTTTTGAATCAGAATGGGATTTACCGAAAACGCTTTAAAACTGGAAACCAAAACAAATAAAAACCCCAACAACACCACAACCACAAACAAACAAAACCCAACCAAAACTCTGCCACATTTGTCATGTGAGCTAACAAAGGCCAGAACAACTGAGAATCCTTTTCAAAGCACGACAGCGAGGTAGGCTAAGCTTATGGATATCTTATCTAGGGATGAAGTGTTATTTCACATCACTTAAGATCTTTAAGTATTTCTAAAATGCATGCTGCACCTACAAAAACAATAACAATCTAGATAATGGAACAAAATGTGTTATGTAGAAGTTTAAAGAAGATCGTTATAATAGCTGTAATTTTCCTTTTTGTTAAAAAGCATCATAAATCAATTTGACATTTTCTACAAGCAAACAATAAAGTACAGAATGAAGTTACATGCACACATGTTCGTATGTCATCAAAATGATGGAGTGTTGCAAAAATACTAATGGAAGACTGTGCAAAATCTAGCAATATAAAGTATGTACCACTATGTCTAAATATACTGAAGCCCTAAAGAATGGAGATGGTTTCCTTACAACCTAAACCAATGACAACTCTGGAAATATCAGCATTTTCATTTTCTGTGTGTTGTATTTACACAGGATACACGCTGCTCCTTGGGTTTTATGTCCTTAAGTAGTCATCGGAAAATTTATGACACTGTACATATCTAGTTTACAAAATGTTACAGTCGTATGGCAGGAATTTTTATTACCATTCAGAAACTAAACCGAGATCAAATTCACTGACATCAGTAATGCTTTCTAGTGCAAAATGCATTTTGCTTAAAATGGAGGCACGAAAATGGAGCCAGGGACAAAGGTTCAGACTTTAAAGCTTGTCAAATCAGACTCTCAAACAAAACTCATTTATTTCCCTTTGCTTTGAAGGTAGACATGAAAGATAACCCTGGGTTTACAGCACTAGCTTCAACCATTTGGTGACTGTCAGAATGCCATGTGGGTAAGGTCCCAAGCTGTCTTTATTCAGCTGAAAAGTCACCATAGGAAGTTCCCCATTTCTACCTGCTTGTTCCCACCCACAAACTTGCAACAAACAAGCTAAGCAAAGAGTTTGGAAAGTGTTTCTCGTTTCATTTTGCTTTGATTCTGTGACCCACCTTAAAGTCCTGACCCCTAATGGGACAGGTGAAATGCCAGTCAACCAGGGTATGGGGCAAGAACTTCTTTTATAGTCTTACAGCATTGTTACGCTAGAGCATACCTCAGAACAGAGAAGTTTTATTATGGTGACACAAGAGTAGAAGGGTTTCCACACAGAAAAAGAAATATTAAGCTGTCCAGCAGATATGTTCTGTGATAATATCTCCATTTTATCTGTTAACTGTTAAAGCGGCTTCCACCAAATACTTATCTCAAAAGAATTTCTACAAAATGTACTAATTGTTAATATTCAAAATTATTTAACAAGACTTCCCATGTTTCATTTCACAGAATGGTTTGGGTTGGGAGAGACCCTAAAGATCATTTAGCTCCAACCCCTGGGATGAATTCAAATCTATGAGATTTTGCAGCAGAGTAGACTGTATTTTCCATTGAATGTAGGTTGAAGTTAAAGGTTTCTTCACAATAAAAGTTTCTTGCATCTCATACCATTCTTAATTAAATGAAGAATTCAAGAAGCTGATTTTCAATCAGTAAATCAGAATCATATTAAGGAAACTAATAGGATTTGACCATGACTCATGAGTTGTAGTTTGAAGTTCTTGATTGCTATTTTGAATCAGCAGATTTTTTTGAAGCAGAAAAGAAATTAAAAACTTCAAAGTCCTCTGATAATAGCTTCTTCTGAAGAAATATCCAGGGAAAGTTTAGTGTGGTGTGAAGATTACATTATTATCTCTTCAAATACACAATGTAAACACTTGGAAAAAAAACCCACAAAAAGATTTATAATAAAAACATCGTTAATGTAGATTTATAGCAATAAATGGTAATAGTACAGATTGATACAGCAGATTTATGGCAATTACAATTTCACTTTGCTTTCATGTGTTACAAAATACTTCACGCTGACAAACACCACAGTTTGTATCTGTATGTATACATACACATATACACACACACAGAGGCATATGCAAACTAACTATATGTGTGCTTACACGTGCACACATACAGAATCATCAACTGTGGATCTAGTCTACTGTACCGGCTATGACAGTGGGCAGCAGCTATGCACAGGTACTGAGAACATAATACCACGGTACATAATACCACACATCAAAAAAATGATTTCCTAATCTCATGAGGCTGGACAAAGGATAGCAGTTTTAAATATACATAGACATGTATACCCTAGTGGTCTATGTTACAGCTCTTCAAAGGAGATTCTGTATCAGCTGTACATTTTGAAACTCTTCTGGCTAGTTTGTCATATTTCCTTAGTAATGATAATTGTCAATTTAGCTTTCAGACAAGAAAAACTTATTATACTTGAAGGTACCAAGTTAAAAAAAGCAATACTTCAATACTCCTCATTGTTTTCAATGACAACCTAACAGTAACAACTATACTCTCATTTTCCTAATCCTTAATGGCCCATCATAACAAATCTATATACAGAAGCAGCATCAAAACCAATCCTGTCCTGGCGAAAGTTAGTGCTCATTTTCATCCCCATTTCTATCAGCAAAGATACCACACCATGCAAGTCAAAACTATCTTTATCTTGGCTTGCATATCATCAATAAGAATATTGGTTTAGTGCTTTAAAGGGAACAACTGACACAATTGAATTAAGCAAATTAAGCCCTTAAATGCATAGGTCATTTTCAAGAATATGAGCTAGATTTTTATGGAAATGGTATTCTAGATCTGACTTCCCGTAAGAGAATAGAAATGGATCTTAGTGATAGCAGGGTTTACAAAAAGCTTAGCTTTAGATCTGAACATTGATCTAAATTCAGAATCTTCAGGAATTCAAATCTTTATGCAACTCCTTTCTTCCTTCAGAGTGCACACTTCCTTTATAACCATAAACTCTTCCAGAGTAGCAATCTACCATCTGCAAATGACCAAATTACCTATAAGGCATTTAGTATTACGACTATGAGAGTGGTTTGTCAGGAATAGTAGGAGAATAAGACACCAGATAGAACTTTTTATATAAGCATAGATAGTATAATTGCCAAGACTGAAACATAGCCAAGAATATAGGATTAATAGGATACCTTTAACATTGGGCAGTAAGAACTTTAATTACCATAAGCACTAAGTATTAGCAATATAAAAGCTTTTCTATTGCACGTTAGGATGTGTATGAAGCATTTATGATGTACACATACCTGGAAATAATTGAGATCCAAAATATAAATAACATGTAATATATAACTCTGTGGAACACCTTATCCCCCCAATAGACCTTCCTTTCTAGGCTCTACTCTACTCACTCTACCAAAGCCCAAGTGGAAGAGCCAGCTGCCTTTCAACCCAGCTACAGTGATATGAGAATGTGGGTCCTATGCAATACCTAGGCTCAGCATCTTCAACAGGTACTTGTTGCTGTTTCCATCCACATCTCTCTCTGACCTCCTGTTGAACACTTATCTCAGTGTCCAAGACACTTATCACCTCAGTTATAAATCCACTTTTTACACTCAGAATAAAAAAACTAATTGCTTTTTCCTATTAGCCTACTCTAACCAAAACAAACATCCAGACATTATTCCATCATAAAATACTACTTGGGTAATTTCTGAAGTTGCCTAGAGCTTTTTGCATTTAAAATGTATAAATCTGGGATCAGCACTAATCAGGAGAATGAAATAGTTATGCTGGTTGCAGGCTGACTCCTCAGAGCATGGCCAAGGTACAGCAAAGACATTGCTTCTAAAGAAAACCACTACACTTACAGAACCAAAGCAGAAAGTAGAAAAATGTTTTCCTTTCAAATCCCCAGGATTTTAAAATTTCTCTGATCTTTGATAACACCTCTAAAAATTTGTAGAGTATTAGCCTGTACCCCTAAAAATAGGGACACGGCCTAATATTCTAAAAATATAGCATCAGTGGCATTGGTATCTTTTGCATTAGCTTATAGTATTAAGTATATTATAATTCCATGGAGAGCTCTACAGTTGCATTTAGTTCAGTTCTTGGAATGGAAATTTAGTAAGGCTTTCACAAAGCCTAATAGAAAAAAAAGATGTTGAAATTAGTGTATCATAGTGCAGCTGCTGCCTGGGCTGGGAAATAAAACAAGTGGCTGGTAAAAAGAGGCACTGGCTTTCCCTTTAAAAATCTTAATTCTTCTTAAGTATTATTTATTACATTTTAGTAGTGCATGCAGGCTGCAACCATGGTAAGGTCCATTGTATGAGGCATTGTACTAACATGTAAAGCAAAAGGGACTCTGTCCTAAAAAGACTCCTGTGTAAGTGCATAGACAGGTGGTTTTTTCAGATGGATGCTAGTGAACACACATCACTCTTCAAACTGGCCATTGTACCAAACCCAAACTCTGTCGAAGGTTAAAAAAACCCCTCCTTAATTCAAGCTTGTGTCTTCCAGACAGGGAACTGACAAATCTTGTTTACCCTGAAGAGCCAAAGCAGGAAAATCATGGCAAAAAAAAAAAAATAGAAGTGTCGAGTTACTCCAATTCATTCAGCACGTCTGTAGCAGTCACGAACAGAGCCAGTCTTTGATGTCTTCCCACAGTGCCCAAGCAGCCACTGCTGTATAGTGAGACTAAATCAACATTGAGGAGAAGCACTTCACAATAGCTTAACAGTCATGGTTCCTGGACATGTGAACTGTGTCCTGGACTGCAGCAAAGGTATCCTTGTCCTCCAAGAAACCTGTTTGGAAACTAATAGGGTACCAGCACTAATTCTCTGCCCACGTACCCAGGTCTTCTGCAGAGGAAAATTGAGGTGCACAGAAGAACACACCACCACTTGCTCTGCTCTTACCACAAAGCTGAGATGCAGCCAAGGTGCTCTCATTGACAGGATAAGGTGCAACCACTAGTACACCTTTTTCCCTTTCTATAGACTCCACACTCCTGGGAATGATGTATCCCTCACACAGATTACACAGGCAAATAGAGCACCATTCTTAAACAGACACCAAAAAATTTACTGTCATACCCAGGTCCCCAGGATACTGTAAACAAGCGCTTATGGATTACAGGACCAAAAGTCCTTCAAATCCAACATCCTACCTTCAACAGCTACCAGCTGTAGAGACTGCAGTGTGTAAGATTCTTCCCTCACCGGGGAGGTTTTGCCATCCACTGGAAAGATGACTGCTGCACTGCACCATTATGACTAAAGGCTACCATTTGCTAATTTTATTTTTAACTCATGATATCTTGCCTCTACAATGGTGATGAGCTCCAAGATTTAATTACCTGGTGTGCATAAGAAGTACTTTCTTTCAGAAGTTAAATCTGATACCTGATCCTATCATTGTTCATTTCTTTGTCCTTGATATTGTGAGAAATAGTAAATAATCACCCTCTCCTATTCACCTCTTATTCTCCTATTCACTTTCTCCGAATGCAGTACCAGATCATTCACTCAGATATCCATTACTTTAAAGTTGAACTATCATTACTGCTCAGGGTGAAAGCATTTTTTTTTAAGTTTTCTCATGCCAGAAACATTCACAAGGATTTTTAATATCCTTCGCAAGATTGTCTCTGCATATATTTGTAATTCACGCTTTTTGACTTTTAATAAAAATGGCTAAGCCATCCCATCTGCATAACACAGATACAGCCTAGTTTCAGCTCTCATTCATTATTAACAGATAGAACTCAGTTATTTATAAGTTTCCTATTCACTTCTGCACATGCAAAAACCAAACCAACCACAACAAAAAAACCCCAACAAAAACCCAACCCTAAATCTTTGAAAAAAATGTCAAGAACAATACTGTCAGATTTGTGTTCAAGAACTTTAACACTCTTTGGAAAACATTACTTTTGATAACTGCAAATAAAGATGTTTGTGGTCTCAGTTTTGGTTTTATTCTGCTTTAGATCCAAAATTAGGAAAAGATGAGATAAGATTAGACTTCTGTTAGTACTCATACCATGATCAGTTCTAACAATTGTCATTTCAACAATATCTGTGTTGGCAATTCATCTCAGTCTTGCACATGGTGCAATTAATTAATTAGAGGACAGAAGAAGCTACTACCTGCCATAGAGCAATTTTTTTTTTCTTTTTTTTAAGCTAATACCAGACCTGCAGTTCATATAAATCACTAGAGATCTCTTGATATCACCAAAGCCATGCCCTTTTATGACATGGAAAATTTTGGCTCTACAGGATCTCTAGAAGATGCTCAAAACATAGGTGACATTGCAATGAAGATGGCTGATTTTAAGTCCTTTCCAGCATGTGTGTTGAGGAATTAAGAAATATGTGGTTAGATAATACATTCATACTAAAAAAGGAGTCTGCAATAGCTATGTCTCCATACACGCGATGAGTTTCTGTTTTCAGCATCTCAACAGATGTCCAACCCACAGCTGACTTCCCTAACTTTGTTTCTAAGAACTGACTGATGTGGTCACCCACATACTGGAAGAATGTAAGACTGCCCACATCAGTTCATCTAGGGCAAAGCCCTGTCTTGGTAAAGGGGCCAAAAGAGAACATGATACAAACAGCAAATATATGTGGAATGTTTACCAGAAGCGTTCTCCCAACTTCCAATCATTTTGAGACTCAGCAGACTTTCCAAGTTCAGACATAGCCTTTAAATTCATGGTCAATGCAGCTATTCAGTCTGCACACATTTATACCAGCACAATGAAGGTTTTTTTAGTGATACAGGGAAGAGAATAGGATTCACACTCCATTATGAATGACACTTTAACTGGTCACACAATAGGACCTGTAAAAAGACCTAAGTTTTTTATTTGGACAAGGGGAAGGAAGCATGAGTTGCACTGATAAAGGTCTGACAGTTTCAGCATCAGAGCCATCAGTATGAGAAAAAGATCTGCTGGCCGTATGAAAACCTGAGCAACATAACCATCACCTTCATCAAGCTCCAAACACTGAATAAGGCTTACAAATTCAGCTTGATGAGCAGAACTAATGGTGAATATTCTGACAAAGCTTTTTTTCCCCATGAGAAAAAAAAAAAAAAAGAGTTGAACTGAAAACATTTCATGGAAGTATTTATTTTAATATTTTTTTTAGGAGAAATAAGCCCTTAGCCCTGATGGGATATTAACTCCAGGATCTCCAATACTTCTGAGCTTCATTTAGTTTCTACTTAACCCACGTTGCTCTGGCTGAGTCTGACTGGCAAAGTAGACCTGTTCTGCATATCCCAGTAATTATCCACTCATCCTATTAACTACTCTTGCATGCTCTTTCTCTCTTCCATCAGAACTCTAATACTTTATACAAATAAATAGTAACCCAGAGAAAGAGAGGGCACAGCTTCAGATGCAGTTGAGGATGGACACTGAGGTTCAGCTCCATACTCAATTAATGTTCATTTGTACCCACTAGGAAACTCAACAAGGATAGTTGAAACAGCCTTGGGAACACAGCCCTCATCTTGGACTCTGGCTACCCAGGGTCAACTGTCAGTGCAAACCAGTCAGGGTTTGGAGCACAGCCTCTGTGCTCCCAATGGTCTGACCTGTCTCTCAGGGCTGTCTCCCTACAAACTGAGGCAGGATAAGGATAAAAAGGAACTGAAACCAGAAAACATTTGGTAAGATAGGAAGTTTGTGAAGAAGGGAGGAAAAAGCCTTCTCCTAGGGGAAATGCTGCATTCCTTGGGGGCACTGTGAACATTTCATTTCAAATTCCAGATTGATTTGATTTCAACTTTCTGTCCAGGCACTTCATGTAATAGAATCTAAAATGAACTGACCCCGCAGGACTCACACACGTCATGTCCTAAATAATCTGCTTTCTTTTCTGGCTTATTTTGAACATTTTCAGGTCCTGATCCAGTGAGATTCTGAGCTAGTTCCTTGAGAAGCTCTAAGCTCTTTGAACACGCACTGCAGTCAACAAAAGCAAAGGCACTCAGTATCTCGCAGGAACAGTCTCTTATACTTTAAGGGCTGCAATCATTTCAAAGCGTAAGGGAGTTATGTACTTAGTTCACCTGCATATTGATGCAGAACATAGACATTAAGTATAAGGCAGCTAAAGGCAATTATTCTGATCATTAAAAATTCTAATCAGAATAACTTTGAATTTAGTATTATGCTACAGATACAAGACACAATCACAGAACTAGTCACCTTCCCATTTCCAAGGAGACTTGTATATTTTTAAGCACTAAGTACTACCCTCCAGCTACTTTGTGCAATGCTTAAAGCACACAGAAAAAAATGGTTTGATTACACATACAAACAGGAAATCTTGCAAAATGTTAAAGCGGTATTGCAGTGACATTTCCTTCTCTGTAAGGATAGGGAAGCAATTTCTCATAAAAACAGCCACCCACTTTCAGCATAAATAGTATTAATTAGGGAGGAAGGAAAATTAGAATCTTGGCTTTAAACATACCTCTTTTCAGGTGGCTTTTTATAAATATCTTTAATTATAACTGATTTACCCAACTACATCCTTCCTTTGGTACTGCAATCTACTTTCGGGTTGCTTTAGACCAAGTACCTACTGAGTGATAAATCAGAGGTCAAAAATCTGTTCTGCCCATCAGGGAACATAATGCAGGACAAAGCTGCCCACTCATGTCGATGTCCAGTTATGATGACCTCCACAGGGTTAAGCCAGTCTGTACCAGATGAGGATCTGACTAGTTATTGACTGAAGACAGGGCTCATACTATTCAATTCATATCACTCTACTATGGCAGGCTTGAGGGAGAGTGACATGCCCAGAACCTTATTTTTGCCTCTTTCATATATTAGATTGGAAAGCAGGGGAAGGAAAGGGGAGGATTGGGGGGAGAGAAGCAGTGCTCTTGCCCACTGAAACTCAGCTGAAAGGCTAGCTACATCTTGTGATGGTTATCTAATTGATCCAAAAGTCACCTTCCTATACTGAGTCTTCTAGCTTCCCAGACACAGACTATTGCATTCTCCTCTCATTTATGTTTTTTTCAGAGGCTTTTCTTTTAGTGTATGAAAGGAATAAAATATCATACAAATTATCTCACTAAATCATTCTCTTTAAATGCCTGCTTTCCTTTTCATGTTTGTCTCTGACCTGCTGTCGATCCCATTTACATGAAAAAACTACTGGAGCACTTCTCCTATATCAGCATTCATTAGCAGCTCCAAGTGCCTGGCACACAACAGGGGTTTTGCCTACTATGCAGTTTGGGGATGTTCTCGTCAGAAATAGGAGCAGATAATGAGGAAAGCACACAAATCTATACCATTTCTGTCACCAGTGCTCTTGTTTACTTCAGCAAGCAAGTAATGGGGAAATATTTTCACATGCCAGCCTTCCTCCTGCAGCTTCTGTAGTTAAAGACATTTTTAGGTCTGTTTTCTCCATTGTCTGCTGTTATTTATTGCGTTCCCCCCCCATCCTGTACCACACACAGCAAGGTGCTCTGAGCAATGAAGTTTAAACATGCATGCCTGTACACTTGAGTTTCAGGAAAGCCAACTGTGTGTATTAACTTTGGCAAGACTCAGCCTGAAATGACTGCTCCAAGGACCAGTGTAAAAGAGTGTTATCTGCTGAAAATGAAAGGTAATTGTACTTAGGATTCCTGGAAGTCTCTATAGAAGTCAGGTTGTCTGACTTGCAGAATTATCAAATAGATTTCTCTGTAGACAACACATCTTCCTAGCCACTGGCCTGTGGCTCTGCTGCAGGAACTTACACAGACAGCATTTTCTCTATTTGATACATTTGAAAATGTTCAAAATTTCCAAAACAAAATTTTCTGAATCAAAATATTATGTTTTCTTACCACAGTTCCTATGCTTGCCTCCCTCCTATGTCAGCTTTCGCCTGAAGGCTCACCTACTATGCTTTTATCCTACTTGTGGCTCAGTACCTAGCAAAAACTTCTAGGATCCAATTTTTCTTAGCTGTCATTATAATTTGACCACATTTTACACATCATATAGCTATATATACACACAATATATATAGCTATATATAGCTACATATATACATACAATATATATAGCTATATGTACTATACATAGCACTATATATAACACAATATTATCCAAAAATGGAAGAGAAATATTTCTGATAAAACATTTGTTGCTGAATTCCTTTTCTAGATCAGACTGTGACCCTTTACACGCGTGCCACAGGAGACTATCTAAGCACTATTTTTAAATGACGTGAAATGATTCCATAGTTAAAAATAAAAGTTAAAAAAATCTTTGTTTAGGTAGGTGTCATGGTCCTACTAGGACAACAGTTTAACATCTGAGCCACATGGCTCCAAACCCGTATATTGTGTGCAATACTTAAGTTTGTGACAGGAATGATTTGTGGGGAAATAAATTTAAAGTTTGGTCTTTAAAAGTTCTCATTGATGGTAACAGATTTTGCTACTAATCATGGCTTATGTAAAAAATCAGAAAGCCAGAGCAAAAGCATTAAAATAATTTCCATTTGATCTAACCAGAGCCACCGGAAACAATCTATGTATTAAAACAAAAAGATCTGGAGTGACCTCCCAGTTTTTCAGGATATAGTAAAAGTTTAACAGCACCAGTGAAATTTACAGTCCAGCACCGCTTGCTAAGGACAAATCCAGAGATCTCCAGGACCACAGAGGTGTCTGTACAAAGCATGTTCAAGAGCCTAATCCAAACAAGGGCAGTAGAAGGCTGACATGAAATCTTCAGTTATAATTAACAGGCACATGAACAACACTTTACAGGCAGGAGACACATGAGTAAAAGATGCAGTTGAGATTATGTGACAAGTCTGACCATCACAAGGATGTTAAACATGGAATACATGTAAAGAAATAGTTTGTATTTACTTATTACTAAGATAAAGAATTCTGACCACCACATGAGACTTGCATGTCCAATTTCTGTCCCAGACCAGCGGGGGACTGTATATCCAGATTCTCTTTTTATTAGATGGATTAGTTTGCCAAAACTTTTCTGTTAAACTTTTTTTCTTTATCACAAACAGCTGCCAAAATGGAATCCACTTCTACAAAAGAAACAAATTTGGGAAAACTTTAAAAAGCAATCTTCCAAAAAAGGAGAGCCGAAAGTATTTGAGTTTATAATGTGGATCTTGGCACCCTCTGTTTTCAAGTTAGTACTGGGAGGGAGAGAATGAGGAAGGTATTTCTGTAAGAGCTTGCTTTATACAGATGGGAGTTGTAGATCCATGGCCTGTGCAGTATTCTACCTTATGTTTTGGTTTATGCATGGTACTTAAGAATCAGAAAATAAAGATATGTGAAAGATGTATGCTTTCAGTGCATTCTGATTCTGTGATCACTTCATACACATTTCCCCTTTCTTAACCACAGGCGATCCTTGCACAGTGCTGCTTTGCAGTTATATTTGGCTCAATATCCTCAGTAAAAGGATAAGAAATGTTCCCGCAAACTAGCTTTATTCCCAGGCTTTCCATGCACCTTCTCTGTGGTCCCTGGAAAAGTAGACAGGCTGTAAAATAGTCCCAAGCCTTAGGAAAGTCCTGTCTCACATTCATAAGTGGGTATTCCTTAGCCAAGATAGACAATCACTAAGATACTTAGCCCAAACAGCTTGTCAACCCTGTTGAAGATGACTGACCCCAGAATAAAGAAGGCTGAAAAAAATACGTACATGTACTTCTGAGAAGGCTTCGAAGTAGATACTCACACAGTCTGTTAAGGTGTCTCCACTAGGGTGAAGGAGAAAACAGCTATCTAGGGTACCAATTGTTTCACTTGTCTGCTAATTTACTTCCCCCACCCATCATGCTGGGGAGAAACCAGGAAAAAAGGTAAAGGGATTCTGTATAGCTGGTCGCGGTTTCCACACTTCTGACAGACTATCTTGCGTTGCTACCTCAGCTTTCACTATAAAAAGACAAATCCTGACATGCAAGGCAGTGCCAGGGCTACCCTGTGGCTTGTCACAGCAAGGTCAGAGAAGCAATTTAACTTAGTGCTTAACAGTTCTTAATTGGAAAACTCTATACTGTGAAGGGCTGAAGTAAGCAAGTTAAGCACCACACTAGCGCAAAACAGCGCAGTACAGCATAAAGCAGGTCCCACACTGAGGAGAGCTGCAAGTCTGAAACACAAAGCAAGCAGAGAAGTAAAAGGCACACCCAGATATTGCAGGAGGATTTCTAGGCCACTGCAGCCATACAGCATGGAACTGTCACTGTCTTTGACTTGTTGCAGTCAGTGGGAGCTGTGTATGTGTTAGGATTACAGCTCAGCAGGCCTTTAAAAGAATTTCAGCTTTATTACGAAGCCTTGCACCCTTTAGGAGTGTCATATTGAAACACCATTGAGTGTTTGACTCCCATTTGTCTAGCTTGTGCACAATAGATGTTGGTAAATTATCACTTCTCTTCTTGCCATTTTCAAGCCCTCCACTTTACAAGACTTCTACGTTCTTTATGAAGCTGGCTCTCCCCTCTTTTCCTCTACTCCACTCTTCTGTAGCAAGAACATCAGAAATTATATGCTTAATAAATTTTCCTAGTCAAATTGTCCTCTTAATACCAACCAGCTGATTTTTTTTTTTTTTTAATATATTCCTCTAAGATAACATTCTTAACGTTTTGTAGATCAATTCCAACACACTAGAACAGATTTCCGAAGTGACTGTCAGTTTGAAAAATTAGCCTTACTTACTGTGCTTTCTGCACTGGTAAGGCAAGCTGACAGGTGCATCATCAGCAAGCATCCAAGGATTCCTGTGATTAAACACTCGAGTTCACATCAGAGCAGATGAAAGGACTTAAAGGCTTACATTCTTAATTTATCTTTTTTTTTTTTTTTAACTCCTAATGAACTAACTTTAAATATTTAATGATTCTTAGAAAGCTTTTGACTATGTAATTTCTTCTAAACGGTATGTTAAGAAAAAACTTCCCAAAGTAATCCATTTCTTACCCACTTTCTAACCCATTTCTTTCTGAAGTGACCACTTACCTCCCCAATGAAAAGTTTGGATAAAGCTTACTTAAGGTCTCCAAATAACATTAGGTAGAATAAAAATTCAAATCAGCATTGCCAAGTTTTCTAAAAGGAATGTCCTTACAAATAATATAGCTGCATGTTGGTTTTGGTAATGGAGACAAACAGGAATTAAAAAAAAAAAAAAACAAAAAAAAAACCAAAACCAAAATCTAAGTGAAGCTATTCAGAAAGATTTGTCTCTTGTATATTCTAGACACCCCATTATATAAAAGTTAGTAAATTATGCAGCTGTATAGGACTGCTCCTCATGCACTGTAAGACCAGACATTTCCTTTGATCCATTTTCAATTCTAAGGTATAAATTGATGGACTGGAAAGTGCTTTCTTCTTCCCGTGTGTTAAAGGTATTACACCTACAGCCACTGAATTAGGATCTAATTTGAATCTCCTAAAAAACCAGTGAAAATATTGATCAATGTTAATAATTTTAAGACTGGGGCCTTCCAGTTCAGTATCAGGTATTTATTAGGGTGAGAATACTTTATAAGACAAGCAAAAATCCTGTCACTGGTACACATACTTAGACGTTGATGCCAGCACCAAACACGAATAATAATTCTCCTGCTGAACAGTATTTCTGCACAAGCTAAGTGTGCTAGGTTCATTTTTATGCAAGACAGTCTAATTTAAAAATAAAAGTATATAATAAAATATACTTGTATACTGAAAACAATGCCCAAATACTTCTCAGACTGAAGCTCCTTGAAGCTCCTACAAATAGGATACCCCAGAAGCCATATGTCTTTCTGCTGCAAAATGCCTCACTAAAACCAATGGTGCAGCCCTTCTCCCAATTTGAAAATGAATTTGAACAGTAAAAAACATGACTTGGCAATACTGTATACTAAGATGAAATAAAAAGTAAAACATGTTGCCAAAATTGTTTGCCAACAACCACTCCTCACAATGTATGTAGGCACACATTCAGTTAGGAGAAGCCAGCTTTCCTTCAGTCCATCCTTCTACAAACAAGAAAGGAAACAGCAAAATCCTACCATGCACAAAACCTGCCTAGCACCTCTGGAGCTTGCACTGGGTGAGAAAACTCTGGGCCTTACCCACAGGATAGCAAGACCCAGGAGCCAGCTAATGGAGAAAGCAGAAGGTAGAAAGAAATATCAGCTTTTGGCCCACAGCAAATCTTCTGGGAGGGCAGGTGACTAACCTACTTTCCCTCCTGTTGGCACTGCCCAACATGGCATACACACTCGGCACCACATGGCATAGTGATCAATGATTTCCTCCCTACACTGCAGCTGGTTCACTACCAGGCTGGACAGGAGAGAGCATTTCACATGGTGCAAGGTAGCCTGTGCCAAATATATTATGCCACTAGAAAAGCACAGCAGATGGGCCAGAGCATCTGCTTTGCACCACACATGGCTTAAGTTCAGTGCACTTGATCTCTTTAGGCTTCCTCCTCTGTTTTACAGGAAGCTTTGAGTTGTGCTGGTTATTATGTATCTTGAGAACCAAGGCCCAGATTCTGCACAAACTTTTCCCATTACCTTCAGCCCTCTCTCAAGTCCAGCTCAGACAGAAAGAAGAATTAGGGCGAAGAAATACAACAGAAAGAGCACCCATGCTTTGAAAGCAGCAGCACTACTCAAGAGGTACAGCATATTTTCCTCACATAATTACTTTACTTTGATAGGTTTTCTTCTTTTCAATAGAGGATATGCATTCAGCCAGAATAATTAGATTTCATTTAATAAAACATTTAGGGCTTGATTTTGAAGGGGAAAGAAAAGGAACACGGAAAGAAAGAGACACCAGCTGTTTTCACAAAGGTAGAGTCAAACACAGAATAGCAGCTCAACATTTTTCGAAGCCCCATCCCACTGGGAGCTCCAGACCTTCAGGTCTCATGCCCACCATCTCCCACAGACATGCAGCATTTGCCACTGTCTGCACTCAAGTCTTCATCTGATGACAGACCTGGAACAAACCGATGCTCCCCAAAAGCAAGCTACAAATGCAAAGACAAAAAATTGTATGTCACAGATCATCAGCCAATCTAATCACTCGGCTGAGACAATGTAACATTCCAGCAGGAAAACAGCATTTAATTAGGTTGACATGAACATTATAACCAGAAATAAAAGGAGAATTCAAACAAATTCCACGTATGGGTATAATCTTTGCTTAACAAATAGCAATTTTAATAGTACAGGTAATTTGTCAAAATGTTATCACCTATATCAAAAACAAAGGAGGAAAAACCAGAGTAATACTCCAAAAATTCACTTTTTCCAGGGACCAAGCCTGGAAAAACCTGAAAAAAATGAGACTAGTGGTCAAGGCATCCCAAGAGCTCTTGGATTCAAGCAATAAGGAAGGGATAAGAAAGGCTCAAGAAACAAGGCAGCAGGAATCAAGCTCCTGAAACTGTTTATCTAATTTATGCCATGTGCACATCTAAAAAACCTATGGGAAAGAGGCTGGCAAAAATTCAGCCACATTAAATGGGCTGGTGGCCAGCTGTGGCCCACAGGCTGTAGGCATTCTCACTCTGAGCTACAGGGAAATACAAGGTGAATCTACCCTTGGCTTCCCTGTTTTCAGGCTCAAAGACTGGATTTTGCCCATAACTTCAATCTCTTGTGAGCTACAAAGCAGACTCCTGAGAAACCAGCCCTTTCCTCAGCATTTCTTAGTCCCCCAAATCTCTTACTGACGTGATTAGGTTGAAGAGCTTCCTTTAGTTCTTATAGTCTTTTAAGGCTCTTTGATCCTTACTGCTGTCCCTCCTCTCTCTCATTTCTCAAGGTCAGATCTTACTCCGTAAGCAGTGCACAAATGAGTGACAACTTGAGAACAAAACAAAAAAATCAGGATTGAGTTCACAACAACAAAGTACCTTGCTCTGAGACAGAGTCAGGCCCTGAGATTACAGACAGCAGTAGATTACAGAGAAGGTGGCTGCACGGTGGGTGGAGGAGCTGCGAAAGGACAGAGGGGAGCTGTGAATGCAGCAGAGCACCTTGGACTTGATTTTCTTACCAGGTAATACCCCTGTCCTCAGAGGAGTTACCCTCAACTTACACTTGTGCAGAAAAGAACTGGATCTTTTAGCACTATCAAGTTTCAACAAGCAAAGATAGATGAGGTGCTCAGAAGCAACAGTATTTTCCATATTCAGTATCCAAGCAACCCAATGAGGAACACCGACTGTGCTGCTTTTAATACACAAAGACTGCAAAGGTAGGGAAGAAAAGGACAAAAAAAAAAGAAAAGCTAGCAAAGAGGCTACACTCCCACTTGAAGCTTGAGCCTACTTCAGAAGAAGCAATGTAGCCAATCTGACAAGATAACACAGAATCAAAGTGTTAGGAACCCAAAGGAATACCTGAATTCACCTGACAAACAGAAGACAAGCTCCAAAAAATAAGCATCCATAAAAATACTGAGGTAAACAATCCCAATTCATTGCTTGCTTATACAATAAAGTTACATGATTTATTCCCTCAGAGACCAAGTAGTCTGAGTCCTCAAGAGTGTGACTCCTTCCTTCCTTCCTTCCCACCACTGTGTTCTGCAGGCAAAGGACCAGCACTCCTGGACTCACGCTCCGTTCTCAGACTCATTTACTCTGCTCTTGTGTGTTCACAAATTTCTCTATGGATTATTGATATTTCATATTCATACAAAACATGAATATTTACATGGAGTGCAAAATGAGAGCTGTTCACATTCAAAATACAAAAACCCTCTATTTTCAGTTACTGTTCTGTCAGGTACATATGACTTTACACAGATACCTTTAAGTTCCTCACAATAAATTAGAAATGGGCAGCTATGCACTTATCTAGGCTCCTCCTGTCTTAAAATACATGCTACTCTACTAATACAAGAGTGTGAGTTTGTCATTTTCCTTAAATCATCCCCAGCGGTTAGTGTCAATTCCCATTTTGCACAGATACAAATGACTCAATTCTTACAGGAGACAGATACAGTCATGATTTCATTTAAAAATTATTTGTTTCTATAAAATATATAAAAATTATGTTGAGCATATAGATTTAGTATTCCAGTGGTGCCCATATGGAAATAGAGGAAAAGATCATTATTTCTCTGAGTAATGAAAAAAGATAAACTCTTTTTATAAAAACTATTGATAAACTGCATCTAGGCTTTCTTGTATTTATAAAAGGGTTCAAACAATCAGATCACTGAAGGGGGTGGAGGCAAAGACCACTATGTCAGGTCGGGCTCGCTATCCATCATGTCTGATGTTCCACACAAGGCAATAAATCCTTCATGATTAAATATTTCCTACCTTCTACAAAACCAAACAAACCTTCAAGACCCCAATGCACCAAGCCAGCTGGAAAAATGTTGTGTTCTACCTTTGAGATAACAGAACTAGATTAGATTTTGGACTATTTAAATTCTCTAAATGCTTCACTCTGACCTTGAGTTAGTCTTAGTAACTTAAAATTTACCCATTTTCCCCTCCTATTCTTCAGTTTCAAAAACATCAGCTCTTTGGAGCTTATCAGCAGTCACTGAATCGAAACATAACAATGCAAAATGCTCTCTCTTTCTGGACTGAAAGAACTTTCTCATTTGTGACAGTTTTGCTAATCCAGGAAATTTAGTCCCTGGTCTCAGATCTTTCAGGATCACTGTTACACAATACAACCTGATGTCCCAACTGTCACACTGTAGTGCAATGTACCTTCTTTTAAATCCTCAGGCCCATATTATTTTCATAAACTCAGCAGTTCATGCCCAGTAAGTAATTACTCATGGTCTATTCTGCCAAAAGCTCATGGTGAATGCCTGGAAAAATTCCAAGCTGTGAAAACAAAAGCATTTCCCTTATAATACAGTGAAACATTTGTCACCAAAGCTCCTCATTTCCTCTAACCAGGTTTCCAGTTAAAAGGTGTCAGTTTGACACCATATGCAAAGCTGCTAGGTACCTAGATTGAAAGTTAGCACTTTTATTCCCTACAGACACAAGAAGTACACATAAAGGTTAGAACAGATGGTGGGGAAGTCAGGAAACGTATGCTTTTATCTGGACACCTTCACACTAAGGAAACAAAAGAAATCACCTTTCCTCTATCTGTTGATACCACTCTTTGTTTCATATGGTTTCAAGTTTGGCAGAGTAGAGTTCATTCTTTTTACTTCCCTGCTTTTCTGCAATAATCTGGTTCCACCTCTTGGGGAAAACTGAGTGAGCTTCTCCGTCATGAGCAACCATGGAAGGAGCTCTGCAGTTACATGTAGTGCTTCATGAAACTCTTTAGCTGCTTTATAATTGTAAACATCTAAAAATGGGAGCAGATGAATCAGAGATTTTACCAGTTATTGCTTTATGAATTTTAACTGCTCAAACACCAATTTACAGAAAAGCCCAAAAGACACATAAACCTTCTACTGGGACAGAAATAGTGCAGATAAGGAAGGGAGATTTCCATTTTTGTCAATCCTAAACATATTACCTTGAACAAGATGAAAATTTTTAAAAAGAGTCTTCAAATTAAGAATTATTATTCTTGACTGAACAGTGTTGGTCTGCTTTTCTTGCAAAACGTCAACATTTTTGAATGCTTTGAGTTCTAGCTGGTTCTGCCTTCCAGTGGACTCATTTCAGCTGGACAGGAGCCTCTGTTCACCAGGAATGTATTATATGAAAGATGCTATAAAGCCTAAATTCAGCAGGGTACATTGAGATCCAAGGAAAAGTACATCCCAAATCCTCATGACATGAATATTTGCCATACTGGGGATTGCTGTGATGATACTGAAACTGGGGAAGGATTTCTTGGATCTTTTTGCCATGGCTTCTGGGAAACTGTGTGCCTCTGACAGCAGTAATTATGACTCATATACACACACTACAACCACAGGATGAAGATCAAAATGATTTGAAAGTCCCAAGATCTTTTGATTAAACTATATCTCTGTTCTGAATTTTAAATATTTCTAAAAATCACTTAATGTCTCAATTATCAATGCTCTGCTGTGGGTGGTTTTTTTTTGTTTTTTTTCTGTCTGAAGGGCAAAAAAAAAATTACTCACAACTATGTGTTACTCATCAGTAGCTGGAGGAAAAAATCTATTGATCACATTTTGCTGTTACTACAACACGAGTAGCTGTGACATTTCATTCACAGTTGTATGGAAACAGACTTTGTGATCACGAGGACTTCTGAGTACAAGCTGGTTAAGAATCTTGAAAAATACATGAAGAAAAGGGAGTACACATTTCTCAAGCAGAAATAAGTTTCTGGATAAAGGGTGTTTTGCCTTCATTCAAGAATATTTTTTACTAGCTAAACCCCAAATGAATTGCTTACAATATTTTTTGAGGATCTATTCCCCAGAAAAAGTCATGCCTTTCAATTTTTCATTGCTGCCTTTTGACAAACTAAAGGTAAATTAAAAGTATTCCCTCTGATGCATTAAGGTAGAGCATGATTCTTTATGCTCCAGTTACTGGAAAGATCAGAGTTGTGGAAATAACTGAACTAAAAAATTCTATGAAATATACAGTTCCTTTGGCTCCATAACCTGGGCAGCTTTTCCAAAATCACTAGCTTCAAAAGCTTCTAAAATCCTAAGAAGAATAGAAGATGATACCAAGAGAGGACTGTGTTTTAATAAGCTGCAGTGGAGCTATTATGCCCACATCTTTAATTCTGCCTACCATGACAATGCGTATCTAAATTGCCCATTCTAGTCTACAGCTACAACAGTTACTGCTTTATCTTGAATCCACTGTTTAAAGAATATGTGCTGGGAATAATACAGGTTTGTAAATAACTCATTGTTCTTTTTTCCAACACTGAGACACTTTGAAAAATAACAAGAAGTTCTACTTAAAGAATGCAGAATAGCTGAAAATCACTCCTCTGTGGAGTCAAGGGAAGTTTCATGAGGTACAAAGTTAAAAGTCAAGCAGGCAGAAAAATGTTATGTATGGACTTACTGGGACAAAACCCAACTATTCCACTTGAAAAGCTGCCTGTCAGTCTATAAGTTGGACAAGGATTTAGGGTATTCATCGGTAACAAAACTGAACAAGAGCTGAGGGTGAACACAGACCATAAGCTAATCAAGAGTATGCAGCAACATTCCCACAAGCAAAGAGCCATGCTTCTGGGCTGCATAGGCAAAACCCACTGCCACTCAGCTGGCACATGAATCCTGCTCCACATGACCCAGATCTGACAAAACTGACAATATCACATCATCATAGCCACTGCTTCCCCAACACAACAGTGAGACAGAGAAAGGTTTCCTAAAATTAACAACAGAAATGAGTGAAGGGTTAATTTCTCTTTGCATGGGACATCAGGAACTAACACTGACCAAAGAAAACAAATACATTCAGCAGCTACAAAATAGTCCTTATAGGCATAATGCAGCTCAGCTATGCTAAACATAAAGGCTCAGTCTCTCAAAGAACTCGGCAGGTTTATGCTGTGCTAGGGGAACGCTGACAGGCAACTGAAAGACATATATTTCATTGTGTAGAATATCATACCTCAATTGAAACGAAGAAAGATTAAGTGCACTAAATATATACAGCGTGACCAAGTGAAGGCTAAAAGGCAACAAGACTGCATAAATTAATTATTTAAAATAAACACCACCAAGGAGAGGAAAAAAAATGAATATAAATAGCGCTAATGGAATGGGAGCAAATACATTATTGAAATATGAGGTAAAATTTTGAAAGCTATAAAAATCCAGTTTCTGGGGAAGCAGCTGAAAAGCAGTCCCTTCAGCCTTCTTGAACTAGACAGAGAAAAAACCTTGGAATTACATACTATAACGTAATTCTCTTACTGGATAAGTCCAGGAGATCTTCCTACCTTTAAGACCTGACAGTCTGTGACTTGTCACATTCACAAAAAAGTATAAAACCCCTGAACCTTAAAACCTGGAACACATGCATGAACTAGAGAATAATCACTTTAAAATTGGACTTGAATTCTTGGCACATAAGTTCATGTGGTTTAAAAAGAAACTTGATTTTATGTTTCTTTGAACAATGTCATTTCATAAGTATGTAGTATAAATAAGGTACTCCTAAGATTACACATCTATTTGTTGATGATTTACATCATGTCTGAAGTTAATAAAAATACATATGAATGAAGCTGGAAAAAAAAAATCCAACCATTTCTTATGTACCCAGTTACCAAAAGAGCATTTGTTAGTGCTCTTTTTCAATACAGTATCAGATCATAACAGCAAAGAGCTGCAGCTACTAATACACCCTATAGGATAATGAGGAATAGTGTGTCTAATTTTCTTTTAAGAAATTAAATCTCTCTATATGCTTATATATTAAGTACTACATATAATCATATAGTGTTAATTATATTGTGAAAAATACTATGTATTGTGAAAATCTTCAAGAACTCCAATCAACAGTAAGTTTACCAATACAAGAACTGGTGACCCGCAATATACAAAGCGGGTTGGTGGCATCACAGTGGTGATTTTTCAGAAATCAAAGGGCATTTAATAATCCTGGCTTCTTATAAGTAGACTGCACAAGTTTTTACAATGCAGTAGCACATTTGCCCTTTTGCAGAGCAGGATACAGAGCTAAAGGCGTAAAGTGGATTCCTGAAAGTATTTGACCAGGCCTTTAGTCGAACAAAGATGCACTATGCACAAGCAGTGCTCCTACTGTTAGCCACAACAAAAAAGCCAGAGACTGAAGGAATGAAAATTATCGTTGTCGACTGTAAGGAAAGCATAGAGGGAGAAAGTATGGTTAAGTTGCTGCAGACTAGAGCAGGTCAGAACACATTGTTCTTTTCAAGCCATGCTGTTCAGAAGGCTGTTGTGAAAGAGAAAAAATTTTCACGACAGCCTTTTGGAGACTAGAAGTAGGTCTTTAAGTTCCTTTTTGGCCTGACTCATTGTGAAACACATAGTGCTCAATCTTCTATGTACCTACAAGTCAAAAAAGGTCTTGGCTAAACAGATTTTTTGAAACCATACCATTCAAAACAATATTTGACAGTTTCTGTTTTCATTTCAAAGAAACTGACATTGAAAAAAACCAAAAAGTTCTCTAAAGAAAACATAACTGTTATTGTCAGTCCTTCATAAGACTAAGATCTTCAGACCTCCTTCATGATTTTTTTGGGTGCTTGATTTCCCCCCAAGCGGCTTGAAAATACTACTCTGTTTACAACTATAAATCTGTCACCTTTCATAAGCACTAAATTCACTTTAAAAATAAATAAAGAATGCTGTCACATGACAGGCAGCAATATGTCCCACATGTCATAAAAAGTGATCAGCCAACTTTTAATCAGCATGGACAGGCATGAGCCAAAATGCCTGATTAAGATATGCTACTGCAGTTCCACATCTCTCTCAGATACAAATTCCTCATCCCCCAGACCCTTTCACAAAAAAAAAAAAAAAAAAAGGGTATTTTCCTGAGAACCTGCCTTACAGCAAGAGCACTGAATAGGATTCGGAGGAAGATATTTTGCACATTATGATACCCATGATATTTTTGTCCCTTTTTTTTTTTCTTCCCAAAAATAAAGTTACAGTTTAAGAAAATTAATTATAAGTCTAATACAACAATTTATTCTGTATGGAACATGAAGGGATTCATTTCAGTCATGTTTCGTCTAAGAGGCCTTCCTGTATAAATAAATAACAACTTGAAACATTCTCCTTAAGTGCCTAGCATTTATATACTTGTAAAAGAAAGTTACATGAATATCCAGAATCTTCAGGTAACTTACTATGTGTCAAACGCTTTCATAAGCCTATTGCTTCTGTTGTCAGAGGAATAGTAAGTTTACACTCTTTGTAACTCCATTCAGAGAAACTCACACTTTATCAATAGAAAGGAAATGGACTTTCCCATTTCAAACCTCAAGTGAGAGCCCTGACCATTGCATCTCAGGCTGTCCAAACTCCTGAGTTGTCCACAACAATAGGTTGGGGGGGGGTTGTTGTTGTTTTGGGGGTTTTCTAGTTGGTTGGTTTTTGTTTGCTTGGTTGTTTTTATTTGGTTTGTTTGGTTTTTTGTTTGCTTGGGTGTTTTGGTTGGGTTTTTGTTTGGGTTTCTTTGTTTGGGGTTTGGTTTTTTTGTTTTTTGTTTTGGGGTTGGCTTTTTTTTGGGGGGAGGTAGCACATAGACAACATACTATTCTTGCAGGTCCTGTTATGCTATAGTTATCATTTATACCTAAGCATTTCTGTTACAGCTGCCTTAAAAGAAAAAAAAAAAAAAAGTGCTACAGAGCCAAAAACCACCACCCTAAATTAAACTAGTGCTCCACATTTTCAATTTCCCTGAGGAAGCAGGACAAAGTAACAAGCTTGTTCCCTTTCATCCATGATTACCAAACCTTTCAATCGCATTTATTGGAGCTTCTGCATTTTTAAATACATTGAAATACTGACTCCACAGTCCAGCCCACAACTACTTACAGGAAAGCAGCATTACATCTGAAGCAGAAAACAAGGCTAATCGCCACCTTAACCTCTATGCAGAGGCCAGAGGCAAGTAGAGGTCTCAAAACGGAGGTCAGAATCATCTATTATGCCACCAAAAAAACCCAGTATAAAAATACATAAAAGAACAGCTACTGTAACACCAGGCAGAGGGAACCATGAAAACAATTGCACAGCCCTAGCCTGTGTTCTTTTGTCAATGAACATCCTCAAATGGTCCCAAGAAATGAAACAGGGAAAACCCTTAGGGGAATATAACACTCATTAAGCAACTCCACTTTCAGTAGTGAGTGAAGGGCTGTCACAAGTGAATTGTTCTTTGTATTCACTCTTGGGACACTCACCACCTGTTCATTTCCTCCTCCTTCAAGCCAGATGAAGGCTTGGAGTCACTATAAAAACAGCAGCCTACTGGTATCACAGCCTGCAGCCATACAACCTCAAGCTGTGACCCCACAAGCTGCAGAGGATGAGGCTGGGCCACTGCATGGGCAGGCCACAGCAAGGGAAGTGTCCCCACCAGCAGCACTCGATGCACACCCTGCAGTCAATTCAGGCACTGCACACGAGGTGCACAACAGCCAGGCCTCGGGTTTGGGTATCCATGAATGCTCCCAACTGCACCCACAACAGCAGAAATTACCAGCCAATACCCAGCTGGCACTGATGTCTCCCATGTGCAGCCATTACCGAGCATGCATGTGAAGCCACAGCTAATGGGCACACACAAATGCACTCCTCACATACAGGACTTGGCTACCCCATGGTATTTTCCAGAGGGAAAGCAACACAACGACTCAGCTGCCTGCAAACCCTGCTAACTGCACACTGCTGAAGAACTCCTGCTTCCATATGTCTTCACCAATCGCTTTCCTTGTTTCCCAGGACATGCTCTGCACTGGTAAATACCTCTGCTTCCATGTCCCACGTTTCCACACTGCTCCTCACACACAGCACAGCGGCAGGCACATTGAATTGGGAGAAACTGGGTACATACCTAAAAGCTTCTCTATTTCCTTCAAGTCATTTGGTTCCATGAGAGACACAAACTCTCTGCAAAACTTGTCTCCCCGATTCCCACACACGCTTCCTGCTTCCCAGTGATGGGATGGCTCCAGCTGGATGGGGAGCCGCTTGCGAACAGACACACAGCAACACTCACCGGGCCACACGGGGCTACTTCCCTGCCTCCCATGCCCTGCGAGCTACCCCCAGCTACACCCTCCCGCCAGCCAAGGCTCTCGGCCAGGAGCGGGACCGCCCGAAGCAGGGCTCGGCGCCCACCTAACGAGCGCCCCCGCAGACGGCAGCAGTTCCTTACCTGGCTTCTCCTAAGGGAAGACCTGCCCAGGAGGCTACTCGGGGGCTCCAGGCCCTCTCTCCGGTGAGGGCCATGGCGGCCGCCGCCCGTCCCGCTCTAAGGCGGCGGCACCTCGGGCCCCGCTCCCCAGTACCGCGTGCGCGCCCGTCGCCGGCGGAGCGGCTTTTACCACCTCGGGCCTGCACGGCGCAGCCGGACCCCGCAGGGCGGGCGGGGCCGGGGCGCCCTCTGCTGGGAGCGCAGCTGCCCCAGGGTAGTGAGCGGTAGTAGCTAAGAAGGTGGCGGTTGGAGGGGAGTCGCGGGCAGTCGGTAGGTCGGGGCGCCGGCCCGGCCCGGCCCGGGATAGGGCTTGGGCTTACAAGTAGTTGGAAGGGCTTGTTCGGCTCGCCACCCGAGGAGGTATGGCGGGAAAGGGGCTGCTGAGCGCTGCTTGGAGGCGTCGAGGGCAGACCCGGCGCGGAGCGGCCGCTGAGGGGACGCGGGTGGGTGGTTGGTGTTCTCCAGGCAGTGTGTGTTGGAGCTGGCGTGCTGTGTGGTAGCTTTGCCGTGTGCCTCCCAGCATACTCTGCCCTGTTTGATACGTCTTACACTGAGAAAAGCCGTATGTTTAGGGGAAGGGAATGGGAGAGCCTCGCAATTAAAAAACCCCTGTGTCCAGCACAGCAGAAAAGCCCTGGTGCTGAGTGAGCTTCATGCGTGTAAGTGCAAGCATTTGTTGTGCTACAGGAAACACTTTAACTGGTCCAAACTATAACCTGTTTTTCTGGACTGTGGTTTTTGGTTGCTTTTAGGATCAAAAAACTGGGTTTAGACATTAGTAATTTCCTTGGGAGGACCTCCACCCTCTTTTATGAGAAAAGATTTTGTGCTCTATGAACATTTAGGGATGATTGTGCTGTCTTTATACTGTCAACATTATCACCTTTTTTTGGCTGTGTGCTGCTCTGCCCTTTACTTTTTTCCCCGCAGCACACTGTTATTCCCTATGCCTTTCAGTATGTCCCATGAGTGGCAAGTGGAACTGCTGAAGGGTGGGCAGAAGGTGAAGGCTCAGGCATGGCACCCAGAGCTGGAGCTTTGCTCTGAGGAGCAGGCACTTCTCCTTGACCAGCAGCAGACCCTGGAATAAGGTGTTAGCAGCTTTTGTGGAAGAGCTTCTCTGAAGGCTTTAGCTGTGGCTTTTGCAATTTGTAGTTTGTCAGTTTTCCTTGTAAGATTGCAGAGTACCTGGAGGATCTGGACAACCTCACTACTTAGTGTTCTCCCTCCCATGTCTTGAGTAGCAGTGGAAGGTCTGTGATATTGTTGTCTTTTCAACTCATTCTTCATGTGTCCTTGATACGCACATCTCTGATTTTGACAGGAAAGACGTGATACCTAATAAGCTTAAAAAAATATTAAAAATCTTGTAAGGGTTATGTCGAGGGTTTGGGGTTTTTTTTTCCTCCTCCTCTGCTATTGTGATGGGCAGGAAAATGGTTTTCTGTTGTCTACAAAAGGAATTTGCTTCATCCTGGGGATGAAGCCAGATAATCAAGCTTTAAGGTGAGTTTGGACTAGAATTAGGGGTTTGACCTTCTTTGAGAAAACCTAAAGGAAGACCACAGCACTACATTTCCTAGGCTGTAATTAATTTCCTTATGTAAAGGTATGTGCAAGGAACATGTCTCCCAAGCCTCTTAAAAGCCAAACTTTTGCACTGTGTCTGTATCCCTGACCATGGCTTGCCTGGGTAGGATCCAAGATAGCTATTCCTCTGCTCTAATTCAGCTAAGCGCTTAAACAAACTGCTTCTAATCGTGTATTTATCATATTGATTTGAGGCCTTCATGGGGATGCTTAGTGAAAACATTGCCAGTTTCCTACACTGTGCTGCTTTTTGAGTAGTTCTGAACATCATGCTGTGTGTCTCTTGCCTCAGGTCTGTGAAGTACTCATTGTAAACACTGATTTTATGTCCATTTTTTTCTTTCTTTGCCCTGCACTCCTTCTTTCCAATATTTCTTAAAGAATGTGTTGCTGTGCACTGTTGCATGGTTGCTGGCAGAAATATCAGGTAAATGTTCATGAAAAGGGGCCAGAAGTCCAGACTGGAGTAAAACACCAAATTGATTTGCTGTAGGTCACGCAGGTTTAATGAGAAAATTGCCTCTCCAATGCAGAAAGATAGAGCAGAAGTGTACCATCTGGAGGGTGACATGCTGATGAGCATGCATTTGTGCATTACATTTAAATAGGAGCAGGAGGGAAATGCCAAAATGAACTATCTGGGGAGCAGCAGGGGGCTCAGTCCTCCCACCTTTCTAGATGCAGAGCTCCCACTGGAATTTGATGAGGGAGCATCTTGGAGAGCAGATCCTGACTGTGTGAATTCCTTTTTCCTGCCTTTTCTCTGACTTTATTATTTGGAAATGTCTGTTAGTGCTTTTCATGCTGTGTCATAGACTCAGTGTCTGATGTTTCATGTCAAGGCCAAATTCTCAGTCTTGGGAGGCTACCATCAGAGACAGGTGTGAAAAGAAGGTGAAAAACTGGGGAGGGTGAGAACATCAGAGGTGCTTTCTGTGGTTCAGCTGTGTTGTCTTTGTATTTATAAACACACCCATGCTGTTTCTTTAAATCTGTAACAGGAGGTGGACAATTTTAATGTGAGAGCCAGAGAGACTGAAATTTTCCAGTGAAAAGAGGAAATCTGACTTCTCAGAGGAGGCTGTTTCAAAACTTTTGCTGTGAAAGCTTAATGTCTATGATATACTTTCTGGAGCCAAGCACCACCACGAACCTTCTCAATTCTTGTTGCTCTTTAATCAGTTGTAATTATGCATCAAAAATAATATAAAATATGGATAAGCTGGGAACTTTTCATTAGTGGAAGAATATCATAAGAAAAAGAAACTGGTTGGCAGTATTGTTCCATGGCTTTCGTAAACATTAAATTTCATTAAAGAGGATCTATGCATTTGTGCTCTCAGGGTACAGTCCATGCCACCAGGGGAAAATTCTCCAGAATTAGTTTAAGGTGGCTTTTTTAAATTACTTTCTCTCCCCCCTGCCCCGGTTCAGGAGGAATGGGGACAGGAATCAGGGAAGGAGAGGGTCAGATGTGCAAGGTCTCAAATGCAAAGTGTGAACTGGCTGTATACATCATAAACAGAAGAAATGAGAATGCGTGCACTGAAACTGGAGTTACAAAAATGCGGATGATGAGTTTGAATGGGCTCTGAAAAGATCCTGAAATTCATGCTGGAGTTTCAAGGAGAGTTTTGGTAGCCAGAGTTCAACATTTTTTTTTTTTGAGGAGCTGCAACCCAGTGGCTTAGGAGCAAACCTTTTGCTTTGCTGGGCTGCAGTCTGTTTCTTTCATTTTGTGTGTGGTGCTGTTACTGTTGGCATAATTTCCTTGTTCAGCAGCTCAGGTCGAGATGCATTATGGATAAATAAAGATGAAGAGCTGAAGTTAAGAATTGAAAACACCTTTGTTTCCTCAGAGACCACTCTTTAAAGGTTGACAAGGTTGGAGCCAAAAGCAGGACATGGGCAGGACCTGTGAAGCCAATACAGCTGTCAAGTGAAGTAGTAACAGTTAAGAGAATTAATTTCACTAGGTGAAATTGGCAGTTGTTCTCTCCAATAATTTGCAAGTCATTCAAATGTTTTGGTAGTACAGCCAATTTTATTTTCAGCATATGTTGCATATTTCTTCTGCAGTTTGTATTTTCCCTTCATGTTTTTACTGAGTGCAAATGAGAAAACTAGTGTTCATTCTGTAGGAACAAAATCATTCAACATATCTTCTAATTAATAAATGAATATTAACCTTAAATTATACATTATGTGGATGTCATGCTAATGCAGTGTACTGTAAATTGGTAATACATGGATTCGCCAGACTACACTGACCCTTACGAGCTATCTAGCCATGTCTATCACTAGAAAATGAATAATAAATCATGTAAAAGGAACCCATTCTCAGAGTTCAAGTGCAGAATACACTGTAAAGGTATATAGTTGTGCCAGGGGAGGTTTAGATTAGATATTAGGAAAAATTTCTTCACTGAAAGGGTTGTCAAGCATTGGACCAGGCTGCCCAGGGAAGTCGTTGAGTCACCGTCCCTGGAGGTATTTAAGAGACGTGTAGATGTGGCACTTAAAGATGCAGTTCAGTGGTGGACTTGGTGGTGTTAGGTTAACAGTTGGACTCGATGATCTTAAGGGTCTTTTCCAACCTAAATGATTCTATATATTTATAAAAATGCCTTGCATTGATTAATCGTTTTTTCTTTGTTTATATAATACTTCCTCTTAAACAAGTTTCAGGAATACAGGAATATAACATCATTAACACATGCAATGTAAATGTTTTCTGTTGGACTCTTGTAGCTCTCTGAGTATGTCGAGTATTTGACCTTTGTAGAGTTACACATTTACGGTTTTCCAAATGGCAGATAAACAGTGAAATGAAACTTGGGACTCCCTTGGTCACTGGTGTTTCTTCCTGGCTTTTTAAAGCCTGGAGGAGTGTAATGAATCTTTGCCCTGTGCTGCTTTCGATCTTTCACTCTACTTGTGAGTGGGCATCCTCAGTGTTTTCATCTCTTCTCGTTTGAAGAGCTTGCCAGTCTGTTATTTTTCCTTCATCCATTGTGAGTTATCCTCCCTAAAGTCCAGTGACTGGAAAGTTGGAAATTGATAACAGACACCTAGCAGCTCACAGTAAGAAGTGCTGCATTCCAGATCTGCATTTTGATCTTCCTTTTTAGACAGATGTCATGGACTGACATATTTAGTTTCAGAACAGCCAAATACTCATTTCCCACTTCATTCACTCTGATCCTTTGCTGGAATCTTTTCAAGCTTATACAATCTTCTCTGTTTTTTTGCTTCCCAGTTAGCATCTTTGTTACCAGCTATAGTTTCAGAACTCTGTTTTGGGACTTCCAAGGAAACATACAAGATGTTGTATCCTTGAAGGCTGCATGAACTGATATGAACAGGGTGGTGTTATGAGCTCTATAAGCACTGGTTTTCCTCCAGAGATGTAACAGACCCCTGTGCACTACTTAACCTCTAAGAGCACAGGAAATAACATTGTGTAATGTCTTTTTGTATTTCCAAGGTATAGCACTGAGAGTTTGCTTGGCAGGTATAATTTTCTTAAATCTGGCACTGGAAATATACAGTTTCTTACAATGGAACAGATATAGCAAGAATAGCAAGTCAGTACATTTGTACATATCTGTGTATGTTACTTTAAATTACATCTTGTTCAAAAGCCCTGTTTAAAGTAATATCAAAGTGTGTGTGGGGGTTTGTTAGGTTTTCCTTTTGTTTGGTTGGTTGGGTTTTGTTGGGTGTGCACTGTTCTGCATTACACAGCTGGTAAGTTTAGGGGGCGAAGCATTCTTTTCCTCATTAGAGACATCAGATAGGTGTGGGAAGACAGGAGTCATATTCTGCATAGATGTGTATCACTTTTGAAATCATGTAAGCAGTCATCCTACTTGCAGTGTGAAGGGAATATGCTCACTTCTAATGAATATGGCTTTAAGGCTGCAATTAAAACTGTGACTTGTGTTCATTTCTATTAACTGCTTCAGCTGTGCTGTTGTTCCTAATAGGCAATAATACTTAAAATGGCATTAGGAAATCTGAAGCATGCTGCATTTGCAATTGTTTGCTTTAAAGTAAATTTTGCTTCATTGTAAGTGTCCAACGTGATTATTTGGGAGTCACTGCTGATAATGGAATGCTTAGAGCTGTTATGAAATAGGAGCTAATCAGCTTTCAGGAGTAGATGCATGGTGAGATAGGCAAATATTTTCCTGTTCTGACCAACTAAAGAAGTTCCATTTAGCAATACTAATCAAAGCATTTTGAAAAGATTTTAAAACCAAATGAACTTGGAAAAAAGCTGCTGAGAGAAGTTCATGTAAATTCTTTCATCTGTAAGGTTCAGAGTAACCTCTAGGTCAATCACTTTGCAGTAATTTGCAGAAATATAAATGCCTTAATTAAGCAAGCTTTAAATAAAAAGGGAAGCTAGAAATCATTAGCCTTAATGTATTTATACATCTATGCTTTTCAGCAGGGGAAAAAAGTGTGTTAATCTCAAGAGTCAAAATGAGATTGCCATTATATCCTCAATATTTCTGTAGAAATCTTCACAAATTCATCTGCTTCATAACTGCTGCCACATGGTGTTAGCATAACTAGCTAACCTGATGGAAGCAGATACTCTTATCTCAGGCAATTTAATCAATCCTTATGATTGTTATCAAATATGATGTTTTCAAGGGGCCGAGTATTAGCCCTGATTATACACTGATGGGCAAGCAATTGCCTGATGGAGTACATTCCATACATTTGGTAAGTGAAGGCAATGATCCCAGCTGGGACTAAGATGTAAGTCTTAGATATTTCAGGTGAGTGCTTTGCCTGTTAAATAAAGCCACTAAAAAATAGTACTACAAAGTATACAACTAGTTGCTGTTTGCAACTTTGTTTACTTTACATGATAAATACTCGAGTACTGTTCTGCCCTGATGTTTTTGATAGCTAGATTATTTGAAATACCCTCCCTCCCCTCAGTTCTCCCACCCCACAAACTGGCAGAGGTCCTGGGATAATTGTGGAGGATGTTTGAATCTATAGTATGAGCACAGATCTAGATATGAAAGTTCACAGGGCAGCAAGGCGCTGTGAACCGGATAACCAGGCTGCTATTCTCATGGTGTTTGTGAGAACATAAATGAACAGAGGTGTTGTGGGTGAATATGTTCTTGTAAAATAATCCTCCTCCCTGCCCCGAAGTTCAGAAGCAGCCTCTGCTACAGATAAAGGGATATATATCCAGCATGGGCTATTGGACACAAATGTCCATGGCCAACTGTGCTACATACTTTTGGTTGTTCATTGAAGTGCCATATTACAGGCAGCAAAGCAAATACTTGGACCTCTACTGTGTCATTTCTGCAGTGAGGAGCCAGATCATCCTGTTTTATGGTCCTATTTGACTCCATGTAAGCTAACAATATCATCAGAAATGTAATAGACTGGGTCTTCTCAAAATCTGTAATAATGCTGCAGGGATGTGTAACTCAGTAGCTACAGTGAAGTGTAAAATGCATCCTTTCCTATTCTGTTCATACAGGTCTAAATCACATTCCCTGATTTGAATATGCTTGAGATCCCTCCCAGTGTCCTTTTTTAAAAGGACTCCATGAATCTTCCAAATTTCAACACCAGTGTCAGCAGTCAGCTTCAGTTTGCTTGAGACCTAAATGTGACTCCAGGACAGTGATATATTTTTCTGTGCTTGGGGGGGAAAGGAGGAGGAGGAGGAAGCTGCACTGCTTTGTGGCTTTGGTCAAAACAAGCTGATGTTGTGCCCCAGCCAGGTGGGGTCCTGTGCCTTTTCTTGGTTAAAGCTGGACATGGTCACTTTTGATTTTCTATCTTGAAAGACCTCCTGTAACCAGGTTGAAAGGGGAAGGTTTTCAGTGCAAGGTTTGAGCTCGTGTCTCCCTGCTACGATACTTTCACCCCCTTGCGGTTCATGGTCTTCAGTATTGAGTGACTAGGTAGTGTGAATGAGCCAAGTTTGTTCTCTAGTCTCTAGTAGATCTTGTATAATGGTTCTGCTTTTCAATGGATGGAAAAATCAAAGCCTTTTTTATGTTTGAGGCTTTTTAATTCAAACACTGTATATCCAGAGTTGCTCCCTTCTGAAGACTAGAAGTGCTAGAAAATAAATGCAGTATTTCCTTTCTGTGATTATCCAAGAATACGGTTTATATTCTGGATATAAAGTTCTGGCCTTATCATTGCATGTGTCTTCACCGCTTAAGGTTCTGTTGGTGAAGAACTGAGACTAATTGATCCTTAATATCAATTGAACAGTAATAATGAAGGAAAAGTCATTACTAACACTGATGTGAATTAGTAGTAAAGCTATTGTGGCAACAGCTATTATTGTTGTTTACTTGGTTGTCTGGACCATTGGCTTCTGATATAAAGTGGGCTATTTGTATGAAAGACCTATTTAGAAGAATGGTAATTTCCCACACAACATTAAAAGGAAAACAGTGAGCAATGATGACACATCTGCTAGATTCACCCAAGCTCATCCAGGTGATGCTGCGTATAAGAAGAAAAAGGCAGATTAATGATCAAATACAAAATAAGGGAAAATTGGCAGCAGTGCTACCAAAAATACTCATTAGCAGACCACAAGCTGAACATAAAGCTTCAGTACCATGCTGCTGCTTGAAAAAGGCAAACAAATTGCTCATGGGTGAATTAATAGGACGATCATATGCAAGACATTATTACAGTCCTGGAAGTTAGTTCTCTTTTGGGAGCCATGTTTTGAGAAAGATACAGACAAAAACTCTAGCTCTCTGTTTCATTGTTGTTCCCTTTTGGATAACACAAGCTACGAGGAGAAGTTGAAGTAGTTAATTTACAGCATGTGAAAGCTTGTTTTAAACAGAAAGATGACCTCTGTTATTCTCTGTCTTCCACTGTTAGCTGAGTAAGGAGTTGTTAGCTGTATTTTCAGTCTGGAGCAGGCTTCACAAGGAGATGGTCTGTTCTCCATCATTTGGAAGCCTTTAATGATATGTTAAAAGCACCTGTGTGGGTTGCATTCTGTATCCCTCTCTTGACTTCGAGTAGGGCAATGGATGACATGGCTTTTCTAGGCTTATTTTGTATGACTCCTGTAGCATGTGGAGTGTTTTAAAGGGATGATCTCAATGTCTAGCTGAATTTTTGGTGCAGGTTATTAAATCTTAGCTATAATTTTGTTGAAGTAGATTTCAAGATTAAGAACTACCCTGGGTTTTGTCCCAAAGATTAGATCTCTGACAAAAGCAGAAAGAAAGTCCAGATTTTGCATTATCTCAACTTTGATTTCTGGCTTCATTGACTGAGCAGATGGGATCAGTCCCATCTCAGTATGCTGCAAGGAGAATAATGATGATCGCAACTCTCTGTTGAGGCACTCAGAATATTTCTCATTCAGAGCTTAAATTAGTTTCAAATTGTTTGTAAAGTTAGTGCATGTTTTGTTTATGTGCAGCTGAAGGCATGTTGTTTGAATGAGCAAGAAGATTTGATCCTACATGTTTGTTGTTGTTATGGGTTTGAGTTTTTTTTTTTTTTTCTCAACTCAGCAAATATGAAAGGAATAAATCCTGTCCTGTTAAAATCTGGAAAGTACATGCACTGATTTCAGATGTACCAGTATTCCAAAGTCCCTTCCTCCCCTATGTAAATGCTAAAATCTTGAGAGCTAAATTTAGCCCAAGGCATTCCTGGTGTGGTTTTCTTTGGTTAGGTTGTTTTGGGTTTGGTTTGGGGTTTTTTTGGTTGGTTGGTTGGTTGGTTTTTGTTTGGTTTTTTTAAGCTGGGACAATCTATAAGGTCCTGAATTAGCAACTTTTTTTGATACTGATGGCACAGTAATTGCACAAATATTGTTGCTGTGAAGTCTAAGATTCATTTATTATTTTTAGGAGAAAAGTTACAGAAAGTAAAAATCTAGTAAGTGTTTGTAAGTCTAAATGTCTAGTAAGTAACAGAAATAAGAGTTTGCTGATTTCAGCGTGATAACTGACATGTAGGACTTTTGTTCTCTTTCTAAACAGAACGCTGCCATAATATCCAGAAATAATTTCCATTAATAATTTTTGTTTAGGCTTTGCCAGCACGTAAATCTTGCCACAACTGGGAAAAAAATCAGTACCCAAGATGAAATGGAAATCAGAAGCACCGCAATAGCAATAGATGATGTGTTGAGCATTCAAAATGCTGAGCTATTGTCAAAGGTCTAAAAAGCAGGTTGCCAGCAAATGAGCTGGTGTGCCAGGCTGCTGCCTAAGAGCACTGACAAAAGTAGCTTGCTGCTTGATTAAATTGATACAGCACAAAACTGGGTGGAGAACAGAAAGAGCAGGTTTTTGTCTGTCTGCAGAGCCCAGATGCTCACATCCTTTGTTGCACAGGGCTGTTAGCACGCTTTTGTACAGAGTGGCGACGGAGCTGGGGAGGGCCATAGGAGAGAATGGGAAGTGCCTGAGAGGAGTGCTGCTCCATGAAGTAGGAGGAGGTGCTATGGACTAAGCCCCTTCAAAAGCATGGCTGAGTTGGATGTATTTATTCCTTGGAAATACTGTGCACTGCACAACCACCAGATCCACCTTCTGGATCAATATTTCAGCCTTTTATGAACCAGGGATCCAACTGAGCAAAATACTGGAGATTTTCCCTTGCCTCCCAATCCCATGTAAATCATTAGAGCCTTAAATGTTTTCTGAAACTCACGTTAAACTAGACAAAAATAGTATTCATCTAGTTTTGCTTTGCTGTGCTGTATCTTATTTCAGTCCTTCCTAAACAATCTGTGTAAGGTGTGACTGTCTCTTTGCTTTGGGTTTCTGCAGCATCAGGCACAGTGCAGGCACTGTATACAGTATCACACCTGGGATGTTACTGGAAAGCGAGTACTATGCATGTGTGTGAGCAATGGTTTTCATTTCTTCTCAGTACATACTAAATTTCATACATGCTTTGGTACCTTATTAGTAACCTCTTTGCAAAGTTCTATGTGGAAATTCTTACTGAAAGAATATTTCTATTCTCTTTGTCTTCTCACCTGATACCTTTTTGAGAGAAAAAGTGCAGTCCTAGGGCTTAGATGGGTATGGGAGATGGGGTGCTAGCAAGCCTTCCAGGTTCTTACAGTGGTGGAGTTTGTAAGACTTCATGAAATCTCTAGGTTTTGACAGTTCCACTGACAAGCTTAGTGTTTCCTATGCATTTTCTAGGGTGGTGGCTGGTAACATAGTAAGAAGGAACAATCTGCAGAGTTAAAAAAAAAAAAAGACAACCCCCAAAACCACCACGTCAGACCTGTTTTTCTAGTAAATGCAAAAACTGTCCAGAGCTGCTGTTGCTCTTGACCAGGACTGAATTGGAAGTAACAGCTTGGTTTTGAAAGCATTTCTATCTTGCTACTTGTCCCTTGAGTTGTGCAGTTCTTCTGCCATCAGGGTTTCACAGAAGCAAACCTTCCAAAGCAAATAAATAAATAAAATCCCAGCTGACAGGCTAATATAAATGGTATGAAACAGAAGGGTAAATGGGGAAGAGGGGGAAAAAAAAAAAAAAGGCTGATTTGACATAAACAAATTAGAGCTGTTGACAGTGTGGGTGATTTTGAGAAGTGCAGTTCCATTAAATTCACAGATATGAATCCTGACAAATAACAAGCCATGGTAATTTATATAAACAAGGAAAAGAAATAATGAGTGGATATGGAAATCTAACAAGAGTTTGGTTGCAGTGCTGCACAAAACATGGTGGCAGTGCACAGAAGGAAAACTGAGAGCCCTTGCCAGCATGAGGCAGTGCTAATGTGCAGTGCCCCGCTGGAGATGGTCACAACGCTGTGCCAGTGTGAGAAGGCCGGAGGAATTACTGCACTTCTCCGCCTTTCACACTTAGGTCAAAAATAGAAAGCACATTTAATCAGTATGGTTAGATTGTAAAGTCACATGAAAACAGAGGTCTCTTGGTGCTATGCTGTAGACTAATGTTTGGGTGGAGATGTCTCCAATGCTAATTCAAGCTAGCAGCTCCCCAGCACCTACAAGCAGTAGGTCTGTGGTTTGTTCATTGCCTGGAACTCCTTTTAATTCATCTGGCATTTTATCTGCTTTGCACTGAAGTTTCCATGCAGATACGCAGTGCTTGTTCAGTGTGAATGGTCAGTATCACATACAACCTACTATGTCCTGCCTGCAGGCACCTCGTGAAGTTCATATCCCTCTGTTCTTATTTTAGAAGGAGCTTTTTTTTCACATTTCATTGAAGGTTCTTAATGGACAAACTTATTAAAAATTCAAAGCAGTGTATTTATTTAGATAAAAGCTGTTAATTATAAATGTCCAGCCATATGGCCATTAAGACTAACATTTTGTAGGATAAAGAGAAAATGAGTATTTTAGATAATAAAGAACTGTTTTACAAAATAGAAACTTTCTTGATGTTATGTTTCATGTAGGTTTAACAATGGAGTGGTGGTTGGTAGCCTGCAGTGGTTACACTAAAGAACTTGGTTTTCTTTTCTTTAATATTTTTAATGCCTTGCTATTGAAGAATGTCTATTTAGAACAAAAAAAAAAAAAACCCACCCAGAAAAAAAGCCACAAAAGAAATGCCTCAAGGAAAGCCAGATGGCTGAATATTGGCATCTGAAATGAAAATAAAATATTCAGCCATACATATGTGCCTTAAATACACTTAGCTGTAGTCCTTTGTTTGTGAGCCAGACTCTCTTCTCTATTGCTTTTGCATTGGTAACTTTGAACTTGTTTTGCATATGTTTTAGTAGATCAAAGTTGAGCAAAAATGTAGTCAAGGAAGTTTTAGTGCTTATTGGTTCTAGCCGCAAATCAAAGATACAAGGCCAGGTTTTGGGCGGATATTGTACCCTGAAGTAGTGGAGGTTATTTTGGTCAGAAGAAACGAGTTTGTTTCTGTATTGGTGCCTCAGTCTGGCAGCTCTGAATGTGGACCAGGATATTGTTAGCAACTTTCTGATCACGTTGCAGCATTTCCTGATAACACTGCTGTTGCATATACTTTTGTGCATACTGAAAATCCTTCAACTTCAGCTGTAGCGATGGTGTCCTTATTGCCTGAAACCATGTTATGCAAAATGAGCAGCAGTTCAGGAAAGCATGCGTGTAGATAAGCAGACACCAACAACTACTGAAAAACACAGTGGAGACGTGAAAACTCAGTTTTTCTGCATAAGCCCAGCCAACTCCTGGAGCAGTCTACAGAATTCCCTGCAGTTATCTAGCATTTTTCATCTGATATATAAAAGGACAACTGATGTATTGTTACTGTATTGCCAACCTCCTGCTTTGGTGGAAAATTTTCATTTTACTATTTCCTGTATTTTCTTGTTTTAATAGTCAGGACACACATTGAAGGCAGAGACTGATGATGAGGGTTGCATCAATTACTGCCACCAAAAATGCCATTTTGGAAAACGTGGCCATCAGATATCCAATGTTGTGAATGGTGCCAAAACAGAGCCTGACATTTTCTTTGTACTGTCTTGGTTCAGAAGGCCTTTGGTGGAAACGTGCATGGTGTATGTTTCTCCGAGTTGGGTGGGAAAGCTGAAGAGATTACAGTTTGTCCCAGTCAGACCTATCTACTTTTTTCCTCTCTCTGTCTCAGTTTGGAGATGAAGTTGAGAGCTCTGTTGTTTGTGTACTCCTAGCCTGGACTTGCTTTCAGAGTCAATTTGCTACTGTCAGAAACTCGTTGCTCCTTCCTGTCTTGAGACTAATAAGTGAGATAAAGTACCAAACTGTTGGCACTTGAGATTCAAAATGTGGGAAGAAAACTATATGGTGTAAATTCAAGCTGGTATGGGTGACTGTTGTGTGTCCCTCTGCAGAGTTTCTTCCAGGCTTTCTTACATCCTCATCTTTTGGCCCATCTGCTCGAGGCTGCTATGAACTTTTGTGGCATGTGAGACAGTGTAAATAGCATTTTGGCAAGTCACAGTGTATCTAAGGAAGGCTGTGAGTGGGTGCAGCTCTATATACCTTGTTCCTGTTGGTGCAGAGAGCAAAGGAGGCATGAACAGAAATGAGATGTGGCGGGGGCTGGACTGGTGGCTTTCCATCAGGTCTTCACTGTCAGAGTTACTGCCTACAGCACTATATTTTTAGAGCAGTTATATATTACAGCAATGCCAGATGCTGCTTTGGGTCTGAAGGAAAATTGGGAGAGTGAAAAACTGATTAAGGTTTATTGTAAAATTGCTAAATCTGTGTGAAGACGGGCAAGATCTGGTTCTTGTTCTTCACTAAAGGGATGATTCACAACTCGGAGAAAATATTACGAAAGAGGCCCATCTAGCAGCTTTAAATTTATGCTTCAAATAAAGGGTTATTAAAAATTGTTCTGTTTGGAAATTAATCTTAAATTAGCAGAAAAGAGTTTTCTCTATTAGTTTTTAACCTGCTACTAGTTGTCCCACCCAGCAGCAGTAGCCAGCAGAGATTTCCTGAACTGTTCTGTAGTCATGAATGCCACTTGCCCAGGAAATGGATGGGAAGGTCAGAGTCTAAGTTTGTATCTGACACCTAACTGACAGAAACATCTAGCACAAGGTCAGACATCAGACCTACAGAAAGTTGAAATATTAATTAATAGCAGAATTCTAGATGAATAGACACAAAATATTTAGATTGTTCAAATATTGGTAGTGCTTAATAACTGTGACTTAATTCAGCCACTAGGTATTTTGATCTATTCAAGTTACTCAAAACCTGCAGCTGCAGAAGCCATGTACATAGAAAAATAAAATGAAAAAGACTGGATTCTGCTGCTTGGATGACACAAGATAACCTAAGCAAAAGCTGTTGTTAGAGATGTTACCACAGGTTACGGAAACTGTACTATACGTACTTGAAGTTCTGTAGATAATTACATTAGGTGCTCTCTAAGCACCACTACTCCAAATAATAACTCTTGTTTGTCCAAGGAATTTGAAGCCCTGTGGTTGAAGGCAGTTATTTGAGGTTTTTTGTCCCACAGCTAAGGCCCTGGTTCTGGGATGGCAAGTTACAGTTCTGAAGAGCTTCTCTTGAATCCAATAAAAGCAGCTGTCTGATCTGAGGCAAACTTGACTAAAGACAAACTCAAAGTAGATTAGTTTTTGTAGGAATCTTTGTAGTCCAGATGTTACTTCCCTTCATCATGAGTGCTTGTACTCTGCATGTCTTGTAGCACAGTGTCTGTGCAAGTAGTCTCATTCTTTAATCTATCCTTTTTGATGCGACTCTGTCCCCAAGAGATCTCCTGGAAGAGTAGTTCTTCCTACCTAGCCTGTCACAAAAAAAACCATGACAAAAACCAGCAGACAGACCCCCTCACTTTCCTACTGATAGCCTTTCTTACAAGCCTCTGCAATTTGTTCCACAGCAAGAGTGAGAAATCTCCAGGAAACTGGTGGTTGTTAGGATGTTGCCTCGCTGCTCCTTAGGTTTTGGTTTATTGTACAGGTGAAGGAGAACCTCAAGAGGTTATCTATAAAATCAGCAGTGGAGAGTCACGTAGTTGTATTCCAGTCCACACACTTTCGCTCCTCGTGGAATATGCGGTTAAGGCAATGCGTGGGTCTCTGATACCTGGGCAAGGTGGTCAAAGCTAAGCAGGAACAAAACTGTTAAGATGGAGCTGCCAGGATTTTGCACATGATAGAAAATACTTTGCTTCATGCCAGAGTGCAGATGGACATGTGTCTCACTCCTACTAGGATGCTTGCAAGCCGATTTTAATATGCCTGAATGCCTACAAGGGAGTCAAATATGTTATAATGGATGTTCAAATCCTACATTATTGTTCAGAGGGAAGCAAGCTTAGTGGGAAATCCATAGCAGGGAAAGGATTTCTGTACACTTCAGGGGAGTCAGCACTATCGTGATCCATACAAGTTGATTTGGGCCAAGTGACTTTACACTGCTTACTGCACTTATGGGGCAGAGTATGGTAGTAAATCCACATCAAATGCTCATGTCTGTATATCATCCCATGTATTGCTTTTTAGGTGGCTAATAGTAGTACTTGAGTACACTGTAGGAAAAAAAGTGGCTTTCTTGAGTTGGCTGTTAGTATTTCTACATGAGCCCATCACGTAATTTGCAGTTAATTCCCACTGCTCATGTTTCATCTAGATGCAGAGGGTTGGGGGTTTTTGCTGTATTCCTCCATTTTTTCAGATCCCTGTTGAGGAATCCTCTTGTGTTCTCACCTGTATTTGTAAAACCCTGCTACTTTAGCAGATGGAAATGTATTCAGTGACTCTATCTTATTTAATGTGAAAGTCAGTCTATTTCAAAGCATATATCCCTTATTATTTGGAATGAGATCTTTGTAACCATAAAAATTGGGAGCTGCACACAAAGTCTGCACTGGTTATGTTAACTTTGTCAACTAGAAGTCAGGAAATAGTCAAGTCTGTTTTCAATCCTTTGTGTCACCTTCCCTGTTAATTTGTTTTTAGTTGTACAGCTTCAACATTTACTGTTTAAACAGAAAGCCCTTAGTCCATGTCTGTCTTTATTGCCTTTTTTCCTCCTCCCTTGAAGCTATTTGCAATTAAACCTCAGTAAAATATGAAGCATTGGGACAACTATCTTGGCAATGAAGAGACATGAAACATGAATAATGAGAAGCCGAACGTAAGAAGCAGTAATGCCACTTTGATGCTGGAGTGCCTATTCTGGCAGAGTTCACATCACCTTTTACTATTTCGTATCCTATTTGAGAGACACAGGAATGAATTTAAAAAAAAAAAAATCAACTGAAGAACAGTCCTCAGATTTGTTTAAATTATGGAAATGAGGAACTTCAAGGCCTCTTTTGCTAAAGATGAAGTATCTATCTGAGATTGCTAGTGCACTTTAACTTAGAGAAGTGTGGGGTAAAGGAAGGAGGAGACTCATGTTTTTCTTGGATATGCCCATTTTGAGCTGTGTGTGAGTGTAGCTGACACAACATCATAAGCTGCTTTGTTTTTAGGACTTCCCAAATATTGGCCTGGGACAATTCTGTGTTCATGGATAATGTACATTTGTGATAAATGTAAAGGCAAAGCTCAGTGAGCAATAAGCATGAGATCACAGGCATTTGGAGACTTCTCATGCAGCTTTCTTAGCTCTTGTATTATTTTTCTATGTGACAAAAACATGTCAGAGCTATAAAACTCAGCGTAGCTGTTTCTCTTCTTGTTCACATGAGTTTTCTGGTACTTTCAGTGAAATTTGCTGGTAATTCTCTCTACTGTGAGAAATATGAGTCCTGTGTTGTTTATAAAGGCTCACAAATTTCCCTCTGTTTTGTCTGGACAACAATGATCCTAACCACATTTTTGGGGGTGCTTCTATACATGAATATGTGGTGTTATTAATTTTGTGCTATTTATTTACCCTTGTTTTTAACAATCTGGAAAGCAGGAATACAAGTCTGTTTAAATATTGCTGAAGGGGCAAGTCTGAATAAGTCGGTGTGGACAGAGAACTGCGAGAGAGAAATGTGGAGACATTAGATCTAACGTCTCTACACTATAGCCAATTGGGATATTCAGCAAAACTTTCTGGAGGAAAGATAATCTAAAGGTATAATGTAAAGGACCAAAAGGAAGAGGGTTGTATTACGCAGAGGAGAATGTGATCAACTGAAAAGTTCCTCAGGGTGTTTGAAGGATGTAGCACAGCGCTGATCAATTGTACAGAGTCCTGCAACTCAATGTCATCCTCTTGCCTACTGGTTAAGCATGGCATGGGATTAGCATGGGGACTTAATTCTTTACAGCATGCTGTGGGATTGAGGAGATAAACATCCAAGTGCTGTGTTTGCTCTGTATGGCTGTATAGCACCCTGGAAGGTTTCTGGTGGTCCGTGTAACAGAAGAGATGGAAGCCCTGAAACAGTCCCTTAAATTGTGTGGTAGTATGCCTGAAAATTTGTTGTGCACCCTAAATCTGGGTTTTCAAGGATCTGAATTCCCTATTGCTTGCAGCTAGCCTGACAGGTTTGTACTGCAGTTTCCTATTGACTCAAAAGCTCTTCAGCTTATCAAACTGGTATTTTCTGGTTGTAAGAATACTTTGTCAGAACAAGAGATGTTCTGACATCTCTGAGCATCTCCTCAGCAGTGTTCACAACAGCAGCCTGCCAAAGGACTTGTAGTGAGCATTAACTAAGGTATTCAAAATTGAAAAGAAACTTAGATAATAAAATGAATCTGTGGTTGCCTTTCATCAAGTTTTTCTTTTTTGTGTGTGTAATTCATTTCTATGCTATGGAGCCTCTAAACAATACCAGCTCTTCACATTTCTCTATACTCCACTAGGGAAAGCTGGCTCCCTCTGTGTTATGTTGGAGACCTACAATGTAACTGTTGTATTCAAGTAGAAAAAAAATTGAAACATCTACAAGCCCACTCCAGAGGGACTACAGCAGACCTCAGGGAAAGAGTCTTAATTCCTTGTAGTAGCACCTTGGGAAATGGGTTTGTAGTGGCAACTTCACCATCCTAGATGAGCATGTAATGTTGGTTTCCTGGACAGATCTACCCATTTGGATGGATAATGTAGGTAGCGTTAGTTAACATAGATCATTTTGCGCTGACTCATGACTGTAACTGCCTGCAGTACTATACTATGAAGATGTAAAGGAAAACTGCTTGCACTGCTGCTCCTCTCACACACCTAGATAAAACTGTTTAATCCAGTTCTCAGTAAAGCTGTGTCAGTGACAGTACTTCAAGTTCAATCTACCCTGGACCAAGTTCTATTTGTCCAAGTAACCCATTTTTCTCATAACTCTAAAGGAGATCATTTCCCCTTCCCTAAAGAGAAAGGCAAATGGTGAATATTTGAGAACAGATATGCAAGGTAGGGAGGAATGACATTGCTCAAGGAGGCTGTGAAAGAAGGGTTGTGCTGTTAACATTTTCCACTTTTATAAATAAAGCCAAAGGAAAATATCAAGTTCAGTGCCCACTGCCACCTTGTTTGCATAGCTTACAGTACAGCAACAGCTTTTGAATTTTCTGTGCCCAGGAAGGCTTTTTTTATTTTGACTGCATGTTATAGTTTGAGTACCTGGAATATAGGAGACCTGTGTAATGGAATGTTTTTAAGAGCTATACATGCCATTGCTGCTTTTCTTAGGTTAGAATAGAGGTAAAATCTACAGCATCAACCTGTTTTTTTATTTCTTGGGAGAGAATCCTGGCAAAACATCAACTTGTTTAAATTTCTCTTTGTTCACTAGAAAGCCTTGAAATAGTACTGAGATTCTTCTGATAATGGAGGAAAAAACAGTCATTATATTCCTGCAAAATGTAAGTCAGGCTGAAATTTCCATTAAGCAAAGCATGGTTTGAGTGTTGAATCAGAACTGATCTGTGTAGATCTGTAGGTAGAGGCCTGCAATGCCATCTGTTTTGAAAGGATTTGAATGTTTAATCTAGATAATAAAAGAACTAAATATCGCTGTCTAATTTTTGGGCTGTGCTGCCTATTTAATCATTGCTTTTGATGTCTTAGTGGGCCAAAACGGTTAATGGCACCTGAGGGGGGTGGAAAAAGCTCAGAAATGGCTGTATTTTCTGCCACTGCTCCACAGTCACCATTTGTATTTTAAGTGAAAGCTATCCCTCGGACGTGGCTTTCCCCTGCTCAGGAGGTTTTCCTGGCTTCCTGTGCATCGCTTAAGTTGGATGTGGTTGTGATTTTAATTAAATGCTTTTTCAGTTGGAAAATGTTGATTCATGGAAGCCAAAACATTTTGGGGAAATGTGCTGATCTGTAATTTCTTTCATCAGGGTGACTGTCTGGCTTTCAGAAAAGATTCTATTTTGGATCTTAGAAACCAGAAATAAGTTCAGACAAACCACAAGTTTGCTTCATATGGCTCCTTTTGATCTTCTTCCCCACGGATTATAGAGAGGATTAATTATTTAAGGTTAATATTTAGTCTTTGAAATGTCTCATTGCTGTCTTTAGGTGACAGGATCTATTTTGCTAGGGGGTCATCTGTTCTGTCTCAAGTCAATAAATACTCTAAATTGTGCTTTCCCAGCCTCCTTCCCTTCTGAATCTATTAATTCCTCTTACAAGTTGCATATCAAGAAAAGTGGGAAAACTGAGTCAAGCATGCAATAATATAAACTATGCATTCCATTTCCTGCCTGTTAGCACACTCCTCCTAGGAATGTTGGCTGCCATTTCCCACTTAACACGTTTCGCATATGGAATCTCATCTCATTGATCTGGTTCTGTTTGCTGCCCCCTTAACATCCACTTGTCATAGAATCACAGAATGGTTTGTGTTGGAAGAGACCTTAAAGTTCATTTAGTTCCAATCCCCCCGCCATGGGCAGGGACATCTTCCACTAGCCCAGGCTGCTCAAAGCCCTATCTATTGTCCTTCGACTTGTTCTCATAAATAAGGTTGTGTTGCAGTTTCTTCATACCTGGATACATAACAGAAGTTGCATCAAATTTTTACTTTTAATGCCACCTGCGTTTTATTCATCCCACACTTGTAACAAAATGCCTCTGATAGCGGAGGGAGAAAAGTCTCCATCTTATTCAGAGTTTATTGTTGGGTCTGTATATTTTTTTTCTTTTTTGTTTTTCCTGCCCAGCCCTCCTCCTTCCCCAGCCTGTGTCTTAGTTTTTTGGTAGGTTTTTGCTTTGAAATATTTACAGAAAATAAGAGTAACTGACCTTTAATGTGTAAACTCAAGCCAGACAAGGTTGTTCTGTGTATTTCTCATGCTTACCCTGAAATAATGCCAGACTCATTAATTATTGATATTGTGTGTAATGTTGAGTATTTATGACTTCTTAAGTTTTTTTCTCTTACTGGTATAGCTGGGAAAAAGCTAGTTGGTGTTTCAGGGCTGCTCACAGGTGGAGAACTGTTTTATTCAAGGATGTAACTCTGGTTGTCTTTCAATGGTGTCACACCTATTTTTCAGGAAACTGAGGATGTTCAGTTTTACAGGAGTTTTATATTGGAAAAAGTGAACTGTAACTTCCATTCCACTGATGCTTATTATTTTCTGGGTGGCATTAGTTTACTAGGTATTTGGTGCAGTTCAGATGATACAGAAAAACACTTTAATGTTGAAGATATGCCACAGATAATAGAATTGTTAAATATAGATCGAGCAAAATTGGTATTACAATGTATGAAGGACCTGATCTTATAAGCTGTTCTGTCTGTTTCTGACTTCGTGAACTAGAGTAGCCTTATGAATTCAGGGTACTGTAAAATCAGTCTCCAAAACTAAAGATGTGCTTGCAGGGCTGCCAGAAAGCAGTATTTCTAGCACTTACGTATGTGGGGGTATTGGTTTGTATGACTATAGATAAAGTATAAAAAGCATAATTTGTCCAACCAGTATTTTATCAGCTGTAATACATAATATGTGAGTCATTTTCAGTTGGCCTAACCAGAGTCTGGAAACAGTAATTGCAAACAAAAGCCAGTCATACTGTATTAAACAACTCTGGTGAGCAGAGTGCAGGTTTTGTTTCTGAAGGGTAGTCTGTGTACAAGATGTATTTAATTAGTTTTCATCAGAGCAACGAATCCTCTGTTTGAGGGTTACAAACAAGGCAGGGAAACCTCGCATTGCTGAATTGCTGTGTGCAAGCTCAGTGTTCAAAATGGTGCCCAGGTACACGCATATATCCAACAATATAATTGTAAATTTACTGAGAAATCTTGTGGTGAAAATAAGGGTTAAACTATAGTTTAGGATTCAGCCTGGAGAAGAGAAGGTGGAGTGGAGACCTCATAGCAGCCTTCCAGTATCTGAAGGGGGCCTACAAGGATGCTGGGGAGGGACTCTTCATCAGAGACTGTAGCGGTAGGACAAGGGGTAATGGGTTTGAACTTAGGGGAAGTTCAGGTTAGGTATAAGGAAGAAGTTTTTTACTGTGAGGGTGGTGAGGCACTGAAACAGGTTGCCCAAGGAAGTTGTAAATGCTCCATCCCTGGCAGTGTTCAAGGCCAGGCTGGACAGGGCCGTGAGCAACCTGGTCTAGTGGAAGGTGTTCTTGCCTATGGCAGGGGGGTTGGAACTAGATGATCTAAAGTTCCTTTCCAACACTAACCATTCTATGATTCTATGTTGCATACCTTTCCCTTTTTCCATCTGGGTATTGGTTGCAGAGTTGCTATTCTCTCTGGTATGCCAGCACTTTAACTGAGGATGGTCGGTGATGAACATACTCTAAAATGTTTAAGGGTATTTTGAGAGTTGAAAGGACCAGCAAATGCAATATATATGAATGTGATATATTTGCAATGAATTTGACACACAAAAAAGTACATTACAGTAGTGTGGAGAATGTGGTTTGACCATAAGGAAGCCAGGGGATCTTAAGCTATTAAGATTGAAGCTTTGTCCTTAATTCACCCTGTCATTTCTAAGTATTACACTACATGGCACCAAATGTAACCCACTGTCTCACACCTAGTATAAAAATAGAGGGTGGTATTATGTGAAGTATATCGGGCAAAAGGAATCTGCTGTGAATTGAGCTTTACAATTTTCACAGTGTATATTCAGGACAGGTCTTTGCAATTATTTGTGGGGTTTTGGTACATGAAGTATTTGTAAAACTGAAAAAAAAAAAAAAAATCCTGAAAAATTATTCAGCATATTTGGAGTACAGAGGATTTAGAATGATATATTAGGAAACAGGTACTTAGGTGAATGTAATGGTTCCAGATAACAGAGGAATCTATATTTTGCCTCATTTGAGCTGTGTATATGTATTGTGTAAATCCATAGAGGTATATTCAAGGTGATTAGCTAGGATTTAGTTCTGTGTGGGAGCAGGGGGAAAAGGTCTAATGGAAATGTTGACAGACCATTAACTAGAGTATCACTAATGGGTGCTGTAATAGATAGAGATATTTTTAATTGTAAAGGGGTTAATTGGTATTCCTCATTTGCATTCCTTTCTTCCTGAGTGGTGGCAATTTGAGCTCATCCACTGATAGGGAAGACTATTATACTGAGAGAATATAAAGGATCACAATATTTTCTCCAAGACAATAAGCAGGAGGGAAAGCCAGAAATATGTTAACTGACATATGATGATTAGCTAGCTACAGCTGTGGGGAAAACGGGTTTTCCTGAGAGTTTATTTAGGGGAGTACCTGCAGGAAATTGTTTCCATAGTAATTTGAAGAATTAATTTTTTTTTTAATTGCTTTATATCTGAACATAGGAAAAATAGCTCACATTGGTCAAGGTGTTTACCACAACTTAAGCATTGTTGCAAGTGTCAACTCTTCTCTGGAGATAAGGATTTTCTGAATGTAAGAGAGAAGCTACTGCTCTTTCTTTTTGCTCAGTTTGAGGTGGTGAGGGAAGTGCTTACACAGCCTATCCCCAGACACCTAAAATGTGTCCCTAAATTGATGGGAACAAATTTGGCTTCTGTTCCCTGTCACCCTCCTAGGAGCCTGGATGGTCTACGAGGAACTGGTTAGCTGATGTGAACCGAGGCTACCATATTACCTCTTGCCTTGTCACCAGCCTGTTCTGTCAATAAAGTCTTCCCCTCATGCTTTTTAACCTTGGATCATTGCACATGGTTTAAGCCAAGAGCAGCTAATGAGGGTTGGGGGAGCCTGGCCACACGCTGCCTGGGCAAGCTGCTGGCAGTGACTTTGACTGCGTGACAGCCAGTCTCTATCGTCTGCCCACAGCTCTCCATGCTTGGATTGAGCTCCGGGGCTGATGATCTCCTAATGCTGGCTTCGTATGGACCATAAGGAAGCTTAGAGCGTGGCCAGTACCTTACATAGTTACTGCATCTCTAAGTGTGACTCGCTGATTTAGATGATGTGAACAGGATGAGGTAACTAGCCTCCCTCACCACTTAAAATCCCCCACACGAAGCCTTCCTCTTTGACCAAAGGTCATTGTTTCTTCAACTCTAGAGTTAATGATACAATGCTTGTCTCATTAAGAATAGCAGACGAAGAAGTAAATACACATCTATGCCTTAGTTTCTTTTTTTCTGATGTGGCCATCTATTCTTTGGCTTGAGGTAGCCTTCCCTGCATTTTTTTTCCTAGCCTTCACTGAGCTGTGCATGCTCTCTCTAGGGGTCTGAATGCTTTTTTTGTCCAAACTTCATTTGTCCTTCTGTCCTGAAATGTGTAGCAACAAATATATCATGTGGATTTTTATTAAGTATTGAAAACAAGCATATTTGAACAATACATGATATAGTTGTGTTGTTTATAAAGCTTAAGTATATTTTACTGAACAAATAGCATCCTTTAGTTTCTTTATAAAGTTAATGCCTCAAAGAATTTAGCCAACAACCACAATTTACTCTTAAATACTAACTTAATGTACACACAACTACATTATTTAATAGAGGAATGTTTTAGTCCTTAAGTACAAATTACCATTTCTTCTTCGAGTCTTTCCAGTCTGTCTGTATTTCCCATGTCTTTTAGTGGTCTAGATGCTTATTTTGGTGAAAGTGATCAACTCTGACTTTCTCCTTCTTTGCCTGTTTCCTGATTAGATGGGACTGACTGACTTGTAGTGCTGGAAAAGAAAAAAAGTAATGCAGCTTATATTAATGAGTGCAGACAGGAGACTTCAAATTTCAAGAAAGTTTCTCAACTCCCATTCCCACACCTCTTGCTCTAGGCCTCATCATGGGCTGCTTTTACAGATCTTGTGCTCTGTGGGCTTCCAGGCAACTTTTTGCAGAGGTCAGAAGTGCCGTGGGGCTCACTGGAGCTCCTTGTTCACAGCTGAGTCTGAGTAGCTCAGATGAAAGCAAGAACTTGGCTGCTCCTGAATGAGACCCAACTGGCCTGCCTTCCATCTGCTGGTCTGTGCTGGGTCTCTGCTACCCACTGATTGCATAGGCAGGGTGGTCCTCTCACAAATAATAACATCCATGTGGTGCCAAAATCCCAGGCTAGTTCTCAGCTTGATTGGTTTCCCAATCTGCTTCGACACACAGCCAAGAGGCATTTGTGCCAGCACAGGGCCAGAGGAATAGCTGAGGGTGGGAAGAAAGAGCTGCATTCTTGATTCTGTTTGTTTGTTTGTTTTTTTTCTGCAGTGCTGGCTTACACAAATTGAAATGCTTGGAGATCATCAAGTGCTCTGGTAAAGCAATTTGCAACTTACATACCTGGTCACATTTGTATACTGTGTACATACCCTTCTCTGCCTGCCTTCAATACTGGAGTGGTTGCATGTGCTTGTCAGAGTAGTTGTGGAGTTTCTAGGGCAGGGAGGACTGCCTGTCACTTCCAACTGCCTGCGGGATTTTCTTTGCTCCTGTAGGCTTCAGCAGGCCAAGTCTCAGTGCAACAGCTTTGGCATGTGTGCTGCTTGGGCACTGAGGTCATTCAGATAGAAGCTTAAGCACACCAGTAGTGTCTGTAGTGTAAGGACTTTTCACTTTAAAAGTCACCGACCACTTTGGCAGGGGTACTATTCTCACGCTGTGAAGTGCCCTCTGCATTGTCTAGTGCAAGGAAGTGATTTGGTTGAAAAGAACACCCTCCTCTTTGTTTTAGTTGGATTCTCCCTCATTCCCACCCAAAATTATTTCTGTTCTGGATCATTTCCATGACCCAGTTCCCTGCAAGGCCACACAAATGGGAATGAGCAGCAGGGCAGGGAGGGGGGGGTAGGGGGTGGGTAACGAGCAAGCAAGCTTAAACTGGCCTTGCCTTTATGCTCCATAGGATAAAGCATGCTGCTTTGAGGCTAGAAAATTGAGGCTACTATAGCAGAAACAGAGCATAGTGTGAGTGCAACCATACTGACACAGCTGGGTTTATCCTGGAATAATAAACCTACCTGCTACCCCTGTATAAGTTAAACAGTAAAAGCACAGTTTTGCTAGTACAACTGCATGTGTGTTGGAGGATTTTGCCACCATCCACTATGCTATAAATACAGATGTCCCTTTTTGGGACCTGACCATAGAAATGTATCTTTACCAGCTTTAATTGATTTTAGCTAGGAGCTAACTGGCTCCAGAAGAACTGCATATAGCTTAACATTTCTGTTGAAAATATACCATTTAGTAATTAATGGCTTTGGAAAGCCGCCAGAGTCTTTCAATTTAATCCAGTTTAAGAAAAGAGAATCAATTGACTCTTTTTTGAATGGTAAATATCATGAAATATTTTGCAACAAATCATGGTTAAAAATAGCCCACTTGCACCAGCTGTCATGTAGGATAAATCACTTACATCAGGACATGATCTTTGTGATTTGTGGTCTATGCAAATAAGCGCAGGGTTTAGCTCCACATTTTGTATTCAGGCAAAGTTCCCTGTGGACTTCAATGAGAATTTTGCCTAAGCAATAACAGCAAAATTGGTCCCATGTGAAAAAATTGATCACTGGGGAAAATTAAGAGATTTTTCTTAAAGGCACAGATGGCAGTTAAGCATTTAACTTTAATTGCCTTTTTATGTGAGTGGGGACCCCTCTACTGTTGTACCTTTAGAAGAATCCTCCTCAGCACTCTGGAAAAAGAAATGTGTGTGATGGTTGTGGGTAGTCAGTTGCGGGGAGGGATAGAGACTGTGTGCTCTAGGGAAGCGAAAGGGTGCTACAGGGGGATGTGAAATAGCAGAAAGAAATGCCAAGGTGAAGCAATGAGAGCTTCCTTTACTCTTCCTGTTTGAGCAGTTTTACTTGTCATGGCAGCACTGTGTGTGTAAGGGGGGAGAAAGGGAGGCAAAAGGAGCCAAGTGTGGCTGAGAGGAGGAGTGACTTCACAACTTCCATAGTTTTAAGAACACTTGAGGGGAAAAGACACCCATGTTAAAGCTCATCTGGGGCATGAAAGGAAATAATTTAAGACAAGTGGCCTCAAAGGCTCAACTTAGTACTTCAGCATATGTGTTGAAATAGATCGTTAGGTTTTCACTTTACTTAGCGTGATCATAGCTGGATACTAAGAGCATGAACAAACCAAACCTGAAAAAAGTTGCTTAAGGTCAAGGTTATGGTGAGCATTGTGCTTGGTTTTGGATGTAGTTTGCTTTCTATCCATTTACCTTGAGTTAACCTACTGCTGTTTTAAAATATTTATTAAAGTCAGATTTAAATACAAATAAAATCTAAGTAGCTTCTTTCATGCATACACAATTCGGTGCTAAAGGCATGGCACCTAGCAAAGTGATTGCTAGGATTTAGGATGCAGAACAGGTAAGATTGACATGGAAAATTTCACTTGCCTTGCTCATATGAGAATGATAGTGTCTGTGAGGAAACGATTTATCATGAAATTAAGACAGTTAGCTTGTTCCTAACAGTTGGGACTGATTATAACCAGATACCAGGTGCTGGAGTAAGGAAAAGCCAAATGCAGCTGCTGGAAAGGTCAAGGGGTACAGCAAGGCCTAGGTTAAGAGATGGGGACAGAGATCAGGCTAAGGAATCCGTACTGCAAAGGGCATGAAGAGGTTAGAATAGTTGCAGATTGGCAGCAACAGAAACTGAGAATCAGGACTAAGCACACAGGAGGCAGGGAAAAAAGTAATTGAAGCTAAGGAGGCAGGCTAAAGGAGAAATAAGCAAACCAAGTTTAACTTAGCTTAGCCAAGGAACATGCCAATCAGCCAAAATCAGCATCTTGATGTCCTTTTATTTGGAAGTGCGAGTAAACTGCCAACCCCTAGCTTCCCCCCCGAGATGAATCTGGCTTGGTAAGCCTTTGGTCTTGGCAAAATCTGACTGATAGGAGCTCTTGCCTCTTTTGGCTGCTACATGGACAGGTCTTAGTAGCCTCTCTCTTCCCATTCACTGGGATGCAGAGTTTGGGTACAGGTGTGTAGGTTCATACCACACTCCCTTGGTTAGGTGTTAGGAAATTCCAGGTTTAAGTTCTCTGTTTCTGGTTTTAATTTCAGGGGTTTTAGCTCGTATGGAGTCACCATTTGTGGAACTCTTCATCATTGACCTGGAGATCAGATATGAAAATCTGCTATGGGACTTCCTTCTCAGGAGAAGCTGATGGGTGGTACATTAAAAGGTGTCATGGCTTAACCCCAGCTGGCAGTGAAGCCCCACGCAGCTGCTCACTCACTCCCCTCACAGGGGATGGGGGAGGGAATTGGAAGAGTAAAAGTGAGAAAGCTCCTGGGTTGAGGCAGAGACAGTTTAATAAGTAAAGCAAAAGCCATGCACACAAGAAACAAACCAAGGAACTCATTCACCACTTCCCATTGGCAGGCAGGTGTTCAGCCATCTCCAGGAAAACAGGGCTCTGTCCCAAGTAACAGTAACTTGGGAACGCAGAATGCCATAACTCCCAACATCGCCCTTCCTTCTTCTTCTGCCTGCTTTTATTGCTGAACATGAGATCAGCTGTCCCAGCTGTATCCCCTCCCAACTTCTTGTGCACCCCCAGCCTGCTCACTGGTGGGATGATATGAGAAGCAGAAAAGGCTGCTCAGCAATAACTAAAACATTCCCTGTGTTATCAACGCTGTTTCCAGTACAAATCCAAAACACAGCCCCTACTAGCTACTATGAAGAAAATTAACACTATCCCAGCCAAAACCAGCACAAAAGTGAAGAAACCTGTCCTTTTTGACCCTCATAAATGTAAATAATTACATAATGGTCTCTGCATCGAGTCAGGTGTTACCAGGTTCAGATCTGGAAACAGTAGGATTTTCTTTTCTTGGATAGCCTTCCGCTGTTCACCAATGAAGCAGAAACCGAGTCAACAGCACTGAACTCTAATCAATTTGTCCTCAAGCTTCCCTTACTTAAGGGACTGGCAGACAGTCTTTCTGAATCACTAAATGGTCAGTTAGCATCTTAAATGAATATTCCCTTCTTCTTGAAAGCCCTTTGTCTCTCTGCTGCCTGCAGTCTTCAGGCCTTGCAAATCCGCTTGTCTCTGAGCCTGAAAGGGCTTGACAACCCCTTGACAAAGCAGCCTCCTGCAGAGGTCTGCCTTCTCCCCATTATATAGTGTATGCTTCCAGCCTACTTGCAGCATGGCCAGGCAGAGGTTGTGGTATCCCACAACTATTGTAAGACTGAGTAGTTGCCAGTGTGCCTTTCCACAGCAGATTGTTCATCTTCTCTTTTCCCATTGTGCGAATGTCAACCACAGGTCAAGTGACATCTCTCCCTTCTCTTGTGTATTTATATTATATATGTGTGTGTAGCTGTGTACATACACATAAATAAAACAGGTTCATCTGTGTGCTTTGTAATGAAGCCTAGCACAAGTACATCTGCCAGACTTCTGTGTGGTTGTAACCTCTGGGAAGGATGTGGAGCAAAGGAGATGGGGACTGGAGATTGGCAGCTACTGTAAGGAATGAATGTTTCTCCACTGCTAGCTGTCAGGAGACCAGGAAGCCAACTCTAGACCTCTGCCACAGGAGAACACAGGTAGTAAATTTGTGGCGGTGCATGTATTTCTACTGATTAGGTCTCTGAAAATTAAGGAGTGAAAGCCAATCATGGCTTCATTAGGGTTGTCATTAAACATGTTTAAAGATTGTCATAGCCCTGTCATGTAAGAAACTTGGAGGTGGGGGGAGAACCACAATGCAAGTGTTCTGAGTTTTGATCCAGGTCTTCTGCCGTCCATGCAGAAAGACCCATGATTGATTCTGTAGGTGCTTTTTCCTGGGTTGGTGCTATCTGCTGTGGAGGCAGATGAGAGACACGTGTGTACTTTAACCAGGAATGGAACTGCTAGCCTTGTAGAGGTCATAATATTCCCACATGCCCTTCCCACAGTGCTACTGGAAGGAAAAATGGACATTTCCTTCCACAGTTGATGGAGATAGGGATAGGGTCCCCAGGAACCTTGGTGCAAGAATGATAAGATGTGGAATCTGCCAAAAAGTGCAATAACATATGTAGTCTGGAAGATGATTGCATTGGAGTGAGCTCATTTACTGGGATAAACCACGTGGTGAAGACATAGCCAAGTATTTCACACTCATGGATTAAAATTCGTAGTTCTTCAAGTTGCATATGAAGTTGTAATGACTTTACAATGGTATCTTTTGAAAGTAACACAGAAGGAAATCTGACTTGGCAATTTGTCTGGTTTTGGTGCATGGCTTGGGGCAGAGATAAGGAAGGTCTTTAATTCTGGAAGAGTATTGGAAAGAAGAGGCTGTTACGTGACAGGAATCTCCAGCTGATGAAAATCAAATTCCTCAATTACTGCACAGCCACAGCTGCTCTTAAGGTATCCTTCAAGGAAGTTAATCAGAAGCAGAGCTGTGGGCTAGCCTCTGGGCTCTCTTTGTAGCTCTTAAAGCATCCTTTTGAAATGGCCTCTTGGAGATGTTACGTGGAAGCTTCACTGCCCTTCACAAACCTTCACAGGGTTGCAAGAAGTGTGCTGGGATGTGCACTACTACAGCGAGCGAGTGAGTTACTAGTGAATTTGAGAGAGACTTTTAGGAGCAGGGCTTTTTCAGGCTATGGTTCCAATGTTAGTATTGGTCCCCACTGGAGTTCACCGTGTTTTGCAATGTCTAGGTGGCTATCCTGAGTGCTCTTGAATGGAAGATAATTGGGATATTCCAGTCAGGGGTAAATCTGCAGGAAGTTCTCCTGTGTTATGTAGGTGAGGTCTTACTTCTGTACTAGCACTGCTTTGCATGTGTACTTGCATTACTTTGGAAGGACTTTATTCCATGACCATAATTTCTGTTATTACTTTTAGAAACAAATTCAACTGTTACTGTAACATCAAAATCAGTATTTTATGCAAGAGAAAAATATACCTGTAAGTTAAGAGGAAGAATGAAATGGCACTGAACAATGGGGTAACGCATTCTGTGCACACTCAGACCTCTCCCTGCTGACTGGCTTCTGCGCAGGGTGCGAATGCTTTTGCTTTGTGTCCAGACTGCAGGTTTGGGGGAGAGAAAGCAAAACTGCACATGTTCTGTGAGGAGGAACTACAACACAGATAGATCCAGTTCAGAAAAAAAGGAATGTTTTCTTCCAAACCATTACATTCACAAATTCTGGATGAGCACAAAGCTGCATAGTTTCACCCTGAATGCTTTTCAGCCGAATGCTTCTTTCCAGAGCACGAGTATCGATCTAAGTAAACCAGCGTAAACGCTGCTCTGTCCGAGTAGCACAGTTTTGTTCCCGAGCACTGGGAGCAGGTGGTGGGAGGTTGTTTTGATGAGGTTAGGAAGCTCCTCCCCTCTTTCCCCAAGCAGCAGCTACCCTGCGTCAGCAGTAATTGTGTGCCTTGCACTGCTTTTCAGTGAGGGTGAGTGCAAAAGATACATCAATATGAGGTATCAAACAGAGCTTTAGATGTTCCTTTTAAGTGACCGCTCATTTCCTTGAGCCATAACATGGGCTAAAGGTTAACTTACACATTCTCCGTGGAAGAACAATTTATTTTTTGGGAAGGGAGAAGGAGGGGGGAAGGGCGTTGTTTCATATTCTTTCCTACCTATAGACTAAATGTGATGTACAGTGCTGTTCACGCAGATTTATTTATTTTTTTACCCCCACTGGATTACGTGCTAATCAGCCTTCAGTGCAGTGGAGCTAAGAGAGAGACTGTTGCCTAGCTCTAGCTGGGCGGTTCTGCGAGCGCCCGAGCCCCCGGAGCCGAGGACCGACGCCGCTGCCGCGCTCCGGCTCCCGGCGCGGCCCCGCCGCCGCCGCCCCGCCCGCCCGATGGGCCTGGCGCGGGGGAGCGGCCGCTGTCCGAGGTGCTAGGATGCTGGCTGCGCGGGGGGCCGGGGCAGCCCGACTGTTGCGGCGGGAGAGGAGCCCCACAGCCCTGCTGGCACCCGAAGGTAGGCTTGCTCTTTGTTTGAGAATCCCTGATTAATCAACAGCAGCATCAACTGACTAAGGCAGCTGGAGAGAGCAAGCCTGCCTGTAGTCACGGGGAGGGGGGAAGAGAGAGAGAGAGACGATGCCACGAGCTAGACTGCCTCAGACCTTCTGTATCTAAGTGGCAATGAGAGAGCGTCTTTCCTGCTGCAAGAAGCCATTTGGATAGGATGCTTTCCATTCCTTATATTCCTTTCTTTTTGTCTCCACAGAACATATTCAAATGAGGCACCTTAGAAATCTCAGTGTTAGTGCATATGATGGTGCTGTAATCTTCTATGTTGTAAAGTGGGTAAAAATCATCCAGTTTCTTCTCTGCTGGACCTCAAAGCAGGGTGTTGTTTATACCCTCCCATTATCTGTACCCTCTCTTCTCTGAATGTGGATTTAAAGAAGCAAGCACCTGTCTTCTCTTGCCACTGCATTTTTTTAAAAAGCCAAACTTTCCATGCCATTTTAATCATACATTAAGAAGATCTGTAATGTAACACACTGACTTATAGTGATGTCGAATCCTACAATCTGGGCAATTTTGCCAACAAGATCTAATGCACTTTAACTGAAGAAAAAACTGAGCCTAACTGCAAATCTGTTTCTTATGGTGCTGAAATATCCCTTCCGACTGCACTGAGATAACCACAGGAAAGGGCTTTTACAGGCAAAAGTCACCTTTGATTATTGCACTTAGCAGTCCCCGTGGACTTAAATTTTGGTACGTACATATTTTAATACATTATATCAGCATGCTAATAAAATATGGTGCTAATTAGAATGAGAAAAAAATTACAAAATGAAATAATGAGTAGTCAGAATGGATAATGATGAAGTTGCATGTATTTTTAGGAGGTATTAATCAAGCCGTTGCTAAACTAAAAGCTGAAGTCTATTTGACTGGTTTTGTGTACTTCACATGTTGATTGTGCTTGTAATAGAGACATTTTGCAGCTGGATTTTTTTGTTTGTAAAAAGTATGGTTAAATAATTAAAAACATTCTTTGCTATTTTCTGATGAATTAATTGCCCTAATTTCTAACATCTATGTTAGTTACTTAGACACAGTGCACGATTAATATTTTACAGCATCTTAATGTGATGCTGTTGGTAGTGAAATCTCCATTTCATTTTCTTAAAGAGGAGGAAGAAAAATACATCTATCAGCAAGAAGCTCATTCTTTTTTCTGAGTTCAAATGCACTCCTGTTTGCGTCCAGAATGTGTCTGTATATGTCTGTGTGTGTTGTGTGGTTTTATTCTTGTTGTTCATAAGTCTTCTGCATAATATTGGGGTGATAAAATGTCATAATTGCGCTTAAGTGCTGGTGATTCGGAATCTAGATTTGTAATTGTCCAGCATCCGTGTAGTTAGGAGGAAGCATTATTTTCCTCAGGGGATAAAAGTGATAAAAGTGTTACTGTGTTGCAAAGTAAACAACAGCTCTTTACATTCTGGAGTCATAGAGGAGTCATTGTTAGTAAAGACCTTTCCCTTTTCAGAAGGCACTAGCAAGGGAGCCAAAATTCAAGGTTCAGGGTATTTTTTGCAGTTCTTAAAACTACAGTGAGCATAACTGTCCCCTATGAAGGGTGGGACATCTATAGAAATGGACTATTTCTTTAAACCCATGCAGTAGCATTCTCCTTCTTGAAGGAGCCACTTTTAACCTCTTTAAGTAAAGGGCTTAGCATGACTTAGCTTCAGTGATTTCACTCAGGTGCAAGAGCTCATGCTGTGCAGTATAATGAGGACAAGGTATATAATCTGTAATCTCAGTCAAAATATGAAGTATATTTTGTACTTCCTAATGAGCGTAGAGGTTATTTTTCTTTATCTGCATAAAAAGTTGTCAAATGATATACAGTAAGAAACTTGCATCCTGTTTCAGAAGGTCTTTTCTCTTTGACATTAGAATCTAATGTGTCACTGTGTGAACGCAGTAATGCCAGCTCATTGTTAAGAATGAGCAGGGAATGCAACTCTAAAAAGCATGTCCTAGAAATTTGTCTCATCACACTCAACTGTTTGGGTATTTCAAAGCTCACTTGGTATAAAACACAGTTATGGTAAGAGACAGAGTTCTGCAAAGTAGTCTGTAGTGTATTTTTCCATCACTGATTTTTTTTCTTGGTTGCAGTGAAAGTATTCTTTGTACACCCAATACTATTAGATCCTTATTAGTGCTGCTGTGGTCAGCAGTTTGTGAAAATTGGATATGGCTGGTCTGTCTACTTTGCTCTTACTGCCTTGCAAGCAACTAAAACGCAACAGCTCAAACTCAGGGGTTGTGCAGAATCCACTGAATTTAGTGGAGGGAGTTGACAGGTAATGTGAAAGCAGATGTGTTCTCAAAGAGAGGAGACAGTATTTGGAAGGGAGACGGGCAGGACCGAAGAGGTGTGTAGACCTTTATAAATTAGGGGTTGGGCTCAGGGTTTTGGGCAACCCCAGTTGTGTGTTTCCAGGCTCTGTTCTCCTATGTTAAAATTAAAAAAAAAAAAAAAAATAAATAAAAATTCCCTCTCTTTGGAAGAAGGCAATCAGTGCCTTTGTCATTACTTCAGAAAGCTCCTTCAGTTTAACGTCAGCATTGCCAATTTTCAATGCAGCACAGCTGCAGCTTATGGCTGTCAAGCATGCTGAAAAGCAACTGATATTTTGGGGATCCTCATGTGAATAAGAGGGGGAACTGCATGTCTGAATATTAATGTATAGCACTGCTTTGGTACTGTGATATTGGGTCGATTGCTCCTCATATTCTGAATTCAGTATTTTTGCACACTGATCATATGAAAAGGAGGTGGGTTTGGGTTTGACCAAGAATGCTGTATGTCTGACATCAGAGCAAACAGTTAAATTAGAAGTAAGGTATGCAACAGCCTTGTAAAGCACAACGTGTTACTCTCCCATAGAAATTGTGTCTGAATCGATACAAAGATCTTGAATTTAGTTATGTAAATATTTCTATGCAAACCAGTAAGGGGACTGCTTGCCCTTGCCAGTAAACCAGATGCACTGGCAGGGAAGAAAAGAAAAATCTTGCTTTGCTCCTCCCTTGCTGACAGCTGACTGCATGGCCACAACAGTGCGAGCTGCTCTCTCCTCCTTTGCCAGTGTCCCTCTGATCTGGGGATACCTGGAGGGGCCAGTGAGCAGGATTGGTTGTTTCGTGTTGTGTTTTTTCTTTCTCTGTAAGGTTTCACATAGTGTTAGTTTGACCTTTAAGAGCAACGTGAACATGTTGGAGAACTCCTCCTTTGTGTCCTTGTACTCAGGTGAATTTCCAAAAACAGTCACATTCAGTGAACACTTGCAACAAAGTTCCTCCCATCAATTTCTGGTGACTTCTCAGTGTGTTGGCTTCAGTAGCTGAAATCCAGGGCTTTTCCTCCTCCCTGCCGTCTCCTTCTGTTCCTTCACGATGAGGAGGGGAAGAGAAAGGAGTTGTCAGAAGAATTTCCCAAACAGAGCAACTCCCAGTTACAATTTTCTAGGGCAGCTTGGTTTCACAGAACAAAATGCACTGAAAACAATGTGATTGCACATACACTGGTGACTCTGTATGGTCCTTGTTGCCAGCTAACAAAATACCTGGCCGCAATGTGCGTGTTAGGGAGGCCAAAATGGTGGTGCCTCACCTGCACTTTACATTATTTATCAGCTTGCATTTGCATATTTTTAATCAAATATAAATGTACTCAAACAGAACACTTGCTTGTGCTTGTATCTGCCCTGGCAGATGGTTAGGAATTGCTCACTGCCTGAGTTTACCAGTTGGCAGAACCTTTGATCAGAAGTTGATCAGTGCTGTCCACACATTTTCCAGGGAGGGTGGCAAGCAAGCAATGCGTGCAGCTCGAGGGAGCACATGTATTGGTTGCAGCCTATTGCAGTTACAAAGCACATTTACTAAGGTAACATAGTATCTCTGAAGTGGCATTAATACCTGTGAATAAAATCAGGCCTCAGTGTGCTGTACAAGGAATACTAATGCTGGAAAAATGTTTACAGTAATTAGGCTTTTTGCCCCAGCTGTTTGCATTTTTATTCCCTATTTAAGCATAGCATGCACAACTGTACAATATTAGTAAATGCAATGAGGCTGTAAAATACCATGCAGGCAGGAAATACAAGGGGTTTTAACTAGAAAATGCTTGCTACTGGTATAGAGGCTTTTCAAAGTTACTACCATAAATGCTGATTCAAGATTTTGAAATATCTGGTAGTCCTCCAACCCCCTCTGGGAGTACTCCAAACTGAATTTGGTGTCACGAGCATCAGTAGTCACAGGAGGAGCTAAGTAGCTACAGTTGCTCAGTTCTGTTGCAGGATTGGACCCCTGTTAGGACAAAGAATATATCTTGATCTATTTATTAAATGTTGTGTAAATTGTTGTCATTCTGCATGACTTTAGTAATAGAAAACATCAGTGATAAACCAGCATATAAAGTATCTGGTCAGTGCATGCAGCAGAATAAAGGCTTTTTTTATTCAATCTTTTTGCAATTAGAATGACTTTATCCTCTCATATGAGAAATAAATATCATAATGAAAGGAGATGCAGCATATCCGTAAGTGTCAGCTCATTTTTGACCTCAAAAAAGAAAGGGAAACAATGAGAAAAAACATGCAGTATTGTTGTCATAAAAGAGAATGTGCAGTGGATCAAGTTCTGTATATCTCGGGGAAAAATGAATCAGAACTGCATTTATTGAAAGCCTGCTGAAGTTTTCTTCAGTATAAAATTTCATATTATATTTCAGAAGTAAAATCTGGTCTCCAGAGAAATCAATGGCAAAACTGCCATGAAGGTCTCTAGGGTGGGGTATCTCTGTTGTCCAGGTTTATCTGAATTTAATTCAACATACTCAGAAACTAGGCTTTACTAGAAGTCCAAAATGAAAAATACAGTGAAATAGCCATCTACTGGGGAAATGGCCCAGACTTTAACCATCAAAAAGCAGATACCATATGAAGAGTTCAGAGACAGCAAAGTTAGAGCTATCTATGCTGTTAGCATTGTTTTTAATTAGGTAGGCTTCATGCTGTAGACAGAGACTCCCAGGAAAGGGCTATGGTATCTGGACTTACCTTTCTTAATCAGAGAGGTTAGGAATTGGTCTAAAATTATGTCTACTGAAGCATCAGTAATGTTGATAGAGTGTGTTTAGCTCATTTTCAGCTTCACGATTCATTCCTTTGCATATGTGGCACCACTTATGGTGAATATATAGAATGCCTCAATACATATTGCAAGCCAGTGGAGTTTTAGCTACTTCCGATGTGAAAGCTACGTGAAATTGCATGCATGGACGCATGTTGGGCTGCTCTAAGACCTCACTCACTGGTTTTGCCCTTCAAGGATTAGTAGGAAATACCAATACCCATGCTTGAAAATACTTTCAGGATCAATTTAGTGACCCTGATCATAAGCTTTACACTCATGTTCAGGCTTAGTTGATAGAAAAGGATGTCTTGGAAGGTAGAAGAGGTGATAGGAGCAGACCCTGTGCATTCTCTGAATCTTCATTATTTTAGTAGGTTACCATTGTACAGAAATAATTTTGACATGGAGAACAAGGGGGGGGAAAAATGGATGTGTTTTTAAAGTATTAACTGCCTGAAACCACCTGCTTGTTGCCATTGTTAATTCAGGTGATCAATGGGGAAGAAAAATATAGAAGGTGGAAAAACATTTCGCTCCTTTTCATTCTTGCAGATTGTTTACTCCATGGATGTAAAAGCATTTTGTTCTCATGTTCAGGGCCATGCCTGAAGGCCCAGGGTGGATTGATAGAATCTATATGAGCTTTTAATGTTTTTTATTTTAATCAGTGCCTGGCCTGATCAGAATTTTGCTTGTCCAGCGGCGTAATAAAGATTAGAAATGTGGCAGTACATTAGGAAACAGGAAAGATTTTTCTCGCTGATTACACAGGGACTATGCCCCTAAAATCTGTGTGCAGACAGAATACTCATTGCCTATTCAGTAAGATCACTTCTAGTTGCAGTTCTGGCATGGTTCTCAGGCCAATTCTGAGAAGTCACAGTATCCTTCTTCAGGGAAGGGAAGGATGCTCTAGTAGTGAAGAAGCAAACCTACCTTAGAGAGCTGAGCTCATCTGCCAGGTCACTCAGTTACGCTTTGCGCTGACTCTTTGTAAGATGTGGACCCCGCTCACAGGGCTGTGTGAGGATAATCCCTTAGGATCATAATGTCTCAGGACCATACAGTAATCAGTATTTAAAATAAGAAGATGGCACAAGTCTGTTTTCTCAAAGTTCTATTTTACTCGTTTAATAAGTAGTCAATTCAGTTGTACAGAATTTAGGTAGCTATGTTTCCTGAAATTATACCTCGCATCTAGTCACCTGTCATATTTACCCATGTCTAGACACCAGAGTTCTTCCACTCCCAGGGTGTCTGCTGCTGAGTGGAAAACCTTTGGGGCCTTTCTGAGAGCTTTTAGGCTGCCTGCCATGGAGCCAGGAGTGACTTAGGGATCTAAGTGTGTCTGTGCTCTGTGCCGCTTAGCTGGAGGTGCTGTAAACCCAGGTGTCTGTCTGTGGAAAAAATATAGAAGCCTGGAGAATTCAGGGCTGTTAGAGTTCTGAAGGTCCCAGCTCAGCTGGGAATTCTTGTCTGTTCTTTGAGCTTCAACAACTGTGTTGGGCAACAGATGACCAGGGCTTATGGGTTCATATCTCTATTACTAAGAAATACAGGAAACTATTCACAATATTTCTTTCCGGATTTCGAACGTGAAAAAATTTTTGCACTTTTTTGTTCCAAAGCACGGAACAGTATTTTCCACCTGAACTTTAGAACATCCTGGATAATACGGATTTTGCCTGGTGATGTGCTCTGGTGCAGCTTTATCTAAACTCAAAAAGGACTTGTTATCCTGGGATGGAAGCCTTTTTAGCCCAATTCAGACTGAGATTGAGGGAGATCAGTGTCCTTGTAACTGAAGCATATTAAGAAAAGGCAAGGGGTGGGAGAAAACCTTTTTTTGGGGATTTGAACAATGTATATGGATGGGTCTGCATGGCTTGCAAGAAGAGACTTCTGGGTTTTATCTCCTTTTGTCTCGAGTAACATTGTTCTGTGTTCCGAATTGCTTTGTTTATTATCCTTTAGCCAGGAGAAAGTCTAAAAAATTGTCTCTTACAGAGATGTTAATTACAATTGACACAATCTCGCTGTCATAAACCATAAACTATTTTCCTACTGATTAAGGTATTATGTGTTTTTCAACCTGCAGGAAACGTTGCTTTCCTTTGTTCATTATCTCCTGCAAGATGATGAGTTCTAATCAGGAGGAGGTCACTTTGGGCGCTTTTCTCCAGTATATTGAAGATATGGGGATGAAGGCCTATGATGGCTTGGTTATACAGAATGCATCAGACATTGCTCGAGAGAATGATCGCATGAGGAATGAAACAAACCTGGCTTACTTGAAAGAAAAGAGTGAAAAACGCCGAAAACAAGAAGAAGCAATAAAACGGTAAATATTTTAATAAAAAGATGAGTGGTCTGGCAGAGTGAATGAACAGTGAAGGGCTTGCTCTCAGATATGGTAAATATGTGTAGATCAGTTGATTTCAAATCAGCTTGCTGGTAAAAGCAGCACAGAGCATTGGCTCATGTTAGGCTGCTAATTGCGCATGTTTTACATGATACTGAATGGTTCCACCTCCCTTAATGGAAGAGAGTGTTCCCATCCAGATATATTCAGTTTGAGGCAACTTCAGGAGTTGTGGTTCATAACAAAAAGTTCTGGTGTTTGGAACAGGATATGTAAATCTAGTGGAAAATAGGTCCTCATCCATTCAGTGCTTTTAGAAGCTTTCAGTTGGACAGTCATGTACTGTGTGCCAAGATGAGCTCTTGCAAGACAGGGACAGCCTTACAGGTCAAAATAGACTCTCCTTGAGTTGATGCTTTGAATTCGGTAAATTTTCAAATTGCTGTCTGATGTTTTAAAAAAAAAATTAAATATGTTATTTATTATTTCCTCACCATTCTGCATGCTCTGAAGTCAGTAAAAATACTCCAACCATTTAAAGGAAAATGGATCAAGCCCCTGATGGGCAAAACCCTATAATGGCTCTTCTTGAACAATTCCATTGATTTTAATTGACAGTTAATGAGAGGAGCACTCACATGACCTGGCCTCATGTGCCAATGGATAGCAGTGAAATCTCTGCAGCCTCTCAGAGAAGAAAAGAAGGTTGAATGGGATAGATATAAATATTTATTCTACACACATTTGCATATTTAAAAATGCATTTTCTTGAGGAGAGGGAGAAATTATGTAATACAGGTAAATTATCCATCCGAATGTTAAACTTTATATGTTTATACATGGCTGGCTTGAGCACAAACTGTTTTTTTTTGACTCCAGCATGAATCTTCTGTATTTCAATTTAAGTGATTAAATTTTATTCCTTGTCTTGGGTACTGTACCTCCAGGTATAACAGACATGTTGTGCTGTAAATGTTCCAGCAACACCTCGGTACTCTGGTAATTTTCATGGAATGTGAAAAGGAAAAGAGCAGAATGTAGTTTGACACAGGAGGGAGAAGCAGCAACATAAAACAAAATTATGGTTGCTTTCTGTTCCAGGAAGTAGATCTTTTTGGATTGTCACTAATTGGGTTGGGGGTGTGTGTGTGTGTAAGAATAATGTGAAATTCAGGTGAATAATGAGAACTCATGCAATGTGTATTGAGGTACCTTCTGGACTATGTACTATCTTGTCGAAAAGATTTTGGGTGATCTTGAGGGGGACTCAAACTATTGGGGAGTCAAAGGCATAGGCTGCTTGTAGCAGAAGCTACACTATGTATAGCTTCGTGAGAGAAAATGTTTTTCCTTGCAATAGATTAATGCAAGAGGGTTTGGGGTTTTCTTTTTATTTGTGCTGGATACACATTTGGTTTCATTCTTGCTATCTTTGTTTAGTATTCATCTCTCTCTTTTGATTGCTGAATAGCAACATAAACTGCAAAATTTTCAAGAGGAAAAGGGTAGGGAGACCTACCTCAATGTATTTCTCAATATGAGGGAGAAGGAACTTAAGTTCTAGTTATATTAAGCAGAGAAAGTATGTGAATGTGTGTCACGTGTAAAGTGAGAGCATACAAAAGTGCCAGTCAATAAATTGCTGTTTTAAAGTAGTGAGATGAAGAGTACTTTCTCATCTTACATTGCTGGCTTTTACTGAGGAAAAAAAAATCAAATTTCCAAATATTTTGTATTTATCGAAACTTAACTATTTCATTCATTTAGAACTGGATGGAAACATATATTCCCCAGTCCTTGTAGTAATTTCTTCCTTTGATGATAAGTTATGTTAAACTGTCAATGTATACAGATGTATTTGGAATACAGCCTTCAGACTTGACAGCTAATTAGGCTGTGCTCTGGCTGACCTGTTCACATGCACTTTTGTATCTGTGACCATAAAGGTCACTAAGTGCCAGAACAGGTTTCTTGAGCATGAGAGAGTATGTTGTGTATCTGCCTGGTTCTTGAAGCTTCTCTACCTAATTTGAATGGCAGTAACAGTATTTCCTTTGTTGTGGTTGGTTTGTATGGTTTTATTTATTGATCTTGGCAAAATGATTTGATGAAGAGCTCTGGATAAGTGCAGATGATTTAGGGCTGAGCCAAACCATGTAATTCTTGCTCATGCTAAACTGAGATCACTGAAAACAGAGCTCTGATCCTCAGATTCAGTCAGAAGGCACAAGGAAGATTACCAGCAATATAGTGAGTCTATCAGAGGATCAGCATGTATAGGTACATGGATTGGAGGCATCAACATTTCTTGAATATAGTGCTCTTCTGTGGGAAACAAGGTTTATGGTGGTCCCCTCTACTCTCTTCCCACTTGGTTTATCTCAGTAACATTGAAGGGGTAAATCATATCTGTCTGATAAAACAAAGTGGGAAAACCACCTTAGGAAATCCTGGAAAATGCTGTTTTCAAGTCTCTTTTTCCATCTGTTTGCTGTGTAAACTTGGAAAGGGAAAATGAGCTATTTGTGATCCACACTTCATAAGGAAAACTAAAAGCAATGGCAGACCAAGGGAGAACATTGATTCAGCTAAAGGAACCATGATGTCTGAAGTCACTTAGGCTGATGGCAGTTGAGTCTGCTCCCTCTAGTAACCTCCAGAGATTCATCCAAGACCATGGTGTCTATTGAAACACAGCAGTCAGGAAAGGTAAAGTAGGATTATTGATTTCTTCTTTGTTCTGTACTATATTCCTTATGTCTTTACCTTATCTTGGTGGGTATTTGTATTATGCCTGATTCCTGATAGTGTGGCCTAGATAGTGAGTGGTGCACATGTGCAGTGATAACAGTGCTACCAGTCTGGAGACTACCGACAGCTGAAAACAATCTCCTTAGCAACAAGGGAGTCATCCCCTGTGATTAACTGCAGGTAGATTTTGAGCAGGAGAGGGGGTTCCAGCAAACACTCTCCTTTTGCTTGTGGGAATCAAAATAAGGCAGCTATAAGTCTTTGGCACCTACCGAAAATTACCTAATAGTCTGTTTATTGAATTTTTCAAGAAGCTATTCAATTTCAGTGTTCAGATGGTCTCTTTTAGAAGAAGGCTGATCATGTATATTAACAACATAATAATGAGTAATTTATTATCTAATAAAGTGGTGGTATTCACACACAACACTATTTGGAAGCAGCTGTTATTTACCTAAATCATCTCATAACCATGCTGAATGACTTAAAAGTTCATTGAAATGCATTAGTCTGAGCAGTTTGGAAACAAGATCTGACAAATGACCTGAAAAGAAAAGCTGTTTGATTGTACATTTTGCCTTCCTAAGGATAAGTTGTGTCTGTTCCTTCAGCAGCACTGATGTACCTTTCATGTGATTGCTGCCTCATCATGTGTGGCTCTGATTGGTTAATTGTGGGGAAAAAAATGTATGGATCTACTGTACATTGCAGGGGATAAACACATCATATTCGATTGGGGGGGGGAAAAGGCAACTAGTCTTTGTCTGATCTTGCTGGGCTGAGTCAGCTGATCTGATCTGAATTTCTGACCTAATTTTAGCTTGGTACTTAGCGATCATGCAGAGAAAATAAAGTTAATGTGCTGATCAGTAGCTGAGAGTAAGCCACAATAAATATGTTAGTATATGTATTTTGGACCTAATTTTTAGACCTTTTTTCTTCCATCTTTTATTTGTCTGGTCTCACTACTTGATCATTGTCTATTTAGGCAACTGTGTCCAGACCAAGAGAACATACTGGCATATTGCCCACAGAGCTTATAAATTGCAAATACAGTTATGAAGCAGTATCATTTTCACTGGCAATAGAGTTGCAGTACTGTGAGATGTACATTTGCTATGATACAGTATTTGCCGTAGGCAGCGTTTCTGGGAACAGAAGGTAGATTTGCCTCCGCTGTTACGGGTGCCAAGGAAAAGGTGAGTATTTTGAGTTTACATCAGGCAGCTGTTAGAATGAGCAATTGCTTTCTGACTCATCCTTAATTGAAATACATGTATTTAGATACTTTTTATCTATTATACATGGTCTTGTGTGGATACTTCACCAGTGCTTTTTTCAATTGTATTAATACAATATCTTAGTAAGAAACAACTAATGAACCCTCCTCCTCCTCTGAAGGCTGAGATGTTGCATTAATCATAGGGAGTGGCTGGGGTTGTACACTTTCATTAGGAGATGTATGCTTTCAGAGTTCTGGCTTCTAGTCTTTAGGTGTCATTCAAGCTACTGTTTCTGTCAGGGAAGTTGTCATTTTGATTTGTAACCCTAGGAAGATGTGACTGCTCTGGTGTAAAGCCAATGGTGTTAGTGGGCATGAATTTCTTCCTGCCAAATCCTGGACTTGGCCATCAAAATATATATTTCTATTTCTAATGCTTTCCCTTACTTGTAGCTCATTCTCAGCACCTAAATGGCTCTGTGGAAAGCCTTGTTTCAGCTTGTTGAGGGAAGTATCCAGACAGATGCTGTCAAGAGGAGGAGCTTTTAGGAGCACTCTCCTGAGCTAAAGCTAGCAGAAATGGGCCAGCCAGCCAGTGGGAAAGTTAAGCTCTTGTAATAAAGAAGGAATTGTAATGAACAGCTGTCATCCTAACCTCTCCTTTCTTTGGCAAACCAAATAGTGAAGACTAACCCATCGGCAAACGTAAGATCATATTTGTCTCTTGCTCTTTTATTTATTTTTTTATTTTTTTAAGGTTGTGAAAGTAACTTAATTCAAATGCTGTCTGTCTGTAGTTTTCTGTAGTTCCTGTCCTTAAGTTCCTTCATGAACAAGCCACAAGTTATATTTCCATCAGCTAACAGTTAAGTGTCACCAAGTTTGGGTGACAGCAAGCAAATATAAGACGATTTCTATGCATGGGATTGTTCACTGCTAAAATCTCTGTTTAGCTGAAAAAATGTGTATAATGTTAGAGTATATGGATATGCTGAGGTGTTTCTACCAAGAGATTTCTACCAGAATAAAAAACCTAAGTAAAATAATTTCATTGTGACCTTACTGTTTATAATAATGTCTCTAAATCAGAAAAATAGGTGAAAGAATGTTTAAAGTACTGTTTCTTCTTTTTCTGTACATTTGTCTGTAGTTGAGATTTTGCATAGTGAACTACAGATTTCTAAATTTGCAGGAATATTTGTGCTTGCTAGATTACAATATGCTTACAGCCAGACCTCAAGAAAAAGGTGAAGGAAGTGCAATAAATATTTTGGATCATGGCAAGGGGCTCAGTTAAAATACCTGCAAGCACAGTATTGAGATGTTATGAATTACAAGCTTCTGAACCTATTGTTATTGGCTTCGTGTCACTATGGGCTTTTTGTTGTGGGGTTTTTTTTTGGGTTTTTTTGTGTGTGTGTGTTTTTTGGTTTGGTTTTTTTTTTTTTGTGATTTTGGTTTTTTTGGTTTTTTATTCAAATTTGAGTTCACTCGGTGAATGTGGTTTTTGGATATGAGGTCAGTGGTATGTGCTCCTTTAATCAACGGGTATTTGTTACGAGGAAGTTTAATTGTGGCACTGATTGTTTTCATTATCTTCCTCCTGGACATTTTGCATGCTCATTTCATCCTAGATTAAATTGTTGCTGTGATACCACCTTTTTAGTAGAAGTGGCTGGTGAGGTATGGTGGAGACTAATCTTAGTCTGATTTCAAAAACTTTTTCTCATGAAAATATCATACGGTCTCTTTTGAAGTTGTGTTGATGTAGAAAGAGTAGCATTGATGGCTTTTTTTCATCAAGAGTGAGTAAAATGGTTGTGCAGTCAGTGACCTCCAAATGTATTTTTGTTGCATTTATAAGTAAACAGATGTGATGATCTAGCCAACAAATCCTCCCTTCCAAATGCTCATATCCATATGGCTGCCTGTATTATTGCCACACAAAATAAACAACAGGCACAATGCAAACTATATTATATTGCTGTTGCTGTTATTCTGAGAAGTTTTATTTTTGGACAGTCATGCAACAAATGTCATTTAAAATTTACCTGATAGCAGGCTGATAGTCTGCTTGGTAATCCTGAGTACCAAGGAAATAAAGCAGAAATCATTATCAGTTTGGTATTTTGGTATCTAAATCTTGATGTTATTTTCAATAAATCTTCCATGTTTTTAGGACTCCTGCCTACAACTTCTATTCTTTTTCAGGGAAATTATATGATCCCTTCCTCTTCATCATTCCACAGATTTCTCAGACGTATCCTGGCCCACTATGTAGGTGGGTGCATTTTTTCTCAGGATTCATTTGCTATATTTAAAAACATAATCAGAAGTGTGGGGTCATAGAGAGCCCGGAAGACTTCTAAAGGGCTTACAGACCCCTTTTCTTCTACTTGCTAAAATCCAGTGTGAGTGGCTCCATGCTATTGGTATTCACAGGCTGTGTGACCACCTGTGTAAATGGAACTGGCCTTGCTCCAATTCCATTTGGGTGTGTCTTCGCATCCAACCTACAGGCTGGTGCCTCCTTGGCAGACTGAGTCATTCCGGAGGAGGTCTGTTGTACCACTGGGAGACAGTCCACGGCATACCATTGCTGAAAGATGCTGGGGGGCGTATGGATCTTAACATCCAATTTTTAGTCATTCGTTCCCAGAGGGGAGATTTAAATTAGACATTAGGAAAAAATTCTTCCCTGTGAGGGTGCTGAGGCACTGGCACAGGTTGCCCAGAGAAGTTGTTGCTGCCCCATCCCTGGCAGTGTTCAAGGCCAGGTTGGATGGGGCTTTGAGCAACCTGGTCTAGTGGAAGATGTCCCTGCCTGTGGCAGTGAGGTTGGAACTGGATGAGCTTTAAGGTCCCTTCCAACCCAAACCAGTCTGTGATTCCACTTGTATTTCTTCCCTCTCCCCCATTATATCTTTATTACTCTTTAACTATAGGATGTGGGATTGTCTCCCTCTTGGAGAGACAGATGCATGCAGAGCTGTGGGGAAGCAGATATTTTGCACAACTCTCTAGGGTTCTTGTGGTGCTGCTATTCCTAGTTAAGGGTTTGTATTTGTTTGGAAACAAATCTTCAAGTATATTATGAAATTGTATAGATCAGAAATAGATACAGACTGTTATTGTGAGGACTGGATAAAAAAATGAAAAGGAAGACTGTTTTCTCAAGCATGCCCAGATTGAGTGTTTATAACTCACCTAGGATGGACTTCATTAATTGAGAAATACATTCAGTAAAACAGCACAATTAATATGCCATGTAATGTTAATAAAGTCTAGCCCAGGACTGCTAGCAAAATTGAAGCATCGATCTGTCCTGGTTCAAGGCTTCCAGTAACCAAAAAGCACTCCATGCTGAAGTTCACTGGCACCTGAAAAATGTTGTAATTGCCTGTGACCTGCATTAAGAATTCATGTTACAACCTGAAGGACAGATACTTGTACAAGAGACATGCTGAAAGTAGTCTCATCACCCATAAGTAGGAAAATTGCAGCTAGCCACACTCCTAGACGTGCACACATGCACGTTCAACCACATGCACTTTGGAAACCCTGCCCAAATAATAAACACTGGGAACAAGCAGCACTGGTCTGAGAAGCCAGCAGAACTGAAGGCCTGTCCTAGCGTTAGAATAGTATGAGTGAATCTTTCTGAGCCTTCAGGAAAACCCATTGTTTAACAATACCTGTTCATAAAGCTGAAGAAAACCAAACATGTTCTTTGAGCGAAACAGCTCGGTGCATTGCTCTTTCTGGGGGCATAAATCACAGCTGCTCTGCCTGGTTTTAATAATAATAAAGATTACTTTATGCCCCACCCAGCTGGCAGGCATTTGTTCCCTTCGCATGTTCTCCTTCTCAGCATCCTTCTGACAGGCTGCTCATGCTTCTCTTTATTTATTTATTTTCCTCCACAGGAAAGCGCAAATAGAGTATGGTGCTTGATTATTTAATTGGGATGTTTATTTTCTTAACCTAAAGAAGAGTGTCTGCTCCTGGCTATACCCCTGAAATCACAGGCCATCAGTACAGACCACCTCTGCAGCAGAAGCATCTGGTGATGGGCATCTTGTTGCCGAGTTACGCTACATCAGTGGCTGAAATTTGTATGAAAACAGGAATGCGTGTGTGCACTGATTAGATTTTTATGTGATTGGATTAAAATGGGGAGTAAGGAGAGATTAGAGAAGAAATGGATTGCAGAGACATTACTAGCTGTAGGTTTTATTGTTAATTTGAGATTCCTTTTATTTTTCCTGCTGGCTTTCCACTCTAATTTGACTTGTAATCCTAAGTGAAGTCAGTTTAAAAATATATCTATATAAAAAACCAAACAAAACCCCAACAAAACAAACAACCCCCACTACCACCACCACCATGTGGTGTCTGTCCTCTGCAAAGGGCCTTCATCAACAACATAGAGCCAGCAGCCATATCCTGTGCCGAGAGGCCGTGGTGGAGCTGGTGGGGTGGGGTGACACCGCTCAACCCCAGGGAGCGCTGCACTGCTGGGGGTTGGCAGTGTCGATGCTGCAGCTCCACATACGAGCTGCTGGGAGCCTGTGAATGAGCAAAGGGAGCTGGTTTGGTCCCACAGAAGGCAGTCATAAGTGGAATTGCTTTTTATTTTATTTTTTTATTGCACAGTACCCAAGGACCCTAAATGGAAATTAGATTCCTGTGAAACACTAGCCCAGTGCACGCACACAGCACAAAGACAGCTCGCAGTGTGAGCTGAAATTGTACCCAACAGGTGATTAAAGGGACAGCTGAAGAGTTAGGGGACTGCTCATTTTCTTCCCTATATTAGTATGGCAAAGAGTAAGCTGAAGTGTATCCCCAGTGGTTGAGATGAATTACATCCAGCAGTATTCTCTGAAAGCTAGAGAGAAACAAACGCTTCCAATAGAGTCTGGCAGATGCTTCTGGAACGTGTCAAGATTGAGAAGGCCACAGCCAGCTAAATCCCTGCCAACAAGCATGTTACTTGACGAAATAGTAACATTTTAAAAGATCAAAAATGAGACTAACTGTAGAGTTTACCATAAATTAATAAGATTTACTGGAGTTTAGTCTATTTCTCCTTCTGGTGGATTATATAGGGCGTATCTCACCAGTAGATCCTCTGCTAGCTGAGGGCACTTTAGTTATTAGTCGAGATCACATGTTAGGAGCCATTAAGTGAATTGCTTTGTACAGCCTTTCCCTGAATGCCAGGGCAAATGCAGTATTTCATACCCTTAGCTAATTTCATACTGTAATTTAATTTCTGAAACATACTTTTAATTGAATCTTTAAAGACAAAAGGAAACTGCTGAGTCCTTCAGTATTGCAAAAGAGATTGTTTAAAAATGTAGCCCATCTAGAGAATAATCTCCCATAATTAAACATAAAGTTTGTTTTTCTTCTCTGCATGCAGCTATGGAGAAGCAAATTCCTGCTGTCTGCAGACAGCTCAGGGCTGAAAGAGAGGTATAGGGGCACATGAGAAGTTATTTATCTTACGCTCAGCTTTGTAACTCTGACATGAGACAGTCCTGCTGCCCTCCACGATGTGCCAGTCTGAACGAGTAAACAAAGAAAGGCTAATTAAAAAATTAGTCTGCTAACACCAAAATCACATTAGTAGGAGCTCTTGAATAGTGACCTCATTTTTCTAATTTTTGGTAATGAGATGAACTGGAGAGAGATGTCAGCAATTTTGTCATAAACAAAACTGAGTAGCACAACAAAATTGGTTATTTGCATCTTGAAGCTGCATCCAAGATTTTCATGGTTTGATTTTGATATTCATCTTCCATAAGCGGAGAGATGCAAGGCAGTTTCACTAAAAATCCATATAATCCGTTATGCAATTTTGTTATGGGAGAAACATCTTGATTGGATCAGTAGTGATACAGGTCTTCAATTTTATGGGCATCCGTTTAAAAATAATAATAATCAACATTAAATGGACTCTAATGGATAGGAAATCCTAGAGCATCGCTTTGTGTTTTAGTATTCTGATTCCTTTAAATCAGCAAGTGATTTGCAATGGAGATTTTCCCTTTTATTGCTATTGGAGAAAAACCTAGGATGCACAGTAGAAGTGAGATGTGTATTGTGACATGAAGAATTTAAGTGGAGTAAGAAGCATAAGGTTAAAAAAGAGAAGGATCTGAAATTAACCCATGAAGCCCCAGCACAGTATCTTCTAATAAAAGGAAAGAACAAAAGCAACGTCTTATTCTTTACGTGCTGGGAGAGCTCTGCACTTCCAGATGCCCTGAGTTGGTAGTAATTACAGCCATGAATGATGCCGTAGGTTTTGAGACCAGTGCCTTGTAAGTGATTGGAAGAGTTTGGAAGTGGGTGTAGGGGTGGGGGAATCCATTTGGCTTTAGCTCAAATTTAATTTTTATTTGGTTTTCTTGCTGGAAGGAAACACTGAGAGAATCAATTGTCTTTTCAATACAGGTTATCCCTTTTCAAGTACTTGTGCAAAAAGCATGGCGACAAAGGTCTAACTGTTATTAAGAATTCCAATTGCATTGAATTGAATGAAACTGCCTGCATTTAGGTAACTGCTCAGAGGCTCGGGTGCTCACTTTGCATGGTTAGGAGCCTGGTAATTTTTTGCTCAAAGGTTGCTTGTTCAGTAGTATCTGAAATTATTTCAGGACTTGTATGTCTTTTTTCCCTTGGAGCAGTAGCACACATGAAAATCACCTGAAAGTGTATTAAATGCTAAAGGTCAAGGTATACCAAGGGTCTTTGGGCATTTAATGTTAGATCCTGGCACCATGGAGAGGTTCCTAGAAGCACAGGAGCGGTGGTGCCTTGCTAGAACTGACCTCAGTCAGGTAAAACAGAAACAGAATCATCTCTATAAACCTGGCTTTGGGTTGCAAGTAGCTCCAGCCATATTCCATCACTGAGGAATGGCAGCCCATATGATGCAGGTGTTCATCAGCCTGTTGTATTAGCAAGCCACTTCATTTTGGTACTGGATGTTAAAACCCTGATGATGGGTTTTCTCCCTCAGTGTCAGGAACATCTTTCACAGGAATCGTGTGTGTTGACTATCAGCCTGTGGATTACCATGTTTCAAAAAGCGATTACTGAATTTTAGAGTTGGTTTGGCATGGGTTTTGTTATTTCATTGAAACAGTTGTCCCCCATTCTTCTTTTCACCAGTTATATCTGTGTTTAGAGGGCCGAAGCAGAAATACAATTTTCTGTGTATTTAAATGGAAAAGGTTACTGAAATTCATGTGCTGCAACCCAAGCCAAATATGCAGCTGCTTTCAAAGGCTGAACTGATCATGTTTGTGTTACGTGGCTATTGTTTTGAGATTAAGAAAATTTAATCGACATATCACAAATAGCATTTGAGAGAGAATTTAGATGATTTCAGCTTTACATCCAAACTGTTAGGCTAAGCAAAGTGCAGCTTTTTTTCCTAGGCAATCATATTCCTGCATTGTTACTCTGAATTCGGCTATGTCTGTGATGAAGCAGATCAAGAACTGCGTATGTACTTGCCATGGCAACCCCTGTATCACATGACGCGCGCTAGTTGAGCCAAGGAGCTTCATGGCTTATTAAACAGGCCTGCACAGACCCAGACACACACCATTTTGCCATGTGACTGCTCTGGCCCTGGCAGCTTTTTAAAGGGAAACAGTATTTGGGCATCGTAGTGTTTTCCTCAGCATCAACTTGCCTGAGTTCCTTCCTCTCCTCTTAGATAGTGTGCTGATTTTAAAAAAAACCCATAGAATTGCGGATGAACATTGACAAAACTCTGCTTGTAAGTGTGTTTTTTCTGTCATTTGAAAAAAAAAAAAAAAATCTATGTGCAAAGGTAAAGTAGTGGGTTTAATTAATTTATTTTTAAATTAGAAATTAAGGGGTTCTTTGGTGCAGTTGAGTGAACAATATTCTGCTTTTCTGGACACATTTTCTGCTCTCACCTCCTGTGGGCTTTTACTAGATTTTGGGAGAGTAAGGAAAAAAAAAACCAAACCACAACCCTGGTTCATTCCAGTATCAACAAAGCATTCCCAAAACATTTGCCTGAAAACACCTTTGCTCCTTGCTGCTTAACACAATTCCTCTTGGACCTGATGATGATGATGACAATGATCTGTAGCTCCTAACCCAGCAAAATGTAGCCTGATGCAAGTTTTTCCTAACTCTGTTTGTTTAAGAGGAGTTACATGTGACACTTGATTGGCAAATCTGAGGGGCTGCAACCTAAACAGAACGAGTGGTGATGAGTGAAGAGAAGTTAAGAGGAGTTGAACAAGTATGTCTGTCTGCACCTTACTGTCCCTGAAAGGAAGGAGAAAGCAGAAATGCAGTCTTGCCCCAATTCCATTGCTGAAGGGCAAGTGCAGAGATGTTGCTCCTGGTGTCATCCCTGCTGCCCACTGGCACTGTTCTTGAGGAGGAGCACACTAGTGTGCTCAGAGAGGAGCTGCTGGAAAACTGATTCCTTACCAAAACATCACATAATGGAAAAGAATCTCTTTCCCATTCTGTTTGCTTTTCCTCTGTCAGATGCCTTACTGAAGTAGCATGGGTTTTCTTTATCACCTAGTTGGAACCTGAGGTTTTTGCAGCAAGCACATCATTTGCGCTCAGATACATTGCCAGGTGCCAGACTGAAATGGAGAACAACACTCTGCACAGCAACAATACATTTTGGAAAGACTGTATGAGTCTTAATTAGTAATTGCCCCAAAAAACCCAGAAGTTATTTAGTCTCCTGTCTGCTGTGTAGATGCAATTTACCAAGAGTTATAGAGAAACCAAATCCCAGGTCCCTGTGCTGAAATGAATAGTGATTTATAGTGTTGCTTTTGAACTTAGAGAAAATCTGTTTTCAATCCAGTTCCAGCCCTGTCATTTTCATCTTCATTTCTGAAGTAATCAGTCAAGGTGCGAATACTTAAAATTAACACTATTCAGCAAATAGACTGCTGGGTCCTTGTGTTCTGTTTCAAATGAATTTATTGTTTGGTTACCATTTTGGAGATGATCCATAGTAAGGGAACAATAACCTGCTTTGGTAATTAATTTGGAGAGGTACTTGTAAATAAATTGACCATTAAAGCAGCAGAATTATGTTTGTTATTGGGGGCACAGATAAGAAAGGTGCTCTCTTCTGAAGTGTGCATCCATGCAGGTCTGCTAGCGATTGTACAAAGATTCTAATGCAAAATCAGCATTTGAGTAAGGAGACATTTTACGATGGTGTGTACTAAAAAAATCTTTTGGCAGAATAAGGTATTTCAGGTTCCTGTTTTAATTGTATTTTATGACAGTACTGATTGTTCAGCATATTTAACTACTTTGTTCTTAATACCTTCTCTGATACTGTTAAGCAGGAAAGAGAACTTAGACATCATTTCTTTCCTAGGAAGACACTGAACAAAGACTCTCCCCACTCCACTGCAATGTAGTGAAGATTTTGACAACTGCTCCTGGCAGTCTGCTACTGCTGCCTTGTGCTTGGTCTGCAGGAGTGGAGCAGTGGCAGCAATATTTCCCCTTTCGTGTGCAGGCAAAGAACCAGCTTTTCCGAATTCCTTCATACCTACAAGTGGGATTGCGTTTTCAAGAGATTACCAAAATCAAATATTTTCTGAAAAAACCTGGCCCAAACCTCTCTTCTAGTCCAGAATCTCAAATTTAATTTCTTCTGTTAATTATCAGGAGTTTTCCTATCTAAAGGTCTGTATTTAAGCCACAGGCTTCTATATTATGTTTGTTTGCAGTTGTGGCTGTGGAAAAGGCTATTTAGGCTCATGACAAAATATTTTGACTAGCCTCTTCCTACTTAGTCATTTGTTTGTCCTCAGTATATGTTTATTGTGAATTGTCTTCCCAAGAGATTATAAACAAGATGGTAGCTTTCACTAACTGATCTTTGCTGTCATTTAATGATGGGCTAATCCAAGAGGTTTTACACAAAAGGGGTTTGTCTAAAATTTGTGGAAATAATGCCATTACCAGAATACATCAGAAAAAAAAAGCCCAATAACTTCATTGCAAGACAGTTAAGGTTGCTAAGAGACAGAATATAATTATCTGCCAATTTGTTTACCATTCCCAAACACTCAGAAGGGCGAGAGCTGTGGACTGCCCTGAATTCTATGCTTTGTGAAAATAAACTGAATGCATTTTGTTGTCACATGCAGTTTTAAGAAGGGCATATGAAAATGACACGAGACCTTTAAGTTTGACCTGTGTTTTTTTTCTAAATGTATAATTTCAATTATTTTCATTTCCTTCTCACTCCTGAAACCTACACACATTGCATGGATTTCAACTGATCATACAGAAAATGTGAAAAAATGAATGTATAAACATCCAATTTTTCTAGTAAAAGACAGCTACGGTTCCCTGGAAATGATACGTTCTTACTTGAATAGTAGCAGTGTTCAGTGCTCCTGTATTATGATTCCATTATTGAAGTATGCTGATGTTAATTTAAACTTGACCGGGCTGAGCCATTGACTCATGTTATATTTTTTTTTTAAATGTTTTGTGTTGTGCTTGCACTTTGAGATAAATACTGCGATTTATTTTGGGTGTAAACTAAGTTTGTGCCACAATGAAGTTTACATTTCTTTGTGTCACCATAGCTATTATGTAGACAGTATAAGATTTGTGCCGTACTAAGCTATCCGTTTTCTTGGTTTTAAGGGCATGCATCTGGTAAGTACATCTGGTTAGTACAGGCAGTAAAAAGAACGCTAACACCTTCCACTGCTTTTTCTTTAATAGAAATAAAGATTCACTTTTAGCTAATGTGAAACACACCTTTAAAATTGAAGAACTCGCCACAATACTGAAGGAATATGCACTTCTGACCAGCCTAATAGGAAGCTCAAATCTGCATTGGTATTCAGTTAGTAGCTCCGATGTGATAGTGTTAAAGTATGTCCATACAGGTGTGTCACACTTTTGTGGGGTGTTGCTCTGGGAAGGCTGGGGTGGAGGGTTGTCCTGGAGTGTGATCTTTGGCCTCTGCACCTTGCCTCAGTGAGGGCTGTGAACCTTCCATTCACTGAAGTTCATTAGGACAGATGAAAGTAGATGTTTTCATCAAGTTTCAGCATAGCCAGACTGCAGGCCACTTCCTTAGAAAAATTGTCCTGGGACGATAACTGCTAAGCCCTGTTTTTGTGCATGCAGGTAACCTCTCACCTCCTAGTTCACTTCCTCTTCAGGGAAGCGTGACTGTATTTTAGGGAGATGGTATCAGCCCCTCAGTGGCACTAGCTCATTCTCTAATCCTTGTGGCTAGAAAATGAGTCTTGGTTAAGTTTTGATGAAACACATTGTTTGAAGACTTTACCAGAAACAACCTAGCTGCAGGCACATTGGCTTCTTTCACAGATGATCATTCTTTTAACTTCCACTGGCAGCAGTCGAACAGTGGAAGTCAGCATTGGGTAGCAAAGGATTAAGTTCCAGTTGTCCTCCTGACATGTGCTGACTGCTCTGGAAAGCTGTCTCCTAGGCCACAGGAGCTCAGCAAGGGCTTTTTAGTGGTGGCTTCTTTTCTCTTTGGGGTCCCAGTGATCCACTGTGGCTCCCATGTGTAACGTAGACAAAATGGCATGCTGCCTTAAGAAAAGGAGCCGAGTCTCTGCCAGTGAAGTCTAGGGGGGCAAAGCTTTATTGCTGGGTGATCTATTATAACTGCAACACCACCACCCATATGTTGTGTCTCAATGCGGAAAACATTTTGTGTGTGTGTGTGACGATTTGTTTTCTACTCGACACCAAACAGGTAGTCAGGTTAAAAATTGTCATTTAAATAGTATTTCTTTACACGTTCCAGCTTCTAGACACACAATTGTCAAGATGAAAAAGAATTAAATCTGAAACTTTACCCCTTTGTGCAGCAGTCTCCATTTCCTAACTTTTTTTTCTTTTTCATTTTTCAGAATCACTTTGGGGTGTTCTTTGAGAGCAAATGAAATGCAGTGCCAGAAAGCAGAAAGGGAAGTTGGTTATTTTCAATCTTTTTTCTCCCTTTCATGCAAACAAGGGGGAGGAAGAAAGCTTTTTTTAAGTCCTTTTCTTTAATGGCAAGGTCATCTGAACTGTAAATTTATTGTAGGCCTCATTTTATGAAGTGCTTTGTAAAAGACTGGGATAAATACTGCAGCCATGGTGCTGACGCTCTGAATAAGGCAATGCTATGTGTACCTTGCTGTTTCTTTGGCATACAGCTTTTCCTACACAATTTCCAATTTTGCTGTCTGTAATCGCCAACTCTCCACCTTCATGTTGCAATATGGAGATAGTATAAGTCAAATCTAAAAACGGAGCTAAATGTCTTTGAGACTGAAATTCTTGGAGTCACTGTTGCAGAAGGGTCTTTTCCTTTGCATATTTTCTGTTTTAATATACTGGTGATAATCCTGCCTCTTCTAACTTTATTATGAAGTCCAGCCATTTTAGTTGATACTTATTTGCAAAAGAGAGCTTAACTTTCTTTTTTTTTTTTTTAATGGAGTATATAGCTGTTTTTATTTAAATAAAGAATGCGAATAATTGTTCCATGCACGTTAACAGTTAGTTTACAGATATTTGCATTACACTACAATGGTCTAGTTCGTGAGATAATGCATAATTCAAGTAGTGTTTTCTTCTAGCATGTCCCCTAGTGCTGTACACAGTTGTGCTAAACCTCCTACTGCAATATCAATTCCATGTTTAAATGGCATATAGTACATCTGTCTTAGTTAAACAATATTTTGCTATTACTCTTTGGTATCATTTAAAAAAAAATCTTTTATCTTTCCATATATTCATTTATACCATGATATTTTGCATTAAGACAGACCAAAATGCTTTTGCTTTTGGTGGAAAAAGCTGTCAGCATACCTGATGGCCCTTAATATGCTCACCACATTTATTCTACTTTTTTGGTACTTAATTGTGTCTGGTTTCACAAAGTTGCACTAACCTCCTTCAAGCGTTTCTATGGCTTGTGGTCAAATTGCGTGTGATCTGCAGAGATGCTTTCCTGAGCTCAAGCCTTCATGCACACTGAATCTGACACTCATTCTTCTGAGTACATGAAGTTTTGCTGGGCAAAGGAACCTCTGGCTGCTCAGTACTTGAATTTGATGCTTGTGCAGTAGCTGCTTTTGTATATAAATAGTGTTGGGGTGCCTCTTGCTCCCTGAGCCAGCAAGGAGGGAGGCTGGGGGACTGCAGGATGCTGGGGGACAGCATTACAGGGAGGTGGCTTGGGTGGCAAGCTCGACAGCTCAGCTCCTCTGTGCCAGGTGCAAGTCCCATTTGAGCATGAACCCAGGGCACAAGATAGAGCTGGTTTCCTCAGTGCTATATAGCCAACCTTTTGCACCTCCGTGCCAAGGCTTGTAGCTCCAGAAGAGAGCTGTTGTCACCTGGGATGGGTCTGCAGCCTCTGAGGAAAGGGATTTGTACAAATAGGAACAAAACTTCAGGAGCTGTTTTTGGATAGTTATTAACTATGTTCAGAACAAGCATTGTGAGTAAGTCCAGATATCTGTTAGAGGCTACTAGGTTCTACTTTATTTAGCTAAGTAAAAATATTTGCTACAGGAATTTTCTGGGATTTTAGGAGGTTTTTTTTGTTTTGGTTTTTTTGGGTCTTTTTTGGTGGTTGGAACATAGCTCTAAGCATTTGCATTAGTGTTCATACACAGGTTGTTCACAGTCATCTTTACTTTGTTTAACATGATGGCTCTCACTGTATTAGCCTTTGAATACACTGGAGAATTCAGCTACCATGTAAAAGAAACTCAGATGTGCTTTTTGTCCTTATAAAGGACTGGTATTCACAGAAGGTTACGTTTGTTCAGATTCTGCTTTTTTATGCTTTGATGCCTAATGGAAAGCTGAACATGAGAACATTAGGGAATCCAGCTGAGGGCAGGTAAATACCTCATATGCTCACCTAATGGAGTGCTAGGTGATGAACAAAAATGCAGGTGCCACTTTCTTTCTATCAGATCCATTTGGTCTTTCTGGCTGGTGTGGTTTCAAAGGGATTCATGGCCTTGATTTTTACAGTAACAATAGTATTTCCCAAAAGTGATGAGAGAACTTGGGGGACGTGGTTATGTTTTCCAGTACTGTGGTACAACAAGGACACAGTATTTTAGTTCTTAAAAACAAATATTGCTTGAAATGCTTATTATAGTGTCTGAATTAGTCCACTGACTTCATAAGTCATAAGCAGAGCCAAATACTGGAGCAGGAAATTGCAGGTGAAGGCAATTCCATTTTGATGTCAACATCTAAAAAAAATACAGGCTGAACAAAGTAGCAGATTCTTGGATTGAGCTCTGCTGCTTTGTCACAGCCCCTTCTGAAGACAATGTCAGGAAGCATTCCTACTAACATACCCACCCTGCTTCACTCACAGGCCTTAAAACTTGCCCAAACTCACCAGCTGCATGGCTGCATTGTTAGAGATGGCTAGACCAGCCGTTTGCCCAAGTTAGGGTCTAGAGACCATTTGCTTTCCTCCTGTTGATAGAGGAGGAAAGAACAGATTAGTGGTAACTGATGTACGCCTGTATGTTGCAGTGCAAGCACAAGATTATGAAGGCTGGACTAATTTTTATCTTCCTCTTAGTTTCTTGTTTGCCTGAAAAATCATCTCCACTAGAAAATTCTGTCAGCCTATCTGCTGCTTGTTTATCAGGCCTGAAAAGTGGATTAGTCCCATGCATATTCTTGTCAACTATGGCAGAAATATTGCATAATGTTGCTTTTTCCATTTCTAATCTGAAGAGTACAGCAAGAACATGCTGATACTTAGGAGCTGTATGCTTTGAAAGCTGCAGGTGGAGATTCCCACAACTTTCCCTTCTTACTGAACAGAGCTCAAGAATGCTGAAAAAAGGTTGGTTTGAAGAAGATGAGATCAAAGCAAGGCAAAGAAACACATAAGAGAAATCATGCAAAAGTAAAAATGTTACGAGTGTTAAGAATTCTCCTGGTCTAATATCAGCAAATGTAGCAAATAACCCAGCATCTATTGTCTTTCTGTGTTTTCTCACTCTAGAGATCATTAGGTAATAATTGTCTTCCATGAGAAATCCCTTCTTAACTCCACAGTCATCTTTTCCTCCTACAGAAGAATTGTGATCAATCGAAAAAGTGTTATGTAGACTTTAAAAATTCTGTAGGAGATTCTCCATCTAACAAATTTTTTCTTTCCAACTAAAACCAAAACCAGAGTTGTTTGGTTTTGTTTTGTTTTCCCCTGTGAAATGAATTTAAAAGGCAAGGTCCATGTTTTTCTTTTGCTATATGTAATTTTAAAATACTGAAATTAAAGGTCACTTCATGTTGAAACATCTACATGTTAAAAACTTCAAATGTCACTGCTGAATACTGATTCAGTGGATATACTCACTTTGAAGTTGTTGTTTTTCAACATAAAACACTATCAAAATTGGCATAGGCTGCAGAAAGTCTGCTTGCAGCAAAATACTTCATAATTTTCTCACATAAAATATCCTGTCAGAAGATTCCAGATAAGCTCTGGTATAAATGTGAGTTATACTTAGGAGATAAAAAAAAAAAATATCAAAAAGAACTGAAAACATTCATTCTGCCTGCTTAAAACAGTCAGCTGTATCTGTTCTCCCTGCAAGGTGGCACAGTTGTTAATCTGCCAGATCCCTTTGATGCTCGTTTTGTCCAGTGGGTTTGCTGTGGTTCCTATGCTTGTGACAGCAAGAAGATGTGGCTGTGTAGGCTTTCAGTGAAGTGCATAAGGGGCCAGCGAGCAGTGTTTCTTAGATTAATCCAGTACAAAAGTCTAGAGGCAGTAAAAGGGGGCTTGAATGAGTGTACACCTAATAGACTAAGGTCATGGTCGTGTGAAGGCCAGCAGTGGTTGATCCATGTTTATTTCAATGTGCTTTGTGAAGCGTAGGCGATCCAAGGTGCCACTTGTTTCACAATACTTGTCAGCTTTGCGGAAGAAACTCCACTACTAGAGTCAATGAAGCAGAAACAGGAGAACAAAGAAAGCCAGCAGAGGAACTGGAATTCTCAGCTGTTTTCCACCGAAACAGAAGGAACAGAGTGGTCAGGTATAACTGTGCTTATATCTGTTGGTGATTTGCAGTCCCACAACCCACCCTTTCCATTTCCTGTTTTGGGAACTGGAAGTCCTTTCTCCCATGTCCTCTGTAGCATATGGAAACCTTCTGTCAGCTCTCAGCAAAGATGAGAAGGTAAGGGCTCTACAAAATGACCACAGAAAGGTTACATGTAAAGAATAATTTAGGTGTATTTTTCAATGTAATCTTTCTCTAGCAAATTACGGTGCTAACCTGTGCATTGAAGAAGGCCTTTCAATTTCATTAGAAGAGCAGATTGAACTTTGTTTCACTTGAAACATTTAATTTTCTGTGGTTTGCTTTTTTTCCTCACTGAAGACCTGGGCTGGTAATATTACGGTTGTTATTTGCATACTTGACTGCTTATTTTTCCCATTTTTTGGTCATGTAGATCAAATCAGGAGAGCAGATGTACAACACGAAGAAAATTGAGGTTCTTGTTTGATAATCATAGCCATTTCCTAGACAGGCTGTTTTGGGGCAATCCCAATACTGCGAACTGATTGTTCTGTTGACAGTTTTGTGTGTGTATTGAGAGTTGCCATTCTGGTGAGTACAAGGTTTTTACAGTACATAACAGTCACTTTTTGTTTGTGAAATTGGGCATCTCTTGGCTTTGCAAACTACAACTGTGTTCATGAGCATATGGTGCTCAGATTCAGCCATTTTCAGGCTTAATTTTGCACTATATCCTGATGTAAATGCCTCCACCTATATGACCCAGGTGTTTAAAGTTGTAACAGAAGGTGTCTGGATGAGCAGAATTGCATGAATGTTTACTGTATGGCTGTAAGTAACATACTGTTAGAATTTGCAACGGGACGCCAGTCTCAGTATGGTGCAAGGCTTGCCAGAGCTTCTGGTTTAAAAGGCTGCAGTAGCTTTATGATAGCTGAGGTGAGTGGAACTTGTTCAGAAGGGTGAGCATGAAATGACAGCTTGAGAAAAAATATACTGCTTGCTATTTTGCTTTCCTTCTCCATGAAGTCAAAACATTAATCTTCAGTTTGAACTAGAACAAATTTCAGGTCGTTTGCCTCCTCCGTGGTGTCTTCAATTTGCAAGAATTTTCAGTTTCTTCATTGTGGTTATAAGACCACAGGATATAAAGATACCTAATCTTGCCATTTTACCACTGTGGTTTTTTAAAGCTTGGGATATTTATTAGAACCAGTCAAAGACCAGTAGAAGCAATTTGATGAATAATTTGTTTGACAAGCAGTGGCAAGGTTCATTCAATGATTCATACTCTCCAATTGCCTCACCTAAAGCTTTGTAGTTGCTTTGCTTTCACTGCTATGTCCTCATTTGTCTCTTTGCAATAGTTTCTGCTGAAAGTGATGCTAATCACTTTTTCCCCTCCTTTTCCTCTTTCTCTCTGTGCGTTCATGGGAAACAGTGAAACATATTCTAATCGGAGCATTTCTGAGCCTGTGGTGGCTAAGGGTTTTACAGCTGGCACTCAGATCCTGCTCTCAACCCACTCATTGAACACAGAAGGGGAACATGAGATCCAGTTGTGCATTCTTTCAAAAAAATGTCTCTTCTAAGCTGATGAAGCATTCAGGAGCAAGCTGACATTAACCTTAAAAGTAGCCAGTTTTCTCCTACTGGAGTTTTAGAACCTCATTGCATAGATGATTAAAAAATTAGTTTTCACCTTAAAGCAAGAAGGTTTCTGGAGTAGAGTTGTCAGTGTCCGGCATATCTTTTTTTTTCTTTATGTGTGTGTGTATTTATGAAGTGCCTTAAAGCAAAAGAAGGAAAGTGGTCTTCTCAATGAGGTGCGATCTGTGACCATTTTTCGTAAGATGGAGTTTCCACTTCTTGTAACAGCTGTGTTGCTATTCATTTAGGTCCTTTATGCCTACTCATGAAGGAAACAGTTAAGACAGTTTAGTCTTTATCCTCTTCCTTGCAGACTGATGCTTTTGATATACTTTTTGTTGCTTTTTAATGTGAATGTGTGATGGATCTGTGGTCAGGTCATACTATACCCACACTGGAAAAAAACCCTGGGTGGTCAAAAACCCTCACAACTTTGTAATTATAATGAACGCTTGTATGTCTGTTGTCCTGTTTGCCTCAAGTGAACCATTTCCTGACTATGCTAATAATACATCCTGTTACAATAACCATGTTTTAACCATGTTAGAATACTTGTTGATTTAGGATGGTAGTTGTAAACAAAAAGAGAATGAAGCACCTCTGCAGAATATGTTAGATTTCCTTCCACTTTGAATTTGTTGTATTTGTTCAGATGAGAAGCCAGAAATCAATTCCAACTGTTTCCAAAAATCTTTAATTGATACCTTTTCCAACTTTTCCCAAACCCACAATTTGTCCTGAATCAGATGTAATGCAGCTCCCTTTATTTACTGGAGTAGCATTAGGGATTAACTCATTCCTGAACTTTATTTGCAATAAATCACTGGGGAAATGCTATTTTTTCATCTCTGTATGGTTTATTTGTAAGCCTGTTGCATTTTGGTGCTATTAGAGTGAGAATGCTGATGTAGGGGTCCTGATTCAGCTCCTATTCATTATTCATTTGTACTCCAAATAAATAGTTGAGTACTTGCTGCTTACTATGAGCCATCAGGCTTCTGAAACTGTCAGAGACTGCAGTAAGCAAAACAAAAGGTCATGAGCACTCCAGGTCTTTTAGTAATACTGCAGCAATCCTTCCTTACAATTGCATAAGCAATCAACAAATACAGTACAATCAAGTTGCCTTTCTCATCTCAGCACTGCGTGATCATTAGTGGTTTTCCACTCCATGTGGAGTTGTTCCACCCCAAGGGAGATGAAATCCCACCTGAGAAGTTGTTTCTTCTTAAGCTGATGCATATGCCAGCTGTTTCATGTCTCCTTTCTTTGATGGTGTGACAGGCTGTGAAGGAACAACCGAGGTGGCTGCTGACATTGTGTGCAGTGGCTATCAGGCTCTCTGCATCCTGGTGTTCACTCAGCAAATCCAGAGCATTAAATTAAGGTAGTAGGCCCTGCATACAATTTGACAGTAATGGTATGTTAAACCCACTGCTGTCTGTACATTAGAGGATTTGCTCATAAGAACACAATGCTTTTTGAAAGGATGTTCCCTGATTCACCCTCAGCCAAGCTTTTCCTGGCTCTGTGGGGATGCTTGCGAAAAGAGGACATGGAGTCTCATTCTGCCTCGTGACTGCTGTGAAAGAGCCAGAGATAAGCAGCACCTGAGATCTGGAGAGATTCAGTGATAGCACATTCCATGTGCCTCTGGCACCTGGGAAGAGTTGGGCCAAGAGGAGCAGCGTGCTCTTCTGAGGTTTATGAATATGATGGAGGTCTTGCTTCTTGTGGCAGGAGTTTTACAGCTTTCTGTAAACCTTGGGTGCCATCAAAGAGAACAGGCTAGCTGGACTTCAGGTCCAATCTAGTAGGACAGTTTCTGTGTACCAATGCTACCTATCATGTGGAAGTCTTTTGTATTTTGTAAAATTACTTTCGCATTCCTTGGTTACAGTGGCTATAGAGCAAAATATTCAAGAAATGAGGCTATGTTATAAACTGTCAACTTTGAGTTAATTTCCAAAGCATTTAAAAATACTTCAGAGTTAAATATTTTAAATTTCTGGTCATGTTAATTCACTTGCTGTGGTGGTTTTAGTTATTCTTTCTCTCCCAGACTCGCAGAAAACTCACTCAAAAATAATGACTTCTTTTAACGGCACAGTGATTGACAGGACTATTCCTAGTCGATGAAGTATCATGTGATAGGTAATTTCCACCCATATTCTCTTTGCAGACTTGGGATTGATAAGGTAGGTGCCAAACTGTCATGTTATAGCCTTTAGTAATTAAAATATAGGATGGCATTAGTATTGGTTTTGGATAATTACTTGGGTTTTGAGCAAAGTTTTGACAGACAATATTATGGAAGATCTCTAGGAATTTTGTTTAAAAAGCTCTTCTCCTGCCACAGAAAGCAGAGATTATATTTTGCAGGTAGAGCTATTTGGAAACCAGTTGGTACCATTTAATGTAAGAGATGGTTGAGTGATTTGTGAAAAAGAAGGTTATCTGACAAATTCAGCCCATATTTCAGTTCATAAATCATTCATAAGCTGATCGTGACTTCCACAATGCATTCATTATTCATAAATGCTCACTGAATAATTTGTGCAAACAAATTTCAGCCTATAGAGTACCCATGAGTTGTTTTGTTTGTTATTCTTGATGTATGATCATGGTGTTTGGTTTTCTTTTCTTACTGTACAATCTTTTAAGTCGGAGGCTAGTAGATAACATTCCCAAAGCAAATGGAATACCTTTTCTGTTTGAAACAAATGATATTCATGTCATGCTTTGCCATTGCTGCTTTTAACACACAGGCATTGATGGATCTGTAGCTGCTTACATTGTCAAGCAGAAACCCACAAAGTCATGGTTCAGTTTTGTCTATCCTGCTGAAGAATCGTAAGTCCAAACTCCCAGTGTCACCCAGTTCTGCACAGAGTTTTCTTCGGAAATGTTTTTATGCTAAACTGGTCCTGTCCTGCTCCACGGCCCTCCCCCAACAGAATTTTTTGCAGGAAAGTAGGGTACTGAGGAAGGGAGGAGAGGTGAGGAGTAGGAGATGGTAGCAGGGAGATAAATAATAATAAAAAAGATCTCCTGGAAATTATTATAGAATCATAGAATGATTTGGGGTGGAAGAGACCTTGAAAATCATCTAGTTCCATTCCCTCTGGGGCAGGGACACCTTCCACTAGACCAGGCTGCTCAAAGCCCCATCAGACATCTCCAATAAGAGGGCTTGAGCTGATGTAAAGGAATCCTCAGCTTCTTTTAAATAAGACAAAAGGTTAAAGTGGGGGTAATATCCTGTTGGAGAGACTTTTGTTTGATCTCCTCTGCTATAAGCAGTGCTCTAGTGGGCAAAGTAGGGCTTTGGAGAGAAGGGTTTTCTTCTATCTCTGCCACTGTTAAGAAATACAACCTTAAAAAAGTCATTAAACCTGTTTTCCTTTACTTGTCCCTCCATTGCTTGCTTCCTATATTCAGATTATGAACTACTTACAGAAGGGGCTATGGCTAATTGTGGTCGTGCTGTACATACGATAGAGCCATGCTGGCATGTGAGGGATTCTGGAGTCAGCATTGGAGTGCCCTGCCTACTTTCAGATCCTTTCAGCATCTGCAGCAGCAGTGTGGTGTGTCCTCTGTACCTCCTGAGTAATGCTCCTGGAGGCTTTTTTCTTCATCTTAAGCTGAAAGCTGCTGGCTCAGAGGCCATTGATCATTTTAGGAGTCTCTGTTTACTTCTCTTTATGTCTTGCCATGCTTGTTTTTAATAATGGAAAACCTCAAAATAAAATGGAGATACCATTCCTTAATTGAGGAATCTGAGACCAACTAAAGTTCAGAAGCCATTTGATTCCATTAGCCTGTAGGAAAACAACTGGAAAGAAGTTTTCAGTTTTTCTCCTCATTAGAGAGAGTAAAAGACTTATGAAGAGGACTTGATAAAGTACTGCTTAAGCAGCTATTGAGATGCAAGTTTTGAGGCAACAGACCTTTTTATCAGTAGTTCAGGTTAACAGTCTGGTATGTTTCAAAGTGAGCTGCTTTAGCTGTTTTATTGACAGAGGAAACACAATATGGTATAAAACTGCTAGTTACGTCTGTACGTTTAATGTCCCAGGTTATTGTGGGCATCAGTTATCTTGTGTACCAGACATCTAGACTGATAAGCAAACCCCATCTTTTTTGTATATACACATAGGTACATGTGGTAGAGTCCTGGAGTTTCTAATATACATCATCTCTATGAGAAAAAGTCACACACATCCTAATTATTCCTGTTTGGAAAGCTATAAGTATTAAGGTTATCTGATATTTGTACAACTACACCATCCAGAAGGGCTAAGGGAGATTAAAACCAGCCTCATATATCATACTAAAGTGGCATTTTTGAAGGCCTGGGCACTGAGTACAGCTCATGAGAAAATCTGAGGCACTGGCTATTTGAGATTGTATTCGAATGCTAGAATTAAATCAGAGAGAAAGGATACAGCCCAGAATTCCTGTGAGATGTGTGATGTTGTTCAAGTTGCATTCCTCAGCCAGCGTCTCTGTTTCTATGTGGTATTTGTAATGTCGAGAAGAGAATCTGGATATAACTAGTTCAGGAGTTATCTGACTGATGGATGCCTTGACCGATTAGGATGGAGTTTGGACCCGTAAAGGTGTAATTTTGTGATGACAGTGCCTACTTGGTGTCAGACACAACATGTTGACCTGTTATCATTGCATCAGACAGCAAGTTTTGCAGGTTTTAGAAATAGTTCCCTTATTTACACCCACTGGTTCTTCACTGGGAGGGAGAGTGGAAATGAGCATCCCCATTGTCATCATTGGACATTAGCCCCGTTTCTGAATTAAAAACATAATCCAATATGTGAGTTTAGCCACTGAATCCTGGTGTTTGGCCTTTATTCATAATTCCCTGGATCCAGGCAGCTCTCAAAATTTGGGAAAATTTAACTGAAGATCTAATTCTGGATTCCAATTTCACTGCCTATTAGGTGCTCTCTTAAGCTTTGCCAGTCTCTGAAGCACAGAAACAAAGCTGTGTTTTCCAAATAAGATGCAACCAGTTGTTCTGCTGGAGTCGGGTCGGATAGTTACAAGAAAAATTTGCTCACATCTAAAAGTAAGCCTTCCAAGGTAGAAACAGAGCGTGCATGCAGCAGTATGTTTACTGAGAAGAAATTTGTGTTGTGCTTACATATAAAAGGGTTGTGTTTAACCCAAACTGAGTTAGCCCGGCTGAAGGACTTCTGAGCTGTGAAAGAAAAGAGGCGGCAGAACTTCTTAGGCTAGATTTGCTGCACCCTCAGTGTAAGATGGTGAATAAGGTACCATCTTTTGTAGTACTAATGTGTTTGAAACAACAAAAAAAGCCCACCAAAACCAAGCATCTGTAGTAAAAGGCTTATCTTTTACAAGCCCTTAGTTCACTTTCAATACTTTAATATGTACCACTAATAATGATTACAGTTGAAGAGATGCCATTATGCCATATGCCCTTTTATTGGTATCTGGGGAGCATTTGCAAGTACACAGAGATAAATGTAAGTTATTGCTGTGATAATCAAACCATGTGTGTCATATGGCACATAGAAATGATATACTATTTAATAAAAAAGCTTGCTTTCTTTAATTAAGCAACATTTCATTTAAAAACATGTATAGGCATTTATTTTGTATATAAAATTAAATAAATATATAAGATAAATGTATAGGAAAGGGGAAAAATTCTGTAAGCAATAGCTATAGATTACTTGATCAGATCTGGAGATCTCAAGAAAAGGTATCGCTTTTTATGTCCTCTCACATATTGTGCTTAAGCGATCATCTTTCCCTTCTCTCTCTGCTTTACTGGGTACTAATCAGCTGTGTAATTTAATTGGTAACACTTTCATTGCTTTTACTCAATTTATCCATCCTCATGTCCAAAAAATATATGAGATTTTGAATGGAGAAATTCACAGCTGGAGATTTTTGATCCCTAATAAATAACAGAGACAGTGGAATTAATTTCTTCTTCATGTTCTTGCTCTAATTTTCTTTCTTTTCTAAAAGTTTGTTTTAAAGTTCATGGCTTGTTTTAACATTTTTATAATTTGCCTATTCAGAACGCACATTTCTAAAAGATTTCAGAGCAAGGAAAAAGTGCCATCAGTGTACTCAACTTTCCCTGTTCAAGAAGTTACCCTTCTAAAATGTATCCTTTCTTGTTTTGCCAGATCTGATCAGTTCAGGACACTTGCAGAACTTTCCTCCTCCCTGACTATTCCTAAATATTTCCATAGCTGAAAAGATAATTGTTCTGTAGCTAGCAGAAGGGTATACCTACCTACCTATCCCAGGCCAGGACATCCTCTGTAAAATAAGAAATCTCTCATGAAACAACTTTGGGTCCTAATCCTGAAGACAGAAGAAGGAATCACTACATGGCTAAATATCGGATTCTGTGCATAAGCTGAATAAAGTAAGAATTGATTAATTGACACTGACGCAAAGAATTGCAGAAAACAACGCAGGGCCAGCTCCTGCTGCATCCAGTTGATAGAAGGATTCTCACCCACTCAGAAACAGCATCAAGCTCCAAATAACTCTAGCATTTTAGCTGCTGTTTGTTTGGGGGTTTGTGATCTTCCTTTCTTTTCTCTACTCCTGACAACCTAGCTGTCAAGAGACTAACCTGCTATTTAATCTAATGATGTGTTTACATTTATTAATCAATTTGAATATATATCTTCCTCAATGCGACATTCTTCCCCCTTGTCTCCTCCCCCAGATGTAAGCTGGTAGCATTCAAAGTGATGAGTATCTTTCTTCCTTTTTCACTTGAGAAAGTGGCACAGAAGTTAAAGCACTTCAAAGAGACTGTTATCTCTCCATAGCTGTTGTATAATTAAACAATGACCTCGCCATACTGATCTACATTCTTCTTGATCTTTAAGTAGGAAAACAAAAAGAAAAGGCATCTCTTATGTTTGTCTCATCTAACAGATGAGCATTAGCTTTTCACCTTTCTGCTGTAAACTGCCTTGGCTTTGCTGGAAAGAAACTGAACTAGGGCAAAAAGATTTTTGCATGCTGCTGTAGGAAGCTGCTAAATATAATCTCTCTACCAATTGACTAAATTGTGCAGATGTGTGATTAATGATAGCTTGGTCAAATGTGACCTTTTAAATATAGGACAGGTTGCGTGCAATGACTTGCAAGATCTAATGTGGAATTTTAAGCTACAGACAAGGGGGATGCTTTGCTTGTCCCTTTTGCTCAGCATGTCTCAAATAGGTTTTAGCTGTAGCAAATTAGGTAGAGCTAGATGAAATGAGAGCCACCTCCGGCTGAATTATCCAACTTTAAACAGCTTTAGCATGCTATTTTTAGATTTAAATATTCCTGCTTCATGGTGGGAGATGCCAAAGTTAATCTGCTTATGAAGATTCAGACTTCTAATGTTTCCACTTGGGGTCTGTTCAAGAAGAAAATAGATTTTCTGTTTTACTGGTTTAAACACATTTAACTTTGGATTTTTAATTTAGCTGGAGGAAGCAAATTGCTATCCAGGACCACATTTTGGTATGGTAGATAAATCTTTACCGAGCCAAATTTTCAAGCATGCAAACTTGCATAGTGCCACATACTTTGAAGCTACAGGATTTCTGCCATCAGCAGAGTATTTCGTCTCTCTGGAATCAGTTAGTGCGAATTGTAGGAGAGGGGACAAGATGACATGGCACCAGACACTCCTTGTTTTCAGCTGTTTCCATAAAGAAAGCCTGATCAAAGGTGTTTAAAAATATCTTATTGCCGCAAATGATGGTAGACTGGCTGTATAGAACTATAAAAGGCAACTCAAATGAGACAGGTGACAGCGTTTTACTTGGTTTCAGACTCACTGTGGTATTGTTTAATGAAAGCATCTTGTAGAAGCTGGTTTATGTTTGAGCTCTGATTCATTTTTATATATAACATAATGATAACTATTAGTGTTGCTGATCTACGGTAGAGGGCTGAATGTGCAAATAGCTTTTCTTCTAAATGTTACTGGCCTGGCTGCAATTCCAACTGGCTGGTTAAAGAAATGTGTTGAGGGATCACAGAAATATAGACATCAGTGGTGCATTTGGAATTAAAACTTGCTCACTTGATTCCTTTGCTCTCCTTAAAGATTTTCAACACAGTGCAATGTGGAAAACTCTTTAGCACAAAGAAGCTGTCCAAGCCAAGTTTCTGAAGCATGGTTTCAGATGAGTTTTCTCTAAGGAAAATATTTGTCTTTAAATATTTTCAGCTCTAGTTAAGCCCACATACCTACGTTTCATGTGAGCTGTAATTGCTAACATTCACACAGAGGAGCAAATGAGGAGCTGCCATGGCTGCTTTGTAAAATTGCAAGCAAGCAGAATCCAGAGGTCAGGCCCAGTCAGTTTTAATGACTGGCTGACTGACTGGTTCTTGTGAAAAAGGCTGAAGCTCTGCTGCATTTGGAGCCTGCTTCAAATAAATATGTTTTCTCTAAAGAACTGGGGGTTGCAAACTCTACTTTCATTCAGAGATTAGACTGCTTTGTGGCAGCAATGCCAGAGGAGAAGGCTGCTGTAGACCAGGAGAAGCTTGGGGAAAGGCTGTGCTTGAGGGAGGAACTGCATCCACAGGGCAGAGGTGCCTTTCTGTCACTCCCAGTCCATGATGTAGTTATCAAAAGCACAAGGCTGGGTAGCAGCTTAGAATAACAGCTACAGAAATAAGGAAGGGGAGGAGAAGAAGTAGTTGTAGCTGGCTGGGTAGCAGAGAACCAATTAATTTCTTGGCTCCAGTCTTGCTGTGCCCCAGTCCTGCCCTTCCTGCTGGTGTGCAGCAGGCAGGTGTGGGCATGATGGAGTTGTCTTATCCCCCCTTTCCTTCTTCCCTTGAGGCAGTAGGAGCTGATCACTAATATGCCTGTGGCAGAAAGGATGGATCTTAGCTCATTATTTTGTGGATCCAAGCACAAAGGAGAATGCTTCATTTCTTCTGTTTGTGGCTTTGCTTGTTCTGGATGAATGGACTGAAATGATTCTTTCTGGGGAGAATGGGTATGTGGGAGGTATGTGTTTCTGTCTCCAGGCAATAGCTGCCTTGCTTCTGGAGTTGTTCTTTTGGCCTGATATTTCACCTTGTCCAGCTATCAGTGTAAGTCAGGGTATAATTTCAGCAATTGAATTATACTACTGAAATGTTACTGATGTGTTAAACTGGTGTGAAATCAGAGTCTAGCTACTTATGTCAGCTTCCTGGGAGTAAGGAAGGTGCTGAATGCTTCCATCCAACAGTATCAGTCACTGCGTGCAAATCCAGTACTTTGAGACTTCAGCAAGGACTTCACTGTCCTCAGGTGAGGTACAAGGTGAGGTACATGAATCTCTGCTAGTGAACCAAAACCACAAGTCTCTTGCATCAGGTTTCATTTACCACAGTTAAAATGGAGTTTATTGTCTGGAGTTATTACTGTCACTCATGATTAAAGGTCTAATTAATGGTGTTGATTCTTTACTATTAGTTTAGAATTAATTTCTTATTTACCACTTCATGAATGTTAGCTGTGTAAAAATAAAGGCTTTAATTAATTGACTGAGTTAACTTTTCCAATACACATCAGTCCCGCTCCTTCCCACGCATGTATCCAGAAGGGCAGAATAAAAGTGACACATGGTAAAAGGAAGCAGAATATCTAAGCTCAGGTCATCAAAGTGGTAATAATAAAGGCTTCACCAAATGGAAAATACCACCAGTCTACTCCAAACTGTCTTGATCAACACTCAATTCATTTTTATTATTTATAGCGTTAATTATTTTTGGGAAAAAAAAATCTGTATAAATTTAATTCATGGCATGGTTGTTAAAGTGTAAATAACTGAAACTGCTGAAGCTTTTCCTCTAATAAAATTATAATTAGCCTTTTAAAGTAACTACACTAATAAATTTTCCTTCACCCTCCTCCTCATACTTAACAAAGCAGAGATCCTTAGTTGCCGTAAGTCAGTGTCATTCCTTTAGTCCTGTGAAGTTTTGCTACCTGACACCAGCTGAGAATCTGGCCCAAAGCAGGTCTGAGCCAAGGGAAGAGAAACATTGTCTACAAGGCATTTGTGTATAGGATTGTTACTCTGGCTGAAGTCAATGCTTTGCCACTTACAGAGGAGCAAAATAGGGCATTAGAATTATTTATACTCATTGAGATGTTTTATACACAGTGATAGAAACTTGGAGTAAAAAATATGGTCCTGTACTGCAGTTGCTGCTTGTTACATATTAAACTGATTTTTATTAACATACTGAATACATGATAGCTGTAAACCTCTTCCCCTCAGTACGTCTTAAGTACCTATGTGTTGCTTGTTGCTGTAGCATCTCTGCACCTGATCCACAGTGTACCCAATCTCAACAGTGTGGTTGTAAAATGGGACTAAAACCTAGATTCATCCCATTTTAGTCCCATTACTTGAATCACCAAAACTACGTGTTTGAACTGCCTGGGCACTTGCTGTGGGAGGACAAGAGCCTCCAAAGGGAGAATACTTTTGTAAATGATGATATAAATAATAGAGCCAGGCTGTTCAGGCGGTGTGTGGTGAAGCACACAGATGAATGGAGGTCTTCCAAATTTTGAATGGCCTATGACTTCATGAGTGTCCTCTCCTTTGCAGCCACCTTAGACTGTTCGGATGTTCCGTTCTTATTACTTGTGCATTTCTGATAGCATTTGTGCCTATGGATCATTTCTTTCTTAAAATCACCTTGGATAAAGTAATTGTTTCGTGCACAAGAGTCATAAAAGTGCGTCAGGTTTCTCTGCTTACTACTGTCAATATATTTCTGGGTTTTGGATGTGAAGCCTCTTTCTCTTGGTTAATGTATTTCCAGGTCACTTCATCTACAGATTCTGCATTAAATATTGAGGCTTGTGCATGCAGCCTTTTCAGTTTTGCATGTGTTCAGAAGATTTTATACATGACAATACATATTTTCAAGTGCAGCGATCCCGTTTTCTTGTGTTAGTACCTGCAGATGTGGTGTACGTTTGCATTCATGCAGCAGGTATGTGGTATTCTGATAGCAATTTGCCCTACACAGGAGTGTGGCAGGAGCCCCAGGGTGGAGCACGGTCCTGGAACTTGGCCCTGGTTTTGGATGCTGGGTTTTGCAAGCACATAGCCATGCTCCTCCACAGGGTATAGGGCAGGGCTCTCCCCCTTACTGCCAGCAGCCACCCAGCCTCTGTAGTCCCTTTCAGGTCTAGGGAAAGGAAGTCACCCAAGATATCACTTGATGATACTGTTGTAGCTGCAGTCTCCCAGTGTACATGGAGAACCATCCCTCCTCTTACCGTTGTGGGAATGCATAGATGCACCAGAAATTAGCCCTTACACATCCGATTGCAAGAAACATGCTCTGGTGACTAATTACCCTGAGTCTGCAGGGTGGCTTGCTGATTCCCTGTAAATAGCCCTTAGTCCAGTTTCAACCTGTTAAAATTGTATGATGATTAACTTTTTTCCCCCCAAGTATTTCATTCGACAGCACTATAAACAAAAGGACTTCTGTGCATCTTTCTTTGCTGAATTATTTATTTGAATGTAGATATGAATCATTCTTTATTGCAGAATACAGTGCAATCAGGTCCTAGTACTAAAACATCAGTGCTAATTAGCTGGAAATAAAATTGTCAAAAATACTTGATTCTAATTAAGGTCTTTTTAGTGTTTATACACTGTGGATTTGATCTTCCTCCTAGTGACTGTGTAAATCTGGGATGCTTTCATTGACTCTAGTACAGTATTCAAGCAAATAAGATGATAACTTTATGGCTCATTCTTAATGCTTATTATATACTATTAGCTAAATAAGAAGGCAGTTCAAACTTTAAATTGTTTGATTAAGTAAAATCAGTCCACATGTTTCCTACTGCATATCTAAAGCATAGAAATTTTAACAGCTATGGAATTCAAGAAGTATAGGTTTGACCATACTCTGAAAAATAACTACATACTTTTATCTATTTTACATACAAACGTGTAGATAATTGACTGATTCCTCTTCATATTAGCTGGAATTGTTCAATTTGTATGGCTAAAGTATTAGAGCCAATCTGCACGAGTCATGCCCGTTAAAAGTTATTCAGATCCCCTGAGCTTTCCCCACATAGTTCATTCTACCATTCTGTCTTTTTCCCTTTGAAATCAACTATCTGTCTGTCTGTTTGTTAAGTGAAGCTCAGCTACTTCTTGATGTAATTCCTCAGCTGTTCCCCATCCATTTTCCCAATCTCCATGTTCATCAAAACACTCAATCCTATAATATTGCCTCAACTTTGTACTTCTGTCCCAAGAGTTTTGATCGTTAGGCCCAAATTCTAGATTTAACCAGATGTGAAATGGGTTTGGATTTATTGTTTTACTCTGTGTCTTCACAATTGAGACAAAGTTTAGGTTTGTATACGATCCTCGTTGAACTCTGAAATAGGTCACATGTAGTGAACTTGATGTCATTCTTGATAAGCAGGAATATTTGAATCCTGTTATCTCTCACTGGCTCCTGGTGATCTGCCTGGAACCTCCAGACGCACTTGTGCAATTCCCCCAGTTCAGATTTTATATGCTGTAGGCTATTCTCTCTAAGGCCTGTGCCCTGTGCTTTGTACACATAAAGACAAAAAAGTATATATTCTTCATTTCTCTGAAATGAAAGTGTACCTCAAAAATCATAACTGCTTTTTGTTAAGAGTTAAATTCAAATGGAGTTATGTTAAAACAACATGGTTGCAAACTGTTTATTTTTGCAGCTACTCAAGTAGAAGCTATAGAGAAGACTTTTTTACAGCAAATAATTGACTTGTTATTTTTCTCCTTTATAAATTGCTTAAGGGGGCTTATGATTTCATTCATTTTTTATAAATTTGTTATAACTGGATAATTCTGTAGCTAATTCTTGATGTGTTAAATAGTTCATAAACGATTTATTTTGAGGATTTTTAATTCAGAATTTGGGGTTATCAGTAGGTGGTTTCCTTGGTTTGTTGCCAGCTCTGAGTTCTCGCTTTTTCATGGTCTGTAGGATGAGTGTTGGGTCCCCGTGTGGGACCTTTAAAGGGCAATTGCAGTAGAACAGAAATAATAGTGACTTTAACTGGGCTGATTTAGCAGTGTAGCACATTAGATTTGTGGTATGAGCATCCCACTTAGTATCTTGCTGTCTGGGAGTATTCTCTAATGCTTAGCTCTAAATAGAACCAGGTCTGAACCGATCCCAGATCAGGGTGAATTACCTCAGACATTTATGTAGGGATTTGCTCATCCCAGGATCTCTTAGGTCAGGTAAGAATAGAAACTGCTTTGCTGTTTAGTTGAGGATTAAATTAGAAAGGTCTTCTGAAGTAATGGATAATTTCTTTTCCATATAAGTCTTGAATGAATACCCAGATGTTTTCCTGTGGTGCCAGCCTCCCTTGCTGTCCTGAGTTCTGCTTTATGGAGACTTAAGCCTGGTTCTGTCGTGCTGCAGCCCTGTTAGCACAATTTGGAGAAGCCATCTAGGAAGTGCATAGATGTATAGTGACACATATATTTGTGTTTGATGAAATATGATCCAATAAATGGAGACGTTGCACTTATCACCTGTCTGAGGAGGTTGAGTAGGAAACAGGGGAGATGCCTAGGAAAGGGCTGTGCTGCGTGTTTTAGGTTGTACCTCATTTCATTCCAGAAACTCCAACTCACTCAATTCTGCTGTATTTAAGATGACTGTAATGAGGGATGTAATGTCCCTGTGAGTTACCTGAAAATCTTTTAAAAGCTCTTGTCACTATTCTTTCCCTTGAGATTAAAGACTAATCTTGGGTATTTGCCATCTAGGAATCTACCTAATTACCTGAGGTTATACGCCGGTCAGTAGGAGATGCTTTATGAAGGACAAGGGAATTGTTCTACTGTTTGAAAAGTCAGTAATTAGGCACATCATTCCCCAGGAGATTGGTTTGAGGAGAAGTCCTGATCTCCTAACAGTAAACTCCTATTTCATGAAATGAGCTATACCTTAAAGTGGGTCATCTCCCCACCCCTGGGACTTTCCCACAAAGCAGCTGGGCTGCATGAGGACTTTAGACTAGGCAGAAGACAAGGCTTAAAGCATGCATTGCTGTATGCAAGAAAATTGGTGTCTGTGCATAGATCTAAAGGTACAGTACAGGCTTGGGAAAGGATGGTAGTCTTAATTCCTTCTCACATGATGTAAGCTTAAGTTGGGTCTCTAGGTGTAGTTCAGTTATAAATATGTAATAAACTACTGAACTTTTCAAAAGTTTTCCATGTAAAGTTATAAAATATGCGAAGTGTTTCTTCACAGTAATTTTTATCCAGTAGATCATACATGTTTAGTAAGTGTTTTAAATCCTTCATTAGTGGTAGCAAAAAGAGTTATTTTGCTCTATCTTAAGCTTAGCTTAACTGCTAATCAATATTTAGGCAGGTTTAAGCTACTTATAGTTTTTCCAAGGCACTGGAATGGCTTATTGTGCTTTAATCTATCAAAAAAGAACACACCTAGAAAGTATCTTGAAGTACTTTGAAGAAATATTATGACACTTTGTTGACAAGGTAACTCCAGCTAAACAACAACTTGAGGAAAAACTGAAAAGACGAGGATTACTTGACTTAGAAAAAAGAATAAAGAACATTCTTCTAACATATTTCCTTGACTCTTCTCTGAGCTGAAACTGATGAATAGAAGGTTATAAGACCTGTGCATTTTGATGCTTGTTACACCATATCCTAGGACTGCCAGTTCTACCAATGCACAATGTTAATACTAAGTGCTTCTTTTTATGTATTGTGCACAAAAGTATTTTATAAAGCGTTGGGAAAATAGACAGTTGCTTGATGGTTTCTGCTAAATAGTATTTTATATCATGCTTCTAGAAAGTAGTTTTCCCTTTAGAAGTTGCTAAAACACAGCTTATCAAGCCTTGGTTCTATTTTTAAGCTATAGAAAACTATGTTTAAAACATGGTTGTTATCCAAAAACTTTCCATCTCAACATGGCAAGTGTGTATAGCAAAAACGAATTGGTTCTAAGACTGAGTTTCCTGAACATATTTCACACATTATAAGAGGTATAAACACATACTAGTAGAAGACTTGGCTTTGAAAGTACTCTGTTTAGACATATAGGAATCTACAGGATAAAATTCTTCATTTATTACATGACTAACACAGAATTAGAGGAATTTCTTTATAGTAATTAAACAAATTACCTGGGAGAGAATATAAATGTTAATTTTAACATTTTGTTTAATACTTCCCTGAGCCTTCTATGTGTAAGTAAACTGGAACTTGGATTTTTGTTTGTATCATTGAAATACTCCCCCTTCTTATTTATTCTCAGTAGTAGTATCACATTCCTGTCCCATGTTTTTAGAGTGAAATAGAACATCCATTTAAATGATCAGACTTTTATTACTACCACAGAAAATAATGATTTGTTTGACTTTGGCCACCTTGTAAACATCCTAGTGCACAGGAATCAAGCAGAGAAATGCCTAAGATATCTTTATTGATTTATACACACAACGACATTTACAGTATGTGGTTGCCCAAAGTAGCAACATACGATTTGATCTAAGCATGGATATAAGTTCTCAGGCTCAGCCTCAAGAATAAACAAAATGGCAAAACTGAATTTCAAGGAAATGACTATAGACTGAATCTTCTGAAGTAGTTCCAACTCATTTTACATGTCGTGCATCTTAAATAATCAGATCATCTTTCTGTATTAGGATGGCAATTTTTGTTTTGGAAAGCTGCTTGCTGTAGATAAGAGTTTTGTGAGGGAATGAAGGTCACCACAAAAAAGTCAGCAGTTGCATGGTAAGGTGCCTAACACATTGGCATGATTTCCCTACTCCAAACAAAGGGAAATTTTGACATATACCATTGCAGTGCCAGCAATGAGAGCCACGTCAGCAGATCTAAATCCAAACTTTGGGTTTGTTTGTGAACTCAAGACTTTCATCAAGTGCAAAGGTGGGCCTGTATCAAAACACAGTAGGTAATTATATTTGATTCTGATGTAAATGAAATGTGTTGCATGCTCAGCTACCATCAGTGGGCTTTACAAAATTGTTGGATCTGAGTTGGATCTGAGCATTACAACATCTACTCATATAGTGTCATTGGAATTTTGTTGTACTCATGGTCACTGTGCTGATTCTGGAGATACACAGAAGGCAAAGGGTTTATGCCTTTATTCAGAAGTGGAGTTAAGAGTAGAAGAGAGTTTGATGTCTTCAACAGATAGGTTTTATATCCAGTCCAGAGAGAGAACAAATATCCTCCTATATGGAATATTGCCAGTTTGAATCCTGATGAAAGGATTAGTGCCTTTGGATCTGGGCCCTGGAAATGACTGGTTTAATACTATGTCTTTTACCATTTATCTTGGCAGCTGATGTTTTACCAGTGGCACCATGTGTTTATATACAGGGTTATCCAAAGATAAGAGTAAATGAAATGAGGGAATGCCCATGACTTGTATAGGTCGTGTTGTTGTAGTAATGTATTCCCAGTGCCAAACTGGACTGCCAGACTAAAACCTGTCTGCCATCAGCTTTTATTTCAATTTCCCTGCAGTGTGTTTGGACTGTGTTTTAGGCTACATATTTTGTAAGTAGTGATTGGTAATTTTAAAACCTTTTACTACCTCCACTTCACCAGACTTTGATTCCAAGGCTGGTGTGTTATAAGAGCTGAAAGCTGTATCCAGTAGCACTTCTATGGACAACGTCTTCTGCAGGGAACATGTTGCCTTTTAAAAGACCATGTAGTTAACGTCTTAAGGTTGTTATTTGTGAAAGAGAGAAGAGAACTGAATATGACTGTCACATCTTGAGGTCTGACTTTTGACAGCTCTGCTTTTCATTTCCAACCAAGGAATTACTGTTGTTTGTTTCTTCTCAAAGAGATTCAAGTGGACTGGAAACAGGCTGAGGATGGGCACTGCAGAGTCTCTCCTAGTGTGGCTTTTCTTCAATGGCCATCATGAGGCTAAAGGTGCTGTTGCTACCAGCTCATGTCTATGTTTTAAGTCCTCCATGAATTACACCTATAGCATGTTAGGCTGCTGGGAAAATACTGCAACCAAAGTACAGTCCCAAGAGCTCCCTCCGAGTTTACCAGATAAACTGTGCTAAATTTAATGGGCAACTAAAATCATATTCATGGCTTTCACTGTAGCATATTTTCAGTTAAAGGGATCTCATTGCAGGATAGGTGTCACAGCAAAACATAGATTTTGCATTGCTTTATTAGAAAGCATTGGACTGGCCCCATTTAAATATACTCTACTAGGGATGTTATTGTTAACTGTGCATTGACACAGTATATTGTGTGATCCAAGTTTTAATGGCTTCATACTCTCCGTCAACATGATGTATCATAATTACTTTTTTGGACCAGTTACAAGCTGAGCGTAAATGTTTAGTATTAATGAATTCAGGTTTATTATGTGTAAGTGTATCTGCAGTGCAGCAAATATGCATCCATCCATGAAGCATCTTAGCATGCTCAGGGCAGGACTTCCCCCTTTCTTTCTCATCTTCCTCCTCTTCTTGCTTATCTGCCTTCTGAAAGGCAAAATAACTTTCTTCTGTTTTTCTCCAGTTGTTACTGGTCCCCTCAGCCTTGGCACTTCACCACGTTTGCTGGACACACTTTGGCATTTCTGTCTGGCATTTCTTTTGTTAAGAGCAAATTGCTCGAATAGTCAAATCCATTCACAGGTTGCTGGCCAAGGGCTGTATTATATCGACAACATGAGGTATTTTATTGTACCCTTTTTGTATATATCTTGTATTTTACATATCATCAGACTTTTGTTTCTCCTGCCAGTGTGCTGGAGAACTTTGGAAACCAAGGTGGGAAAGAATGAGATGGCAGCTGTAGATAAGCTATAAGCACATTCCATCCTTGCTTTCCGAGTCTGAGGCCTCATTGGAAAGCCCTTCTCAGGCCAAAGGCTTGGCCTTCTCCTGAGAGAATGCCATTGTGGATTGTATCAGAAGAGAGTGAGTTGGGGGGTCTTCATAGTACCAACAGCTTCTCCTGAATTAAAGTGATCCGTGATGGCTTGTGATACATTCCTCTCTGAAGGCTCTGGAGATGCCTTCTGGCATGCCGCACTGCATTCAGACCAGTATTTGTGTGTAATTCAGAAGTGAAATTCTAACCACATAGCGAAAAGCAGAAGCGTGACCCAGGGGAAGCATGGTTCTGGGTTTGAGATTGCAGCCTGGGAATTATGGGACATGGATTCATGTTTTGCTCAGCCGTATGTTCTGCATCATCTGCCAACCCTTGAAATGGGGCAATAGCAGTTATCCCACAGAGATAGATAAATGATTAGGAGATGCTTAAGCGCTGTAAGTCTATGAGACTATATAACTACAAAAGACAGCTGTACAGACTGGACCCCACTTTCTCAGTGGGTCTTCTGAAGTCCTTGCCATCCTCCTGCCATGCAGCTCCATCTGTAGGCCTAGCACCATTTCATCAAACTAAACTGATTCTAGGTGGTTAGAGTCAAGGATGGGCCCTGCTTTCCCCAGTGCTCCTCATGCTGTCCTTTCCCCTTGTCCCTAAATTAAGATCAACTGTTGTAAAATGTCAGAACAGGCATACAGCTGTGGTGCTGCTGGACATTTGCACAGAAGTTCCCTCAGTGTGTAACGTGGAGTGCACAGGGTGATTGATGGTCCTGTGGTACAGGGGGCATATGGAAAGGAGGAGAAAGGAGTGAGAAGATGAGACTAAAATCAAAGGTTGAAGGAAATGAGAAAGAGAGCAGTGGATGTTCCTCTCCAGGAAGTCCTCATGAATCTTTAGGTTTCCTGCTGCCTTCCCACATTTTATAAATGGACTGAACAGATGACAGTTTATATTCCTAAACCTAACAAGATGCTGCTAGTCTTCTGTGAAATTGGTTTAATATCTAATGATAAGCTAATGCTTAGTAGCAGTTTTCTCTCTCAAGACAGTATGAGTCCTAAACACCTGGTTTTATTTGTTGGTTTTTGTAATAAGGCAGATGATCTTCTCATTAAAGCATGACTGGCGTGGAGCCAGGCTCCCTCTGCACCGGCTTGCTGGTCTAACAAGATGCTTCTGAGCTGTTATGGCTTTTGGGGAGACAAGAACCTCCTGGGGGCCAAGGCTGGCTGTGATGGTACAGCCTGCTGGACACCCACCCACTTTTCCGCCTCAGGAGACGGTGTAGATAAAATAAATGCAAGAGAAGGAGGGAGTTGAGGCCACCTTGTTATGGTGGGGGTAGATGGCCAGCACCTTAGTCTGCTTCTCTAAATCCTGAGGCTCTGTTGGCCTGTGGCTTTAAAGTTTGGTACCCAAAGAGAACACATGGTTCTGCAACAGTCTGTTAATTGCTCTGTGTCTGAGATGACCTGTCCTGTGGTTAATAATGTGCACATATTTCACAGAACTGCCCAGAAAGTGGTAGACATTTTTGGAGGTCAGGATGACTACACCTCTAATGCCAGCAATAAAATTGCCATTTATATTAAAAGCTCCAGAGTGCTTAAAATTTAATTGGAAGTCGTAGATGAGACATTGCTTAATTTTCTGCTGTTTTTAATAATAAATTGGGGAAAATGTACATGCTGTAAGCCTTTTACAATGCTGTAAAAGATTATCTAAACTCTGAGTTTTGTTTCTTTATTCTTTTTCATTTTTTTTTTCTAAGTGTTAGTAAATAACTTTAATACGATTTTTAAAGAAAGTGGAGACAAGTAATAAGGCCTGTTTTGGATAGCTTGGAGGCCAGCTATTAACTGATGAAAGGCCTTTCTCATGTAATCTCTTGTAGTTTACTTAACATTGCTAATATTTTATAGTTGTAACTGCAATGGATAAGAGCTCTACAATCATTCTGTAGGGAGCTCAGCCCTCAAATTGCATATAAAAACTCTTGTGTTGCTGGAGCTTGCTGTAGGTTTAACTCACTGAGCTACTCAGTGATTTTATTAGCTATATTAACTAATAATTAGCACATGTAAGCCTACTCTTGAAAAATTTTAACGTTGCTTTGGAGAATTCTGAAGTGGGTTTCCATTGCGAAAGAGTCGTCAGAACAAGCTTATATTGGTAGTTGCCATATATCCCTGTTGTATGACTAGAAAACAAACTCTCTTGGTTGTTTTGCCCATTGATCTGCTAGTCACTTGAAACCCCAGTGGAGGCAAGCTTCTTTGAGGATCTAGAATTACTCATTTTTTGTTCTAGTTGAGGATCTAGAATTACTCATTTTTTGTTCAGTTTTGTTTTAACTTTGTATAAACTTAAAACTGTATAGATGAATTTCCCTTTGCCTTAATAGAACAAGAATCAGAGTCTATCAAATACATCATTGCAAGCCCATCTTAATAATAATCTGAGTTTGTAGACTCACTCAGCCTGCAAATAAATTGAAAGGTATTAGAAGTAGTTTCTTGCAGGAATATTTTCTGCCACAGAAGTTCTAATGAGCAGGTAACGGATAGACTTGGCAAGGAGCAGAATAACAATAAAACACATTAGAAATGGAAGCTAACAAAAAAGAAGAAAGAGAGAAAATGCAGCAAAACAAGAAAGTTTAACAGTGCTCATTATTCCCAAAGACTACCAATGGAATTATTAAATTACATGTTGGAGCATTGTCATTGGTAAATGGCACTCGCTAAGACTGAAGCTTTCTGCATAAGGTATAAACTGTACGTATGGGAGATGTACGTGTGTGTACAACTCCGTCTCTAAGGGAGATTTTGGGGAGCTCGAACTTTGTTTTGTGGGTGATTTAGTCCCAGTTTCATCTTCCACTTTGCAGTTAAAAGGCAGGACAGAGGAACAGCCCTGATGTGACCAAGTGACTGGGGCGACTGGTCTGACTCGCACTCTTCTGTTGAGGCACAACAAGCACAAGGTGCCATGCAGCATGGACTGCTCCTCTCCAGAGGCAGTCTTAGCCATTCTTCCAGCCATTCATATGCACTATAGTCACACTGAGCGACTTGGCTTGTAAGAAAAAAAGTTGGCATTTGTTGATTTCCATAGAAAACTGAACCATTTGTTGATACCCAGCTCTAACGCTGTAGTCCAGACAAAGCATATAAAGGATTAGTGGGAAGGATCCAAGCCTGGCTTTGGCAAAGGGTGTGTTGAGACTGTCTGTGGTAATGGGACAGAGAGCACTGGGGAGTGTAGTCCTGCTCAGGTTTCTCAGTTGCACAGTGGGTTTTCAAACTTGAGACATTGTGTTGAATTTGACCGTCTGGTTTCAAAAAAAGATGCTACTGATTTAATCAGCTTGGATGTTTTCTTCTTGCAAGCCTGCCTTTTTTGATAGCTTCATGGTTTGCAATCAGACACTTCCCAGCTGAAATAGGTAATCGGTTCATATTCTGACAACCAGTGTAAACCTTTTGTGGAGGTAATATTGATGTCTTTGAAATGGGATCTTTAACTGTTCTCATTGTACGTCACTATTAATACAGGAATTCAATCTTTCATTTCCTAGGTGTATTCCTGTTTTGTTTAAGAAAAATTCATAGACTTTCTTTTTTCAGTTCATCAGCCAAATTTAATGTTTATGTTATAAGAGTGAAAAATGTAGGGAAACAGTTGATTTCTAGCTGTCACTCCTATACTACTTGTGTGTGCAAGTGGAACAGTCGAATAACAGACTTAGGGATATGTCTGGCTTTACTTTTTCTGGTATGCACTACTCAATGCTGCTCAAAGTGAGGAATAAAACTAGTGCTGTTCATTTTCCTATAATTTGAAGCAATCCTTTTTTTTCTTAGCCTGAAATTCAGGTTGTTTCCCAGTCCCACCCATTGTGTTCAGAACAAGAAGGAAACATTCATCTGTTCAGTCCTAAAAAAAGAAAATTCAAATGCGGCTTTAACATGTCTCTTTGCTGATGTGGGCTTTCTCTGACGCACACTGATTGCCTGTCATACTCCGTAAATCAAAGTTATATATCTACATGCCTCATGTTACAACTGCTAAAAGGATCTAATTGTTTCTCTATTCAGCTTGAAGGGCGATAAACACAGATTAATAAGCATATGCGTAAATAACTCATATGTATTATGAAAGATTATAATTTGCATTTATTTTTATCTACATTTCAAGAATTATAGATGCTAGTGTCTATTAGACAACCCAGTTTTGTCACTTTCATGGTAGGGAATCTCCCTGCTAGATATTTAATTTTCCTTGACACCATTCTTTGGGAGCCCTCTTGAAGTGGATCTGCGTCTTGAATCGAAGCTATCCTAAAGATTTTACTGGATATTCCTGTGAAGCATGAACTCCCTTTTAATATCTGAAGGTGGATTAAAAACTTCACCTTGGATCACTCAGAAACATCTGCAAAACTCAATAGTTTTGATTCCCCAAGTTTTTTCTCTAGTGTCTCACAATCAGTCACCAGGATTACAGAAGAGCCTTGGCTCTCATTTTAAGAGTGTGTTGTTACTCATGGGTATAAAACAGAACTTGAAAATGTGACCAAAGGTACCCATATAACTCATAACCTCCAATGGAAAATATGCTGGTTTTACCCTTTACCTTCACATGGGTTCTATAATGCACTTGTTAGAGCTGCAATAATGTAATTGGGCTGCTTCTATCTTTTCTTACCTCTAATCATCTGCTTTTGTTGTAAAGCACTGCATTCACTGGCTAAATAACTAGGTGCTGATAGGCTTTATTTAACAATTGTTATTTTTCACTTCTTACTGAGTAAAAAATAAGATACAAAGAGATTCTAGAGACCAGAATAATGAGTTAGTCATCACAAGAAGCATTAACATTTCTGCATGCCATTCTAGGTAGCCTAGAAAACCATTTCCCACGCAAATTCACAGAAGTATGTGTGTAAAGTCCAGTGTAGCTCATCCTTCATAGAACTCAGTAGCCCTTTACTGCATTTAGTAAGTGGGTGACAGTGCCTATTAAAAGATAATGTTGCCATGAGCTCTCTGTAGGACTTGAAAGCCTGCCTGATCCAGTACTATACATAATGGCCCCAAATGTTTGAGTCGAGACTGCTCTGGTTTAAGGTGTTTATCATGAGACCATCTTGAAAGAAGTTTTATTTTGGTTTAGCATTACAAAGCTTGGAATCCTGGCATAGCCAGTGCAATGAGCACACAGCAGCAGGCTTCTGTGTCCTGTTTGGGCACTGGGCAGTAGGACAGGGAAAGGAACATCACGTATTCTGGAGCAGAAACAACAGCATATAAAATAAACAAAAAAGCAAAGCTGAATTGCTCTTACTAAAGACACACAGATATCCCTTTGTGCTGCCTAGTTTGCAAAACAGCTGATTGGGGCTGCATTCCTTGGTACATACATGCATACATGCATGCAAGGTGTCCCTGAGCATCCTGTTGACTTAAGTTGTTTTAAAGTAGACTGCTGCCTGCAGTGTAGCATTGGGAAATGGAAAACCAATTCATATTATGTCAGGGTTATGGTTACTAGATAGAATACTTTTCAAAGGGGCTTTTCCCTCTCATGGAGGGAACTGAACCAGTATGTTGCCCACTCAGTTTACCTTTATACCATTGAATGCTCTTTGTTTCAATGTTTTAGGTCCCTAAAATAATCCTTACACAGATTTTCACAGCTTGGAAAGCATACTTACTGTTGCTTTAGCAAAATTTCATTTCACTGCAGCTTCATAGCCTAATAGTGATAATCCTTTGGGCAGTGTAAGTATATGTCACTAGAGGAGCATTTAAGAACTACCTTTCTTCAGTATCAGAGCTTGTTGGATGTATTTTTTGTTCAACTATGTGGCAAAAATCTACCCCTGCAAAAAAAAAAAAAAAAAAAAAAAAAAAAAATCTCACCACAGCAGTGACCAAATAATAATAATTAGCTGCACATCCCCATTTGCAAAAGTAATTCTGAGAGTGATGAAAATCAGCATGTGCTGAGTTTTGGCAGCTTTGGCAGTTTATTGGCAACTTTTATTGTAGCCGGTTGTCTCTGGTGTTAAATTCCTATATATAGAGAGACCTTTTAGTAGGCTGCTAGAGTTGGTGGATCTGGCCCATTAGCTCTGTGCGTGGATACACAGAAGAAAAATTCTGTACTTTGCATTTGGACAATTCACCTCAATTTCTAAAGGGAACACATGGACATGCACTGAATATATTGGAAGACCCTAAGGGTAGAATTGGTTCAGGGGCATTCTGGGACATGTATGCATGAGACAAGCTGTATGTTTGCTGGTTAGCGTCTTTTAGTGTCCTGACTGAAATCACTAAGTGTTAACCACCTATATGACCATTACACTTGCTTTTCACACACTCTGACATGCAATATTAAATCAACTGTGTGTCTGAAAACATAATGTCTTTTTTTATTTATTTCTCTGAACAAATAACCAGCTTCTGACAGCCCTGGCTAAGGAACTGACATCCATCAAGACAGGGAAAGAGTTGGTTTATATCATTATTTCTAAATTTAGCTGTGAAGCTTGTTAATATTCTGATGTGGCAATAATGGTCATTTTGCTATGGATAAAAAAGTGATCTAAGCAGAGAGATTTTCCAAGCAACTTTGTATCTTAGTGAACAAGCCTCTCCAGGGTTTGACACCGAGAGCTGTCGATACTGATGTACAGGATTTCATGTGGTTTTATTTACCAGATTGAGAGAAGAATCTGTCCAGAGAAGAAGGGAAGAGAGAGAGAGACACCAGCGTATACATCCGTATGGAGTGATTCCCTTTCCTGTTTCTGGGTTAATCACAGCTGTAAAAAATGTTTCACTTAGTTTTTGGAGTTTTTGTTCATGTTGCAAGGCACAGACAGATATTCATGCTGTCCAGTTAAATCACAAAGTGATGATTGACAAATGAGCTGAAACTTTCCTTTCAGAAATTGGAAAAAACAGAGATGGTGACATGGATACTTACTAGCACAAGGTTAGTAATGCTAGCTATCGAGCTGAGGCAGTGGACTCTAGCAGGGCTTTTCCGGTGCAAAAAAGGATCTTCTCATGAAGCTTTCTATGGGTTTCAACACCTGTGACAGCAAGGTGATGTATCCAGCAGAGTATTTATGTAGTTAGGGTGGGTAAGCTGCACTAAGTTAAATGTTTGTTTCCTGTGCCAAGACCAGTTCAGCACACAGAGACATTGTAAGTGGGGAAAAATACCCAAGAAAGCCTTGTGCTTTGTGTTCCTGTAGGAACTTGCACTGTACATTCCCCTGACTAGATGACCTTTGAGGGTTCCTTCCAACCCAAACTGTTCTGTGATTCTGTGAGTTTTGCCTTGTGCTGAGATGTCTGGAAGCAAAATTACCCTGTATGAATACAACATATCTGGAGTGGTGAGCTGCCAAAAGACAAACCTTTGCACAACACTGTCCCGTCAGTGGAGCCTGTATCAATGTCGCATCCCTACTGTGACTGTGGTACGGAGACCTCCTCCCAGGCTCTGTACATCAGGCAGTGCCTCTCTCTTTCTTACCAACTCACATGGCATTTATGAAAGAAAACAGAGAGCCAAGCCAGCACAGGGACTATATTTTGAACTGAGAGTTATGAATTATAATATCAGAAGAATTATGTGAATAACTGGAGTTTCAGGTCACTAATTGAACAATAGAAATCTATATGTTTTGCTATGCTGAAGTGAAATTTGTAAGGAGTTTTCCTCCCAAACTGCAAGGTCAGGATCAAACTCCTTTCTCTCTAGCACTGGAGGCCATAGGAAGCATTTATTTAAAACCTTAGTTTCCTTGTATTTGAGTTTGGATTTTAAATGGAAACTAGAGTCATGTTTGCTTGAGGGACTCAGAGGAGCAGCTGTACAATCACTGTTTGAAATAAGCCTGAATCTGGAAAGGTTAGACACTGTAATATCTCGGCAGGCTCAGTGTACTTGGTTTACAAATCACTGTTCTTAGAGTGTTGGCACATTTCATTAATTTGTCCAGGTTTAAACTTTTCCCAGCATCTGATCCACGGAAAGGCTTTTTTACTTTTTACGTAATTTCCTTCCATTACAACTCTTCGATTCAAAGCCAAAAAACCATTTTCTTACAAAAATCACAAAACTGATTTTGTATGTTAATTTATTCCCATACCTCATTGAAATATTTACTTAGCCACAGTTGCTCAGGCAGAGTGGAGTCTGCGCCATGTGGCCTTCCACTGAATGTGACAAAAACACAGCCTTGTTCTAGCTCCTCCTGTTTTTGACAGGATGCAAATCCCCACTCCATTAACACGAACATGCATTTGCACTCAGTTTAAACATTGCATATGGTTGATGTCTAATTCTAGGTGACTCTGAACATATGAGCTTTCATTTACTGGCTTTTAGCTGTGCATCTCCCATGCAAAATTAAAAATATCTGTAGTCATATAAAAGCAGAGCACTTTTCACTCCTTCCTGTTAAACGTCTTCCGTATTCACAACTTGCAAACCTTTCCATATGCATCAGTTAGCCACCAGTTATACGCAGGGCTGGAGCACTGGAGACCCACTGCCGCATATACAGTAGCAAGGGTTGGTCCTCTGAGGAAAGCAACATCGGGTCATTGTGGCTTTTCAGCCCAACTTGCCCGTTGTTAGTCCCTGGTTAAGGAGCCAGCCTACTAAAGACAGAAGAAATGACACTGGAAATAAGAAGTAGTACCTGCACTTCTGTTTGGACTCACGAAATACAGCTTTGTTCAACTCTCAGCGGATCAGAAGGTCTTTACTCCTCCATTACTCCTTTCCAGGCTGTCTAGCTCATTCAATTTGTTGTAAAAATAGCGTACATAGTTTTTATTTATCAGTGTTTCTCTTAAAGTCTTTCAGGCTTGTTTTGGTTTGATTTTGATTTTTTTTTTCCCCCCAAACCCTAGCTATTGCTAGCATTTTCAACCTTTTGTATTATAAAAATTGTTGGCTGTGGAGTATCACAGATCATAATTTGAAATTATGCTATCTGGTATCTTATGGAAGACCTGCTGTGGACAGTCTTGGTTAGTTTTGCTTTTATCTTTCATTGTGTACTGCATGGGAATTATAGCCGTCTTTTGGTTGCTCACCAGGGGACTCAGTCTTACAGTGCAGCCACAGCATGTGGTGGTTCAGTTTGGTCTGGAAAATCAACTGCATGCAAGATTCAATCCTTTTGTGGATGGCAGGAGCCAGACTCTTGACAGCAGCACAGAGTGCTGTTAGGGTTCTGTTCCACATACAGGTTGGCTTGAAGAAATGATTTCCTAGAAATAATCTAGTGTCAGACTATGTGGGCACACCCCATCAAGTGGTATTGCTTAGAACAGAGGCACAACCAACAACCAATTTCTTCAAGGCTTCCTAGTTATTCCAGTGCAACAATGCAGATACACAAAGAGGGGGTGTCAGCTCACTGCATGTTTGCAGGATCAAACCCTGGGCCTGTGGGTTTGATAGGGGTGGTAAAAGAATAAATTTTATTTTATAGCACTGATGTATTCTGTGTCCTGAGAGGCCTGATGACTTAAGCAGCACCTGACCTCCTACCTCAAAAGCAGAGGCATATGGCAGAGGTAAGATGTTTGATGTGCACAGGCATGTCAGTTGCTCACTTCAGATAGTCTTCCAGGTGCACAAAATGACTCTAAATTTGACCTTTGTCATGATTCATTTGTGCTTGAGCCTGTATCTAAAAGGATGGTAGTACGACCCTCTGGATTTTGATGTAAGATTGTGAGTCATTTGAAGCCATTCAGAATAAGGAGAGGGACCTTTGAAGTGTGACTAAAAAAAGGAAAAGAAAAGAAAAGGAAAAAAAAAGTAATTTGTTTGTATGTTTAATTTCTACAATGAAAATGGCGTGGATTTGTGTAAAACCATACTTACAGTGCAGTTTCTAAATCCATGATTGTGATCCTGCCCTTCTTTCTTCAGTATTACATTTCATGGTCTGCTGAAATCATGTTTAGGGGGATAAAAATAGTGTATCTTCTGTTTTTTGGCATTCAACCTCTAATTTACAAATATAATTTATGCTAATCTTGAAAGTGCTTCTCAGATACAAAGTAAAATGTGTCATCCTTAGTATATGTGTGTATAATTTATTCTGATGGGGAATAGACATTTCAAAGCCATTTCAGCCCTTTATACTCAGAACATTTGATATGAGCAGAAGAGCGAGGTGTTCATTGCTGTATGAGTAAGGAAGTGGTTAAAATAACAGTAGCTATTCTCCTAACCCAAAAAAGGTAGGTGCAGCAAGGCATGAACTGCTGTTGCTCAGTCAAGCCAGCTCACAGACAATCCCTGAGTGAAGTATTTTTATTCCTTTTGTATTTTTGTGGATGATTAGTCATTTTTATGATGGGCTTATAAAAATCTTCCTACAGCATCACAGTTAATTTTTTGTGACTTAACTTCAGTCTCTGACTCAGACAGCTTCCCTGATGGATTAGATGCATGTCATGGGGGGGTAGCACTGCATGGGCTTGCAGCTCCCCGGAGGGAAGAGGCCTGGCCATCCATGTGCATTGTTTGCCTTGTAACTCAGTTCTCCCCACTTCTGCAGAGGAGCTTGCAGAGACTCTCAGCTCAGTTTCTGCCAGCTAACGGATCAGTATCTGTGGCTGAGTCTTCCTCACAAGAAGAGTGAGCAGCTGCTATTGAAATGACTTCTCTTGGTTGTCTGGAGTGTCACCCCTTAGAGTACATTCGCTTTCCTCCTGCTTAGGAGATCAAGTTTCATAATCAGGTGTAGTTCCCCTTTTGAACTTTTGGATAAAAAGTCAAAAAATCTCATCTAAAGGAACACAGGAAGAAAAATAGAAACTATACAAAGATGAGGAGAACTAACAAGTGGTTCTTGGTGCCTGAGGCATGAAACTAATCTGTTTTAAGTCTGAACTGATAAGAGAATTTCTGGATGAATACCAGGAACCAAGGGTGGATAGATAGCTGGGACGAAAATGTAGCTCTAGGGTATTCTGGCTTTATGGGGCTTAGATATTCCCAAGAATTCTCCTACTCCTTAGAACTGCACCGAGGGATTTAATATTCCACATTGTTTGTAGTTAAAGCAGTAACACCAAGTAAAACAAAAGTTTTCACACAACTATGAGGATTTTTTTCCAGGAATTAATTAAATTTCTGCGTGGTTCAAGTAATCAAGCTTCACAGCAAATTAGAACTGTTACTTGCAGTGCAAAGTAGTAACAGTGCAAACTAAAAAGACCACACTGATTGCGGCAGGCAGTCTCTAGGTACTTTTTCTTTGCCATGTGTTCTTCAGCTAAGTGGTGAGAACTTCTTGTTCTTAGTTTTTTAACTTGACAACTTGAAAATATATTCCTAGTCAATAGGAACATTATGAGTCATGGCAAAGCAAGGTGAAAATGACCTGGCCCGTGCTTTGTCCATTTACAGTATTTTCTGAGTTCATTTTTAATGTTTAGTCTTCTCCTATAACTTCCTTTCTTGTGATAGTAATAAAATGAATAATACAAAAGACATTGCCCTCTGTAGTTCTTCAAACACATGAACATTTCAGTTATTCCATGATGTAGTTTGGTCAGTGCTCCCATATCTACTTGCTAGAACAGAGCAGGCAGAGAACAATAAGCTGAGTTGTAATGTGTCCAGGACCACGATGATCACAGCTTATTTGCGGGTAGGGTGATACCACAGTAAGGAACAGCAAGGTTGGAATGGTTTTATGTTAGCCCAATTCTGATCTCAGAAATCTCATCTGACAGATAAAACCTGTATTGGAGGTATAACAAGACTTGTCAGATCCATCATTTGGAGCTCTTGTACATATTTTAGAAACGAAAGCTGAAATCTGCTATTACTGTTTTGAGGCAGATCCAACTGCTTTGGTATTTGCTATAATGATTCAATTCCAGTACTGTGTGGAGGAGGGAGAGGGATGAGAACAGTGCACCCAAGGAGGGAGCATATAATCTGGCAGCACTCGATGGTCTCCATTGGACTTATTAAGTAGGCTTTGGAGAAGTCCCATAACTTGTTCTTGAAAGAAGAGCTGTTTCAGAACACTCTTCTTCAGGGTGTCTGGAGCCAACCTCACTGCACTGCCCTTTCTTCCATCCACTGCAGCATTAGTCACTAGACCTAGGCAAATGCCAATGTGCATTTTCAGCACAAAGGTAGGTTTACTGTAAGTGTGTAGCGCGAGCGATTGTATGATTAATTTTTTTATTATATAATTCATGTCTCTCTTCGCAGACAAATGACTTGCCTTTTTAACGGTTATTTGAACGCTGTACATAATTCTTTGTCAGAGAAGCAGTTGAACCTGGCCAAGTTCAAATTGAAACTTCCCAGAGGAATAATCCAAATCTGAATTTCCATATATATTAATAAACTGTGTAATACTTGCAGCAACTCACATAATACAGTTTTGAAATGAGATAGAACTCATTATCAGTACAATGAGGAGCACAGGCTCTTTCCTGTCAGAAATAATGGAGTGAGAGCTACACAATTATTTTCCCTCGCTGCTTCTGGAGTCATTTATTCAGCAAGGTATGTGTAAATCTTTCTCTGCCTGTTGTGCTGTAGTGGGACATACACCAGCCACAGCCAACTCCTGTGGCTGCAAGCAAGAGGAGTATATAAACAAATCCTTTCTGTCTGGTTTCATGGTGTAATATCAGCAGTACTGTGCATTGCAAAGCTGCATTCCACAAGTCCAAATGGAGCACTGGCATGCTGCTGCCTGAGGGTAGGGAATGCCATGTTTGAAATCTGCCATCCAGCTTTTGTATTTGTGCTCTGGGTTACGAGTCTGGAGTGACTCCTTTCTCTGTGCACCGCAGTGGATTTCAGTCTCTATTACCGAGATGTGAACTTGGCACTCCACCTGATGTTACACTTGCACTTACTAGTCAAGCTCTGCTAGGAAACACCCACTGCCCGACACTCAGGAATTACTACCAGCATTAAGTCCCAAACAGAAGCTTTTTTGTGATCCTGGCTGATGACGATGGCCCATGACCAAGAATTAGAGGCTAGTCTTCTTCAGCTTGGGGTTTACAGTGCCTAACCGTCAGCTGAAGGTTGGCTCCTACACTCAAGGAGAAACGGACTGTCTTTTACACATGGCTGAAAAGAGGGAAATGGTGCCCTGCTGATTTTGTCTAGTAGCTGAGCAGAGAATATAGAAAAGCAAGACCAGATCTACTTCAGCCATGAAGCAGAATAGCAAGGTTTGTTCCCATCTGTACCTGCAACCTCTCTCTGACCTGACGATAGGCTGTTTGTTCTGGAGTAAGCATAGGAAGCAGGTGAAAAAGGTTTTAATCTGTGATGTTGAAAGGAATTCAGTAAAGAATGAAAAAATATGGGAAGGAAAGAGGACACAATTCAGTTGTTTAATGAGATATGTGTGTTTAGACACTGGACTTATGTTTTGAAAATTCTTATTTCTGGAGTACGGGATGCAGCAGTTTGGCAAAAAACCACACTTCATATAAATGAACTTCTGTGTATTCTTAGGAAAAGGGTGAAACCTGTCACCTCAGTGGAAGTTTTGCAAGTCCATCCATAATGGAATCTGTCTTACAGTGTGTGGTTTAAACACCTTTATGCAGTGGGTGAAGTAAATGCACTAATTAAATAGTGTAACTTGATGAGAATTTTAATGTCAGAGACATGGCAAACTGAAATTCTGTTTGCAAAATGTGATTTGTCCAATGGACTTAAGGAAGGAAGCAGACTCCCCACCTGCTTTCTTCAGCATGTTTGGATAGTAATCTTCTTTAAAGAACGTGACAGGCCCTTTTTGTAGTCCAGCATCAGAGGATTATATTATTTTCAGAACAATTTATGCAAGATTAGTGGAGACATAGTTAATCATTTAGACTAGCTACAGGTTTTTTATTAATCTTCAAAATAATGAGTTCTACCTTTTGATCTTTATGTCTGAAAATCCCTCTGGAATTGATGCCAATTAGGATTCAGTAATAACTTGGTTATGAACATGGACCAGTGTGTACATATGCGTGGCATGTGTGTGTGCAGGTGTGTGGTGTATACATGTGCGGGCAGGTGGAAAGCGGCACACGTTCAGTTAGACCTGTTCACTTGGACTTCTCCACTCATGGAAGATAAATAAAAATGCAAGGACAGTAGTAACCAAAAAAAGGTTCTGCTTTATCATGCACAAAGGTGTGTGTTGCATGGTGCCAGTCTGATGCTTTTAGGACAATTAGGTACAGCTTGCGTGTTACCTACAATGAAGATAGGGGACATTGTCGGGGAATGAAGTGACCTTACTCTTCACATGAACCATTGAGAAATGTTCTTGTCTTTTAAAGAAGGAAATGTGTTCCAGAAGCAAATAAACTGCACCAGCCCAAGGCAACACTGAATAGGAAACTTACAGAGGAGCAGACTGACCCTGCTTAGAGCTTCACTCTATGTGAAGGAGAAACAGGAGGTAATTAGGGCTTTCCAGGGCTTTGCAGTTCTCATACTGACATTTCTACATGCTCACAGTGGCACATACCATTTCAAACCTCCGTGCAAACAGGCCCATGTTGACCTGTGTGTGTTGCCTAGTTTTTTTGTGTAGTCAGTGAATTGTCTTAGTTGAACTGTGCTGTGGGTTTGCAGTAAAGCATCAGTAAGAGCTGTGGTTCAGAACTGATAAGCATGCATGACTATAGCAGGAATAATACCTGATTCTCAGTCCTGCCACCCATGGTACGATGTAGTACCTGGTATGATAGCACTTTTCTCAGCTGAGCTTTCCTTCTTCTGCATCTGTGTTTCTGAATGTTTGGAGGTTATTTTCTTCCTGGTGTTCCACAGCCCATTGCCTTTTCATCTCCTATACTTGCATCTTACTAGTCTCATGCTGCTCATGTTGCAGCTTCAAGTGGATTTGATGAGATGTTAATACTCAGCTTCCTATATACAAGTAATTTTTTGAGCATTTCTTTCTCTATCATTCTTTAATCTGAAGGGAAATGATTGACTGGACCCCAAGAGCCTTGTTTCCCAAGGTACATGAATGTCTGTAGTTAAAGATGAGTGCAAGAGAGTATGGATCAATACACAGTGTTGCATTTCTAAAGCAGTATTATTCTTTGCCCTACTTGCGGTCTCTTGTCCTCCTGAAAACTGAGTTCTGACTTCTGATGTTTGAATTTTTTTCTGTAGGCAATTTCTAGACATAATGCTATGAAACCTGAACAAAAGCTTTTCTCAATTTTTTCTTGTAAAATTCTGAGTGCATAGCAGTGTATGTACATTTCAATTCTTGGCAACTTATGTTGAGAAATAGACTCCTCTATTCTAGTAGTCATCTTGTTTCAAAAAAGGAAAGAGCATTGCTGGTTTCCAAATTCAAAAGTACAATCTGCTCATCACAAGCAGAACTGAGACTCTGGTTCCAGGTACTGTTTAGGCAAGGGTGGATCATTTACTTACGTGTGTATTTTCTCTTACAGCATAGGTGGAGAAGTAGCGAGAGGAAATGAAGGAAGCTACGTGGGGAAACATTTCCGCATGGGATTCATGACAATGCCTGCTCCTCAGGACAGACTGCCACATCCTTGCTCCAGTGGCTTTACGGTGAGATCCCAGTCTCTTCATTCTGTTGGAGGAACTGATGATGAAACTAGCAGCTCTCGTAAGCAGCCGCCTCCAAAACCTAAGCGAGACCCCAACACCAAACTGAGCACCTCATCTGAAACAGTCAACACTGGAACAACAAGTAAAAGTGGGAAACTACCGGACAGGACTGAAGGTAAATGCTGTAATTCTTTGGAAAAAAGGTTTTTAGTGACCAAGTGTTAAGATTATCCAGTTGATAATCTTGTATTTAAGAATTAACTGTATGTTTCCCCACCCGTGTAACAGTTCCAGCACAGATATCCCAGATCACTGTGCTCTAAATTTTGGACCTGTGGGTAATTGCCAACCATTGACATTTCTCGCAGAACTGTACCGCTTGTACGGCCTGGTTATATACTGGGGAATGAGTTGAATTTATTCAAAATGAAAGGAAAAAGAGATTGCTATCAGGTAGCAATGTTACCTGCACACCGGCCAAGGACCAAGCACCATATCACTAGCACTGTGCAAACCACAGTTCTGGACAGGGTCCATCTCAACAAAGAAGTGAAGGACAAAAACTATAAAATACTGAAAACTGCATGGCCCTGAAACTCTACAGAAAGGAGATATTATCCGTCAGTAAAAGTTGTACCCGAGGTGACATAATGTATTGCCTAAGCTTCTGTTTGCATGTAGGTCTACATTTTCTCTTCACAGTTACATTGCAGCCCAGTTACATTCTCATTCCTCCTAGTTACAGTGCAGCCAATGCGACATTCAGAAGAAAATAAACAAATACGTTGAATAAGGGTATAAGTTCCTTACTCTGAACTACTAAAGAAGAGCTAACTCTATAGGGATCTTCTCCTTCCTTTCTTCCATGCTGGAAGTCCATTTTGTGCAGCAGTAGGACCAGCTGTACTCCCTGCTAGGAGAGATCAGGATGACTCTGCTTCACAGTATGAGCTGTAAGAAGGAACCCTTATGGACAAATGGTTTTGATCAGTGCTGGTTTTTCCTACTGCTGTGTTACATATCAGGTTTGGCATCCCGTGCAGTATGTTGTGCTCTTAGTGTGTGTCCCTTTTGCTTGTTGTTGTGGCCGGAAATACTTGTTAGCTGCATTCATGCTACAACCCCTTTTAAGCAAATCTGATTTTAAAAAGTCATTGGTGATAACAGAGATGCAAAGGAATGTGTAATTCAACTGGTGGCACATATGTCTATGACTTCAAGGTTGAGCACAAACGCTGAACAAACTGTAGATATATTTATGCTGTTGGTGGTGGTTATTTTGCATGTGACATTTACCATTACTTCCATAGGTTGTCCTCCACCATGACCATTACATCAACTCCACTGAACAGACTAACATGACAAATCCAAGAATTGAGTAACTGCCCTTAATAAAAGCAGTTTACCACAATTTTACTGAACCAAAGGCTATATAGCAACCATTCAGACTTGTGCCACAGACAGATTTAAAATCTCATATCAGAAAGTCTTTCAAGTCCTTCATTTAATACAGAAGGAGAATGCATGGCACAAACTTCTTGGTCTGATGTGCTCTGAGGTGAAAGACAGGAGCTCTTAAGTTTCTCAAAAGTTCATTTGAAAAATATTGTATTTCAAAATGTTTTTATAATTCTTTAATATATTAGCACTCTTTCTTCCTGAGTCTGCACAACCATAATTATCAAGGCTAAATGAAGTTTGTCTTGCAGACAGGGCAGTAAAATAGGCTCTAACATTATCTGCCTTGTTTAAGGAATATTCCTGCAAGTGTGCATTGAGTCGCAGAGTATATTGTGCTCTTTGGTATAGCAACCTTCACATTATCTCTAGGATAATTAGGAATGAAGTCTGTTTTATATCCATCCCTCTAGCCCTTTTCCTCATTTACTGAGAAGCAGGAGTCTTTGAAAGCCTTAAAGTAGCAGTAATAATAATAATAGTGATAATTGAAATACATTCAAGTATTCCACATATCTCACAGAAATTATGGCAGACTCCTTAAGTAGTTTGTGTCCTTATGAAGCTGGATCTTCTTCAGCACTGTTATTATGGAAGGTTCTGAAGATTTTGCTTCCTTTCCCTCACCTGCTCCTGCCGTCTGAAATTTGACACTAAGGATATAGTATGTAGTCATGTCCCTTCTGACATTCCAAAATTTGTAATTGATTGACATTTCTGTTTCCAAGGCCAAGTACCACTTCGCCTGCTCCCACTCTGTGCAGGTTGAGCTTGATCTATCCCGTCACATGATGGTGACGAGTGGCATGTGTGGTGTTGTAGCAGGTTCACTTTGTATAGTCTTCATGACAGTGGTATTACTACACCATAATACTAAGTATTGCAGAGCACCTCAGCTTCATTATTGTAATCAAGGTCTGAATATTCATAGCAAGATCTCTGGAAAGAACTGGTTAATGGTTAATACTCTGTCACTAGCATAAAAGATAGTGCCTAAGTGTTGCCTTTGAGTGTGACTAAATGCCTTCATGGAATATTGAGAACCTCTATGATACTTAATATATGCTCTGTATTATATTCATTCTGCAGGTTTATGTGTAGTACAGCAATGGGCACTTTTAGACTATCACGAAAAAGTTCCTGGAGATTTTGAATTGATAGAACCCATTGTTGTTTTCATGTGTTCAGAATGTCTGACCTGTTTGTATGTGTCTGGTTTTATATATAGCAGCCATACAGGGGTTTCACCAGAGTCTGATACATAGAAAGTAAGATCAGATTGTAGGGGGAGTTTTAACTAAGCAGTCAAATTTTGAAGTCTGAGGTATGCTCAAGGTGGTGTTTGGATGAACAAACTAAAATGCTTTGTTGTCACCAGGAGAGGCTTTGTTATTACCTGTGCACTCCAAGCTAACATGTTTGTTGTGATGAAAGAGTTTTCACAGTCATCATCTGGCTAGCATAGGAAAGTTTATATAAAACCTGTGGTCATACATTGATGAGGGCATCTAAAGATGAGCAGAACCAGATGAAAGTTAAAGTTCATTATCTGCAGTATTGTTTTGATACAAATATTAAGCCAGCTTTGTCCCAGAATAGGAAATTATTACTGTTGCTCTACAGTTAATTCCCAGCAAATAAAGTATCTGAAATTGTGTGTAGCTCGAAGAAACTTGTGAAGCTCGAAGTCTGCAAATCGTTCTTTTTCTGTGCAAGTGGTTAATTTTTTCCATATCTCATAGTTCTCATTCTAGTAGCAGTCCTTCAATTCAAGAGATTATAAACCTGTAACTTGCCAATTTCAAGTGAGAGAGTCCATAGGGTACAATATTCATGTTCTCCTAGGGAGGTCTTTGGAATGTCAAGTCCAAGAACACAGAGGCTTAACTTTGTCATTATTGTTGATATTGTACCCAAATATTTGTATATGCATGCATCTCATACATTTGTAGCTGAATGGCTACAGCTTTTTCCAGGAGCTATGGAAAACAATGATAAAACCCCCTATTGTTTCTCCACCAGCTATTGTGGAATCTTTATAAAGGAGTTGTCACAAAATTGTTCCCAGCTCATTTTTTTTTATGGCAGTGCAGAATAATTTAGGCTATAATTTCTATTGTCTGACCCTGTGGCTACTTTGGAAAGGAATTTGCTACATTTCCTAGGCAACCAGGGGCAGCCTCACCACTCATTTTTATTAAACATATTTACTTTTTGCTTTTTGATAGCGATCCAGTTTATACAAACAAAAACAATTACTGATGGTAACATTCATTCTTTTTCTGATCATGGTAAAGTCCAAATATTGAATCCATCCCATCATAGTAACTACAATTAACATTAGATTATGTTTTCAGTGTGAGTCTGACTTTACTGTGGAAGTAAGTGGCAGGAGAAATTTGGTCATGAGCTTGAAAGACCTTTTCTTCCCAAAACACAAATAGCATCACTAGCAGCCACAGTAGCTCTGTACACTTTCCCTGTAAGTATACTTGCTCCCAAATTTGTGGGAGTGTGAGAATCTTCTTTCAAGTCACGATGACATGCATTAACCCTGTCACGTTGTACAGCAGTGTGATAACACTGATTAGTGTATTCCATCCCAGTCTACCTTGGCTCTGCCTGAAAGAGCACTCTCCAGCCTGGAGGACTCATTCTCCTTAACTTGAGTTTAATTTCATTGCTGTGTTTTCACACTTTCATGTTCCTTCTTACGCTTCAGTATTCCTTTTGACTCTTCTGGCTACCACTCATATGCACCCACTGAACACCTTCCACCCAATGCATTTCTCCCCCATGACAGAATTCTTGAAAGTTGTTTTTCAAAATATGAGTTGTCTTTTCTGCAGAGTTTTCAAACTCTGATAGGAACAGCAAACAAATGTGGTTGTGCCCCATAGATCACACATTGGAAGTGAGAAGTGAACTGAAAGGGTCATTTTAAATAACATTTTGGCATGGAAGGCATATCTAATCTTGATCCTGAAAGGGGTTTTATTGAGAAAATGCAGGAGCTTAATTTATGTTTTTTCAGTGCCCAATCTTACAGAAAAAGGAATTAATAAAACAGTGTAATTGGTGAATGTAACCAGCCTCAAACAGTGGTTTTTATATGATCACTGCATATCCACAAGAAAGGTTTACAGATCCACTGCAGTACAATCATAAATGAAGAGATATCAGTGAATTGCATTGTGAAAGTTAACTTTTTGTTAAAATTCTGCTTAGTAATATGGATGATGACTGCATTATGTACGTATATAGTACATATATATAATGAAAATGCAAGTTTTACGTGCGTGCATGTACATGCAAATATGTGCATACAAATGCAAATTAAAACTCAGAGTAGCATTTTCAAGATGTTGCACAGGGTTGTTCTGCTCCTGCCAGAGCTCACAGGAAGTTTAAGTCTAAGACATGAAAATGCTCGCAGGGACTCCCACCTCTTGAAACCCATTCAGTTTGTTCAGTGCTTTCCTTCCAAGTGTCACGTGTGGAAGAAGCTACCCTTCTTGTCTCTTTCTAAGCACATGCAGTGGAATCCTTTCTGTCTTGCTCAGCAATCTCTAAAGGTGGGAAACTTGTAAGGAAAATATTCCTCTGGAGAAGAGCAATTACAGTACTGGGGTTACAGTCCAGCTGGTCTCTCTCATAAATCTATTTTTGTGTCAGCTAAACTGGTGACTCTGCATTGTAAACTTGAACTTTCGATACTGCCATTGAACAGAACTTGGATTAAAGGGATTTAGCACTTTTGCTGTTTTTGCATGGTGCTGGTTTCCTTTTATTTCCTACCTTACTGAATAGTGTATTTAACCTGAACTTTAAAATAGTGTCCTCTGCAGTAACTATGTCACGTCCTTCCCTATAGCCAGATCTGATTCACGCATCTTTTCATCCATGCCTACTAAAGGAAGAAATACCACTAATGAGCCCTGTTCAGACCTTAGAAGTGTAAAGAAACTGAAAGATGAGTTATGGTGGCTATAGCTATGGGCAGTTTAAGATGCTACTGCTTCTGGGCTATCTGCTTGGCCTCCTGCAACCCAGTGCTGACATAGCAGAATGCAGTATTTTAGAAATGTCTCTTTGAGACATGGATGCTCCTGCACAGCCCTACTGCTAGGCAGGAGCTGTGGCATGGGAGTGGGGCAGGCAGGTCTGCTGGAAAGCATCCTGCAGTAAAGTCAGTCAGAGCCTTGCACAGCAAGCACAAGGCTCAGGCAGATAGCTCTTGGAACACGCTAGCTCTTGGAACATGCTCCCTCTTGGTGAGGGTCAGTCATCACTGTGGCCTGCAATGCTGGGTGTGGGTCTGAGGACAGGGAAGAGCAGGCTGCATGGCTCTGGCAGAACGGGATGTCCCCCGTGTGTCACTGTGTCTGAGAGGCCTGAGCATGTTGTGCTCTGTATGGTTTTCAGTTAATTTTTCTCTTTCCTGCAGTCTGCTCTGTATTTTAAGCACAACATTTTGACCCATGTAAAGCTGCAACTGGCGTTCACGTTAGCTATATAGGTATAATGCAAGCTGGTATTCAGCAATGCATAAAGCAGTGTCTCTTTTAATTTACATACCTTAATCTGATTTATCCATTATTTTTTGTACACTGTAATGTAGCTCTTGCAGATTGCAAGGCTTGAGGGGGCTTAACTTGAAACTGTGCACACTGGGAGAAGGCAGCTGGCGATGATGGAGGGAAAAGTCAAAGCGAGCGTCAGAAAACACAATACCCTGTTGTCAGCAGAGTGAGGTGGAGTTGGCTCTTAGCTACCACGCATGATTCCAAAGAACTGCCCTGTGTGGACAGGTGACATAGAGTTGGATATATGTGATGCTTCAGCAGCACTAGAACACTGCAGTCTCTACTAGACACCTAGAACTTCTTGCCTTTGTTCAGCCCTGCATCTCAGCAGCTTCCTTGCTGCCACAGTGGTTAAAAGACTGGAAGGCAGTGCTGGCCTGACTTTGCTGTGGGACTGTGCCCAGCAATGCCTCTGCTCTGTTTGGTTGCCGAAACAGCTTATTTCCGCTGACCTGCACTCTAGCAGGAAGGACATGGCAAAGATTTCTCTAGCATTTAATAGCTTAGAGATTTTTCAAAGGCTTTGCTTTTTGGAGGAGAGGGGGAGTAGTTTTTCAGTGTTTTGGGGTTTGGTTTTCTTTGCTTTTGCTGAGATTTCATTTTGCCCCTCCCTGCAGCAAGTCAGTTTTCAGATTGCAGCTCCCAGAGTTGGTTGCTTTCCTGTGCGTACCACCTCCTCCAGCCCTTTGTCTTTTCAGGTCTGTTTTCTGGTCCCTCAGATAAGGGAGGGCAAGGGGGAAGGAATGAATGAAAGCAGCAGTTCTTATAGCTGTTATAATAGCTTTCTGCGCAGTGCAATGAGCACAATGTGATTTTTGGAGGGATTTAAAAACAAGTTTTGAAGTCACACAGGGAATATGTTCTTACCCTCAAGGCACATATGCATACTCATTAACGTTAATGGAAGCTGCAAGCACTGAACAGAAAATAGACCATGCAGTGGTAAAAGACATGAAGATCTAGTTACCCACTTGGGAATTGTGTTGTGCCCAAGACTTGGCAGTTGGTACTTTAGCTATGTTGTGCTAGTCTATCCTGTGTACTTAGTGTCTTTTTTTTTTCCTTTTTAATTTAACAAAGTTGCTTTATATATTCCTCATCTCTCTTTTCACATTAGGATGTTGCTCATTTGCCAAGAGATGCTGCACCTATGTAAAAAAGCACAAAATTAAATGTGCAGCCCTCCTGCAGTACAGATATCTCTCTGCTCTAAAGGGTGATGGAAGCTGGGATGTTCTTGATAATGGAAAAGCCTTAATAATGTGAGTTCAGGGAGTGTTGTGCTGATTTACCAGATTGACTGCAAATACAGCCAGTCCAGGAGGAGGCTGCCTGCCTTAAACTAAGGCTAGTAAACCCTGCTAAACACTTGTGACTCCTGCTGAGTGTGTGGGCTTTTCTGCACTGTGTACCTTGGTGCTCCAGAGCTCAGGAGAGTTTATAAGCCGGGTTGCAATCACAGGCCCAGACTGTGCTTGTGAATTCACACCATTCTGCCCTGGAATTAGCAAACCATCTAGGACTTCAAAACAGTGTTGGGTATAACACAGACATGCTGAGTGGGAGGCTTTCTCCAGGCTGTTGCCACCCTGAGGTCTGCTGACTGTACAGAGTCACTGTAATCCCTGGAAACACCAACAAGGCAAGGAAATGTGAGCCACTTACTCATGCAGTCAACTGGGATCTAGGACAGAGTATTAGCAAAGGTTTCACATTGTATGAAAATCATGAGGATGCTTTTATAGCCAACACAGCCCTGGAAGGACTTCAGCTGTGCTCTTGAGGTGTCTGAATCCATAATCTTTACCAGAATGACCACAATGAAGAGAGAGTCTCCGAAGAAAGCTATCACGTGGGTGCTTTTGTCCACTGCATGGTTAATTTGCAACCTCAATAGACAGCCCGTTTGTAACTGGAAGATTATAGCGTCAATAAATCCACTCATTATCATCAAGTTACTCTATGTAAGCCTGGAATACTGCTAGAAAAAGACTGTAAGTCATCATATTTGTGACTATTTCATTTTTTATTTTGTTTATACCTCAGGGAACCATAATACTTAGCCTTCTCAGCATTTTCACCTGTGAGCTGAAATACTATGAAACACTAGATTCTTGCATTATTTTGCATCACTGAACGGCTCTGAAATCAGGGCCAGGAGAGGAGTGGAGGAGAAATCCGGGTAATACACGTGCCTCATTTTGACAGCCCTTCAGAATTTGTTAAGTAAAAGAAATGCCCATGAAACTACAAAATAACAATTTTGGAATATTTGTACTACACTTCTATTTTCCATACTGGTTTTGTCATTGTCTGTTGAAGTCATTGCAGACAAATGAGTAAGGGCTTGAGGGATCAGACTGGAATCCTAAAGTCCGTGTTTACTCTCAGAGCTAGTATGTGATAATAGAGATGTCTGGCAAGACTAATTTGGAATTAAAGGAGAAAACACGAAACAGCTGCACTTTTAATTCCACAACAAATACATCGGATTTCCATCTCTTTATCTCACCTTATTTTTAATTGGTGCCCTAATTCTGTTCTCACTTAAACAACCAAATGAGACAAATCCTTATGAAGTGAAGCACAACTGAGCTCTCAGAGCATTTCCTGCCAAGAGGTTGATACTGAGAGGATGGGAGGGTGCTCACCCTGTACTCACGTTGGCTTTACTGGGAGCTCACGGTGCTTAGCAGAATCATGTCCCTAGCAGAATCATGTCCCAAGAGATTTAAGTCTCGCTCCAGGTGAGATCCTGTCATGGCTATCCTCTGTTTCATCAGTAATTTCTTTCTAATGACTGTTCGAATATAGTGGTCTTGGTTGGTGCGCTGGTTTGCTGCTTTCTTCTCTTCCACTTGGCTTAATGCTGGATGACATCAAGCAACATATGCCTGACATGCTGCAACTGCGCTTGGCACTTCTAGCTTTCCAATCCGTATGTGTTCAAACAGTGCTGTGTTGGGATAACGTGCACAGCAGTGACAGCTCAACAGAGCACAGCTTCCTTTTTGCAACACCGTCAGCTTGCCTGGAGGTCACAATGTACCAGCCTGGGCTTTTCATAGATGCACAAGGAAAAAGAAAAACCAAGCACACACAATTTTTTGTGCTAAATTTAGTGGCCGTAACTTTGAACTGCTGGCATGTCAAACAAGAAGCACATCCCCCAAAGTCCAGACTGGTTTGCAGCTGGCTGCTGGTTCGGGGGGAGACTTAGATGTGCGAAGTAAAAAGCTGAAGCATGGTGTACTTGTCACATCAAGAGGCATAGCTTGCTATCCATTTCCAGTGCCGTAGTGTAATATTTGCCATGGGTTCCATCATTTGTCTGAGATAAAAATGAATAATAGTCTGCCTTCAAATTCACAACCAGCTTGTATGTAACAGTTGAATAACTCTAGCTCCTCTTAGGCTTAACAGTGAAAAAATAAAAAAGTGGTAGTGCAAGTACAGCCCTCTCTGAGCTTAAAGATGCCTGGAAAAACTCAACTCTGTGTAGGGAGCAGTATAACCTTTGGGTTGGTGGCCCTTCCTGGGATGAAGAAGATTTCTGGCATTTTCCCCTCCATGCATGACTGCAAGGGGAGCTGTCTCCCATTTCCTTTTGGTAGAATACCATTGGGTGGCTAGAAGTCTTGCCTTAGGATCAGTGTGGTGGTGCCAAAATGTCTCCTCAACTTGGAAAGTTTTAATAAGGGTAGGTTTCTGCTTATGACAATGGAAGTCTCTTAATACTTGTATTTTGGTGAATGAGACAGTAAGTAGCCCTTTGGTTAAACAAACAAGCAAAACCAACAAACCCAAAGAAAGCAAACATTCGAATGTGCACCAAGCACAAATTTGAAGTTATACCACCATTGTGGATGCAAAATCTTGATAATATGTCTAGACTATTTATTTTTTTACACATGAGATTTTGCAAAAAAAAAAGCATGGAAGCTCCAGGTATTCTATGGTTCTGAATTATTTGTTATTTTCTGTTAAGGATGAGATAAGTTTTACAGCTGTTCTAGATAAGTATCTGTAGAGACTATTTGCCATAAGATCCACATCCTGCGAATACATGCTTGCATGTGAGTAAATGGTATGCCAAATGGAGTCTTGTGTGGTGTAAGTCTCCATTTTGGCACAAGGAGGAACAAAGCTTTTCACAGCTCTGCCACTGGCTTGGATGACCTTGAGTATTTCACCTGGTTCTCGGAGTCCCAGATTCCTCCTCTGTAAAATAGAGATAGTGACAAGGGCTTTGTTTTGTGAGGTAGTTTGCAGCCAGCTTATGATCAGAGTATTTCTGCTCACAGTGAAAACTTGGGCTAATGGGACATGTGTGAGTGCTTTTGTGAACAGCGCTGTAGAAAGAGGCTTTTGAGCAGAGAAGGGAATACATGAAAGACTGTCCTTGCCTAATGTGAAATTCCACACGTCTGGCAGTGTTTCATTTGTGAACTCAGGGCAGTCACTGTGGAAACAAGGACTTCAAGGAGCTGCTCAATATAGGAACTGCTCAAGTTCCCTTTCACAACCTCCTGTTGGTATCACTGATGCTGCAGTGCACAAGTAAGGGTGACAGAATCTAGACTGTGATATGGTCCAGTTCTATGAAATGCTGAATGCCATCAGTTTACAGCACAGACAGTCCTTGGAGATGGTAGGTAACAACCACCCATCAGAGCTTACACTGTTCTGTGCTGTCCTCTACCAGAAGCTATGCCTCAGTAGTATGGATGAATTCCTGCAAAGAGCTTTGCTTCTGAGCAACAGCAGAATGAGGCAGGCTGTAAACACTGGGTTATAGCAATAACTTCCGGTTTCCTGTGGTCGTGCAACTGCTCAAAGCATGGGTGCATCCCTGTGACCTAGTGACAGTGAGAGTAGATGCTAGTTCAGTCATCATGGGGAACCTCAACAGCTGAAAGATAGGATAAAAAGGAACATTTCTTCCAGTGGAAAGTTGCTTGGTAAAGGAATTGATAAGAGATGTTATCTGAGAAAGCTGACTGGGATAACATTTTCAGCAGTCACTGTCTTTTCAGTGGCAAAGCCAGCACTGGCTTGTCCCTACACCCATGCCATTCCATTCTGCACTTAGCTGAACCATTAAGGCTGGTTTAAGGGCTGTGCTGTAAGGTTTGATGGGTCCAAATTATGAGTAAATGGGAAGGAGAAAAAGGGGAAGAGGAGTGCTGTGTGTGTGCTCACTGCAAACGCAGTGGGGGAGACACAGAGAGAAATAATAACGAAGTTTATTTATGTAAAGAGCTTTTGGAAGCAAATGGTGGTCTTGTCTCTTTCTCCAGTCATACTCTGGTGGCTGATGCCTGCTTCTTCCATTAGATATTTGCTAAGATCTTTTCGCTTGTGGTACTGTTTTTGCTTTAATTGCCTTTCATTTACATCAGCTTTCCAAATATTTTTGCTAGAGAGCTCCGCATCTTGTCATTGCTGCATCTTGTCTTCTGCATCCTGGTCTTCTTTTTCCCTTTTTTTGCAGGGTGCTAGTTTTTGGTCAATTCTCTTTATTGTTCCCGCTAGTTCTGCCTGTAAGTTGAACTGAACAGGTTCTGCAGTCATGGGTGAGATAGGAACAGCTTCTGGCAGCAATTTCTCTGTTCATTTCTGTGCCCTATCTTTGTCTTTTCATTTTCCATCTCATCTCTCAGGTGGCGCAATGAGGTTAAGCCTGGAATTTGAAACAGGAGAGGGCTCTCCCGAAGCTTGTCTGGAACTGCGTACAACACTGTCAAAATGGTACTGTACACTGCAGCTGTGCCAGGTGAATTTATGGTGATTAGGCGCAGCTGCAGGACCCTTATAGATCGACACCATTACAGGCTCTGCTAGTTTCACTAGACCACTCTGCAAACAAATGCAAGGTGAAATGATAGATGCCAGCCACATAGAGAATCTCTGTGTGGGAGGCAGCTGATGATGTATGGCTTGTCTGTAATTTTGTCAACATTTTAATTAGAGTTGAGTTGGAGAGAGGAGTCACCCCTATGGAGATGGAAGTAAAATGGCTAGCTGTGAGGGTCTCTTCTTAAAGCCAGCTGCACTGAGTGTTTTGGTAAAGCTCAGCCCCTGACCACAGAGCTGTTACATCTCCAGGCACTGCTGCCTGCCTGTGAGCTCTGACAATGCTCTGTCCACTTCAGCTATCATCATAATCACCCAAAAGAAGCTCAGTGACAACTGTCAGGAGCTGCTTCTGCCAGGGTCACCTTGTGTCCTTATGGTAGAGGCAAGACTGCCCCTTTAGATGAATTCTTGTTCATCGGGCTCATTTGCTTTCTTGATGCTCCTGCTGTGGTGACTCATTTGATCCCTTCCATCAACTTTGTGCTTTGTTTTGAAATGTGAGCTCCATGGCGGAAGGACCGGGTGTCATTCAGCCGCAGCAAGAGGCTTTTTATACAACAGCCTCAAGGAAAAGAATTGTACAAAGCCCACAGAACTTCTGGGGGAGAGGATGTTAGTGAAATCTGTTGGTTCCTTGTCACTAGTGGGAGATGCTGAGGAAGCACAGCAGCATTTGTGGGGCTGCTATGCCTGTGGGATACTTGGACGCAATACATTTCATGTTGGAGTCACCAGGAGGTCAGTATTCTGCACAATACCACCTCAGTAAGTCTGCCAGCTTGATTTAATGGGCTGCAATTATTTTAGAAGCTTGGCAAACAGATAGCTATTTATGTAAGTAAAGAATGGATTTGACCTACTTATTGTATCTGTAAGTAGATGATAGGCATTACTCTGGATCTGAAAAATTAAGAGTCTCCTATCTTTGTACAAATTATTCAAGCCTTTGCATATAGTCACTCCTAGTGTTCTGGACAGGATATTCATGAACCAAAGCAACAATTAAATCAAGTGAGCAAATACAGACTATTTTTCTAGATAAATGAAGTAGGTAAGCTAAGCTTATGGTTTCATTTGGCATTTGCTCTTTGTCTAGCTTGATTTCCTTCATTTCCATTTTCCCTGTAAATCATTTCTGCCTCCACAATTTGGGTGCAGATACTGGATTTAGAAATCACCCAGAGCCAGGAACTCTTGCAGAGATCAGTTTCATTCAGTGTCTCTATGAGCACTGGGTCAGGAAGCCTCTGTACCGTACCTTCTCCAGGAAGTTTATGAAAGTCCAGCAAATTATTTCCCACATCATCTCCCTCAGCCACGATAGCTAGTAATCAGTTGCAGTGTTGTTCTTGCGAAGACGGGAATTGCATTCAGACTGGAGTACGCCTTTGTTTATGTGAGTATTGCCAAAGGATACTACAGAGGTCTTCAGTGTCCTTCGGGCGGCAGATAATATATGAATAAGCAGCTCAGCCCTCAAAGGCTTGTTGGTATCATAGTGGTGTCCACTACATACCAAGCTCATATGACATAGATGTCTAAGGCATGTGTCAGTGGGACTTAGCTCTTCACACATGTCTAGAAGCATCTCTTTCTGAGCAGAAGAGAGATCTTTTCTTTCTGTAGGTCAACAGAAATGCTGCTGCACTTGCAGTCATCATGTGGCACAGCCTGTAGAAACTGTCAGACAAAATGCAGAGCCTCGCCATCTTCTGCTTGATGTTCGGGGAGTGTGAGGTGGGTACCCATGAAGAGGGGGCAGCTAGCACAGGATGACAGCTATAGGAGAACTGGGCTCTAGTAGCCGCACCACAGCAAAGACGAGGGGTGGCGGGGGCTGATGTCGCCCATCATTCTCAGTGTGAAATGCAGTCAGTTGGTGGGTAGCTGTAAGAATAGAGTGATAACAGTTAATTTACAGTAAAACAGTGAAAGCTGGTCAGGTTTCATCTCCAGGATGACAAACAAGATGCCATAAATGTTGCTTTAAAACTGAAGGGCTTTACTCACGTTGCTGGTCTGTGGCTGTTTTTCTGTACTCTGTTGTGCCCATGTTGAACTCTTCAGTGCTCTGATTCTGTATGGGTTCCCCACTAGAGCCACCAACAAACAAGCACATACACTTTGCAAGTTAATTTCTCTGCAATCATGATTCAGTAGTTCTAGTTGCACACTCTTCATGTAATTCATCTAATGATGCTTGCAGTTGATAAATTCCTGTGCCAATTGCCTTTCTATTTCTAGAATTCCTTCAAATTAGATACAGTTACAGAATTTTTTATTGCTACTGTCGCACTGGCTGCAAAATCTGTTGCATGTATGCAGACTGCAGGCTATCTGAAACAGAACAAACCAGTACTTCAGCAATATTGGTTGCATGTGTGGGCAGTGTGAGGATCCTTTACTCAGATTCCCACTTTCCCAGTCATCCTCCCACTTCTGCCTCCTCAGAGCCTGCTTCCACTGGAACTGCTGTAACTTACACCTGTGTAATACCATAGACCCTGGCCCCTTGCATATGGGCATATTAGTTCAAAGATTTTTTTCAAAATGGATACTCAGAAATCATTGAAACCTAAAAGAAGTTGCTGTGAGATTTTTTGTTTGCCTCCATTTGCACCCAGTTCATCAGTTTTCCAGCAAAAGGAGGATGATTCAAATTGATTTTTCTTTTGTTACTTTTCCAAAATCTTGCTTTTTCTGCCTTTCCAGGGCTCTGCCAATTTGCCAATTGACAATAACTTTTAGTTTCAGTGAATAGTACAGAAAGGCTTGATTGCAAATAATTTGTAATTATTTCTCAAACACTCTTTTTTTTGCCTATTCAATTTTATCTGGAAAAATCAGGGACATCAGTTACTCATTCTTCAAAAGAACTAGGATGTGAAATTCAGACTACATGAAAGCATGAAGCTGGGCATTTGGAAGGACGCTCGGTCACTTTGTAATTTTCTGGAAGCTTTTGGAGACCTTTTCAGTGTGGGAAAGGATAATAAGCAGAGCTCAGTGTGTCAGGTGGATGCACAGAGAAGTGGAGGGCTATGGAAGAGAAAACCTGGAAGTCAGTCTGCTCTGGAGCAGACTGGAAGTTTGAGGAGGGACTCTCTCCAGCATGCTGATACTTCCAAGTGTTTAAAATGCCCTGGCATCTCTGGGTCTGTCCTCACCTTGCTAACACAGATAAAAGTACAAAAAAGTGCTGGGGGGAGGCTCTGGCAGCAGGGCAGTTAGTGCAGTAGGCTGGCTTTTGTGAGTCCCAGGCAGGTATGGCTTCTTTGGCATATAACATCGCGTAAAGAGCCGTGGTGTTGGGGCTGAGAATTTGGTGTTGTGGCCTAGATACACAGCCCTAAACTTAACCTGGCAGCAGCATGTCTTCAACCATGGTGCCTATCAGTTGCAGTAGTTGAATTGTTGGATTAACACAGAACTGAACTGCAGGCCCCAGTTCTGCTCTCTGTTATACTGGTGTTTAAATCTGGAATATCACTACTGAAACCACTAGGTTTCCACCACTTTGAATTAGAGCAGAAATCAATCATTTTAAAAGCTGAAAGAAGTTGTAAGCCAAAATAAAGTGACCTGAATACTTTTGAAGAAGTCTCCTTAATCATAGCCTTGAGACATCCAAGTAACACATCAGTATTATTTTATGACACTGTCTTTTAGTCCTTTCATTTTCAGTATAGTTTTGTCCTCTTTAAATGTCCAAAAAATTTCCAGTAAAAGCTAATAAATTCAGGAGGGGAAAGAAATATGTACTGCATGAAATCATTGTGCTGAAACCACCTATTGCTTGCAGAGCTGTTTGAATGAATCAGATGATTCTTTTATAGCTTCCATGTTCTTTCCATCTTTGTTTTTTTTTCTACTAGCATCTTTCAGAAAAGGAAGAGGTAACCTGCAGAGAAAGGACTTGTGTCCATGAGGACAATGCTATTTTGGAACCCATTTCTTTTTCTGTGACAGAGATAAATTCTCTGATGTTACTTCAACACAGTGATGATATTTCTGTAGTCATTTGCTAAGATGTATCTTTGTGTGTGTGTATTTTATGGCTGTTCACAGAGTAGGGACGTTTGCCTTCAAAAAAATTCCTTAGGGAAGAGAAGATGCATGTTCAACATTACATGTCTCCAAATGATACATTTAAATTTGCTTTTTTTCTAATGTTGCTTTCCAGGGATGGGAACCACTGTGCAAGGATTGATATAAACAAATAAAATAAAGCCTTGCATAAAATACATTAGAGCCTAAAATGGCAAAAGATAGATGGTGAAAAGTGGCATTAAGGGGTAAAACGACAGGCAAGGCCCTGTGGCTTGTGACAAAGAGATGAATTAAACTCAGGTCTCCTGAGTGATGATCTTTTACACAGTTCAGAGGACTGTGCCTTTTTAAATTCAGTTTCACTAAGAATATGCAAACTTCATCTACAGAGATAATGAAATCCAACCCAATATAAGCACTAGTGCACAAATGCACTTAGGATCATGTGTAACTTGGAACAAGCAGTTAATTTCATTAAAGCTAGTGGGGTTACTCGTAGTCTTGAACTTACACATACGTATGTAGGTTCTGTGCGAGCCTGCAGCTGGATTTTCTGTGTTGAATTATGTGATGTAAATCAGCATCTGTGCATATGTGATTCAGTATCCAGCATGTTCAGGGTTTAATTAAAGAAATTCTATTTCCTTTCACTCCTGGAGGCTCTTTTTGATAGAGGTATCCCTCAAAATATACAGCAAGATTAATTCCTTCTGCATTTAAAGTAGAATTTCAAAAATTTTTAGGCCCCAAATCAGTTCATCATTTAGAAAGAAACTGTGTGCTATAGCCTCTTGTAGAAATTGAAAGGGAGAAATTTTCCTGTTACATGTGCTTTTATTCTGTTTGTCACAGTGAACAGCACAATAAATCGGCTTGGTCTCTGAACCGCAAAAGCTGGTAAACACCTAGAGGACAATAGAAAATGATGAAATTAATTTTAGGTTTTAGATGTTTTCACTCATTCCTTAAGAGTGAGTACATAATAAAAACCAATCTGATAACACATTTCTGTATTTCAATCTCTCCTTAAAGAGCAAGAAAATACTTCAAAAGGATAAGATGACCAGAAGCATTCTGTATTTCCAAAATTAACTACGAAAGGCGGATTGTCTGGGCATGTCTGAAAGCTATGCGTAACCTTTGCGCTACAAATATCTCATTTCAAAAATGACATTTTCTGCTTATTCAGTAGGGCTTCCATAAGGCTATTTTAAGCACTGTGCTTCTTGCTTCTAGATGAGAACTGAAATTATTACAGCCTTCATGTTTTGTTTCACTTGCAGTTTATTAGAGCTAGATAATTGCTTGGTAGTAAGATGCGATAAACACAGAGAGTTTCTGCCTAAGCAGTGTAAACTCCATGAAGTTCAGTTGTGTTTGCAAGGATCATTGTGCCTCCAGTTCATCAGCTGTAGTAGTTTGGGAGGTTCTTATGGAGAGAAGGAGCTGCTAGCATAGCACCCCAAGCTCTGGCAGCTCCTGTAAGGGCAGAGACACATGTAACAGTTGCTGAGCTGTCTTCCTCTGGTCACCTTCGATCTGCTCGAGCTCCTCGCAGACCTGGCAGTCACTTGCATTTGTGTGTGTCTGTAGTAGAAGCACTCACAAGAGCTTTGTGGTGCATTTTGACACGGCTGTTAAAGGGAAATTCCATCTGGCAGGGACAGAAATAGTCCTCATTTTGATTTCTTCAGTTTAGCTTTGGATGGGGTCCCACGTGCTCTGATGTAAGAGTGGCAGAGTCTCAGGGCAAGTTACTGGCGACAGTTGCACCAAGGACATAGTAATCCATGATGAAAAGTGCTTAATTACTCCATGTTTAGGGCAGACAACACGGCAGTATGTGTATCACCAATATGTCAGCATGGTTTGCTTTTCATAGGAGTTTATGTTCCCAGCAGGCACCGATTGCTTTTTCTGCCTTATAAATGTCAAGTACTTAAAGCAATCTTGCCTGTTCCTCTCTGGAGATTGCCAAATAATCTCCTTTCATTGGCTATGGGATCTTGCCAGAGCTTCTGCGTTCATGCACATTTATTCCTGCCAAATGTTAGTAACACAGGAACTGTACAAATACTCCCTGCTCCTTTCATTAGCTTTGCATAGCTCTGTCTGTTTGCAGGATTCCTGGGATTTTTTTCTCTTTTATTCAGGGCTAGAGCGGTAGTTCATGATCCGTATTCCATTATCAGGTGTGCCATAGAGTTCAGCCCTTGCTATGGAGCTGTGTTACAGAGTAGAAATCTTTGTTAAATAAACATGATCAGTGTCTTGCATCATAGCCTTCTTAAAGCCAATTCAGTTTGCCTCCTGAATGACCCAGTGCAGCTGAGGGGAGGTCCGAGTAGGTATTGAGCAATTCCTCTGTTCCCAGTCACAATAAAAAGATTCCTTTGTTATTTACCCTTCCATTTACCTGTGTATTTTGTCTATGAAGTCTGATAGGACCAAATGTTCTTGCTCCATGTAGCATATAAAGGTACTTCTGTACCTTTAAAAGGTTTTTAAAATATTTAAAGCATTTACTTTTTAATTTTAGTCTCAAAAGTCCAGTTTGTGAAGGAGGAAGAAAGATCTCAGTAACGTACCATCTCCTGGAAATAGATGCTTTAATAAAATAAACTGTGGCAGAGGAAAAAATGCTTTTAATAGAAAATTGAAAGTAAATCTTTCACCTTGTCATGTTTTACCCTGTGTATCATACAGCAAGACTGGGTCATTTGACCTTTTTGTTGATAATGTCACCAAGATATTTTAGGCTAATGCTACATATCATGCCATGGCAGATGAGAATGCTGTGTGTGTCACCCTGGTACTTAATTTCAACCCACGCAAAAAATACTATACAAGACTAGATGACAGAATGTCAATCCTTTTTCCATGACATTTCTCCTTTCCTTTTCTGTATGTAGTAACTTGTCAATGCTGTATATGCAAACCCCAACACCTAAGGACAGATCTAGACCACGTGGCAGAACCTCATTAGTTGGATAAAAACTGTGAAAATGGAAGGAAGGAAGAGGAATATAAAATGAATTTTAGCAATTTGTTTTAAAACAAAGTACTCTGAACCACTTCTAGCTATTTTTAGATAAAAATATCAGTTAACACTAGCCTTGAATGATCTCCAGCACAAGAGCATCTTTTGATTTACTTTGTCCATCATTAACATCTCTCCAGATGTAAGAGTGGGGATATGGCTATGAGGCAGAGCATGTTCTCAGTGTGGCAGATGTAGCACGGAGATGTAGAAGACAGTGTAAGGAACAGGCATCTGAGGATGTCTGAGGAGCAGGAAACAGTTGCATCTCAGGTATCCATTAAGGTGCACATGGAACTGAAGACTGCGAGAAGCATCTACGTACAAAATACACAATTTTGAAATGCAGCAGAGTCGATAATCCTTTAACCAGTGTAAAGTAGAGTTCAGGTCCTGGGCAACATGTTCAGAAATGATCAGGCAGTTTGTGCCAGTCTCATTGACTGCCTCTTCATTTTAATGACACCAATCTGAAGAAGACTGCTTTTGCCAGGGTTGTAAATCAGATTAACAGAGGTGTGGAGAAAGGATTGAGATCAAGTTTATGTCAGTAGAACATATATGAACATAATATATGAATAACAGACTAAACAGAAAGAAAATAGTGATTTAGCTGGAAGCACGGCAAGAAAAATCTGCTAGTATTGTGAAATGCATCAGGAGTAGTATTTTTTGCAAAGCCCAAATGATTCTGGTAGCCTACATGTCATTCCCAAAAGTCTATCCTAATACATTCAAGAAAATTAATTTGGGTTAATTAAAAAGACAAATTTAAAGTGCATTAGGATATATCCACATAGAGAAAAACTATCAAGCTACCAAACACTCTTATCTGTGGTAGCTTTTGCATGTCCCTAGCCTGCTACAAAGTGGAACACATTAATTGGAACCGTTGTGAAAGCCTAATACAATTTTTTGAGGTTGGGTTTTGTTTCGAATTCTGACAACATTTCTTTTTCATTTTGGTTTGTTGTACCTTACTTACATGTTGAGCTTAAACAAATGCTGTTGACAAAGAGTGGTCTCATTACTTCATGTATGTGCATACATTCACAGCTCCTCATTCCTAAACAAAACTGGAATCTTGTGTAACATCTGCCTTTACTGCTATGCCTTGTAAGAACTGAAGAAAGGCTATTTAGCAAATCAAAGCAGAAGTATGACAAAGTGATAACACTAGGTTTGATTCCTCCTCTGATACTGACCAAATCACATTAGTGAGATGCTGTAATGCAGGCATCTTACAGCTCTGAGCCAGCGTCCTTGCAGACTGTCAAAATAGTGCCTTTCAGCTGGCAGAGCTGCTGGCTTTAGTAATACGTTTCAGGCTGTCTCTAAAAGAGGGGTTTTAACTCCATGTGCACTGCCTGCTTGGTTTAACATTAGAAATTTTCTGGCTCTTTTCTGATGGGTCAGCAGACGGTGTCTGGAAATTTCTCTGAACGCTGAGTTTGTAGTGACAGATCTGTAGCAGTGAATTGCAAGGAGCAGCAATGTTTTGAAGGACAGGAAAGCTGCTATTCTAGTTATGGATTATTTTTTTTAAACTGGAAAACTTACCAATGAGGTACCGAGGCTTTCAGTGCAAGGACTATTTACCCTATAGGAATATAAATTAGGTTTAGTGTATGTGATAAATTTTCTTTCTAAGTTTGTTGAGTCTGCTTAGGATAAAAACTGACTTCACCCAAACATTTAATGAGGCATTTTTCATTAGGGCATAATTTCTAAGAAACCTTTGACCTTTCATTTCAAACTAATTTCATCACTGTGTTTTGATTTATAATTTCAAAACCAAAATGGTCTATTGTTTCTGGAAGCAACCTGTTTGGGAAGGATTTGAATCTGTGAGATGCTTTGTTCCCCCTTGGCTTCGCTGAAGTCTTGTTAATTCATAGGATAGAGTCCAGATAAATGAGTAGGATTACCCCAGCAGCAAATTTTACAGTATTTGTATGTGAGTGTGTTCTTTCTCAGCTAGTGCTGAAAGAATTGTTGTGCTTTATGCCAGAAGTTGCTATAAATAAAAAGGTCTTGATTCATCACTGTGTCACTGCAGAATTACATCAGTGTCATTCCAGTATGAATGTCCAGGATCTTAACTGTTCCCTTGCAGCCATAAGAAGTTCATTTAAATACTTAGTTTTATGTCTTTGGCAACAATATGGGACTTTAAAATCCCACAGTGATATTTGAAAAGCATAATATTTAAGCATGGAAAGTCCCTTGTCCAAAGAGTTTGGGAGAGAACAGATGTCTCTGAGGAAGGGAAGTGCTCACTAGCTACTTACTACTGGAGCATCAGAGCACTCTGGGGGAAGATGAGGAGTGTTTTGAATAGGGTGTTATTTTTGTAGTGTTCTGGTGGTATCATACCAGAGAGAACCAGCAACAGGCTGGTCCCAGGAAATCCGCTCTGGAATTACGACACTGTAATAAAGACCCTGTGGTTGATAGAGCATGTTACATACTTCTGATAAATTTGTATTGTGCTCTGTTTTCAGTGTCAGCCAAACCAAGACCTCACAGTGATGAATACACAAAGAAGATTCCACCTCCCAAGCCGAAACGAAATCCAAATACTCAGTTAAGCACATCTTTTGATGAAACGTATATCAAAAAGCATGGCCCTATGAAGACAACGCTTACTAGGGATGCCTCTTTATCGCAGGTCAGCAGTCCTGCCCCAGACACAGAGGAAGAAGAGCCTGTTTATATTGAAATGGTTGGGAATATTCTCAGAGACTTCAAAAAAGACGAGGATGACCAAAGCGAAGCAGTCTATGAGGAGATGAAATACCCTATATTTGATGATGTAGGCCAAGATTCAAAATGTCAATGTGAATATGATCATCATACTTGTTCTTCTCAGTGTGCTACTCCCACAGTGCCTGACCTAGATTTCACCAAGTCTTCAGTGCCATCTACTCCCAAGGGCTTGCTTTGTGATATACCCCCACCATTTCCAAATCTGCTTTCTCACAGACCTCCACTGCTGGTGTTCCCACCAGCACCAGTGCAGTGTTCCCCGAATTCTGACGAGTCTCCTCTAACTCCACTAGAGGTCACAAAACTTCCTGTTTTAGAAAATGTGTCTTACATCAAACAACAAGCTGGAGCTTCTCCATCTTCACTGCCATCTCATACACCAGGCCATCAAAAACTGGAGAAAGACCAGACAGTATCTCATGGAACTAGCACCCCTGGGCACACCTCCTCACCTCCTCATCCTTCTACCTTATACAGAACACAGTCTCCACATGGTTATCCTAAAAGTCACTCTGCCTCACCTTCTCCTGTCAGTATGGGTAGGTCTCTTACCCCCTTAAGCCTCAAAAGACCTCCACCTTATGACTCTGTACATTCAGGAAGTCTCTCAAGAAGCTCTCCATCAGTGCCTCATTCTACAGCCAGAAACACATTGCAAGAAGGAGGGAAGATGGTAAATGCCTCGGTCAGTACCTACGGGTCATCATCTCAGAGTGGTTCCCGTTCTCGGACACCCACTAGTCCTCTGGAGGAACTAACCAGCCTCTTTACCTCAGGACGAAGTCTCCTGAGGAAGTCCTCCAGTGGCAGAAGATCTAAGGAACCTGCAGAAAGTAAGTTCTTGATGTAATTTTTCCTTTTTCTTCCTTATATAATAATAACTTTCACTATATTTTACTAAATCAAACTCCTGCAAAAATAAAATACCTTGGAAGTCTGAATTCCTTGTATAAATATCTTGTAACAGGAAAAAAAGTGATTATTGTTAAAATTATTTGTTTTCATATTGTTATATTTTTAAGACTTTTGAGTGTGCATACTGCACTACAGAAGTACTCTTCGTGGCTTGGTCTTGCAAAAAGAGTCAGTTTTCATTAACTTTTCCACAGTTTTAAGGGTCCTATGTGAGTTGGGATCTTCCAACCATGTCACATGTCCTTCCTTTCCTGATGGATGCTAAGACACAGTAATGGTCCAAGCAGCTTGTAGCAAAATAGCCGAACGGTAGTTGATTTTTGGCAAAGATCCATCGATTGCCCTTAACTTGACCAGTGATCACGATGTGTATGATGGCAACCAGTGGTACCAGCTTAAACCATTTCTCTCCTTCCCACTGCCTCCTTCTGTACTGTGTCACAGAGCATCGCTTTCAGCTGATAGAGTGACTGCTTGGGAAGGCCATACTGTGAATTGATCTGAAAACCAACATGACCTGTAACACATCACCCACACTCAGAGAAAAGCACGGCAGGAAGTTGTGCAGGAAATCCTTCAGCCAATATTGACTTTTCATATGCTGTATCATAAAACCGTTGTCCCATGTGCATTCAGGTTTACACAATGTACACCTATTTCTGAGCTAGTGAACTGTGGAAACTCCTAATGAAATCAGCAGGAGTCACAGGTGTGAGTGAAAGCAGAGCCTGGCACCAGTATTTCTGTTGCAAAAACCTTCCCATTTGGCGGTGCGAGAGACAAGTCTTGCAGTGGAAGGCAGCTGTAACACCTTTTGTCAGAGTGCAAAGTGGGCTCAGGACACTTTCTCTCCAACTTCGGTAAAGTCAGTTTATGTCTTTGAATTCTTGACAGCTGTCTAATGGAAAAGCTCTCTTTGGAGAACAGCTGAACTTATGTTAGTGTAAGTGCTATATTATACCTATTTGGCAGCTGAAATGTATTAAATACGAGGTGATAAACTACGCTGGTTTATACCTGATAAAGGAAGGTGTTCTGGTTTCCAGGGTACCATATCACTACAGAAGGGAAGTGAATTCTGCACTGCCTTTCTTTTTGTGTTTGTTCTGCTCTATTATATTACTCTTCGCAGTGTGGTCACATCACTTTGGGGCACACTTGTTGGGGGCTTTTACAGTAATACAAATACAGTAATGCTGGATTTATGTGCTGGATGGAATCAAGTTTGTACCTAAAAGGCAAGATGATTCTTGTAACTGGGAACAGTTATGAGGGATGTGATGTGACATTTATAAATAATTGCAGCGAAGTGGTAGGGGGAGATTTTGGCAAAGTGCAGACATATTGAACATTATTAAACATGCTTCTTATAAGTGAGCAGAACTGTCTTGTAAACCCCATGTTACACCAGATCTACCAGGTGAGCTTCATAAATGGGACTGTTTTATGCTCACCAATGTAGGCAGAAGTACCAAGTTTGGAACTTATAGAAATTCCTGCAGCGAATGTGGCAAGTCCTGGGAAATTTCATCAAATCTGTACAGCTGTCTCATACCTACCTCCAGAAAGATATTCTCTCTATTCCACTTGACTAAAATTGAATGCAGACCTTTCAAGGGACTTTTAACTGATAAATTTAAAATAAATCTTGCCCTGCAGATCTGTACCAAGAATTGGCTTCTCGAGGAGCATTCTGCTGGCTCCTTAGGAATTAGAAATGTGCTCCTTATTGGTCAGAAATGGTAAAATGAGACATATGAAATAGAAACTGCATTCATTTGCTTTAAGAACAAAACATTCATGTTATAAATAGACACCAGTGGTGAAAAGACTCTGGAGTGCAGCTGTGTTGAGTAAATGAACAGACTGCCCATCTAATCCGATTGTAATTTGTCTGGTATTTACAGTATGACTTAATCCCGTGGGATTACTGCAGTGAGCAAGAACCAGGTTTGTGTTCACATGTTACAGGGGAAGAAGGCACTCTAAGATTACAGAAAACACATACAAGTCTAGCAATTTTATGTCTTGCAATTCTACATTAAAATGATCCACCATAAAGAATCTGAATTGTGGGATTCGAACGTAAAATCTGACTGGACTGTCACATTTACATGCCGTGATTATACATAGTGATAGATAGTGTAGACTGGACTAATCATACAATCTGTTAAAGAAATCTTCCTCCTGCAAATCATGCTGGAAGCCTAAGGCACTCATACAGTTCTTGATTATTTTTTTTAAGCTATGGGAGAGCAAATGCTTAGCATAGGACTAACTGTGGTTTTATAGTTGTCGCTTCAGGGTAATTTGCTTTCAGCATACAGAAAGGTTTCCAGAATCTAGAGGATAATAAACACCAAAGAAAAAAGTTATATGACTCTTATGAAATCATGCTGGGAAATTAAGAATATTGGCTTCTAAAATATAAAATCATTCTGAGCACATCTCAAGCAACTGTCTCATTGAATCCTCCAAGTCCCAGCCCTCTGTGACTTGTCTGAAGCTCTCACTGCCATATGCTAGTAAAGAAAAAATTGCACAGTACTACATTTTATATTCAGCTGAGTGTATTTAGAAAATATTGCAGCAGTTACAGAAAAAATTCTCTCTCATCTTTATTGTTATTACTGCAACTGACTTTGTGGAAATTTGGCATCCGAGTCCATACTCAGAATGCATTTGCTGTCTTTTAATTTGTAGCATTTTTGAATAGGTTTCTTTTGGAGTAGGGGGACTGCCCAAACCTGATTTCCTGTCAACAGCTATAATAAACAAGAAAGCCATCCTTTGTAGCCTTTCTTTATTATTTTCTCTATTCTTATGCTTTTTTTTTTTTTTTTTTTTTTAATCCTCCTCCATTTTATTCCTATAGAGTTCACTGGAATTGCATAAATGGGAAATTGGGATAAATCAGTGATACTAAGGAGACTGTCACCTCAGGGCCACATTTTCTGAAGAGATGAGTTCTGTCGAAGCCCCAGACATATTGCTGAATGCACTCAGCACCCACTGGCTGCAGCTGTGATGCGTGTATCCGGATTTTATAAGCACCTCACTTACTGTGCTGGGTTCTTCTAAAAATCCTCTTGTGTGCTGCTAGCATCTTAAATATGCATTATAGCACAATTATGAGGGTGGAGAGAAAAGAACAAAGAAAAACTGTAAGGCCAAATCAGAAATTAAAATAATGGTGGAATATGAGCACAAAGAAACGGAGAAAGATGTAGGGAACCCTTATGGAAAACTGAAGAAAGATGTAGAGCATGAAAAATGTGAAAGAATGGAAAAGATAGATGTTACTGTCATTGCCTGTTCTTTAACCCTTCCTGCTTTTGCATGGGATAGCATGGTAGTGTGCCCTAACAGTTGGCAGACTCCTGTGAAATGTAACATCAGTCCTCAGACGCTAGAGGGAAACTGTGTAAAGGTGCCAACACTGCCTGGTGTCCTTGGACTGCTGCAGTGTGTCCTTTTCTTATACAGTTGGAAGGTGTTTAAGTATGACCACTTGATCCATCTGTGCTGAATGACACATTCCCTTTGCTTTTAGCATATGCACTGAGTGTCTCTGTTACCCATGTCCTTCAGTAAAGAAATAATTATACAGGAAGAAAGGGAGGAAATGGTCTTCAGATTTTCTGGAGCTGTATTTGCTCCTTCTGTCTTTTCTTCACCATAGAAACATGTTGTACTCTGTGGAAATATAGAACTGTAGTCATGTGCCAATGGGCATACCCACATCCTAAAAAGCAAAACAGAAGCTGCTGATGTGCATCTGAACCACACTCACTTGAAGGCAGTACATTTTTAATGAGTGAAGTGGTCCTGCAAACCCTTGGCAGGACCAGCCCTTTCTGTTTGTGTATTGGTTATTTCCATTTGTTAAGGCTTCAGTTTCCTTATATTTTCCTGGGAATTTCATGCCTGTTTTGAGCAAGTACTGCAATTATTAATCCTAATGAACTGCACAACATAGTAGTTACCTGTGCCGTGTGCTCTGACTCTGTGCACGAGGTGTGAGATCAGGACATGCAATGCACAGCAGCTCATTGCTCTTTTCCTTGGCTGCTCTGCAGGGCTTCGTAGCTGCTTTGGTTTTTGCCAAAGAGAGTTCCACTCTTCAGCTTCTAGTCACACGTACGGAGGAAATTTGTGAACGTGCTACTGTGAAAATTTAGTTAAAGTGATTGAAAATTGGGATAATTATTAACATTTCCTGTTCCTGGCTGGTACCCACTGCATTAGGAATCTAAAATATGTTATTATAAGCTGTCATATAGTGTCGGGAGGGACGCATAAGTGGCTCGACTTGTTAAAAAGGAGCTCTTGCTGATTTCAGGCAGCTGAGGCCGTGAAGAAACCGTGGAGTTAAGAGTGGAAGTTTTTACTTTTGTTTTTTTTTATAATGCTGTTGCTTTCCAGGGAGCTAGAAAGCGGCTTTGGATTCCCTGTTAGATAGAACTGTATGTTGGAAAAGAGAGTTTGAGAAATGAGTCAAGTGCAAACTCACCCCACATAGGTCTGTTTTGTTATTTAACCTCCACCCCTGTGCATTAAATGCAGAATGAGGGACATAGGGCAGGATTTCAGCTTATGTATTTCTAATGGAGTTAGGATGAAAGATGCTGGCCTAAGGAAGGTGGACTTGGTATGCCATTGAACTGTGCATACCTCCTCATTTGGATACCTGCTCACCCTCTGGTATTCTGAAGAGGAAGGGCTTGTTGTCAAGACTAGGCCGGCCGTTAAAAGTATTACAGCTACTCACTACATACCATTGCTCAACTACTGCATAGCTGAGAGTCAGTGTCAGAGACTGAAATTTGGAAGCCTATGTTATTTCTAACCTTTAGGTTAATATATTTTCTGTAGTTTTATATAAAGGGATGTCAGCCTAATTTTCCATCCCTTTTCTGCATTGTAGCAATTGATTGCATGCAGTATCACTGCTATGTTCAGCCTAATGGACAGCTACAGTGTTACAGAAACAATACTCCATTACCGAAGTTACTCCTGAACCTTTGAGCCGGAGGTGTATTGGCTTGTCCGCCACAGGTGAAGCAGCTGTTTCACTAGAAGTTAGCTTTTCTAGTCTGATGACCCATGATATGTATGAGATTAGACGAGGCGATCACAGCAGTCACATCTTGTTTGACAGACCTGAAAGTAGATCTGAAAGAAAAGACTTAGAGGAGGAAGCAGGGGGAAGTGCCAGAGGAAAAGGAATAGAATCATGGAATCGTAGAGGGTAAGAGAACACCAGCTTTGAAGAGAATGACACTCGTTCATTACTGGAAGGATATGGTCTTACCACAGTTAATTGCATTTAGTTAAAGCCTGAAGGCTCTGTCCTTGCCCGTCAGTTGCTATCTGTCAAGATAGAAACAAGCTAAGGAGTTGCAGCATCAGAAGCACTTTCTTCAAGTGTTCACTTGTGAGTGCATATCCAGGGCAAGAGCTGTGTACACCTGCACGCACAAAGGTCATGAGCTGTCTGGTTTGCTGGTGTCAGTTAGGGCTCTCAAACTCTGCCCTTCAGTAAGGGATGTGCCTGCTGCAGTGAGTGTGCGATGTTGAGAGATAGAACTGAAAATGACTGAAGTATAAACATGGGGATGACCAGATGTGGTCAGCATCCTTAAGAAACCAAGCTTGTGGGGGAAAACAAGATTCATTTTGCAGTTGAGTGGTCTTGAGAGCTGTTTCAGCCATACCTGTTGTTGTCCTTCACCAGTAATCCTTAGATCCCCTAGTGAAAAGAGGTGGGCACTGGACTAAATATTTTGATCTAGAGCAGCTAGCCTGGCCAGCTGGAGCCTCTTTCTGAAGCTGACATGTGCTCCACAATTAACGATCACAGCAAATAACTGGAAAGAAAAGTCATAACGTGACAGTAAGGTCATTCAGCTAAGCACGTGAAAGGCAGGAAACCTCCAAGTGGGAAGGAACGAGCTGAGAAGCAAAGGTACAAAGAAGAAATGTGTGAAAGCACGCACAGCAGCTCAATGGCAGCTTGCACATCCCTGGGTGCTGATCCCCTGCTGTAGCTAGCCATTGCTGCCCCATTTTGCATTGCATGTCAGTAATACAGTTCTTTCTCAGCACCACGGATAATGCCAGGTTTGAGAACTTGTTTCGAATGGATAAATCTGTTGGTACCCGTTCCTTATTGAAACGCACACTATGTCATTTGTTGTCTTGCTGCTTTCACACAAAAGCAAGTATGTCTATTTTAAGGGCATTTAGTCGTTCAAGTTACTAATGGGTGGGAATGTCCCCTCCATTTTTAAGATGAAGAAATGTCTTTGTTACATTTCTATTAAAATAGAAAACATCAATTTTGAGATGATTTGCAGTGGTTTTGCTAATTGGTACCGTGACATTGTCTCCTCTTCTAATTTGGCAGTTTAAGCTCATCAGAAAACCCGGTCCTCCTGGGATTGTGACTGTATACAGAAGCATTGAAGAAGACATAATTTCATAAATAATTGCTCAGGTTTTTCTGGAAACAGCTGCTGTTTCAGATTGATGTATATGTATTTATTTATTCCTTCCGTTTATATGACTTGACTGCTTGATAGAATTTCTGGCTAGCAATTTAATAAATGTTTCTTTTTTTTGAATCAAAAATAAACTCATAATGAGCAAAAAAGAGAAATTAATAGAGTAAAAGGTATTTGCTTTTTGTTAGATTTCAAGTATAAGGCGGTTTCAGGTAAAGGATTGAAAAAGACATTTTTCTCTTTAGGTCTAATGTACAGGAAGGTGTGAGTTGTCTGAAAGTTGTTAAAACTAAGAGGAAAAAAATGCCTTAAATTGATTTACCAGCATCTACTTCAGTGTGTTGTGAATATGTAACACGTGCTGCACTTAAGGATGTGGATAATGATAATAGGTTCTGAGTTTTAAGCGGCATTGATTTTTTTTTTTTTCTCCCCCCAGCAGAGCTTTCTAAGCCACAGAAATATCTTGACCTTTAGGCCAAATCCTCAGTACTTATAAATCACCGCTTTTTATTTGAAATCGGGAGAGCTACTCCAGTTTACACCATCTGTGTCTCTGGCTTCAAGAAAATAAATGTGTCCTTTGTGACTAGAACAGCTTGTATTCAAAATGGTGTAGTCATACAGCAGGATGGTAAATCAGAGAGTTTATTGTCTTTTTGTTTCAAACAGGACCACACAATTTATGATCAATTTATGGGTGCTCAGTAATAATGGTAAGAAATACTTAATCTGGTGATGTTTTCCATAAGCATATATTACCTTCCAGGAAACTGGTAAATACAATTTCTAAAAATTTCTCACTGTATTTTTTAAGGAAAGTGATATAAGGGTAGGGCGTCAGAGTCCTTCTTTTGTGAAAGCAGCAAGGAAAAAAAAAAGATAGACAATAGGAGTCAAACTACTTTGATTTAAAGGAGTGGTGCAGTTTTGTTTACATAGCCTCTACTCAGGAAGTTGGAGCAGCTGCATTGAATAAAGCTGGCCAGGCTGGGGGTGCCAGGGGTTTGAGGGGACATGCCATGAGGGTGGCAGCTGTGGCACCCTGGGTGTGTGGCTGTCCCAACCCCACACTCTCATCGGTGTCCTCCTCGCTGACACTTCTGGATTTGATATAGGGTCATGCTTTACTTCTGGCTGCTAGAACAGTGAATGGTTGTATTGAACATAGACATGTTAAAACTTTATATCCTATAGAGCAGTTAGGGGATTGCCTGATTATCTCTAACCTGGTATCAGTTGGAGATAATTTATTTGAAAATAGTATAGAGCCTCTTGCTGGAGGAAACGTGAGGCGTCTGCTTTGGTTTATAGGACTTTGGTAGAGTGTCTTACTGAAATCGTATCGTGTGTTGCAGCAATTGGAGAGTTAGCAGTTTTAAGCAGGAATTGCAGTTCAGATATGAAAGATACCCATGCATGTTAGCTTTATGAAAGGAAGAACGCAAGTTCATGAGAGTTCAGATCAAAACCGTGGCTGGGGTGCACCTTTTGGTGAGTCAGATTGCCTAGCTGCCTGAAGCGATGACTTTCAGGGTGGGACCAGGTTATTCTCGTGCCTTTGGCTTTGGCAGTACAGGGCTCCTTTCTCAAGGCAGCTGCTACATCTTTCAGAACTTGTCTTGATAACCAAGCACTGGACCCTGAACTGCATTTTTTCCAAGTTAAGAATCAGATTTTCTTTGGATTAGGGTTCAAGTGCATTTTTGTTTGTTTAATCCTAAAAGTAAAACTAAAGACCATTAGTGGCAAGGCCTACATTTATTGTTTGTTTTTAGGAAGCACGACATTCATAAAGCACTTTGAACCAGATTTGATATGTTCCACAGGTAGGTGTATAGATATAGCACTTAAGTCTATTTGCTAAAACTAAATCACAGGGAAGAAGATCAGAGTGTTGCTTAGGAAGAATAACCAAAGTCCCCGAGACCACACCACCACCACCAAGACAAGGACTGTGCATGTTTCAAAGAGAGCAGAACATAACAGTTTGCCCAAAATTTATCATGAGTGATAAAACAGTATTGCAAACAAAAATCTGCTATTTTTTTTACCAGAAACTGGAATATCTACATCGCAGCCAGAGGAGCTGCTCAAGTCTTTTGCATGCCAGCTTATGATCTGAAACCTGGTTTTATGATCTTTCGAGTTGCTGTCATTGCATCTTTACAGAAAATGGAGTTTAATTAAATACCTTATCTGTACTTACAGTGACATAGCTCTAGCTTAGAAGCTATGTGATTTTAAGAGAAGATGGTGGCAATTTTGGGAGAAATAAAGAAAAGAACAAGGTTTCCTCCTTCAGTTCTAAAATCCTCCAATACTTCAGACTTCTATTTCTCCTCTTGATATTTCTTAAAATGCCTTTACCTTACTGATCTGTGTAAAAAAGACTGACAATTTCTTGAGCCGAGTGGTTTATATATCCATTTTTGAGAAATATATTTTTTTCTGGCATGTCTGACTTGATTCCTGGCAGAGTGAACTCAGTTCCTAAACCCTGTCATTAAAGGCCCAATCCAAAGGTCCTTGAAGTATAAGATACACTTCAGGGGATTCCATCATAAATGATGGCAAGAGGGGTCCTCTCTGTGTCTTCGGTTGCTGTTCCTTTCAAAACCACTCTGCAAACCAAGGCACTTAGGTATCCAGTATGTAGCTGTGAATAATATCAAGACTAAGAAAAAGTAATGGATGGACCACATAATATGGTACACACTTTTGTCAGTGTGTTATTTAACCTACCCATAATATTCTGACAAAAAGTTTTGGACTCTTAACTCAGAAAAGGTAGATATGCTACTCCTTAAGTTTTCTTTGGACCTTTCAGGAGTCTTAACAGTAACAAGAGAAATCAGAGTAAGAAATAGCTGTATTTGGGTTATACATGTAATATGGTTTCAAATATTGAACCATGAAATTGTAGGGGTGTACAAACATCCAGGTATAGGTAAGGTGAGAAGTACAGGAACATTGAGGAAATAATTGTCAGGATAATAATGCATATTAAAAAATCAGGTTCATTTACATTCAATTTGATGTGAAGGTTCAGGTTACTTTTACTCCTCTGAACAGAATTATCCATCCCTAATAATTATTTTTTTGTTAAAACAGTAACATGCAATTAGCACTTTATCTGGCATTTAAGAATGAGTAAGGGGAACTATTGTTCTTGTAACTGCTCATCTGAAAAAGAGAAGCTGCGTGTTTAATTTTGCTGGAGATGGAAATTACAGTATTTTTGTGTGTGACTTCAATTCATTACTCAAAAAGTACCTTCTTCCAGGAAATATATAGCTATTTTACTGCTTGGGCAGTGTTTGCGTAATTTATGTTTAATTTATATGTGCTGTAACACATATGGAGACACTTCTGCCAGCTACGCTAGCTGCTCTGCACGTTGTAAGAGCAGTAATGCTAACGTCTTACAGGCACGGGCATCAGCCAGAGCTGTATGAGACCATCTGCAATTCTACTTATTTCTCAGGATCTGAAGTCTGTGCTGTCATGGCTTAACAGTTGCTTAGCTAGCAAGAGTAAAACCAGTTCACAAAATTAAACCTATAATAAGAAAGTGGGGAAGGCCTAAAATGATTGACTCTGTTAAAAGGCATAGAAAGACAGTATGACATACAGGTTTCATTCTGTAATCGGGAGAAACCTTAAGCATTAACTTGCAGAGCAAATAGTGCCTGGGACCCTGTCCCAGCTTGGCACAGAGGCTGCATAGAAAGGCCTGTAAGCTTGTGCCTGGCTTTGTAAAACTGAGAACAAAATTGAGGTAGGGCCAATGTTAAGACAATTTCAGGTTTCCCTTTTACTGGTAAGGTATTGTGGTAAAAGGACAGCTGTACAAATGGAACACTTGTTCTAATAATGAAAGGCACATTTTCTTATTTATTAATGGAGTCAATAAAGAGGAAAGCATTAATTAAAATGTTTTTCATAAAGGTAGTTAAAACAGTAGTAAAAATTTTAATTTCACTCCAACTTTCTAATTGATTTTTTAATATGAAAATAGGAAAGTGAGGGTTTCTTTCCCCAGTTTTCACAACCAGTGTCCGTTATATTTCTGCATTTTTCTGAGTAACCACAGATTCTTATCTACTGCTGAATCTGAATGAACACTTTAGAAGAAATGAAAGTGGTAAAACAATGGAAAACCCTTGCATTCAAACTGCTGATATAGTTCAAAGGCTGTTTGGGGGGGTTTTTTGACCAAAAAAATGTTGACAAGTTTAATATAGTCAGCACTTCTATGAAAGATTGATATTTTTGAAGTGAAGCTTTGAAACTTAAGGTCATGAACTTTCTACAAAAACATTTTTGTTAAAGTGTCTGTATATTTTAGCTTTTTTGGCTCACCCTTGCCTTCTGATTTCTTGCCATACTGTGCTAGGACAAGCACAGTGCCCCTTAAACCATCGTTTCCTCATTCAAACATTAAGGCTGTATATTTAAGAACCCAAATAACAGAATGAACGTGCAGTGAAATGAACAGGGTTGGGAAAGAAAGCAGTTAAGTAAGAGTCGGCACCATCATCTCTTCAAGTCAATGGTGCACAGAGGTAACACAGAGGCTTCTACTGAGATTCTCCTAAGTGCAAGTCACCCACTCACAACATCACCAGCTCTGAAAGGAAAAGAAAAATATGCAGTGAATATCAAAGAATAAAGTGTTCTGCTTAATTATGTAATTGTGACTGGTCCGAGGTAAATAGCAAACCTATTACTAGAGTGCCAAAAGAACATCCCTTCCAAGAATGCTGTTTGTTTTGATGGTGGGAGTCCCAGGACATTGCTTTTTATTTGCTTTGGTAATACATCTCTACAATGCATATCTTCCAGATATGGCCTTTTCAGTCAAAGGATTGGGCTGGGAGGTGATCTGCAGCAGAATAGGCACACTTGAAAGATCAAGCATAGGATTGGAAAAAATCATTAAGAAGTAACGATGGCCGTGTTGGAAACAGGACGTATTATATTGTCATCCCTTCTATAATATATGCCAAAATATAATTATCTTGGATCAGATGGATCTCCTTATGTAAGACTAAAACTAGGTTTTCCTTTATGTCAATATACAAGAGGATTTTTTCTCTTACTCTAGGACATCAAACAGTGTTTAAATGTATGTCTTACCATGCAGAATTTTTAAAACTTCATCTTTTAAGTGACTGATAATGCCAGCTGAAGTTTATTGAAACTTAAAGAAGTCTAGTTGAGTCTAGACTAGTCTATTTTTTTTTTTTTCCAACCAGATTATAGACCTCATAATTTTCATTGAATATCTTAATTCTCAAGCTTTGTATGATCTTTTGGTAAAAATCTATTCCTTCTTTTGTTAGTCTTCAGTTGATTGCATTGTGAACTTTTTGTTTTCCTAACTTGTTTTGCTAACCAGGATTGCTGACTTAGCAGCTTTGGGATAGACACAGAAAACCAACAAATGAGTTTCTTCAGCAGTCCCTCTTTTCCCTCCCTTTGCTGTCTGTAGCACACAGATGTGACCTCCACTGAATTCCACCATATAAAACAAAACAAACCCTACACTGCTCACAGAAACATGTGCTTAGTGAACACTGAGAAGCATTTCAGCCATGTCTCCTTAAATGTTAGATGGTTCATGAGACTTTTTGAGGCTTTCTATTGATTTTGCATGCAACTAGGTCAGAGCTGCTTCTAATTGAACAAGCTGGCTGCCGCAACTCTCACTTAACTGTAAAAAAGGGGTATTAAAAATTGATATGCAAAGCAAACTTCTGCTTAATTAGCAAGCAGATGAACTCAGAATAGACAAACCACCATAGTTAATAAAGATGAGGAAACAGCTTTCACTGGCAGTATGATAAACTCCCATTTTCTGGGAAAAATGGGTTAAGCACTGAGCATTATCCATGTTTCTTGCATGTAGTATTAATAGACTATTAGTTTTGTTTGGGAGAGGTTGGGATAAATTTACAGCTGTGCAGATCAGACAAACCACCATACAACAAGAAAGCCATTAAAAGGCAGCTCCGATTTTAAAATGTGTAATAAAGGTAAATAAAAAGCCCAGGTGTGCAGAAAGAAGAAACTGTGGGATTCCCTCAAGAGCTTAGTGTTGCTCTACATCCAATGTCCATGGAAGCAGTCAGTCTGTAGCAGACGGGCACATGTTGCATTCATGCTGGCATTATAGGGGGACACTAGTGGAGCTGTGCCTCGCGATTCCCCTGGTCAGGACCGAGGGTTAGACCCAGCTCACTGAGCAGGGCTGCTGCCAGCCCAGCAGCTCTGTGCCACATAAGAGGGTAGGAGCTGAAGCCTGTCTCTGGTTGCTCTGATCTTCTCACACACTTGCTGGCTGCAGTCTAATCCCACGTCTCCACCCTTCCTGATGGCCAGGTGTACCATTGGGGATGCTCTATCCTCTTGCCCACCTTGCAGCCATACAAGGTGAGGTCTGACCTGTCAGGGCTGGAGGAGATCAGGAGTCCTGATTCCCATCTAAACCCCATCCCAAGTGACTTACTTTGTTTTACACCTGTATGCATATGCTGAATTTTAGACCCTGTGAGTAGTACCATTTGATTCTCACAGTATGCAAGTTCTGCCTAGAGTGATGTATTATTTATTTAGGTTTATTACAAACACACAGAAAAAAGAGTAAATGAATAATGCATGGATGATTAGCTTATACATTTCAGCTCACAGCTGAGAGAGATGGCAGAGAGTAACCCTCATTTTAGGTTCCTTAACTCAATTGCTTTCCTTTCTGCCCCCAAAAAACCCAAGCTCTTGCAAAGGTTCTGCTGTTTATCACTTTAGCATTACACTAAGAAGCCACCAGGACCTGAAATTCATTTGTGCTTAAGAGCAGAGTGGCAGACCATAGCTTTTTAGGTAGGATGTTTTCCATAGCTGTGTTTTTCAGTCTGCTTTGGTCAAAGTTATAGCTGACTGACTCAGTCTGTTTCCCACTTTCTTTAGTATTTATGATTTTTCCCCTACCACCGCTCAGGTGCCAGCCTTGCCCAGTGTGCAGCTATTAGGGGAATCTTCCACAGAGGGGAAATTGTACATGTCAATTATTTGTAAAATATATTCAGTCTAAGAGAATTTAGCCACCACCTTATCCTTGAAATGGAAAACCTGAGAGTCAGGTGAAATAAATAAGAAAAATGCATATCTTTGAATATTGAAATACAATGACACCTGGAAGTGCTTGAAACATTTGAACGCTTTTATGGCAGTTCAATCAACTGTATCCATAAATATTTAAAGCAGTGAATTATTTCTTGAAATTTACATTTTTATGTACTGTTTTGGCTTACGAATTATTGAACAATAAAGATGCTTTCCATAATAATTTCAGCTTTCAAAATACAGCACTTGACTGTGAAAAGATTTGCCTGTGGCCATCATACGATTGAGGAAGCTCCCAGCATAACACTGAGCTTCGGTATCTCCTAACTCCAAATGAAGGTTTTTAACAGCATGAGGTAACTTAGATGCCATCTGTGTTTCCACACTTCTCAAATAAAAAATAAATAAAAAAAGCTGTGCAGCAGCTACTGCTACCTTTCAGCAAAATAAATATATGACTGGTCAGAGTTCATGTATCAGTATGGGATCAATGTGGGTAAAGTGGCCATTTAAATCCTTCTGTAGCTTTTAGAAAAGGTTACCCTGTTTAAAATATAGTGGTTTGATTTTCAGTCAATGAGAAGGTCACCACCCCATAGGTAACCATAGCTGGCAGCTACACACGTGTTCTGTTTTCTGCCAATGCCTCGTGCCCGACTGCAGGAGCAAAAATCCGGAGCAATGAATGTGCTTTGATGAGACAAAATAATTGGTGCCACTGAGCTTGTTCCGTGGAGCTGCATTTGCTGCGGAGAGTAATTGACAGTATGAAAATATGCAAGTGACTGGGACGATCAGCAAAAGGTCCCAGTAATGTGCTGTGACCTGGGAGAGGAGCGTTCTGAATTTCTGGAGCTGTCATGGGCACATTAGAACTGAGCTACTCTTTCAGTCAAGCAAGAACTAGCACAGTGATTTATTTTTATGTTTTTTTTAATTGAATTCAAGTATGATTCCCATTGTCATTTATTAAGGAAACTGAAATTATTCTAAAATCCTCCCCAAAATATTTGAGCCAAAGTGAGGCTTTTTTTTTTTTTTTTTTTTAATGTATTCACAAGTGAGCAGGAAAGTAATATCACAGAAAACTATGCAGAACACTGACATGTTGTTTTTCTGACTGTGTATCAATGTTGCTGATAGTGACCACCAAATAATAATGATTCAGGCTCTGGGATGGGTTGCATGACATTATAATCTGATCCAATCTGCTTTTCATTTTTAAGATATATTACTTTTCAGATAAACTGAGAACTGAAAATCCCCAAGAAAGGATAGTGGAATGTAAATTTACGAAGTCTAGACAGCCAGCTGAAAACTGATTTTCTACACCTTATAAAGAAGTAGACTATAAGCCAAATCTTTATTTAGTCTGAATATTTCCATAGTTTCCAGCTGGTTGCAGAGAACTGCTGTACTTTGATTCAGCTGATAACAGAACTAAGAATGCACAAATCATTTTTATCAGGCAACAAGTACAAATGCTTCTCTGTTAAGTAAACTGAAGTGGATAAATCTTTAAGTCCATGCTCAAGCAGAGTGTTTCCACTGCAGCTAAGGGCTGACTGCATGAGTGTGTGAAATTTCAAGGGGTGGTGTTCAAGTAGTGTCAATGAGGCACATGCAGAGAAGGTTTTAACTGAGGTAATCACAGAATTTCCAGTAGCAGCTGAATAACATAGTAAGTTAAATCTATTGAATGATGCATTAAGTTGGTGGGGCACTTACAGGGCCCGATTCTGACTGTTTTAAAGTTCTATTCTTTTGCCTTTCTCTTGTTTTGCTGGAGAGGAAAAGCTGCAATCTAGACAGCATCCTGTATTGGTGGGAAAGAGGATTGTGTGCATTTCCAAAGAATTTTGAAACTTTGTTAATATCTTTCCGTTTCCCAGATAAGTATTATCTTAAAGAAGTGAATGTTACTGGTGTAAAGAAAAAAATCAGATATGGTTGTATGTATCTGTTATGGGAAAAAGTACATTATTATTTTTGGTAGATCAGTGCTAAGAAAAAATGTAAGAGATTTTTTTGTTGATAACTTAAACAGTTCAAATGTGGTTATAATTTGAGCTCTACATTTCTGTGCACAGCCCTTTGTATTAGCAAGTCTCTCTGTGCAGTCGTAGGAAGAGCTATGTTACAGACATTATGTAGCAAAGGTCCCTAAAAGGCAGATGTTGTGTTATATGGGTACAGACTGTTACTCAACCTTGTACCCTGCTGGGGTTACCAACTAGGAAAGACAGTTTGGATTTTCATTGCAGTGTCTTTTTGCATACATTACAGTAGGTAAGTGATCTAAAAGTTGAAGGAAGAGGTTTGATTTTTGAAGGACTTTGTCACATAAAATGTCACTGAATCCCATTTATGAGACTTGCTACACTGGGGTTGTTTTTCTGTTTTCTGTGGAGTGTTATTACTGTGTCTATTAAAAAAAAAAAAAAAATCCTGACAGGTATGATATCCTCAACATTAATTTTTACTATTAATTGATAGCAGTTCATGAAATACACTAATCGTCATATATGGCACTGCATATCCAGTTGGGTTTTTTTACATGTTTCCTGTATGACGTTTCATAAAGGGAACTTCAAGCTGACTGTGCTGTTGCTCATCAAGTTCATCTGCAGACTGGAATGTTGAAGAACTCAAAACAACATGAGATTTTGTTACAGTTGTGCATAGGGGGGGTCTCTACCATACTATATAGATATCTAATATGGTGTCTTCCTCTGTTTGCTGTAGCAAGGGTAAACAGTGTGGGGGGTTTTGAGCCACAGACAGACTGGTTTGATTGTGGTTCTTTTTCTGGGATTGTATCGTCTGAGGAGTAACCGATAGTCCCAGTTCCTGGCCATAGGAATAATTGGGACAGGAAGTGGTTGCTGGGGCAAATTTTGTATTGCATCTCCGGCAGTCCTGCAGAGCCAGGCCACTGCCATTTCCATGTAACTTCCCTGGGAAGCGCTTGTCATCTCCTGCCTGCGAATGGCTTCTGGTGATTTTCCTTTGCTTGGCTCTCCCAAATCTTGTAATGGTGCCTGTAGCCACAAAAAGATAGGTCCCAAGGGAAGATTGCCCATCTCTATCAAATGTGAATTCCAAGACTGTAGAGACATACAGAAATTAAGGTACATCAGGGGTTTGATTTATAAACCTGAATGGTGAGAACTGAGTGTATTACCTAAGGATGTCTTTGGGCTTAAATAAGAGGCCTAAAATTCCAAACTCAGAGGGACTTGTGGGGCTTTTTTTGCTAAAAGGAGGCAAACAGTTTAACAAGCTTTGAATAACAGACTAGCACAGTAATTAGCTGTTATGACTGAAAGCAATCTAATTTTTCTTCTGTGTCTAGTTTTTCATGTGAATTTTGAACAGCTACAGAAGGAAAAGATCAGGAATGAATTGTTTCTCCATGCATTGCTCAACCTGCAAGAAAAGAAATGAGGGTCTTGAGAAAAGAACAGAAGATCACCAGCCATGAAGAAAGCAGACATTGCTACTTCACTTGAAAAATCATTCAATTGTGTTTTAAATTTCTCCTTCTTAGATTGACTCATGGTGCTGCAAGCAGAAAGTCGTTTTCTGATTCCAAGGATTTTCCAACCAAATGAAATTTTATTCTGCAGGTTATGGTGCTGGGCACACCCAAAATATTAACACTGGACAGTTCTGTGGATTGTGTGCTTTTTATTAGAGCTTATGAGGAGTACAGATATGTTGCTTGCACAATACTGCCTTAGGAGAGAGCTTCCTTAAAAAGTGCCTGAAGAAGAATTTGTTCCCAGTGAAATGACAGCTGAAAAGAATTCAGGTGTTTCCATAAATTGTTAATAAAAGCATAATTTTGTAGGATACCCTTTTCAAAAATATTTTCCTGGCATATAGAAGTTGTAACAGAAAAATAACATTTTTCCCATTTGCTGCTTTATGTTTTTGATAACTAAAAAGTATCTTAAAACCTACATAAACTGTAGGTTTTACAGCTAGACAGTGAAATTGTGCTAAAAAATGCCCTTAAAAGATTTATGATTGGTATATATGGAATATTGAGCAAAAAATTGTTACATGATGTGAGTAATTAACAGACACTCTATAACGAAATGTGCACTTGTGTATTTTGTAGAACCGCTGGATGAGCTGAAGATCAGAAGTCACAGCACTGAACCACTACCAAAGCTGGAAAACAAAGAGAGGGGAGGCCATCACGGGACAGCTTCCTCTAGGGAGCCAGGGAAAGCTCAGGAATGGGATGGAACGCCAGGCCCGCCTGTAGTGTCCAGCAGGCTGGGGAGATCCTCTGTCAGCCCAACCATGTTGGCTGGAAGCAACAGCTCAGGTACGTCAAGTAGCAGAGCAGGGAAGATCTCATGAATCTCTTTGTGAGCTGAAGGATCTCTAGAGATACACAGATGTAGGTAAGCATGCAAATTCCTTAGACTTCCAAAAATATTCTAGAATCTGCCCTGTCCGTTGTCTGCTGCACTAGTAAGCGTTGTGCTGTTCGCTCGCGCTCTGTACTGGAACAAGATTGGGATGGTGGCAGGTAATATATGCATGTTAACTTGCTGCTCATCTATTTTAAAAGAAGTAAGGAATTCCACTTGGCATTGAAAAGGGACTCTGTGGCAAAGACACCCCCAGGATGGCACCTCAGAGAGAAGTTTATAAATTCAGATATCGCATACAGTAACAAAACCACGCTGTGCAGAAACAAGGCTGTCTTACTGATATGCACAGTGAGTGGATACAGGCAACCTTTCCTTTATGTTTGTAAAAAATTTCTAGAAAAGTGACAATGGATTTCAGAAGTGTCAAATTCATACCTTCAGAAGTCACACAAATTCGGCGATTTTATTAATCAAATTTTATATACATAAATTAGTGAATTGCTATAAACCTTGAAAAATAATGCAGCCTTGTTTATAAATTGACTAAGACAAGCAGAACTGATATGTGAATGATACAGATCAGGTATGTATAGCTCTAGCATAAGCAGTGCATTGGAGTCTTTTGAGATTCGACAGTTCTCTTAAAAGAGCAATTTCATTGCTTATTGGTTAGATTCTGAAAAATACCCATTTTAGAAACAATTGGCATATGTAATACTGAAGCCTTATGGTCAATGTTCAGTAAGCATAAGTCCCTGAATGAGCCAGTCAAACAAGAAATTATTCCTGCACAGGAGATCTGCTGGCCAGTCAGTGGCAGAGATGAGTCTTCACAGCGCTGAGCTAGCAGACATGCTTGCCTCTCACGCAGGGGAATGCTTTCCTGTGTGGCAATGGGACTCATGTTTTCTCTGCATTGCTGGAAGTGACACCTGAAACTCAGTATATAACTTGAACAGGCTTTGCTGATGTGATGTATCATTTGCAGCAATTGTATAGTCCAGCTTTTCTTTCTACAAATCCCCCAAACAGTTCTTCCTGGGGCAGCAGAAGTTACTTTTCTGCAAATCTCATGACTCTAGCACAGATTATTTGGGTGTTTCTGCCTTTTGCTTGCTTGCCTGTTCTCACAAAGCGTCCTGGTAGGTAGGAATTTTCCAGATTAGCTCATAGCTTTGTTAAAAGATCTGTTCCCAGTGTATTAGAGCGTCATCTGTGCTAATGCAGGTAAAAGAGTGGGTTTAAAGGTATCACATCAAAGTACCGGGACGTCTGCTAATTAGACCAAAGGTGTGTACCAGCGTTTTCAGTTCTGCAAAATGACAGTATGGAACAGAGTAGAAGAGAATGGAAATTAAAGAGTAAGTTCTTAGCAAAATGTAGCACTTCTATCCAACCTTCCTGCATCAGTTTTATTTCAAAGAGTTGGTTGATCTCCAGAAGCAGACAAAACATGTTGGCCTCAATCTTCATTTGGCATCAGCAAACTGTAATAATTGTTGAATCATGCCTTGATTTAGTTAAACTGTGACTTTGTCTTACATAGCTAGAACTGTCAAAGAAAAATCATGGAAATATTTTATTGGCTGAATTTTGACTCCTTTTTATGATTAAAATCTGAAAGCTGATTTTGATTTTTCTTTACCCCCGGTTTTTATGACATTTCATTTGGTGAATATTGCCTCTCATCTGCCATGAATATTTGTCCCACTATGTCTCTAGCTGTTGCCTGAGCAACATGTTTTACCTTTCATCAGTGGAATGCTGCATTCAAAATGCCGTACACAGTTCTTCTCAACAAACTTGTACATGAACTGTAACAGTTCATTCTTTGCAATTAAATTAGAACTGTAACAGAATGCAATAAGAGAAATTTAATACATCTGTATGAATACAAATGCCTTCTGAAGTCAAGGGGATGAAGTAATTCTGTGCTAGGAATTTAGAACTTAGGTTTAGAACAGGACTAAATAAAATCAGGGCAATCCCTAGTACAGTTGTCATTGCTGTTGCTCTCTTTCTAACATCATAGATAAGAAAAAAAAAAAAAAGCTACTTTTCTTGTATGGACATGCCTTGAAACACCAGTTTGCTGCCTACCTCCTAGTTCACACTCTTACAGGCATTTCTTAGGGCAGTGTTGGAATAATTTAAAGAAAATGGGGTTGAATTGCTCTGCTGTAAAAGAGAAAGGATGTGGAAGGACTTCTCATGTGTGCACAACAGGCAGCTCTGCTGGGGCACAGATTTACTAGTAACTGAAGCAGTCTGAGTGAATACCTGACTGAGATTACTGATTTTTTGTGGGTTCTGTACCTGCTGGTAAGATCAGATGGGAAATGAGTCATCTCCAAACAGAATTTTGAGCTTTCTGGTTATTTTGTTGAGATGAGCCTTGCCTGTCAGGTGCACATTGGTATCACTAATGCCTGATTGTTTTCTCATCTGTCGTATAATTTGTCAAGGTCACTTTCTGTTTCCTGGCATCCTATCATTTCTTATGGAAAGCAGTGTAAGTGGTTTGAGGGCATTCTGGTATTTAGGAAAGTCAGTGCGAGTGCAGTAAACAGCCAGACGAGATCTGTGAAACAGAAGGCTGTGATAACTTCACTCCCGGAGCTTTGAACAGTATTTTCTGGAATGTTGCTGCTTTTTTTCGTAACTGCAACCATGAAGCGTTTTGCATTGCCACCTGCTGCTAGAGACAGGCACTGCGCTGCCTTTTAAATCTCATACTCTGTTGTGTCCTGTTTTTGAATCACCATCAGCTTGTCACTCAACTAACCCATTAGTATTCTAGCTGAAAACGTTGTAGATAATCAGGAAGGGAGTAAATGCCGACCCCTCATTGGAACTACTGGCTGGCATTGTGGATTTGCAAAAGTAATGGATAGTTAAGCTAAAGGTGCAAGAGGCATTCATTGGTACAAAAAGGGAGTAGCATTGAAGCACCAGTTCTTCCTAGCTAGGGCTGCTTCACTTGAAGAGGACTGAGTACTCCCATGAACCCCTAAATTTTCTCCTCACAGGCAATATCAGAGTATCACTGTGCTACTGAATCTTCGAGGATTCTCCAAGTGAAAGCAACGTAATGCTTGGAGGTACATGTTACTGGGCAGCCTGCCCAACAAGGTCCAGCCCAGAATGCAATGCTTCCAGACCTTGTCTGTGCTGGTCATTCGTGTTCTCTACACACAAGCAACTCCTGTCACCTAACATAAAATGAGTAGTACTGGGAGCTGTACACTAAGGGCATCAAGCCAGTGCAGTGTGAGCCAAGTTTGTGATCTCCGGGGTGTAGGATCACACAGTCGCAGAGCCTGACTGTAGAAGTGCACACTGCTCTCTAGCAGTGGTGTTACAACTAGTTGGAATAATACACAACTGTCCTATTGGTTCAGAGCCTCGACACAGTAGCCCATTCCAGAAGCTTCAGAGAAAAATAGCAATAAATTTTAAGGAAAAAACATTGCCAGCAGGACATGATTATTCCTTTCCTCATTGCCTCAGTCATTGACATAGACCTGAGATATGACAATTCATAACAAATCTTAATTTAAAACATACCCCATCTAATACGGACATGTTTTTTTTATCAGTAACTGACTTGGTTTTGAGACCTGCTAAACTTTTGACCTATGAATATCTACCAGTAGCGAGTTCTACAGGTTCAGTGCTCCCTTTGTGGAAACAGTTCCGTTTGACATGCTCCTGTGCTATTGGTTTCTGCAGGTGAAGTCCTAAATACTTTTAAGAGACGGACTACTATGTAGTTTATTCCACCTTAAGGTTTCAGAATTTCAAGTTACATTTCAGCTTACTCATCTCTTTTTAGGAAACCAACATGGCCAGACCAGCACGACGATAATAGGTGCAATTCATTTTTCCAGTATGCATGTTTTCTTTTTTCTCTTTTTGTTTTTTCTTTCTTTTTGCATGTGATTGCTCTCAGCCTGTCACATTGCCTTGTTTAATTCAAAATGTGCTTCTTGGCAGCTGTAGCAAATAAGCAATATTTCTCTTTTCATGTGCAAAGAAGAGACTGTGACAGGATAAGAAGCTTCTCCAATGTAAGTGACAGCCAGAGTATTTTTTTGAATTAAGATTCGGATAGGCAGAATGAAGGCTTCCTTGGATGAATAAAAGAACTCTTCCTGTTAAGATCCAAAAATAAAAATCATGCAGAGCTGTTGTATTTCTGGAGAATATAGAAAACCATAACACACTGATACAAAACTGATCGAAAATATTTCCATAAAATCTTGTTGCATTTCAGCACTGTGCTTTATTGAGGAAAATCCAACACCCCCTGCCCCAAACACAACCAGCCAAGCCTGTACATCTTTAGTTACGATGACAGCACTTGCACTTTCAGAAGACAAAGTCATTTATGTGAGTGCTTAAATACATAATTAAGATCACAGTTTTAAGGCAATCCTATTTGCGATTGGAAAGCCTGTATTTCTGTGTTTGGCAGTCTCTACTAAAATTCTCATCCCTAATGCTCTCCTTTGGGGCTGTTTGCTTGCTTATGCCCATGTGTAATCTTCCTGGCATTGTCAGGACTCAGCTTAAATCTAGGAGTCCAGTAGTGCTGGTCCCATTGCAGGTGACCACATGTGCGGGTTTACTTCATGCTGGGGCACTGTGGTCCCAAGCACTAACATTGTTGGGAGTACTGTGGCTGCTGTGGGTGATATAGCGGAGGACTGAGACACAGCTGACCTGCTATCCCCTACTAACGTTACACTGCATCTGCACCTGGCTCCTGGAGGTGGTTTGGGCACCTGGTGAGGGATGAGTCATTTGAAGCTGTGCAAAATAATACCCCCAAAGTTTCATCAGTTAGATATAGCCACCAAATCTTATGAACATTTTTGTGCAGAACAGAACTAAATATGTTATGCAGCTTTCTAGCTACCCCGAACAATCTGCTGAATTTAAACCTCATGCTGTCCGTTGATTGCAACAGGCATCTCTAATGGCTACTCAAGTGCACTGCATCCCCTGGCCCCAGTCCAGTAAAGCACTTAGACATATGCCTATGAGTTCCCTCGCTTGGCAGCAGGCTGTTAGCTCTTGTCAGCCTTTGAGTGGCATATAGCAGTGCCAAAAGGCCCCTAGCTGTGGATGCAGACAGGGCCTGTGTTTGGAGTGGAGTCTCTGTAACCCTCCTTCAGGCAGGTTTGATTTAGAACCAGAGGATCCACCCACACAATGAAGTGATGGGGTGCTGTGCTAACTTTATCAGTATGGAGCTAGATGTATTTTAGCTTGCATTATCGTAGGCTCTGAGCTGATGGGTGTTCCTCAGAAGACAGATTCTACAGCCTCCCCTATGTGCTTATGAGGCTGGCTGATAAAACGCAGCTCCACACCATGTGTTACTGTCACAAAGGGGACTTCCCAAGAAGTCTCAAGACTACTCATTTCAGATGTTAAGACTGAGCTGTCTCAATATCATCCACATGAGAGAAACATGAATTAAGCACTAGAAACCATCCCTGAGATTTGCTGGCAGTTGTTGTTCCTCCTTCAAGATTCTCAGTGGTAAATAGGAAATCCCATTTTCATTCCAGAACCAGAATTGATATCAATATGCAGGCCTTGCAGAAAAGCTGAAATGACCATTTAAAACATGAAAATCCAGAGGTAAAGATACTGAAAATGACTGGATGGTGGACATAGAAGACCTCTTACTACTTTTTAGATAGCCCAAAGCAGAAGTTATTTCCAGTGATCATTATTATTTCAAAGTGATCAAAATCCAGTTAGCCTCAGTACAGTGAATAAGCTGTCCAGAGCTGAAAAATAATGTACTGCAGAATGCAGAGTAGTGAGCTGGGCATCGCTTATGCAACATTTTATGGGTATTTTTTCCCCACAGTAGTATGCAGCGTGAAGATGTTACTCAAAGCATTAATTACAGTAGAATATTTATTTGGTCTAAAAATATTCCCACTGAGACCAATGGAATGGCAATTAAAAAAAAACAAAACCAAAAAATCCCATCCCCCGTTCACTGCATAACCCAACTTCCTAAACTTGACAAGAAGCTACATGGAGCTGTCTCTGGAGCCTCTCTTGGTGAGGATCACCATGGAAATCGCAATAGTTTCCTTAATACTGTAACATGTATTACAGGGAGATAAAGGAACTAATACTTCATCTGTGTGTGATAGGTTTTATTTCTTTGATGCCTGATGAAAGGAGTCTCTTTGGCAAGGTAATCTCTTGTTGTTGCATGTATATCCAAATTGGAAATTATGACACTTCTCTCTGCTTTCCCAAAGCAAAGAAAACAATTCAGAAGCAATGGCAGACAGTGTCTTGGAGTATTTTACATGCTTGGTGTCATATTTTGCTTGTCAGAGCAATAACAGAGTTTCTATTTAGCAGTAGGGAAAAACAACCAAAAAAACCCCTAAATTTTTATCCTCTCTACAACCCCAACAAAATTCCAGGAAGGAACAAACATGAGGTCCATTATTATATCTGTATTACTGAAAGAAACATTCAGAGATCTGGCACATAGTGTGAAATCAGAACAAAAACAAATCTAATCAAACCTTCAGAATAACTGTCTGAGTCCAAAAAAAAAAAGAAGCAAAACAACAGATTATGTACAAAATGCAAGGTTATGGGGGAGATCAGTCTGCTCCTTTCTGCATGCTTATTGCCGTGTTGACTCATGGTGTGTTTACAGACTGACTAGGAATGAGTGAATTGAATAATGTATTTGTCAAACAGCATAAATATTTTTGCTGCTCAGCCAGCTGGATGTTAACCAACCTATTAATATTTAGTTGAATATTCACCCATACAGATGCTTTCATTGGTCTGAGTGCTCCAGCTTAAGTGGATAGCTCTTCTCCATATCCTATTGAATTCTGAAACATCCTAGGAAAATAAGCATTTAAGGTGATAATGAAAAAGCATTAGTGAGATTGGAAGAACACATTTCAGCATGTTACTGGTAGGTGGCATAACATGCCAGCTGCCCTCAAGTTTCCAAGATGTGCCAAGTGACCTTAAGTATGTGTTAGTGACAGACATCTTATTCCTTTCAAACAATGGCCCAACCAGTGGCTAGTGATGATACTAGAGAGGCACATAGGAAATACAGATATTAGTATAGAACAAACACAGACTAAGCAGCAGTGTAAATGAGGCACGAGAAAATACATTTCAGAGAGACACAAGCAAAAGTTATGTTAGAAAAAACATGCTTCAAAAGCAAACTTACTAAATCAGGATTGCACAAGGCATAGGTCCTTCCTCACATCTTGAAAACATAAGATTGCATAGGAGGAATTCTTTAAACCCACTGCAAGGAGGCATGGTATTATTATATTTACTTGTTATTCATGGTAAGGCAGTACTATCAGAGGTAAAATTGAGAGTCTATTATTATACAAAGTGTGTCTGCTGAGTGCAAATGTCCTTGTTCTCAGTGTTTGCCCACTAAATAGAAAAGACAGGTGCAGGGTTGGGAGGCTTATAAAACATGTGGAGAATGAACACATTCATCTGAGCCAGAAGTCATGGTTTGAGACATGTTCCATTGGCCATTAACAGGAAATGTAGGGACAAATATTTTTCTTGAACAGAAACAGGCAGACGCATTTCTCAGGAAAAGACAGTTTCTTCTAGAATAGATGTGGGGCGTTGAACAGTAGAGTAGCACACTGGTGTCAGCATGACTCAGATACAAAAACCTTCATCCAGGACTCCTGAGATGTATGGTCACCTGCATGTTAGTATGTTAACAGTGGTAACCTGCCCTGGAAACCAGTGAGGATCCTTCTGAGAAATGTCTCCATGTACAACAGCAGAAGGAAAATGAAATAACTGTAATTTCTCTCTGGAATGGAGCTTTCTCTCAAGACAACCTCCACTTCTGTAATCGTCTTGATTCTGAGGAACTGGCGTCAGAATTTGCCACTGTTGATGTTCTGATTTCTCTCCTTTCTCTCTACTTTTTGTCTCTTAATTCACTGCCATTAGCGTTAGATTTCCAAGGTTGTTTTTTGGAGTCTTTCCAAATCCCCAAGTGCAGCGGTATCCTCGCCACTTTTATACATTCCCTACTTCATTTTCTGGCATTTCATGCTTGCTTTCAGCATAATCAGTCTTCAGGCTACCATCTCCCTCAGCTCTGGGATGGACAGATGAAACCAGAAGTCACTGTAACTCTTTTAATCGCTGCTGTATTTTATGAGGACTAGAAAAAGGAGGGGTGGGGGGGGAGCAACAAGAAGGCTTCCTTTTTATGCTTCCTGTCTGTCTGGTGCTTTCTGCTCTGTACTTAAGCTTCAGAGATGGTAGAAGAAAGGAAAGAGGCCAGGACATGGGATGGGTTTTGTCTTAACCCTCTTCTTTCTGATCTCAGCTTCTGTTCGTGATTCAGCCAAATACCCAAGACTTTAACTATAAACCAAGCCTGGAGTCTCTGTTCCAAGGGGAACCTAGGCCCACCCTGTTTCAGTTCACTGCAGCAGTCACCCACCTCCTGTTCACCGGTGTATTTTTTTCTCTCTTCCTTCACAGAGCCGAAAGCAAGTTGCAGATTAGGTCGGTCTGCATCCACATCAGGTGTGCCTCCTCCATCCGTTACTCCGCTCAGGCAAGCCAGTGATCTTCAGCCGAGCCAGGTACCATCGTTAGCCAATCGTGAATGACTTCATGTGCTGCAACATGCCAAATGTTTCTCACCTCTGTGTCTGTCATTTGTTACAGTAAATGATTTTTTTGGGTTTTGTCTTTGTTTTCTGTGCGTGTGCGTGCATCTGTGTGTGCGCATCTCTCATTGGCAATCAAATTCCACTGGCCACAGCTAGTCGAATTTTCTTTGCTCTTAATTCTCTGTATCCTTTCCTGTCTTCATTCTGTAATATAAATGTAGTAAAACTGTACTGTATGAATTGGCTGGGGTTTTAATTTTTTCATGTTTTCTGTATCTTTTTACCGTCTTTAAAATTTATCAAACTTTGATAAATTTAATCTATGTTTTTATGTAAATTTCTTTTAAATGTCTAAAGCACTTGCACCAATGTTTGTCAATGACTTGTACATACCTGACTTCTGCCCAGTTGTATTTTAATATTTGTGCCAGTCTCACATTTGTTTTGAGCTTAGTGCATGATTGTATTACACTGTGATTTATCACTGTCCTGAAAACTGCTCTTACAGCAAGTTATTTTGTTTAGTTAAGGCAGCTAGACTCCCTCCAGCTATAGGCCATGTAATGCTTTTGTAGGACTATTAAATAGTCCACTGTAGTTATATTTATTGTGTACTGTTAGGAATCAAAAACCAAATCAAAGGAGTAATGTCTCCTCATATCTTAAGCAGAGGTACTTTTTTTTTCCCTCATCAAAACCAAAAATGCCACATAGACCCTTGAGAAAGAAATGAAAGTGTTTGGGTTTGGCAAATTTCTCCAATAGTGAGAAAATGGAAAAGAAATAAAGACATGGGAAACCTATACTTACCTTTATTTTATATGCTAATACTGATATTGTATCATTTTGCTGCGCAGACCGGTATTATTAGTTTGACAGAACTAACTGCTGAGAGCAGCAATTGAGAGAAGAGGTTTCACTTGAACATAATGTGAATGCCTTCTGTCAAGCTCAAAGCACTCCAGTATTGTGTCACTTCTGTGTACATGTACAAGTACGTGCCTACACATCACTGTGTATGTGTATGCACAGAGACAGGCATATATGTGTATATGTATGAATACATATATGTATGCAAACAAACACCCTTATTTAGATGGAACATTTTCAATTGGCTTTCAGGGAATTAGACCCTAAAATCCTATTGAATTTCAGTGAGATTCGAGTGTAAAACTTCTTGAGGCCTGCTTTGCAATAATCACATACTTAGGTTGTTTGTAGCTTGGTGAGTTGCTTCTAGGAGGTCTTGACCAAAGTAGAGACCAGAAGAGTAAGGTTGATTTACTCAATCCAGACAGCCAACTACTTGTTAATAAGGTTATATTTCTGTAGCCTAGTCCATATAAGTTAAAATTCTTTAATCTGCAAAACTGATGCTATTGTATTACTTCTGAGCCCTGCTGGACACAATGGCTAACAGAACCTTGCATGTTTTTAAAGCGTATTTTACAGAAGAATATCAAATCCATAATGGAGACTCAAAATGACAGCCTATTTAAATACCATGTCAAGTGTTCCTTCTAAGGAAGAAATTAGGGTAATTGTACTTCCAAAGGTTTTGAGTGTCTCAGTGTTCATGTAGTATATGATTTTTGATTAAATGGGTCTTATGGCAGACATGGTGCTTTGCTGGTTACTTAGTGGCAAAGGCACCTTGGGTGTTTTGAAGGGATTTTAGTCTCTCAGTTTATATTAAGAACTAAACAATAAGCCTTGAAAGCAGAAGCTGATGTGATAGAAGAGATAATGAGGCTTTTAGAAGCTGCAGCCAGAGTTCACTGAAACTGTGGAGGAAAAATCCACCTCACTTCATACAGAAGAAAGGAACAAAGATAAGAGGAATTTTCAAGTGACTGTAGAGGGTGATCTTGTTAATTTAATAATGTATGGTATGGACATGGCTTCATGAAAAACAAGAAAAACTGGTAAAAGCTTTTTCTCCCTGAAGTCTTCCCTTCAAGCTGTCAATCTCTTCCTGTCCATCTATTAAGTTGTCATTTATTATGATGGCATAATTTTTTAAAGGTGTGGATTTGACCGTGATTCCAGTGAATTACAAAAGTCTTATTATCTCTATGGCAGATACAAACATTACTTTGATTCTGTTCTTTATACACCTCTTCTATCCTAATGTGCAAATAATCGATGACAGGTGAAATGTGTTTGGAAATGGCTGGGTTGTTAGCCAGTCTGAATCCGACAGATTGGGGCATACAGGGTATTTATTTCCATGTGCTTTGGCTATTGATTGTATTGATACTGGTTTCCTTAACCACATCGTAATCAGCAGTTAGACTTTGCAAAAGATTAAGAGGACACATCCTGTTTTCTACCTCTTTGATGATGAGATGGGCACCGCTAACATTTATACAGGGATACAAGACCTGGGAAAGGGCAATTACTGTTAATCAGTTTCTCAGATCTTCATGGATCCCAAACTGATGTTTTTCAAAAGTTTAATTTGTGGAAAAGAAATCATATTTGCAACTGAGCTCTCATGGCCTATCATTTTTTGGTACAGAATCATTCAAGGAAGTGGCGAGGATGCTTGGTAATTAAAAATAGGTCTGATCTAAGGAAACGTGTATTGTAATTCCAATCAAATATCAGCTAATTATGTATCTATTGACATTTAACTCCCCTATGCCTTATTTTCTTGTTTGTTTATTGGTGTAAGAATTGTGAGGATTAACCAGTTAATATTCACGGAACATATTAGTGGTGTATTGATGGTAAGCATTATAGTGGTCACCTATAAATGAAAAGAGCGAGCTTACAAACAGAGGTTAATTATGTGGCTGGTTTCTGATGGAGTGCACTTTAAAATACTGAAGTGTAGCAGAAGCCAGCAGTTACCAACAGGCTGAGCCAGGCAGAGAGCTTGCCAGTCTGTACTTAGTTCTCGTAAATGGTGAGAGCATTTTGAAAGAGCTGGTTGCAGGAAGTAACCTTGGATGAAGCTGTGAATTGACTCAATTTAAACTGAAAGGTAAACAGAAGTTTATCTCGGAACTGAAGTTGTTGATTGTGTAAGGACAAAGTTTAAGAAACGAAGAAAGTAGCTGAGGAAGTTAAGTGTGGAGCTTGGAAGTGTAATGTAGCAGATGCATAGGATATATTTGAGCTACAGAAGTGTCATATAGCTGTATTCCCTACATACATATCTTAACACAAATATCGTAAAGAGAGGAGCGTAACTAGCAGAGAAGTGTGCTAGGTATCACAGAATGTAATGCCTTGTAAAGATAGGAAGGAAGAAGGAAACTTTAAGGGGGTGGGAGCAGGCTGTCCCCATGTGCCAAAAGATGAGCTAGCGGGGAAGACAGGCCTGGCTAAAGAGAGAGAGCTTTGGCTGGAACTCAAGGAAAAAAAGGAGAGTTTATGACCTTTGGAAGAAGGGGCAGGCAGCTCAGGAGGACTACAAGGATGTCATGAGGTTATGCAGGGAGAAAATTAGGACTAAAGCCGAATTAGAAATTAATCCAGCTACTGCTGTAAAGGAGAATAAAAAATGTTTCTATAAATACATTAGAAACTAAAGGGGAGGGTTAAGGAGCATCTCCATCCTTTATTGGATGCGGGGGGAAACATAGTGACAAAGGATGAGGAAAAAGCTGAGATACTCAATGCGTTCTTTACCTCAGTCTTTAATGGTAAGAGCAGTTATTCTCTGGGTACCCAGCCCCCTGAGCTGGATGATAGGCAGCAGAATGAAGCACCCATAATCCAATGGGAAATGGTCAGTGGCCTGCTACACCACTTGGGCACACACAGGTCTATGGGGCAGGATGGGATCCACCCAAGGGTACTGAGGGAGCTGGTGGAAGTGCTCACTGAGCCACTTTCCGTCATTTATTGGCAGTCCTGTCTACCAGGGAGATCCCAGTTGACTGGAAGTTAGCAAATGTGATACCCATCTACAGGAAGGGCCAGCAGGAGGATCTGGGGAACTACAGGTCTGTCAGCCTGACCTGAGTGCTGGTGAATGTTATGGAGCAGATAATCTTGAGTGCTGTCATGTGTCACATACAGGACAACCAGGTGAACAGGCCCAGTCAGCATCGGTTTATGAAAGGCAGGCCCTGCTTGACTAACCTGATATCCTTCTATGACAAGGAGACCTGCTTAGTGGATGAGGGGAAGGCTGCGGATGTTGTCTACCTAGACTTTAGTGAAGCCTTTAACATATTTCCCACAGCATTCTCCTGGAGAAACTGGCTGCTCATGGCTTGGATGGGAATACCGTTCACTGGGTAAAAAACTGGCTGGATGGCTGAGCCCAAAGAGTGATGGCGAATGCAGTTTAAATCCAGTTGGCAGCCAGTCACAAGAGGTGTTCCCTAGGGCTTAGTTCTGTTTAATATCGCTATCAATTATCTGGATGAGGGGATTGAGTGCACCCTCAGTAAGTTTGCAGACAATACCAAGTTGGGCAGGAGCATTGATAGTGAGAAATAATGTGGCCAGCAGAACTAGGGGAGTGATTGTCTCCCTGTGCTCAGCACTGGTGAGGCTGCACCTCAAATACTGTGATCAGTTTTGGGACCCTCACAACAAGAAAGAGATCAAGGTGATGGAGCATGTCCAAAGAAGGGCAACAAAGCTGGTGAAGGGTTTCAGGAGGAGCACCTGAGGAAACTGGGGTTGTTTAACCTGGAGAAAAGGAGGCTCAGGGGAGACCTTACTGCTCTCTACAACTGCCTGAAAGGAGGCTGTAGTGAGGTAGGTGTCAATCACTTCTCCCATGTAACAAACAATAGGTAGGACAAGAGGAAACGTCCTCAAGTTGTGCCACGGGAGGTTTAGATTGGATATTAGAAAAAAATTCTTCATGGAAAGGGTTTTCAGTCATTGGACCAGGCTGCTCAGGGAAGTGGTTGAGTCACCATCCCTGGAGGTATTTAAAAGACCTGTAGATGTGGTGCGTGACATGGTTTAGTAGTGGACTTGGCAGTGCTAGGTTGGACTTGATGATCTTAAGGGTCTTTTCCAGTCTAAGTAAGTCTATAATTCTGTGATCCTAGAAAGATTCTCCAATATTAGCAGAGAGCTTGCAGGGAATGGAAAAATGTTCTAGGAAGTTAGAGATAAGAAATGTGTGAATAACATTAGAAATAGTGAAAGTATGTCTGAATTTGGCCTTTATATGGAAATGAAAACAAGTACCAGTCATTTGTAGCCATCCAGGTGGACAGAAAACAGTAGAAATTAACCACCATGTGAGGTTTATAAAGTAGAATAAATATGGTCCAAGGATGCCCCAATAAATATCTCATCACCCATATTGCTGGAGCCTCTGTGCTGGCGCCTGAGACTCCTGCAGCAGGCATGGTCAGGTGTTTCACCCTGCAGTGGTCAAGGCTCAGTCATAACAAGGGACAGGAACAAAATTGTTCGCTTATGTAAAGCAAGCAGGATTTGGAGTCACGGGCATGACTGTGATCCAGTGATGTTTACCTACAGCCTGTCATTTTCCACATCTTCACCTCAGGGTAACAAAGGATTATGCTCTATCGATGGACTCAAAAACCCCTGTTGCATAAAGGGTGCCTGGGCACTGAGCATGTCTGTCACGAAAGAAGAAAACGTTTCAAGCAACCTGCACGGTGGAAGTCCCACTGCTGGAGAGCAGAGCATCTTGCATCCGTGTTTCTAATGTACGTAAAATCACCTCTAGGTCACTGCCAGGCTTCTCCGATGTAATCTTCAGCACACCAAAAACCCACTAGTTTCCATTTTAACATAAAGGAGCCAATATAACTAACTCCAGATTTTTTGCTGCAAATGAGTTTTGCAACGTGAAGTTTGTTTTCATTAAGATGCAGATAGCTGCTGGAAAAACACACATATTAAGCTGCATAGCAGCACAGCAGTGCATGTTTGTAATGAAGATCCACGATCTGAAAGGAAATACATGCTTTGAAAACAAAATTCCTGGTAGTTACAGTGTGATATTTGAGCTTTTCTGCAAAGCAGAGCCTATTTTCAAACAGATTTCCACAAAACTGAGTACTTTATCTGCAAATGCGCAGCCTCTCTTCATGCTGCCTGTTAGTTACTGGCTTTTCAGCAGGAAGACAGCACTGCCCTTCACTGTTCACTCCTTAAGGTATGCTATCTTACTTCTGAAGGTTGCATGCCTCTTAAGGTCTGGTATCTTCTTGTGGGGAGGACCAGGCAGGGATATCTAGCTCCAATTTAAGTAAGGAAAGAAGATTTCAACTTTACAGTGATGATCAAAGTGAAATCTAGAAACCATGCTGAGATTAGAAGGAATAACTCAGAGAAGGCAATGAAGATATTTGGACAGCTATGAATTAAGGATTTTCAACTTGCATTGAAGGAATGAAGAAAAAGCTAGAAAATACATCAGAATCAGCACTGACAGTTTTTGTGGCTTATTTTTTCAGTTCATTACTTGCCTGGTACCTGCCTGAGCCCCCAGCAAGTTGAGATGGCATTTTAATTCTCCCATACAGCCCCATCAGTGAACATGAGACAGAAGGCCCAACTGTGGATGAACTATTACCTTCCAAAATTGAGGAGAACTTTTATTTATTTTATGATTTATCTGAATATAATATAGCAAAGGGGAAAGGCCTCCCATTCAAGACCATGTACTTGTTTTCTTGTACCAAATGAAGTGAATGCATTTGAATGCATTTGAGTATGTACCTTGATAGGCAAGAATTTTAGGTACAAGTTGGCTCCTTAAATTTGTGTTTAGGTAGCTAAATAATGAAAGAGTCATAGAAGGACCAACTGTATTCTTCAGCTGAGATCTATCCTACCTACATCTGAGATGTCTAAATCAGGAGTATAATACAGGTTTCCCATGGGTTGTATGAAGAGAGGTGCCTGCAAAGGGGATTCACTGAGCTGAGCCCTCAGTGACCACAGAGCTGCTCTATGTCTGTTACCTCAGATAACCTAGTAATTTATCCTCCTCATTTAACCAGCTCTGTCAGTCATGGGAAGCTGGCAGGGATCATTCCTGCTCTGCGCATGTTAGAGGCTCCTGGATATTTACTGCTGAACAGATAACAGTCGTTAAAGTTTCCATCGCTTAGGGATAGACATTTATAGCTTTTCAGACTTAATCCACAAGCGCTGTGTGGGAGTGCTGTTAGGAAGCAGCTATACTGATGGCACGGCTGGGTCCTCCTGGCAGTTAATCTTTGAAATCACATGCTTTTGGCATCTTCCTGCCAGGCTTTGTAGTCAGACTTGTGAGCAGTGCCCAGGGGAGAGCAGACACCTGAAGTGGTGCTGGGGTTGGTGGGCTGGTGCTTGTGTTTGGTGTTTGACCGCACCAAGGGAGCTGGTTTAAGGGAATGGAAATCCAGGCTTTGCAGAGTCATAGAATCATAGAACCATCGAATGATTTGGGTTGGAAGGGACCTTAAAAATCATCTGGTTTCACCCCCCTACCACGGGCATGGGCACCTTCCACTAGACCAGGTTCCAGTCCTGACAGCAGGAGACCAGGTTTTTTACAGCATAGTTTTCTAGTGTATTAACATAGGTAAAGAAGTAGAAGACACACTTTCTTCTTTAAATATGCAGCTGGAAGGAGGTTTGTCGCTGTGTTTATTTCCAGTTGGTCTGAGTTAGGTGTAATGCTCACTGGTTTGTGTTCAGCAGGAGCATAAGAAAATGCCCTCTTTATTGTTTGGGTCTGTGCCGGAGGAGAAGTCCTGGACAAAACCGCACTTTAACAGCTCTTCAAAATGAACAGTTTGGAAAGTCCAAAGCATTGGGAAAAGCTTTTATCTTCCTCAGCGCCGGGAACGCGAGGCAGGGCGCCCGCCCGGGGCAGCGGAGGTGGGGAAGCGGCGCGACGCCTCGGGCAGCTCGGTTCTGCGGGAGAGACGGGGCTGTGTGCGGTTTGTCACACCGCGCTGCTCCGGGCGGGCGCCTCCAGCTCTGTGTGAGGGGAAGCCCCGCCCCGTCCGGCCCTGCTCCGCTCCGCCCTGCTCCGCACCGGCCGCGGCCCGGCCCCGGTCCGCTCGGCGAGCCCATGGCGCCGCCTGACGGCCGCATCCCGTACTGCGCCACCCGCCTGTGGGGAAGCGGCACCCGCCGGGCGGAGCAGGAGGGTTTCCCCGGCAGCGACGGCGCTGCCCGGCTTGCGGGGCTCCTGCTTGACAGTGGCAGAGGGAAGGGTAAAGCCCCTTCAGACCCTGTAGGAACTGCACCCGAATTTTCTAGAAGGTAATTTATTTGTTTTAAGAATCATATAGGATGGTTTGGAAAGAACCTTAAGATCGTCTAGTTCCAACCCCCCTGCCTGTGCTGTTTATTTTTTAACTTTCCCCGCTGGCTGGAATCTTAAGTGTTGCATCAGATACTGGCAGGACCTTGTGCAGGTGTCGTTGGAAGCCGGTACTCGCATGCTGCCACCCCAGCCCCACTCACAGCACAGCCTGGCACCTGGCAGCAGGAAGGGGCCTGCACCAGCCCCGCCTGCTAGATCCCAAATCCTTCCACACAACAGCTTAGAGAATGTTTTGTTTAAGACTCAGTATTTAGGTGCTGACTGATATGCAATGAAAACACACACATTTTATTGTGGGGAAAAAAAATCGAGGATTAAAACTGGTGTGAGACCTTATCTTCAGGGCAGCTATTATTTAATTTTGTACTCCAGTTGAAAAATCCTGAACACATTCTGATTTTCTATTTCCAAACAAAAGATTGATGGAAGGGAAATACAACAAAGAAAAAGCTGAGATATGTATTTAGCTGCTTTCCGCGTGCATTCTTAGAGCAATACCCTGTAGTTTAAGTGCAGTGGGGAACTTATAAAACCTCAGAGGAATAATTTAGACTTGAATTTTGACGAGTACTGAGTACCCTGCAGCAATGCAACTGAGTATTTGTTTCATGCCTAAATTCACAAATAACTCTGTACTGGGTCAACTAAATACCCTAAGTTCAGCTCTTGGTGTCTCTAGCCTTACTTGTATATACAAAGCATATTATAGTCCTTGTAAGCATTGTGTTTGCCCTGTAATTACTGAATGCAAGAAGGGTACATTGTTACTATTGTGGCTATAATTATTTTTGAAGGCACCTAGACAAAGTACTTCCCCAGTGAATTGGCATCATCATGCTTTAATTGGCAAACGTGCATCCAAAAGCATATGGGCACTATGCTACTCTGTGAGCATAAACAAAGCATCTGTGCTCTTCTATTCTTTTCAGCTTAAAGTTGCCATTTTCCCCAGCAATAGCGTACCAGAGTTCAAAGCAGCCAGTAAACACCCTGCAGTTGTTGGGCATCATAGCAGAGCTGGGCTCCCAAAGGCTGCCTTTAATGAATTCTGCAGCTGGAAAATGGGCACCTATAACTCCATATCTGCTATTCTGTACCTGATCACAGCAGCCTTTTTTAAATATCCATTATATGAAAGAAACAGCCATTGCAGGTAGATGGAGAATTCTGTAGTCTGACGTACTCTTTCATCCAGTTTGAATACTAGGGAAATGGTAACAACAACAATAAAAAGGTGCTACTAAGAGAATCCATATCTGCTACATAGCATAAACCTGTGTCGTTGCTCAGTACTGTTAACCTTTGCCAGATGCTCTGCTTGACAAATCACAACTGGAAACTAGCATCAAACTCTAGTGACTGTGCTTTTGTGGTTCTAGTAATACAGAAGGATTTGCAATGAAAAAACCAATTTCTGTCATACTTGCTCTCTGGGCCAAAGGGAAGAAAAGATCCCCCTGTGCTGCTGGTTAAAAACCTCAGGGGGGATGCAGTCCTGAATTCCTATTCAAGAGGCATAGCTAATGCCACTTTGGTATGACTTTCTCTGTCCCTCTTTTTTCCTCTAAAAAGTTTTGAAAGTCTATTGTGTATTTTGGATGTAGAATAGCAAAACATATGAAACAATTCATGGCTTGGTGGCAATCATTTTCTTCTCTCTGTGTGTAAATGCCAAGTGTTCTCCTTCAGCTGCAATGCCTCCTAGATCTCTGTGCTTCTGGAGCCAAGATTATGGTTGTTGCTTTTTGATACTTGATCTTTTTCTTCATTCAGAATGTATGTCCACGGTGTGGGAACAATACCATGCCTCTCGCTCTGTAATCAGAGTCCCATGGGGGTTTGGTCTGGACTTTCTTTACACTATTTATTGCTTTGGATGGTAGCTTCTATTTTTGCCTGTGAAGCTATTCACTTAAAGGGACTTAATTACTCCTTATGCTTAACCATCACCTTTAATAAGTCTTGGGATGGTCACTGGATCCAAAACCTGCTTAATGTTGGCCACTAGGATCTACTGCAATAATGTTTGTGGTGCTGTCCAAGAGTTGTAGTCATAAATAAGGTCCAGTGTTAGCAGACAATGTGCATAGAACAAAGACTGTCCTTACCCCAAGGATTGTAAGCTCAGTGTAATAGATGAGAAAGTAAGCAGTTGCAGATGGGAGTAGATTGGTAAGTATGTGACTGTCAGATATTGCTTAAGCTTCGGTTTATGTGAAATTAGAAAGTGCAGAAACTATTTGGGGTGCAATCTACTGTATCTTTGACAGGGATTTTAATCAGGTTTATATGCCACTACTACAATGAAATGCATTTGAATGTCTAAAACAGGAAAACCAGGGAAATTTTAGTAGGAACATTTTACAAATGGTTTCTCTCTCAAATGGCTCTCACGCAGAGAAGTCTTTAGTGTCTGTGTAGGTGAAAACAAGCGAATGTAGACATAGACTGGATTTTATGGTTTTCCAAATAGCCGGGAGGAGGAAACTCCTCTGGGTCCTACCTAGGAGGAGGGGAGATAGGTGCAGAGAGAACCCCCCAGCACAAGCACTTCAGTGATGAGACATGGGCCAGCAATTACCTTGAGATGATGTCTGGATTTGATGAGCATGTGGCCTGGGTGCATTTGAAAAGCCATAGGATTTTGCCTTTTTGTTCAGGTTGAATGTTGACGAAAGTCACGGGTGAGTCATCACACTGACTGCCACCACCGAGAAAGAGGTGCCGGGGTATGACCTGTGCCTTGAGGTGCCGCACAACCTTCTGGGGAGTTTGCACTGCTAAAGATCTGAGAGTGGATTTCAAAGTACGCTTTTGTGCCTTTATGAAGTGCAGCAGAGCCACATGCCCACGAGAGGGAGCGGTTGGATTACTTTACACAGGGTTGTTGTTTTTTTTATCCCTGCAAGGACAAATCTGTTGCACACACGAAGGCAAAATTCTGCTGTCGTCAGTCCAGCTAAATATGCTGTCAACAATTTGCATGAGAGCAACAACAAGAATTTTAATGCTTTAGGAAAGGCTTCACATTGCGTTGTGTTGAGTTTCAGCTTGTATCTGGTCTTACATAATCAGTGCATGGGTCCAGAGCAGTGCAAATTGTTTCTAAATATACAAACTGCAAATAGAAATTGCTCCTTAAAAAAGAAAGGAAGAAAAGGAAATGCAAACCTCGAAGTGGATGGAATTGCTACATCCATCATCCCTCACCTCCAAGGCATGCCTGACTGATCGGCATGAGAAGCAAATGTGTCAAAGCTGTCTTCTGTTGGCAGACAGCCCTGCTGTTGCTGTCCCAACATCTTTTCTTCAGCATTCAGCTGGGCTGGTCATGCAGCGGAAGCAGGTCACTGCGTTGCTGAGTCCTACACTGCCAGCACTCTGATTTAAGAGCATGAGAGAGTGCATGCTTTGCAGCCCTCACACCACCAAAGTGGCCTCTGATCCATGTCATGGGGAAGCTAGGCAGAGCTGGATCTGAGCATGCGCTGCTATTGCGGTAGGTCCCAAGGCCCAAACATGGCTTTGGTGACTCTCCTTCTCCATACTTCTCAATAGCATGGGGTTTAGGCACAAAAAAGATATGTCAGGGAGAAGCAGTGATGGGTGAAAGCAGCTGAGCTGTAGGAAAAGTAATGCCACAGAGAGAGGGTATCAGCCATGGGAACAGTGTGACCTGTCTCTGAGCACCAGACCTAGAGTTTGTCCTCATACCTTTCCTCACCCTCAAGTGCTGGGCTGGCTGCCACTATTTCATCTGTGATGGAACAGAGTGGGAGGAAGAATATTCCGTTCCCTTACTCTGATCTCTTTGTGTTCTTGCACAGGCTTTGTAAGCTTGCCAGCAGAGTACAGAAAGAGACTAGCTTCCTCACAGAAGTTGTTGAAACCTTTCAAATGCAGCAATATTCTGATAAAGAATGAAGTACAGCATTTACGAGGGGTTTTACTTGCCACTCAACCTTTTTTTACTGTCTTTACCTAGTTGTTTCTCAGACTGAGAGTGACAATTTCTTTAGAAGGCATAGGATAGGCATGAGAAGATCTCATCTGCAGGGTCTGTGGTTTCAGGGCGTTGTTATGTTGTACCTGGTTTTGATAGTGTTGGGATGGTGTGTTTCAGTACTTTGCAGAACAGCCTTAGCTCAAAAGAGAAATTTATGGGAACAGATGCCACAGCCAATGCAGCACAATGTAGGTGATTGTTCCCTGGAAAGTGGGGTGCCCCCCAGAGCCCTGGAAGTTGGTCAGAAGTCAGTGAGGACTGTGTGTCTCTGGAGCCCAAAAGTTCAGATGTGGAGCAACAGCCAAGCATGGCCTTTCTTTCACGGGTATGTAGGATGTAACATGGCATACATAGAAACTAATAACTAATCTTTCCAGTAAAAGACTTCCACAAGTCAATGAGATGGGAAGGTACATGCCTTGGAAGTCTTACAGCATCACCAAACAAGTGTTCCTAAGCTGTAACTCTTGCAGCTCATAAAACACTGAATCAGTGAGATCACTATCCTTTCCTGCCTACAACAAAAAACTAAAAATTATTTGAATGTTCTTCATCTCATTATTAGCTGCTCTTACAGCACTGTACATGGTTCTACTAAAAATAAGTAACAACTTACAGTAATAATAAACAAATGTATAATGTAATTTATGTGAAATGTTTTCATTCCAACATCAGTAAATTGCCTACAAAGGAATTTGATTTGGTAGCATTCCTTCCTCTTCAGGGAATCTCTCTTTAAGGTGTTTCTCATAAATTTACTTATTCTCTTCTAAAACTTGTAAATTCACTTCAAAACTTGTTCTGAGACTTTTGTGTGCAAACAATTAGTTTAGTCACATTAAGAAGGATGCAGTACCACAACAATAGCGATTGCTAAGTTTATTTCAAATGGTCTTGCAGCCACTATTGAAGACATTGTGCCTTGGTTAAAAAAATACTAAAAAAAAAACCCAACCCAGAAGCATGCAATTTCCTTTTTTCCCTCCCTCTTTTCTGTGTGTGTTTATGTTTAACTCAGGGCAAGAATTTTATAATATTTAAAGGAAAAAATAGAAATAAAAATGGCATGAATTCATGAAAGCATGGGTTTATATATAGGCATTCTCTGTAAATGAACCAAACATTCTGTACTCTAGATAGAACAACCTTTTTAGTCTGCTCATATGCATTTCCATCCCCTCCATGTGCCCCCACTTGTCTTACCTCTTTTGTATATGAACTGAATGTATTGTACCAGGTTTCTGTTGGAACTGTGTGTGCCTGATGCATAAAACACAGCACGGAACAGCAAGGTTTTCCCCACCATCTGCATTACATTACAAACCATTCAAGCTTTGTTCTCATGGTTGTCACCATTCCACCAGACTCTTTTGGTGTTTGTATAGGCTTATACAGTATATTGCACTTACTGTACCTGTATAGTATCTTGTCTGTATACTGTATGCACATAAATATGTATATTCACCCATGTATGTATGTATAGTATGTTTATATATCTCTGTATATGTACGTGTGTTTGTTCATAGTCTCTCACTAGAAATGCGTGGCTATTCATATACATTATGTGTATGCCAATTATAAAGAAGTATGAATGCCAGCACCCACTTTTGATAACCTACTTTTATTCTCATTTTGTCTTGTTAAACAATGAAAATAAAAATGTCATGTATTTTAAATGAGAACTTTAAAAGATTATTATTTTTACTAATGTTAAGGTTTCCAGTTCTTCAGAAAGATGATTTGAACAGATCCAAAATTGCAAAGATGCTTGTGTTTCTCGTGACAGTTTTCTGTGGTTGAAAGATTGAAAAATGTTTGGTAACAGCCCTCACTTTATAGTTTTTGTTCTGTGTGTCTTATGTTGGTCATGCTCCTGGTGTAGAAACGCCCTTAACCAGCTGGACTCCCATGCTGCAAATCCCAATTCTGTTCACGTGAGGGACTTGCAATAAATCAAGGGGGTGAGACATGTCTATAACATCTTGCATGTATAAATGCTGGAATTAGAAGGGCCTTAGGCTGGAAAGAAAATTTTCTCCAGTGCAGGTGAGCCTTAGGAACGGGTGAAAATATCATACTTCATAAGTCAATTTTATGGGAACGCTGCTGACGCTATTTGTCAGAACTCTTACGCTTTGCATTCCACAGTAACATATAATTGCTAATTGATTAGGCATTTATTAAAATAGCTAACAGTCATTTATTACCCCTCTGCAAAATTATTCTTAATCAGCACACAACTGTATGCAGGCCTTGAGGCAGCAAGGCACTAGTTTATCTTAAATATCCCTGTAAATCAAGGGGATGACTGATACATATTGTTCAGTTGAGCACATTTGTTATTCAGTGAATTGGAGCTTCAATGATAATCATGTGTGTTTCTCTATGAGACCTATGAGTGATAAATTTGCTTCCATTACAGTTAATATTATCATTGTGCTAGCTTGTCCAGCCGGACCCGTCTCAGTGTGTAGAAAGTTACTGCAGCAGAGTGGCAGCAGCTGCTCAGGAAAATCTCAGAAGACAGATCTTCATGCAGGAAATACTAAGGAACTTGTAGGATGACAGAGCCACTGCTAGGAAGATCCTTCACCCCAAATATGATCACATAATAGAAAATCCTCTCCAATTTTTAATTTAAAGATACAGGGTTAAATTCTGACCTCACTCATGTCAATGGCAAATTCCCGTTTCACCCGTAAGCTATAATTGGAACGTCCAAGGAATGCTTTTCCTCAACAAAACATAGGATGGGGAAAGGACACATTCCACTAGTGGACCTTGGTGTTTATGTGCCTGATCTCAAGCCTTTGCAAGTCAGTGGCAATTTAGTGCACAGTTGGGTTTGGTTGGCCCATCTCTTCTTTTAAAGTCTGCAAAAGCACATGCACTATCTGGGGTTTATAATCACAATTGTATAATTCACAATGGAAAGGAATAATAATGAGAAAAGACATAGCTATATGCATTTTTTAATTTAATATTGGTCAGATCATGGCTCTTGCTTGATTTTTGTGCCAAATGTTAAAACACAATCGGAGACAAACAACGCTCTTTTGCTGGTTGACAATTTGTTTGCTTATGTTACAGATGATATGTGTATATAAGATAACATGGAGCTTAACACTTTGTTCACCATGTCTTGTCATTAGCTGTTCCTTTTAAGATGGATAGTTAAATTTCCTCCCTGCTCTGGAGATCTGAGTTTGCCTGCTCACTCCCTGTGTGGGAGCCTGCGAGCAAAGCCCTGGTTCAGCAAACCAGTGCTCGTGGTTTAGTGTGCTGCAGTCTTCTCCACGGGTTACTGCCAGTTCAGTGTCACGGGCTGTATCAGCCAGTGCAATCCTTTTGGAATTGCCTTCTAAACAGAAAACCAGAAACAAGGTGCAGGGAACTGCTGCACCTGGTGAATGCCATTTTCTCAAACACGCAGATGCCAGTGTTAGTTTCTTTCTTGTACCTCAGCTATTCAGCGTGTCAGGAAATCATGTCTATGTTAGATTTGGGTACTATATTGTTTAGCAATTCCTGATATAAATGAAATTGCATGATGTTGCTGTGAGGGTAGAGCAGATGTGATATCTCATACTAAGGCTCTTACATGTTTGGATTACTTAAAAGCTCTCAGTACAAGTCTCTAACTTTAGTAACTGTTCATTAAGCTGCATTTTAAATTGGAGTTAGAAATTAATCATAAATGGAGATCTCTGTCTTTTAATCACGTTTTTATGCATCTTTAAAAAGAAAGATGTGACCACCTACAGTAATATGATAATCTCTGTGCATTCAGTGTTGTTTTCAGCCATGTTTTGCTGAATGTCCCCCCATATAATCAGTAGAATAAGTAATTAAATCTGAGAAAGTTATCATTGACTCAGTTTTACAATCAGAAAAGGAGAAATATAAGAGCATATTTCAAAATTTCTCAAAGCAACTTCACAGTCTGTAACAGAGTTCTTCGTGTATTTAGATCACCTAATACAAAACAAGTGGAATCAAAGGCATCGGTTCTTTCATTATCTTTTAATTATCTTTCTATTTCTATTTATTTAATTATTCACTATCTTTTTTAATTTTAAAGTTATTTTTGTGACCATTTTCTTGAAAATGCTAGAGACATATAAAGACTTAGGGGCCTTGCTGACAAACTGGTGTGGTAAGGTTCTTCAGCTGTCCCAGCAATAAAAGTTAGTTAAATCTTGAGTTCTAGTACTAACTTCAATAGGAAGAGTGCTGAAGCTCATGTATGTGTTTTTAGCTTGGAAAAAATGAGGTCCAATAAAGTTGGGAAACTATTGGAATATGTGGTGTCCCCACATCACATTTTTGTGACTTTATGATTGCCCTCAATGTCTACTTTCTCATAGTTTTTAGTTCTTCCAAAGTCTTGGTCTTGGTTCCACTCATCTTCATTCTTGCATGTTCAGTTTCTGGGTCCTTCTTGGCCTCTGGTGGGTGACCACAAGCAATATCTAGAGCATGCACCTGCTGCCCTCAAGGTACCTTGTACACGTGAGCTTTTGCTGTCTGCAGGAGTTGGATCCAGAGGAGGAAAGGATTTTGCCCGCCAGCAGCTCTTACTGTTCCATGCTACCTCTTAACACAAAGGGTGATAGGCTATTCATCTCAGTATGAGATATGAAATCTGGCAGGTTTTCAAAACTACCATGATTTAGAGTAAGAAGCGCTATTCACAGGTGTGTTGTACTGTGAATGTGGTTACTCTGTCATAGGCAGGGCCAGTTGTAGTGGTCATTGAGGATGCTGCTGCAAACCTTCCTGCTGTTTTAAGTCTGGTTCATGAGCAGTTAAGGCACACAGGCAATAGAGCAGAAGAGGTGGGGGGACAGGGTTAGTAACCTCTCAAGGAAATCTAGGACATTAGAGCATTGCCCTGCAGGAGCTGTACTGCAAAATACATTTAGCAGATCTTTGCATCACTGAACTCCAGCAGAGTATTCTGTCCTTTGTCCCTCCTGTGATTGACCTAATACAATATTGAATTTTCCTTTCTATTTTACAGTGAATGACAGGATGTATCATGGTGGGTTGCCTGAGTTCTTCATTTATTGCTTAGCAAAGGCATAGATTAAGCTTTGATTTTTCATGAGTGATCTCAACAGGAATGCACTTTGTGATGATCCACTGTGTAAATGAGATGCATGAGACAACTTTACACCATGTCCCTTATACGAGTTACTTTCCAGGCTCTTATTTCAAGCGTGCGAGCACTTACAGGACGTGTTAACTAACAGTAGATCAAGCAGTACGTTTCAGACAGGTTGGTGTTAAAAAAAAAAAAGAAAAGCTTAGATGAGAAAAATACATGTTTCCAAATAAGATAATAAGGCAAGGTCAGGAAGATCTATAGCTAGACTGACTGCCAGTATGAAAATGGAAAGCAGGATGGTGAATTTGTCATTTAAGGTTTGCACTATTGATAGCCTCCACAATAGTCCAGGGTTTACTGGAAAACTCCAGGCATAGGAGTATGTGCAGGGCTGGTTCTGTATAAAGTAACTGTGACATTCAGTAATTGGAAGCAATGAATCATTAAGCTGCAGGTCTGGAACCACAGGCGCTGAAGGTTTACTAACCATTTGCTAATTTAATTTTAGGATAAGTATTAGTTGCTCATAATCTGGAATCTTCAAGAATTCCTAGAGTTGCAAAGATTCTTGTCAGTTGTTTTTAAGTGGTGGATTAGTCAGGCCATAGAGCACAAGACAATGTAATGAGTCTTCTAATGAGTCCTGTGTTTGAAAAAGGTGTCCAGAGTTTTCTTGCAATACTGCATCGTATAATTATATTGAGTGATAGAGCAGTTTTTATGGGGACTCTATAGTTTTCATTTTTTCGAATAGTATGTAAGAAAACATATTTCTGGAAGTTTAGAAATTTAGAATAATGTAAATCAAAACATTAAACACAGCAATTCAAATGTTGCAATAGCCCTAAAATGTAATGCATATACAGGTTCAGAAGTTGAAATAACAGGTATCAGTGAATTTTTTTAATGTTAAACATACAGGGTAAGATTACAAAGTGCTCCTTCCCACCCAACTATTTTGTCAAAATTAAGAACAATGTGCTGGAGGAATTCTTTCCTAAGTGCTTAAAGGGAAAATGAGATGTTACTCTTGTCCTTTGAAATGAAGAATTTGTGAAAAGCCAGAAAGGGTAGTTTGTGAGCGCTTAGCACCTTGTGTGTGCTTGTGATGCGAGTACATGAATGCACAAGATCATTCTAACGTGGCTGCTGGCACCGTGGGACACCTTCTAGAGAGCACCTCAGGCACTTCTAGAGGAGAATTTGCAGTTGTATTATCCAGTGTCCCCAGGGAGCGCTACCATGCGCTGCGGATTGCATGGACAGTGTCTGCTTTCACAGCTCACATTGCACATCCTGCGTGTTCCTGAACATACAATTCCTGTTAATCACTTTTGTGTTAATAATCCATTGCTGTTTTGAATTTAACAGTAACAGGAGAACGGGTTAGCAGTACAAAGCTACATGAATGACTGTCCTGAGCCAAATTACGCTCTTTCATGTCAATATTATTCCAGAGTACCTCTGTCACAGAGCAAGAAACCACTGCAGATTTAGCCTGTAGTTCTACCCTCACCGACTTTGCAGCCGTTTGGAGGTAACAACATTCAACTGCAGTGCAATGGTTATAGCTGACGATTAGCAAAAGAAATCTTGTCCAGCATAATTTTCCAAGTGCTCTTCTGAAGGCTTTTAAAATCATTTCAGATATTTTCTTATTTATTTTTTTTTTTACTGTTTGAACAAACTGTAGTCAAATTCCTGGACCCATGAAGTCAGCCGGTACATTCCTGTTGGCTTCGAATGGGTGAGCATCTCGCTGCTCAGATTTTCTGAAACATCCTTCTGGCTCAACTCCAGCCTTGGACAACTCCCGTTTTGGGAACATGTGCTAAAGAGGACCTCCACATCAAGCTGAGAGTATCAGATAGCAGATTGTGAAGTAACTGTTGCTACTTAACATAGTCCTCCACTACTTGCACCCCTGGCACATGATCGCCTTCTAGGAGTGGGATTTCCCACCCTCCCAAGTGGAAATACCCAGCCAGATGGCTGGGACCCATCTGCACCAGAGAAAGTGCCGTCACGAGTTTCAGTGGGTAAGAGAGTTTGGAAACTTCTGTCTGAGAACAGGCAAGAGGGAGGGAGTACCTTTTCTTCCCAGAGGATGGTAAGTGGCTTTCAGAAAGCCTTTCTTCACTAGCTGTAGCCTGCCAAAACAAACCAGCATGCTTGGCTCTGCTGAATGATGTGTAGCACTGCACACGGATTGCACTGTTAGAGATCGCTTTGTTTACAGATCTAGGAGACTTTTCTAATAATTTTCTCCAAATGTTGCTGGTATTTTTGATTTCACTGTATTTTGCGTTGATTTCAGATCACTTTGTTATAGCCTCACATCAGCTGTTAGGCTATTATTTTATTTGTGATATGCAGTTGTCACAAAAGGATATTTGTACATGACATCCACGGTCACATATGTATGATGTGATTTTCCCTGTCCTTCCTGTAAATGAAGAGTCAGCCCCTCTGCCCATCCAGCAGGAGAGGGAGATGCTCACAAGGGCCAGCAGAGAACATCCTCTTCATCAGCCCATAACCTCTGCAATTTCAGCACAGTAAGTGGGAGCCTGTAGTACTAGGAAAATCTAATGGAAGCACCACTGAACTGTGAGGCTCTCTTACTGCCCAGAGCTTCTGATTTCATCTCAAACATCTCAAACAGCAGCAGTGAAAATAGGCAAACCAAGAATTTCCTAGCCAAGATGTCATGAGGAGAAAGACCTGAATGGGATATGTTGTTGTCTGAAGCCCTTATGTAAATTTTAGTGGAAAATATTTTTGGGGGTCATTAAAAGGTCATACAGCACAAACAACCCCCCCTCACAGAAGTGCTCAGAGCATGAAATACTGGGTAGTCAATTTTGAGCTTCCTCAAAAAATGAATGAAAATGGGCAGTATTTTCTAGCTTTGTGACTAGTCATAGAACTGCCTACAATATTTCAAATTTTTCTTCTCCCTTACGACATTTTAGCTCCACATATTTTCACATGCACTCGTGTGAAAAATATCAGTGCACCTTTCAATGATAGGTTTCCTGAAACGCCTCTCAGCACTGGGAATTAGCATGGCTTTGGCCTACCTGTGCTTCACCATTGTGGCCTGATTTTGGAGGAGCAGAATTGCCCCCAGCATTTCTCTCATCCCAGCACAGGCAGGAGCTCACAGCACCTGCCTGCCCACTGCATGAGGCTTGTGATTGAGGTTTCACAGGGCTTGGTTTGAGACCAGGGGATAGGAGTGAGACTTACATAGCGCATACATCTGACCTCATGTTGTGTGCTCTAAGAACAATTGAACTGTAGATGTTCTGCCTGTCAAACCTCTGCTCCAAGAGAGTTCTGTGATCTAGCTTAGAGCATTACCTGTCTATGTATTTATGTAGGTATTTATGTCACACATGAGCAGGTAAAATTTATCACACCTAAGAAAGAGTCCCAGGCCAGTGCTGAGGATTTTTCACTCTATATTTTCAGTCCAGCTCCCAGATTTTTCTTTTCACACCCCTCATGTTTTTCATTTGGAAAGACTGTTCTATGTGGGATCATTTGGTTTGTATATAACTTACAGGTATGCTATATGTTTTTCAGCAGCATACATGTGTTCAGTACACAGCCCTGCTTGTGCACTTGTGCACTTTGCCTGGTGCTCCTATCGTGAAAGTCCAGTTCCTGAAGGGGCAGGAAGTTTACCTCATATTGTGAATATTCACCACCAAAGAGATACAAAATGTTTGCTACCCCTGGTGACCACAGCTAGCAGGTGTACGGTGGCTTTATCTGTCAGTAACTACTTAATTGTATTACTGGAGAATATTTTCTTGTATCTTTTTCCATCCGTAACTATTACTCTCTTTGCCAGACCAAACTATCTTGCTTAGTGAAGAACAGGGAAAGAACTGTGTTCATTTACATTCCTTCTTCTTCCTTTAAACACCCATATTTTGAGCACTTTTGTGAATTAGCTGGTGCAGGCTCCCATGGAACAGTGCAGGCTGGAACTGCGCTAGGGGTGCCCGGGGCTGGGGCAGAGCCTGTGCCAGGGCAAGAGAAGAAAGAAATAGTCTGCTGTGACACCAGGGGGTTTCTGGCAGCATGAGTCATTGACTGTTCTCCAAAGCCTGTTTTGAGTTTTCCTTTGGATTCTGAGTTTTTTTCCAGTAAATTCAGGTGGGTAGAACAGGTACTGACCTCTGGATCCATGGCCTGTCCTCTAAAAACGATTGAACTGTAGATATTCTGCCTGTCAAACCTCTGCTCCAAGAGAATTCTGTGATCTAGCTTAGAGACATTATCTACCTGTTATCTATTTGTAAATCATCAGGATTGCTACTTATCTTTCTGGAATAAATCAAAATTTGAGTCCTGTGAGGTAAGAAGAAATTAAGACAGGCCCACAGCTAATGGGGGCACCTACACACAAAAATATACTGGTTGCATTTTGCAGAGAAGGGAAATAGTTTAATTTGTTGCTCAGATCTTCACAAAGCATTAAAGCACTCACCAGAAATGATCTTTTTTTACTTAAAAAGGTTTTCTTAGACAAAACATTTTCCGCTGTTTTGAGGAAGTGTGAGGTTGTTGTTTTTTCTCAGTTGTAAGATGGTTTTGTAATATTACTTCTTGTTCTGTGGCACTGCAAACATAGAACCTGAGAGTATGTAACAGATCTTAAGAAAATTCACTTTCAATGTTTTGGGAATAAAAATACTAGAAAAATAAGGGCAGATAGTAAAAGTAAGGTGGCAGCACAGATTGGTTTCTTCTAAGGCCTTCAAGAAAGCTGGTGATTAAAACTATATAGGGGAATTCAGTTTTGCATAGTAGAAGTTGTTTCTTAGTTTCTAAGTTTGGGTCAAGCATTTGCTTTAAAGAAGATTTAAAAAATCCCCAAACAACAAACCCTAGAGAATAATGAATAATCAAAGGGTTAGTGTGTTTACCAGGAACTCGTGAGACATCCTCATTTACACTTGTGGTCAGTCATGTTCAGGTGGGAGAATTTATCAAACCACTCTACATTCCTGTACAGTTTCTACACACCAGGTTAGCACGCAGCTTTTACTATCTGCTTAGGAGCAAGGATTTGAGCCTACCTCCAGCACCTCCTAGTGAATGTCCAAACTTCTGGGCCTTTGGCTGGTGTTTTCCTTCACTTTCTTGCTCTGCCTGATTTTGAAGGAAAAACAAACAAACAAACAAAAAATTGTCTCTCATACCCCAGATAATGTAATGAGTAAAAATTCCATGAAAACAAAAATTGATGTACAATCAGTAAATGTCATAATTCAGAGGAGATTGTGTGACACAGTACCTGAAACACATCCTGGAGTCTCTGGGAGATCCCTCCCCACCATCCTAACATTAGCTGCTGGCTCTTTCTTCTGTTTTCAGAGAGAACAGGCTTTGAGCCAAGAGTCTTTGGTCAAAACCAACTTTGCTTCTCCTGTGCTGTGCCTCATTGGCTCTTACTTCCAGCGCTGATGCATTTTGTGCCTGTCTGCCTACATCCACACCTGCAGCCAAGCTCTGACATGCTGCAGTACTGTTCCACATGTTCTGTGGGAATTTCTTTCAGGAACAGGAGAGCTGTATAGCTGTATAATGTTATGAATGCTCTACTTTTTTTCCATAAATTAAGTCATCATTTTTCGTGCCTCTCACACTGAACAAATCCCTTGTTATGATATAGCAGGGTTATTAACAACCTGGTGCATGACCAGAGGAGCGGACTGAAGCCAGAAAGGAGGGAGAATATGAAAAAAAAAATAGCAATGAAACTAGGTGTGAACACCATCAGTTCAGTCACAGGAAGGATTAGGCCTAAGTCCACAGTGTTAAACACATTAGCTTTAAAAACCTCAGTAGCCCTACTGAAGCCATTGAGGGTTACTGATGTGATTAAACAGCTGGTTGAGTGCTGTCCCGTGAACCTTAGCGCCTGTAATTTGTCTAGGACACACTGAAAATTTAGTTAATACTCTGAGATTTTGTGTTAGCAACATGGTTATTGTCATCTCTGTAGTTCATTAATCTACAAACTGGTGATTTCCTCTTACATCTGTCTTGCACCTTCAAGAGGTGTGCACCCTTGTTCAGTATATTTTTTTTTTTGTTGCACGTTAACACTAGAACTGGGAAAAACCATCCAATAAAACACTTCAACATTTATTCTCCCTTTTCAGCGATTTTCCCCAAGCCTTTCAATATCATGTGTGTTCACCTAGTTTATTTTAGCAAATGACTTCGCACATACCAGTTCTGCACGTTCATGCTGCACATACCATTACCTGAATGCAGTTACAGCAGAGGAAAGTACTGTGTGGACAGTACATTTAAGAAGATGCTGATGTGAAGGACTTAGCCATCAAACAAAAATAACATTAAAAAAATCACAAGTGGTCTTGAAAATCGGTGTCTCAGAAAGTGGGAAACCTCAAATTTCTTATAGTAATTGAATCACTAACTGCAACACAATATGGTGGCCAGTATAAAAAAAGGCTTTTGGAGCTGCCTACACTTGGGTTTATTTTAGGGGCTGTTTTGCGGGGGGTGGCAGAGTGTCTGTGTAACTGATACCTTCTGCAACACTATTTCTATCTTTGGGAAGTTGCAACTGGTATTTTAGAGCTTAGCATGTCAAAATCCCATGAAGGAGATTAGCTACCAGGAGACACTGTGTTGGCAACGGCACTGAGAGTAGTACAGCAGCAAGAGTGGGGGTGAAGTGGATGTAACACACTCACGGTGACTGTCGTACGTGCTGTGTGGTGCTTGTGATGCATGGTGACTGGAGCACAAAGTGTACTGTAAGGATTTGGTATTGGCACATGCTCTGTTTACTTACGTGATGAGTTATGAAAGATAAGGTATTTCCCAATGCCTAGAAGAGAAACCCGTATTCAAGCACCGTTGTCATCAAGTCCAGCCCAGAAGCTGGTGTGCAGCTATGTGTTGTGAATATTTTGTGTAATGAATTGTGTGCAGACTGTGTCCCTGTCCTGCCCCACATAGGAGGACCCAGCCAAAATGAAGACACTGCTGCGTAAGTACTAACCTGTCACTGATGAGTAGTGGCAGGAAATCTGCTTCAAGTAGAGCCTCATCCAAAGACCTGTGAGGTCGAGTCAGGGATGGGGAGGAGTATTTCTCATTCAGTCAGTGAGTTTTGCACCAGGCCTGGGCACCCAAGGAGAGAAGGTCTTTTGGCCATAGCGAATGTCACGCCTTGTACCTGCCTGCACCACAGTAGAAGTTAGATAGCTCCTGAAAGGAAAAATAAGTATTGGGTTAGGAAGAGCAGGCACAGCAGGCTTCCAGAAGACTTTTAGCTCAGGCACTCAGGAAGACATGTTGCCGAAACCCTACCTGTATAATTCTAAATCATAGAATCACAGAGTCACAGAATCATAGAATCACAGAATGGTTTGGGTTGGAAGGGACCTTAAAGATCATCTAGCTCCAACCCCACTGCCATAGGCAGGGGCACCTTCTACTAGAGCAGGTTGCTTAAAGCCCATCAAATTCATAAGAATATTCAAGAACAAATTTCATATTGTAGTTTAAATTTGTTCTACTCAAAGTACTATCTAACATACAAGGTAAGCGTGGTTTTGCTTCGGTATAAAGAAAGGTAATTCTATCTGAAATTTGTTTATCCTGTGTTACCCCTTAAAATGTGTTTTACAAAGATACTTGAAAAAAATGCATATGTCTGTATTCCATTTATTTTTCTGTATGAGTACATAATTTATTGTCACTTTTTCTGGTGGGCTTGTTCACGTTTATTCCTTTTGCTTTGTTTCCTGCTATGAACCTAAACATTTTCTCTATCTATTTATCAATAAATTCTAAATAAGCTTCAAGCTGGCCACAAAAACTACTGAGATCAACGAAAGATTCTGTACTGGCTTCTAAGAAAACCAGTCCCCAATTCTGGGAACCTGGTGTGTGTCCGTGCTTGGCATTCCAAGATTTGTGAACGAAAGGCGTATGCATTATTAAATGTACTCAAACACTCTTAACAATAAACATACATTTCCTTCATGAATTGCAAAATGCTGCCAAAATATTACATGTGCATTTTTGTGACAAGATCAGTGATGTACTTGGACAGCCCCTGCGAATGTATGGCGTGCGTTTACTTACACATAAATCGTTAATTTATGACTAAAGTGGAAAATAAATGTTGGGAGACTCAAGACATCACTTCAAATTTGCAAAGTAAGTGTTGAGAGGAAGTTTCCTGATTTGCAGGTACATAGTGTGTCATCCAGACACAAGGAGCCCTTTCAGGATAGTTTAGTATTAGCAATTTCAGTTCCAATCAAAAGCCTCTGAAGGCACACGTATTTTCAATCATGTGAGCACCCCACTGAACTTGAATGAAGCCGCGTTCTCAGGCTTCAGCAGGACTGTACATGTAAATACTCACATGTACTTACAACTAAACATATTCTAACCTCCCTTTTTGGGTCAGGATCATGTTATCAAGTATTCTACATGCAAGAAAACAGGGAGTTTCTAAACTCTTGGTGCCTTCCAGTTAATGAAATATCATCACAGAATAGGATAGGCTAATCCATAGAATTTGCATGGAGTTCATTAAATCATTTTTAAAAAATTAAACACAGAATTGTAGTTAGCTTGATACTCAGAAGTGTTAACACCATGCTTTTAATGTGACAGATTGGATTTGGAAATCAATATAAAACACGGGTCTCAGTGTGTAGAATTTTTTATTTCCACAACTTAAGGATGTTGTTAAGATCCGTGTGCCTTTTTAAGATCTATTCCATCATTTAATACCCAACCAGTGCTAGTTAGCTTTCAGTGCCCTGGAGAAGTTAAGGGGACTTTTTATTACCCATTTTTTTCTTAAAGTAGAAGTTAGAAGTGAAGACTGACTTTGTTTCTGTTGTTGGCATAAAGATTTTTCTGTTCATCAAACAAATTAGTGTTTCAAGTAAGAGTAATGTTAACTTTGCGAAAAAGCAGCATATTCAGTTTATGACCAAATAGTTATCTGTATGCTTTTTTTCTTCTTTCCCCCCCCCCTTATTTTCTTTCTCACCCCTTCCCCCTGCCCCATAGGTGACGTGTATGCAGTGGTTGCAAGGGGACCATACAATGCTGGATATGATTGAGAAAAAACGTTGCCTCTGCAAAGAAATTAAAGCTCGGCAGAAATCAGAAAAAGGACTCTGCAAACAGGACAGCATGCCTATTTTGCCGAGTTGGAAAAAGAATACCGGGACCAAGAAATACAGCCCACCTCCTTATTCCAAACAACAAACTGTTTTCTGGGACACTGCAATTTGACAGGCGTGTGGAGGATGCGCTCTCCACTGTGTTGCACCATGCACAGGTAGCCTGCTTTCTTAATAAGGCAAAGGCTCTAACCTAAGACTTACCTGCAGGTGGTGAACTTCCTAGGAAAAGCACCGATACAGTGCTCACCTGTCAATCAAGAGAGAGATTTAAATTTCCAACTGGATTAAGGCATACATATTTATCCGGGATTTTTTTGGATCCAGATGATATCAAAATGTAAATATTTCACCAATATATTGAAAACACCCAAACTGGTACACTGTTTAAATATATATATAAATTCAAAAATTTATGAAGAAGTTTACTATATAATGTTACTGTTACACTGTTTTATTACCTATTTTCTATGTGGTATTCTAATGTTCTCCCCCCTCCTGCCGCCACCATTTTATTTCTCTTACCTGCCTAGATTTGGCCTCTGTCTGTACAAAAGCATGTGGTTGTGCGTTTTGTTGAACAGGACAATGTACAAAACAATTCGGTGCTAGGGCTGTAGAAATTACCTAGAGTGGTACTTGTTAGATGTCCTTAGCTTTAGGGGGGGAGGGCTGGACAAAGGAAGAGAGTTTTGGTGGGAAGCAGCAGAACTGCAAACAATGCAAATGAAAGTGTTTAATGTGGATGCCCAAATTGCATTTAAAATATTAATTATTCTACATCAGTTTTCCCATAAAGTTAATCTGATAAATTGCCCCTGGCTTTATGTGAATCAGTTACTAAAATTATTTGGCCAAGAAATGAAATTTTCTGCAGAAAAGCCTGCAACTTAAACTCTTCCTTCATTGTATTCAGCTGACTAGCAGAGACCATGGTTCACTGTGACTAAGCATCGTACAGCCCGTGACGGAGAGACCCAGTCGCTTGGCAGGTTAAGGCAGTGGCACTGCAGCCACGGTTCCTGTGCACATTTGTCTTTGGTCCAGAAAATAAAGGCGACAATATCTGTTTACATATGTATTATTTTCAAATCCAGCAACACATCCTTACTTTATGCTGTGTCAGATTTCCTTATGTTATTTATAAAGGCTGGAATTCAGACCCCTTGAAAGCCAGTAGGGAAATCCCTCTTGATTTCATGCGGTTTTGAAACAGAGGCCCACGTAACACGTTCTCCTGGTTATGCCGTTTCTTCTTCCTGGCTGCTTCTGTAATTGGCTTGCAATCCTGTGTTATGTTACACCCATTTTAACAGAATATTATGTCATGACCAAAGAATTATGACCTCCTGGTTTTAACGGGAGAAAGAGATGGCTTATACTGATTATGAGGGTGAAATCCATGCGGTGAAATATCTTCCAAAAGGATCTGTTGAGAATGAAAAAAACTTGTACTGCTGTGGAGTAGGAGAAAACAGATCTATGGCATATATTTTGTATATTTAAATTTTTATCTATGTGTCTGAAGTTTGATAGCACAAAAGTCCCTCTTTAAAACAATCATATTAATACTATATTCGCCGAGAAGAAAAGGTGTGTTGTTTCAAACTTCTTGTTATATTGGCTTTTCTTTGAAATTATATTGACAGCATTGCCACAGCTGCAATTGCTGATCAAAAAACCAAAAATAACAAATTTTAGAAGGTTTTTGTAATCTATATTGCTAAAGTTTGAGTTTGAGTAATGCTTTATCAGTAGTAGTTTCTTTTCAGCCTCTGAAATAAATTTTTTAAATATTTTATAAGTAATTATCTAATGTATATTTTGATGTCCAAACTGAGATTTCTGTAAAAGATAAAGTGTGTGTTTATATGTGTGTATGTATATTAGCATTATTGTATATGTATATATGCATATGTGTACACACATATCTATGTATATATGCATGTATCTCTCTATATATACTCATAGATGTGTGCATACGTATATACCCACATACATTAAATATTGGTGTGTGTTATGAATATACAGTGGCTGGAATGGGTACTCAGTTGAAATGCAGATTTAAAGGGCCCTTCACAGCCAGAATGACAGAAGACATGAAAAACCCAGAGGCTGTGAAGGAATCTTTGAATACATGTTACATCCAAAAGACACCAACTGTATATTCTGCTTATTCTCTTTTTTTTTTAAAGAAAGAAAATGGCAGAAGAAAAACTCCAGAGATCTCGCAAAGTTCCAGAATCTACTGGAAAGAAGACGACTTGTTGGTCGTGAGAAATCTCTTGAGATAACAGGTTCATTATTGAGAAAGTGTTTATGCTTTGTCTTCCTTGTTATGTGGCAAGAGAAGAATTTTTCATAACCGTGTGTGAAGTACTTAGCTCAACCCTTTCCCCCAACTGCTCTAAGTCTCTGGTGACGAAACGAAAGCCGGTGCTCAGTCGGTCTTGATACTCCTTCTCTGCACTGGTCTCTTCCTGGAGCAGTTATTTTAGAAACCCTGCTACTGAAGCATCAATTTTGCAGTCCAGACTCGTAGGTACACAGGGGCACTGCGGTGCCAGGCCCTTTGGGGGAAGGCAAAGGTTAGTGTAAACCGTTATGTGTTTTAGAGTGTTTGTTCATATTGTGTCCTTCTCATAACAATGCATAATAGGAATAATGATCAGGGAATTGAAGCATTCTCGTCCTAAGCAGACTTGCTTGTACACTTTGCCACTCCTTGTTTTGCTTTTAGTGTGCAACACTGTTTATGTTGTCCTTCCTAAATAACTGCCTGTGTGCTTCCAGACCTCCATTGTATCCCATGGAAACAATGGCTTTTTGTTTTAAAGTGCGACAGTACATGAAAAAAATAAAAGAAAACTCAGCACTTACTTTCAAAGCACTTTAGAAATGTGAACTAAACTTCACGCTTGCGAGAATCATTTTACAGAGGAGGGAAGTGAGGCTCAGGTGGAGTAGTTTCCAAAGGTCACGGACACGTCCATGCCACCCTCCTGTCCCCTGACTGCTGGCCCATCCCATTGCTCAAGTAAAAGGTGCATCGTACTGCCGAGAGCATGCCATCAAAACGCTGTAAAACGTTTTCTACATCACCTATTGTCTCAGCAGTTTCTGTGTCACAGGGTGAATGACAGTGCTTAGTTACGGTCATTAAAGCTGTAGTCTGTATAAATATGCAATCTGTATATACATACAGATCACATATATACACACACTTACGAAGACTGTATATATGAAATTGTTTGGTATGCACTTATTTTGCTTTAAACTCCTGAAGTTAAACATTATAGTGTAGCAATTTGTGTAAAGTGCACTGTGATTTCAAGAAAGCACAGTAAAGTCACAGGTCTTGTTATTCTTGCACTAAAAATGTGTTTACGTATATTAGCCAATGTATGTCTACTTTATTGCTCCTTTTGACAAATTAAAGCAAATGGTATAAAATGGTATGGGGTTTTTTGGTTTGGGTTGTTTATTTTTAAGTGGACAATGGCACTATGTTTTTAAATGACAGGGTTTTTGAATAAAATGAAATCATTCTGTGTTCATTCCAATGTAATACATTTACCAATATCTTGAAATTGAATGTCATGTTGCTTTTTTTTCATATTTCATTAGAAATTGTCAGGTATGTGCCTGAGATTGTGTAGGAGTAGGGAGTAGCTAGAGGCTAACTGTAATCATATATTATTAGCCGTTTCTATATACACAGTATAAATACATATTAATTTTCTTTTCATTTTTGTACTTGATTTTTTTAGGTAAGATGTAATTAAATGTACTTTGATACTTCTGAAGTAATAAGATGTTGTTTGAAGATCAATTCTGCTTTCTTTAGTGCATTGACAATATTTTACAATAATTTAGTGCTTATTTATTTGTGCTCCGGTGTAATTATAATAAAAAGCAATAGTTTAAAATATTTGACTGTTCCTTTTCATTTGATGGTTTCAACTTAGAGCTGGGTTACTCACTAGGGATTAGCCAGAGATTCCTGGGAAGAAAAGTCGAGTCATAGATGTATATTTGTAATGTTCCCTAGGCACATTTTTAATCGCATCATTTGTGGGAGGAAATGAATTAATTCCTTTAATAGGTTAGTATTTGCAAGTCATGCCTGGTTGCATCTAATGCCGTGAGTGCCATCCTCAACTAAATCCTTAGGGTAAGATTTCTCTGAAGAGCAGACAGAAATTTTTCTGTAAGTACCTTTCACAGTTTGGGATGAAAGATGCTCACTTTAAAGACCTCCCTGCAGACATCTCTGTTTGCAGAACATCCACGAATGGAAGAGGGACCCATCATGCTCTCCATAAAGCTCTAAAAAAACCCTGCTTAAAAGTCAGCATAATCTTCCTATTTCCCAGTGGAAGCTTTACTCCCATTGGGATGTGTCCTGGGTTCAGCTATAGCAGTCGTTTTTCTCCTTCTTAGTAGCTGGTGCAGTGCTGTGTTTTTGACTTTCAGCCTGGGAACAACGCTGATAACACTGATGTTTTTAGTTGTTGCTAAGTAATGTTTACTCTGACCAAGGACTTTCTCAGTCTCATGCTCTGCCAGGGAGGAGGGGAAGCCTGGAGGAAGCAGAGACAGGACACCTGATCCAAACTAGCCAAAGGGGTATTCCATACCATGGCACGTCATGCCCAGTATATAAACTGGGGGGAGCTAGCCGGGAGGCCCAGTTCACTGCTCGGGTCGGGCTGGGTATCGGTCGACGGGTGGTGAGCAATTGTATCCTCTCCCCTTGTTATTTCCCTCATCATTATTATTATTATTAGTGGTAGTAGTAGTGGTTTTGTATTATACCTTAGTTACTGGACTGCTCTTATCTCAACCCATGGCAGTTACATTCTTCCGATTCTCCTCCCCATCCCTCCGGGAACGGGGGGAGGAAGAAAGGGGGGGAGTGAGCGAGCGACTGTGTGGTTCCGAGTTACCGGCTGGGCTTAAACCACGACAGGATGTCAAACCCAGTCCTTGCAGAGGAATTCCACACTAGGAGGAGGGGACAAGACGGGCTGTTGGGGAAGAAAAGAAAGTGTACAACCTCGCAAATGCTACTGATCTTCCAGTGCTCAATTTTTAAACACATGGTTTTTGTTGAAGTTCTGTAACCTGGACTCTGTGACTGAGAACCTCCCCCCTGATTTTTTTAAGAAGACATTTTGTAACTTAGAAAGGTTTCCAAGAGCAAGTAAGCAAGCAGATAATAACCCAGTAAGAAACAGACATGTTCTTGCTATAGCACTGAAACCAAATTTCTCTCCCTTCATGGAAAAAGCTGTCTTTAATAAGCAAAAAAGGTACTACCCATGTTTGTATAGGTCTGTGTGCAGAAGTGAACCAATGGAAATCTTTCGATTGTCTTCTTCAGGAGCTGGTTCTGAGTCTGGCTGCAGATGGCCCAAAAAGTACTTTCCAAGTGCTTCCCTGCCACTGTGCTTTCACTAGGGCACAGCCTCTCTCTTCTCAGCAGCAACCCCATTGCCAGGGCCCATTAACAGCTGAAAAGCTTCGCCACCTCTTTATGCTCCTTTTCTTGCCCCCTGCCCCTGGCATGGATCTTCAGAACGACTTGTTCTCCAAAGTAAACTCCAGCCTTTTCTACCAGGCTCCATGTTTCATAGGGAAATCTATAGGGATGACTACAAATTAACTGAACGAGGTTTTACAGGGATTTCTCCAGACCTTGAAGAGGAAACGAGAGTCTGTCAGATTAAGAGTCAGTGTTGTCTGTACTCTTCTGTGGGACAGTTCATGAAGTCCTGTGTCCTAGCACATTTCCAGGATGTCTTCCAACATCCACCTCACTCCCCATGCCATGCCTAACTGCTGCTGGAGACAACAGCACCTGAACCAGAGAAGGAATGAAAGGGAGGATTGCCACATGCAGCAGGGAGCATAAATTTGGGGTAAATTCAGATTTTTCCCTGTTTGAAATGTGTATTTGCTTTTTTTGCCACTGCAGAAACACTAAGTTCCATTGTTTCTTGAACAGTAGAGGTTTAAATTAAAAGAAGACAAGACCATAAAAAGCAATGGTTGAGTTTTACACTTGTATTTGCTTTAACTTTATTTAAAAGTGGAAAGGTGCCTGCAGTGCTCTTTCTTGGGTCTCTGCTCCTTTTGTATTTTAAAAGCCATCACAATAACACTGGCTGGAGTTACTGCTGTTTCTCTGTCGCAGTCACTCAGAGTGACCTTAGCTGGTGCCAGAGTGGCTGCGGAGCAATTAAAGCACACAGGGGCCTGTCTTGCTTGGGAACAAGTAACCAGCCCTGAGCAAACCAGAGAAGTGGAGCAGCCATTAGAGGAGAGATGGGCCGACATCCCTCAGATCTATGGCCAGTGCTGACAGAGCTGGCAAGGGAGCTGCAGGAAACTAAATAAAATTTACAGAGACAAAAAACAACTGAAAAGAAACACTGCTCAAAAGCAAGGCTGAGCACATTTGGGATTTATTTCCTACACCGGCCAACATCTCTTTTATGGTGCGGTTTTGCCTTTAAAACAAAATTGCACACCTGTCACCTTTTAATTGAGATTTTTAGCACTGGGGCAGGTGGTGGTTTTAGCATTCTCCCCACCTGCAGCACATTTTCATTTTCCTTTTCCCCTTCTCTCTTTCTGTCTCAATCCTTTCTTCCATATTGTGCTTTGGGAATGTATATTTGCAGGTACAATGAGAGTTCTTCTGTTGTCTTTTGTTCCTGTTAATGTGCTCTCCCTCCCCTGTTCCCAGCTGGCTCTCACCCTCACCAAAGAGAGCAGGAACCACCATGGATTCTATTTTAGGTGGTAGCATTTATCAATGCCATTCTCTGTGTATGCACAAGTTTCATGGAGGGATTCAGAATGAAGAAATGACACGGGAAGAGGAATTTGTCTGTGAACACTAGGCTTTGGTCTCTGGTACAAGGGAGCCCCTGGGGCAGCAAGGCCAGGCTGCAGTGCCCTGCAGTGAGCAGGGTGGTTTCCATGTTTTCCAGGTGGGGTCCATGTCCCAGTCAAGGCACGGCAGCAGCTTGGCTGCACTGGTCCCTGCTCACTCTTGGGCTTTCCCACCACTTTTGCAGCCGGCTCCTCCCTCAGTATCCGGCCCTACCTGAGGGAGCTGTACCCAGCACGGCACAGCTGTGTTGCCCAGCCACCGCAGACTCAGCGTTCCACATCCGAGAGGCCTCACCATTCCTTCGGAGAGCGTCCTGGCACGGCGGAGATGGGCAGAAGCTGGCAGAGCTCGCTGAGGTGAGGCAGCAGATCTCTGGTCTCCAGCTGGTGGGACCAGCACTTCGCCAGGTCACAGCTTGGCCAGTCCAGTGCTTGGCACGGGCTGAGCTCCGCGCTCTGCTCCAGTGCCACCTCTTGCTCAGGCGAACCTGGCGGGCTTTGGGCTGGCAGGCTTCATGTTGGGTTGGTCATACCTGCTGTGACCTCCCTCCCATGCTCTCAGTTCAGAGGAGCGCAGCAGCATGGTGGTGCCCCATGGGTGGCATCAGGCAGAGCGCTGCAGGTTGTCTCAGAGGCAGTGCTCCAGACAAGAGGAGGTCATGGGGACACGGCTTTGCAGCACACATGACACCCACTGGAAGGTAATCTCTGAACAGTGTTGTGGTAACCAGAGTGCCCCTACATGAAGGCTCCTCTTTGGGAAGCAGTGGGAAGCGCCCAGGCTGTCAGTGTGCTGAGGCAGAGGAGCCTGCACTTCCTCAGCAATCACTCTTAGTTGAATGTCTCTGGGCCTACTCTCTATGACCTTATACTTTGTTTAGACATTAACACCTCTGCAAAGTGGGTGTTAAATGGTGCTGTTAGTGTCTGTAATGTTTTTACATCCACTTGAGGAGTGTAAATGATTCTACAAGGTGCAAGGCAGTGGAAAATCAGCTTCCCCTCCCCCCCCCCTCCAGCTGGCTGGGGAAATTCAAAATAACTCCTGTGGGATCCAGTTCCCACCAAAGAGCTCTTTTCTTTCCCAGGTTCTTCAGAGTTTGGTTCCCCCACCCCCCGTTCTTGTAAACACAACAACTGAATCTCTAGTGTGTTTATTTTCCAGTTTAAAGAGGCTGGGATGTCCTTGGCTGAGCATTCACTTTCTGCCTGGCTTTAAGGTCCATCAGTGTTTGAAAGCTTTGTCACAATTTCTACTGAAGTATGTAGCCCATCCAAGAAGTCTGAAACCAGCACTTTCTTTTCCTGGCTCTTACCCTGTGCATGAGGTGTGGTGACACAAGTTGTATATGGAATAAGCTGACAGGATGAGTTATTCCCTGTGGTATGAGTTTGACTGTCCAGGCACTGCCTGGCTTGTTGAGTAGCAGGGCAGTGAGCTCCAGGAGGGATGGTGGCACTCCAGTGTCCTCTGCAGGTGGCTGTGGCAATCTGGAGTGTGTTGGTACATGCTATGTCATTGGGAATGAAGGGAATGGGGAGTGCAGCCGTGATCACCTCTCCATGCAAAACTATGTTGCAATTAATTCATGCCAGTCTGCAAGGCTGTGTCTTCAGGTCTGTGCCATCATCCCCTGGATGCTGGTTTCTTGGGTAAGCGGGAGCTGATGCTGTTCTAGACTGACGTGAAGATCAAGAGGTTTCAGAACAGTATAGACATGAATCCTCTCTTGTGTGTTTACCAAACACTTTAAGCAAGTCAAGCAGCAACAAAACCTATAGACTAGCTCAGAAGTAAGAGTGCACCAGAGGAAAACCATTTGGTCCTCCCAGTATACAGTCTTACTGTGTTGTTATAACCACATAAAATATGGGAATGTTGCTTCATCCTCTGAACTGTTTCAATTACAATGTCCACCACTCACCATCAATAAGACTTCCCTGCTGTGCTTTGGCCATCTCTCTCCCTGACCATGCTGACAGAGCATCTGTCCTTACTTCCAAAAAGGTTTTTAATCTGGTGGTAACACAGAATAAGAGAGGAAATTTCCAAACTGAGATCCAACCTGTTCAGGGCACTCAAGGTTGCAAGTGATGCCATCAGTCTAAACAAAAACTAGACTTGGGCAGCAGCAGTCAGCAGAGAAAACCTGCAGTACCGTACACAGGGTCAAAGGATTAAAAATCAGCACCTACAAGGATAATTTAAGCCCTTGAATATCACATGCAGAGCATGTTGCAGCACTTTTTTGGGTTTGCAGCACTACTGTGAGGAGTGGAAAAGCGGGCTCCTCTGGGGAAACCCCAGCCTGGCATCTCAACTGAACTCTGGGTCAGGGACTGCCCTACCATTGTGTATGCGCTCCAGTGAGCATGCGTGTCTTTATGTGACCAGGATATCACTGCAAGTCCTTCAGGTACTGCATGGAGTTACCACAGCCAATGCTAGAATGATCTGTGGCAGCTGTGGCAGGAATTTAGTGCTATGGACTGACAAGAGACACTGAATTTGACCAGTTACCCTGTGTCTTTCCTTGTTCTTTTGCTGGCGTTTCTTTTATCCTAGGAAGTTCCCCTCTGTTTCATCACTTAAGTCTATTTTTGCAGGCACAGACAGAAGTACAAATCCCCAGTATGCTGTCTGAATCAATACTCTGAATGTATGTCTGAGAAATGCTGAAAACCCTTCATAATAACATTTTTTGAAACGATTTCAGTAATACTTCACATTATTTTATTTTTTTTTTCCAGAAAGTTTCAGATTCCTTTACTTTCCATCTGATTCAGGAATTCAATCACACATGGTATTTTGAGACTCAGTACCAAAAAGAAATTTCAAATTTTGACAAGCTTTAATCCAAGTGAGCATAATCTAACCATAATCTCCTATTCAGGAACATAGAAAAGCAAATTTGAGCTCGGGCTTTCTGTACTGCCATAAGAAAGCTTTCTTACTGCCTATTTAATTTCCACAGAGATATTATTGCTTATGTTAACAGACTTCTACCTCATATAAATCACTTTTCAGTCCTCTCTCTGAGAAAGAATGAATATGTAGTGCTTTTTGCTCAGGTTTTTCTTTCTCTCTATGTCCAAAAGATAAATGAATGCTCTGCCAAGTGAGGTTAGTTGGCGTAGGGTAGGGAATGATTGTTTAGTGTCTTGGTATGGTGAAATACAGCACTTAATGTACCTAGTCTGCTAGTTCAAAGCATGTCTTAGGAAAGTTTTATACTGTTTCCATGACAAACTAATAGGAAATCAGACAAAATGCTGACTTGGGATTTTTGCTTGTGACAAAATGTCCTCTGTCCTTCAAACTGCATCTCCACTGAAGAGCACTAGATAACACAACTGAGAAGAATAATTAATGATAAATTTGCTGCTGTGCTAGCACAGAGAAATACCCTTTTATATTTACCCTGGACTGAGAATATTTTATACACCTTTGATTTATCTTTGGGTAGAATTATTGGCTGCCAGATATTGTGAAAGGTAAATCAAAGCCCTAACGAGGGCCCAGTGTCAACCCGTCCCACTGCATTTCAGGAAACGCGTTAAAACTTTGGAGATTTTAGCCTCAAGTACTCCATTACCTCTTCTCCCTCTTTTTAAATCTAGTCCTGCTTTCTACAATGTGCACCTTATAGACGCTTTCCATGTTCCTACTGGCTTGGTAAAAGCTAGTTGGCTTCCACAAACAGAGCTGGTTTGTTCTGTTGTGGGTTTTATTTAGGTTTTTTTTGGGTTTTGTGGGTTTAAGTCTTGTGATATGTTTCTATTCTCCTGACACTCTCCTGTCAACCTTTGAAATCAGGAGTAAATCAGTTGCCATGACAAAGAAAGACATACCATATATATATATATTAATTTATATATGTATATCTTAAAAACAAAATGGATACCTGATTCCAAGTGCTTCTGAACAAGAAAATGGAGTCATTTTTGGCACTCAGGTCTTCGACATAAGCAAGTTTCATACTATGTTGTGACAGCTCTAGCTTGGAATCCTGATTTGAAGATGTCATTTACTTTGCCATAGATTTAGGCACTTATTTACGTAAGCACGTGAGTAACTTTCCTCTGGAGAGTACAAAATTACCTTCAGAGGAGGCAAGAAAAGTCATTACATGCTCTTGCAGAATCCAGCCAGCAGTATATACTTTAGTTTAACAAATTAGAAGTGTTTTAAAAGAAAATTGTTTTCAGTGTCACATTTATCATGAGCTATTTGATTGACGTAATTCTGTAATGGAATGTGAAACTTTAAGATATAGCCTTCTTTTAAAAACTCTTCTGAGGGGCATTAAGCTCTAGTGTGTCTAATTAATGCTTTAAATATTCTTTCCTATCAATTTAATCTTTATCTATCTCTGTGCTGCCTTGTTACCTAATATTAACTGCTCATTGAAATTGATTGTTTCTGGTCTTTTCAACCGTTGATTGTTCTTTCATGGCTGAACATTTTAAAATAACACTATTGATTTTTCTTACATTATAGCCCTCCTCATAACTCCTAACTAAAGATTGTCATTGTGGCCTAAGAACATGTGGAGACACTTACCAGTGCTGTATTTACAATAAAAAATCTATGTTTAGTGCAAAATTCATCCAAGCATCAGGACCTTAAAGCAGTTAATTCTATGATTCTATCTTAAAACAGTGCTTTGGTTTATTTTCTTTAAAAAATGGCAAAAAAATAACTCACAAATGTGGAATACTGTGACAGAGAGCCTAGAATTTGCTAACTGGCATATACTGGGTCTCCACAAGGCTCTCACTTACTGATTTTCCACAGTTTCATGGGATCAGAGCATAATTTCTATTCTCCCTTCTACTGCAAAAAAGCCCTCATACTTGCAGGACTTACCTCGGTTGGTAAAAGTGACTCATGTGCCTCCTTCATGCTCTCCATCATCTCTTCTGGTTTTTCCATGGTCATCTAATCACTTTCTATGACAAATAAGCTGCTCAGTCAATAAAGGGTGAGCCGTAGACGTTGTCTACCTGGATTTCTCCAAGGTTTTCATACAGTTTCCCATAGCGTCCTCTTAGAGAAACTGATGTGTTACGGTCTAGACAACTGGTCTGTGTGCTGGGTGGGACTGGCTGACTGGCTGCACCCAGAGGGTGATGGTGAATAGCTTCTTTCAAACTGGTAACCTGTCACTAGTGGGATCCCCAGGGGTTGATATTGGGCCCAACGCTGTTTACTGTCTTCATAAGTGATCTGGAAATGGGATCAAGTGTACCCGGATGAAGTTTGCCAATGATACCAAACTGAGTTGGGAAGTGGATATTTTGGAAGGGAGAGCCACCTTGCAGGAAGACCTGGATAGGCTGCAGGAGTGGGCTAACAAGAGTCTTATGAAGTTCAACAAGGACAACAATCCAAGAGTGCAGCACAGGGATCTACCTGTGCAGCTGGGATCTACCCAGCTGGGGAGCAGCTCCATGGAAAGGGATCCGGGGGTCCTGGTAGACAACAAACTCAATGTGAGTGAACAGTGTGCAGCTGCAGCAAAGAAAGTGAAGAGGGTGCTGGGCTACACCAAGCAGGGCAACCGCAGCAGAGATAGAGATGTCATTATCCCACTCTTCTCAGTGCTTGTTGGGCCACATCTGGAATACTGAGTTGAGTTTCAGTCCCCACTATCTTTACAAAAAAGATGTGGACAGGCTGGAGAGGGTCCAGAGAAGGGCCACAAAAATGATCAAAGGACTGGGAAGCTGTATGAGGAAAGGCTGAGAGAAGTGGGTTTGTTCAGCCTTCAGAAAAGGAGGCTCAGGGGAGACCTTATCATCATATTCCAGTATGTAAAGGGTGACTACACAGAAGATGGAGATTCCCTTTTTGCAAGGAGTCATATGGGAAAGATTAGGGATAATGGGTACAAGTTAGTCCGGGGACATTCCAACTGGACACAAGAGGGAAATTTTTCACAATGAGAACAATCAGCCACTGGAATAATCTCCCAGTGAAGTGGTGTATTTGTCAGTGTTGGACACTGTAAAGATTCAGCTGGACAGGGTGTTGGGCCATCTTGCCTAGACTTGTGCTTTTACCAAGAAAGGTTGGACCAGATGATCCTTGAGGTCCTTTTCAACCTGGTATTCTATGCTCTATGTCTGAAACAAGAGGCCTTGCGATCACCACAGCCTGCTATTATAAAAAATGCCTTGTGACCATCAAAAAATTATTATACTTCTGTCACTAGCGCTTCATAAACCACAAAGTATTCCATGTCTTCCCAGCCTTGCAGCTTACACAGTGAAAGGGACACCTGCATAGTTAATGAATGTCAGATTCTTATATCTGCCATACTTACTGAAGCAAATGATCCTTTGAAAATACAGTTGGTTTACAAGCAAAGGGGTGCTCACAACAGTTTTGAAGAAACAGACAGCCAAGTGTGTACAGTGGATAGGGAATTGATGCCATCTCTTGCACCTCTGATGGCCCAGAGCACTCACCATGTTCTTGGAGGTGACTGTCAGGCTTGTAGATTAATCACTGGTGGCTGTGCAGGAAAGGAGGCTGACATCTGCTCCAGGCTGGCAGGATTAGGAGTAGAATGACAAACTGCCAGGCACATTGCTTCTGCCTTTTATGGTCTGATATTACTGTACCACTCAGCCCTGGCTCTAAGAAAGTATCAATTGGATTGCTTTCCATTTTCACTGGAGGAAGAGGGACAATTTTAACTACAGAACAAAATGCCATGTGGCCAAGAAAAATTCTGCATATCATAAATGTTAGGACATACCAAGAGGATAAATGCGAACAATAGGAAGTATAATTGATCAGAAAATTCTTCCCAGAAGTCTTTTGTCTAGATATGTTTTTTTTTGTTGTTGTTGTTGATAGGAAAACATGATAAAAATATGGGTTTGCTTAAAATATGAAGCAATTCTCGAATGTTGGTGTGTCCTATGATTTATTTTGCAAGTGGAATGTTTTTTCCATTTTGAAATGCATTTTTAACATTATGAAGGGTTTATATGTTTATAAAAGCTTCAGTAAAAATCAACGATTTGGTGCTGTTCATGATGTTTAGGACTTGGGAGTAGGCAAGACTAGAAACCTTGTTCCTTTTGGAATCAAGTTTCAAAATGATTGATTGTTCTGCTAAGCAAAAAAGTCTTATAGGAATTTGGGGTGGCAAAGCATGACATACTGACACATAAACACTAGGTCAGTGGCCACAGTGTGGTCTTTCAGAAGAGCTGGCTGTGGGCTTAGTGTCAGTGGATAACATGAATATTAAGAAAACTCTAAAATTAGCCCTCAGAATCATGAAAGGTGGTTGTCTCTGCAAGCACACAAAATGATAGTACTCTAGAAACCAATGCAAAAACAAATACTATGTGTCATGGCCTGTTCTGTAAGATAGAAAGTCTTTTTATGCAAGAGAAAGAGCTGATTTCAGTTGCCAGAACTGAATTCAGTTAGCTCTTTGCATTGTATTATTTCTACCTTTCAACTCAGGATGTGTTTCTGACTCCAATCTTATGGTTTCTGGAGCCTGTACCCCTGCCCCATACAACCGTCCATGGGCCCAGGAACCCCATTTAAGCTCAGCGCAGGGGCACTGATCCCTTCCTGAGCAATATAATAGCAGTGGTCTTCAGCTCTGCAACAGCCTTGTCCTGCTGATCTGGACCGAAGCCCTGGGGCTGATGTCCTACGTGGCCTGGCCTTGGACTTGCCTTGCACCTGCAGAAATGCCTGGTAACCTGAGGTGTTGGCTGGCCCCCAGCCTGCCCTGCTTTCACTCATCTCATCATTGGGAATTTTATTTTTCAAGGGATGAACAGGAATATATAGAAAAAGAAAAAAATAGGTAGAAGAAAAATTAATGCAGCAATTTGAACGACTGTAGAAGAGAGAAGATAAGGCACTGAAAAATTTGTAGCCTGACCCAAAAAAATGTGAAGAATAGACTATTGAAGAATAGACTATTGAAGAATAGACTATTGAAGAATAGACTGAATACGCTCTAGTGGAAGAAATAAAACTAAAAGGGAGAAAACAAACATTTACCATAATTAATGCAGTTAAATCACACCAGGAAAACAGCCAAAGATACTGTTATAATTTAAGGCTGACACAAAGAATCTTGGCATATTTAGTAAAAAACCAAACCCTGCAGGCATTAACTGAGTAAATGGCGTAGGATTTTCAGGTGTTTTGGGCACCTGCATCACCTATATTGATGCCTGGCCCTTATGAAACAGCTCTCAAGATAATGATATATGAAGTCATCAAGGTATGTTGTGGATACAAATATTTTTACTCTGAAAACAATATACAGTTTGGGGATAATTTTTTATGTTTCTGGAAACTTTGTCCGTTATCGTCCATGTTTGGTTTGGTGCAGGAGACGATTGGACCGGGACAATGATGTTAGCATCTAGCATGAGGCTTAAGCCCTGAATCTTGTGTCCCATCTATGGATCTTTTCCCTTTAAGATGTTCCTCACTAGGTTCAGAAAGTTGGAAATGGTCATGGGACTTGTTGGGGTTTGTATCAACTATTACAATCAAAATGTTGTTGTAAGGTTGGCCTGTGATATATGAGCTGCTCTGGTTTATCTGTTGTTTGCAAGGCACTGTTGGTCACTTTCCTTGTGTTCACACATCAGAGAGAAACATTAGATGTAGTGGTCATCACACCAGGCGATGTATGGCTCATCAGTCCACAGACTAGGCTGAGCAGCAAACACCGCAGAGAAAATATTGTCATGAAATCGTATCTCTGTGGAAGATACTCTTTGTATTGCAGTGAAGACTGCTTAGCATCATCCGAGCAAGCCAGCTTTAAACCTTTTTCCACACAGTTGTTGTCCAAACCAACAAAGTATCATGGAAGACAAATATCAGTTACACAAAAAGCCTCTTGAGCTTGGTCTGAATTATCTCGTTGTATTTTCCTCCTGGCTGTGTGAATCTCTGTCCCTTCTTTCTAAAGGGTTGAACATTTAATTTTATTTCAACAGCATGCAGTGCAGTTTTGATCATGAACAGGACTCCTGGTCAGACCAACTTAGGGCGGGTTACTGAAGCAGGCCTGGAAACAACTGTTGTCCCTGGGCTACTAACATCAAATCAAATTCCTGCATACTTGTGACAGCGATGGCAGGAGAGGATTCGCACTCTGTATGAAGTTGCAGGCATCAAGCCAGAGGATGCATGTGTACAGCAAGGCTAGATCAACTGCGAGGTGCTTTGCTGGTAGTGGGTGGATGCTCATGAAGCCTTCCATAGCAATCTTTGAAATACCCGGGATTTAATTTTGGTGTCAGGCTGCTTGTTTCTGCTGAGAACAGTTTACAGCGGAGTTGTGTGTTTACAGAGAACTGTTAGGCTGCCCTTTAAAGTGTTTAAATAATATTGTATCAACATGGTGCAGACTGATATGTATCTTAGCAACTGTGTCAAGTTCACGATGGGCTAAAAATCCAAATGGGAATCAAACAATCTGGAGCCTTAGAGCTTAGAAAGCTGAGAAGAAGGAGAAAATTACAAGGTTATTCTGGGCCTAACCAATGCTCTCCTTCAGCTTCACACTGTACTAATTGTAGGTTAACAAGTACCTTAAAACTATAATTAAAATGAAAGATACACACAATATCTCCACAAATTAATTCCATAAAAATGGTGTTTCAAGGAAAGGAAAAAAAAAAAAAAAAGAAATCACAGAAGTGCAATTCAATTTTGAAAGGTGGTAAAGTCTATAATCAATAGCCGTTAATCAGTTCTTAAGTCTGGAAAACTCTGTATTTGAATACAAGGTTGAATGCTATACGTTTACCCCAAGTGCTATGTGAGCAAGAGTAGAGGTGCAGCTCCCTCTATAAGCCTAAGCAAGCACACATCAGCTACGGTGCTATTACAGAAAGACATGTAGCTCCAAGCTGTGCAGAAATCAGCACCACAGAGAGTTTGCAGACCTCCTGCTCTCAGGTTAAGTGGGTCATAAATTGTCCCAGAGCTAGCAACAGTCATTTGGCATCCCATTTTGATGATCAACATTCACAGTCACCCTATTTATTATGTGACTATTTTGGATCATTCCTGAACACACTGTGTGAACAATTCTTTTAAACTTCAAGAGGCTGAATTGGTACTGTCCGCAGTACCCGACACAGGACTGGAATGTCACTTACATCTAGGGAATGAAGATTCCTCCATATAGTGCTTTACAGCTTTCAAAATGTGTCATGCAGGAGTTGTTCAAATTTCCCAGGTACTCATTTACACAAAGATCTATGACTCAACTAACGGTTCGTATTAAGCTGATATTTAATGGCATTATTAGTTAAGCCTGTTAAGTACCCTGGGGATGATTACAGGTCTGAGAGTTTCTGGCTATCAAGACTTTAACTCATCAGATGCCATATTATTATATATCAGATGTCTCTGCCAGATTTCTTACAACGCAGGATTGTGCTTCCTTTGCTCATCTTTCCCCCCCCCCCCCAGGAACAGATTTTAGTAGTTTCAATTGATTCCTACAGGAATGGCAACATTTTTCTACAAGGAATAGTGTGTACAGTGCTCCCAAAAGATCACAGATCCAGAAAATATCTTATTAAACAGGTGACGCCGTATCTCTGCTTCAGACTAATTCATAAGGTCATCTGCACTTTTACAAAGCTTCCTAGTTTAGGGTACACTTTCTAGAAGTGTTTATGACACAACATAGTCATAGTTTTCAAGCAAAGCACATAGCAAATGGGGTGCAGGGTAGATTATTACATAGTAACTATACTATGGCATAAGGAAATAAAGATATTCGACATTTTCCTGTTCATCACCTAGAAAGAGATGACCCATAATGCAGTACTTGCAACTAATCACAAATATTTTTCTGACTGAACCTTTAAAAGCACATTTGTCTAGAGAAGTGAAGCGGATTTGTTTGTATGTCATGGATTTTATGGAACATTTTCAATACAGTTCTTAAAAAATATATATTTCAGCATATGATGTTGAGGACTTCTTGAAGATCCCAATTACTCCAGACGAGCAACTGGAATACTGGAGTATTGGAAAGAGCAGCTAGATGGGAATGATCAGTAACTCCAACAGTCAGAAAGGAAGCTTATTTTTAAGAGTTATTGCCCCAGAAGAGGTTCATTTTTGTTAAAAATGTAAAGTATGAATAACTAAATAGAAAGGCAGTAAAGTGATTTTTGAAGAGATTATAATCTTTTCCTAGCAAATATTAAAAGAAATATTTACTGTGAAATCAATTTTATTGGCTGATAAAATCATATGTGTCTCCTCCATCATGCCAATTCTCTGGAATGAAATGCCCTTTTTGGTGAAATAACTTTTTTTTTTTTTTTTCCCATGGGAAAATTATGTTTTTACAGGAAAGAAAATATTTTCCCCTCGGGAAAACTTTGCCTGAAGACAGTAAAATGAAACTGAGAAGCTTTTTTACTCTGAATGTCATACTGGGAAATGAAGATGCTGAGTACCCTGCAGCCTGCTGCCCCTTCAGCAGCCAGCCAAGGGAGGCAATATATCTCTGTGAGCTTGGCTTCTCTCTGTCAGCCTAAGCTGTTCATGTCAATTTTATTTCAGTGAAGTTACCAAGGTCCTTTCCAGCAGGCAGGAAGAAGAGAAAATTCATGAGGGTTCTTCTGAAACAGTTTGTTTTCCTAGAATTCCTTCTGAGGGCTGTAATGTCCAGTGGAGCTTCACAAACAGTATTAAAATCTGAGAGAGTCTAGTGAAATTCCTTTTGTTAGCTGATCCCTGTTGGTTGGTTGATTTTGGTTTTTTCCATCTGTTCTCCCCTGCTTATCTTTTCCTCTGGTTTTATCTTCCCTTTCTTTCTGTCACCTTTCTCATTATGTACCACCCCCTGATTTTTTTTCCATAGAAATTTCCTTCCTGGGGGTAAAAGACAAGGAATTTGTTGTATTCAATCCCATTTCTTCCTGATAAAAGTATTTTTAAACTTCATGATATCTAAGGATACTTTCAAGATATAACAGAATATAAGAAGTAAACAGTGACACCAGTATTCCTGCTGGCATGGTAAAAAAAGTGAAATGAAATGGCACAGCCTGAGTATTTACAGCAAGGATAATTGTAACACCACCACACATTGTCTTAATACTAATATTCTCCTTTCCTTGAATACCAGGGCAGTAATATGAATACAATTTAATGAAAGATATATTTTTTTCTTTACCTAAAATGTTGTGGTTTCACGGTCTTGGTGCTTTTTGCTCTTGTTGACTTGCTCCCTATTCTGGAATTAATGGTGTTGATTCCTTTGAATTTATATTTACCTAATACTTTCCAAATGACCAGCAAGTTCTTGGGCCTCAAATGAGAGCAGATCAGACTTTGTCTGAGAAATTCGGGAAGAATTATGGCACATATGCATTTGTCTAAGCCTGCCTGCACTCCTGCTCAACAGGTACACATTTACTTTAAGTCTGTCTGCAATTTTAAATGATAATTTTCGGTTATTGCCTGTAGAATAGTGGTTTCATGAGTATATTTCTGTTTCAGCAGAATTTCTCTGTATTTTGTAATAGAAACTTTTCCCATAAGAATAAATTAACCACATCTATTTCCAACCAGGGTGTGTGAGAGAAAAAACTAAACTAGTGTAGCTGGCAATCCTTTCTTCTGCTCTTAGATACCTCTAAAAGTTGCAGGTTTTTGTAGCCCATGGTGCACTAAAATGACTCCAAGGGCTTCAAAGAAATATTAATTCTTATTTCAACACTTGTGTTTGAGCATAGATCACAGTTCTGAAAGCTTTTGTATTTTGCCCCTCAGTTACACTTTTGACACTTCAGCTACTGCATAGACCTAAGTTATTTTATTACAGGAGAATGTGTTTGCTTATCTTTCCTAACTAGTCTCCTTAAGTAAAATTGGTTTTTGTGTCCATTTATATGTATTTTTTTAGACTAATGGTACTTCATATGACTGTTCTTCTCCCAGATGTTGTTTAACATTTAGCTTCCATCTTTTGATTGGAATCATGTTGCAATGTTCTAATTTGTTTTGAGATTAGCTATGGTTACAATATTTGGCTTCAGCTTTTTGAACACTTTGGAGTTAAATGGTACTTAAATCCAAGATTAATCATGTTGTTTTTTGTCAGTAGAGTAAGAGTTCCATCTGCTAAATTTAAAATTACTTTGGGTTGAGTAATTTCAAATATTAACAGCAAGGCATTTAAGCTTGGGCTCACTTAAATTCTCTCTATTGTTTGAAAGCAAACATCTACTTCCTTTATACTTGCTGCCAAATCACAATGCAATATTTAGAAGATTGATTTGTCCGATTCCATTAGTCACAAAGATATAACAAGATGACATCCTACTTTTTCATTCACTACCTGGAGACCTTTAATTTAAGTCTGCCAAAATGTATAATTTGTCATTCTTCCTGGACAATTTCACATGCAGGCAAACATGCAAACAGTTCTGTTCTCTTGTTGGTTACAACTTTGTCTATGCTGAGTTACTAGACAGCCTGTGCTTGAGTAATGGGAAGTATGTAAACCTCTCTTACTAGCAACACTCAGGCTGATGCTTCAAAACAGAAATTACAATAGGAACGCTCCCTGATTTCATGGAGACCAAGCTGTGACTAGATATTGTTCTTGTCTCTATCTCTTATCTTTAGGTTGTGGACAAAAATCTCTCAGCTCTTCACCCTGAGAAGCACTGCAAGCACATAAGAAGCCATGCTAGAGCTGGTGAGCCTTTAGAGGCAAGGATTAGCTGTCATGATTAATGATCAAAAAAGCTAGCTCTTATTTATTTACTTTATAGGGGCTTTGAGAAAATAACCCTTTTGATTGTAGTTGTTATTGAGTGGAAGTTGGATTTGGATGTTCCTGCCAAGCAGTTATTTTACAGTGCATTTTGTATAAATTTTCTCTGAAAATGGTAAAATCTGCCTGAAGCAAATTTCTATAAATCTTGGTTATGTATTCATTGGGAAAGATTTCCAAGTGTTCTTGCAGAAACTGAAAAATTTCACCTTTAATTAAGCCTATGACCAATCAGTGTCTTCTCTGAAAATATCTGTTGAAGGCAGTATTTCAGGAAAGAGAGAATATGTGGTACAATACCACTACTTTTTCCTCCTCAACGTTAACCTCTCTTCATGTTCTTCTCTCATTCAGTTAGGAAGTTTTAAGTCCCTGCAGTGGGAAATGTCCACAACTAGAGGTGTTTCCCCTAATTTTTATGTTTCCCTCAGCATATGATTTTTTTTTTCTTTATATCCTAGTTTCAGACTTGTTATTTCTCCTTTTCTTTCTTTCTCACATAGTAAGGAATTAAAAAAGGAGGGGTAGTAGCTGAATTCCTGAGAGTAGAGATTTCAAGAGTGTATTTGATTCCTATAGTGCAGAGTACTTTCATCTCCAATTAAAAGGAATAATGAATGAAAGTGTTTTAAACACAAGTTCAGTCACCAAATGATTTAATTTTACCTATGCTACTGTGGTTTAAAATTTTCATACAGCACTGGATCTAATGGAAATTCTCATCTGAATGACTAGGAACTGAGTCTTAAGATGCTGAAGTTTAAAATAATATAAAATATAATAAAAACATTCAAACTAAGGCATGGCTTGTACAATTTTCTGCTTCTTTTTTGAGATACGTATTTAAGGAAAAAAGGAAACTTCATTCACTACTGCATAATAACTCTTTATCTATAACATATTTTTAGCATCTAATATACAAACAGGCTCTGAAATATTACATTACTCAGACCAAGTCCAAGAATCAGTCAAAATAAATGTGTTCTCTTTGTGGACTTTGAGCAACACAAATGTATATATTCTTTTTCCTATGCAACAGAGCAAATGCCAGGTCATGTGTGGGCATAAACCAAGGCAAGCTGGATGAACTAGTGTAACTCCAGAAAAAAGATAAGAAGTTTAACAGCTTAATTAGAAAAGGGGGAGGGGAGGGGGGTGTGTGTGCAAAAAATAATCTCTTACTTCCTTTCCTACATAAGGAAGTAGTTACAACAGTGTTGTTATACCAAATGTATCATATATCAGCACCAAAAAAAACCTCAAGGTTACAAGATCTAAGGCTACTCAACAAAGAAGCATTTTAAGAAAAATGCGTAGCCACATAATGATTTTAAAACTAATATCAGTTTTGCCTGCCTTCTCGAAGTGGATGAGTTTCGTCAACATCAGAAAACAGCTTATATCACCTTTGTTTTCAAAAAGCAAGTTTTTGCTCATGCATGTAGTCCCACCAAGGTCCCACCACTTACACAGCTCCTAATCTATGACTGAAAAGGTGTGATTGCACCTTTTTTTTCCCTCCAACCTTAATGAGAAAATACATATCAGCTCACTAGAGCATGCTCCTTGTTTTCGTGTTTCTGTCATTCCCAGCTGTCCCAGGTTTCATGGGTGAAGGCTGTTGATTTGTTAAGAACATTTGTAAATAAGTATGGATTACAACAAGTTTTGGCAGATTTGCTGTCATTCATGCACATTCCTTGTTTTAGTGATTGCTGTTGTGTTTTGATTTTCTTTTTTAATGATGAAGTAGGAAATATGTTGGATGTGTGCACACCTGCTACACGCCACAGGCATGTGTGGGACAGTTAGCATGTGTGGAAATGCCTTCCTGCCTTGGGAGTAACAAGCAGAATTTCCAGTTTTAGGCTGACTACTGAAAAACCTGAGTTAGGTCTGACTAAGGAGCCTTTCCTCTCTGGGAGTGGAAGCTCAAAGGAATCACCAGAGGGAATAAGCCTCATTCCAAAGATTTACTCATCCTGTTTCAGGAGATCTCAGCTTGTTTGTCAGAGGCAAACATGGGCATTTGGGTGATTTAGAATAAAGGGGCCATTATTAGCAATTGATTGGATTATATTTAGTTCTTGATTAAAAAAAAAAAGTGACAAAATAATGATTTTAAGAAATCTTTTTTTCCTAAATAATTTCCAGAAACCTCAATATTAATATCAAACTACAGCTATAGATAAAAAGTATTTCCCCTCTGCTAGTTCAGATGTGCTCAAAATCTCTATTTGCAAGCATCTAACTGTTGCTAGTTCACAAAGCCATGTTTTGTCAAAGCAATGTCCAGCAGTTAACTTACTGCCAGCCCCAGTTTCTGGAATGGAAACACAGGAGAATATTCATAAATGAATTACCCTTAACCTCCATTAAGCATTTAGTAAATTAAGTCTCAGGTTCATAAGGGTATTTAAAGACAGAACTTATATTTGCCCAGTTCTCTGAGGGAAAATGAAACAAATGGGAGTTACGTGTCTATTGAGAAGTTCTGGATCTGGGCCTAAGTGAAAAATTCTTAGCTTAATTTGCCCAAGAGCTCCATGTTTCTCTATCCCATACCAATAACCAGATTATATTTTTAGTGATCATATGTGGAAATTTAGCACCATGCCATTGTTTACTACTGAAGTTTAACACTGACCAGTGAAAGCAAATGCAAATCACGTTGCCATTGGGACTATGTTTATAGAGTGTAAAACTAAATTTTAAATTCTGGTTTGGTTTTGCTCAGGCCTGATGGTGCAAGGTGCTTGGTGGGTCATAGGAGAATTCGCTTCCTCAGAGTCTTCCAGATCACTGTAAATCTAATGCCCATTAAAATGGGATATAACCAGGAATATAAAAAATACAAATGGAAGTTATGAAAGTGAGATAGGTGCCAAGTTAATTTCTTTTTGATAATGATGCTAATGAAATTTAGTTGTGGTAAACTAAAACTAAGGGATAATTTCTTATTTTCATTTCAGAGTCTTCAGCAATAGATAGCCTGACCAACAGAATTTGACTTAGCCGGCAAAACAGAACCAGTGCCTTGACCTCAGTAATCCAAGGATGACTTAAAACTTGCCTTAGGAGGGCAGGTAAAAGTTCCGTGATTTGGAAGTTTTTCCAGGCAGACTAAAATTAGTGTGATCCCTTCCATGCTATACTTCTCATTGTTATTTATGGATGGATAGGGTACAACCACCACCACCAGCAGCAAAATTACTTTCTTCAGAGACTGAAGGGTTTTTAACTGATCCCAGGCTCAGATGTAAAGTTGTTTGTGTATATATATATGTGCTTGTGATAGGTATGTGTCTGCGTAAAGACAGTGAAGAACTACCTTTCTTTACCCTTCCTCTTAACAGTTTTGCTAAACATGCTCTACAAAAGTGGAGCTACAAAGCCAGTACCTCAGTTTGTTGGAAATGGTGGCATTGTAGATGTTTGCTTCAGCTTTTGGATTAACTCATTTTAGATAGATTAAATATTAGGATAGATTTGATTTTATAGTCAAATGTTCATAGAATAGATACAGTACTGAAATATAGTCAAAGTAAGCTTTCTAGCAACTGAGGTCTGCATTGGATGCCTAACAGTTTGCTTTTCATTGTGTTAGAACTGATTGATCCCAGAGTACAGATGCAATCCTGAGCTCTAGAGGATTACAAGCATACCAATATTATCCTGGCATCGTATCAGGAAAATAATTAACACTTTAGTTCTGTCTATTTTTTTTCTTAGTAATCTTTTTCCTGGGTTTGAGATAATCCATCTGCCATAGCCTTAATTTCTATTGCTTTGTGTTTTATCTGAAAAAATATGAATTTTGCATCTTTATGTACCTCTTGGCTCACAGGAATGAAACTCAGTATGAACCACAAGAAAGAAAATATATAGTTAGGTTTTCCCCTGACAAATCTTTACTATAGATAATACTATTCAGTTCCTTAGGGACTAAATGAATGTTTCTTCTTGTGTTTTACTTATCTTTTATCAAGTTTGGGGTTTTATTATAAACTACTATCCTTATATGTGTTGTTAATGAATTGTTTTGAGTGGTACTGGAGGGAAGAGAGAAAGGTGGGGTCCTAGTACTATTTTTGTGTCCCTAGGTACACCTAAATATTTCTAAATTTATAGAAACTAAAGTATTGGCTATTTCAGGTTTTGAGTGATTGTACATTCACAGAATCCTCAGGAGTAAAAAGATGCTAACTAAAAATGCTGCAAGAAGAGATCCTAATTGCATTGTTATGCACTCAAAAATTGGGAAATGGTAGAATTAAGGTTTTGTGTCTAACTTTAAATGTGTTGCCTTTGTATTGTCATGAAAATACAATCTTCAGATTCTAATAATAAACTGTGTTTAGTACTGCTATTATAACTTATGAGCCCATATCTGACAACATAAAACATACATCTAAACTAGAAAACCACCCTCCTATTTTGATTTTGTTGTTTGTTTGTTTGGGGTTTTTTTTGTTTGTTTGGGCTTTTTTTAGTTTTTGTTTTTTTGGGTTCTTTTGTTGTTGTTGTTGGGTTGCTGTTTGGGGTCTCTGGAGTTTTTTGGTTTTTGGGGGTTTTTTTGGGGGGGGTGGGGTTTTTTTTAATAATATGGCATTTTCATGTTTCATCTTGAATAGTCGAAGAATTTTCAAAAGCCTGGGGAAAAACCTGAGAGCGACAGAGGAGCCATTCCCCGGCAAGGTTGGTTATCTGGCAGTGCGGACATCCCCTGGCACCTTACCTCTCAGCTGTTGATCAACACGTACATCATGGACCCAAAAAATCTCAGATGGAGTATTGTTGCAGTCAGCTGTGTACTTCAGGACAAAAAATGGCGGTGAGGAATGATCTTTCAGAATTGTCGATGTTGTATGTGGTACCTGCCATTACAACTGCAGCATTTGCAAAAGTTAGTCACAAAATGTCCAACATAATCATGCACTTGGAAATGAAGATACCTGTGATAAAAGGTTGGTAACAGTTTCCATGTAGTAAATTTTACTTCATCTTCTTTTTCTTATGCTATCAAAGGATCTGTAGAGTTATGTTGTGATAAAGCTTGGGCTTTGTGTGTGATAAAACTTCGGGTTTGTGTGTTCAGAGGTGACAGATGTTAAAGGCACTATCAGTATTCTGGGCCAGACCTTCTGGTTATATTTTCTGTCTCTTGTATAGTTCAAGGGGCAGTTATGGAGTGAAAAATTTCTTTAAGTCACTTCTGCATCGTTTTGTTCCAGGGAAGATGCTGTGTTTAAATTACACTTTAACTCTGGCCATTAATGCTGCTACATTGCTTTTCCCACACAGGGTCATGGGCTTGTTTCCTTTCCTGTGGCTTACATGCATGTTAGCTGCCAGGAGTCCCTTGGAAAGCACTTACATCCACCTGCTTAGAGCAGCCTTACTTAACCGCAGAAAGTCTACCCATATTCACTGTAAGATCTCACTATGCAGTGAGAGCAAGCTACAAAATAAATAAACCTGGCTTGATCTTTTAGACAGACTGTATCTAACTCCCTCTTTTACTGAGCACAGATCAGAAGGAAGTTACTTAAAATCAGTGAAAAAAAGACTCCCAAGTGAAATGAAATAGAATTGGGATATGTCTTGTACAGTACAAAATACACCTTTTTACTATGCATCCTTGGGGGATGCAGTAAATATGTTAAATTTGATGTGGAGGGTTTTTTATGAGCTGAGAGCATAGTCTGCTGGATTTTTTTGTCTCTGATCATTTAAAACTGTACCATATCTGAAATTCCAGTTTCAATAATATCAGCTAGCATTACTCCAGGGATATGAGAGCCAAAGAACAATTTTTATCATAGGGTTGTTTTACATAAATATTTGTTTTGATGTGGCTGTTTCCTTTTGCCTGACTAATTTCACCAACTGTTTAGCATCTTCTCAGATGATAAACCAGTTGGTGCCATATAGTTAATGAGGGGGATGCTGAGGTCTGGGACAGAATACATTCAGTGACTACTAAAGATTTTATTGCTGGGGAGGGAGAAATCATTATTCATGAGAGAAAATCAGGGTCTTATTTCATGGGTGGCACATGTAGTGAAAACCTGGCAAGCCCACAGGGGCATACTTGCTACATCCCTAGTGTTCAGAGCTGGCATATTTATAGCATGTGGTGACAGAAGCAATAGAAGTGAGTAACAGGGCCTACTGGATTTGTAAGCCAGCATGGGATGTCTGTGCAGCATTGTTGAGCAGAAATGGAAGATAAGAAAAAGTGATCTTGTTATAGTGAGTTTATTTGGCAGACTTTCTCCCCCCTCCACCTTTCTCCAACCCATTTCAGGCTGTCCCTCGACCTTGTCTTAATTTTCTTTTCTCCCAAACTCTCTTGAGTTTCTTGCATCTGTTCTGTCTTCCCTTATGAAGAATCAGTCAGTCAACGGATAATCTGCTGTAGACAGATCATAATCTCTCAATGAGAGCCTAGAAGTGGGAAGCTGAGATGTATAGGAAGCAGCCTATTGGTCAGAACACTCTTTGGTCAAGATGTGAAAGAGGCTGACAATATACTGAATGCTGAAATATACTTTGCAGCATTTGCTGTTACTGTGTTTAGACACTCCTTCTTGCATGCACTTTCTTGGCTAGTACCTTGCTTCCAAAGAACTTCCTGTATGGTTTTGAGCTGTGAGGATACACACAGTCTTCTTCCACGGGACAGCTCTGCAGAAGCCAAAGCATCTCCAATCACTCTCCAAACAGTGTGGTGGGAGCAGGCTTTCTGAAGGATAGAAGTCAACTGTGGCAAAGTAGAATGACTCAGCCATAGTTTTAACCACTAAGGATTGTGTAGCAACATTTTTGCAGACAAGAAAAATGCTGGAGAGTAAATCAGATGAGTTTTAAACCACATAGCAGAATGAAAGTGGTGGTTATGATACAAGCTGTTTTATCACCCTAGCAATTTTCCAGTGGTCTCAACTATAATTTTAGTAAATCCAGCTGTGGTGTTTAGTAAAAAGAGAGGTTTGGGGCTGATTTGGGGTTTTTGGTTTGGCTTTTTTAGTTTTTGACTGAGATTTCACATACTGTAAAAGGTCAGGGATGAATGGGAAAAGTTGATTCATTTCTCTCAAAGCTCTACCTGCCTCTTTAAAAGCTATATTTTGTTGCTACTTTGGCCTGAAGTTGGCAATTTATCTGTAACAATCTGTATCTTGTGGTCTAAATCAGCCTTATTTCAACATACAGAGGCAGGATTGGCATCTTTGAACTAGAGACACAAAAAGTAGCAAGGTTGTTCTTTTATAATCCCAAAGGATACTTTTTACAAGTCTTCTAATTGTGGTGAACATAATGGCCATCCTCCCTTCAAAGTACTCTTACAGTGAGAACATCTTTTTATTTCTGGCTGGGAAATGAGAGGGGTGGCCTGGCAGGGAGCAGCATTGCTGGAACTCGCCCATCCCTGCCAGCAGTGGCTCCCAGATATTTGTAAGATCATTTCTGAAGCCATGGTAGTCTAAGAGTATAAGAGAGGCAAGATCTGTAGGCAGAGTTAATAGTTTTTATTAGACTGATATTCTTGAAAAAAAGACAAGCTTTCGGGCACTCAGCCTGTCTGCATGTCTGAAACTGTGTGCTGCACAGCCTGCCATGGGCTGATGGGCTCAGTGCCTGCAAGCTACTCAGCTTTTTCCTAGTGCTTTTCCTGTTCTTCTAATCAAGCCTATTACTTCTTCCTACAAATGCTCATCTACTATCAGATAATGGTGAACCTTCAGCAGGTGGCAGGAGATAAACTAATCTGGATTACTTCATCACAAACGTAAGTGGAACAAGGCAGAGGTGGCCCATACTGAAATGGTTGTGGGTGTGTGTTTCTATCCACCTGAGTATGTCCAGGTTTTATTTCTCACTGTATGCTCTGCCTATGACAATGGCCCTGTAGGGTGACAGAAACTGAACTTCAAAGAACAAGGTCATCAGGCAATATGGATATAGAGAGGTTTGCTAACATAATCCTTAGCTGTCTGCATACTTTTTACATATTCTTTCCCCTACCTTGACACTGGACACAGTTTTACAGCAGGTCCCTTAGTTGATAGCTTGTGCAATTATACTGTAGCTGAACAATGATCGAGTGTTACACGAATAATGACTTGAGCATTCTTCTCTTAAAGCTCCTAATAGTTTAATCAACACCTATTAGAAACAATATGCATATTGCCATGACTTCTTAACTTCTGCATGTGAATATCAAATCCATAGTATACTTGACAAGTGCAGATGACATTATTTTTATTGCCTGTTCTTACTCTAAACTTTTTTCCCATAAGATTTTTTTCTGAACAGCAAAATACAATGAAATTAACTTGCATTGCTAACGTCTCTAATTTGGCTCTGCAGCAAACTTGTGGTGACAATTGCCAAGTGTTTCTGCTGACGGTCAGCCTAGGTCATCCACTCCTCACTCCTCACGCTTACAAGGTGAGAATAAAGTTTCTTGGAAGGTATTAGCTTCCTGAGTTCTTGTTTGTGCCTGTTAAAAGGCCTCTTACTAATTATCAAATGAGTCATGCAATCCTGTTGAATTACAGTATATGCACCTGTAAAATGTTCTGCCAGATAAAACACATTCTCTCAAGCATAGCTCAATGTATCCATGTCAAAGTCATCTTTGTCTGTCATGGAGTGAAAAGCTTTAATACCATGTGCAACATTCATTTAAGCTCATCCACAGCTTGTCACTAGATTAACCACACCCAGGTGTGATAAAAGTGCCAATCTCAGCACCTGCTATCTCCCTTGAAACTTGGAGCTGGTCTTGTTAAGGGCAATGAGCTTCAGCTGTTCTGGGAGTGGTGCTTTCACCTAGTCATGTGCACAGAAGCTTTGGGAATGCACGTAGTTGCTTTTGGTTTGGTGTGAGAGTGTAACCAACGTGGTGTTTTGGAGGTGAGGAGGTCTGCAAAAGGAGCCTGGAAAAGGGTTGCAGAAGTGCTTCTTTCTAACATGGTAAATTAAAAATCTTCTGTATTGCTAAGCCAGCTTCCTTTCCCTTTTAGGCAAGGCAGCAGAAGTGGACTGGGAACCAAGTAATTTTTTCCAGAGTGAGACTTGCCACAGAGTACCTGCAGCACTGAGAGTGAAGGTAAGTCAGAGATCCTTTAAAGTGTCTTACTTCAGGCACCCGCGATTGCTATCTAAAAAGCCAGTATTATATATAAATGTACTTTGTACTTAGTGTTGATTGGGGAACATATGCTATCATCCTCTTGATGTCTTTCTCTCAGAATATCAGTGATATATGAAGTCTTGTAGGGAAACAGTTTTTATCTCTGTTGCCTGCACTTCTCAGAAGGCCCAGCCCATTTTTATTTTTTCTTTCTGGTTGCCTCTGGTTTAGCTTGGTTTAAGCCATTCCATACCCGGTTCTGGATGCAAAGGACTCTGAAGCCATATGTTCTCAGTTAAGATGTGTCCATTTAATGATACATATCACAAATTTAACAGAAAATTCAGGAAATTCATGTGTTGAAAGAAAGGCAGGGGGCAGTTGTGGTGAAAAACAACGGGTTCTATGGAATATTCTGATATTAAAATAAGATATAAGAGCACCTCTGAAAACGTAAGCTTATGTGTCCATTTAACAATACACATCACACATTTAACAGAAGATTCAGGAAATTCCTATGTTTGAAAGAAGGAGGGTTAAGTAATGGTAAAAAAGCCCTTGTTCTATGGAATGTTCTGATAGTCTTTCAAAAATAAGATAATCTCTAAAACCTTAAGCTTATGTGTCATTAACAGAAATAAGCTCTGAAAAGTAAGGTCTCACCTGGGGGTGAGGTTTGAGGGATGCTGTGCTAGTGAGGTCCTTCAGTCTGCTACCTTAACGAAGGTAGGGGAATGAAGATCTGTGTAGCAGGAAAGATGCAAGGGTTATTAATGTGTTAAAAACTATGGAAGCACCTGCTGAGGAGTGCAGGCCACTTCCAGTCACAAGAATGAGATTGTACTGGTATGTTTGGCCCTTTTATTTTAAAATAAGATTTTAATCTTATTTTAATTTTGTATGGAGATTTATTTATTTAATTTTGTATGGAGATTGCCAAATATTGGGCTTAACATGACCACATTCCTTTTTTTGGTGCCTAAATGAAGACTAGGAAATGTGAATGTTAAACCAGGCTCAAAGCTACAGCAGAGAAATGAACCACATAACACAAATGAGATCTCTAACAGCCAAGTCACTGGCTGGTAAACACAGCTCCCAGTGCTATGCTGACCTCCACAGTAACTTTCTGCTTATGTTTCTCTACCTGGAACAGAGAGGGCCAGAACAGGGTAGGAGGACTAGGTCTCTTTTGTACTGATCCGTTATGGTTTCACCTGGAAGTCTAATGGGCTGCCAATAGCACTGCTGAATCGGTATTTCAGAAAGGCAGAGGCATCTGCTAGAGGAAGGCTTTGCCCTGTGTATTTCCCAGTCCCCTGTACACAGGGATCATCTTTAGCAGACAGCCAAATTTTGTTAGCTGTGTAATGCATTAAATATGAAGAAAAGCCTTGCCAACTCTGGTGCCCCAGGCATGGGCTTGATTAAACATATCACCTTCACAGTGTGCCTAGCTTCTGATTGTTAACCCTATTTGCTCTAGTATTCACCTTATTAATAAAAGAAGCAACCATCCTGGGTGGCCATGAATCTGGAATGTGATATTATGTTAAGGTTATAAAGTAGGAAATAAGACAACATGCCTCAATGCATATTAGGAGTTTGGATAGCCAGAGCATGCAGAAACATATGTCTCTCTGTCAATATAAATCTAGTTTGTCCTCAAAGATTCTCTAGTACTGTTGGCTTGGTTGGTTTTTTCTGAATGCGATACAGTTGCCTTGGATCCTGAAGTCTAAGTTACAAAACGTAAAGAAGAGCCCAGCGTCAAACAGTTGTTAATAAGACAGCACAAATCTTTTATAAACTTCAAGTTGAATTTTTCTCTCTGCTTGTACGAGACACCTCCTGTGTCCATGAGGGGGACATACAACTAATTTTTCAGCTGAGCCTCACACACTTTAGCAGGTATAGTAATTGGCTTGGCCTATGCAAAGAGCTGGTGCACGGCCCAGAGGAAGCTTTCTGCATATTCAATCCTCTCCATGAAAAAAAAATAGCTAATTCAGCTGGCATAAATATACATACATGTATGTACGTACATAAATAAGTGCATGTATATGCACACACACTGCACAATCAGTTAAAGAAAAATCATTGAGCTACCTAGCAGAACCAGAGGGAAGAGAAAATGGAAAGTAGGGTACACAAATCTGTAGGGACTTGAGAAGTGACTGCTTTCTTCAGTTTCCTGGGAGACATCTTGACATAGAAACAGAAAAGATCCTGGCTCAAGCTAAGGAATGGGTTAGTGGGTGCTGTTTGGAGTGCTTGTTCCCACGCATAAACTTTCAGAAGTTTGGGGCTTATTTAACTGTCTGCCACTTCTAAACAACATCAAGTAGAACTAATTACTTGTTCATATTTATTTATTTTCTAACAATACAGACCTCACTGGCAAACAACTTCTTTCCTCTCAAAACTGACTTTGTTAGCATGGATAACAAATGTCAGAAGTTTGTGGTTTTGTTGTTAGGGGGATTTTTTTAGGGTTCTGGGAACTGAAAAGGAGCCTAAAGCTAAAAATGACACGCCCATATACAAAGTTTAGATAAAATTGGACATTCTAAAAATACTTGAAGTTGGTCTCACTTCTGGTAAGGGTAGTTATAAGCAATCCTTGTATTTGATAACAAACTGAATCCAGGCTTCAGTTGTGTCCAGTATTAGACTTGGCGTCAATATCACATAATCCTTATAAAGTAAAAGCGCAACAAACTTCTCTACTGAGTTGTGAAAGAAACGGAGACAATTATATTGATACTGAAAAAAATAAGGCTTCACCATAGAAGAAGGCAGTAGGCTAAGCAGTAACTATTAATGCTGGATGTTTTCAAATTCAGGACCAGGTATTTTTCTTCCTGTCAGTGGGAATTACATACCAAGCTATCTATGCACATCTTTAATTGCATCTTTCTAATTGCTGTTCTAAAGCTATTCTACTGAAATAATTTGTCATAGTTTTATGAGGACACAAGGTTGTGATGGTTTATTATTTATTTATTAAGCACAAGTGTCTGTAGTAAGTAAGAAACAGTTGTCTTAGTGGTGTAGAATTGATGTGGCCCCTTGTGGTGTGAAATTTCAGAATGTATTAAAAATAAGTGCAGAGAACTACAAAATTAATTAGAGTACAAGGACATGCTGTATGTTGAAAGGTGTCTACTTGGTCTATTAACTTCTCCTAGTGAAGGTTAAGATGTGACTTAAAGTAGTCAAGTGTCTTTGTAGGGAAAAATAATAGATATTTCTTACGTTCAGCTGGAAAAGGCATATAGAAATCCAGTGACAAAAAGTGGTGCTATGTAAATTGACAGTAGAGATAAGGCAGTCTCTTATTGGTAAGGGTTATTAATCACTGGAACAACTTACTAGACATGTAATGGTTTCACCTCCACTTAGAGTATTTAAGGTACGACTGAAGATCTTTCTAAAAGATGCTATAACTCAAACAGAAATTATGGTCTTGAAGCATAAATTATTGGGTGAGGTTCACTGGCCTGTGTTATGCAGGAGGTCAGACTATACTATCATAATGGTCCCTTTTGGCCGTACTACATATGACTAAGTAGCTGCCAGCAGGATTATGTGGAGGTATAAATCTGTCTTGGATGAATATCCCTATTGAGCTTGGTGAATTGTGTATATATGCTTTATAGATCAGGCAAACAAAATAGCATCCATGAGCACTTGACCAGCACTGTGTGTAGAAAAAACAGTCTTGTGGATTTTTCTAAAGGCCTCCTGTAGCCAATCCCAACTCCTTAGAAAGGCAATGGTAGGAAAATATCTGCTATTATCAGCTTTGTTTGTTTAATTCACTGAGCTATCCAGTGAAATCCTAGTGAGGCTGCTGGCATGTTTACAGCTATCTGCTAAACTATTGTGGGATGATGGAGTACGAAAGACAACTTATGATATCGGTAAAAACACCAGATGTTATACGCAGGCAAATGTAACGAATTAACTGACATTGGTTACGATTGACTGTTAGCGTAAGAGCCCAGACTTGCAGATACTTTAATAATGGGTAATGCATAAATATCCTTAGTGAAATCAATTGGGCTGTTCATGTTGTCCAGTAACTTCCAGGAGCCTTGTTTCTTGTGCTATCTAAATAACTAAAAGACCAGACCTTATATAAGCTTGTACAGATTTGCATCCCTGTGCTGCTGTGTGCTTAACAGTCTATCTCGTCAGAGTCCCTACACTCATACAAAAAAATTTCCAGTACTAGTGGTGATGCTTCTGAAATCAGAGCTCAATTGTATCTGTATTCTATTGCAAATAAGGAGTACAAGGAATACTGCCTCTTGCTGCATGATAGAGCAACAGATTTCACCAGCTAAAGACACAGAGGTCTCTTTAGTGAAAGAATTGTTGGCTTTGATTGTGACTTCTTTATTTGAAAAGGATCTCAAAGGACATCATGTTCTCTTCAAGGTCATACTGACACAAAAAATCTAGATGAGTTACAGAAAAAACTATTGTGCCTTTTGTACAGACTCCTTAAAAGAGCATGCCAGGTTTGACATCATGGAATTCAAAACAAAATCTGACTCTTATTAACTGTAATTAAAATGTTATTTGTGTCAGCTAAGTACATAATGCCCTTAAAAGATCATTATCTTGAGATCTGTCAAGGTTGAACTGTCTCTATAGCAAAATCTGAGAGCATATTTTAAAACTTATAAGGTCCCACTGAAAACCCATTAAATCCTAGTAATCCAATATATCCTGATTGTCAAATTCCACTTAAAATAAGTATTTATCAAAAAATATTATAGTCTATCCAGTAGGAGTGGTATGCTCTGGTTTATTTTGTGACTGTGTTTGACAGCTATGTGTAGGATGGTCATACAGGCTGCAGAACAGTCTTAGTTTAGTGTGTTCCTCTAAGAACGGATTTAAACAAACTTCCCAAGAAAGCTGGTGTGGCCCCAGCAGTCCCTGCTCAGCAGGGTGACATTAGTGAGTGCTGTGCACACTGTAGGGTTTTGTCCCTTTTCTCTGTGGTGCCTGCAAGATGGAACCCAATGCTGGGCACTGGAGGGGGCAGGGTACCACCTCACCTGTGAAAGTAGAGACAGCAGCAATTGCCATTCCTAAGGGCATGCTGTGAGTCCTTCTGCTGTATCATTCGTGTAGCAAGTACGGTCCTTGGTACTTGAGGGCATGGCTGGGGACAAACAAGGTTCACAGGTAGGCAGGGCTTGTTTTGTGGCTGGAGGACTGCCTCGGCTGCTGGACATGTGCACTGCCTGGATGAGTTCCTGCCAGTGCTTGCACTGTGCTCAGCATTTCTCTGACCATTGCATCATGCCTGTGGGTACTCAAGGGTGTGTTTGAGCTGTTCTTGTCTTGACTGTTGCAGGTGTGAGTAGCCCCTAACATGGTTCCCGTTGTTAACTGGCTTGGTTTTATAAACAAAGGGATTCTTTAGTCCTAAATAAATCCTGGTTCTTCAGGTTGATCTGTAATCTGGAGGTCATCTCAATCGAAGCTGAGATCAATTCATATCTTTGTAAGGCCAATTGTGAGTGCATTCCTAGCACTCTTTTCTTTCATTTCCTTCAAGAAATGCTGTGAAATTGTCTGTAACTAATTTAAAAGCAATAATTGCATTGCTTGATGGTGTTCAAATGTTCTTGAAAAGCTTAGGAAGAAAGACTAATTCCTGCAGCAGTATAAGAACATTGGCCAGGGCTTTTTATTGAAAAACGCAAAGTGTATTCTTGGACTGGAGCGCCACATGCTCATTTGTTTCATGATGGAATGTGGCATTTGAGAATGGAGACCAGTGCTGTAAAAACTAAGAGAGGGGAAATTCAGGCTGGACATGAGGAAAAAATTCTTTACAATGAGGGTGGTAATCTACTGGCACAGGTTGCCCAGAGAGGTGGTGGATGCACCATTCCTGGAGACATTCAAGGCATTCAAGTTGAAGATGTCCCTGCTCACTGAAGGGGGGTTGGACTAGATGACCTTTGAAGATGCCTTCCAACCCAAACCATTCTATGAACATATAAGTGGCTGTAAGTTCTTAAAATACTCTGTTAGCACTCAAAATTTTCAATGAAAACTTACACAACACACAGTCTCTTTCCTGTTTTCTTTTAAAATCCCGGTTAAGCATTGTAAGAATTGTAACACCTTAAAGGATTGAAGTTGTATTTGAAAAGCTGGCTAATGTGGTTTTAATATCTTTTCATGTAGCTAAAATAGTTACCTGCAGATAGTGACAAGTGTTCAGAAATGCAAACCAGATTGAGGCAAACAAAGCATCATTGTGGAATTTGAGGTGATAGAATGACATTTGGCACAAATGAGCTATTTCTAGAAAAAGCAATTATTCAGCCTCTCTTTTTCTAATAACTTTTTATTAAGCTCATTCTTATAGATGGAAAAGATCTTTGCACAGTATATAATGATTCTCAGAAGAGATTATATCACAAGTGTGTTTAATAATGCTTATTGTTGCATTACGCATTTGGAGGACAAATGGTCCTTTGTAATGAGTTTTCACAACACCTAGTGCAGCAAGACAAGGCAGGTTTGCAATGTTAAAGTGAATGAAGGTGAAAGACATTATTCAAGAAAAAATTACTTGATCAGTGAGTATATGATCCTTTGTAGCATGCTTAATTATGTTCATGATCACTTCCTCACGTGTTTTGGTGGGGTGATGGAGGAGGAGAAACAGTTCCATTTTCTCTTCCAAAATGTTTTTTGAGCAGGTAATCGTACTGCCTCTTGTCGCTGTCAAGCTTCTGCCATAGTGGGGCTTAGTGCTCACTTTAAAGAAACAAAACTGAATGCATGGGTTGGTTTAGTGTCTTCAAAGGTAAAGTTCCTGACAAACTAAGGACTGAAATGTAGTGTGGTCTAGTTTAAGAAACAGTCTGCGGAAACACAAACTTACAGCCACTGAAGCCAAAAGCAGCAGATCAGTTTTATCTCTGCAGAAGGAAGATCAGGCAGCTAGTCTTTAGATGCAGAAGGTTAATTTTACATTACTGTGGTTATGTAGAAATTTGGTGAGAATAAGATAAAGGTTTTAGCTGCCAATTTAAACAGAGCGGATATCCAAAAGATGTCATTGTTACTCAAAGTTATTTACTACTTCTTAAAAATAGTTCAACGCTCTTAGCTTGATGACTGAGAAGGAATGTTCTCACTCAGCATCCATACTCATGTGTGCAATTTGTCTCTAGATTGATGCTCGGAGGAATAAATCTTCTCATTTGAAATCTTCAGTGTAAATTAAACTAAAGTAATGATAAAAAAATTTCCTATTTAGCAAATGGTTTGATGTTGAGTCAGTGTTGCAGAACTGGGCAGTAGGAAGAAGAAAGTGTTACCCACATGTACTTTTTTTCACCTCAAACTTTTTTATCAAGAGTGAAACTTGTGGCATTCCTATACACCTGGATAATTGGGCTGCGTTGTGCCATCAGAACACTGTATGGCTAGTTACTGCTTATACAGCTTTGAGAGGGGTGGTAATGACAAATAAACTCTGTAAAGAAGTTCGCCAGACTGCAAGTTTGTGCTGAAGGCATGACAAGAGCAAGGAACATAGTCTTTCTCTTAAATATATATTTATGTACTTCTTTAAATGTGTATTTTTCATGTATATAAGTGAGAATTTTGTTTCCTTTTCTAAACTCAGCTATGTAATCTGATTAGGCACTTTTTCAAAAGCTAGGTATGTGCACCCTTATACTTCAAAATACCAAAGCCTTGTTTGGATGATTTGGTTTCCTTGGGTTTTGTCTTCAAAATGCTAAAGTCCTGTTTGAGAATAGGATATAGGTATAATGTTGGAATTATCTGCAAATTCTACTTGTGACACTAAAAGACAATGGGGGTTTTATTTATTAGCATAATCATTGTTTTTAAAACGAAGTTTCATAACAGCTGGGGAGTGTTTGCTTCTTTCTTTGTCCAGACAGGACATCGTGTGTCTATATGTCCCATAAATCATGTTTTCCAGCTCTGATATCCCCTTTCTTACTAGTTAGCAATTTTGATTTCTACTAGAACATCTCTTGGCAGCTTCTTAGTCTCCTAATTATTCTTTAGACGAATTTGAGTCTTGCAGGAGTATACACTATGAGTAGAAAAACTATTGCCATGGAAAGCTCTAAGGAAAAGAGGTGAAGGGGGTAATGGATGTAATTTCCAAGGAAAACTTTTGACCATGAAGGATGGAGTATAAATCTTGCCTGGAAACCAGGAACCGATCATCTGGGAGGTGTTATATGACTTTCTCATATTGCCATTTCTGGGTTTACTATGATGTGGGAGGCAATTTCCCCACAAAATGGAGGCAAATGGTAACCATCCCATGAACCAGATGACGCTGCAGCTATTTAAAACTAATTTTAAAATTTTCGGATGAAATCTGAATACTGTCGATGTATACAAACCTGGTGAAGTGCAGGTTTGTTTCATGCAAAGAAAAAGTCAAGCAGTTTTCCATAAAAAATTACTTATTTTGCTGAGCATATGCAAATTGTAGTGCAAATTACTGTAAAAAGCATACACACTTTATCAGGTTTAAATAACAGCATTTATCTTCCATTGCATATTTATCTATCAAAGAATAATTTTATAGCTTTTGCGTCTAGTTAATTGGAATTGTCTAATATGGTAATACCTACTATGAAATTATCTGCTCTAGTAGAACCATTAAAACAGTGCATGCCAGAGTTTCTCGTCGCTTTATAGCCAGTTCCCTGGACTGAGGGGCAGAGCTTATGTTCTTTACTTTCTGAAGTAGCTCACAAGGCAACAGCTGAAATGCTTTGTGTAATTAGACCAAACAGAAGTCAACATGGGGAGGGAGGGATCTCTCTCATGGTTTGTCACTGTAATCTTGGAGATCAATACCTTTCTGCTGTTTTCAGGCCAGTAATGAGCAATTGCACAGTACAATTTACTGTCAGGTGAAGTAGAAAACATAAGCAATTGGAGTTCAAGCAGTAGAGGAATGAAATTCTTCAAAAGAGTTGGAGAGGAAATACCAATAGCATCTACCTGAGATCTAATTCTCAGAGCAGCAGCAGAAATGGGAGAGGACTAGTATTAAATACTCACTTAAATTCTCTATAGAACATGTGTTTACCAATCGGCAGATCCACCCTCCATTCCCAAGGTGGGATCAATTGCGCTTCCAGTGGTTCTGCCTGTGTTTCTGTGCTGTAAAACCTTTCAGGGAAGGCCACTTCAGTCCCTGCTGGCTTCCCACTTCTGAACTCTGCCTTTGGCCAGCTTTTCCTCTGGTTCTTTGGTGCCATTTCTATCAGCTGAAGTGTTTTAGCCCTTAAACCTATCCACTATGAGAATGGAAATATTTCCTTTCTTGCAAAAGTTCACCGTGTGTGCCCTTCAGCATCTTTTTTTAAGATGAAATAATTCCAGTTCGCTCATTCTTTCCTCACATGCTGTGTTTTCTAGGCCTTGATGATTTCTCTTTTTTTTCCCCCTCTCTTTGTAATTGATCTAGGTAATTCTTATAGTCTGGTGGCTACAGTGAAGGTTGTCCTTCCCCTGTGACACCTGCATGATCAATAGAGCAAAGGGACTTTTCTATGTAGTTCATGCTTATAATCTGCTGTAACTCCTTGGTTCTTTTCTGTAGATTAGCTACTTGTACAATTGTTATCCTATAATGATTAAGACGTTAATCCTATATAAGTAGTTTTTTTTGCTTAAGAAGAATACTTACTCTTGTTCACATATTGACTTATATCTGTGGTTTTACCTTCTTGTTTGTTTAAAAGTCAAATTAAATTTGACTATCCAACTTCGAATACAGTGAGTAGTACCAGGGCCAGTGCGGACTCTTTCAGAGCTCTGCTTTGATATACCCTTCTGTCTTGACAGTGAGCTGTTCTCTGGATATGATTTTCCAACCACCTTCAAAATCCTTACTAAATTCAGGGTATGACATCTACTGCTTCTCCTCTGTCCATAGCACCTGTTATCTGAAACAAATCTTGTCAAATCAATCCAGTTTCTCCCCTTCTATTACAGGGTAATGCCCAATGTGGATGTGTCAACTGTCATGTATTATCTTCTAAGTTTTTCTAAAAGGTTCAGGTTTTGCTGAATATTGAAGTTAAGCAAGCTGATATATTTTCTTTCAGAATCCTGTCTTTGTTAAAACATCTGTTGATATAATGGAGTACAGCTGCAATAGCATTCATTTTAGCATCTAGAAGTTTTACGGCTGATGATATGAATCCTTAGAGAGAGTGGAGGAAGTTTTTAACAGCAGTATTCACTTACTGTGACTGTCTTACTGTAAGTCCTTACTGTAAGGACAAAGTGACCCTTTCAGCCCCTCCCATGTGTAACTTTATGCAAGGGCCTGAACTTGCTGGCACCAACAGGAGAGTTCAACCTTTCTCTGAAGCAGCAGCAGGTGCTAGCTACAACTAGGAGGTGTGAAGCAAAGCCTAGGCAATAGTTTAATGTGAGTCAGTAAAAGTCATTTACAGCGTGGTAGGCTTCAATAATGCTTACAGCAAGTTTTTAATTGCATAAATAAACCATCTCATCTCAGACTTTCTTTAGGGCTTTCTTCTTCCCTAACTTTAAGTTTAGTAAAAATAGTCCAGTATGCTAAAACACAAATTAAAACCCTATCAATTTTCTGAATGAGTTGCTGTCAGTTTCTAAAATAGAGGGCAAAACAATGACAAGAATTGAAATCAGAGTATAAATGTTGCCTCCCCTGTTAAAATAAAAATATTTTATTAGATTCAAAATATTGAATTCCACAAACAGCTGGAGCATATGTTGTATACAGACAGGCTGACTGTGAATGCTTGCCTAAAAGATTTCCATGTGTTTATATAGAGTGAGGTGATAGAAGTGCCTGGAAATATATTACAGAGCTGTAAGAGGAGGAGAATCTAATAACACGATCTAAATGCTCCTACATTTGGCAAACAGGTATTGTATTATAGATTAAATTTACTAGAAAGCTTATATAACTCATGTAATTTGTCTTCTTAATTGAAGTGATTTTAAAAATTGTACTGATGTGTGAGAAGAACTGGATTCTGTTCAGCTACTGGGAGTATTGTATCAAATCTGTTTCGTGCTAAGTTTAAAAACATCAAATCTAAGTAATAAAAAAAGCAGTAAAGGTGCTGCTAGTTATGTACATAAGTCTGTTAAAAGCTGCCTCAGTAAGATGGCTTAGATCATTTAAGAGAAATGAAATGGATGTTGTCCAAAAAAACCAAAGACATGACAGGCTGTGGGTGAATAGCTAGAGTCAATTCCACTTCTTGGATACGCTTTGTGACTTCCGATCGTGCACATTAGGGAGCAGAATTTGGGCCAAATAGGAAGTATTTAACTAGAAAACTGGATACATAGAGGTATGAAAATAACAAAAGAACAGCTGGCAAACACATTCTGTAAAACATATTGAAAATGAAGCTGAAGACAATACACTTGAACAAACCCCCTGAATTCTGCATTCATCTCTGAGTCTGTTTTTTAAAGGAAATCTGAGTACAAGGGAAAAATAACATACTTTTAAACACTTTCAGGAGGAGGGTGATGTCATCATTGCAATTCAGCTATATCAGTATAGCTGATTCAAATAGCAAGCTTCCAGGATGTAAAGTGCACTGTGAGAACAGGCCTACAGGAGAGGAAGAAGTCAAGAAGAAATTGAAAATGGAAACCAAAAGTCTGATATGTAAATGGATTGCACAGACTACTTATTATAATAGAAGGCAGTCACTGCTTAACCGTAGTAAAATACAGCAGTATTGTTACAAATTACTATAGGTCTTGAGGATAGGATGAAAAGGAAGTTGGTTGAAAGTGGTATATCAACAATGATTGTAGGAGAGGTTAATTATCCTGGCAATACTAAAAAGAGAAGAAAGCCCAGGAGTAAAAAGGGTTAGTGTGAAGATGCCCTGGTTTTGTCAACTTACGAGGCTACGTAAATCATTTATTTTTGGTCACTTTCATAGAGAATTTAGTAGTCAGTGCTTTAGGGCAAAATGGAAGACTGTTACTTGTGGTTGGCCTCCTTGTGTTCAAAAACCATTCCGAAAATCAGAATGGATCTATGTTTTGATTGTTCTTTCCACGCTTTTAACCAAGAAGGCAAAATAGCCCCAAGGAAACATGAAGAGATTGACTATCATTGATTCAGTGCAAAGCAAGAGCAGTAGCACCTCTTACTAGACCAACTTATTCAGTGTACAGGGATGCCCTATTCTAAGCAATCTACGAAGTGAGGTTGTTCTGTTGGTGTGCTGCACTTGCATCAAGTGAACTTGGACGTGTCACAATGAATCTGCCCTAAAGCTTAGCAACAACTCTGTAAGTGAAAGGAAATTCCACTTGTCTGACTTGTTGCACCTTTCCACTTTATTTTCCTGCTTTGGCACACAGTGCTAGAGATACAGCCTCACAGGTAACTTCTCTTGGTGTCCACATGTCTGACGCAAGGGGTTTTGTGACCCAAAAATGTCTAGACAGCATCTGATCACGTTAGCCTTCTGCTGACAGTCATTGACTACTAGGGAATAAAACATGCTATTGTGTTTGTGTGTAGAACAGGTCCTGTATTTGTAATTTGTCTGCTAGGAGACTAGTGCCTGATACCTGTTAAAGCCATTCCTTGTCCTAGTAGCATTTATCCCTTCACTATCTTCAAAGTCAATTCCTTGGGAAAATGGAGCACTAGTATTTCTTTCTGATGCATTCCACTACTTTGCAGCTTAACCAGGAAATGGGTTTGTGCATCATGAAGGATGTGTGGCATTGACTCAACGCCTTGCTGTTGGTAAGCAAAGAGGGTGAATGTTGCATGTATCCTCTGGTTGGTTTAGGGGAGAAAAGTCACCTATGTGTTTAGGAACACTCCAAGTGGAAAGACTGAATTGGATTTCTCTCACCACATGGAGGCACATAACAGAACTTCTGAAATTTCTGTGCTTCCTCCCAGGAACCTGGCTCAGCCTCTTGAAAGAAACTTGATAGTATTCACAAAGCTTCTCTTGCAAGCTGTTTTCTTACAATCTGCTTAAAGCTATTAAGTTATGTATTTTCTGAAATTATTATTTGAAGATGAGATGGTGGTACTTTTTATTTTTAATATGCAACAGTTGGACAATTTCATGGAGGAAAGGTGTATAATCATTAAAATGACTGGATCAAAGAGAAAGAGAGAAATTAATACGCGGTAACAATGTGGTGGTGGTGGTAAAGTTTTTAAATATTGTATGATAATCTTTTCACAATGGGACACAGACTTTTGAAGCTTTTCTATAATGTGAAGGTGTAATTGAAGAAGTTAAGGGGATTTGCCTGAATGAGAAGGAAATTCAAATTACTAAAGGTTAAAGACAAGAGAAATATTCCCTGAATCTGCTTTATTGCCATTAGAGTAATTTTAAACAAAGTGCGGACGTTCAAAACTTATAGCACCTAATTCATATGTCCTTTTGACCTGGCTGAATACAGAACAGCCCTACTGGATTAGGTTAATGGTCCCTCTGAACTAATATCTTGCCTTTGACAGCAGCCAGCCAGCAGCACATGCTGAGGCAAGGAATATAAAATAGGGCAAACCTATAATGATCCTTGGTGTAGACTACTACAATTTTTTTGGCAATCTATAGTCTTAAGACTAAGACTTCATTTGCACCAACATTTTTAATAGCCCTTAGAGGGTTTTTTCTATGAGCTTGTATAAATGATGTAGAAGGTAATGCTCATTTGTTTCTCTTGTGGCATTAAATGCTTCCAATAGTATTGTTTTGCAGCTTTGGCTTCATTGCATGAAAAATGTGCTTCCTTTGTTTCTTTTCTGAGTTTACCACTCAGTATTTTCATAGCTAACTCCTGGTAGATGGAGGCTGACCTTAGACATTTGAGTCCCACTACATCAGTGGCACTTTTACTGCTGTTCCCCCAGAGTCCTAAATTGTTTAATTTCTCTTAACATGGAAACTGTTGTGGATTTCCCAGATAATCTTCATTGCTCTTTTCTTATTTTTTTTTCCTGTTTTGAGGTCAGTTGGCAGTAACTGCGCAAAGTACCAGGAGTGGCTGAACCATAGATTAGCATAGCAATGAAAAGGCATTTTCTGTTTAGGTTCATTACACTTCTAATCGTGCTTTCACATCCTTTTGCCTTCTTGAGTGTTGCTGAGCATCAAGCTGCATTTTCCACACAACTATCTGCATAAAATCCAATGTAATTCTCATGTTATAGCTAATTTAGCACTGATGAATTACCATGTATTTAGGGTTGTTTTCCATTCATATGCAATTCTGCTTTGAATTTCACTTGCGACTTTATTGCTTATTTGATATAATGAAATTCTGCATTTTTTTCAGTTATTTTGTAGAGTAAATTTTCTTGCTATTGAACAATTTTTTTCCCTGAGAATATTTTGCATAGCTCTTCTGGCAGTTCTGTTATCTTTAGAGCCCTCATTGCTTCTTTCAGTTTCAAGAGTACTGTGAGATGATGCCTTGATATGTCACTCGCTCACTACCATCTTCAGATAATTCTTAGATTTAGACAGTAGGATATCCCTGTGAAAAGCATTCTCAGCTCTTGCCCATTACATGAGTATGTTAACTATTCTTTAGTATTGTTTCAACCACTTGGATGTATGCCAAAGATTAGTTTTCCTGTTCTGGATGCTTCTGGGTCATGGCTGGAGCTTTCCTGAAAATTGGTATCCAACTGCTGTTTCTGGATTTAGGTGACAAGTGAAAACCCAACAGGGTGTTGATGGTGTACCATCAATATTAGTTAAGTATTGAATCTTGCCTCAAAAATTCAGCATGAAGTAAATCAAAACTTAAGCTTCTTTTGTGAGATAGAATGCAATAGGGGACAACTGCAAGTGTGTGGGATTTCCAGCCTTCTTACTTTACTTGTGTTACCCCTTTCCATTCACTGGTGGGCTTTGCTACAGCTTTTGCAAGCTAGTATTTGTACAAGCAGAAGTGCAGAACATAAAAGACCCCCCTCAAAGTCATATAGAAGGATGTTGACTGTCTGAGAACCAGTATATTGTGCAGACGACAGAGACAAACAGTGCATCAGCAAGCCTTGATGTTCAGAGTAGGAACAAACTGGAAGAATGGAGACATGGAGTCTAGTAACAGCTTTATTAGTATGGAAATAGTTATTTCTACAAGTTGCCTGAATGGGAATTCTCATGCTTTCAGACAGCATGCGTATTTTGGTTTCTTGCTTATAGAACTCAAAGCATAGGTCACATGCCTAAAACCTCAGGAACATGATTTATCTCATCCTTGAATTTTTTAGCATTTTCCCATTCAAGGTTGCTCATTCTCACCCTTTAAGTAACCCTTCCTCTGGTTCACTAAGAAATCTCTCTGCTTTATTTCTTTCTTGACACAAGTTTTCAAATGTTGAAGTCTTACAGACAAACTCAGATGTCACTTCAAAGCACTGTAAAAAGGATCACTAAAATGATTACCACATTTTACCACTCTGTTAAATGTTCAGTAGCGGAATAATACTTCCCCTGTGAGCACCTGGAATTTGAATTGTTGCTCTTAGGGTTTAAGTGAACTTTCAGCACATGGAGCTCCATTTTATACTTGTTACCTCCATGAAAACCAAAATTAGAAAGTCATCACCTTCATAAAGCTACAATTTCTTTAATTTGCCTGTCAGCACATATACCTGCATTGTATTAAGCAATGTCAATTTTTCATGTTTTCTACACCCAGCTTAACCAGTTAAACTAATTGACAAATAATCTCACCTGTGTTAGTGTTTTCTTGTAGCTATCTTATACCATTTGGTAGCACAAACAAAAAAAGTAAGATGACATTCATTAGGAGTCTCATTAAATGTGACTTGTGAAGGTGGAAACTTAGTAACATCTGGTTTTTTCATCCTAGATCTTGCAGTGGGGAAAAAAACTGCTTTGAGCTATGACTTTTGGCAGGGCAGGATGCCTCCCTAATACAGACATAACTCAATCTGAACTCAGGGGGGAAAAACAGTTGCATTTGCAAATTCAGGTTAGTTGATGGCTCTTTGCTGTCCAGCTGGCACAGGAGTGCTGTAGGACTGGCTGCAGACAGCAGCTCCTGACATGCATGGTCCAAAGACACCCTCCCTTCTTTGCTGCTCTCTCTTTTCTGAGCCACTAACGCTTGGCAGGAGGTTGAAGGCTGGTGGCATGCAGTCCCCTCAGTCACAGTAAGAGTGATGCAGCAGCCAGCCTCCTCAAAGAACTGAACCACGACAGTGCCCTGGGCACGTGCTGGCCTTCTCGTGAGAAAGCTTTTGTGCAGAGCATGAAATGTTGCTTGTGGAAGAACCCAGCTCTGGGTTTGGGATGTCCCTGTCCCGAAGTTAAATTCTCCACTCAGGTTAAGATCCGTGCACTGTAAAAATTAAAAGGCCATGGCACCGAATGTCCAGTCAGAGTCCATGGTGTAGAGTGGAAGTTTGGTTATTGGGTTTCTGTGCAAAATCCACTTAGAGATGTAAAAAAGTATAAAGAAATTTCTACAAGGGGGGGAAAAAGAAAGTAAAGAAGTTCTTTCAGTAGACTTTTTTTTTTTTTTTGGTTGGTTTGTTTGTTTGTTTTGTTGTATTAAATCTGATTCTGTGATTAAAAACATTTATAGTTGAGAAATGAAGGGGGAGATGCCTTCCCCTGCTTTGGTTTTCTTCCCTACTAGCTTAGCCCTGTTCAAAGTGAAAGTCTATGTACCAGGAGACTTTTTGCATATTGCTTTAAGGGAGTAAGTTGATCTACTTGAAATTGGCCTTCAAAATGGTTGCAACTTACTTGAGGCTTAGGAAAAAGGAGGGGGGGAGCGGGAGGAAAGCTTAACAAAGATCAGAGCTGTGAAGGGGAAGAAGTGATCCTGAATGGTGGATCCAAGCTTCCAGAAAAGCTGAAAAACACCAGTTGCTTTATGTTAACTTTAATTCCCAGTTGCCCAACTTTAGAGGTGCTGAGGCTTACACTGTCTGTAGCTTAGTTACCTGCAAGGTCTGTTTTGCTGCAACCTCTGTGGGTGTTCATTTTATTGCATCAGGTCCTTTAGCAAGATACTTAACCTAGTAACAATAAATAGATTTATTATTTGTACAGCCATGCAAATACTAGAAAACAGTGTTTGCAACAGCTCTTGTTGACTGGTAATAGGCATGCTGCTCTTCTCAGAAGTTTTGAGTAATCCAAAGCAGGAGCAGAAACAGTGTGATAGTGTGTATACAGCACACTTAGACAAATATAGAAAAGTATAGCTAACAGATGGGTTTTGATTGCAAACTACTTGAGCTGTAAATAGGAAGCATACAAAAAATGAGCCTCTGTCTAGAAGAGATTAAAATAATGGAAGAAATCATTGAAAGACAGTGTGATATGCCCTGATAGCTAATAATAAAAGATAGTATAATAGCTCCAATATATCAGGTACAAGCTGAAATCTGCCTTGTAAGGTTGATATGTTGATATTTGGGAACTAAATTATTTTCAATTAAAAAAAGTTTGAGCCAGCTTTATCTCAGTTGAGGTCTATTGTTGGGCATTCAACTGGAGAGAAGGTACACAGAGCCTTTTTATTCCTCTTCCATCCTCAAATGGTAAAGGATTAAAGTAATCTCTCCGATGGTAATGTGTAGAGAACAGGAAGCTGTTAGTATTTTCCTTACTCTCCCTTCTTGAGGTCCCAGGGGAAAGCACGCTCTTTGCAGAAATAAGGCACTTCAGTTCTGGCAGATCCCCACTTGCCTCTCTCCTGAACACTTAAGCTCCTGTGAGCCATACTTGGTCCCATAATGAATTCAAAAGTAAAATCAAAGCGCAACAGACATAATGTTTCCTTTAATGTACTTGGAAACACCTACCTTCATGTAACATAGCCAGCATCCCTACTCTGCTTTATACTTCTGCAAGTCAGAATTGTGCATTTTACGTTTTAAAAAATTTAGTTTTACCTAAGCTGTAAAAGTTCAAGATGATGATAAGTGAAAATTCCTGCCTGGGATTCTGGGAAACCCAAAGTGCTCTTCAGTATGCATATTGTTGAATAGCTACATTATAGTATCTTCATTTTTTTTATATACATATATATATTCCAGTTGCCTAGTCCTTTTTGGGTTTGGCCATATTATTGTCATTTGGCTATCAAACCATCTACATTTAAAAATTTGTTCTAGTTCTGCCCATGTGTACATATGTACAGCTCTCAGTCAGCAGCTGGTTGTGACTTATTCAAGTTCAAAGTAAGTTTAGATGCTAAGACGAAAATACTGCCCATTAATAGAAGAATTAACCTCTGCCTAGGTCATCACTTTCTAAATCTGCTCTATTTTGAAAAAAGAAATATTTTGGAGCCTTGTCTTCTTCAGTCTTAGAAGTCAGTGCTTTTTTTGTACTGCTTAATATATACTTTGTGTAATAACGATTTGGGCTAAATACTGTTTGTCTTATTGGTGTCAACCTAAGCTGCTACTTGGACCACCTAGAACCTATAAACACTCTTCTTTTGAATTAACTGGGTGCAGCTGAAGGTACGACTTGATCCAGTGGGATTTTTGCTGAGCTCCCACTATTTTAACTAGCAATTTATGAACTAAATCATCAGGACATGCATGAACTACCTACAAAATAGATTTTTAAAGATACATTTTATTTTGTATCTCAAGCTAAAGTTCTAATTTCTAATATTTAATTGAACAAATTAATTAGGAGATATATTGAGAGACAAATGGGAATGCTGAAGATGTGCAATGTCATTCAAATGAAAGTTTCTTATGTACCTTACAGATGTAAGGTACTTCCATACTGTTCATATTTAACATTATGCCCTGCTTTTCCGAATGAAGTCCCCAGCTCTTTGTAGGCATCAGCTACAAGTTCAAAGCAGCAATGATTGCTTTGAAAGTAGCACTTGCTATATGAAAACTGTATGCTAGGTCTGCTCTTGAATGTTACAAACTTTCAGGGCACCACCCAAAGGAAATAATACAAGCTTAAGAGAGTGGGCAAGCTACCCTAGACTACATGGGCAGAAACCATGTTGTGGTAAAAGATTAACCATTTTTATGGTGGCTGTATTTATCATTGTTTAGTTTTCTCTCCTTCTGATGACACGTGAAAGAATTTACTTCAGTCTGAATCACACTTCTATTTACAATATCCTGTGTTACCTGGATGCTATTTAGGTCCTTTTCACTTACAAATAGTTGCATGATTGAGGGCAAATTTTATACTAAAAAATCCCAAGTTTTCTGGGAGCCCTCCCCCTCCCCCCCCAAACATTATGACTGGAAGTATAATTTCATAAGTTCATGTTTAACTGATATTCTATCTAGAATTCAGATTCATTTTACCTGCAGCATGATGTGTCAAGAAAACTTTGAATTAAAGAAAACATCGGCTGGAGTGATGTAAGAGATCTTGTCGCTACTTGCACAAGTCAGTCAGCAAGACCCTGGTTAAACAGTGTTTTAACTGTGCTAGTACAAATCCCATGTATTTCAACAGGAAAAGCGGAACTTGATTTGTGCTCTTCAGTGAGGATAGACAGTCCAAACCTACAATAAGGGAAGCCCAAAATGAGAGTTTTTTGTTTGGATGTTTGTTTTGTTGGGTGGTTTGGGTGGTTTTTTTTGTTTTTTTTTGTTTGTTTATGGGTTTGTTTGGTTGGTTGGTTTTTTGGGGAGTGGGGGAGTTAATTGGAGTAAAGCAACTTCAAAGCCACAGAAGTATGGCCATGTGTTTCTGTGTAAAAAGCTTTCACCACGCAATAATGGTAAAGATCTGAAAACTAATAAAAAATTCACTTGAGAATAAAGTAAAAAAAAAAAAAAAGGCATCTCACAACTACAATTTTTTCGTTGCCAAATTGTGCTGGGGCACATGATGCAAAAATCATATGTGACTCTATTGGGAAGAGCTTAGAGACTTCTGTGTTCATAAGTAGTGCAATATAGTTCCATGGCAAAATTTATCTTTGGATTTTTAGCATATTAGCCCTCATTATAGCATTTATATGTGTGAAACCATAGCTCTCGATCCTACCAAGGGTAGAGAGCTCAAGTTGTTCTAAGCAAGGAGCCGTAATTAAAGCAGACTGAACCTATGGCTTGTGAAAGAAACAAAACAGAGCTGAAGACCCGTTAGATACCTGGCATCTGAGGGCGGGAAATGAGGAGACAGCTGGAGCAGCTTCAGAAATGTACTGTCACCTCCTCCCTGCAAAATACCCTGCTTCATGGATGGCTGACAAATGGGTGGAAAAAATTGTTGTTGGCCAATGAATGTCAACAGTCAAAAGCTCATCTTGAGTCCATTTCTGTTATAAGTCTCTTTCCTACACAAGTGTGTCTAACATCACAGCTCCACAGAGGCCCTTTGCCTTGAGCTAGGGAGCAGAATCCAGCTCCTTTTTGCACCACAGCTCCCGTCAGCTTGTCACACTCCCCTGGGACAGGGCCGATGGTGAGATCAAATCAGGCAAAAGAATAATAAAAAAAGAGGATGAGCTGTTGATAGGATAAACCTTCTTCCCAGTCTGCAGCCCTGGGATGCCCTACTCTCCCCTTGTGCAAAGAATTTAATACTTGGATGCTTCTTAGAGTTGGCACAGTGAATTCTTCAAGTGTCACACCTGATTGTTAGTTGTCATATACTTCTGTAATAAAGCAAACAACCACAATTACTAAGCACTTACGCCAAGAAAAATCTAATTTTAAAATAATCTGCCAAATCCAGCTTTTGCACATTATTTAGGTATGTGCATAGATCCAAAAGATTTGATTTTGCAAAACTTTTCTTCAAATGATAATATTTTTGGCATATGAAGTTTGATTGTTCAAAGCAATAAGGGTCCACTCTGACTATCTATGCCAGCTTCTTCCATAAGGCACAACACAACTTTATAAAATTCACTGCAACTTCTCTTGCCTGTGGTTGAGAATGCATATTTAGAGCAACAGCCAGTGTGGAACCCTGACCCCACTGAAATCTCTAGAAATAACATTTTATGGTCTCCACCTTCATAAAGGCAGAGCTTTTTCAGAGAAGTTTAGGGAACTCAACAGAAGTTAAGACATCAAATGCTCCTGGCTCTTTGAAACTAATATTCCAGTGTCACATCTGGGATATACACGATTATGTCATTCATTTAATGGTTCCTGTAATAATTTCCCTGTAGAAAAATTATCTTATTTTCCAACTAAAAAAAATCAAGCTACATTTTTTTTATTTTTATAAGCTCGTGTTGGAGCTTGCAACTGTCGGATGCTTTCACTAGGTATAAGGCATTGGAAGTACTGACCAAGCTGCCTTACTAAGCTTGAGCCATCCTCTCAGAAATCACAGTACCAAGGCATCATGCAAGATGATGCTGCAACTTTTCTCATGCTTTCCTAAGAAAAGCTTTCTATCACTTCTGTTCTATATGATACAAAGCCCTAGGTACAGTCCAAACCGAGTAGTAACTGCATGGTTCATAAAACAAGTGGGAATGAAGAACCATCAGAGTATAAGAAAAAAAAGAAGTAAAGATATGCAATAAGCTTGGTTGTCTCTAATAATTTAAGGTTCTGGAATTCACTTAAGCTGAAGTAAATTTGCTATAGTGTACTCACAGGTCCCCATTAGTGTGTTATGACAGATACAAGAACCCTGAATATCTTCTCTCTGTACCCATGAGTACTGCATGTCTCCTTGATCAACTATTGTAGTTCCATTAAAATATTTTAACTTCACTGTTGGTGAATCTTGATCACAAAGTGTCTTTCTACAGTTATCAAATCTTTGAGATCTTTCCTGTTTCAAGGTTATAATTCCTCACAGTGAATATAGAAGATGTTTAAGGACTGGTAGTTGCAATGGGCATAAATTGGATCCGAAAGACTGAGAAACAGTTATGCTCTGCTGGTAAAATTCTGACTTGTTATATAGAATTTTCCTAATAAGCCTGGTTGATCATGTCATGGTATCAACAACATCTCACTTGAAGGCAGGCAACAACATTATTAAAATAATATGGTTTACAGTTAGTATCCAATTGCTGTAATCACAATTCTCCTTCCCAGAGTAAGATAAGCTCTAATTTCAAATCTTTCTATGATAAACTTTTATATTTACAAATCTATTTTTTCTTTTACTTTTTCTTGCTTTTCCTGACATCTGTTCGGAAATAGCTGTTCCACTTCATAAAGCAATATTGCTTCAAAGTACCAGATTATTGTATGTAATCTGCTAAGAAAACCAATTGTTTTACAATAACAGCTAGCCTTTTATAATATGGGGAAGACACCTTTATAGTTATTAAGGATATGATTCTTGTTGAGACTGGCAATCTCTTTATGTTTGTCAGAAGCAGGGGAAAAAAGAGACGTGACATCATGATGCAACTGGACATAATGCAAAAATATCCTCAGACTGCAATGCAGACTTCAAGGTTGCGTGTGGGGGTGTGTGTACATGCAAACATGCATGCCTAAGGATGTTAATTTATGCGCACAATAATGTGAAGTCAGTGGAAGTTGTCAACACCAGGCAGTGTTCGCAAGAAACTGTCTCGTGGCAAATACAAAAAAATAATCAATCTGTGAAATTGTTTTGTTTTATGAAAGACTTTCATTCTTTAATTGTCACTGAGCTCTTAATGTATATTTCTCATTTTTATTGGGTTGTGCCCAGTAAAAAAGGATGGTTCTGAGAATGCAGGTGTACTAGAACTGTCGCATATTCTAAAAAAAGATAGCCAACAATTTGACACAGAAATGACTGTAAGCACTACTATCAGTTGCAATTCAGAATAAATCATTTGTCTGTAGAATATAGTCTGCTTTATTCAGAAAAAATGTGTGAGTTGTAATTTTCCAGTGTAAAATAGGCTTTTTAGTGACCTATAAGTTTCTATGAGTTTAAGTGGACACTTCTACAATTGTGTTTTTCTAATAAAATTATAAGTATAGCCCAAAAGAGGCCATTTGCCTGAACACAGGTTATTAAGTTTGAGGGATGCATAGCAGAAAATGACTGACAGACTTTTCTGCTGTAGGGTGGTTGTAATTCATATGGGTCTTACACAGTTCTACTCTATCTAAAAATGAATAGGCTGAAATTTTCCTGGGCATTGAATTAATAAATTATGTGGGTTTTCTAGCACAGTGAGTTTGGCCCAAGGAGAATGACAAGCCACATACTTACCTTGGTGTTAGCCTAATGCGAAAGCTACAGAAAATCATGGCTATAAATTGCAAATATTCCCCTAAGACTGTCTTTATCACTGGAACACAGCTGATAAGTGGCTACTGTGTTTATACAAAAAGAATCCAAAAAATAACATTTAGAAACTAAATTCTTCTGAATTTACCATGGAAAGTCACTGAGACGCAATGTGAGAAGAATTTAATATAGTGCATCAGTGACTGCCCAAAAATCAGTTACAAAAAAGAGAGAGGATCAGCTTTTTCAGTACCTTACTAGTCAAGGTGTTTTTTCAAATTGCCTTCCAGTTATTCCTGCAGGTAGGATATTCAAGGGCCAGGTGGTGTAACAGAAGGGCAGGTGTTGGACCACTACTTGCATTTGTTGAAGCAACTTCTTTGCTCACTTGTGCAGCCATTGACATGCTGTGTATCTTATAGTTAAAAAACAAAACCAAAACCCAAATGAAAAAACCCAAAACCCCCATAAAAAAAACCCATCAAATGAAACGGACAAACAAACCACAAATCAAAACAAAAAACCTTAACAACAAAAACTAACCCAACCCTCCCTCCCTGCCCCCCCCCCCAAAAAAAAACCCAAACCAAATAAACAAAACCCAAACCCCCCAAAAAACCCAACTAACCAAATAAAAAACACCCAACACTCCCCCCCCCCTCCCAAAACCCCAAACCCAAACAACCCCTCCCTCCCCAAACCTGAATGATTTAAATCTTGAGTCTTAAGTGTAGAATGGCAAAACAGCAACAAAATTGAGCTGCTCTATGTGTTGCAGGACTAAAGAAATCTCGTGTCCTACATCTGTTTCCTGCATGGGTTATTGATGTGTGACAAGGAGTGAACTCAGTTTGTCACATAGCCTTCACTGAACTCTCATGGGGTCTCTCTCTGCCACCCATCTCCTTATTTTTACTAATTTCGTAGAAACTTAGTGTCTTTGAGTACTTTTTTGAAATTGCTCAGTGGGTACGAAGTTACTTGGGGAGACTGACATGCTTATACACACAGCATGATTGCACAAATCCTGTTCCCCTCGGAAACCAAAGTGAAAACCTACATTCCTAACAATCCATGTAGAACAAGCCCCAGGCCCACTGAAGTCTGGTGGGAGTCTTACTATTTGATTTCAGTGGGATCCAGATCTGGTTGCAAAATTTTATACTTAGTTGGAGTTATGTACTTTGGTATGGTTAGATGTCTAAGACATTTAATACTGTGACGCTAGCTCAAAGCTTAATTTCTTTTGTGAAATCAGTGCCTTTTCTTAAGCCCACAAAGACAGTATCAGAGATGGGCAGTCAGACCCTGAATTGTTCACTGTTGGCTCACAATATGGACCACAATATATAGCAGAAGAGGGATTCTCAAGGAGTAAGAGAGACCTGTGTTTAGATATAGTTGGTGGCTCTTTCATAGAATCATAGAACACTTTGGATTGGAAGGGAACCTCGAAGGTCATCTAGTCCAACCCCCCTTGCAAAGAGCAAGACAAGGTTGCCCAGAACCACATCCAGCCTGGCCTTGAATGTCTCCAGGGACTGAATGTCTACCACCTCTCTGGGCAACCTGTGCCAGGATTTTACCACCCTCATTGAAAAAAGATTTTCTTTCCTCACATCCAGCCTATTCAGGACAAGTTTTTGAACTGCGCAATGCTAAATAGGAAACTGTGTTGCATACTGACTTATATTGTGGCGTAGAAATCAAAAATAGTGGAAGCAGCAGCAGGATTGATTTAGGTACTTTGAACAACAGCAAACAGCCAGTGCAGTTTGAGACATTTGAGTATCAAGAATGCAGGTTGGAGAGGAGATGCAATTGAGGACATCAGGCAGACCTGCAGCTTTCTGTAACAGCAGTGTGGAGGCCAGGCAGGCTACTCTGGGTACCTAACTGGCACTAGATGGTGGTTGCCAGACAAATAAACCAGTAACCACTAATGATTCATACTTCTGCATACAGAGGTCTGAAGAATATATTTGCAGCTCTCTTCACTCCCTTTGCTCATAGCCAATTCAAGAGTAAAGGAAAGAATTTGCAGCATGAAAGAGAAATACAAAGACAATATCATGATATATTATTTTAATTTGCCCAGGAATTATAGCCCTCTTTTACTCAGACAAAAGGTTGGAACAAATAAAATCTACTCTCTTTTATTGAATTTGGAAAGGAAAAGTGTCTTCTCTCTTGAAACAGAAATGGAGTGAGAATGAAGAGCTCTCCTCTCTATGTGAAATTTGAATGTTGAGACAGTCTGAATTTAAACGTTTTAATTGATGGCTATTGATAGCTTACTTGATTTTGCAGGGATTTTCTGTGTCTGAAACTCTAACTTCAATCTATTTCTCTCACATAGAAATACAGATGGGGTGTCCTGCTCCTCCATTCACTTCTGTTAAAGTACCTTACCAAAAGACTCTTATTGTGGCAAGCTTGCAGAGTCACTGCATGGCAGTGATGAATACCCCTCACACTCAATGGCTTTACATAGAAACTTGCAGAAGTAATCCTATAGTTGATTTTAATGAAAGTAGAACCAGTTCCTCCTGGATGTAGCTGTTGACTGTCAGAAGGCTTAGCATCAGTGGAAACTTTAGCAATGCTTTATTCCAGTTATGAGTGCAAAACCTCACTTGTTATGCTTGGCCTGTTTGTCTCAAATGGAGAGTAAGAGCAAATTAATGACACATAGCTGACACATAGCGTTAAGACACAGTGAACATGTACCATGGCAAAGAGGAAGGAAACCCTCAGAGCCTGAAAATTTCTTCCAGTTCTGAAAAGCGTTAGGGTAGTGAGGAATAGCAAGTCGCAGCAGTGGTTTTTAGCTGGCTGTTGAGTTCATGTTTCAGTGTGGTTGTCCTTCTGGGGCTCTGTCTCCACCACAACTGCTGAGTCTTGGCCACCCTGTAATTCTCCTCCAGGTCAGATCTCTTGCATGTCATGGGATGCTGGGTGCTTTCATCAGTGGCTTTCCAGAGCCTGCCAGTTCCATTGTGGGTGCTTATCACAGTGCTGCTGCAGAAAATATGCGTCATGTTAGCTTTGGCTTTGCCTGTGTCCTGGGTACGAAATACAGTCATCATCTCATGTCTAGGGGCTTTGCTTGCATTTCCATCATGGCCTTTTGTACTACAGCACTTTTACCAGCGTCCTTTGCTTTGACTCAGCCTTGAGTCAAGCTTTGGTCAGCCTTTTGCCTTTCTGCTCTAGCAATTTCCTGAAAGCATCTACATTGTGGTGTGTCTTACTGCGGTAAGGCTGAGTATGTGTCTTTGGCAAGTGTAGTCATATCTAAGAACTATGCGTGGATTCAAGAAGAAACCCAGATACACGTGTCAAAGAGCAGATGTATAAACTTGATACATCGATGTCTGTAGGGCTACTGATAATTAAGCAGAAAGTGCTAAGGATACCTCAACACAGTAGAGACAGAGTGAGTTACTATGTAAAGTAGCGGCAGCAAAGCAGCTTGGGCCACATGAACTCCATAGGGAACAGGCTCCCCGCACAATGGATTAATGGCTGCTCTAAGGAGGGATGCTTAGTGTAGCCTGAGGTATTAAATCACTTTGAACACCAGTGTGATGTACGCACCAGCTACTTTAATGCAAGCTAACCACAGTTAAAGTGGTTCAACAACCCAATGTAGACATGGCCTAAAGCAGTGCAATAAAATTCCCTTCTTTTCCAGGCCATTTGGGGTTGTGTTGGCAGGTAAGATAGTCCTGGAGGTGGAAAAATTACTGTATTACCAACAGAAATGGGGAGGGGAAGTCAGTTGACAATATTGCTAGCACTTTTACTGCAGAATCAGCAATTACCGTACAATTCTCTGGTTCCGGAAAAATCAAAGTCTGGACACACAGCCTCAATCCCGGGAATATGCCATCCCTGAGAGTAAAGAATTTCTTTTTATTAGCATGTGAGACAGTTTTGCATCATCTGTTTTGCAAAGGGTTATTCAGACCTACAGAGTGAAGCCTGTGTCTCTTGTTTATTACTATATACCATCTTTTCCAACATATTTCAGCACTATCTACGTTTGGGAAAAATAAAGTAATATATTTCAGCACTATATATTTATAGGTTCATAAGACTTCTAAGTGGAACTTTAATAGCTTATTTCATTTGTTACCAGTTTCACAACGCCTTCTGCAGGATTGTATTTTTAATTGCTTGTGCAGTTCCCTGTTGAGTTTGGTGTCAGGGTTGCTTGTCATTACAATAAATCAATTAAATTATTGCTATTAATGATTATATAATGCAAGAGGGAAAAGGCATTTCTCAGCCTGGGCCACAGAGGACTGGGGATGCAGATGGTTCTGGTGTGGTAGCTGAAGACTCCCTGTTTTGCCAAGACGGAACAAACATCATTCTTCTATATTCCATCTTCAAACAGTAAAGGGAATCACTACGTTTTGGTAACCTTACAAGGTGTATAGGACACTTAGTGTCCTCATTCAGAACTTCCAGATACTTGTGAATATCATAAAAAATAAAGAATTTGGCCTAAGAAAAATAATACATGTCCTACAAAATTGTGATTTACCATTGCTAGGCAAACACTGAGTGCCTTTTGTCACTTACTTTCACGCTTTAATCTTAAAATGAGGATATTGTGGTTTATACTTTCACGAGTGTAATAACCATGTCCTGCCTGCATAATCTTCCATGTTATCACCTAACTTTATGTCTAGCAGACTCCAATGTTTATTTATAAGTTTTCATTTCATCTAGTTCAGTTATCTTTGAAACCCTATACAGGAGAAAGTCAAGCAGAATCGCTGCTCTGAAGCGGTCCCTGAAGCATTGATCTAACTCAGTGCATTGAGTTATCCATGCCAAAAAGGCTCATGTCTAATGCACTTTCTGTGGAAATGGAGCCAGAGAACAGTCTCTTATAGTTGAAGATATGCAAAATGTTGACATTGGACGTGTAGCATCCAACTCCCACTAGCTTTCTTTAGAGACTTGAAAGCCTAGTCCAGCAGAATGGTTCACTGTCCTTTCTATAAACTAAGGGCAATTTGGGTAATACAACTGGTCATTTAAACTAAATTTAACTTTGGTTTCTTAAAAGTGAGATTTTTAAATCAAGGAAGAAGAGGAAGGGAGCAGAGAACAACTACAGTCACCTAAAGTGGTGTGTAGACTGTCATGCCTACAAAGTTAAAGCATATGCTGGAGTGAGATATGAGGGCATGTTTTGTTTCAGCTGTGCACTAGGAAATTATAAGCCTTTCTGTATTTGTGATCAAGACCAACTGTTGCTTCAGTCAGGAAATATTGTTCTGAGTAAACCTAAGGAAAACAAACAACTGCTTTTCCTTTTATTTTTATATGAAAATGAAATTTAAAACTTGGCCAGATTCTGCAAGAAATAGCATAATAATAATAATCCCAACACAAACTCAAAAACTGAGCTTATGGCTGTCTGACAGTTACACCATTTCCATTGATTCATTGCTATAAAATCTTCTGTCTCACATAAGCTCATTTGCTATCAACATTTGTAACCTGAAGTGTTTCCTATTAAGTGGTTTCCATGATAAAAAGCCCCAATCATTGAAGTGATTTCTGAAGAGTCTAGGGATAAGAAACACTGATAATTACAGTATTTGAGGTCACTTACCTGGGCTTGCTTCCTTTCAAATGGTATAGAGTCTGTACTCTAAGTATGTGCACAAAGAGTGCAGCTTGTGAACTTAAAAAGGCTAAACTCCTTCCCTCCTATTTGTATTTTCAATTCACAGTCAGATTCATATAAAAACAAGTCCTCTAGGCTAGACGAGAGCCCAAAGAGAATGACTGAAACAAATTAACAAGCAACCAAAAGCACAAGGACAAAAATCCTGCCAGATTCAGAGAGCTGATGGAGAGAAAAGATGGATAAGCCTTAATTCTTTTTATGCTGTCCTTTAGACACTGCACTGAGCCTGGTGTGGTAATACGTCCTGACATAGTAAACACAGCAGTATCTATAATATGGGGAAAATAATTTTCTGCCAGTGGTCTGTATTAGCTAAATGGAGGGGTTGGTTCAAGCTGCCTTATAACCTTTCCCTTGGCTCATTGGGACAGTAGTGAACTACTTTGGTTTTGGATATTACTACAAACAAGGGCAGCTCCCACTATGAATCCTGAAGTAGGAGCAGTCTGCTAGAAGTTGGAGGCAGTTGGTTGTGCTTCAGTGTAACATTAATTACAGGTGTGGGAGAAATAAGGTTGAATGGAAAATATAAGCCAAGTCATGGATATATTTCATTTTCTATCGTGTAAGTTGTATGCAGCTTGTATTACAGAATTAAGTGGGTGTGTGTAGGTTTACTCATGATTGAGGCTTTACCTCTGTTCTAAATCTTAACTGTAGTACAGTTTTCTTGCACATCTACTTGTATGCTAAAATAAATCAGACAAGCAAGTTCATCAGGCAATATTAATAGATTATTCTCCTGGAGTCCGTCATCAGCATGGCATTGAGTCTTATCCCTTAGGGCTCTCTTGCCTGTTTTTGAATTCCTTTCTGTATTTTCACATTCAGACCATCTAGTCTTAGTGATTCATTGGTTTAGCAATTCTGCAGGCTGCTCTTGAATCCTGTTTGCGAGGAATAAGACTATCCAGCAGGAAGAAGCATACAGCAAAACTGCAGTTGGAGGCAGCTTCCCATCTGAGACAGTTAACCTGCAGATTAGCTGCACTCCCTTGGCACACTGCAGCTTGCTGTTCACATTAGATGTTCTCTGTGCTAAAGGACATTGCCTTCAGGAGAGAGTCATCCCTAGCCTTTTAACAAGTCAGAGTAACTTAGGCACACTTGCATCTGAAATGCCAGAGCCACAGGTGCCAGCTAGCAATGTTGAAAGAGAAAGCAGTGTACTTCTGTGATTTGGGTGCCCAGCCTGGGCCTGAAGCGCTTCCCTGTTACCCAGGCGAAAGTTAAACCGGCTGGGCTGCAAAATCCTGGACCTGCCATGCTTACTAAAGAGCTTCACCCCAGGAGACTGTTGTTCCTAGCTAGGTGATATATGAATAACATCAGGATTTTACTGCCTGCTGTATTCACAGGACCTTAACTAGTGTGCAGTTTTAAAGAAAGGTTATGACTTGCAGCCAATAAAATGTTGTGAACCTATTCTGGCTTTTATGTAGGTGATCAAATTTTAAAATAGGTACATTCAGGCAAGTGACTACAGCAGCTAAATGTTTTCTTGCTTGACAAATGTGTGTGGCTTTGAAATGAGATCTCTGAATTTCACTGTCAAAGGGCACTTGCTGTTTAGTTTCAACTGTTGCTTCTGACCAGCCAATTAATGGGAGAACTAAGGGTTGGTTTGATTTTGTAGTGGTTTTTTTTTCCAGTCATCTAAGGATGTTCTGGTTGAAGTTCAGGTGAAGACTTGTTTTCCTTGATTTACTGGGAGCTGTACATGAACAGTTACTATTGCTTGTCCCATTTGCTGAAGAACAGCAAGAGGGCAGAATAAGCAATTTTCAGAGTTGTTGAGTTGAAACAGGAAGCAGACAAGATGGGAGCTTGTTTCCCTGCAGACTGAGCATTTGCATGTGGAAATGAAACAGACCAGAAGCATTGAGCCCATATTATCAGAATTTTACTCTGTTTCACAGCTGCAGAGCTGAATGTAGCTGTGTGTGATCTGACTTTAGCTACATTTACACAGTCATACATTCATGGCTCATCCACTGAAATCAGCAGACTCTACTATAATTTAAATTCAAATCACTGCCAAAGAGATCAGTCTCAGGCCCTATGGTTTCTACATACCTCTAGAGAGTCTGTCTGAGCCCATTTTTGCATGAACTTTCACCTCATATAACCTTCCATAGGACCACATAAATGTAATTCAGTGAAAAGCTGGCACCATGTTTCCTGAAATTCAGTCTGTGCACTCAGTTTCTGGGTGGATAGGCACGTATTCAAATTCCTTTTCTAAAAATTGCACGTAATTCATCATGAAAACAGAAGACCTCTCTTTTCCGTACTGGTATTTATGATCCTCTGACCCTTTTACACAGGAATATGAGTTTCCCTTGATGTCACTGCTGAAAAACTTTCCTTCCCCACATTGGTATGCACATTTTACATCTTTTCAAAAAATAGCTAGATGTATTAGCACAACTGAAAAAGGCATTCTTTCTTTTTACTAAAATTACTGTGTTGGTTGATTCTTCATAGTGCTTGATTCTCACTTAAGATTTGAAAACTAGATCACCTCAGTTCTTCTGATGATCAAATATATTTGCCTTCCATGGCCATACAGCTAACCAGTTTAGTTAAATATTTATTTATCAGGCTTTTCTCATTAGAGTAACATGTTTATAAAGATTCTAACACACAAAAAGGTGTTACTTCATAAGGCAGAAATACTGTTCCACAGCTCTGCACAAGAAAACAAATACATTTATTTCAACCAGCACAATATGTATTTGGAAGCAGTTATTACCGTGTCACAAACAAACATCACTAAGCAGCTGATTACTTGCATATTAGTCTTTCCATAGATTAAATGAGGGTATACCCAGCATAATTTATTTTGTTTTCCCTAATTTTACTAGGCGAATGCAAGGTCCTAACAGAACTTTTGCACTGTGGGAAGCCAAATAATTTTGCTTTTGTCTAGCAACATACATTTTCCACAACTGCTCTCCCTTTGTTGTTGTCACAGGTGCAAAGTTGCACCTGCCTATTTCCCTGCCAAAGACTATGGTGGGGTTTTTTCCCTTTAACTTGCCAGTGTGACAGCAGAGCCCTTTGCACTAAGTGTTGCCCCTTCTTGGTGCGCACAGGAAGGGAATGCTCAGTGGCAGGATCTCCCTCTATCCCTGAAGAAGGCAGGCACTGCTGCTGGCTCCCCAGCCTGGCAGTCAGCACACAGATCCGGGAACTGTCCCCGTGTGGTAAAGGTGTTGAGGCTGCTCTGGGTAGCAAAAAGCAACCCACAAGAAAATTGGCCATCAGCAAGTGTAGTTAATCCAGTGGAGATGCAAATATGTAAAAAGCTGTGATGTCCCACAAAAACATGCTGAAGTTTGCTGAAAGCAAACTAAAAAAAAAAAGAAAAAAAGCTAAGATAGTCACATCCCCTGATGAGTATATGGTTGAAAATAATAGACAAGCAGATTTGGTAGTCTATGTCATGGGCAAAATAAGATGGAACAGGGCTTCACAGGATCTGATTACACTTTCCTGCAGCGTGTGTGCATTGTGGGTGCAGACAGTTTCACTAAGGAAAAATTCTGTTTACACCTTGCTGATTCAAAGTGGTGCCATCTGCTGCGACCTTCCAGCTTGCTAACAATAGGGAGCCCTTGCATTGCCTTAAAAAACCAGAAATTTTGCTAGATTTCACACTGAGACATACAACCACAGTTTTTGGTGACTGCTCTCTGCAGCTTTCCAGGGGTTTGGGCACTGGCAGAAATCCAAGCGTAGGCAAGGTTGTTCTGTGTGGCTTAGAGAACCGAGATATCACAGGAGTCTTGGGATCGTGTTTTGGCTGCATGAGAAAAGGTGCATATTTTCCAGTTGCATATTTCATTCTTGAAACATTTTTGTCATATTTGTAGACCCACAAAATCAGAAGTTTGGAGACAGAAAGAAATGCTGCAGTTTTTTTGTTTCGAATATTTAGGCTTCACAGAGTCTGTTTCTGTGGTCCTGGTTCAGTTACCTAGGAAACAGCTGTAGGATGGAATTTATTTATTCTGTCTGAATAAGTGTCTGAGATATATACACGAGGCTTATCTTGCTTGTATCTGTGGAAAATCGGTGAATTCTTTTATTAGGCTGGTATCAGGTATCTTCAACTACATGAGGGCAGTTACTGGCACAATTTAAATAGTTAACAAAAATCCTCTGTAATTCCCAAAAAAGAAGGGTGAAAGAAGAACTGTACGAATATATTGTAAAGCATTTATGATGTTAGGTCAGGGAGGGAAGCCACAGGAGACCACAGCTGTCTAAAGCAAGTGGGGACAGGAGTCCAACTGGCCTCTTCCACAGAAGATAGCGGCTTGCATCTGGAGCATGCTGCAAGCCCGGTGGAGGGCTGCCCATGGCTCACCAAAGCCAGATGTACAGAGGGGAACAGACGTGGGGTCAGATCCCCTTGTCCAAATCATACCCCAATAGCCAAGCTAGTGAGTTTGTGAACTTGGTCAGCCCTGTGTCTAGGAGCCCTGGTGAAACACCAGCTCTTGTAGGAGATGTTCAGGCAGAAATCCATGTGCTCTTGTATCCTGACTTTATTAGCTGTTACTAGCACAGGGTAGTGACCCACTCATGGGCTGATGTGCAGGCAGCCGCCCATCTTTCACCCTTGTCTGTGAATCCTCACCACCCTGCATTGTGTCATGCCACGTGAAAAGCCTGTGTTTCCAGGCTAGAAGACACTGTTTGATTCATTCTGCTCCCAGTGGGACCCATCACTCTGTTGGCCCCTTGCCCTTATCTGTTAAATTTATTTTTTTTGACAAGAACAAAATGTTTTCCCAGAGTGGCTATCCCGACATGCCCTGTGAACTTGAGGAAGGGTGAGAAGATCACCAGCCTGTTCCTTATCCCCATCCTTCCTTGCTTTCCTAAAACTCCCAATCACAATGATCTCCATGTGAATAACCTCCACCCTCAGCATCACACAACAGTACTCACATGCAGTGTGTGTCCAGCCTGACATATGCTGATGTAGGTTTCATGTTTCATACCACAGAGAAAAGCTAAATGGCAGATTACAGCTCAGGCTTCGCACAGATTTTTTTAAATGGTCATTCAGGCCTTGTTGGTAGTCCAGGAAGGGCTCTTGAAGCTCCCAAGGGTAAGTGTGTCTGTAGGAGAGATGCTCACATGTGGGCTCTGAGTAATGCCACTAAGTGAGGTTTTTCACTTCTGTTTCCCATTGTAATCACTGTAATTGGTACGGAGGCAGAGCATCTGTGTCTAATTTTAGTAGCTGGGGTAGCTGTGGCTGCACTGGACACCAGCAATTTCTAAATCGGGGTAGTCTCAGCTGGATTTGGGAGTCTTGAGTCCCTGGGGTTAAAGCTACACCTTCCACTTCAGAGCCTAGTCAGCCCTGCTGTCATTGTACCCTGTAATCAGCTGTAAGCGCTGGGCCTGCAGGAAGAGGTCACGTTTTTGGCTGCATTACTTTAGCCAGCATGTTGAGAAAAAAATCTTGTATTTCAATAGGGTTCAGTTAGATAGCACAGGGAAATTTTGTATGAATAGAAATGTTTTCAAAGGCATTTAGCAATTTTAATAGTAAATAAGCCTTTGGTGACTACCCACTCAAAACTCTCCCACAGGGTGTACCAGGTGCACCCTTACTCTAAGATCACCCCAGCTGCGTTTCAGAGCTGTGACCTCTATCCTCCTTTCATAAGCTGTGCTGTGATGCTGTTACTGCTAAGTGCAAAGAAGACTACTTGCTCTGCTCTGATTTATGTACCGTGTACTTCTGATTTCAATAGGATTAAGCAAGAGGGAAGTAAAGGCAAAGTGTGGCCATTCATTGTATTTACTGTGTGTGTATCTTTATTGCAGTGTTTTGGTATTTCATCCAAAGATCATAAAGTGCTTTACAAAGATGGTAAAATTATGAGCTGTACTTTATGGGTGGTAAAACTGACTCTGGCTAGGAGAATTTCCCAGCGTCACACAGAGTCAAGAGCAGTAAGAGATTCCCAGTTTTTTTTAACTCTACACTGTCTCTTTTAATTGACATATTATTTATTATAATTAATATGGGCTTTTCTTGATAATACATTAGCATAAAGCAATCCAAACCACTCTCAGAAATCATTTTAGAAGCAGAGGAAGCTGTTAAACTCATAGTGTGAGCATACAGGAAATTAAAGCATGTAAGAAGTTTATGAATTTAACAGATGGCACTCTTTCAGCTCTTGGTACATATGATGCTACGAATTTTTTAGGATCTTTATTTGAGAGGAATTCATTACACCACTAGTGTGGAGCATACTTAAGAAAATCTTGCTTTTGCCTCTAGATGGCTCACCTGGAACTGCCATTGCAAAAATGTTATCCAAAAAGGAATTCCTACGGTATATTCTCATGCTATAATGGCTCGCTTTTCCAGCAGCAATGGAGAGTCAATCATGTAAATGTATTATATCTGTGTAAAAACATTCTGCCAAATTGTTTTGCCTTTTGTAGGAGCAAGACTCACAGATGGATTAGGGGCAGACCAGATTTATGAGTAAAATAACTTTCTATTAGTCATTATCATGAGTCACATCCTAAAATATCTTAGGGAGGGCTGTCTTTCTGGTTATAATAAACACTTTCCAGGTGCAATTCTTACCATGGAGTAGGTGATAAGTTAGGCAGTGATCACATTGTCATCTATCTATTGTATTTCAGCCCTGTAAATAAGAAATGGAGTTTTTCTTGAGGGACTAGGATGCAGACTACTGTATGTAGTCCTAAGACTTCAAGTTATTTAAAAATAATCATGAATAATCTGTAGCAATTAGAAAATACAAAAGCATTTTGGGAAAGAACTAACAAGTTTTACTTCTCTTACTAAGCATATGGTTCATATAGATTTAAAAAAGTCTGGGTTAAAGTATATATTTCTTATTATGTCCACAATAACTCATAAAGAAATGAAAAAGGACAGCTGGTGGCTGAGAACACAGTAAAGCCCACCCAGCTTCCATGAGCAGAATTCAGAAAGGGCTGTCTGTGCGCTGAAGCTCACAGGTTTTGTGTTGTGAGAACTGCAGTGTTTAGGGGAGTCCCGTCATAGCCTGCAGATACTTTGAATTTGATTTAAAATGCTCAGGGGACATAAACCTGTACGAGCAACACAGAAATGAGCATCCTGTCCTTGGGGCCTTCACTGGAGTGTGAAATGGCTTCCTAATATTTTTATGTTATAGGCTATGCATTTGGGTTTGAGTTTTTTTTAATGGTTTCTTTAGGGTGTGATAAAAATCAACAGGAAAATCAATTGCGTCACACCATTTTTGACTGCAATGGAGACTGTATTTATCCTTCGTCTGTGTAATAGGAGCAGCCCCTTTTTTTTTCGGTGGTGCCCCACGCCTTTCCCGCTTGCGCATTCCACCTTTGTTCTGCGGGAGGAACTCCCCTTGACGTCGATATGTATTCCACACACCAGGCAAGTGCAGAGCCTGCGATCGACAGCCTCTGCGCTGCAGCCTGGGGAGAATATTTCTCCAGATAGCTTCTTGCATTTTAATAGTCCTGAGAAAGTAGAAATATCTGTTTTCTGAAATGGAGGGAGTAAATAAAGAAATAAAAGAAGGGTCAGGTACTGGAGTAACGATTAAGCTAATCTGATTTTTTTAATTCTACTATTTAGTCACACCAGCATCTGAGAGGTACATTAAATGTTTAGAGTGTGGCCTCAGATTGCACAGATGAGACAGAGAGATTCGCCAGTGAAAAACTGGGATATACCTAGATGCCCAGACTTATAGTGAGCCGAGAAAAGGATTGCAATGAATTGTGATGTCTCTGTTGCCTCTCTGGTGCATGATTTTGAGGGAGAATTTTGTTAATATATAGTCAAACCAGAAAAAAAAAATTCAATTCAAAATTCAACAGAACAATATTCCTCACTGAAACCTGGCTCCATCTCAGCCAAATTGCTTATTTGTTGTAAGCTAGTACTAAAAAGGTCATCTCCAAAACTAAGTCTTAAGAAGAGGTTGTGCCTGAATAGCTATTATGAACTTTGGTAGAAACAACATGAATTTCTCAGGGTGTGCCTGTGTTGTACCTCCTGTCACAAATCTTTCTCTGCATATGCAGAAATCTCACCTTTTCTCAGATTTTGACTGCCAATTTCCTCTATTCATTGACATTCACCTAAAAAACCTTAACTGTCACCCTTATCTCAACAAAGGGATGTTACACACTTTTCTTCCCATGCACACATTTCAATCAGTCCATAATATGACAGATGGTAGGTTTTTGTGCCTCCCAAATAAGATGCTGAGAAATGTCACCCAGAAGTGTCATGTGGTTTTTTTTCCTTTCTGGTGGGCATTCCACTGAGATGTGAACTGCAGAACCTACTTAATCTTTGTGGTCTCTTCTACTTGCTCAAGGCTGTAAGTTATAGTGAGACTGAGGTAAACTGACTAGAAGAGCAATGTGTTTAGGAGAGGTCATTATTAAAAGATATTCTATCTGTTCCCCCATTTTCCCAGCACACATAAAATCTGAAATCAACCCAACTCTGCTGCTCCTTGAAGAATTTGTCACAGTTCAACACCACTAGCAAACCCAGCTCAAGGAAAGACCAGAGCTACATTAACACAGAAACCAAATATGTGCTGTCGAGTTGCTGTGTGGAAGAGAAGGTTCCTTTAGGTCAAGGGCAAAAGCAACAGCTGAGCAGAGATGTGGCTGCCTGCACTGTTGCTACTGTGCCTTTTGTATGTACATAAAACTTTGGTTTCCAGGGGTTTGCAGTCACAAACTTCCCCCTGACACCCAAATAAATAATCAGAAATAAATAACTTGTAAAGCTGTTGATAATAAAGCTAGAGAATGGCCATTCATAGAAATATGCACTACATCACTCCTCCTGACTGCATGGTGATTCATCACCATTTTCCTTCTCTTGCCTTTTATTCTTTCGATTATCCTTGCTCAGGGATCCCTTAAACACTTTCCACCTAATTTTAGGTATGTTTTTGTTTGCAATGCTAGATCTTGGAAAGAGCCCTTTTCAATAGGAGTATTTCCTATAAGTAGGTCAGCAGCCTTTGCTGACAAGATACTTTGCTTTCTAAAGCACTTAATGCTACTTCACAAAAAAAGAAAGGAAGAGAAAAAGAAAGGAAAGATACCCATTTGTTGACCTTTGTCTGGCGCTGGGTAAAGTGTCTTTCTGACCAGCTCAAGAAACATTAAACCAGTGATGTATAGAACTATATTTATGCTCTGAATAAATAGACTAAAAATATCCCTTCAAACAGGGTAAGCTGTAATTTTAAATTGTAGCACTTCTAAAGAGCCTTCACTGATATCAGACACTCCCAGGCTCCAAGCAGGACGGCACTGCATTTTAATCAAATAACTGTGAAACCATTGCCACAAAATTGCAACCAAAATGTTTGTGTAATGTTATGTAGCTACGGAAACAAACTTGGGCTTCTAGAATTACCTTATTAACTGGTTCATAGCAATGGGCTCATTGCTGGGTTTTGGCAGAGTTGTATGTTAGGCTGTGCAATTTCTCCCCTCACCCCAAAGAGATGTAAACCCTGTGTAGATTCAAGACTGGGCAGGCACGAAGTGTTATTGGGGCCTTATTAACTTCAGATTGATTAAGGACAGAGCAAGTTCTTACTTTGCCATTAACAGCTGGTAATGATAAATCAACAGTTCTTGAATGCATGCAAATGCCACATGGTGTTTATAATGGTATTTTCCAATTATTATGTTATATAATCTTTGTTTTCAGACACACTTCATTTCAGTTCTAGTTATTCAGGGTGCAAGTAAAGATGCAACCTTTTGGTCACTATGTATTATGCACATCAGAAAGCATGACACTGAAGTTACTAGACTTTTTTAAAAAAATATTTACATTTAAAATCTATTTACAGACCCTTACTGGTGTTCTTCCCTACTAAGCTCCATTTAGGCTTTGTCAGGAACTACTGATATCTAGGAGTGCTCAGGGATCAGGAGGTCTCCCCACCCTTTTCCTTCTCCTCCACCCCCTCAAATTTTTGGTGACAAAACACCAAAAATATTTGTGTGGACTGCACTCTCTTGCCTTACAGTCTCCCTAAAACAGGACAGTTTAGTACAGAGTATTCATTTCTTCTGTGGAAAAAAAGCAAATATTAAATGATATTAGTTTTCTGCTAGGGATAACACAGGGCTGTATTTTAGATTTTTATGTACCAATAAGCAGTTATCAAAACCTAAATATTCTATAATTCATGCAGGAGATGAGTTTCAATATTATTATTCTTTTTTCTTTCCCCTCTTTTTTTAATCTGATGACATAAAATGTCATCAGTATCTATTGGAATCTTCCTGTATGGAGGTGAGACGCAAAAGAAAATTGCATGTTAGTGAGAGAATAATTTTGCTGGTGTTTATTTAATGAATCTGTATTTAGGATGAAGAATATCCAGGCTCTAGAGTGGTGGCCATGGCAGTACACCCATGGGCACACAGGGAACGGCAGCAAGGTCCCAGCTCTGCCTGGCTGGCTCCCAGAGGGGCTTGTCTTGGCCCAGAGGTGGAGGGGCCTGTCAGCTTTAAATGATCAGGGACTACTTCTTGTTACTATGCTTCCAAGAGGAGCACCAAGCATGGGTAACTCTTTCTGGTCACAGAACAAGCTGTGAAACACAAAGCAACCCTGAGGCTTATTTTCAGTCTTCTGTTTACATCGTCCTTTGGAGGCTGACTTTCTGTTACTTGCATAGGTTATGGATGTAGCTGGTTGAACTCTCTTTATGACCAACTCGCCTTGTGATACAACCTTGCTAAGCCGTTTGTTTTCAGCAGACAGAGGTAGTAACATGCAATCTTGCTATCAGAGACAGTTACTCACGTAAACAAGGTACCTGAGGGTCAGCATGCTCCACTCACCACTACTGTCTTCAGAGGTCTGTGTTCATGCCATCTCTTCTCTGTGGTCTTATGCAAATGTCACAGAAAAAGTGCTTGGTTATACTGTATTTCCTACCTCGAGAGTAGGGTGTAATACAGAAACTTTGCCTCTCTCCCAGCAACATGAGTAGCAAACATCACAGCCTCTGGAAAGCAGGGCACACCTGGGAAGCTTTGAGGAAAGCAGGCTCCTGCAGAAGCTCTGCAGATGGAGAGGCAGGAGAAACCTTTTGCAGAGCATCACAAAGCAATCCTACAAACTATTAGATGCAGCCCTAACAATTGCACTCTGAACTCACATTGTGGGTATCAGGCATACTGTAGTACTTGTTCCTTTACAGCTGCCAATCCTGCCATGGAAGGCAGACTTAAGGAGAATAATGAGTGAATCCAACACAAGAGATCAAGGCAAGCCTGGTCTGGGATAGGGGCTCATGACATGTATTCCACGCCTAGCTCTGCTGGCCCTCTTAGCCAGGCCAGAGACCTGTCAGGAAGTTGGGTGCACTGCAAGATGTTGCCATCTGTCCACAGGCAGCTGAGAACCACCTAGTGAGAGGCTGAAAGCAAAAGTGAAGGCAGTAACTTCAATAAGACCTAAGATGGCCATTACCTAGCTAGGTTTAAATCTCCATACTCTCCTTTCTAGATCTGTTTTTCTCATTTCTGCCAGCAGTAAGGATTAACCACTGTTAAATCTGGAAGGAATTAAACATTTGTTCTTGGGAGGGAGTCAGTAAAGCACAAAATGCACATTACTCTGAACCCAATATAAAGTGCTCTCAGCATAGTGCTGATATCAAAGTCCAACAGTGCTGATAAAGGACCATCAGCTTCAGCATACTTTGAATATGAATGTGCTCTAAATATAAATGTTTGCCTTCTTCATTTTAGACATGGAAATCCAAGAAGTGGGTCATGATCCAGAAATAGTGTGAGAAAAAGGAATTGTTCATGATAGAAAGGACTTGCGTTTAAGGTCTTCATAAACTAGTATTGACCAGTTGTAAAACTACATAAAAATGTGTAAGCCTGCCAAATACATACGGAAAACATGAACACTTAGACATTAATGTAACTGTTTTGCAAAACTGAAGGTAAGCATTAATGCCAAATCAAAGCATTCAAATTCTGAGTCAGGTTTCCAGAAAGTAGGAGATTGGCTTACAGTCTTTTTTTTTAATTTCTTTCTTTTCATTTTTTTTTTCTTTTGTTAACGTAAAGATTGTAGAGGTTCTTGTCTTCTGATTAGGAAGTCTAAAATTCAGATTTGCAAGTTTTCTCCGCAGCCATGAGAACCAGAAGCTTACCTTTTCAAATGTGTAATCTGAGATTCTCATAATAAATCCAGGATTTTAGACCTTAAAGAAAACATGAAATATTGTTAGGTTTATGATAAAATCACAAAAGCTGGCAGTGCTGTGTAAGCCTGTGTTTTCTCGGCTTGCCTATGAACATGAATTACAAGATATTTCTAAGGTTTTCCTGGAAAGGAAATCTGTGCCAGGAGAATGCTGTGGCATTTACAGTGGTAATATTCAGTCTGGTTGTTAGTTTCGAACTTGGTTGTTAGTCTCAATAAATAAAATAGTTGATTTTCTTGGAAGATTTGAATATCCACAATCGCCATTGACTTCAGACAGGGTTTTGATTGTTGGTGCCTCTAAAAATCACACTCAGACCAACTTTTTGTTTTTAATAAGGACTTTAGAATAACTGTACTGAACCAAACCAAAAGTCTCTAGCCCATTGCTTATTTCTGACAGCAGTCTGTAACCTCGCTGAGACAGAGCAGGGCAGGCACACTTCAGTGATGCATTCTTCCAACCTCCAGAAACAAGCAGATCAGGAACTTCCTGAGCCACAAGTATGGCCAAGGCATTTTACAGCCCCTCATGGATTGTTCTTATACCTGAATTCTTGTAAACTTTAAGTATCTTGTATTACACACTGTGGGACTAATACACTGAGTAGGCAAAAAGATGAACTGTCTCCATCACAGAAGGCATGTCAAGATTCACAGGTCCCTCTGCTAACTCTCCTGGAGCTATGTGGTGAAGATCAGATGAGCAGATACTAATTTTTCACACATGGGTTTGATTCCCTTTAGACCAGAAGATGATTAAAGTTATGACATCTTCTGCATGGTTTTTAAAATCACATCTGTATCTTCAGCAGCCGCACTCATCTTTCTTCCCACGTCTGCTCTCTATTATACTGGCATCTCAAAATGCTTACCAGATGCAAGCACAGTACGTACCAAGAAAGAAAAGAATTACCTAGCAAATTCTGTAAGAGAGGAACAAATGCAATTCTCTCTTGGACTTGCCCACCCCAGAAATTCTGAAGACAGATGTCTTAAAGTAAAACTAGGTCACTTCTTTCTTATGAAAAAGTTGAGTTGTTGGTGCTGTCATCTATTTCACCAATTAGGAAAACTCAGAGAAATTGGAGATAAGCAGCAGCTGCCTCTCCCCTAGAACTGTTTGAAAATTGTTTGCCAGTCTGATGAACCTCTTCAGTAAGAGTCCTTGTGAATATCCACCATTTCTGTGAGAAGCTTGACTTCGGGTTTTCATCAGTGTCTGTGAACATAAGGGAGGTGCCTGAGTATTTAACAGATTCTGGTAGCATTTTATTCATGACAGAAAGTAAGGGTTTGTAATATAGGCAGATCATAACTTCTACTGTAGTCACTCTGGGACATTTGATCATGTTATTCCCAGTGTGCCTTTATGATTTTGTTCTAGAGGCTGGACTTATTTTATGCGGAGGTGACAGAAATGGTTGCTTGTAATGAAAGCTGGATTATTTAGGACTGGACCCCAAGGAGGTCATGGATTTGCATGATAAAGATGCAAATTTGCAGCTTCTTTCAGCATTTCTTTACAATAGGGTTGCTGTTTCTTTTCCTAGGTTGTTGAAACTGCCGTTACCTAAGCTATTACCCTCCCTTTACACCTGCCACACGGTGATTATCTCTTTTGAAAGATTTGTATAAAGAAAATCTGCAAATGACATTACACGTAGATACTTTTTGCTCTGGGCTTTAGGAAACATCCTGCAGCTCCTTTCTGAGACTGATATATTTTTAGTATCACATGCTGTTTTCAGCAGCCACCACCACACTTCACCTAGCAAAATGTAATTACCTAATCTGTGAATCCTGCATAGGATAGGAGTCAGACACTGTGAAGACGCTGGCGTTTCTTGTACTGCACAGTATCTGAATTTCAAGTACAAACAGAAAATGTCACCAGAGAAGATGTGCGTCTAGTGTCTCAGCTATCTACATAGGTTACATGAGATTATTTTGGATTCTTTCTTGCATTTATATACCCATGCTACCTCCTTTGGAGGGAAGTGTTAATCTTGGTTATGATTCTTAGCCTCAAATTATAGAGTTTATATTCTTAAAATCTGGAAAACACATTGAATGTATGGTCACAGGCAAGCTGCTGGTAGTTAATTCCAGACTAAACCTACACCAGAGAGCACCCCTGTGGGTCAGTATCTGTGATTCATACCCACGAGTCCTGGATTGCACTGCTGGACAGCTGTAAATTGGAAGTTGTTTAAACTGTTCCTCTCTCATCTGAGGTAAAATGTTCAGCCTGCGAGACACGGAATGGGGGAACCTTCTTATTCTCTCATGGGTGAGGTACAGCACTATGTAGTATTGTGCACCAGCTTTGAGGACTGGTAGTGATTCTGGAGCTCATGGTTTATTAAAGATTGCCAAAGAAAATGCCTGAAGTGCTGTTTATCTGCATAAATTATTTCAAACACTTTTACTAGTGCCGTATTAATGTTCTATATAATATTTTTATAGAAGTATTTTACTTATTGCTGGTAGCTTGAATAGAAAAATGCGTTCAAAAAATATGGAACTCTTACAAAGGTAGATTTTCTTTCAGGAGTCTGTTTAATTGTTTTATTTAAAGTGTTAGCTATAGATATATTTAAATATGACTTAGATGTTTCTAAATGGATAACAAAGATTTAGTAGCAAAGTCTGTTTCTAAAATTATTCAATACAGTGGCCAGTAACAATTTTTTTTTATAGCATTTATTCCTCCTCATCAAGCCTCTGTGAAAAAAGACGCAAAATGCACGGGGAGAAATTCCCAGTTCTAGTGATTTCACAAAAAAAGTGAAATAAAACATAAAACATCAGAAGAGTAATTAATTATTTATTAAAAATAAAATTGAATTTTCAGTTCCTGCAATTTCCAGCAGGTAAGATAGAAAATGGTATCATTCTCAGGAAAAAAAAAAAGAAGCTGATGTGTATTAACAACCAGCTTTTTTCTTTTAATATTGACTCCTGCCTTTAGGCACAGATCCTCTAAACACTTACTGTGATTTTTAACTACAAGCATAAAACCAGTCACAAAATCTCTCTAATGGGTTTATTCACATGCTTACAGTTAGGAACACAAATACGTCTCCACGCCCAGGCATCTTCTGAAAAAGAGAATTCCAGGTCTTAAATTAAGACTATATTTCCTCTTGTACGGCTGAGACAATTAGTGCTAGATTGCTGTTCTGGGGAAACCACCTGTAGATTTTTTCCAGCATCATTCAAATTGTTTGTTCTGTGGTCCTTCATGAATATTACCATATAATAAGAGTGCTGCACATGAATGTCAGGAAGAAAAAGGCATGGCCATAAAAATTAGCTTTGCTTGTCTGTAGCTCTGTACAGCACAACAAGCACATCCATCTCAGTGCATAAGAAAGCAGCAACTTAGACATTGTCCAAAAGCAATTCTAAATACCATTTTCCAGTTTGTGCCAATTGGGTGGTTAATAGTCTGAGAGGTGTAAATCGGCACAAAATGTTACTTCTAGTGAGAAATAGTTAGGCAGCCCCTTGGTTATGACTGCTTTGAGGCTATCCACTAGTGAGTGCAACCACTGGCAAATTAAAAACAGACTGAATTAAATAGGGAGGCTTTACTTTTCATTTGAGAGCCAGTCATTTGAGCAGTTTGGGAGCAATATGGATATTGGGGTTCCAATCAAGAGATCCCAAAGCTTAGGTTTAAGATCTCATGTTTAATCTCTTCATCATACATGGAGGGGTTCTTAACAGAACATTTCCACAGTTCCTGAGTTTCTACAGAGTGTGTAGTGTCTTCTAGCACAATTTCTTCTTTCGAAGGGCAAAAAATAAAGATACCCTAGCAGCTAATGTTGTTGATAAAAGCCAGTCATAATCTTTCCTCATCGGTGAGAGGAACTCACAATACTGTCTGTTGGCTTACATTTTATACTTAATTGCAATAGTTGGAAAGTTACAGGGCAGCAGTGACATCAGAAGAGGACACCAATACGATCTAAGGAATATTTTTATTTGTCAGTCACAGCTTGCTTCAAGAAATCACCATCAAAGAAGGGAAAGCTGAAATTGCCACTGCTTTTTAGTGGAGAGCACCGGCCTGTAAACTTGTACATGAAAGCCAGTAACACAAGACTTTTCCCCAGGCTTCTTATCTATATTGTTTCCTTCTGGCTGTGCAGAGCAGCTCCCTGCCTGGCATCCTGCATCCTGTCAGAGATGCCTGCACTCCCACGTTAGCTGTGGGGAGCCTGGCGGTCAGGCATAGGGTCTGGTCCCTCTAGGGAGGAGAGAACCTGAAGGGCTCTTTGGTGATGGTGTCCACATATTTTGCTGAGGCTCTTTATGTATTTTATTTTTTTTAATTACCTTTTTCTTACATGCCCTAAGCACATTAGAAAATGTGTGCTCTGGGAAAAAATTCTGCAGGACTGAAAGAGCTCTTGTTATATTGGAGCTGGAATGGAAGAAATTTCTTAGCTCTTACCCCTTTAAAATGGGTCAAAAGTCTCAGAGTATTTTACTTTCAGTCATAGCAATACAAATTATATTTCTCAGATCATTGATTAAATACATGAACATAATAGTTTGGATCACTTTTTGCCATTTATCACATAACATTTGCTTATTCATTACCTGTAACTTACTTCCTCTGAAAATCACAGAATCATAGAATGGTTTGGGTTGGAAGAGACCTTAAAGATCATTTAGTTCCAACCCCCCTGCCATGGGCAGGGTCACCTTCCAGGTTGCTCAAAGCCCCATCCAGCCTGGCCTTTGAATTGAATTAATATTTTTTAATAATTACAGCTAGGACAAAAACGTTATTTTGGAATTTAGATAAGGGTTGCACATATTATACACACCTGCTGGGACCTGGCACAATGAATACGGAACAATATTTAATACTCTATGATGGGACTGGTCAGCCTGTTTAGGAAAGGACAGAGAACAACAAACTGAGTGGGTATTTCCCTATTGTCTCCATGAAGGTTTCTATTTGAACGCTAGATTTCTTTTCTTTTGTATTTCTTCTAAATGATTCTCCAAATCAAAAGTTTCATTACTCTCATAAATGTGTTTTCCCACCTGAGGAAGGTTTTCCCTCTTTCAGTCTGTGTTTTATGTGGTTGGTTGTTACTGAGACCTACACAATGACTTAATCAATACGAAGTACCCTCTAGGCAATGAGAGACCACAAGAAGGTGCAGCATTATTAAACTGTATTACAGACAAGCACTTAAGGAGACGAATAAGTATTTTGTTACTATAAAGCTTCACTTTTTTATAGCTATGATGATTGAAAATGTTTACAAAGCATGCATGGTACAGTGATGGCAGAGGAAGAAGGTTGAGGAAAGTCCTCTAGAGCTCTGAATAGCAGCAAACTTCTGCTGCACATTGAAAAATGGGTTGGGAGCTGAAAACCAGAGCTGTCCTCCTAGCGTGTCAAGAGAGACACCCAGAGACAGCTGGTTTGCAGGGATCCCTTGATAAGCAGCCCCTGCTTGGGGCTGAGGAGGAAGCAGCCGTTTAAACACTGAGCAAGAAATGCCGTTCCCCTCTGGTGTGAAAATGTGAGGGTAAACGCACAGAGAAATTGAATGTTGGTTACCAAGGAGAAGTGCACAGGTCCCCAGGGACACCTTACAGATAGATAAGTAACTTCTACTTTAAATACACAATTGCCTCCTTCTCTATCTATTTATTTCTAAAGAGCTCTTACTTAGCTATTGAATATTAATAGCTGTGATGATTTCTATTGAAGTAATTTGAAAAAGTCATCAACCTTTCTGTAAGAAGTTGCTTGTCTGATTTCCAACATCCTCCTAATCAAGTTTTCCTTTCCTGTTACTTAAAAAAAATTTATATAAATCATGTAGTTCATCCAAAATTCCCACGACAGAGCACACATGTATCATCCTTCCTCATCTGTCTGTCTTTCTGCCAGGATTGTATACGAACACCTTCCTTATAAAATTGAGGAGCAACACTGAAATTCCTTCTTCAGTTGATCTAGTCTTTGGCTCATGTCCCTTTGGGGGAGATTAGCCTTCTGCTCAGGTTCGGGCCATGTATTTAACCTTTATGGTTTGCAGCTGGCATAATCATTTAGAGCAACAAAATACTGAGTAACTTTCAAGATAATCTTTAAAAAAGCATGAAGCTTTTCTGTGAACTAGACCTTAGTTTGTATTTAAGGTTGCATAGCTAAAGAAGAAAGATGTCTTCCAAGAAATGTCACATAACAACAAAGAAAGTTTTATTTTAGCCCTCTTCCCTTCTGCAAAAATATGTGGGCAATGGCTTATATATGTGCTGAGCATACACTTGAATTCTTCATGCCAAGAAATCAAATGCCTATTTGTAAAAGGATCAGGGATGTGTGCACTTTGCTAACTGCGTGTAAACCATCTGTCCTACTTGTGCAGAGTTCAATTGCATGTTGGAACTGTGTATCTACATTGCTTATGAATTTATACAGGCAGATCCTTAATGGGAATTGAATGGCTGGATAAGATTTTTTTGGGTGAGTTTTTCAAAACTGTTTAGCATTGGCTTAACTTTGCTTCAGTTGACAGAAATCCAGGAATTCATTATTGACTTACAGGAGACCAAATTAGGCTTGTGATGAATGCTTTGGAAAATGTGTTTTTTCCCTTGGTCATCAACATATTCAAATTGTGATCCAAAACCAACTAGTAGCCTGAAGTGTGTTGAATGATGTGGCTATGTGCATGGGTCTGGTCTGGACCTTCCTTTTCACTTGTGTTGATTAAACTGCACGATTAGCTACACAATTTTTTCTTCTCTTCCGTTAATCCTTACTCCCAGCTCCTTTCAAGCTCCCTTCCTGGTGAAGGAGCAATCACTGGCATGAAGTCTAGGCAAACCTAAGAAAGCATGGATTCATTAGCGGAGGAGTGGAGCTAAATGGGTTTTAATGCCTCATTAGCACTGGTGTAATACCTACTTCTGGAAATACCCTCTACACATCTATTTACTCCCACCCAAGATCTAAAGCCTAGTGAGGGAGTATGCAGGAGATTTCTGAGTTGCAGAAATCTTACACACTGTTTGTAAAGAGCTGCAGAAAGCAAATCCTGCTGCTGCCTGTATAGCTGCCTGTGTCCTGGAATTTGCAGGTCCCTATCTAAATGATTACAAAGCTCTGGCCATAATTGAACGCTGGCTTACACCCACAGCCATATGCTTTAGAAGACATACACCTAAATACTTTTTTTTATTCTAAGGAGCTTGATATAAACTGTAGTTGCTGTAGTACTTGTAGTTAGCCAACAGTGAGGAGAAGCAATCTGTGTTGGTCTCCTATGACACAAGAGGAGGCCCATAAACCAAACTGTTAAGATATAATTCTTGCTGTGAAAATGTTTGGGTGCTCTCTGACTAGAGAATGAAGCACAAGAAGGAATGAAATGCACTTTGTGTTTAAATGCAAGCACAATTGTCACTACCTATCAGCCTCACAAGTTATGGCATCTGTCTTTTTTCAGCTTAATTCGTAAAAGTGAGTTGGCTTAGCAATATGATCTGAAGGGTCTACAATGTATTAGAGCTGTCAAGATTGCTAAATATCAGAATTAGAATGAAATATCTTAGTTTCCTTAAATTAGTGAGGCCCCAGAGGGATTTGTTATTAAAAAAATCCTCCTTTTTATCTGAACTTTGGTATTCTATTCTGATTTTGCCACTTTAAAATGGGCGACACATGGTGAGAAAGAGGACAGGACAGGTCCCATTCAAGTAGGTGTTCTGCTGGTCAATGTAAACTGGAGTTTGTGTCAAGGCCATGGGAAAGGTCATTGATCTAATTTGTTTTCCTGCTCTCAGCAGAGCACTTCATGTGCTCCAGAAAGAGCAGAGAAAAAAGGTCAGCCTTATAGGCACTGCCCTAGCACTGTGAATAAAGTGCTCAGTGTCATTTACCAAACCAACGTGCAGAAAGTCTCTCCTTTTCTACAGCTGTGATTATGACAAGCCCTCAGATCTCACTGCAGCCATTACCATTAATCCCTCACAAACAATATGATGCATGGAAAGATTACAGTTCCATAATGAAGCTTGGTACAACAAAATGCCTGTTTAGCAACTTACTTTCTCAGTGCATTATTCATATCTGGATATGACTTGATCTAGGTAAAGTGGGTGTACTTAAACAGGGCAACACTATGAGAACGCCAATTAATTCTAGAGGAATTTGCTGGCATTTGGACTAAGGAAGAGAGGGAACAACTCAAGGATCTTCTAAAATTCTCTAGAATTTGTACATGTGCCTATTGTAAATCTAGCCTGACATAAACAAAAGTGTCTCAGTCTATAAAGCGGTATTTCTTCATATTTAAGTTTAGTTGCATGCAGAATCTTAAACAAAAACTTAGTACTGATAGCCTGTCAGGTACTCAAGGCGACAGAATTAACCCACGTTGCATGGACTTATTACACTCCCATGCCTGAATAACATTAGAGTGAGGTAAAAAGTAAGAAAATGCCCAAATTCTCCAGTACTCAGGTTGTAGGCAACATTTCTGCCTGCTTCTGAATTAGGGTTATCGTTTTCCCAGCACATTCTTCCCCAGGAAGGAGGTTGGATTTAGCACCATCGTTCATCCATATATCCCCTGACACACACAAGGATTGGAGAACGGTAGATCACTTAAAGCATAAAGCCACCTTTCTGTGCTTTAGAGCAGATTCTGGCAACTTTTTAGTGCTGGTTGGCCAGGCTATGATTTTTCCTTCCCAGTTCAAGGACTGAACCTACCAGTAGAAAGCCAGTGGGAGCTAGGAGATGTTGCTGTTCAGTGGGTTTGTGGCACTCACTGCTGCACAACGAGGGAGCTGCGCACCCACACTAGTTCAGGGTCCCCACCTGGGGATGCCCAGTTCCCAGCCTTGCCACATGCCACCTGTGACAGATGTTGCTGACCCCTGTGCCAGAGCCCTCAGCTCCTGGGACATCTGCCTGCCCTCCTTGCCCTTGCACGGCAGCAACACCTGATCTCATTCCCAGTGAGATAGCTTCAGAAGCAGGAGTTGCCCTGGGAGGCACAAAAGGTTTCTTTTAAATATACAATGAAAGAAAAGCTAGCAGCACTTTTTCTAGTGTCTAGTCTTAAGAGAAGAGGTTTTGTTGTCTGCCTAAAGCACTGGTCTGTCTCCATTCTGGGCGTTTTTTGTTTTCTTTTGATTTTTTTGATCTACATGAAATTTATTCAGTGTAACCTGTTCATTAAACCAGACTTAGCAAAGAAACTTCGCAAGGCCTTGGCTAAAAAGTAACACTTTCAGTTCAATAAAGTCTTGAGTATGCTGGTGCAGCAAGCCTAGTTGTACATTTCTTTATGCTTAAACATTTCAAGATCTTTCTTTTTCCCTTTTGGCTGGTGTTTCTTCCCCCAGTGACACATCTTTACAGATTTATTGTCTTAGGACCATCAATCATAGCACTGTACAGAAGTTTGGTTTTAAAATTCTTTAAACAAACCTGCATAGAAGCATTGTTTTTTTAAACTCAGTCATTTTCATAGACATCAGAGAGTCGACTGAGAAACCATTAGCACCAAATAACCTTTCTTTAGTGCACTCATTAAGCCTTCAGTTCCTTTAATTGTATCTATTACATTAGCATGTGAATGTATGGCTGTGCCCTTCATTTCTTCATGAACTTTTTGAGAACTCCGAAAACGTTTTGTTTCATTGTTCCTCATGGAAGGAAAACAGTAAGTTACAAATAAGAGGTATGACATAGAGTAAAACATCTCCTGACATTGAGGAACTGCATCAAATCCTGCATGCAGTTTGCTTTTAGTTTTCCAGAAGTGTAGTTACTAGATGTTCCCTAAGTATTAAGTATTGTTGAACCGGATTGAGCTGAAACTATTCGAGATGGCAAGTATCTGCTCTTGAAACATATGGCTGAAGGCAATGAGGCTCCTGAGGGCCAGTTCTACTATCAGTCCTGGAAGGCCTGGGAGTCAGGCTCAGGAGTGCCAGCCCTGAAAGGAGAAGGGCTGGGTGGCTTTGGGAACTGCCTATGTTGGGGAAGGTTCCCCTGGTCTCCAGGCTGGAGACCCTTGGCAGGGATTGCTCAGTAGCCTGTAGAGAAAAGCACCCAGGGTGCATAAGGGGAGGGAACAGCACCTTCCACTGCAGTGGGTCACAGACCTGGGAAAATTAGCTAGCAGTTCAAGGCAGGTCTTTGGCACCTCAGGCTAATTAGAAATGTGGTATACTGACTTTGCTGTTAGACACCCCAGCTTTTGCCATTTTAAGGACACGCTTTTCTCCAGTATCAGTATTGCTCACAGTCTGTTTCTCAAATCTGGGGTTGTTTGCCATCTGTGAGGTTACATATTTATGTAGATAGATTAAATAGCTCACTCTGACACACTGCTTCCATTTCTATTGTGCTAGTTTATAAATTTACATGGTTACAACATTCTCTAATTCAGTGTTAAGAATAACATCTTTAGGCACAGACGTTAGTAATGTTAACTCCTGCCCCCCCAAGTATGGCAAGCAACTATTAGTAACATTAGTATTCTATTAGCAGACATTTCCCAGAGATTGAAATTTACTTATATTAGAGCTGACTGAAAAAGGTAATACATGCATTAAATATTAATATGATTTTCTCATTAAAATATTCAGAGGACACATCAGAATTGTCATTTAGCTTTCCCTTCTGTTTGTGGACTATCTGTGATCATAACTTTCTTCCATTCATTCCTTATTTAATGAATTGATTATGAATATTTGAAAGTCAAGCTGTGCTGCTCAGTTGTTACTCATCAGAGAAGTCACACAGTCCTTACATATTCAAGCATTTAGGAAGCAAATCCTCATATAAGCCAGTTTAAAATTTTGTTTCTACAAATTTTCTGGGATGCAGCTCTGCAACTTCTGTTTTAAAAGCAGTTGAACACAAATGACTTCTAAAAGTGATAGGTATTGTGCATTTGGATGTGAATTCATCAACACAGATTCTACCAGATGCAAGTGTCCATGTGCAGGACAGACCTAATAAAGCAGTAAGACAGTAACAACAATGCATACCTTCCAAAGTAGCTGCTTGTGTTTAAAAGTTGAATTATATTCTTGGTTTTTAGCAAATTTAGGGAGAGTTTTATCTAACTGTAGCACCTCCAAAGGTCTATTCATTGCAACCTCTCTTAGACATCTCTGGACATATCAGTCTCTTTGCAGTGAGTAGTGAGGCAGCACAGACAACCAGCTTAGATGTGCCATTTCAGCTGGCTAATGCTGGGTGAAATGAATGGAGCTGAGCAGTGTAAGTCAGACATTGCGCTGGTTGGTTGTTGCATCCCTTGCAACCCAAAAGGGAAGCCAGTTATGAAAAGTACTGCTTGACATAATTATCAGCACCTGCTTCTCTGGTTTTGTTTTTTGTTTGGCTGGTTGGTTTTTTGTAATTGGAGCTCTTAGTTTATTTTTATATTTATTAACTGAGGTTTTCAAGTTCAAATGAAGCCACTTCTGTGTACTCTCTAATTTAATTCTGTGTGGTACTAAACACTGCTTATTGCAGTTGTTCAGACTATTCCAGCCTCCTTATCTAAAAGTATTGGAATGACTTGCAAAATTTGAACCTATGGAAAAAATAGTGTGCTGCTTTTTTTTGCCTTTGAAAAAAATCTGAACTTGCTCTATACTCAAACTGAGCAACAGGACTTTTGACTTGACTAAGCACCTCCAAATTCAAGATATTTTAGAGTCTTGTAGAGCCCCTCATGAACTCTGGAAGGAGTAGAAAATAATATTTAATCAATGCTGAAAGAGATATAATGTGATGGAAGCTCTACAACATCTCAGAATATTATTGCATGAGGTTTTCAAGCACTATTATCTTCAGGAGCACTTGAAATATTCATGTGTTTAGGCAATTGATAATTCTGGAGTGCCTCCCGAAATAATATTGGATTTTTCATTTAAGGCTTTTCAAAGCAGTGCAGAGCACTCACTCTCAGAACATTCAATGTCTGTAAGGCAATTTAGGCTAACAACCCAAAAATGGGGGCACCACTAGCCAATATTAAAAATGTAGATCTTAGCTACATTGCAAAGAATCTGATGAATTGTAGCACAGTGCACACCAAGATGCCAAGCACTGATCTTTTTTTTTAGAACAGATGTAGCCTCATGCTGTTGAATCTTCATATTCAAATAGACGCATGAGAAATGCATAGCATTTAGCACATTCCTTCAGAGCAGTAACTCCAAGGGCAAGTTAAAATAACTACCATTATTTCTCTAAATGTTATCAAAAATAAATTCATACTGCATATCTTTGTCTATCTCTCAGTACAGTATAACACATTTATAGGGCCTCCCTACTTGTTTCGTTCAAAGAATATGCAGTAAAATGCTTTAATTTGCATTGTGGGCAATTGCAATGACTGTCCACCTGCAGATCAGGGATTGTCTATGCTGTACAAACAAGGCACAAGGACATGCTATCTAAATGGGATAATGCAGATAAACACTCTGTTTGAGCTTCACAGTACTGTTCCTTTTAGTAAGTATTTCATTTTCTGTACAGCATTGGAATCTGCAACTTGGCTCTAACAGTAACACCAAGCTGAAAATGTGACAAGGACTTTACAGACATTAGCAAGATGTATCCTGGGTCTCAAAGGGCTTTCAGCTTCACTAGTTGATATAGCAGCTTCAGGATAAGCATTGAAAGAAAAGCAGCCAGCCTGTCATCTATCCTGATCACTACCCTATTTTGCTGAATTCTGTATTCTGATTCATTGCTTGTACTTAATTTGGGAAATTCTAACAACATTCATTGTCACTTTCTTCACTGATTTTGATGCCTTCTTTTAAAGGCAAGCCAATACGGAAGGGCTGGCCAGCTGGTAAACTAGGTGCTGATAACTCCTTTGGAAATAATGATTTCATGAGCTGCAGAAACAGCATGGAAGTTCATTTCAGAAATATGGAAATGTTTAAAAGGGACCATCTTTCAGTTTTTTCCAGTTAAAAAAAGCCTCTGGATTTCAGCATTAGACAGCCAAACTGTAACTATTAATCTGATAAATTCCAGTCTCTATTTATTGCAGAGCTAGGAGAGACACTGGCTTTTGCAGAATTTATCAACTATTCACAAGTGTTAATGTTTGCAAAGTTGCTAGGTTGGGCTATGCATCTGCATAGCTATTTGGAGAGAGATAAAGGCAACTTTCAAAAAAACACCCTATCTCTCTGCTATGATATTATTAGATGCTCTATGGGTGGGATCTCACTTGTCTAAGGTTATTCCATTCCAAAGATCTTATGTGTTGTTCTTAAGATACTACTGTCGTTGGAATCAGGGAGATGACAGCAGACCATTGTTTTCCTGAATTAAACATACAGTAATGTATCTCAGCTCCCTGTAATCCTCTTTTCCTTTACAACTCTCATTTCTGAGGGCATTTTTTGTAAATTCAAGCCTGCTTAATAACATTGGCCAGAGAACAACAGTTCCATTCTATGATAACTTTAAAAGTCTCAAATTCCTTTTGTTCCATCCTGGAACATGCAAAATATGGTCTTTGGAAAATATCACAAAACAGAACTGTTGCATTTGTCTATTTTAAATTGGGAAAAAAATTCACATTTTTTGAGTCATTGTTTTTTCCTTTTTCTCTGTTTGGAAGTGATCTGTGCCGCAGGAATATAACATTTAAAACTTGTTGAATCTGTGCTACTTTAGAAATTTTTATGCTTTGGCAATGCAGGCTAATCCATGGAAATATATTTAAGTCAGAAATTTCTGGCCATTTCTTTTGTTTCAGCATTGGGGAAGGTCTGGATATGGGGAAGGACTTCTGATATTTGGTGATCTGTCTGCTGAGTGTGATCTCTCTCTCTCTCTGACTTATTCATCAATTTTTACTGCAAAATCTTCGTACCTTGGATGATTATATCATCACTTATATCACTTAAGGCAGCCCAGGACTCATCAGGAAAAGCCTTTCCCTTAGTGTTAGCCTATTCATTCGTCCTGGTGTATGCTACTCTTCACCGGATTAGAAAGGACATTTTCTCAGAACCCACAACATTCTGTGATTTCTCTCTTGTTTCCTGCCTGAATACGGGTTCTCCAGGCCACGTATTTGGTTGTCTCACTTGTGCAGACTTCTGGCTCAGTGGGGCGTATGTGCACTTCCTGAGGGCACCTGAGTGCTGCTGGCTTTGCGATACCACCAGAGCAGCTGGAGCAGGTGTCCTCTCCCAGCTCCTTTGGCCCCCAGGTTTTCTGCTCCAAAACCTGAGCACACCTTGCCCCTTCTGCTTCATCAGATGTCCCCCAGTCGCCCCTAGCAGCATAAGTGGCTAATCAGACCCTTGTAAGCTTGCAGAAGAGATATGTACTGCTGCTGTCTGCCATTCCCACCCCAAGCAGCAGTCCCAGGACTCAGACTGACAGGGGAGCCAAAGGGTCTACATATTAGCACAGTTGTACGCTCTGCTAAGATATGAACCTGCCTTTCCCTTCGCCAGCATCTTCATTCTGACCTTTCTATTGCTGGCACATCTCATGGGCCAAAAGTAGCTCCCTGGACAGGTGGTTTAAGTGCTACTCACAACTTGTTTCTCCACGTGTGGTTGTGAGGCTTTTGTTTGCATGTTTACTTACAGCTAATATTAGAAGAAGTTGGAAAGGCAACTTCTAAAATAAATCTGGGTGTATCTACAGGCATGGCAAATTTACAAACATCTATATGAGGAGGTGTTGGAGCCTTGCAGCACTTCTCTAGGACATGTAAGCTCTGCCTTAAAATGGTGACATGTATAAATAAATGTGTGCTCATGAAACTGCATTGAAGCTCGTTGATACGCCAAAGATTTACATGGCAGCCTACTGTGTGCCTGTCCTGGTGGTTGTAACTCTTGCATACTTTCTGCCAGTCACCTGACCTCAGCATTTCAGTCTTGCTTGAAAAGGGGTGGGAACTTGGTTTCATTGACGTCAATGGTAAAACCTCCATTAAGTTCACCAAGAGATTTTCTTGGCCCTTTTATGTAGCTCTAAATGAGGGGTTTGTATATGTGCCTTCAGCAAAACAGGCTTTTGTATCTCTAAAGAGAGCTGTGTTGCAATGGCTGCACAATGAGAGACACTACCCACTGTAAATTATATAAGGGGACTAAAAGCGATGGCACAGAGGCTTCTAAAGAGAGGCAAAGCATGAGGGCTCTTATGCTGAAATTTGTAGCATGTATGGGGTTCAGCTCAAGGCCTGACCACACAGCTTTCTCCCTGCTTGTTTGAATGATGTTCACCACAGCAGGAGTGTTTCATTGGGTCTTTGCTAAGGTCACTGGTTTTGGAGAATGTAGTTAATGCAACTCTGATGGTTTCCTGAGAGATCCTAGATGGCATATATTTGACTGATATTAATTGTGCAACTTCACAAACCCTGTAAACAAATGCACAAAGAATGATGCAACTAGAAGCCACTTCTCTGGTGCAGGGTCTTCAGATGCAACAAATGTATCTTTTGGTTTCAGGGGCAAACACTGGTCTTCCTACCAGGTCTTCTTGTTGCTTGTAGGGCAGCATGTTTTAGGCAAGAAAATGGATTAGGAAAATATACCTGTGGTGAACAAGTCTGTAATTGAAGACCCTACCTTGGAGACTTGAGAAGAAGGTAACAAATGAGAGCTGCAGGAAGTGTCTCATGGCTAGTGCATCAACATAAATAGCCGACATCTTTCTGATTTATCATTGGGCTATTCCTACATGGTGTCTATGAGAAGGTAGTCTAAATTACTTAGAAAGTGCAATAGATGAAGAATTAACTGTGCATTCACCAGGAAAAAAGAAAAGATGGCACTGAACTGTCTGGTGAGAGAAAAAGAGATACCTGTGATTCCTCCTTACAAGAAATGGCTTTGCACTGTGGTATGTTTCAGGAGGGTATTTACCTGTGTCCTATGTTCCAATTTGGATTACAAAGAGAGAAAAACAAGCAAATGTTCAAGCACAGATGATGTCTTTGTGGCAGAACCCAATCCTATAGAAATACTGGAAACATGTGACCAAGTTAGAAATGTTTATTTCTGCTCTTCATGTCACTGGAGTTTCTCTGGTATTGCTAGAAGAATCTAAAAATAGGTGACAAGTATAGTTTAATATGTAGAATATGCTGTTGATGCAGAGATGCATTTTGCTTAGGTATGTTATTTAACTAAATGGGCAAGCAACTACATTATGGAAATACTGTGACTGAATGGCTGTGGATACTCACTGTGTTCACTGCTTCATCTTCAGATTTCTATGTGCAATTTAGCTTTCAAGCTTGACAGAATAAAAGCCGTTACTTGGAGGCACTGCCAAAGGGAACTATGGAGTCCTAAAATTTTGTAACAATGGAATTCAGCTCAGAGGCAAATGTGTGTGGAAGTGCACATGCTTTGTAGTTTGCACCAGGCCCTGTCTGAAGAGGTTTACTGCAAGAGACAACAAAGTTCACGGCAGCAGGGTGTCAGGGTTGTACCTCACGTATACAGGCAGATGACCACTAATTTTCCTTCTATGCCTTTAGTATTAGTTAATAGCAAGCAGTCATGAAATAATCTTAAATAGATCCTGCTAAGGGATTTTCCTAATGCACAGTCCGTGCCCCATGCACACACTTTGTCAGTGCAGCCAGTATTTGTAGAAGTCCTGGTCTGACTCCAAAGGAGTGACCTTTGCAGGGAAGAGCTGGAGAAGGCAGTAGGGGCTCAGGGCCTGTCTACATTGCCATAGCCAGAAGCAGCTCAGGATTCATTGCCTCGTCTTGAGTACCTAGAGAACATCAGGTCTAAAGGTGTCCTTCAGTTAATCTTACGCTAAGCTCCATATCTTGCAGGATATCTAATGGTTTCCTTAAGAGAACTGAGGCTGAAGGGCCAAACTTTTTTCACCTAGGGATTTTTATCCCAATCTTGACAGGTAAAACCTCATGGTTAAAGGCTTACTAGCTGCCTGTTTTAAAAGTGCTTCTGGGAACTTCTGATGGATGTCATTGTTCTCCAGAACTGTTAAAACCGTCTCTGTAGACTATGAAACACAGTTCTGCATTGCCTAAGGCTTGAGGTAGTCACCACAGGTATGTACTTGAACTAGCTGGGAGATGAGAGTTCACAGAAGCAGTCAGTGCTACAAAGAGTTGCCTGAAACTTAACAAATATGAAATAGAAGAATATAAATAGAACTAAAAGTTAGCTATCAGTAGTATGTGAGGATGATTGCTCAACTGATTATGAAATGCCATAACTTCTTAACCTCATGAATTGCTTCATAAACTTAATGTGATGTTGGTGGGGGAATTCTGTTTTCAGAAATTCATTTTGCTGAGTATGTTTGTAGATGTGTGTTAAGAGCCAAAAATATTGACAAGTGTCACTTGAGTGAGGCAGAGTACCAAAAAACAATGTAGGAAATAAATATTTGGAAGATGATGGGAAATCTATTTGGGCCAATTTGCTTTTTATTTATACTAGCAAATTTAAGGGTTAACTCCAATCAATGCTGGCATTAGAATTATAAAGACAGAAAACTAATGGGAGAGAAATGAACTGATTAAAGCTTTTATGCCTGCTTTTCCTGAAGCAGGAAGGTAAAAAGACAACAAGTTTTCAGGAACAAAAATAGAAATATGAAATTAGGATATAAATTAAAATCCAGAGAAGATTGGCCAGAAAAATGCTAGACTTAAATGAGCATTAAAAGAGCACCAGCTTGTTCCTGGGGCTCTCGTGCTATTTATTGCATGGTTTTCTAATGAAAGGTGCCAGACTTGCTCTTCTTACTGTATAACAACACACCAAGGGGCTCTGGATGGAATACAGGATGATACTAGGGTGTCTCAGAAGCATAGGCAAAGCCAAATAATGCCATCTGGTAGCCAGGTTTTAGTACGTAAATGCAAAAGCTGGTGGAAGGTTACGACAAGCACACCAAAGATTAATAATTCAGGGACACTAATCCTATCTCCCCTGCCTGACTACCGCAGCAGAAAGTCTGCACCAGCCTGTGCTCTGTAAATGATTCAATTTACCTTTTTTTTGCTGGCATGCTTGTACAGCATTTTGCATGTTTTCAGCATTATTCAAATAATAAATTAACAACAAAATAGAAAAAAAGGATCTATTACTTCAAACTCTATCTTCCCAAGGTACAATCTGCCTAGAATTAATTTTATGCAGGCAAACTGAACTCTGAAGCAAAAAAAGAAAGTGTCTTCTCCGAGAAAGCATAGATGTATAACCAGGTGTAGATGGCATAAACAGGTGTGGTTTTCCTTATGGTCATCTGGTGCAGTTCACTCCTCATGTCTGCAGGATTATCACAAAGTTCTAGCTAGGTCTTTGCACTCTAACAGACTTGAAGGCCAGTGGAAAGGGATTAGTACTTGCAGATCCATGCTCCCTGAAAATGCTAACCCAGTACTTTGAATCCCAGGATCTCTTATGCCTTTTGCTGGGTCAATCCCATCATCAAAGGTTCATCACAGCATCAAGATCAGGGTGAAGATAGTTTGTGCAGATGCTCATCCTATTTTAAAGGCAGTGCCTTGTACCTGACATAAAGGGTCAGGGCAGGGTTTCCTTCCAAATACGCTGCAGGATAACAAGATCTGTTTGACTCTGGTGCAAATAGTACAGATTATTTTCTGCAATGAAGGATCTATTAACTGTCTTGCTCCAAACCATCCATGCCATCCAGGGCTGACCCTGAGCATATGGTACCTGTACTGCTATAGAGAGCCTGCTATCCCTTCCCCCTCTGCATTCAAGCCTATCTTGCTTCCTATGCGCTGGCCACATGCCACTTGCCAAGCTGCCCCTCTGCTCTCAGCTGCCATTTGGCTGACAAGTGCTGTCTCCAAGCTGCCTGACATGCACAGCCAGGGCAGAGACTAACCTGAGCTGAAAGGCAGGTGATCCTCCCAGAGGCAGCTCATCCTCCAGGGATGGAGAGTCATGGTGAGCTGGTCTGTGATTTGGGAAGAATAAAAACAGGTTTTAACTTGTACTGGGAATGAAAAAAACCCAAACCAAACAAACACAACAAAACCCATGCTGTAAGTTGATGATCTGTTTTGGCCCCTGTTAATAAGCAGATAAAATGCAGGTGGAAACCTAAATCCGTAGTGGCTGGCTCTGAAACTGGCTGAACCCATGCCAGGGAGAACTCTGCCAGGGGAGATACCTGCATATTGCTCTCCATCAAAGGCTGCTAGACCACCTTCATTAAGGGCTGCTGGAGAAGGAGACTAAGTCCTCAAGGGAACAACTACATTCTCAAGATATACCCCTCTAGAGCATGAACTCAGCATACACAAGAAATGCAGATCCCTAGCAGAGATACCACTGCACTTTTTTAAAGACTCAAACTGTCCTTGCCCTAATGAACTCCTTGGTGGCTGTGGAGGCATGAACACTGGTGGATGGCTTGTGAGATCATGTCAGAGGGAACTGGGATACAGGTCATGAACTGGTCAATGTACAGAGATGGTGCCTACCTATAGCAAGCTTATTACCCTCAACTCTGCAGCCTGTAGAAACCTGAACAAATAAATATAAATCATTCCCAGTATCCACAGAGCAATGAATACAGGCAATGGAATAGTGATATACATACTAGGATAGCCATATGTCCTTTAAATGTCCCCTCTGGCTTGCTGGATAATGCCCTTATGAATACTTGTAATTAATGGTATGAACTGAGCTGAATGCTTCCTAGTGACAGAAAATCATTTTGAGCTAGGCTGTGTTTTTTTAAAAAAGGAAAGGTGGATATACCTGCCTGGAATATGTGTGCTTGTTTTGGGAACAAGCAGCAGGCACAGCAAGTCAGGCAGTGCCCATCTCAAGGGTCTGGGGTCTGATTTTGGCTGTGGCTGTGAGCTGGCCCTTGCTTTGGCTGCTCACCATGAGGGTTCGGAGGGTATGGCAGTGTTCAGGACTTGTGCTGCTCTGCTAACAGGGCTCACACTTGGCATGTTGGGAAGTTCACCACCCAGGGCTGAAATTCTGTGTGTGGAGGTAAGACACTGGGAAAAGAGAACTCTATAAATTCTAGCAATTTTGAACAAAATATGCCCTTTAAGCCAGCAGCAAACTGAGCCAGTGTCCATGGCCCAGTGCTTATTAATGCAGGCTTCTGGGTTTAGTGAGCACAAAATAACTTTTTTTTCTGCATCAGTCTGCCAACCTTATTTAAAGCAACCAGTACCCTTCCAACTTCTTGCAAGTCTTGGTTGTTGTTGGTTGAGAAGTCACCGGAAATGAGAACATCTTCAGTGTTTTTCATTGTGGGAATAATTTTACAGAGAAGTGCCCAAGCAAGGTCAGTTTTGGACCTTGCAACTAACTGGGCTCAAACATGATCCATCTTCAGGGTAGCTGCCGCAGTTGCCGTTAAAAGGCCAAAGGAAATAAGGTTTGAAAACTCAGTTTGTTTGCATGGAGCAGTGAGCTGAAGGCTGAATACAAGCTCAGAGGTTGAAGGCTGAGAAGCCTAAGGCAAGCTTTAGTTTGAAAAAGCCTATGTCAGATTTCAAGAGGTGGTACCATAGTGTTAGACTTGGAAATCATGGAACTGAACAGAAACAGAACAGAAACCTCTCTCAGAAAACATATATCATCAAATATTGCTGGCATTTTTATTGATAACCTGTAAATACAAATAGGCTTGTTCTGGAGTGTCTTAAGATACTCAGTAGGTGGTGACTTAATTGTGTTCCAGAGGAACCGACTGCTCTGAGGCATGGAGAAGGATGTTGAATATAACTATCATTCTTATAATGGAAAAATATTGTGATATTTCCAACCAACCTATGTATTTCCATATCAGGGAAGAGTTGCTGGACATGCCATGTCAACCTTTGAAAAGCCTCTCATTTTCTGCCGGAATAGTAGAGAGACTCCTGCATGCATAAATTTCCTTAGCATATATTTTTTAATCCATGTAGCACAATATATGCAAATCTGCACAGCTAGGATGTTCTTCCTCCCCTCTATACTTATACACTCTCCACACTAGCTAATGTTCAAACCAGGAGTGCTCCTGCAGTGGCCTTTTTGTCAGTGAGCTCTGCAGTGTGATACCCTGCAGATTCACAAAGATAAGTACAGCTTTCACCCTCTGTTCTCCCTCTGGGCCCCTATCCAGCTTGCCGTGTCCTTTTGTGCCTGTTTCATCTGGCTGTCTTAAACAAGTGTGACAGAGATTCCTGACATTATTGCTCAGTGCCCTGGTCATATGTTGCGTTGAAAACACTGAAGCAGAAATTGGGTGGCTGAGGTGCCTTTAGCTCAGCAGAAACTCTGGAGCCCTCCAGTAAATATTGCAGTGAATCTGAGGTGATGGGTGGAAAAAGGCAGCAAGGCTGGGGAGGGAAGAAATATACTATTTGTCATTTTAAACACATGTCTCAGTTCATAATGGGAATTTGGGTGGGAAGCACAGCTGGGAGGATAGAGAGAGAGAGGCTTATTTTTATTATGAAAATATGTGCTAATTGTGGCTCTCAGCAGGGGATAGAGGGTGGGATGGTGTATGATGGAGAAGCCACCTGCAGTGGAGGTGGGGAAGGAAGAGAAAAAGGGCAAAAGGATACTACATTTTTCATATCCATTAATTGAAAATATACCTATTTCTTCTCTAGTGACTGACCACCAGCTAGCCAGCCAGCCTCAGATCACTGAGTAACTCAGATTTAGCTCTGTTTCTGGCAATATCTTTTATGGCTTGGTTCTAGCACCTTTTATTTAGACTTGTGTGAACAATTGTTTTTGAGTGGAATGAAATGTTTCAGTTGACCCAAAACTGACGTTTGTTTTCACTCAGTCTTCTAAAAAGCATACTCTTTCCCTTTCAGGCATCAATTTGTATTATGTTTGTGTTTGTTTAAAGCCAAGTAGTGGAAATGCAGAGGCATGATTTATACATGCAAGAAATCAGAAAAGTTCTCTTTTTCAGCAATAAAAAATCCAGGAACATCCACATCACTCTCCCGTGGTGTAAGAGAACTCTCTCTGAGCCTCTTACTTTCTGAGAAACTTTTAACCCCCAGGCTATGGTTGATTCTGAGCAGCAGGGTATCTGGCTGTTTGTATTGAATGCCTGGCTATGTATTGGTATTGATACTGACCAGGCACCCACTTACTCCACAAGTTGGGTAAATGTTCAAATGCTTTTTCTCAATGGCTACAGTATAGCTCCATCCAAGACAGAATAGCTTCATCAGGAGAGAGCCATAGCATGGTGTTAATTGATCTCAAACTATTTGGCAGATAGTTCACACAGCAACTCAGAATTATTTGAATTAATAGACTAATTGAAGCTGGTCTGAGGTTTTTTGAGCCTTAATTTGTTTTTATTAATACCCAGAACATAAATGTGGGTCATTAGCACAATGCTATCTCGGGCCCTTGGATGCAATCTTGTTGAGATGTGCTGGAGGGCTTCTACCCAAGTGCCAGGAGATAAATCTTGTTCTGCAGTAAACCATATAGACTCTAATGGGCTCAGTACCTCTTCTGAAATAGTAAAAGAAGCTCCACTGCTTCCAATTGCTATTCTAATTCCCTCTCAACCTAAATGGTTTAGCCCTGCTCCTCTGGAAATGGCTCTTGGACCGGTGACCCTCAAGAAGAAATACCTCAGTATTGTTTTTTTAATTTTGTTTCTTTTAAGCCTTGTGGGCAGCTAAAAAAGCAAAAGGGCTCATAATTCCTATTGAGTACCTTCTGCTTTCACCTTTGAAATTCCTGCTGTGAGCCTAACTGCATTGCTTAGGTGTTTAGGTGAGATCTACTCCTAAAACAATTATTTATGCAGCAAAGTGCAATATTTTATGCCTGGCTGAATGAGGAAAAGGCACATTAAGGAGCAGATGAAAAGTAAAATTTGGGTTGCTATTCAGTTCCAAGAAACAAGAAAGAGTTTTGGTGAGGTAGGAAAGAAGGAAAGGAAAAAAGTTAGGGATGTACAGACACATCCTAAGTCCAAGTTTTCCCTACTCTCCCACTCAAACAAGTTCTCATTATCTGGTGCTTTATGTGAATTACCATTAACCACAACTTGAGTGCTCTATTCCGCTTACCCAGTAAGCACACTTCAGAGCCTCTGATAACACTGGTAACTTGCCTATGTCTACTGGGATAATTTCAGTATGAAAAACACTACACAAAAATCAAACTCTTCTCCAGCTCTTCTGACAGCATATGTCATGAAAACACAGACAAAACATTTTTCTTAGGCACCACAAAATATTCTGCTAATTTTCTTGTCCTTCACACCCAAAAGTTGGCCAGGAGGTGCTGTTGAGAAGAGCTTTACATTGAGCTTCATTAAGCTCTGCAGTGAAAAAAAGCTCCTAAGGGACTGTGCATGAAGCAATATAGAGGGTGAGTCAATTAGAAAATCATCTGTGTCCTGTGATGCAGGAAATTCTGTGGCTGGTATATATACTACAGTTTTCCCATAAATAGAAGTGAGGAAATTGTTGCTCTAAAACTTGAATGTGTAGCTAATTTGAGCATGATCTCACAGAGGGTTGTTGTGGAGTTCCTATTTGTTATTATTTGGTGATTAAGCATAGCTTGTACATCTGAAACTCTTTGTTTATTCATTCCACTTTTAGACTTGCAGCAGCAGATGCCATACCAATTCACAAAAGAGGATGATTCAAGCAGAGAATTTTCTGGTTTGGGGATTTGCTAAGGCTTCCTCAGCCCTTATAATTCTGCTCATTAATTCCTTGACTGCTGTCGTAAATCTTGTATTTTGATAACTCACTCATTAGCCCAGACAAGTGACATGCAACCCTTGGCAGAGCTCAGGACCCATCTTCTATATAACAGACAGAAAGCGACAAAATATCTGGCTTCTTTACTGGAAATTTAAGCCTAATACATCTATACTTCACTTTTCACTGCCCAGAACAACAACAAAAGAAGTTTGATGCCTGGATCTCCTGGACTCGGTTCTGTTTTTCAGTTAGGCTGCATTTTACCCTGGTGTACTCTCATTTCACTTAATGAGAGTTGCTGTTTTCCAGTGAATACAGAATCCTTAATCATACATAGCATCTTCAAACAAAATCCACAGACACTTTTCTTATTCTAAAGGAAACCTCTTCCTCCTCCTCTGAAGTCCTGTATTTCACAAAAGGTTTCCCACTACTCAGAGACTAACCCGTGACTGGAAATCTGTGTCTCCAAAGGCCATGGACTCAACAAAATAAATAATGAGACTGCCACCAGCTGTTTAAGTTAAAAGTGATGTAACTGTTGAGATTTGTGCTTTCATACACACAAACAAGATAAGTGATGGTCAGGAAGGAATTTTTTGTAAGTACTAAATTATTTGACGTACTTACATAAGAATTTTTAGTCAAGAAAACACACATACAAAAAATATTTTCCAGCACGAATAAATGTTAAAAGCTCGATCTTTGGTGTATAGTCTGTAGCAGATATACAGAAACTGGTAGGAATTTATGAGGTTATATAATTTTGAATTGTAATACATGTATGATGAGAATATGATTAACTGGGAATAGCACCAGTAAAGGCCAGCTCTTTTAGAGTGTTGGAAATCAAGTGCTAATCTATTTGTCTACTACTTTGCAATCAAAATTTCGGCAGCAAAACTGCACTATCTTTTAGTGGAATCTTGGCATTACAATGAGCTTATTTTTCTCATATCTATTCAGAGAGTAAACAAAAACAGGATTCCGTAAGTCCTTACATCCCTAAAAGTCTTCCTAAATGTCAAAGTCATTGTGCAAAAGGGCCGATTTAAAAGGGACAGACAGATCAAGGCCTTCATCATCAGGCCACAAATGAACAAGTTATTTGTGGGCTATCGGTTATATGCTATTGTCAGATTTTCCATTCACTGTGAAAAGAGCATGATTTGATTTGGACACTTGGTCTAGGTCACAGCCATGTTATTTTTTCCACTGGTGTTAATGTATGCAGCTAAATGATTGCTATACCACAAAAATTTCTAATGATGATGGGGCTCAAAATGAAATTGTATGAGTTATTCCCCCAAAAATGCTGAGGGTGGCTTTTGAGGATTTCCAAACCAGGTATCAAGTGGTGTTTATATACACACATCGCAGTGATCCACTTGGAAATCCAAGTCTTGATAATGAAAGTCCCTCATTTACCGTTTTAGGTCAAGTGAAAGTACTGCTGAAAGAAATGGGGAACGATCTGTTTTCTCAATAGAAATTATATGACCCTCCTGCCTTCTTAAGTCTTCTTCTATGTCTTAGATCATATGATTGACAAAATAATGACAGCTGCATCCTTTCTAATTTCTTACAGGAATGCAGCGAACGTTATTCAGAAGGACAAACAGTCAGGGTTGAGGGGAGCTGGGAAGGGAGAGAGCTTGCATGGTTCAGGAAAACAAGCAGTATAAAAGCTTCCTGAAAACATCCAGCTAAAATATAATTATTGAAAAAGCTTTGAAAGGAGGAAGTTAAATTACTGAGTGTGGCTATGATCATTCTCCTAGTTTAAATTACTCCAGTATAAATGAAATGAAATAGGACCTGGACTCTGGTAATTAACTACCCTACCCACAGGTGATCACAATATGTGCCATGTAAGATCCCTGCAAACGCAAAATTTATACACCTAGAAATGACAAGTGTGCGTATTAAAACCATTTTTGCAGTTTACAAGAATAGCAAAGTCCTTTGATAGCTAACCAAGAAAATTATAGTGGGGGGTGGGGGCCTGGGGGAGGAAATCCTGCATTCATTTAGAAGTAATGATTTAGACAACATTTCCCTTGAATTAGTTCATTTTAAAAGAGAACAAAGGGTTTGTCCTGCTGGGTAGCTTTTCAGCAGGGGTGCCCTGCCTGCCTAACTTCAGATCTGCAACATTATGTGGTTTCAATTAGTGGTAGCACTTGCAAAACTAGTAACACAGACATTTTGGCATGAAATCCGACTCCAAGGCGGTGAAGGGTACTTAAGATCTACTCAGGGATGGGTGGAGAAATGCAGTATATTTGAAACAGTGTTGATCATTTGTCATAATGGTGTCACTTCTAAAAACCTCACTGCATTTTCATAGGCTTGGCTTTGAATTTCTTCTTTGCCTCCCTGTTTAGAATTTACTTTCCATTTACCTAGCGTCCCTATTTCCTGTCTCTTTTGTCACCTGGCTACTTACTTAGCCCTACAGTTAAGTTTTTCTTCAGGCTTTTAGGGCAGCCAAGTGTCCTAACTAAACATGCTCAAAATACTGCAGTACTTAAAATGCTTAACATTTAGACTCCTCTTCATCTTCGAAGCCCTTTGCAAACACTAGTTACAATAGAACAGTCCGGCATTGTCAGGGACTGACTTGTTCAGTCTATTGTCCCCTTAATATTGTGAAGCAATTACTAAAATACCCTTCTAAGGCAAACGTTAGTTCCTTTAACTTTGCAGTCAGGAAAGCTGACTTCTGTTGCTATTCCACATCAATGTAAGTGCCTCTTGTAATACATCTGCTGGCAGAAAAAAGCCTGTGCATGATTCAGTGAAGTTTCCCAGTCCTACTTATCCTAGATATCTTGATAGGCAGGTGACATTTTGATGAGCAAAATAACAAATGTCACTGCTGTGGTGACAGACATATACAATATTCCAAATATCCACTGAAAAAAAAGTGTTTAATATAGGAATGAAAGAGGCAACTGCTTGATGGGATTTGAACATGTATAACTCTAATATTTTTAGCAATAAAGTCAATAATTTGTCTCGCTATCACATATATCATGGTGCTAAAGTAATTTTTACCAAGACATTCCTATATGCCACTCTAGTATGTTGATTGTCAACAAACAGTGTAGTTGAAAGGATACTACAGCAGATATGAGGACTTTTTTTCCCCGAGAGTTGCATTCCTCATCTCTGCTAAAGAACTTAGGTTTGTTTGGGTGGTGCTGAAGGTTGGAGATCAAAAAGGACCTTGCAGATTGTCACCATGTTTTGCTAGCCTAATGTGGGTAACGAGACCTTACGAAAAATCTTGCTTTAAAATCCCCACATATTTGGCAGTGTTTCATTTTGATGTTTGCATTTGCTCTCAAGCTGAAACCAAATTTAGGGGTTGCAAATGGAAATGGAATGAAAGTGTGAAAAATGCTGCTCATGTCAAATTCTGCAGTATTCATCTGCTGAGTTATTCACGTGTCTGGTGAACAGCATTTGTTTTTATCTGTGCCTACCTCAACCTTGCTTGCACTGCCACTTAGCCTTATTTTCATTTGTGCTAGGAAGCAGCAACCTGAACTAAGGAGCAGAGTAGGGAGCAAAAGCATGGGATGTGGTTAGATGTTCTCTTTCTGATCATTTACAAGAAATGAGCATATGAAGAAGCAGTTAGGCCACTGTGATCCAACTCATATGCAGTGTAGTTCACTGAGTTTGAGCTAGAATACCAAATTTCCCCCACATTTCTTCAAGTCTCTGCAATGGGTGTGCCTTAGTTAGGTAGCAGTCTGCCTTTTTACATGTCAGGTAATCCACAATGATCCACAACCATACAAGCAGGCTTTTCCCAATTTCATTCAGACTGCTTAACAGTTTTATTGCAATTCTAAAGATAAAGATGATCACGTTTCACTGACTTAAGAGAGCAGGTTTAATGCACTATGTCATTTGCCACCATCCTGACGGGCCTTTTTTGTGTGTGTGATTAATACACGTATTAATGCTAATAAAACACTTACAGAGTTTCCCAGATGCCGACATGGCCCTTTAATCCTTCTCTGTTCTGCTGGGGATAATAATTTTTACAACATGAGATCACTTGCACCAGTAAAGTGCATTTTAACACCTTTTGCTGTTATCTATATGAACTGATGATCCTAACAGAATCCCAGCAGTGCATTTAAACTTTCTTAGGTTAATCAGGCTAAAAGACAGTTAACTAAGTTTTCCAAAGGGGGCCTTCTTTACTTTGAAAAGAAAAAATTAATAAAAAGATGCTACTAAATAAAAAGATGCTACTAAATAAAAAGATGGAATTTGTTCATCAACAGAAATTTTGCTCATTGAGAAAAGAAAGGCAGCAACACTATAAAAAGAAAGGGTGTTTTTGTCTTATAGTGGACAGCATGGCACACAAGGAAAAAAAAAAGAAAAAAATATTTTCTGAACAAAGAAGTCAGGCCAGTCCCCCTCTTTTTTTGATCTTTAATCCCTTCTCTCCCAAGTAGAATGGCAAAGGAGCCCTTCTCTCTTTCTAATAAATAGCTAGCAAAGGAAGGCATTCAATGCTATGTCCCTTTGATCAGCACAAATCTGTCAGCTCCTGCCGCTTTTTTTTCTAGATGCTTTTGTTCCTGGTTAAAAGTGGAAGTAATAACCCCTGAAAGAAATACCCTAGGTGTCCTGCAAATCATCAATCCTATTTTTTTCCTTGTTGTTTTTCAGTGGCCCACCCTCCTGGCCTGAGCAGCCTCCTTACTAACACCCCTCTTCCTCTTTCCACCCTTTTTCCAGAATACCAGCTTCATTTGATACGCAATTCAATGTGCCAGTCTGACCTACTGGGACCTTGCTGTCTGAGACTCTACCACTGTGCAGACAGGGGAAACCTTCCTTCTAGCAGTAAACAATGTTTACTTCCATATATTTATCTTCTTGTAACGGAATTAAATAATTCTTCATAGACACAGCAAACGGATTTTGGGAAATTAGCTTTTAATAATTTATAATGCAGCCCTAACTTCAAAAGCAGCACAATGCAAAGAACAAAAAAAAAATTATGGGTTGTGCTTGACCGAGTGCCTGAGTTCCCATTTTGCTCCAATCTTCAGGCTGCTGCAGTTCAGACGACATCATTGCATCTCCGCAGTAAACAGTTTGCAAATATTGCTGCTTTCAGACAGGTCACTCCGTGCATTTTAAAGCAGGCTCCTTGTTTACTGCTTGGGTTATCTGCAATCTGCATTTCTTCTCCTCACAGTGTCAGGACCTGATCCACAGTTTCCAAATATTATGCAATGGAAATAATTCACAAAGGCAAACAATTACAATCGAGTGTAGAACATGAAGGTGGCTGGTAATGGGAGGGCAGGACAGAGGCTTTGGTGTCTGCGTCTGTGTGTGTATAAAGGGTTGAAGGGGGGAGGAACGGGGGAGTAAGGAAAAGCAACTGTATAAAAGATCATTCTTCCTAGACAATGTCATATCCTTAGTGACATGTAATGATGTTTAAATACCTTCGCCATTTCCCCCTGGTGATGGCTGCACTGGGTGCGCTCTGTGTGCCTATAGAGATATGTTTTTCACAAATCAGGATGGAGTGAATGCCGTTCGTTGTTCTGGCTGCAAAATGTCAAACTGCAGTGGAAAGAAATACGGCATTGCAGTGGTGGTGCACTGAGGCCCCCGGTAGGAAAGCAGGAGCTATTAAGTGGAAAATTCCTGCAGAGGACGTGTTTCCATTTCTAATGCGAAGAAAGAGGGTGTTGTTTGAGGCTGGCAGGTCTGTGGAAAATACAGAAAACACAGGGAAGATGAGAAAACGACCTCATTGAACTCTGAGAACTTAAGCAAACAAACAGCTTCGGTCAACATACCACATTCTTGCAGCACTTCTGCCCAAGCAACAAATTGACCTGTAAGTTATGTAATCACCTACAAGCCCCCGTGCCCCATGTATGTGTGGGGAGGGAGAAGGGGTTTTTCCCTGCGGGGGGAGGAGGGAGTTAAGCAGCAAAACCTGCTGCATTAGGCAGGGCTATATGGGGGTGAGCTGCCTGTCCCCCCACCCCACCGCCTTCCCACCCCAAATGGAGTACTCACATGAGCTTTAGGTTTAATTGTGCTCTGAATACCAGCAGAATGATGGCACTAGTTGTTTATTATAGTATGAACTATTTCAGTACAGCATAAATTTTCCATTTCAAAGGATCCTGAATGCCTGCAGGGAAGGTACTAGGTTTTGTGAGCAGAGGGTGGCCTGTGTAAAAGTTGGTGGGGGGGTTCAGCTTAGGGATGGTTAAAGCTCCATTCTTTAAGCCTAACTGGGGGGGCTAAGGGAAGCATGTTTAGGGTCTGGGTTTCCCCCTATAGAGGCCCCCTGCTGTGTTGACTTGGACAGCCTGAGCTACCATTTCATATCAACTGAACAAATCCTAGTGTAAAAATGCAGGGGCTGACCTAAGGCCACAGGTTCTGGCACTGCTGTTCTACATAGCTATGGCCTGGCAGAAAAGGAAAATGTATGCCAGCAACCTCAGCCTCTGCCTGTGCTGGAAGGTTTGATACGTTGTACTAAATGCTTGCCTCAGTGTGTTTCCAATAACTAATTAATTGAGCATGGTAGAAGGAAAGCTATTAATTGGCAGAACAGCAGGTAATTGACACTTCATAGTTTACAATGATATTACTTACAAATCAGAAAAGGGTTGTTCTGTTAACTTATAGCACATTTGTTGTGGGAACATGTTCTCCGCTACCCTGTAATTCCCTGTAATTCCAATGTGTGCTTTTAATGGATAGGGCTTTTTTTTTTCTTTCTTGTTTACACTGTTAATATCCTGTTGTCTCCCAGTTGCAGAAGATTTTATGCACAACCAAAATCTGCTTTAGCATCCAGCATTTTGCATGGACTTTTCCCATGACAGGCATGTTAGTTTTGAAAGGTCCTTGCAACTTTAAAGACTGCATTGTGCTTTAAGGACAGGTATAACTGTAAGCAGATAAAGTGATTTGAAGGTGAGTCTTTGAAGCATACACATAGGAATGGGCAAGGTTCACATAGTCACAAACTGCAGACGTTCAGGTTTTATGTAAGCTGCTGTTTAGATGTAGTGGTTTGATCCATTCTGGATTAGGGACCACCAGTTATGAATGCCCTGAGGTATAATTCAGAAAACCCCAGCAGCTGTAAGGAGTTGACTAGATTCAGTGCTCAGCTGCCCTCACCAAAACATTTTAGAGCAAGATAAAACGAATTAAAGATGGGTGCTGAGGAGAAAATGAGACTTGATCCAAAAAATGCAACCCTTGCTTCTTGCAGGGTTTGAAAACTGTGATTAAATTACTATTTTTTTCCTTTCCAGTTTAAGATCTGCCTGAATATCTGCAACACAAGGCAAAAGACTGAGTTACATACAAATACATACTACAAAAAATCTGTACATACAAGACTTCCAGCATTATTTTGTAGGTATAGTTTACATTGTTTGGACAAAGATTGAGAAAGGTGGCTAAAGATTGGGGCACATGGGTAAATCAAACTGAAATTCTCCTACAGCTGTTACATATTGCTTTTCAAGGCTTCACTTGCCACTGATTTCAGGTATGGAGGAGATATTTTTGTAGCAATACAAAGAGGAAATAAGTCTGATCTCTGTAGCTCAGATCTGAAAACCAATTTTCCCAGAATCCAGCGCTGTTCCAGTTTAACCCTACATGTCTGCATCCTCTGCAGCGCAATGCCAAAAGACATTCAAGAGCTCCACAGCGTTGTGTTATTCCCTTTCTGGGAATGTTTAACCAGGGCAAACTATATAGTGCAGCATTTCTGCACGATGCCATGGATTCTGTTTCTCTTGTGCTGTGTAACTAAGGGGCACTGTAAGGGGCGCATAACTTACAGACGAGAACAGCTTTCTCTTCCACACTCTGACAGGAAATAAAAACCTCCCAAAAACGTCGAGAGAAAAACAAACTTTGTGAATGACAAAAAGAAGCACTGCCAAAACAAAAGTTTCCTGCACCTAATAAAAGGAAAAAGGGAGATTTTTGCTCATCCTTACCTTGTGGTTGCAAATGGCAAGAAAAAGAAAGACCTAAGGAGTGCCTCGTGTATGGTTAGGTCTCTGGAGTTTAGCACCCATTGCAGGATTAACTCTTCTGAGGAGCGCAGGCCTTTGGTTACACTTGCCCTCTGGTTTTTATAGGTTCTTTGTCTTTTCATAGTGGACTTAGGTCATATCAGAGATTCTGGTTTGCGTTTAGTTTAGAAGACTTTAGATATCTGAAGAGACTTCTGAGAGACTATTTTAAATAAAAACTTAGATAAATTTGCATGATGAAATACAAACCTGAGCCAAGGAGACTGCAGGCAAGCCACGTTCAGCTCCTGCCAATGCACCTCAGTCCAGCCCTACATTACACATTCAGAAGTGTGCAGAAATGTCTGGACAAGTGCAGAAGTTTCATGAAGCACAAAAACAGGTAACAGAATAAACAAAAAAATTAATGCTTTGGGAGTTGCCCTTCTTTGTTTCACAGTATCAAAAGACATATAGTAAAAGTGCCACAGAAATCATTGATAAAGATATGGCTTTTATTTCTTTGTTGTTTTATTTTAAATCATCAGATTGATCACATTTAGGAAATGTGAGCTCTCAGCATGCCCAAACTCGATTCAGCACTGTCCTCTTGTTTTGAATATAGTGGAAATAGGATACTTTGCCTCTGACTACCAATGGAAGCACTGAATCCCCAGGACTGTACTATCACTGATCGCATGGGTCTGGTTTCCTTCCTTCTATGGAACTAAGGGCTTGAAAAAAGCTTTGGAATCATTGCCTGTAGAAGACCTGAATGTGAATCAGTCTCTCTCCTTGTTTTGCAGTTCAGATGACTCCCACTTTGGACAACTGGAGGATGAGGACCCCAGGACATGCTGAAGAGTAAGTTTGCTGTTTTATTGGGATGCAGAAAGAAAGCCTGTTGGTCAATATTTTCATACTGAGGCAGAAACAAAAAAGAAAACTTGACAGTAGACTGTCTTCACAAGGCTTTCATGGATAATGTGTATAATCTCTCCAGCACTGACACAATGGAGACCTTTATCTGTTTATCTGTCTTGGGAGCCATAGATATGGGTCCTGCTTTGGAGCCGTAGAAGGCAACATAAACCATTAGGTGTTTAGAAACCATTTCTTGGGAAAGCATTGGGCTTTCAAGTGCTTGAGGGGTATCTGCGAAGAAGGAGGTATTCCGTGTTTTCTGTGTCCACTGGAACAAGAATTGGCTCAAGTGTCATTAAGACAGAATTATCTTGGACTGTATTAAAAACATTGTTGAGTGATGGGAGGGAGGTACAAGTGTAAAATGGAAAGCATTACCCTGAATGCAGATCCTTCCACATGCCACAAGAAATAGCCAAATCAGTCAAAGCGTGAGTCAGTTTATACTTGGATAAAAGTTTGACTCAATGTGGTGTTGAGTGCTGCTCAGGTGGTTTTGACTCAACTGGGTATTGCCAGCTGCTCATGAAAAAAACATGGTGGTAGAACAGGTGCAGTGTTTGAGAGTGATAGCATAATGGAAGGCTTTGGGAGTGTTTGGATCTTCTTGTTGCTCCCAGCTTCTTGAAAGATCTGTCATAATTGGCCTATAGATATGTATTTTTCTTATATCAATTGATCTGGCAATGAGGAGCACTTGATTAGACTTTCTGCAGGCTGATCTGTTTGCAGTGCAAGAGCCTAGCCATTAAAATGGAAACAAGGCTAAAATTTGCCTTCTCTGTTGAAAGTGTCAATAGAACTTCCTCCAGTTTTACACCTGTGAAGCTCAGTTAAATTGCATGTGAGGCAAGAAAATACAGATGCTAAAGATCTGAGTCAGGATCAATCAACCTCATGATTTCTCATACCTAAATCTCAGGAAGAGGTCCTTGGAGATCATTAATTTCTATAATGTATATTACTAAAAGAAGTCCATGGGGTTTAGGGAGAAGCTGTAAAGGAGAATTTTAATATACTCCTTTTTCTGCTTTTGGTTGTGATTCCCGTAAGTAATGAGTATGGTGCTAAACTTGCTCCACCCAGCATGGTGGGAATGTTACCTAGTGTCACTGACAAGTATTTAGTCTGATTCAGCCCCATAAGCCCCCCACTACATAGAAGCTAATTGCGAGGATTAGGGCACACCAAGACACTCAAGCTCCACTGCTGTGGGTTTGGGGAGAAACAACACATTTAAGCATTCCAGCTACAGTTCCCTTGGCAACGTACATAACAACAACTCAGTAAAACTATGGGTTTCTGTTTTCTTAACCCTTCAGGACATTGACTGAATGAATACTTCCTTGAGGAAACAGTTCAGTCAACCAGATACACTCAAACACTCTTTAATCAGCAGGTCTTTTCTCCTTACAAAAACAACAGCAGTTGAATTCCATGTTAAACTGATCTCCTCCCTTAGCATTAAAGGGTTTAATTTAAACACACACATCTACCATTAGCAAACGCTTCATAGAAGCCTGTATGAAAAAAAAGACAGTAGAAAACAATCTCAAAATGTTAATGTTTCTTCTTATTATAAAGTTCCTGTAGGCCAGCAGACATAGAGAAAAATACATGAGAAATTATATAAAGCACATAAGTACTCATAATAAACAAAACAATACTAGCATTTGTGTGGATTATAGAACACAATATTGTTCCTGTCAGTTATAGCAATAATAATGTCTATAGCAACTTTATAATGATTCCTATGGGAATTTAAAATACTTCATAAATATTAACTAACACTTTGAAATAATAAGATTTACACCATCTTTGTGAAATACATGAGCTCTGCCTCTGAGTTTATTCCATTGCCCAATGAACTTCTTGTGACGCTACATACATCTGCTCTTTAGCAGTGGCTCTTCCTGTCACACAAAAGTTTGGAAGAGGAACTTCAGCTGAATGCATGTGCAGGGTGGTGTAAGTCACCAGATCTCACCTGCACCTCACAACTGGTATAGGTTTTGGACTGTCATTAGTAGACAGGATTAATGAACATGTTCACAAGACCTCAGTTAATAGCTGCAACGCCAATGATATTTTGCAGTTTTAATACAATGGTCTGTCCTCTATTGTCTTATTCAGAAGTTTAGGTTTATGAAAGCATGGAAAACCTTTACCCTAGGGACCTTTACCTTAGGGTGGGATTATCAGACGATGCATAGCGAGAGAATTTACCTTGCTTCCTCAGCATGCAAGAAGTGACCTGGTCCAGCTTTCTAGAAAAGCAAGAGAAACCATCAATACCTATGGTAAACCTAGAACTACTCCTTGTCTACAAATCTAAATCAGGGATCAAACAGATGTTGGTGCAGTCTAAAGTAATTACAGTTCATAACCCAGCTTTTTCCCCTTATCTCTGTAAACTTTAATTTTTATTATTTTCAAAAGGAGCCTCCATGATCTTCTCTTAGATCTTCCATGCCGTGAGGGTGAGGCACCTTATCACATTCTGTAGCTTCAAGCACATACAAGAAAGAGTAAGTACACCTGCAAAATTGTTGGCTCTTTAGCCTTAAGTATCTATCACTCTAGCATTGCTCTCCATTGTCATCTTCTCCTCTGCAGCAGCTCCTATGTAAATCTGCAGGAAGCAAAAGCCCCCTCCCCCAGCCTTAGCTCACAGCAGTTTGTCAAAGACTATGCAGCATCCTCGCTAACACGTGGTTGCCAGGGCATCCTTGTTCCCTAGCCAACTACTATACTAAGGCTTTACTGGCAGCCGTCCAGCTGTGCTTCAGTTAGGAACCTCTGCAGAAGTAAAAGATGCGTTTTCCCAATTTACTGGAGAAATAAGTCAGTTTGTTGCTTGTCTGCTAAAGATCGTAAGCATTTGGGGAAGCAGTAACTTTTCACAGAGGACTGTAAAACAGGCAGTCTCTCTTTTCCCTGTTCTCTACAAACCAGAACTTAAATCTTACTGCAGAGAGCTTGAATTTTGCACTAACCCAGCTAGTGTGGATCCTAGAAACATCAGTGTGGCACTGTGCCCAGACCAGCACAGGCACAGAGCCACACATGGTGATACTTTCCACAACTGGGCTGGTAACTCTTAGGTTTTTACTGTGCAATATGGTGGTACTGTCATGCTTGGGAGGCGAGAGGGTGTCTTAGCATGTGCTGCTGTTTTTACATATTCTGTTTAATTATTTTACAGCACCACAACACCACAAATCCCAGCTAACATTGCTTTTGATGTTAAGTTTTCTGGGGCTAACTGCATTTACGGTGGAAGGAGTATGATGGCTCTAGATAGCTATGAAAGGGCCTTGCTTGCCATTTCAGTTAGTGTTGGTGACACCCAAAGGTGTCGCAATGCTATGGCTGATTCCAGGCTGGACTTCTGCCCAGCAGCTTGAATGAGCTTTGGTTACAGAAGCTGATTGCAGGATACATGGTGCCAGCAGCAGGTACAAACTGTTGCCACTGCAGTAGTACACGTCCACAATGTGCCGAAGGCCAGTGCCCAGGCTCAGAGAAAAGCCAGAGGGAGGGTCATGCCAAGAGGACAGCTTGACAGGTTTTTATTGCTCATGCCATGATTCTTCTGCCCAGTAAAGTTCCAGGGTGTCACTGCTCTTGAATTTCTCACTGCTAGAACAATTAATGAAGTGCATTTGCACTCTTAGTGCTGTTTTGTTGTAACTTTATAGTAGCATCCATGCACGAAGTGCCAGATAAAGAAAGGAGGGGGGAATCATGATGGAGATAGGATTTACTGAGTTTTATATATTCCTGCTGTCCCCAAAGTAGAAGAGAGTTCCACACACTAAGGAAAGGATAATTTATACTGAAAAGATCAATAGAAGGTAGATGCTGCCAACACTTCAGCTGTCACTCATACACCTAACTGCTGCCTATATGTCTGAGAATTAATCCAATCCAAACAATACATACCCTGGAATAGACAAATTGAATAGGCAAGGAAAGTTTTCTTCTTCAATATCTTTATTTTGAAAAGAAGAAATAGAGCCTTATGTTTCAGACCAGGTAAGCTGCATAAATTCAACTTTTGGAGGTCTCTCTATGACCTTAGGCAATTTGTTATAATAATAGCATCTGTACAATTTTGCTAATTTGGGCAGCATTTTACAGTCAAATCTTGGCAACCTCTTTCATCCATACTACTTACCTGTTTGTTAGCTTACACTCTGATTTTATCCTGGGAGAAGCCAACCAGGTTCTCTAAACAAGGGAGGTCAAAATACGTTAAATACCAGATCACATTTAAGGTTTATCTCTGCAGTATGGGTAAGCCTCGCTTAAATCACTATTCTCAGACTGCAAGCATGGCTATTGAGGACAGGCCAGATGCAAGCCAGGTCTAGTTCCCAAAGCCTAGAGTAGATTAAAAGGTATGATTGCAGATCACTAGGGAAACTTTAAGACAGCTTGTAACAGATGAGCTAAGAATGATGATCTGTAGTATTAGCACCAAAGTACAGATTTTTGCAATCTAAGGCTTAGTTGTCACTTAAATGTGGTAAATAATAAAAGCGGCTGATCCCAAAGAAAGACATATATCAGAGTAGTTAATGGACAAAGGCACATTGTCAGTGGACTAGGCTTTATGTATATAAATATATTTAAAAAACCCCACCATAACATTTATATATATGTATGTGCAGTGCCTCTGTTTCGTAGTACCTGAACTATTTATGCTGTAGTCTTGCTAGGGGAAAGGACATTGTATTTGCAATTCATTAGATCTCCTAAGAAACAGTAAACACTGTATTTGTGCTATAAAGTAAATGTATAAGAGGCTAGAGAAGAAATGTAATAACAAAAGAAAAGATGGCAGATGAATTATAGAGCTACATCAAGCGTTACCCTGATACCACCCAAGAAGGCCTGATTATCAGTATTCAGCCCTCAGTAGAGCACCTATAGCTTTAGCATTTCAGACCTGAAAAAAAGCAAGAATTTGGCTTTTGTTCACTGTGTGAAAGGGGAGTGTGTAGCTCCTCACGTAGTCCCACAGGACATGCAGAATTCAGTGGCTCGTGCTATACAACCTTTCACTGGAGGAATGTGCAGGCAGCAAATGTATTTGTGATACTAATTAAAGATTAGAAAATCCTCATTTAGCAAAATGCCCTGTGGCAGGGTGTAAAAAAAAAACCAAAACCCCCCAAAAAAAAACCCCAGAAAAATACCAAAAAAATAACCCCAAAACCAACTAAACATATTTCTGTTCAAAGTGGGAGAAAGGGATGTATTTCTCAACTTACTTAGAGAAAAGGGGATTAAGAATGCACCTGGTTGGGGTGAAATGGGTTATAAAAATGAGACATAAAGCATTTTACTTCAGTGCCATCAAGGGTCCAAACTCAAGAATAGTCCTTTAGTCTAAGGACTGAAAAATAACAGACATCTAGTTAAAGTCCCATTTAATATAACGAGCTATTTGAAAAATTGGTCCTTTTCCTAAAATAAAGCTATGAGAAAAATTACACTCTTTTTGTCACAATTAATTAAAAAAAAAAAAAAAAGACAAAAAAAATGAAACTGTTATAACCAATATTACGGCTCAGTGGAACACAAGCTGTAGTTACAGCACCAAATTTTACCAAAAGAAAGACTTTGAAAACTGAGATGACAATGTTTTGAGACCATATTGTACCCAAACCTAAAACTTGGAACATTTTAATCAATTTCATTTTGTATAGACCTGTCAGGGTAGCAAAAAAATTTGAAGGTAAATTAATATCTGGAAAGACTTGCATAACGTACAGTTTTGCTGATTAAAAGTAATATATAGAGCATGAACTGGCATTAATAAGAGTACAAAATAACGTGTTATTCCTCACGGTATATATAAATGTTGGCTACACTTATGTGTTTTTGGAAGTACTGTTGTCATGGTTACCATTCAGCTGTCTTTAGGTTTTAATATGCCCCATTTTGTAAGGTTGAGGTTCAGTTCAAGTTCATATGAAGCAAATCAGCTGAAGTTTTCAGATGTGGTCTCCAATTTAATGTGCATTATTTTCTGAGAGGCCAACTTGAAATACTTTTGGCATGATTTTAAGAGATGTCAAGCACCTTCAGATGCAGCAGAAGTCACTGCCCTGTCTACAGTGACTGAGTAATGAATAATCTGCCAAACGGCACAGGCCGTAACAGTCTTTCTTACTTTAAAAACCTATAAACCAGTTTCAATTGGTATAGGGAATGTTTCAGCAATAAACATGAAACCTCTTAGCCAGGGTAATTAAGAATTAGGTAACTGTGTGGGGTTTGCATTGTCCTCTGCAGGTATACCTGAGGCAAACTGATGTGCAAATGTCCTATTTTGCTTTTCTACAGAAACAGATGGACCTGTTCTTTAAAGTAGCCTCTTTCTTTGCCCTATTAGCCATACAAAAATCCTTAACATCACCTCCAGCAAGCCACCTGGAACCACAGAAGACTCCAGGAATGGCTCTTTACTTGCCTTCCCTTTTCTCAATTTAGCTTTAGCTGAGGAATGTGGCACAGAGGTGTTCATCTTTTTTGTAGTGCTGTGCGTAGGAGCCTGTTCATAGGGAAAGGAAGCTTTGAGGTAAAGTTTTGGTGTAGTCAACTTTGAGCGTATTACATCCAATTTAGAATTAACTTTAATATTGCGCACTTTGCTCTTTGGTACAAAAATGGGAAAGGAAAGATTAGGGGAGAAGGAAAGTTCTAGATCAGTGTCTCTGTATTCTAGGTTCATCTCTTGCATAGTCTTTCAACTTTTAGTATTTCTAGGTTTTGACTCCTGTTCTTTCAAGGGTGGACATAGACAAACTAGGTGCACCCACCACGTTCCCCGTGGCAGGTCTTCCTCTGACTTCAGTACTCATAGTTTCCTAGAATTATTCAAAGACTTGATTTCTTTTCCTTTTTAATTGCTGGGCTGTTAGTTTCTTTGGTTTGCTTTGTTTCCTTAATGACTTGGTCCTTGTGGACATCTATCTGCAGTGGAGTGTCCCAGAAGCATCTCTTTTCAGATTGTCTGTACTCATTCATACATCTCACAAGTGTGTAGAATGCAATTGTTTAAAAATTCTTGCCCTTTGCGGTAGCTCACTGATTTAGTCAAAAAAGGAAAATTCGAAGTGTAGGACACAAAATGCAGCATAAACCATAAAGAGGACCAGGTCAGCATTTGTGTTGTATGGATACATGCATGATCACCCTTGTGCCTATGTGCATATATACAGTTGTGTGGACTTTAGAAAATACACTTCTGCTGCCCACCTACATGTTATTTATTCAATTTATTTGTTCATTTATAGATTAATTCATTTATCTTTTGGGGACCCATTCAGACATATATCTAGGGTTGATACATCTCTGTGTAGGTGTGTGCATTTGTAATGGGAGATAATAATACTTTTTTTTATCAGACATCTCAACATTATTTCATTATTTGATTTCACAGTGTGCATTCTTCATGGCTTTTCACCTATTTTGATACTAAATGGGCCAGTAAATTATAAGCTTTATTTCCTAAACCCTAGAGTTTAGCAGCATCAGCTGAAGATGAGTTGTAAGCAAATTGGATTGAAGGAGGACTCTTTGGTCCCTGTTTCCAATTCCAGTGTATGTTCAGGTGAGTGGAAAATGTTTGCTGCTAACCTCAATGCAGAGCTTCCAGTTTATTGCACAAGTGATACACTTCCATACAGTTGACGATGTGGTCTGTGATCTATGGAACGAGGAAGAGAGCTCTGAGATGAACTCCAGATGCACCTACTTATTATGCTGTGGGCTCTGGAGGCCTGGAACCATGCAAAATAGCATTTCAAAAGTCACTTTCTAGGTCATCGCTTGAGACGGCAATGATAACATCTCTAAACAGGCTGAGATGCCGAGAAAGTGTCACCTGCCTTTGCACCATGTGAAACACTGAACTGATCAAGAGACTGACTTCCATTGCAAGGTAAGCCTTCTCCTCTAGTAAGTTTGCAGTATAGATGTGTGGGAATATTTTTACCACAAGCCCATGATTTTAACAGGTTATTAGCAAAGCACCAGCAGGGGGCCAGAAATACAGAGACTGCTTTGGGACTTGTTCGGTAAAATCAATTAATTATTTAGAGCCTAACTGATCAAACTTTGTACTTAAAAAAAAAACAAAACAAAACACCCCAAAGTCCTCATTCTGCCTGCTTGATGTTAAATGGTAAAACAGCACAGAAGTGAAAATATCCTGGAGCCCTGTATCATCTTCATTATCTTCACTGGTGAAGTGAGTGAGTGAGTGGAGAGGTGTGAAATTCCAGCAGAGAGGAACATGCTGTTTTAAGAGGAAGTGCTGACATGCAGGCTACAATTAGACAAAAAATGACTGCTGACATTTAAAAATCATTACAGAGAGGAAATTGTGAGTGTAATTATGTCATCATTGACACTGCTCAAGTGTGCTGATGCATTTTTGCTGATCAAAATCAAGTGTTTATATTTGTAAATAGAATGCACTTAGCAACTCTATCAATGAAAATGTTCTAGCCAAGAACTAAGGAGAATAGATCCAAGTCACTTCGACTAAAACTTCTTTTTTCCTTTTTGTTGATTTTTCAATATTTTAATTTCAGGATCATTTCTTGTTAATAAATGTGTTTCACGTAATTTTGGATAACTGTTTCACTGGGTTTTGGATATACTTCCCTCCCTACCCCCTGAATGATAGGAGTGGCCATGCTGGAGCATGCCAAAAGTCCAATTTATAGCAGAATACACTAGAATATATCAGAATAGAGCAGAATGTACTAGAAAATAGTAGAACATAGCAGAATATACTAGAATATAGCACAATATGCTACAATATACCAGAATATACTAGAATAATATAGCAGAATATGCTAGAACATAGCAAAATATAACAGAATATAATACAATAAAATAAATATAGCAGAATACCCTAGAATATACTTGAATATAGCAGAATATGCTAGAACATAGCAGAATATGCTACAATATACCAGAATATACTGGAATATAGCACCATATACTAGAATGTAGCAGCATGTGCTAGAATATAGCAGAATATAACAGAATATAGCAGAATACGCTAGAATATAGCAGAAGGTACCAGACTATACTAGAATATAGCAGAATGTACTAGAATATAGCAGAATATACTAGAATAAAATATAGCAGAATATACTAGACTATTGCAGCATAAACTACAATAAAACATACTAGAATATAGCAGAATATGCTAGAATATAGCAGAATATACTAGAACGCAATACAGCAGAATATACTAGAATATAGCAGAACATAGCAGAATATGCTAGAATATAGCAGAATATACTAGAACGCAATACAGCAGAATATACTAGAATATAGCAGAACATAGCAGAATATGCTAGAATATAGCAGAATATACTAGAATGTGCTAGAATATAATATAGCAGAATATATATTATATGCTATATATAGACTATATAGTATATGCTAGAATATAATATAGCAGAATATACTAGAATATAGCAGAATATACTAGAACACAGCAGAATGTACTAGAATGAAATATAGCAGCATATACTAGAATATAGCAGAATGTAATATAATAATAATAAACTAGACTATAGTAGAATATAGTATAACAATATGATATATATTATATAATGACATAATATGATATAATGTAGCATAAGAGAATACAGCATAATAGAATATAGTAGAATATAATGATATTATAATATAGCATAATCTAATATAACCTATAATCTAATATAATATATAATACAACACAACATAACATAATATAACAGAACACAAGTTTATCTTCTAAAATCTGCTGCTCAGGGACTTCACAGACTGCTTAAAACATCCGAATAATTAAGTCTTTCTGAGGGGCTTTAGAAATAGCCTAATACTGGAGTTGGGGCAAAGGAAGACATGTCAGCAGGTGGAAAATACGTAAATATCACCATTTACTTGGAGGCGTTCATTGCCTCTGCTGATACTGAATTCTTGACACTGCATTATTTAACACAGTTCTGCCTTAAGCCCTGTCAAAAGTCCTTTATCTATGATACATTATCACTCGATGACAGGGAAAAGTGACCAATGTGCGATACATACAAATGCTCAGTTTGGAATAGACAAAATATGTGAAAGGGTATGTTTCTGGCTGATTCCAAAACCAGCTTTCTTTTATCTTTGAGATTTGGGAGAATTATATATAAACAGAGTTTCAAAATGTGAAGCAGAGGTGTTTACAAAGGCTCTTGATGGAAGAAAGGTCTTGTTTTCTGCAATGAAATGTCCACAACAACAACAACAAAAAAAAAGCCTACAAATGCTAGTCCTCCGGAGGATGGCATTTTGTTCACAGTATCCTGGAGCATGCTTATGGTGGAAATTAAGAAAAAGACTAAAAGTGTGAACAAGATGAAGGATGCTTAATAATAAGATACTCCACATTATCAACACAGTTATTCTTGTCGGCTGTGGCAGAAACAGAAATATGAATACTGAATGCCAACTATTTGGGTTGAAACTAACTGCTTCTCAGCCTGTACCTACTGAGCTCTGAAATTCCTCTCGGTATCTCTTTTGTTTTTTTAACAAATAAAACTATTGGCTTGTCTTTGCCTTTTCCTTCTTCTCTTCCCCCCCCCCCCCCCCCCCCCCATTAATTTTGCCCCTTGGGAAAGGGTTTTTTTGCAATCCACCTATTAACTCTCTGGGTGCCCTCCTGCAGCCAGTTTTTCTTTTGACATTGGTTCCATCAGTTTCCATCAGTGTCCCCATTTCCTGGATGTCAAAATGTATATCCAGTCAAACTGTGTTACCAGAATGTCAAGCAACTCTATAGTCACCACATCAGCAAAAGAGCTGCTTTCATAATGTCATTTTATGATTGGATGAATACTGTAATTCATTTTTAGAGCGATAAGAATTTCCATGTCAAAACACAGAATTCTTTGTGCCACTAAAATAGTAGAAATCAGTAGTTACGGAACAACCCACAGTGGGTGACTTGGGAGAGGCCAGTCCCACAGGTATTTCCAATGACTATTTTTTGCATCAGAGAATACTGAAGAACCCATGAAAGAGTGGGCCGCAGAAATAGATAATAAGGCTTTACTAGAGTATAAAAAAATGACACATAGTATTATGTTACTGTGTTTTGTAATATAACATTTACTTATAAGGCTACTTTCATCTTTATGTCCCTTTTCACTAATTCATAACTTTCTAGATTTATTTTCTCTTTGGAATTAGAGTTTTACATATGTTATCTTAGTGGAAAGCTTACTTAATTACTGCTTGTAACAAGCTAAATAAAAACCATTTTCCTGTTCTCTGCTTGTGTTTGAAAGTTGAAAAAATTAATCTTTCTCTGCACAGTTAACTGGTGCCACACACTTACTCTTTTTAAACACATCATTACAGAACAGCTGAACTTTGAAACTTGGCAATTTCTAATATCTTTAGTAATCTATCTCTAAGTATATTTGAAAGACTTTACTTTGTCTGAAATTTTAATAAACACAAGATTTACAGGGTATTGCTGAGTACCAGGACTGTCAAGGAGTTAAAACCCCATCCCACCAAAAGGCGGTAAACAGCAATCAGTACCAATGGACAGCCCTGTATAGTCCACTCAAATGTGAGGAATTCAGCAGCAGTTCAAGATCTGACCCCGAGGGCAGAACTGGAAGGAGCTGTGAGAGGTCCTGTGGGGCATCCTCAATGAAAAGTCCAATCTACATGTTGTCTTTGCTTTCAGATTAACTATTGTGTTTTGTGGAAGATTTTATTAATTTTTTTTTTTTTTGTAATTATTTTTTTGTTAAGACCATGAGGGGCATTTCCCAACTTCCCTGATAAAATGTATCCATCTTCACATCTGGAAACCTTTACCTAAAGTCTAACCTGGATCTTCCTTAATGTTACCTCTTTGAATACCTACCATGCAGTTCTTTTTGCAGGATGAATCTACCAGTCTTTGAGGTTAGCCTCTAAGAAAACTTCTAGCCTCTGTAACACAGCAGTTTGCATTTTCTTTATTTCGCTTGACAAGCACAAGTGCTGTTAGTCTCCGAGTATTGCTGGCTGCGTTGTTTGAGGGAGGAAAAAAAACACTTCTCAAATGAAACACCGCATCAGCACTGAAATTATAAAATATATTGTAAGTAATAACAAAAATGCAAGTCCTCAGAGACTGGAGGGTGTCTCCTTATACTGTCTGCATTCCACAATATTCTGTATAGTTTATGCTTTCATGGCAAAACAATTTGTCAGTCTCTCATTTGCCAAGACATTGTCAATATAACATAATGCAAAGTCCTGAGCTGCTGCTCTGATAGCCCAATCCTGTAAGCTGTTTCCATTTAAGCAAAAAGATATCTTTCAACAACCAAAAAAAAAAAAAAAAATTAAAATCTATTTTGCAAGGCTTTCCTCAGACCACTTACTTACTAGAGTGAGGTGTGACCTTCAGAAGTTATGTGACAATGAGTAAATCTTAACATTGAAAGACATCAGCAGTATTGTGTTCTTTGCATTGTGTATTATTAACAAAGCCAGTGCAAATAACAAGTGTAATAACAGTGTTCAGAAGAGTCCTTCTACTGAAGGACTTTAGGTAGGATAGCAGTAGGAGAGACTAGGTAGTAGTTACAGTAATCGATGCAATTTTGTATTGGTTTGTTTTGAAGACATGGAATGATCTACCCTGTCAGCTTTCAGATAGGACCAAATTTTAAGCCCCTTAATCTCCATTGTGAATAATTATCTATCTGGGTTGTCTTTTCTCATCACCATACCAAGCTAGGGGATTTACCAATACACCTAAACAAGACAGTATAATCATTAAAGCAATAGAGCTCTATTTCTTGATGCTATTGCTATGTAAATTTTAAATAATAGTAACAGAAAAGGGTGTTGCCTGATTCTGTTGTTCTGATTATGGCATAATGTAATAAGAATAATTATTCCTTGATCTCTTCTAGTTTGAAAGGCTTCAGCTGAGCCTGCGACGAAGTTACACTGTCATAAATGAGACTATAGCAGTCAGTCTTAAAAACTGTTACATCTTGCAATTCCATGAATATAATATGCTTTTTCTGCTGCACAATGAATTAAATGAATATATGACCAAGGGGCAGATAAAAACATGCAGCAGCAAGTCTGAGGACCACACTGGATAAAATAAGAATAACTTAACATGGAATAATATGATTTATCAACTAAAGATTTTCAGCTATTAAAAAACCCCCTCATTCTCTTCCCCCACAGTCAAGTACAACCTAAAAGAAGATCAGGAAATCTGAAAATGTGGGAGCAGAATAACAATCCATCAAAGAATGGTAAGAAAAAGATAAGACGCTATCTAAGTTTGATTGTTGAAACATTTTTGCTTCTGAAAATACTGCTAATTAGCACTATTTACTCAAGTTTCATTAATTAAAATTCAATTGTTATACGTGTGAAATAAATTATGCAACTTGTAAATCTTAATTACTTGTAATTTGGGATAACTTTATGATCCTTTCGTGATGCTTCAAATCAGTGAAATGTGGTTTTCTATTTTACAGTTGATCAGAGCTGGTGACACTTTGAATATAATGCATTGCTGGTACATTTAGGGAGAATTGAAGCAATTAATTATAGTATTTTGATTACTGAGTTTTAAACACTAGTATCCATAAACCAAAAAATACAGCAGTATTTGGATGTAATATGATTTTAATACTTCATGCAGCAATTGCTTTTGGTTAAACACTTGGAATTAATTATGCAAGCATGAATCATTCATATACCAGGGGTTTATTTCCATCAGAACAGTGAAGCGGGTTTAGATTTAGGCACAGATGCAGTTGGCAGAAGCAGCACTTGCAGTGAAACAGATCAGGAGGCTTGGACGTTTTAATGCCAAGGCATTTGTAAACCTGTAGGTTCACCGTGCTCAGATAATGTAAGTCAGTATTGTTTATGGACATTAAAAAACACTGCATCGGTTTATGCCAGCTGAATTTCTGGCTTCTCTTAGCATCAGTTCATCCTCTTTGCTTTTAATTAACTGTTGAAAGCAGACATTGGCATCCCTGGTGAAAGCAGTCCTACCAGAGGGACTGAAAGAACCATAAATCAGCCATCTGACAAGGTACTGGGCACTGGTAAAGCTTCAGCTTAAGTATCAGGTCCAGCAATGAACACATGACTTCTAGAAAGTTGTTAAGTGACAGAAGAGAGAGCTATTAGATAAGAGCTCTGAGAGGAACCAGAAATCTAGAATATACAAATTAGATTTAATAATTGGAGAAGAATTGTGCAGAAGGGATGACTGGGATAACAAAGTGTACACAGAGAAAAGGCTAGTATGAAAATTATGAAATGTGCGAACAACATAATTGGCAGCACGAAAAGCTCATACTGAACATTGGGAAAAATTTTCTAATGCTAAGAAGCAGCTCAGACACAGTTTCCTTTTGGGGGAGCTATGGAGGTATTCTGTCACAGAGGTTTTAAGAGCAGGCTGGACTAATGTCAATTGGAAATGAAACCAGTGCAGCAGGGCCTGTGCTGGGGCAGTCCTTAAACGACCTCATCTTAAGAATCATCACCTAGAAAGCATCTTAAGCTTTCTAGGATGCAGAAAGTGCTCCAAACTCCTATAAATCTAGAAGTTCTTGCAAGAACTGGCTTTCAGTAATCCTCTGCTGCTCTGCACCCTAGGAAGAGGTGGTATTTCTGTTGGGACAATACACAGCTTCCTAATGAGTATGCTGAATTGAGGTACATCCCTAGTCAGCGTGCTGTTGCCATTGATCTGATACCTATGCCCAGCGTACAGCTCTGGATTATATTATTAAGCAAGGCTTTAGTACTGACCTTTTAGACACCTGGATCCTAATTATACTTAGATCTTACCCATGATGCATGAGGCAGAACTTATAAATAGCAAGTTATTTTTCTATTGGCTTCAGAGGTCTTTTCAACAAAAATTGATATATTTCCCAGCTGAGGTGCGAGAAAGCTGGATTGCCTGCTTCTCTCAGAAAGATAACTCACAAGTGATTCCACATAAAGGTGTGCAGTCTTAGACCCAAGCAAAGCTGGTGCATGATCTTCACTAGAACATATTTGCTGCTGTAAAAGGGTGGGACACTGCAGATCTTTTGCAGCCCTGGTTCTGGTTGCCTGGAAGGTTTTCACTGTGCTGTTCAGGTATGCCACTCCACAAAGCAAAGCTCACATTGTGCTTCAGTGTGATTCTGGAAGCTGATTCATATACTGTGCCCTGTGTCTATTTTAAGACCAAGCTCTTCCCTAGCCTGCCTTACAACACTGAGCCAAATTCCTTTCAGAGCTACATTAAAATGGTGCTACCTCTTGGGCTACTGGAGCTAGTAAACAAGTGAAATTAAAAATTACCAAACAAACAAACAAAAAAAAAAAAAAAAAAGGGGGAGGGAAGGGAAGGGAGAAGGGAAGGGAGAAGAGGAGAGGAGAGGAGAAGAGAAATGAATAAGGAGGCCTCAAAATCAAAAATCTTTTGGGGTTTGGGTTTGTTTGGTTTTTTTTCCATCTGCACTTAATTTAGTATTTCAAGAGGCAAAACGAAGATTTAGGGAACAAAGTTAATAGGTGTTATAAACAATTCTCTGGCATCTCTCTTTCTTTCTTCATTAAGAGAATGCCTAACCTCCTGCTCAGTAGAACAACTCTAGAGCTTATCACAAGAGAGATCCACCAACCTACTCCTGTTACTGGTTGCGTGACACAGTGCTTTATTTCACTGCAGCTGAACATCTCTGACAGCCTGTTTTAAGCAGTCACTTTGTACATGAGATTTCAGAAAAGCTTTTCAAATCATTGCAGAATAGGTAGCAATATGCCATGAGTGTACTTGCAGGCAAAATTAAGAAATACTCTTAATTGGTTGATTCTGGAAGGTTGGCTAAAAGCCCTGCAGCTGAAGTGTTCGAAATATGCTTTCAAAATAAAAAATCCTCACTAAATGCCTCTTGAAAGAGTAAACAGCCAAAGCAGCTTTGAACTGCGCTTGTGCTTCTCTTGCAATAGTTATCTGACCCAGCCTACACCTCCCACCTCTAACTCTGTAACAGGTCACCACAGCATAGTGTTACATGCTATAACCTTGCCCAGCCATTCGTGCTTAATGTGGTCACAGCTTGATTCCTTACGGTGTGCTGGGACTCCTGGCCAAATTTCATTGCTACCAGGGGAAAAAGTCAGATTGACAAACTGAACATTTCCAGTGCAATCAAAGGAAGACAGAGTTGCTTTTTACTCCAAATATACATATACACACACACACATACATGTGTGTGTATATATATAGACACACTCATATATATATATATATGTGTGTATAATATCCTTCTAGGTGAAGGCTTCTTTATGTTGCACTTAAGACTTAACAGTGTTCTGGGAGAAAAGGAACTGTTCCCCCTGTCAAAGCCGTAACTCAGCCAGTCAGTTCAGTATGAGAACGTTAAGTGAGCCATTTGAGATGGGTGATCTTTCAGCCACACAGCATCCCATTCATTGTATGCTTCACAAAAGTAATATGTAAATCGGGTAAAAACAGAAGCTGCAGAGGCAAGAGAAATCAGTTAGCAGGAAAGCCTATATATGAGAAAAAGCCTGCACAAAATTACCATGTTCTATTTTGAATTTCCTAAAGTAACCTCCTCCCTCTTTTTGGGTGATCTTGAAACACAATCTCTTTATTTGGACAAGAGGATAGGCATATTCTTGTCCCCTAATTAGGCACTGATAATTTAAGAGAACACTGCAGGACTTACAGGGTAGCACGAAGCACAAAGTTGGCTTTATATCCTTTTCTCCACACCCTTGCCCCACCAAAAATTTCAGATATGGCAAGCCTCAATGTTAGGAAAGAGACTGTTATAGTTTGCAAATAGTTTCCATCCTGGAAGAAGGCGCACCCAGCAGAATTTAAACAATGCAGGCTGCAATCTCAGTTACAGTGGCATAAATTAGGATCAATTCCATTGAGGTCAGAACAGTTATATCAGTATGAGACACATGAGGATTGAGCCCGATTAACTGCAGTAAACCTAATTCGCATCTACTCTCCTGTAAGTCAGAATCTGGCCTCTAGCTTACAGTTGGACTCTGTCCACATAGTGGGTCAAATCTGACTTTGAATTTCAAGAGAATAAATGTGGAGATACTGATTTTATTGGAGCTATTGCCAATTACAGTAGTGCAAATTTTGGCCCAGAGACTATTAAGAGTCTTGGCAGTGGCTAGCAGTTGAGGACCCAACATACTTTGGCCAAGGTGGACATTCTGTGTGCAGAGTCCAATAGCAGTTCTGTATGATTTGGGGTAACCAATTGTTTGGTCACAATTATTTCTCACATGGATGAAGGCAGCAATTCCAGAAATAAAGCGGACATGTGGAACGCACTTATCTACCTAGTTCCTCTCCCACCCCCAGGAATATTTTTTGACTTGTTAACTACTGGAACCCAATCCTCATGTAATACAGGAAATGTGTAACAGTGATACCAACAACCTTAGTAAAGTGCAAGCTGTGAATAGCCCTGGTGAAGCTGAGCAGCCAGAAAAGACAAAAATGTTGGTATGCCAGCTGTTTACTTCTACTGCAGGTGAATGGCTTTTAGAAATATTTAAACCAGTTGGAGTATACTCAACCCAATCTTCGTTAATGGGGAAAAAGGAAAGAAAGAAAGCAGACAATAAAACATGGGATGACAGCATATGATAATGTCAACAGCAAAGATTCTTCCTTCAGTGGCAGGTGCAGTGATACAGGCAGTAGCAGAAAGGCAGAGCTTAGCAAAAGACTACAAAAAACACTTGTGCAAGCTATACAGTTTAAATGGGCACTCAAAGAGGAGGAAGACTGTCCTGTTTGATGGAGAAGAGGAAGCAGCACCAGTTCAGGGTGGTGGGCTCTGTCTGCCACCTCTTCTCCCACATGGGTTAAGGCTGCCTCTTTCCTGCACTGGCTTGGCACAGCTGAGTGCTCTCCATTAGGGTAGTAATTATAAGGTGAGTGAGAATTGTAGCTGTGTACAATCAAGTCCCTATTAAGCATTCTCTCCCATTATTTAAGGTTGAACTGATGCAGAGCTTAATGAATCACTGCTTTCTGACAAATAATAAGTATACCACACAAATGAATTTCAGAGGGAGTGAGATTCTTCTTGAATTCAAATAGAATTCAGCAAATAGTCCCAGATGAAACAATGCAGAGAAACAAATTAAAATGTCAAAACACTTCATTTTAGTATTTTCAGAATGGGGTGTTTCACTCTAGCACTGCCAAAACACTTCCCAAAACTTTCAAAACAAAGCTTTTTATCTGTCCATTTTAAAATTAGTCTAAATGTAAAAAGAAAAAAAACTTTTAACTGTGTGAAACAGCGCAAGACCAAAAATGAAGCCATTCCTTTGAAGCTGAACTAAACATTTTGGGTAGAACAAAAATTACAGTTTTCCTAATTATTTTTTACTTTAACAACATTTTTTTAAAACCTCAATTTGACCAAAGCTAAAATACACATCTGACAAAAAAATCTGGGGAAAAAAAAAAAGCATTACCTAGCTTCAGTTCTAGGTAACCTTCTGCCCAGTTAATGCCTCTTCGAGTTTAGCAGAGCAGAGTCAGGCCCACTACTTTCCAAAAACTATTTGAGCTTACCGATTTATTTTTAATTGGAAAAGGTGAAGAGATTTCTTTCTATAACGGTGAAATATGAAAGGTTCCATCTGAAAACTCCCAGTCAGAAACACTTCTTTAGCCATGCAAACGGTAGATTTGGGTGCTTGAAGACATCGCTGTTCTCTGTGGCACTGTATTAGAATGAGCATCCTGCTTAGTCCGATCCTGGAGCTCGTTTTCAGCCCAAGCTCCCTTGGCATCCCCACTGCCCTGGCTTGCTTGCAGCCAGGCCCTAGTCCTGCAAAAGGAGTGGAGGGACAAATCAGCTCACATCCAAGTTGTGCTTCGCAGACAGCATTGCTGTCATGGGCTGCAGCCATTTGGCTGCAGGAGCTCCTGTCCCTGCTTGAGCTCAGCCATGTAAGGCAGTAAAGACGTGGCGGTTGTGAGCTTCCTGACAAAAAGCGTGGAAGTGAAGCACCAAACTGCCATCCTCCTGAGAGGTGCAGCAGCAGCACTCCAAATCAATACTTTCAGCCAGAAATATTTGGCTTGCAGGTGTTTGGCTTTCTGATGAATAGCTCTAATTTTCTACAGAGAGCAGATACTTTTTTTTGTGGAAAAAATATTCTCACAAAATCTGATTTTCCCTTTAAGGAACAGATGGAGATGGAAAATTTTTAACCTATAAGCTGTAGCAACATGTGTGGGTTTTTTCCCCAAACAGTCTTTTCTGCATATCCATTGACTTGCCTTGCTACAGTAAATTGCACTAAATGTCACTGGCTCTGAGCCCAAAACACTGCCCACTTTCCCAAGCTCTATCAATGGATTTATGAAAGATGTGTCCATGTGTGGACCTTGCTTTTTTCTCATATACCAATCCCAGTAGAGGTAGAACAACATACTATGCTATTGCATGTCAATCGATATTGTGATCATGTTCCTGTGTCAGCCAATGGAAAAAAAAGGGTGCTTCTAAGGCCAGATAGGCATTAAAAAATGCAGAACATGTCACTAGGAAAGGGGAGTCAGGTTTATAGCTATCTTAAAGGTATAAAATATTTTATTACCAATACACATGTGCAGACATTCTAGAACTTACTTGGTTCCAAAATAAAAAGCTAAGGCATATTATCATAATAGCAAAAGAAATTAATCTATGTTTGGGATTTGTTATGATTCTATCAGCAAAACAAAGGAAATCCAGGGTCAGAGATCGCCCCCTCCCCACTGTCTATCACAATGGGGTTACCATGCTTAATTTTACCCAACTATGTCATATTGTGACCAAACATTGGAGGCTCGATCCTTAACTTTGAAGTTTTTCTCTTTTGTGGAATTCAGCCAGAACCACAAAATTCTTGAAAATGCAGTGCTTGACTGAATTGAATGTAGTTTTCCTCTGTGAAAGTAAAACCAAACAGAAAGCTTTTGCCCTTCCAAGAGATGGTTTTTAAATTGCCTTTGACCCTTTTTCCTTGTATTTATATTGGCTCTGGTTATTTGATTAAAACTGGAGGAAATCTAATTCAAACGATTCTTTTTAAAAGACAAACAAGGAAAATTATTTCCCTCCACCCCCCAAATATCTCCTGCCTTTTTTTATAAACGCCTTCCAGATTTGGCTTGACGTTCTTACGTATTTCAGGATTATCTGAAAGTTAATTCAACTAATACTTTACCTTGGCCCTGCTTTTTAGTATTTTGATGTATTAGTATTAACTGATTTTAAGCATTAAATCAGTTTTTAAGAATATTTGATACAAAATAGAGGGTTTGGAAATCAAAATCAAATAAGTATATATACACACACATAGGTATACATGTATATACTTACATATGCATTAACGTACATACATATATATGTATGCATATGCAGCCCACTAAAGTTAATCCTAAAAAATGTAATATGTCTTCAACTAGCCAAATACAGTAAACACGTCAGTCATTACTTTAAAATTCTATTGACCTTAGTGATAACTTTTCCTGAATAAAGGATATTGACTCTAGCCACAGTAAAACTTAGTGAGTTTAACAAAATATTTTAAAACAGCTATGCCTAAATTCAAGAGAACTTCGCAGAGGAAGGTTTTGGTGGCTGATATGAAGGGAGGAAGTTTTCATATCCATAAATATGGTGGCATCTGACAGGTAAAATGTTGTAAGAGTCCTTTGGGTGCTACTTCCCTCCCACTAATGTGTTGGACAGTTTAGATTAACACCATATGCCTGTCCGTAGAATGAGTTGGAAACCCATGTAAATACAGAGAGAAAGAGAGTTCATTTTGCAGCCCTGTTTTCCCTACATTCCCTCTGTCCCTGGGCTAAGGGTTAGTGGTATGTACAGAGTAATGGAAGAAGAAGGAAAGAGCCCCAGAGAACAGGTGGAAGCAAGGAGTCAACAGAACTGAGGTGAGGAAGAAAGAAAGAAGGGTAGAGAACGAGTTGTGAAGAAATTATGTGAAATAGGGGGTAGATTAAATAGACCAAGGGATTGTCCAGTGATGCTGAGGAGATGGTGGTGCCCAAAAGTGATAGCAGTAAGAAAGAGGAATGATTCTTATGGAGATGTGGTAAAGAAAACTGGAAAGATGAAGTATCTCCATGTCTAGAGATACATGGGTAATGACAATAGCACAGGAAGGATATCTGGAGTGAAAAGAAAAGAATCAGGCTTTCATGAGCACCAGAGCTGTTATTACTCACTGTTAGAGAGCCAGAACTAGGACCTACATGCCATGCTGCTCCTGTTGCTGTGCCACTATGTGAGGCACAGCAGGGAAAAGAAGGGAAGTAAACAACTTGGCTTTTAAGTCTACATGTCATCTTCAATCCAAGCTTCAAACTAGTTCTTTAGCTCCTTCTTAGCTCTAAGCAGACAGTCTGGCTTAGCTGGTCATGGTGCAGATAAGCCTGCTATCTCTTCAGAGAACAGCAGGTATATTTAGGGAAGCTCTTGCAGTTGCTTTCTGATTAATCGAGGCTTTTATTCTCCCCCATATCTCTTCAAGTTCTCGTCCCAACTTCTGAACTCGCCTTGCTTTGCCGTTACGCGGGGATTGCGCTCCTAATGCTGAGCCAGACTGTCCACGCCTCACCCTGTCCACAGTGTTTCTCTAGTACGGGCTAACAGCAGTCCATACCAATGATTTATTATAAACTAGGTTTATAAACTGGGGTTCTCTTTTTTCCGTTGGGAAATATTTGTAGATAGAGATTGTTACGTAGCATCTGTAGTTTCCAAGTATCCATATGCAGGATGAATTAGTCAAAAATTATTCCCTGACTCTGAGTTTACACTTGGCAGAAAAGATTGTTTACTTATTTGTAGCAGTATAGCAAGACCTTTACCCTATTGTTTGCAAGCTTTAGCCAGCAGATGAGAAATAAAAATATGACTTCAAATTAATACTTGTACCAAGCTCATTTATGACTGAATTAAATTGCAGCTTCAGAAGTAAATGTCAGAATTTGCTTGCACTGTGCTTCATCGTCACTGCTGTATTAAAATTTATGGCGTCAAGGCTGTCCATTTAGACATACATACCTCTCTGTCAGCAGACAAGTAACTGAGTTACACGGACACGTCCTGAGATTCAGACAGAACTCCAGAAAAACATCTCCAAACCATTTTTATGGATTGGTTTCTTTAGATACAGGGCAGTGATGAATGCTCCATTATATCAGAGGCAAAGACATTTCTGTGGGGAAAAAAATAAATATAAAAACAATTGGATAGTCCATTTTCTACATGGACACATGTACAAAAGTCTCCTTATATTGTTTTTCAAGAAAAGCCCTGGGCTGGTCTGTTATTTGTGAAAATGGTTCCATCTTTATTCCTTATGGCTTTTGTATTTAAGAACCTAGGACTAGATATTCTTTTCAGCCTTTAATGAAGAAATATGTTCCTACCAGAGGAGAACGCTGGAGTAAATAGCACCAAAGTAAACAAAATATTTGCAGGTCACCACATTGGTTCTGTTATTAAAGAAAATATGAGCCAGAAGCATTCCAGGCAGATTCATTGCAATCCATCTCTGGTAAAATAATGACAAAATACTCTCAGTTACTCAGTTAATAACGCCAGAGTTAAAACTAAATGTTATTCATAACAAATGTCTCAGCTAGCTGAATCTATGGTGTGTCAGTGACAGCTATAATAAAAGTTAGCAACACTATGGGTTTGGGTTTTTTTTTTCCTTTCAGAGAATTCCTAATGTGTATTTAATTAGAAAGAATCCAGTTTTCAAAAATCATGGGACATATCCGTGTAACCAGTCTGCTGCTGCCTGGTCCACTAGTGCCAGCAGGAAGTAAGCATTCAAGCGGGGGCTGTATCCCAGGGCCTCAAACCCCCCACGCAGGAGATAGCTTCAACTCCAACATTGCAGGTTTTTCTGGGGAAAAGGTATCCTCAAAATAAAAAATGTTTAGTAGACTGTAAATGAGAAGGTCTAAATAATGGTCCAAAACTACAAACACTGAAATTTGAGGGAAGTTCAGGCTCAGAGCTGAACTGCATGGCTTATATATGCAAAGAATTGTAAGAATTGTAATATTTTCCTCAAAACTGAAGGAGGGGAGGGATTCAATATTTCATCATAATCCTTGCTTAGGTAAAATGGACTTCCAAGAGTTTGGCTTCAGTTCTAAACCAGCAGTGAAATAAAGAAGAGAGGAGAAGGGAAGTGCTTTCTAGCAAATTTCTGTAAAGCTGCCTTGCAAACCTGTGCAGTGACATAGCAAGGTACATTATCAAGTTAAGCAATTGAGTCAGCTTCGTGTCTACAAGATTTCCATCTGAAGGCAACTTACTCTTATTTTGATTTCTATGTTTCTGAACCCAGTGGGACTGTTTTCTAGACCGTGCATGGAGTAATGGAAACAGCATGAACAGTGTAGCTCTTCTGCTCATGAAAGTTTCACAGAGCATGGAGGCTTGCCTAAAAACAGAAATAGCAGTTATGAAAATTATTTAAATTCAAACAATGAATATTTCAGGAAATGCTAAGAGATTTGCATCATAATCATTCATACATAAATTAATTTGGAATAGATAAAAATAAATGAGGCTCAATTCTAAATTTTAATCCATTTTCCCCTTGTTTAAACTCTTCTTGGTCTACAGCCACAAGTCTTCAATGCCTATGTAGAAACCAAGGGGAAACATTAGACCACAGACAGGTATAGGACTCCAGGCTGGAGGTTCCCAAGCAAAGCAAATACCGATGTCAAATCAGAGCCTATATCTCTTTGTTTAGGATGTGCAGAGATAATGTTTCCAAGTGAGAATTTATATCCTACAGTCTTAAACAATGATCTTAATTCCAGTGACTGTTAGGCTATGACAGAGTTTGTCCCCCAAATAATGTTATTTTGTTAAAGATTAACAGATGTACACCCATACAGAAAGCAAAGAAACTGTACTTAATAGATCACTTCAGTAATAAAAGAATAAGAGAATATAACCAAGATCTTTTTTATAGGACTGGTACAACTTATATCAATGGAATAATTTGCTATGAGAGGGTTTAGAGGATCAAGTCTGTATAACAACCATCTGTGCTCCTTAGCTTTTATCCTGAGACGACATTATTTTCTAGTAACAGAGAGAAAATGCAACAGGTTGACGGGTAACCCAACCTATTTCTAAACAGCATGCCAAGTCACTGGCTGCTTGGGTGTGATATTTGACTGCAGTTGCTTTCACACTTTGATTTATTCTGCTACTCTCACCAGTGCCCTGTTTCCCCTGTGCAAATTCCTGCAGACACATTAGCATGGAGACTGTCACACTGCTTGTCCACTTGTCACAGCTGAACTCTAAGCTATTCAGCCAACACCCTGAGACTGACCCCAACCAAGGTGGTGGCTCTACACGATACCTCCTGCATTGAAAACATGGTAAGACCACCCTTACTGCTGTAGCAGTTACTATTGTTACTGTAAAACTATATCCTTATTAAGGCACCAAATGTTGAGCCTTCTGCAAATGTTTTAAAGATATGCAAAATAACCTTCAATACAGTATAATATTACTTCTATTATTATACTTAATAAACTAATCGATTTTACAGATTTTCCCTAACAAATGTTCAAAAGGAGACTAAGACCAGACTGCAGGATTTGGCATTTCCCAGAAGCCACAAGTAACAGTGTCTTTTTTAGGCAACATTCAGAATCTATAACCTGTTTCTGATCAAATTACAATGCAGTTAAGGACTTTTTTTGCCAGACACAATGTGTCAAGCTTTATTTTAGTTGTATTTTTAAATAGTTTAACTTGCAGTTCAGAGAGGCATTTTCTTAAAACCACAGACAAACCCCCTCCCTTTCACAATGAGAGCATAGAGAGAAGGTAAGAAAGCTTATCAGCAACATTTGTAAAAACATATTTGGAATCAGCATCATAGAATCTGACTTGTTGGATGTCTTTGCTAAAGACAGGTTTCCCCAAGAACCTATGCAGAGAATTAGATTTCTAGAAAAGGGTACCAAAGGGAATAGCTAAGAAATGAGATGCCAATGGATGGAGCAGGGCTCAGGCACCTGTGTATTTCTTTCCCCAAGGGCTTCTCAGATATGAACTTTCTCATGAAGTTGCACAGCTGATGTGCTTGGAACGGATTTCAAAATAATCAACAGATTAATTTCAGTCAGAGCAAGATGTTACTTACCAGCTGAGCGCCCCAGGCACCTGCTAACTGGCTGTCCTGGACTGAGACAGGCTCTCTTCCTGCTAGGGCATTTCAACCTCATCTGAATAGCAAGAGGCACTGAATCAGACATGAAGCATTACCAACCTATTTGGTAAGAGCCAAGACACTCCCTGGCATCTGGGAAATAAAGATTCAAATATCTGCTCCAGAGTGGAATGGAGAATGTATAGGGCACAGAAAATGACAAGAGGTAAGCAGTGAGGAGCCAACTTCAACCACTCAGGAGCTTCAGCTTGAGTCAGGGTACCTAGAAGTTAGCTGATGATCAGCTTTAAAGCCTGGGGACCACAAGGAAACAACAGAAGTACAGGCTTATCTGTGTAGATGTACTGTAAACTCTCAGCAGTGGCATGCTGACATGAATCCTCATCTCTTGCAGGAAGATTCCTGCTGCTTCCCAAAGTGTCTTAAAGGAAAAGGTTCATCAAGGACTGGAAGCAACCAAGGTGAGTCTAGAGGAAAAAGACATCGCCCAGTACAAATCTGTTCAGTCAACTCTAGCCAACATGCCTACCAAGTTGCAATACAAATGTAAGGAGAAATATGGTGAATAGTTTTTGGATTATGTGTAATGGCACTATAATATTATAATGATATTTCAAGTAGTTTCTGAATAACATAAGGTTATCACATAAAACTGTTGCTTTAAATCTTCACAATTTAGCATTTTAACATTCTTCCTATTGCCTCCTATGAATGACGTGATGCAGAACAGGGCCTGCTGTTGGAATGAGATAACTCAAATGCTGTGCACGCACACTGAAACTGGTATTTCACTGTCACGTCTCTGTGGTACACAAGAAGGAAATAAACCACCAGGAAACAGTAACATTGACTTTCAGAGGAAGAAATGCAGCACGAAGCCATGAGGCTTTGCTAGAATTGGATAAGCTTGGACCCAGAGCTGTGTGAAGCTCACAGCTTTAGTTTACCTATGCTTCGGCAAATTTTGCCAGTAGGCTGGTTTGCTTTGTTTGATTTCCCACCAATGAATTTCAGACTTATGTGTGCTGGAAAATCAGAGCTAGTGCTGAACGTAGGCAAATTTTGCTTTTCCCTTGCACATTATCAGCACATAGTTAATCTCCTGCTGTCTTTGACAGTATAGGGGAATAGTAGTATCATATATTCTCAGAATCATCACACAAAATGTTTCAAAAGCAAACAAGGAAAAAAACCTAGTGCTGACTCAATATGACCTACTGCCACTTGCAAGGTCATTTACCTGTGCTGAGAGAGAGAACACAAGTTTTTTTCTGGATGAAGGACTTGCATGGCTCCTGAGATCTTGAAAGCTACAGATCAATGCCTGCCAGCCATGAGCTTTGCTTTGTAAATACATTCCTCCCACCTACCAAACAGCAGGCCATGTTATTGTTTCAGGTTGGGTGGGATAGAGTCACCTGTACACAGAGCTGTCCCAGGGTAACAGAAGGTGCAATATTGTGTTTAGTTAAATCAGGCAATCATTTAAACCAGAGTTATGTTGGATCACATTGGAGCTGGATCAGGTGAGTTTACTGATTACAATCAGCGTCCACTCACTCTACTGCACTAGCAGAACTCTTTCAGATTAACTCCTTGCAGCTTCTATGCGTAGAGACCCTTTCCTCAGAAACTCTTGTTCTGGCCCTGCAGTCCAGAAATGCGACTGGAGACCGTCACAAATGAGACGTGGTGACTGGTGCATCACAGTGTTCTGACATGAGTGTTAGGTAAGTACAGCATGTCTCCTGGAATGATTTAGCACTCCATGTGCAGTGATTAGCACACCTATAGCCTGAAGTGAAGGCTTCTGCTTTCCCAACATAGACTTTGTCCCACCTGTTCTTCATGTCCCACACTCACAGCCCTCTATGACCAAGGCAGTGGTTTTGGAAGAACATTCTGTCTCCCAGCATTGCTCATGAACAAGTATTGCGGTGATGAGCCTGCTGGAGCAGCTTCAGTAACTATTGGCATTTCAAATCATCTTGCTATTTTTTATCAAATAACTATATGGTGCATTTGGCTTGTGCAAAAAGTACTGTTCAGTGACAGTTGTAACCACTGGAAAGAACACTTTTGAAAGAATGTTTATATTTCCTAAGAACTAAAGAAAGTATATGACATTTTCCTGTATCTATAAACAACACAATTTGAATAATATATTGTGCCAATAAAGATGTCAAAATCTTGTTGAAAAATGAATATGAAATGTCTGCTTTATCATTCATATTCCAGGTTTTCTGAGGGAGCCAGCCTAGGCTTTAAGATGTATCATTTGTGCAAGAGAGAATAATTATTATTCATCTGTCTCTCTGAAAATTAAAATCCAAAATACATACACTGGTAAACAAGTTTTCCTATATCTTTGCTACAGGAACTGAATCCATTGATTATATTAAATGTGAATTGTTTTCCTGGCCACTCTCCCACATTGTGGAGAGCCATTCAAATCATGTTTCCTTGAACATTTAGCAGCTGGCAATTACTGGTTGCAGACTACCTTCCAAGAAGACAGTGTGCATACAAACAAAATATACAGTATTATACACCTACTTACATATACGGAGGAGAATAAGGCACATTTATCCCTTCATTAATAAGTATATCAGCTTTCACAGTGGTGGAACGAAGGATCTTCACTAGGGAATTGATTCAGCAATAAGTTTATCAGTATTACTGACTTTGCAGGGTCCGTTTCTTGGAGAATGGACAGCAGCTTCCAGTATCTTTGTCTACTGTGAGTGCAACAATAAAAAGAATAAAAAGAATATTCAGGTGAGTATTGAAAATGCAGTTCAAGTGTAGTACGAGTTTCTACTTTGAGTGTTCTAATAATATAGACAGGATAGATGTATGCTGTCTGTCTAATAGATTTCCTACAGCCATTAGTCTGGTGGGTACAAGGAGTAATTACAATCACATTTGTTCTGCAATGGTAGTTTCTTTGCTTATTGCTCCTTTTTATATCACACTGAGAATGGAGCTTGAAAGATCACAGCAAAGCAATGCTGTAGCACCACAGTAGGCATTAAAAGGCCATGTAAGCATACAGGCAATTATCATGTAGTACAGTGAGTAGGAAAATGAAACAGCTACAAGTTGGAAGATGGCTAAGGAAGGAAAGAGTTCACCATGAAGAAATCTAAAACTTACCTCTGGAGCTTAGCTACCCCGTCTGAGACAATAGTAAGTCCCTCCTTTGATGGAGGACCACAGTGATGGAGAGATTTTCTTGACAATACTAACACCAGGGCTTTGTGGTGAAGGGAATCCTGCCCACAATCACATAGTACCAAATTATTTCTTAGCGTTCAGGAACATTCTTAGTATATAGTGCTCAGGACCCTGGCTCAAGGCTTGTGTGTGGTGGAAGTCATTGCACCTGAGTAACTGACTATCCTGGTTACTGCTCCCAGAGGTTCCAGGGTAAGTGTATTTAGTTGTTAACTTTTACTTTGCCTTTAGAAAAGGTAGCTCGCATATATGCACAGCAGTGCAGTTCCCTGGTCTCTCCCTTGCCTGATTCATCAGCTAGCACAGCTGGTAGTGACAGGATCCAGCCAGCTGCAGGACTATGATTCTTTGATAGGGAAATATTAACAAAACACCGTGCCTCCTTGGTACTTTCCCCACCACCTTGACACACATGAGCTAGGGGAGCCACAATTTGGATATGGGTTGGTACATAACACTGCAACAATTTGCTGTCAATAATAATTTAAAAATGGGTTAATTAAATGCACAGTATGAACAGAAAATAAGATTAGAGGTGATACTTAGACCAGGAGTCCTTTTTAAGGCTGTGGAAAAAAATAGAACACAGTAATTTTTCCCACAGTCTGGAGAAGGCCTCATGTCCTAAATGTCATCTCTAATCTTGTTTTCTATTTCTAGTGTATATTACACTGCACTGCTAGTGCCACTACAGTTAAAGCGGTGTCAGTGTTTCCATTATAAACCCCTATATTCAGAGGTTTGTAACTCAACCATAAAAATTTTTTTCTGGGCTGAAACTTTGCAAACAAGCTTCAGACAAACATATTTAATTCCTGTAATTAAAAAAAATTATATTTTCAAAACAAAATTTTGCAAGCCATGAGACTATACGACAAACACAAAAACATGGAGAGTTTTGAAATTCCTCCAAAAGGATTGTTAACAGCTTGGTAGGATAATTTTAAGCTTTTTTTTTTTTTTTCTTTTTTTTAATTCCAAATACAGATGTACTACAGTGGCATTTTCTTTTCAAAGAATCTACAATCAGGTCAAATAATTTGATTTCCTTAAACTGTGAGTAAATGTTTATAGGACCAGTCGATAATCTGCATCTTATAAAGGCTCCTAAGTACATATTTACATGATAAAATATAACAACACTGAATCACAGACAAATAAGTCAATAACGTGCTTGTAAAAAACTTCATAAATGTTGTTACATGGACCAATAATATGCAAGTTTTTTTCACATGAAAAGGGCCTCTGTTAAGCTAAGAAAACCTTATTCATGAAGAAATAATCAGATCTGGTTCATCAGTCTTTCCTCTTTCCATGTATTTTGCTAATGAAAGAGTTGTATATCTAGTTTGGCTAAGACAGGAAAGATGTGATAGATGGCTACTGAGGTTTGAAGAGCACGCTGTAAGACTGTGGAAGAATTATTTAAAGTGAGGCAAAGGGGTTCTGGCAGGGATTGTAGTAACATCACAAAATTATAACTACTGGAAAGTAACAAGGAGGAAATCCTGCCAGATGACTGAGTAGCTGACAAATACAGGACAAGCCCATGATTGGGAATGTGAGAACTATCACTGAAGCAAATAATAGAAAAATATATTTGAGAGGGAGGGATTTAATACTTACATGCACTTTTCACTTAATTTCTGTGCTGAAAGACACCACCATTTCTGTAGACTAAGACTTTGATTTTGCAATTTGATCTTCACCAATGAATCCTTTTGGAAAGTTTGCTGGAGAGGAATATCTGACTCAGAATGTACATATGAAGAGAAAGAGATTGCAGTCATTTTCTTCACTGAGGTCTTAAATAAAAACTGTGAATGGTAATCACATTGGGAGTATTGCAAAATTAGCTCAAGGGACAATCCAGAAGTGCTAATAAAATCAGATAATAAATTTCTCTTCATCCCAAACTAGATAAAGACATTTTTGGTTTAAGGCGTGTTTGTAATTATCTATTTATTCTGTTGACCTCTATCACATAGATGATTATACTACAATTTAATAACAAGGAAGACAACTATCATTACTCTTTTTCATAGCCTAGCTTGAATTTTGTTGTAAATACTGGTATTAGCCCTGTTTCAGATATTCTCTCTAATTTATTTATTATAGATGACAGTTTTCTAATAATGCTACTGTGGCTTCAGTTCAGTTCGTACTTTTAGTTTTATAATCCCAATTTAAACGTTACAGGGCATGCTTTTGTAATCCCTAGAACAAGCACTATTAAATTCACCAAGAATCACTTGAAACCTGGTCCAAATCCTGCTGAGGTGAGTGGTTCTCTTGCAGTTAATTAATTGGAAATGATTTTTTATTCCTCCTAAAACTCCAATAAAATCTCCCATTAAGATTTATGGGAATTGTAAGCATGCATTCCCTTTAATTAAATGACTAAGCCATCTTTCATATCTTATAATTTCAGATAAAGATTCCTGACATATGTATACATAGTTTGTGATAAGTTTTATTCAGCATAAAGTGTATTCAGCATAAACATATTCCAGTGCCTGGGCACTGACAGGAAGCATCTAAACATTACTCCTGTGTCCAAACAACACTCCCCAAGGTGTCCCATTAATTTCAGTGAAGCTCCTGGAGTCAGGTACAAGATGGACATTTGGAAAAAATTAAAAAAGGGTGGGAGGATTATTCTTGTATCCATCTACTAAAGGAATACTTACTGAACGTCAGCTACATTCCTGACTCTTACAGGAAATGTTATATCTTTTCATCATTTACCTGGGTTGTTAAGTTATAACTGGGTAGCTACTGAAAGACCACAGGAGCTATTTTAGAAAATGTGACTGAAAGCTTATTTTCTTTGAGAAAAGAAAAATGGAAGACTCTAATCCTAATATAGCACAGAGTGAAAGAAACATCTAGGAGATTTCACTTGTTTAATATGCTTAAACACAGGAAAGTATGCACACTGTGGCCTAAATTCCAATCACCCTTCTCATGCAACAAACATCACTGGGTTTAAAGGGACCACATTTTTTGATCCTTTCATCTTTTTTTTAATATCTTATTCATAGTTGCAGTCTCAGCACTATGCAGCTCTCAGTTTAATCACTGCAGCTTTCAGGAGGAACCTCTCAGTCTTTCAGCATTTAAGCATTTAGTTGTCTAAATTTACGATTGTTGCTTTGCCAAGAGATAGGAGACAAATCTGGGCTCAGTAAGAAGATGGATACCTCCAAACACACAGCAAACACTCAGTGAATGAAAAGGCACCTAACACCACATTTTGTTAAGGAATTTACAGCAAGTGGCCTGCCTCTTTTCACAGTGGAGCAACTGTATTATTCACTTCGCGTAATGAATTGGTAGGTTATGCTAATCTGAAGAGGGAAGCTATCAATTGTGTATGTCCAGACTATCTCTCTCATTGATCTTGTAATTAATGATGAATGTACATTTTGGGAGGGAGAGATTGCTGAGGAGGAAACTTCATGTGCAGAATAAAAATGTTACAGTAGCCTAATCAGTTAAGTACGGTTGACAAATGGGTGCAGGATAACACTACAAAGTATTGCACTTTAGTAGTGGTCAAAGAGTCAGAGAGATGATGTTACATGATATCGATATTAATCTTTCCGCAGGTTAAAAAACGTGATCCATTGCAGCAGCAGGACCATGAGAAAAGTAGTTTCTCAAAAACATGCGTTTCTGATGCTAACTTGAAACCTATTTGCTTTGTTTACCAGTAAAAACATTGTGATAATGGACTAGATGCCGAGAAGATCATTTGTCATTTTGAACCTGGTAACAGGATTGAAAGCCATATAGCATATAATTTTAGGTAATAAATAGCACGCTTTGGACGTAGACAACCAATCTTAAGCATCAGAAGAGGGTACGCCTTTGGAAGCAGGCAGTACCTCATCTCTTTGGATGTTGCCTGTACAGAAGTTCATCTTTCCATCCCTGTGACAGGCCCTTCAGCCTCTCACTATAGCAACAGTTGCCCCAGGTTGAGGTGGCAATACATATAACCAACTTTAATATTCAGCTTCAGCTACATGGTGACATTTGGATAGACAATGTATGCAGCAAGTTGTAACATTTCTTCGCAACCAAAGCTAGAAGCCTGCTGCAAAAATGAGGCACTTAATTGCTCAAGCCTGACTCATGAAAATGACCACTTTCTACACACAGCTCTCCACTGACTTGACTGTACTTATTCATAAGAATGATAGCAGTTGGTGTAACAAGGTCATGCCTACAACAACGCTTCTGCAGCGCACCATACCAGACAGCAAAGAACACTGCTTCATTTCTTCAGGAATGTTCTCTTTGCTTTTTTCTGGTTGGGCTGAAGGGCTTACATATTTGTGTGTGTGTATGTTTATAGATGTATAACGTGTACAGCTTTATTTCCCTCTTTTAAATTCTTTGGAAATACAAAGCAAAACAAGAATTTTGGAGTGACTAAGAAACATGTAGGTGAGATATCTGTCAGTTCTTAATAGAAGGATGGCAAGTGCTAAGTTCTTACAAAAAGCATTTCTTTTCCTGTAATGGTTCAGCAAAATTAGTTGTGTGACAGAAGCTCAAAAGCAAAGAAATGTATTCTCATCTAGGCAAGACTGATTTACTGAAGGCACTTTTATCTCAGTACAAATTAAAATCAAACTCAGCACACTGCGAAGACGAGAAATCACCGATTTCAGAATAAATCAAGATTAACTTGCCCGATATCTGTAATATTCTAAAAAGATCCATTTTCATGTAATTCACAGAGCCCTGTAGAGAGTTTGAACTAAGTTAAAACTGAAGGAGCAGCATAATAATCTTCTACCACTACACTGTTCACCTTTGTATATCAAAAACACACATGAAAAAAGACGTCTGGTTGTACTGGTATGGGTTATTTGGGAGAAGGGTGTAGAGATGGTGTGTGTTTGTGAGAGTCACAGTCCAGCCATCTCTACCATGTCTCTGCGATGCATGGAAGATATGTAGATATACATGTGTATATCTACCACCTGTGCTTTGCAAACCATACAGACTTGCTCGTCAGTGAGTTCCTGCAAGAAACCCCAAACACTGGAAACACTTTAAGGTAGGAGATCAGACCTGTAGAAACCCCAGCAAATAGTGATCTTTCTCCAGCTGTGGTGCTTTGTTTTACATATTTTTCAGGGGTGCACTGGGATGATGACTACTTTTAAGATACTGTTTACTCTCACTTTGGACAAAGGAGCTCTGTGCAATATATAAAGAAAGAATACAGTCAGCTGCAGGCACAATATAAAAATCCAAATTTCATTAACTGGAAACATTAGACATATTAATGACATCTTCTAAAAAGAATTGGTGCTCCTTAAAATAACAGTTCCCTGTCACTTTAACGCAAATCAAGAGTAACACATCTCAGGATCATGCAGTTGCACTGATTAACAACTGGCATTAAAAGGTACTAGAAGGGAGCTATGTGACTCCATCATGTTTTACATTTTGTGAGCCCCATGACAATGTCATAGCCTCAGTTCAGCACAAAGTAACATGTAATTTTTATGCTTGTTATCTCCAGCTGAGCACCAGTAATCTTCTTTAATTATAGGCAGGAAGATTCCTGAAAAGGTATTTCTATCTACTAGGAGGACATACAAACTGTATCAGTGATTCTTACCAGTGAAAATGGTCAGAAATGTTATTTATTTCAGTATTTAAGAATAGGTACAATACTAACTGGGTTTTCCTATGTATAAAAGGCAAAGAGAATAAGCTTTATTCACTTGAGGACTTGCATTAAGGTGTGTGTTTGTGGACTGGAGCTGAATGGGAACTGAACTAAAATGTTTTCTGGTTTCCACAGTCCTAATTCTGTAATACATCATTGGTTTCACTGAACACAGGTAGGTTGGGGTTTTCTTAGTTTGAAATTTGTCTTTCTCAAAGTACTTTGTTAGCTTACTGGTATCCCCATTTCCTAGCACATGTTGCAGACTTAGTAGAACAAGTACTAGAGAAGGGAAAGAAAGAAACAGAACTTCAATGTCATACTGAAATTTAGAAGCCTGGAAGACAGGAAAAGGACCATTATAGGATCAAACTCTAACAAAATCCTTACCTATTATTCAAAAGTACACAGCAAAGAAATTTAAGATGGATACTCTTCCTATGCATAGATATGTGTCCTATGAGGTGGTATAACAACAGCTGCAGGATCTATTTTCATAAAACAGACTAATATCCACATTAAACTTTATAGGGGAAAAAAATAATAAAACAGACAAGATAAATACCATCAGAAGAGAAGGAACCGTAATTATTGGTGTGTCTTTTCACATGGGAACTTGGGTACAGGTGGAAGGAGTTTGCTGTTTGTTTTTAAGCTCTACCCCTTTAGCCATTTCATAAACAAACTCCCCTAAGATTATGGTGCCAGCCTTAGTCTCTATGGGGTAAGTTTGCAAACCTTTATGTAAGAGTTTCATAAGAGCTCTGTGCTAGTTAGGTTTCCTTAACAACATGTTTATTAAGTTAGATAAATCCATTCTTGACTTCTGAATTAAACAAAGTAGTGAAGTGTGCAGGAGTCTCAACTTTCACTACAACTTGTTTCAAGCTTGTGATGTAGTGTCTGAGGTTAATTCTCCAGTGGGTCCCTGGACTTCAGAAAAGGAAATGAGCACATTTCAGAGAAGGAGTAAAAGTCAGGGCTAAGGCAACTACTTCAGGTAATACTGTACAGGCTGGGAGGGAAATCCTTGGGAAGGTGGTAGCATGTTCCCTGCGCTTTCAGTAACACTTTACTGGCATCAACTATGCCAACTGATACCACCATTTGAAAAAACACATTAACAATGGATTGAGCCTTTTAAAGATCTTTTAGCCTCTCCTTGACACTTCACATATGTGTCAAATATTGTCTAGACATTGTGTTTTGTTGGTATTTTGACTTGCTCTTTACTTTTCAAGACTGGGCATTTTTCCAAAAAATTTCCACTGGGCATTTTTCCACTCCAGCTTGTGGCTTGAATAATTTTGTGAATTGCAGTGGCCCATTTTATTCATAGGGTCAGAGCAGATGATTATAGTCATCTCTTCTGGTCTTAAAAGCTAAACAACCCTCTGCTAGCCAAGAAATCATAATGTTTCAAGTGGTAGAATGATTTTTAATGAAACATCTCAGTAGTCTATAATTTTCCTAACATGTCAATGACAGTCAAAACTTAATGGAAGTTGCCTCTGTCTCTTCTTAAAGAACACCCCCTTTAATAATTTATTTTGTATCAAGGCAGACATGTTTTCTCTCAGGACAGAGAATTTCCAAGTGGAATGTCATGAGTCATATTGCTTTCTTCTGTATAATTTTATTATTTTAGAGGTGGGTTTTTTTTCTTCAATTGGGTGAGGTTTTGGCACGTTTTCATTTCCATTGCCAAGATGGAAGGACTCATACTTAGCAATTCAAATCAATTCATTCTATCATCTGATTGTGGGGCCTTTTATGATTCAAGTGTCCATTTTTACCAAACCATTTTTCAACTCACCAGATCAAAACCAGCACCTCTTCCCGTACACCTTTTCCTTGTTTCTATCCACAGACCTTTACATTTATAGCACAACTAAAATTAATGATGTTGAGATTTTAAACCACTAAAAATGCAGAATTTAAACATGAATTCTGTATTACCTGGTCAAATCCAAATCTTCTGAAGTGATGTAATGATGGAATGGAGTTGAACATAACAGCATAGAATGAGCTATATTTTTTCATGTTATTTCACACCAACCAATTAACATTCTGGATTCTAAAATATCAATTGAAAAGGCAAAAAATTCTCTTTTTCTCATCTCCTTAAAACATATGACAAGAAAATCTGTATATGAAGTAAGATACGAAAAGTTGTAATTCTGCTCAATCTAAATCCTCAGTCTGTGAGCCATTTTGAAGCTAGAGGGATTAATTAAAGAGCAATTCCTCCCTGACAAATGAAAATGCGTTTTCTTTATCTTCAGGTGAAATGAGGTAGTTTTCATTGACTACAATATCGTTGGAGCTAAAAAATTATAAATATAGAATACAAAGGCTGTTTCCACAAAAAATGGACAGTCGTGTACACAAATAAATATATCTATATGAATGCAACATTCAAGAAAAGACATGGGAAAAGAGAAACCAAGAGAAATATACATCTGTCTGCTATATAACAGCACAAATACAGCTGACAAAAATCCTGCATTTCTTTTCCAGGGAAAAATGACAACATTTTGAAATTTCCTTTCTTTCTAAATCAGAATTAGACCACAAATTTCAAAATGCCCTTCAGCATAGAAACCTAAAAAAATCATGTTAAGTAATACCAGAATGAGTTTTGAAATTAACAGTATAATTAATATAAGAGAATAAAGTGAAAGCATTAGCATTTTGAGTCTACTGATGTGAAAACTCCAGATATTTTTATATTTGTTGTATCAGTGAAAATGTAACTTATCAGTACGTTACAATGAAATCTTTCTAGGCTGATGTAAAAATTATTTAATATACATAGATATAGCTATCATATCTGCATGTACAATTGGAAATCCTTCTCCTTGAAAATTTTAAAATTTACTCAAAAGGCACACATTAGATCTCACAAAATAATCCTCTTTTACTAGGACAGTGATGTAACTAAAGCTACAATCCAAAATCTTAGGAGTATATGAGAACCCGAGGACCTGGGGATGCAAGCTTTGGCAGTATAAACATCCTCTACCATCCTGACCATTGGGAACTTCAGAGCAAGTCAAGGTATCTGCTCTTGTATTTTCTCCCTGGAGCAATGGGAAGGACTCATAAAAGGGTGGAAATAAAACTCTGATAATAAAACACCACTCAAGCACTCACTAGGGCAAGGCAGCTCGTGTGTCCAAGCAGCTGAGCTAGCAATAATGAGTTTTAATTTGCTGCTAGTTTACAGCTGCAGTGGGAGAAACAGGAGTGATATCTGGGCTGTTTTCTCTGAGCCACAACAGCAATGCTGCTCCCATCACAGCCAGCACATTCCTGGGACTAGCAGTACAGTTTACACACTGTTCTTCCTTTAGATTTGTGCTTTAAAGTACAAGCTTGCATTTATTACACAAGTTTTCATTCTGCAACAGCAGTGTATTGCTGTAAATTAGGAAGTCACCTGTGAGCAATCAGATCTGATTTTCCTACAGCCTTTTGTAACTTATTTTGTAACATCATTTACACAGAAGCCAGATTTCTAGTCTTCTTTTGTCTATCTAGGAGCTACTAGAAATAGATTCACAATGAAGGAGTTCCTGATAGCTTTTGCTCCAGGGTGATACAGAAGGTGTTTTTTGGGGGGCCGGTAGAGGGAGAATATGTAAGACTATGGGTCTCACAAGTCTGTCAGCTATTACAGTTGCTGGCTGCAGGTTTCCCAAATACTGCAGATGTCTCATTTTTAGACCATAGTTTAAAGCTGTGCTTTGCCTAGCAAGGCAGGTTTGGTCACTTAAGGACTGGGTGTTCATCTGTTGATTAATAAACAGGTAAGTATCATAGCATCCAAGAATGGGAAAGAAAGGTTTCTCACTCCCACAGCCATTAGTACACAGCCCAAATGTCTGCTTACACCATTGAGGCACAAGGACAGAGTGTTGTTAGAATATAGAGGGCGCGATAGTGGATCACACTAAATGTCCACTGAGCCCAGGATTTGTCTCCAGCAGGATTACAAAGGAGCCGAGCATGGAAAGGCAGAAAGAAGGCATATATGTATGACAGTCCCCACAGGTTGCCCCATATAACAACTATTTTTATCTGCAAGGATTTTCTGAGTGGATGCAGTTTCTGCGATGTAATAATTATTAATGAATTGGGCATCCATAGAGATGTGCAATCTCTCCTTCAACACATGTAAACTTCCAGCAGCCCCCACGTCCTTTGGAAGAAGTTATACATCTACTCCTTGTTGCATGAAAAAAACAAACTTCCTTTGGTTTCTTTTGAACTTGGCTCCTACAAGCTTCATTTGATGGTCCTTGGTTTTTGCATTGGAAGAGGCAGCAACGAGCCAATTCTTATTCACTTTGTCCGTTCACTTACCAGTTTGTAGGTCTATCACATCCCTGCTGAACTCAACAGTCCTGGTACATGCAGCCCATTCCTGCTACGGAAGTCATTCCACCCTTCTTGCACTTTCATGAATATCTCTCAGTTGTACTATGTTCTATTTGACATGAAAGGATTGGACCTGGGTGCACCATTCAAGACATGGATGAACATCATAGAATTATTCTCTAGTCTTTTTTCTCACTTAACACTTGGTTAACTTTCTGGTTGCAACTGAGCACTGAAACAATGTTTTCATGGAACTAACTATTATAATCCCAAGATTGTGATCCTGAATCATAACGACCAGCTCAGAGACTATAATTTTGTATGCGAATTTAGGATTGCTTTTCCCCACATGCATTGGTTTAGATTCACACATACAAAATTTCATTTGCCAGCACAATCTCCTGGGGTACTTCTGTATTTCCTCGGAGGTGGTCTTCATGTTTACTACCCTGAATAACTAACTTCTTATCATCTCCAGGCTTTCTCACCTCTCTGTTCATCTGCTTGTCCCAATAGTTTACGGAATGTTTACCAGGACAGACCCCAGCACAGATTCAGCAGAACTCCATTAATGACATCCCTTGTGTATTTTCTTGGTTTGCCTTAAAAGCCTTTCGCACAGGACTTCATCAAAAGCCTTTCAGAAATACAAGTATAACAACTAGTTCACCCTTATTCACACTTCCTTATTGACCTCTTCAAAGACCTCCAATAGATTTATAAAGCATGGTCTGTGTCCCATCAAAGTCAGCAATGGTATGAATAGTTATCATTCAAAATTTCCTTTTAACTTTTATTCAATGTAATTAGACAACTGTCAATGGATTACAACCAGACTAAATGTAAGTGAAAGCATCTCTGCTTATTTAACACATTGTGCTCATTTCAATCAAGACAAGACTGGGCCATTGAAGTACCAGGTTCTTGTGGATCTCTGCTGAACCCAATTTGCTCACTAGGAATCTGCAGGCATGGCCATAAAGACCCTGAGAGCTACAGCCTACTGTGTAACTATCGTTGAAAATGAAAGTTAGGGTGCTGAAAAGGGTCTAATGAGGGTTAAAAGCTCATTAGAAACCCCAAATTCCTAAGTTTCCCTAGAAATCTCAACCAGATTAGTTATAGATAGGAAATACTAAATTAGGATCACACTGACATGGAGGACTGAGGAAGTGCTAGATTTCCTACGTCCATCATGTCCTTTCTTCAGGGAGATGTCACATCCTGCTGCTCACAACAAGCGCACCAGCAAGGGCATAAATGAGAGAACAACCCATATTTCCATTATTCAAGGAATATTTGCCACTGTCTTCTCTGTAGGTTCCATAAACATCCAGCCCTGACAGGGAAGAAGAAAAAGTAATCTACATTCTTCATAGCAGAAAGAGCTTTCAGTCACAATTGGGCATTTCTGTATATCCCCTTCTCTATCGAAAAAGAATAAATAAATGCCAAAGAAAAAAGATTAGCTTTTTCTAGCCCTCCCCCTGCCACCATGCAATGATCTAGATGTTAATTTGTAATAACACAGAAGAAAATGGATGCAAATTTTAAGTAGGAGAGAAACAGCAGAACAGATCTTAGTGAACAGGAAATGCGATACCTGTAATTCACTATTCTGAGAACATGAACATTAAACGGAAAAAATACTTCAAGGAATAAGTCAGAAGCTGTGCTGCTATCAGTCATGCTCCCTCGCAATGGAATACAGGTAAGATGCAACAAGCACTGCACAGAGCAGTAAACAGATGGGCTTCCAATCCACTGCAAATTTTACTGAGTATTTGTACATTCATTTTATCAGAAAGGGGGGGGGGAAGGCTTTTTTCTCTATTTTTACCAATGTAAATACCTATTATAGAACGTGGGGTTGTCTCTCTTTGACCTTCTGTTTTACGGGGGAAAAATGAATTACAGGTTATGAAAAGAATTAAACAAGAAGTATGAAAGCAAATGTGGCTAAGTACCCTGATTTTATAAAATATTATTATCAGTAAATAGCTCCCTTTTAAAAGTAGCCCTAATAGGCTATTAGCAACAGTAGCTAACAATTTCAAGGCAATTAATAATATTTTAAAATAATTAGATGGCTAATATATTACATTAGAGCATACAGCAAGCAGAAGTCTTGCTGATTATATATATTATTCTCCCTACTTGGCTTAATGAAGGTGTCTGGCTTTCAGATTAATTCATTCTTGCTCTATTTTTATTTTTTTAATCAGTGCAACTAATCCTCCCACACACTATTGTAGCATTAAAGCAGAAAGATGTGGATGAAGCAGTGAAAGAAACATGAAAAAGAACATTAAAACGAAGATTTAGTTCCAAGCTTCAGAAGCAGTTGCGCAAAGTAAAGAATTAAGATGCGGGAAATCAGAGAGAAAATGCAGAAGCCTGAGTCAACGTTTATTTAACACCTTCTGCTTAATGCTGAAAACATAAATCTCTGCACAGAGGTAATCACATCTAGGACATTTTGATTTTCAGAACAAAGCAATACTCCTGACAAAAATATTACCACTCCACAGCTTAAATGATTGTTTTTCCTGTTTTCTCCAAAAACAGAGAGAGGAGGAGGCCTTGGATAAAGGGAGATTTGTTCCAAATTGGGAGCTAATCTTTCAGGAAAGAATAGTAATGAATAAATTGTTTACAGTCCAAATCTTCTTATTCGTATTAGCCTATAACTACATTTCACTCACAAATATTTGACTATGTCTGTATGCTCAGCAACTGTCTGCTGCTGTGATTGCACAAGTGAATTACCTTCACTGAAAGCCAGAATATACAAGTATTCCTGCCCTGTGTACCAGAAATATACCATACCTTGCATTTTTACCCCTAGGCTCAAGAAACAATTCCAAAAACTCCATGGAACACTGATCCCTGTTTTGGAGACAGGAAGGTGAAGGAATTACATCCTTTGAGTTTCTCTGTGTCTCAGGCTCAGCCCTGCACAGTCGCACACCTGATTTACACACACACACAGAGCATACAGCCCCACATGCACGGCTCCAGGCCTCTGCCCCAACTTGAAGAAAACCCTTCTCCAGTTTCTCAGTGAAGCCTCAGCAGTACTGGCTGGCTAAAATGCTATAACAGCACGAGGAAATGTGAGGTCAACCTATCCACTTAATTACCCTACTGCATCTCCTACTGCTTTCCTGCCTACATGTAATCCTCTTCGGGATCCAACAGGAGCTGGTAAACATCACAAAACACAACTGTTCAGTAAACAGGATAAAGTCACAAAAGGAACTCTTTCAGCGTGGAAAATGTCTCCCAGATACCAGACCAAGGTAATATCTTAACTGTGAGCTTTCTATTAACTTCTGCGCAAACGGTCTGGGTCAAAGGCTCCCGTATGAAGACAAGGCTAAGAAAGTTGGGGCTGTTCAGCCTGGAGAAGAGAAGGCTGCGTGGAGACCTCATAGCAGCCTTCCAGGATCTGAAGGGGGCCTACAAGGATACCAGAGAGGGACTCTACATCAGGGACTGTAGTGATAGGACAAGGGGGAATAGGTTTAAACTTACACAGGGGAAGTTCAGGTTAGATATAAGGAAGAAGTTCTTTACTGTGAGGGTGGTGAGGCACTGGAACAGGTTGCCCAAGGAAGTTGTGAATGCTCCATCTCTGGCAGTGTTCAAGGCCAGGTTGGACAGAGCCTTGGGCGACATGGTCTAGTGTGAGGCGTCCCTGCTCATAGCATAGGGGTTGGAACTGGATTATCTTAAGGTCCTTTCCAACCCAAACCATCCTATGATTCTATTCTATGAATGGTATGGTGATAAAAGTTGTCTGTACTATGAAATATAAAATAAAGCCTTTCCACCAGCAACACCTTACTAGATTTGTGCATCTGAGACAGACAAAACTACAGTAAATGACCGTGCCTGCAAAATGAGTCTATTCATTTGTAAACATTCAGAAGACATGCATGCTCATTCCAAACCCAGTATGGCCCATTATTAAGCATACAGCAGCAAGTACGGATTCCCAGACAAGCAGTGTCACATATGCTTACAGCTTACCACTTGTACACACTTACTGTCTTTTGCCTTAGATCATGCCAATCACATGGAGCATCTTTTTTGCCCTACATTTGCACCATGTTTACGAGGAAGTAGTCTTTTTCTGAGACTGAGACTTCTCAAAATACTGTTTTACAGATTTTGTTTTTCATATTGTAGCCATGACAATAGATGCTGGGTCTTGGGAATCAAGACCTAGGCAGGGCCATATAAGGCAGGTTAATAATAAATGAATACCTGAATGCATCTTGACTCCCTGAACATTATTCTGTTTTATTACTGTAGTAACTAGTGCACACACAGATGCAATACATTGAGGTTCTCCCACCTTTGTGAAGAATCTTTGCACTCAGGTTTTGAGTTGTTGTATTTTTTCGAGTAGTGCTATGTGGCAGATGACCAATTCCTTTTCTCATCAGAAACCCAAGGGTAGTAAATAATACTGTAGAAGATATCTAAAAGTAAAATTTACTGGTAAATTCCCTTCCAACCTCTGTAGTAGTTTCTCTTGGGTACTGGTTTGCATATTACTCTCTTATTATCATTTCAATCACTGGGGAATGCAAAATGAGACATTTAACACACACATCCGCTTATCAAAAAATAAACATATTACCAGTTTGTTGGAATATGTTGCAGCATGTACCCTACAGCAGAGATAAGGACTAACCTTGGCTCACAGATCACAGGATAGCTCAACAAACTGCTGCTTTGTACCTTATCTGTCTTTGGTACCCACACATAGTCCCTCAGCTTCAAGCCAGCTTCCTAATTTTTCAACCATTACAGAAAACAAGAGCAGTACAGGCTTGAGCAGCGGCTCCCTCCAGTCAACACCTCTCCCCTCCCCAAAACCCCCCCTTTAATATTCAGTCTAATTACAGTTCTTTGAGGACTGATGTGAAAACAGGAGAGGAGATACAAGAATTTAAGTGTATATAGGAGATACAAGAGTTTAGATGTGTATTTACAGATATATTACACACATACACTTCTGGATAGGATATCAGTCTATCTCTATATCCTACTCACAAAATGGGCAGAATCCAGTGAAGATGATGAAAGATGGAAAAAAAAATGTCCTTTTTGGTGCCTCCCGTCACTTGGAAAATGATGATTATTGAGTTGCCAGCAAAGAACAGAGACCTCATCTCCACACCAACCGCAAGGGCTGACACTGGGCAGCGATGCTACCAGCTTTCCTTTAAGCAAAACCTGAGAGAAGCATTTTATGCTTCCATCGCCTAAGAAAAAGGCACCAGGGCAGGAACACAGACTTCTTTGCAGGCACAGAAGCCTCTTTTTGAAACACACAGAGGAAACGCCAGGTTCAGGGTTGCCAAGTACCTGATTTCAGGGTTCATTCTGTTACTGCATATAAATTTCTCTGGTGTGTGTTTGGCACAACATGTTATCCTAGACTGATCATATGTTCACAGATTGTGGAGAGTGTGTGAAAGCCTTTTTTGCTGCAGTTATTGGGCGAAGTCACGTCTGTTACCTGGTACTCATGCAGAGAAATCTGTAATCTGGGAACAGATGGTCTGACTGAGTGAGTGAGAGAAAGAGAGAGAGAGAGAGACGCTGTCTGGAAGACTGCAGGGTTTTTTGCTCAGAGGAGATGAAAGAGGAATGAACAAACCCACCACAGCATGACAAAAACATGAAAATATAGAAGAATGTCAGTCCTGAAGGTCATTCCTTTAAAATTCACCAACTGTCTATGCACCATATGTGCATCTCAACACACCAAAAAGAGCCCACCATCCTGTTGCACAGAGCGGGAGGTAGCTTAGACAGCCAAAAATTGCAGGATTGTAGACTTACCATTTAGAAAAGTGACACACTCCATAGTCTAAGCACACAGTCTGGAAAGAATCTGAAAAAATACATTGCAACTTCTGCTCTGGATTTTTAACAAAATGTGATAGCAATAAACCGGAACAGAAAAATTCACATCCCGGTCTTCAAGCACTGCCTTTGTGGGATATGCTGGGACCTGAGACTTTTTCAGCAACTTGAGAAATGCAGACCACGCCTGGCTTTGGAGTCCAGGAACTGGTGACATTTTCCACCAGGACAAGCCCATCCTTCCCAGCTACGTCAAACTGGCTATCATTACCAAAACCCAAGCATTGCGTTACTCCAAAACAAAATGAATTGGATCTAACCTGCCATAAAATCTTAATCAGCCTTCTTGACAGTGGGAATCTTGGTAATCAACAGCCTCCCCAAAGCTATGGGGTGCTGCCCTACTCACATGAGCACCCACCTTCCTGGCCTGAGAGCCCATGTCTCCAGGTGGGAGCTCTGATGGCCTGAGGTGCTGTAGCTCTCCAAGGGACAGGAGCACACCCAGCTAATACAGGCACAGATCACATTGTAGCTGTGACAGCACAAAAGTTGCCAATGTCCACAAAACTCAGCTATGATCCAACAAAGTCCTCAGGTAGCAGTACTAGTAATCCTTTTACGGCCTGGAATACACCCCTGTCATCACCATGCCAGTTTAGTGCATCTCTGCTCTGTCCCCACAGCTGCCACCGCATCTCTGGTCACAGAGGACCATACCCTGAAAAATAAACATACCTCTTGCATTCAAGTGAAAACTCGTGACCATCCCAAGCCCCACGTTCCCAAAGAAGTTGGTCAGGATATTGCAGCCACAGTGAAAACAAACAGAATGCTACATGAGAAAGCAGCATCACAGCAATGGCAGCAAGAGGTCTGGAGTGAGGTGCTGGTGCTGCCTGATGCAGCCGCAGGCCCCTGGCATGGCAGGGCTGCACAGAGCAGATGGGGCGGGAGGAGCAGAGGGATCATCCGATCAACACTTTACTCCCAGAACCAAAGTGCCTCTGCGTGACAGGTATTTAGGGAAAGCTGGACCTAGTAACAAAACCCCTCCAGCCCTGTGAATTACACACTGCAGGGACTCTCAGCGTGAGCCTTTCTAAAAGCTTCTCACATAAAACCTGCCTGCAGGAGCAGGAAAAAGAGGAGAATCAAGACATTTCCCTAGTGTCCATCACTGGACAAAATCAGTGGTATTGCCCTCATATAAAACTGATTTGAAAAGATACTCAAGCCCTAAACGAAGAGGATGATTTCACCAGAAAGGTGGGGGGTTGCAATCTCACCAAATTATTGTCTGAATGAGACTGAATTTTTAGCCCTTTCAGCCTACAGTTGAAAACTCTACTTGTAACACATCAGATGAAGCTGATTTTGAGAACACTTCAGTTTTTAGCCAGCAGAAGATTTTACATTTGGGTGCTATCCAGTACTTCAGTTTTTCACAAGAAAGCCACATTGTCAGATACAGAGAAGCAACGCTGTATTTTACTATTTATTCTTCCAGAAATATGTCAGTCAATTTGCAGTTAATTTCCAAATAGGACCAAACGTGGAGTTTTTTGCCTCTCAATAGAACTGAGTGACTTCACCAGAACGTTAAAAGACAAAATTCTTTTTCCCTCTGCTCTTTCTGTCCTGGTGAATGGCAACAGAGGCAGGGCATAGTAACAAGATCCAGGATTAAACATGCTGCCAATGGAGTGAAAAAATCCATTCTTTGACAGTAACAAAGTGATCTATCATACCTCATGCCTAAGCTATTGAAGAAGACAATGTCCTTTTGGTCATTTTCAGTTATTAAAAGTAATTGCTTGGAGCCAAAGCTAGCTGAGACACTCTGGAAAATTACGAAGTATCTTACAGGTGAAAGGAAATACAATATCTTATTGTGCAATACAAAACAAAAGCTTCAACTACAGTTCTATGTGTTTGCCAAGTCAATTATGCAGATGGTGATCCTGCAAACATGCAAAAAGGGCAAATATCAACTTAAAAGACGAGAACAAGCATCTCTGCTCTCCCTCTCACTTGTGCATTTTTACCCCTTTTTGAGACGGGATGAATTCATGTTACATTGGTATTACAAAAGCTGTGATGCCCTTCTTTTCCTCCTCCATAGCTGTAGAAGAGAGGGCTCTTGTCTTTATGCAACAAGTTTCCCGGTCTCTAAAAGTCTGGTTAGGATGCAGGGAAGGTTTTGTTATGCACAATCAGGTGGAACTGGAGACAAGCAAGACACCTCTCTTGCAAGCAGTTTTAAACTCCACACACCATCGCTGAACACAGCACACAACAGAGTAAAAGCTATATTGGCTGTCTTTAACTGGGTGAATAGAGCTTCTGAAGCCTCACAGGAGCTGCAGCTTTCAGAAGATGAGAAAATGACTATGACTTTACACCTTGAGGGTATTCACATACCTCTCTAATGGCTCCCACTACCCCCTAAGCTCTTTAGGCCCTTAATTCAGAAAATTGTGTGATGCTCACCTTCTACCTGCAAGCGGTGGGTGTCAGCAAACAGAAGCCAGTCAGATTACAGAACTGTGTAGAGAAACAGTTGATTCAGAAGCACTGTAATGTTCTTGGTAATTTGCTGTTAATTAGGCAGTGGGATTACAGACATCTGTGTAATGCATGATGCACACAAATGAAACATAAAAAAGCTCTGGTTTTAAACAAAAACATTAAAGAAGCAGAAAAGCCATCTTCAGCTAAAGCTGAACAGTGAGTCTCAATATCTGGTAAGAGAGGAGCTTGTGACTGGGATCTAGGAAAAGACACTCAGGGAGGAAGAACAAAAGGACCCCAAATTAACTCTTAGTACACTATCACATTTTGACAAACACTAGCTCCCCAGCCTGGGCTAAAGTTATGAAGTGGACAGGATGGTGCCACTAAGGATATGGCAAGTGTCTTTAAAGACTATGCAGGACAGTGAGGAAGGAGTACAGTCCTTCAGGTATGTGTTTGGGCTGCAGGCACAAACACAAGCACAGGCCAGGAAAAGGCCAGACTAGGAATGGTGTCACTTAACAAGAGCTTGTACTTGCCAGCAGAGTGGGCACAAACATAGGCCCAGTAGACAACTCTGCTAGAGAAGATGAATGTGCTATAAGCATGAAAGCAGATGGCACATGTACTACTTTTAAGTTGGATACTGGTGCAAGAGCCAGCAGGTTTCAATTATGAGAATGAAAAAGCACTGAGAGTAAACAAGTAAAATACAGTCTTTTTACAGAGTATGCCTAACGTGTATCCTCCATCAGAAATGGAAGCTAAAAGCATCTCACACCATGTTGTAATGCGGGTGAAACTTATTTTGGAATAGCAAAGGGGTTGAAAAAGTCACAGGAAGTCTACCATAGAAACACAGAAGTTTAGTGAAAGTACAAGATTCAGTTGGAGGAGCCCAAGCCAAAGCAGGGGCTGCAGTAGCTTTTTTCTCTGGAAATTATAACAAGACGAACAACAAAATGAATGTCTTGAACAGATCGTGATAGGGAGAAGAGACAAAATTCTTTGCTGCTACAAAAAACAAGGACAAACGGGTTAAATAAAGAGGTAATAAAAGATCATCTTCCATTATCCAAAGCGAACAGATCAGAGACACCACGTATTTCTCTGCATTTGTCATAGTAGGTCAGCAAGCATCTGGCCCTTGGAAAACTGCAGAGGCAAGGCTTCAGGCAAGACTGCAAGTTTCATCACTCTCCTGTGGGAGCTGTACTGAAGTGGGGAATGAAGAAACCCAGTTTCATAAAAAAGGGAAAGAGCAAAAGGTTTCTGAGGATCTGTGTCTGAAAGCGAAAAAAGCTAAAGGGATCTATTAACCATAAACTGTGCTATGAAAACTTACCTTTTAAACTGCATAATTTTCAGTTGAGACTGAAAGGGCAGAAGGGGCTTATTTTATGTCACACCTTGCAACAGTTTCTCCTGGCACAAATACAGTGGAAGTAAACCTGGGAGAGACTGGAAGAGGAAGAAGTTAGAGAACCTGGTATTCTGCCTGCCCTAATATCCCTTTTCTGCAATGAAGCCAACTCCTTTTTTATGATTGTGTCCTCAAGGGTTGGAACTACACAATGCATGATGCATCTGAAGTTGTTTTGATTATACTCAGTTATACCAACTGACTGCCTAGCCTTTCACTCCTGCCACCCCCACGGTACACAAATTACTCCTATGGAAAAATGCAGCAAAGCCTGAGGTTCTTAGAAAACCATGATATTCTCTTCACACCCAAATTTTCTGATATGCAAGCAACAGCAACATGATTCTTCTGAGGGTACACAGTAGCACTGCATAACATGGTGCGCATACAGAGGTCAAAAGAATACAATAACCATTGGTTTCCTAGTACTTTCACAACCTTTAAGCTACAATACAAAATAATTCCTGGACTCTTTAACATCTGTTAATAGATCACACTGGGTAACCTCTAAGGTGCTGTATGATTTTATCTGCCAGTGCAACTTTAGTAGCAATTCTGATAGATATAATTGTGAATGTAACAGCAGACTTTAAAGCTCTTCACTGCTGGTGCCAGCTAGGCACACACACAAACACCCTGCAAGAACGTACACACTTGTTGAGCTCAATACTCGTTCATAATAAGTTACTTGGCTCAGAGTATAATGCCAGCTCTTGGCAAGGTCCTGGTAAGCTTGGAATCTGTAGAGGTTTCATTTATTGGTGCTGATGATAGGGATGAGTTAAATTACAGAAACTGGAATTGCTTTTAACATTATTCAAGGGGAACGTTTCCAAAGAGCCGACTGTTGCAAAAGCCGACAGTAATGTCTCTTCCAAAACGTTTGCTATTTCAGAGAAGTCCAAGCTGCCAATGTCTAAAGTGCAACAGTTTCATTAAAAGAACCTGTGTTTGGTATTGAGCAACCTCTGCAGATCCAAAATGTGCTCAGCACTTTGCACTGCAAGCCCTAAACAGTCTGTCCTGGCACATTTGGAAATTAACAGCAGGACCAAATTTCTGCCCAAGTTTCATTAGTGTATGTTTTCATTGAAGGCCACACTAAATCTATCAACAAAGCAATCTTTTCTTTCCTGCACCCTATTTATTAGTATGGTAGGAACTCCCCAGATGTCCAGTCAGGAAACAATTTTTCTAGGTGCTGTACAAACACAAAACACAGAGACGATCCCATCCCAAAGAGCTATTTTGGACCTATCTCCAAGAAGCATCGAAACAGAGAACATCATAAACAAGCAGGTAATCAGAGATGCTGGTCCTCAGCAGTTACACATCAGTGCGTTAATGGGAAAGTGTTATGACTAGGTGCTGGATTTCATGAGGTGCTTCAAAGTGTTTCAGACCTTCATGGAACAAGTCAAAGTCTACGTTCTTTACCTGAATTCATTCCATTTAAGTCAATATAATCCAAAAGAGATTTAATTCTCCATGTCACTGTGGAAAATCTTCAAGTATAAATACATATTTCAGTGACAGGAATTACCTCATACTTAGCAAAAGTTGCCATTTGTAGAAGTATGAAAGAAATAGCATTACCTTAGACTTGCTGATTTTACATATTCCCAAGAGGTGCCCAGAAGAATCTGTTATTCAGGTAAAATCCATGACCACCCAGATTACAACTGTTCTTATCAAAAGTGCATGGTAACTGTTTTATGAAATATGCCAAGCTGATCATTATAATTCATTTAATATGTAGGACCTGAGCTGCTCAAGAAGATACAGCAATCACGAATCCTCATTTAATTTTGTGGGGTGACACATCAATAACAAATGCAAAATTAAGACCTGAGGTGAAATCTTTGATGGTAATACTGAAGGAAAAAATGAGACTTACTTAAGAATAAAATTATAGTAATATAGAAAAGAGTGATTAAAATTATTCAACAGAGCAAGTGTGAATGTGCTCCTAACAGACAGGACAGCACACTTTCCTCAACTCATGGACAGTCCTTAAGAAGATGCTGTGGTACTTTTGGCCAGCAAGAACAGGCAGTGAAAACTCAGTTCTCGCTATGAATTCACAGCATGTTCCAGTGCTCAGCACTCCCCCTTCCCCCCGCCACCCAGGACACATGCGTCAGCATTTGCTTTCATAAAGTCCTTCCCAGGGTCCATACAAGAATCAACAGAATGGAAGATATTTTGCTGTCTTCTCAGTCATACATTTGAACTCACACCACTGAGAGGGAGACACAGAGGTCTGAGTTTGGTTTTTTTTTTTTTTTCTTTTTCTTGAATACTAGGAGACAACAAAGCTTTGTGTCTTTTAGGACACTACCCTAAGTGCGAGCCAGCGCAGGGCTGCACCAGACAGGGAGAACGAGATGATACCTTACCTCTGCAGCCTTCAAAGTCAAAACCCCTACTGACACAAGAATGGTCAGTATTTTGTGTTACTATAAAGCCCCCCTCCTCCTGATCTATTGTATATAGATGTGGTACATTCTCCCTACGCAGGTAACAAATTATTTCTAGCAGGAGCAAACTGCAAAGCATCATACTTGCTCCTTCTTTTTCAAGCTGATCAAGTATAACTCCACCAACTCTTCTCATCTCCTCACAACCTTTGGTGTCTGTCATTTCTCCGGTCTTTTCATAGAGGTGGCCTGTTTAAACCACCCACAACTGCAGTAAGGACAAATCAGGTGAGTTATGTTGATGGGAGATTATGGAGCTATTGCATGTAAAGGACATTTAATATATGGTACAGTTCAAAGAACAGGCCATACAGAACAGCTTTTTCTCAGCAATGTTATAAGGACTGGGACCTATGTACACACATTAGAGGCACATGTATTCTCACCAAACTTGCCCAAGCCAGAACATGTCCTGCACAAGAGACTATTGTGCCTGTTGTAGCTGGGCATGGAGGCGTCTTCTGAACCTGCTATTTGTTTTCTCTACTTTTATTTCCAGTAACTTACCTTGAGCGTTTAGAGTACTGTACTTCAAACATACTGTACTTCAAATTTAAGTGAACTCTGCAGTGGTGTTGGGATTCACATACTGAGCTTGGATGTAAGAAACGTTAAGCTCAAGTCCCAGCTCCGCTACTATTTAAGGACAAGCCACTAACACCTTTTCCTCGGCTAATGGGACTGTGCATTCTTCAGCATGTGTGAAATAGAACTATGTGTTTGCACAACTCCTGAAAGATTCTCATAACAACAACAGTGCTGATTAACCTAAGCAAGCAGCAGGCATGTAGAATTTTTGCTACACGCAGGATTTCACTTGACTTTTAAAGAACAAAGCTTAGCTTTTCTTCAGGGGAATTAATCTTCTAAAATCAGGTTTTTTTTCTTACCTGCTACACTGTTCCCTGCAGTCCTGTTCCTATTGCAGGAGTATTGTAAAATTGCTTCTTCTACAAGCCAGCATAGCTCACCACTCACTCTGCTAAGAAGTGCATCATGGACATTGCTTCAATCTCTAAAGTCACTCTTTACAATCTTCTATTACTGAGCAGTACTAGCTTTTCCTGAGCTGACTTTGTGCTTGTGTTTTTTCAACTTTTATTGGTTAAGTTTATCGGTTTGTTATTCCCATCCCCTTTCTAAAAGCTCTCAAAGATGCACTTTAAAATACGATGTTGGTGAATAGTTCTGCCTGTCTATGGCTCAGGACAAAGAACACCACCTCCTGATCACAGCCCAAAAAGATTGTCTAATGCTCAGTTGCCACCCTGGGTAGCCGCAGTACAAGTGACTCCCAACACGGCCGATTTCACAGGGCCTCTGAAAGCAACTACATATACAGCAACATATATAGCGAAGTTGAGAGGCATATTGAAAAAGTTGATTTAGAACACAATTAAACACATTAGAATGATAGTCTTTCCAGGAATATTTACATGACTTTATTAGTATTCAGAAAATTGTCTGGAGTGTTTCTGGTGTAAAAAATCTTGTCAGACTACCAGATCAGCTACAAATATGTAGTTCATGTCTACCCCCTTTACATTCCCATCAAAAGGTGGTGGGAATCCACTCCTGCTCAGAGGGGAGCTGGGAAAGACACTGGGTATTTCAGTCTCTAAGCACATACAGCCCGTGACATCTCTGCAGAGCATGCCAGCAAGCATAGCAGTTGTGAAAAGAGGTGTTTAACCCAAGTGATGTAACCCGCTACAGTTCACTTGGTGTCTTGCAGAGACTGTGGCTTCCATTCAAAGCATTACAATCTCTATCCCAAAACCGATTCAGTCCAAAGAAAGAAAGAGTTGTTACAACAACTCAAATGGTGCCAGTATTGCACAGAAGGCTCCAACACATTCTTTGTTATGATTATTTTTATTTCTATAGCTCAACAATACCCGCTGCAGGCATACATGGGGACCCACTCTGATTTCATCCGCACTACTAAGAGTCAATGAAGCAAACTGTCACTGCAATATAAACTGGGATAATTGATAACTGTACTAACATGATAATAATTTTATACCCAGGTAGCACTTCAAAGCTCCAGCCAAGACTGAAGCCCTGCTGGCTTGGCATTATACAGACAACACGAGGGGCAATCCTTGTCCAGGCATGCTTACAAACTAAACACACAAGACAGGCTACATGTAATAGGGAAAACAAAACCACAAAGGAATTAAATGTCTGGCCGACGGTTACACCAGCCAGTCAATGGCAAAGCCAAAAATAGGATCCAAGTTTCTTAGTCTACTAGATGTGGCAATGGGAACTATGTGGCCCATCAAGAGCCTGATTAGTCCACAGTCTCTGGCAAGACCTACTTAAAGTCCTTTGCTAATATTTAGGGACATCATTTGTACTCTGCTCTATTTTGTTTGCCGCCTTCTCTCAGAACAGAAACTTTTTCTGTGAAAGAAACTGGAAGGAGCTCCTTCACATGAATGGTGGAGGCGATGACTGCTATGGGATGAAGCAGGTGAATAAGTAACTCCACCAAATCAATAAAAATAACTCTTTTTAATGCAAAGTAATATCCCTCTCAATGTTCATAATGATAACTGTTAATTATCTAAGCTAGGATGGAAGCTATTTATTTTTTTATTGTATACTGAAAGCATATATTGCTAAATGAAGGCTATTACAGCCTCAAACATGAGATTTTATGCAAGACAATATGGAGTTTTGAAAATAAGAGCCCATATTTAGACCCAAAATTTCTTTTTTGGGTACTTGTTTGATTCCCAGGTAGCAGGGTGGGGTAAGGAAGGCCATGGATAATGAGCATAGATTTATCAGCTTGACATTAGGCTCCTAGTTCAGAGTCCACTCACATCCATCTTGCTTAGGGTTCTGAATGTGGGATTTCGAAAAGCACTCATCATCCATCTAACTCTTCCTCTCTTGCCATTAGGCATCTGTAACGAGGTAGAACAAGACCAGCACTGAGCCCTTCTACAATCTCACCTGAACTGAGATCACCAAATGACACAGAAGCAACAAAAAGATTTCAAGTAGGGGGTATACCCACTACTTGAGGACATATCAAATCTCACCGTCTCGCTTTCAAACATAATACATATTATCCTAACTACTAGTTGAGAAGATTTTCCTTTATTTATAGCTAATTTCTTGAATAAGCCCACGTGTATTACAAGGGAATTGGAAAATCAGCCCCCTTCCTCCTATGTTGTATTAAGTATGTTAAAAAAGCTTATACATCATCTGGTTGCCAGTCATTTACAGTAAATGGGATTTGAATTCCAGACTTTGGAGTGCAGCCATTTAGGATATGCAGCTTTGCAAAGTATTTTCCACAATGAACTCTCCAGTGATTTCAAGGTACCTTACATTAACCTAAAGCAATTTGTTAGTGCAACACTCTCTAAACTACTGACATATCTGGTCAAAGAAAAACATGATAAATCCAGTGCTGGGATTATAGTCATTGTACTGTGGTGAGAACAGGATTTTTGAGAAGCTGGTCTGTTTGGATCAATCAACAGAGTTCCTCGCTGTCCAAAAATGAAATTAAAATGCTTTCAAAAGAAGTAGGTGCCAGCTCAATGCACAGCTTTTATGCAGTACAGGATTTATTTCGAGTAACATTAGTTTATGTGGAATAAGCTTACAAGCAGTGTCAGGGAGCCTACCCAGTAAGAGACCTAACAGAAGCTGATTTGCAGAATTGGGCCCTTTTAACCAAAAAGTATAAGTGTTATTTCTACAGCTGTATCTTTATAAACCAAAGCCTCCATGTACCACATGTATCACAAGTCTATCTTTTGTAGACAGAGCCCAGAGATACAATTAGTCTGTGAAAATTCCACTGAGATTTCTGCAGCCAACAGCTTGCTCCTTCCCAAAACAAAAGCTTACACTTGTTCAGATGATGCAAAAAATTCAACTTACTGCAAATCAGCTGAACCATGGCAACAGATGAATTCACAGGCCCACTGCAAGTTTAATTTAACTTAGCCTGCTATTAAAGATGGTTATCCAACATGCACTACATTACCATACAGAAATAAACATCTTAACTTGAATGATGCATGATATCTTGTTAAGCTGCATTACCTAAATGCATTTCTGATCTTGTGTTTGTATGTAGGTGTCACACATTTACAACAAAATGATAGAAGCCTGTAGACACAAACTCTCTGGAATTTTGTTTGAAATCCAAATCCAGAAATGCAAACAGCTTCTATTGTAGCTTCAGCTCATATCTGATGTTTAATGTCTTGTATTTCCCACAAAGCTGAAATCAAATCCCTTTTTAGTTGAGAGATCTTAAACATATTTCTCTTTCTCATAAGCTGTTTTCTGTTGCTATTTCTAACAGCACTCCCTTTGCTGACTAACACATTCTGTGATAGTACTTTAGAGAAAATCACTTATTTTATTCCTTGTAGGGGTTTCACTCACAAGGAAACATTCTTGCATCTTTCAGAGAGAAGGTCATTCTCATTTACCTGTAAATACTTTTGCATGCATAACAAAAGGGCGTCTAGTGTGCAGAACTCAAGACTGCAGTGGGCACAGTATAGGATGCACTTAGAAAGAACATGTGAATCTACAGGCCTCAGTGCACACGTTTGCCATGTGCAAGTTCTCATGCTATCAGAGACTCAAAAGAAGGCAGTAGCTGAAAACTGAGCCTTAAGATTGGCATTGCTAGCAATTCTCAACACAGCAGGGTAGGAGGTTCATAGGGTTTGTTGTATTAATAGAGACTATGGCCATACATGCTTGAAATTTTATAGTGTTTTTCATATCTTGCATAAGTCACAAGCTATGGAACAACTTTCTTCCTTTCTGGCATATCTGTTTACATAGGTCTTTGCCAGTCTCATCAAGGCTGCATTGGCTGATTCTACAACTGAGTGTGTGCTTCAATGGCTTCCTACTGAGGGGAAGAAGGGTGAAGACATTATTAGAATATGCTTCAAAAGTTTCACCTTCTCTCACTGTTTGTTCTTCAGTAAAGGATGTCCTACATGTTAGGGCCTTTCTCATGTCTATCAGAGCCTGATTCTCCATGCAACAGGGAAATGAAACATCACTGAAATCAATAGCATAGCAACATAAATGAGAGTCGAAATTAAATCTTGATATACAAGAACACATTCCTGCACATTAAGCATAAGTTGAACAGCTGTTTGGGCTTGGAGGTAATATAACCCTACTGTGGGCCAGTTTCCACACATGGTCACAGGGAGAAGGTGTGACTTCTTGCTAGTACAGTTGCTGGGACCCTTACCCCAATGTCAGCATCAACACCACCAAGAAACTTCCAGCCCCTGAACCAAAATATTAAATCCTGACACCTGAGGTGGAAGAGCCTCAAGCACTAGCTGTGGCCAAAACCTCAGAAATCAGTCCTTGACTTGAAAGGAACATAAGGCACTGTACATTCATGTATTTTCTGTGTGCAGTTAACCCACAGTGATAGGGTTAGACCAATGCTTAGCCAAATTTCGCAGTCCTTCAGCTCAACAAATCATATCTGAAACCAGAAGAAATTATTGTTTAATACCCATCCACTTAGCCCTAGCCCTGCTATCAGGGTGAAAGAGAGCAGGGTTTCCTCAGGACAGAAAACAACTATAAAAAAAATTACAGTAGAGCATCTGAGGGACATCTGATCTTTAGGTACATGTTAAATAATACTAGAAATCACTTGTCCTCACTAGGTTTGCTCTTTCCCTGCTATCTGCAGGCCACTATAAGCAGGGGAGAAAATGATTACTCCTCTCCACCTATCAGGCTTGTCCTGATAAGACAAATATTTTGTGTGACGCACTATTGCAGAACTCAACCATGCTATAATTAGCAGCTGTGAAGAATCAGCTTCACAGCTGTCAGCACATCCATCTCTATCTTCCAAAGGGTTCTGTGATATGACTTGGAAAAATACAGACACATAGGAATTCCAAGTAAGTTATTTCAGCTCAAAGGGAAATATTCGTCTGATAAGAATACCACAGTTCAGACCTCTGGAAAACTACGCCAGCAGGAATATTTGCAAATAGTATTTCAATGACCTCTCAAGGCAAAGAATTTCCTCACTAGTGAAACCTAAGTCACTGGCTGGCTGATGTAAAAGCAGAGGCTCAGGAAGCTCTGGACCCTTCTTATGCTAAGACAGTACAATGGCTGGTACAGAAATAGGGGGCATTGAACCAGGGTTTGGTTTTCCCAACAGCCTCTGCAGGGAATACGCTATAAGCCTGGCAGGTGAACAGGCAGAGGGCAGTTCCAAAGGCTCCAGAAACCCTCAGCCTTTGATCCAGTTAGATAAAACTGTACTATATTTGGAACACAGTTCAGTCTTGCAGGCTCAGCAAATAATATGTGACTTAAAATTTTCTGACTAATCCTGCACTATATTTTTCTTCGAGGCAACTTACAGTGTGTGTTAAATTCATCAGATTTAATCACATGTCCCCAGACCTGGAAATAATTTGAACCTGCATTCAAATTTCATAAAGCCTCTAAGAATGGTGGAAACAAACTATCTGAAAAGCAATACTAATCAAAGGTTTGGAAAGTGACTTTAGATCCAAATTAGAGATTTGTGCCAACTGTTATCTATCATACATTGTCCCCTCTGGATATTTGTTATGTTTCTAGATCAAGTGAAATAGCTTTTTTAAGGAGCAGCATGTCTCACATGTAAATTCTTCTTTCATTTAATCCATTGCTAAACTAATACACTTGAACAATAACATGCAAAATTTATATATATATACACACACATACATCTATGAAATATAGAAATAGGTTAAATGCCATAAGAAAAGGTGATCAGAATGACTTGAGGTATTGAAAGAAGCCATAAGATACTGCTGGTAAAGGTGCAGTACTTTTGACTGAAGAGTCATATTCCAACAGAAGTGTCAGTACAGTTTTTCCTTGTCAGCACAGTTTTCTCCTTGTCAGCATACAATAGTTTATTAGCTGTCATGCAAGCTAAATATAGCTATCTATAATACCCTGTAACATTTTCTGAAAGATGAACAAACACGTTCATTTTAATAACATTCACTCCCTTCACAACACAATCATAATCATGTACCCACATTTTCACAACTCAAATTTAGGATCTGATTTTTCCATGACTTCGATATCAAGCTGTCATTTTACCTAGGCAATGTGGATGCAAAATCTTCTCATGGGAAAGATTTCTAATCTTTGCTCAAGCAGAGACGGCTGTGGAAACAGAACAGTAGTGGTCTAGATTTAAAGCAACAGTTGAACTGAAAGTACAGAGTACCACAGTTCTACTGTTGTGTCTCATTGCAGCTCGGTTTGTGTTGTCTAAGGAAATACAGCTATACAACATGAAGAGACCAGAGAAAAAGGAGGAAACACAATCAGGTTTTGTTACAAGGTCACTATTTTCCTGTGAAGACCACTTCCAGCAAATATGATCTATAAGAGTATACTATATTTCACATTACCAGAGGTAAATAATCTTGAAAGACTTAAAGAAATAGTTCTGTCCAGTAATATCCTGAGTGACATTCTCAGAAATGTAAATCTGTCAATCACTGAACTCAGTAAGAGCAATCTGCATGTGATCCACTTTGCCTTCAGCAACACAGGCTCCAGATGCAGCTCTGTTTTAAAAGCAAATAGTATGAAACGTCTAAAGCAACTGTCAACAATAACTATTGCATTTTCTTCCATTGACACTAGCAGAAGTTCTGCCATTGACTAAAATCTACAGTTGTATACAAAAACTACTTATAATATTTTTCTAAGGACAACATTGGGGTCAGGGACAGCAGAAATATCAGGGCACAGTATCAGGGCAGAAATAATCAGGCCACAACACTATCACTATTCACGTCCAGCAAATGAGACATCCTGATACGGTTTGGTAAGCATAAGTATTTGCTTTAAATAGCTTGAATAGGATCTCGCTCAAATCTACTCAATTCTGAAGTAAAATCCCAGTGAGCATCACTTAAGAAAGACAAAGGAAAAAGGAATAAAAATCTATCACTGTCAGCATTTCTACATGTTCTAATTCACTTTAGTTTTTAAAACTTCATAAAAATTGCTAGAAAACATTCAGAAGGTTGCCTAAACTCTTCTAGAACAGAAGAAGATTAGTATGAATTGGAGAGTTTTACTAGTTAATGGATGAAATTATTGTCCCATCAGCAGAGTTAATTTTTCACAGATTTTATACAGCTCAATTAATTTGACTATGCAATGAAAAGCAGAAAAGTGAACATGGTTAAAGTTTTATGGATGGCTACTTTTTGTGTCTTCAGTACTTTTAATTATTTTAGTGGGTGAGCTCACTGCCACGTCATAGTATTTGAATGATAATTACTGCTTTGCAAAAAACCCTTTTAAAAGAAATATTGCCATAATCTTTTTCACTCAAAATTAGTACATCAAAATATCCAAATATCCAGAACAAAGTGTTTATTATGTTAACCAAATTAATTGAAAGATTAAATCAATGACTAAACTGTAATTTAACTGAAGCTATGGATAACCTGGGTCAGTTCTGATGTTCTCCGACTTGTTAATACATTTTAAAAAAGCCTTAGCCTGAGTCTGAGGAAGGTTTTCAAAATGTCTGCATAGCTTTCCCACTCTGTGCTGACCATCATCATTAACTACTAATAGACAATAATGTAAGCTGTTGTAGCACATAATAAGGCCAGGCTGCACTGTCATAACCACTGCAAAAATTAATAAAATGTTTTTCTGAGGGCCTTAGTATTAGTTTTCCGATGGTAATTGCAAGGTGACAGTGAAACATGGAGGTTGTAATACCAGATACAGGTTGAGTTGTTGAGACAGGCCCATAAAGTTGACAGACTGGTGAATTTTCCCCAAAATTATGCTAACTGATGGGTAGACCATTATTAAATTGAGCCGTTATCATGGCCTAGAAAGGAAGTTAAAGCTCTGGGTTGGTTTAAGTTTCAGGTTTGGATGGTTTGGGTTTTTTTGTTTTTTTTTCTTTCAGTTAGAGAATTTGCCTTCCTCTAAGAAATAATCCACTCCTAAAATGTATTATCCCATGTTATCTATAGAACACCACAGGTGTACATGATGTTGTACTGGCAAGTCTGAGAAAGTGATCATGGCAGAGAAGATTACGGTTTAAATTACAAATTAAACAATACTGAAAGCATGTAATAGTAATGGAAGCAGGAAGAAGAGATGCATTTCACCAATTATGGGTCAAGAAACTAGACTGAGTTTTGGACTGGGTCTCATTGTGCTTCCTTCTCAGACCTTACTTAGTCTTCTTACAGATCCCTGAACACAACAGAAATAGTATCTGATTCACATAGCCCCATGACTGCAATGGGTTAGATCCAACATACAGACAATACACATGTGAAACAGGTACATGTGAGAGGGGCACACTGGTAGCTCTCACGTATTTTTACATGTAGTCACTTGTGTGCAGTTCTTTTATGATACGGAAGCAAAGTATGAGTGTGCCATCTCCAAACCTTGATGCTTCTGCAGCATCTGCAGTATGGTGCTGTCACTGCTAAGTGGCCCAGACAGGTAAATATTCAATGCCTGTGATCTCTTCAGTTATCCTTATAAGCTAGATTTCCAGTTTGGCTGAGTCTCTTGGAGACTCAGTGAAAATGTGGAAACAAGCCATTAAGAGCATGCAACTTTAGAGTAAAGTCCCCAGCTCCACACCATCTGAATAGGAGATTTTTCCAAGTTTATGAAGTTTAATCATTCATTTCATTCAGGACTTGACAGTATGTTAGGTAAGCTAGAAGACCAAGCAAAGGGAGAAGTTAAAAAGGAGAATAACACCTGTCTCTGCAGCTGGTCAACAGGCAGACCTTTAATGTGCTGCCTGCCGGGAAACAGGGATGGTCTCATGTTACACTGAGCCGTCAGCAGAGGATGCAGTTTGCAGAAAGGAATCCTGCAACTAGGAGATGTGAGGCTTGGGCTTCGGCCAAAACCAATGGAGAACAGCATTAAATGAAAAGTTCCATAAGTCCAAATGCATTCAATCACTGAACAACACACAGCTTTGTGGTTGAAAGAATTTTAGAAAGAAATTTAAATCATCACTGCAGAGCTACCAGTTGTTTCTCATTTTGAAGAACAATCACTATTTTACCCTTAACTACCACCAAATGCTTCCCAAAGTGACCATAGTCACCCATAAACAGACCAAATATCTTCATTTAGGAAGCACAGAAAGAACCCCATAAAAGCTGATATGCTACCCTGAAAATTGCTTTAGTATCTGAAGCAGAATTTAATCTTTCATAGACTAAATTCACCCTAGTAAGTGGCACTAGTTTTGCTTTAGGTTACATCTTTAGAAGCTCATTGACTACAATTGAAAAGTCATTAAAGAGGAGTAATACCAAAAGGTTAGTAGAGAAATATACATAACAGTATTACAGTAGACATTTAGAGAGTACAATCTTAAAAATAGCAAAGAATGGTTGCAATAGAAAAGCAGTAGAATAAAATAAAAAATAAAAGTTGAGTTGAAAATCCTAAAGCAGTGAAACCTGCATAGTTGTACCTCTGAAATGAAACAGTGGAACAGCAAGGACAGAACTGCAGAATATCTCACAAAAATTATCAAAGCACTACATAACCAGGGAATAAAATCACATGTTAGAAGCCAAAATGCCTTTTCTTTCATAGCCTCAAAAATACTGACTTCTAGAAAGGGATAAAGGTATGTACATGTGCATAAGGAGGATATTCGTAATGACCTGCATTTTCATCAGTGACCGCTAATTTTGGTTTCATAGGGTGAAACAAAGAAGAATCTCTTTTATGAGGTAATCTGAAGCATCCTAAACTCTCCCTGATTTTGGTAGGAAATGGAAGGACAGTAACCTTTCCTGATGGGGAAGTGAGTGGGGGACATATGACACCCAAAATGTTGTTGAGAAGTTATAATGTTGTTGAACTGTTATAATGACAATTTAACAATTTCAGGAACCTGACAAGACATTCAAGATTTAAGAAAGAGTTATTTAAAATCCTGCAATATTTAAAAGGGGACTTACTGGATGAAGTAGAGTTTGATGCACCACAAAAAAAGAAAAAAAAAAAAAGAAAAAATCCATAAATTGTATTTCAGCTCTTTGTTTTCAGGTTCATTGCTAGAGATTTAATGACCTAAGATTCCTTTAATCTCTCATTTTATGATTCTATTAAACAAATGATAAATAAAAATTTCCTCTAGACACACAGGGGGAGAAAAAGCGCCAAAATATTGGAAAAGGATGCAGGTTTTTAGTCAGTTGAAACCTCCCTAATTGGCTAGCGTGTTTTTCTGCACTTCTTACAGTGAATGCTGCCATCTGTTTCTTACTTCAAAAGAAATAGTCAAAACGATAAACAAGCTAACAGAGAAGGAAGTCTTATCATGCATATAGAATATTTATAAAAAGAGTAGTATCCTCTAGCTCCCTGTGGATAGAATATTTCCAGTCTTGACATGATTATTACAGGTAGAAAAATTGTGACTGGCAAATATTCCATCAGCTTCCATTTGTGATAATGAGGCATGTACAGATGAGATGGATTCTGACTTCAGGTTTTCCATTACTCACTGCAGGTTCTACCTTTTAAGCATCACAGTAAGGATGCTTGTTTGTGATAAGCTGGCTATGCACTGTCCATCTATTAGATTACAGGTTGTTGACTGAAGATACTGAAAAGTTTTCCAATGTAAAACATGATTTCTAATAACCCAAAGTAAAGTCTACTAAGCAACAGGAGAAAGAGCATGAAAGAGAAGACACAATGTTAGGGTAAAGAAAAAGACACATAAAGTGTCACTTCTACTAGACAGCTAACGTATCATCAACAGTGCCACTATCACAACTGATCAAATATGCACCACACTGGCTTTTTTCCTAATTGTTAAGGATCATAATGAAGTGCTGATATTTTAGCATTTCACCATTTAATTCTATCAACTGCTGTTTAACCTGAGGACTGCAAAATTGGTGCTTGAAAAGACAGTAATCCCAAAGACCCCTTGCTTATACATTAATGTGGGACATTCACTTCATTGAGTGCTTGCAGACTGCTCAGTGGAACAAAACCCAGATGGGTGTACAATAAGGCAAAATTCTGTGCCAACCTGTAGAGGAACAGCCATAATCGGAAAAGCCATAGAAAAAGCCTATAGCACACAGGATGTGCAATAAACTGTGGTAGCTACTACAGTCAGGAAGTGACAGCAACCTAAGTATGAAATACAGGAGAGGATTTCACTCATGTGGAGCCTGTTATGCATCTTTTACCCTAGTAGGGCAGTGGAGAGTAGTGAGATTCACAGCTTTTCTCCATCCCATTCTTTTCCTATCTGACCATAAGAATCCAAATCTGGATTTGAATAGATCTGTATGAGACTAGGAGAAATAAGAGCTTTCTGCTCTCTGCATCTCATGGCAGGAAAAGACAGATCCCATTGCTACACAGAACAAAATTAATTTGCAACAAAATTTGGTTTGTATCATCACAGTTCTTTGTTTTGTTTCACGGAAGACTAATTAATTCACCTTAATGCCTTGCTTTTTCTTCAGTATCTCCTGGTTTTACAACTGCCCAAATGACAGAAGCATGAGAGAGATGAGCCAGGGCTGAGACGTACCCACCAGTAATTCCTTTCACTTCTATCTGCAGGCTGCATAAACAGGCAATTTTAGAAGGAAGAGAATGCCAACATATATTTTCACCGCAGGGTATCCAGACTGTAGGGGCACCTGCTCAGGGATGAATGCAGCAAGGGGGAAGAAAAAGAACAGAAAACAACACGGGGGGGGAGGAGAGGGGAGACAGCAAAAGAAAAAACCAAACCCCACAGAACCCAAGAGGTAACTAACAGGTCACCACAAACATTTGCTATCAGAGCCTGTGGACCACAAAAGTAAAGAAGAATGAACATAAAAGCCTCACACCAAAAAAAGCATCATGTCTTGACAATGTCACAGCTCAGCTTACAAAGGTGGCTGATGACTACAGTTTGTGTTTCTCATTCACTTTCTCAAAAAAGGAAGGTATACACACATAGGCAGAGTGTGGGAACAGGAGAATGGCCATGAGCTGATGTGGTAGCTGCTGGCTCTTGCTGCTACCTTAAAAGGGAAACCTGAGAAAGCGCAAGAACAGCAGCACTTAAATCGCGCAGGCAAAGGAGGTGTCTGTGCTATCACACTGGCGGAAACTACTGCTAGGAAAGGATTCAGCACAGTTCTCAGGCAGACGGACTTTTGGAAATGTAGATAAATACAGAGGAGCTATTTTAACCTGTAAACAGGATATAAAAAAGCATGCAAATTCAGTCAACTCCTCTGTGAGCTTCAGTGACTACTACAAAAGCTTGATCAATCTTAGGGAACTGTGCACTAGGATGTCTAATACAAATAGATCTTAACCTAAATAAAAAAAAAACCCCAAAACCAACCATAGCTTGAAGATATCTTTTGCTTCTAAAAGTGTCATCCTCCTCCTGCCAAGACAGAACACTTAGCATCTCCTATTATTCACAGGCAAATCTTAAGCTGGACAGAGCTGCCTAACTCCACTTGTCACAAGTATGTCTACTGTGCCACCAAAACTGCTTTTTGATAAAGTAATTAGAAAACAGCCTGTTTTTCTTCGATAGTAAACAGCAAGTGCTGGAGGGATTTAACATTCAATGGATGTGTGTCACAGAATGCTATGCCCACAGCATGACAGCAACCGTGGTAAACAGTTGGACAAAGACTCTGCAATTTCTCATGGAAAGGAAGAAACGTCATTTAAGGTAATGTGTACAACTGGTCAAATCAGTGCTGACAAATACATTCGCTGACAACTTCAGCCCATTTTCCAATTACCAACTGTTTGCAAACAGACTATTGTTGTGTTTGTTATTGTAATTGTAGAACAGACAATTGAAGTGGCTGAGCCAAAGCCCCAAACTTTCATCAACTTCACTAGGTTATGGGAAAGGGCTATAGATGAACAAACTTTATGCAAAGAATTTGTAAAATATTCACTCGAACTCTTTCCTGCTACTTATTTATGATGTGTAATTGGTCATTTACTTTATAAAGATTTTTTTCTTCCAGTCCAAATATATTAAATCTTTTAATTAATAGTTTAATAGAAAATAATTTTTACATACAAATGTATAAGCGTATTCCCGTAAGACTAAAATGACGTGAAGAACAGCTATCATCCAGATGTTTATAACAGTACAAACATCCATAAGTGGTTGATACCAAAAGGTTGCAATAAGTCTGAGATGTTCAGAATCCAAGACAGTGTTTGCAAGTATAGTTTCAGTACATTCAAGAAGCTACTGCATGGATCATTAGTCTGAAGCAGTAGTCTCAGAACAGACTGCATTGCAAGCTGATACATTGAATGTTGAAATCAGCAATTAATCTGTCCTTATCATGAATAGAAAAGAAATAAAACACTGGGATTAAACATGTAACTGCTTCATTTTTCTGGAATCTGGACGTATATTGTCTGCCTCTATAGACAGAAGTAGTCATCTTTATAATTCAGTCCTACTATAATCTGTTACAGTTAACAATAGTAATAACATATCTGTTCCGAAGTACTCCAGGAACAATCCTTCAGAGGATTTATCATTTAATAGTGAGATTATGATACACTTACCTTTACAGAATAACATCCTCTTTTCCTAATCCAACTGGCTTTTAATAGATTTGCTGAGGACTCACGGGATATTCCAGCTACAGAAGGATATCATAATCTGATCCTTAGCTGCTTCTAAATGTCTTAAGCAGTATGGATCCTACTTGTGTCACATTTGATCACACCAGAAAGTTTCTCCGTGGCATTCAGACTTCAATAAATAAATAAATAAATAAATAAATATAATTCCTTATCTCTCCTGTTTCTAGAGTATTTTTTCCCCATCTTTAAATAGTGGGTGTTAAGACTAGATTCTCATAACTCAGCTGTTATGGAGCAATAAAATTTATTTAATGGGGCACTGTGCAGAACAATATAAACTACAGTATGCATGCTGCTGAATTACCATATACCAATGCTTCATATACGTAGAAATTTTGGATTACTTTTTAAGCCTGAAATTCCTTCTCCTGAAATATATTTAAAGCAGATCATATATTCTGATTATTTCTATGTTGTCTTGCATTGAAATTTCTTTGCAAAAACCCACGCCCTCAAAGGCACTTAAATGATGCAGGAATTTGTGAGCAATTGGTTGAACCTCTGAACAACCACAAGACACCTTGTGGCACATCAAAAAAGCTGTTTTCCATCTCTTAATTCTGATGTTTATTTTCCAAGTATTGAATTTTAACATTTACTACAAGGAGTATACAGACACAATAAAACCAGTCATCTGTTTAACGTAATGAATAAGCTCGAGCTATAGATGTGCTATTCAATTTACATTAATTTGTTCCTTCTTGATACTATTTCAATAGCAGCAAGTAATGAGTGTGAAGAAAATAACATTGGTTTGAGTGTTCAGTGTGATACACAGAAACATTTTTATAAACTACCCCAAAAGCTCAAGCAAAAGGGAACTGGCAAATAACATAGGGTATGATGAGCTGAGCCAAGAATGTGATTTTGGACTGTTTCCATTGCGGTTTTCACTTCAGAGTAATTTGTATGATTTGGAAAGCTAGCAATATAACTCTGTGTAGGGATGGGTTATTCAAGGTAACATCTGTGTTTAAAGGATAGGGTATTTTTATACCCACAGACCAAAACTGAGGTCACATGCTACAGCTACCTAGAGCTAGGAAGACAGAGAAGCTACTGGTTTTAATTTCTCACATTATCTTGTACCATACAGTGACATGTATTTTACTGTTCTTAAAATACATAGCTATTAATATGCTAATGGCATGACGAGCAACACAGCAAAGCCTAATAAAATGTCTCTCTAGGAGAAATACTAACTTTTCATGTTCTTTAAGGCTAGTGTTCACATTGAATTCCTCAAGAAAAGCAGTGAAATACAAGAGTAACAGCATAATATTTGGAACTTTTAAAATATATTGGATGTTAATTGTCCTGGGTTCAGCTATAGCAGTCATTTTTCTCCTTCTTAGTAGCTGGTGCAGTGCTGTGTTTTTTAACTTTCAGCCTGGGAACAACACTGATAACACCGATGGTTTTAGTTATTGCTAAGTAATGTTTATTCCAACCAAGGATTTTCTCAGTCTCATGCTTTGCCAGGGAGGAGGGGAAGCCGGGAGGAAGCAGAAACAGGACACCTGACCCAAACTAGCCAAAGGGGTATTCCATACCACAGCACGTCATGCCCAGTATATAAACCGGGGGGAGTTACCCGGAAGGCCCAGATCACTGCTCGGGTCGGGCTGGGTATCGGTCGACAGGTGGTGAGCAATTGTATCCTCTCCCCTTGTTATTTCACTACTCATCATTATCATTGGTGGTAGTAGTAGTGGTTTTTTATTACACCTTAGTCACTGGACTGCTCTTATCTCAACCCGTGGGAGTTACATTCTTCCGATTCTCCTCCCCATCCCTCTGGGAGCGGGGGGAGGAAGAAGGGGGGGGAGTGAGCGAGCGGCTGTGTGGTTCTGAGTTACCGGCTGGGCTCAAACCACGACATTAATGCAACCCTAGTTCACGTGGCAGCCCAGCCTGTCTATTTAGTGCTAGATTTTCCCTGTGATAAAACTTGAGCTAATTTCTAGAAAATTGCTAGAAACTTTCTAGCTGCTAAAAGTTAAAAGTTATGGTTTGTACACAAAAACACAGCAACAGTGGGCTCAGCACACGATATAAAAATAAGACTACCATGGTTTAACATATTTGGATGCGAACAAGATTTTCTCTAGCACAGAACAATTAAAAGATGAAAAATGTCAAATTCCCCACAGAATTCTGAAATCAGCCACTAATGAAAGTTTTACAGTGGGATCCTTTTAAAGACTTAGGGCCAGATCCTCACCTATAGTGAAGTTTCAGTGAAGGATGTGGGAATTCCTAATTTACATCAATAAACTATCGGACTTATGAGGTCAAGATAATATAGACACTAAATTCAAATTTTATTCCCCACTGCTTGCAAAGAGTAAAACACTTCCAAGATTTCTACAGGATCAATCTAACATCAGTTCTGGAAATCATCCACACTTACAAGATGATTTAGAGATACTTTTAGAGGGCCAAGGTCTTTAGACATCTGAATGTCCTTGGCTAGAAGCCAGGTGAACAAAAAGTTAGAAATGATGTAGCATTGTAAAGGAAAATCAAAGGAATGATTAAACAGTACTAACTAAATTAAAAAAAAAACAACACTGGCACTTAACAAACAAGAGATGCCATTCCCTCCCACACACACCCCTTTTTTTTTTTCCAGAAAGGTTCAACTGAGATTTTTGATTGTTGCTTCAAAACAATCTTTCGATTTACTGACATGATCTAAGTGAACCACACATGAAAGAAATCCCTAGCATAGATGCTAGGCTATTTTCCCACCCCTACTCCTCACAAGTCCATACATCACAGAAGCCCTGAGAAGGAGAAGCAGCATGCTGGGGGCTGGTGAGACATTGCACTATATCAATAAGAAGATATGGGTATAGTGTTGTAAACTTAGGATTGCCCCAGGCTGCTGTACTGCAGATCCCAGGCCTAACTAGGGCTAACTGGGATAATGTAAGAAGTAAATCAGAAAAAGAATGAGTTCAGGAATAGAGCATGCATGCACACACACAACTTGGAGTCACCCAGACATCTATCTACATCTAGTAAAGGGATGTCAACCTTGGACTGTGCCTCTGGTGAAGTACAGGCCTGAACCTTACCGTGACATCCCAAACATGTGATACTGCTGTAGAAGCAGTGGCTGCTTTGGCTAAAGCTAGATAATCAGTCTGCATTGCATGGATAACGTCTCCAGTGCGTGTCTTTGTACCATTTAACTCCAAAGCTAAGATTTTAGATACTGTTGACCATCAGGCAACTTTCCCTTAAGCTTCCTTTTGTTTCTCATACATGCACTATTCATTGATACTTTTCTCATTTCAAACTTTCTTTACTAACGCCCTTTAAGTTCTGTAATTTCCTAGATATATTTGCTCCTGTTCTCCTCAGATGCTCAGTTATCTTTCATGCACTGCATTAAATCTCGAAGATTGCCTCTCCTTTTTCTCATCCCTACCTGACAAGAACTGCGTTCTGGTCTGGACGAGGATGTGTAGTTATGGTGCCAGGACACTTTCATTATCAGATGCTTGCTAATGCATGTTAAAGGTTTTATAGAGAGAAGAAAGTTTGATTTTTGCATGGGGTAAGTCTACTGGGGATAAAAGCGTCTGTGTTGTTCCGGGTAATGCTCAATGCAATTGCTGTATCCTTTGCTAGATGAAGATTTTACTATGTACTTGATCTGGGACTGCTTAACTGGTACTTAAGACAATTGAAACATTAAGACCCAGAAACATTAGGTTTCCTCTGGAAAATAACTAGTTTCCTTTTAGATAAGTGATTGAAATTGCTTTTTCTAGTGAAAGAGAGTTCAGCTAACACACAAGTCAGCTGAAAAAAATTTTCTCCCCATGGAGCATTATCTAATTACACCAGCACTGTTAGACAGACAGGCCAGAGCATGTGCTGTGCCAGGCACAACAGCTTCCTTTATCCCTCTTGCCATGCAGCAATGCCACATGGTCAGGACTCAGCATAGAAGACAGACCAAAGTCCTTGTAATCCTTTTAGAAGGTTCTTGATATCGTCTGAGACAAGGGAAAATGAGATTTGTGGATAATCTCAGCTCATTTTAGCTCCAAATGCCCACAAGAAAAACATGACTGTAACCTGCCACATTTATGCACACACCATCTTTTGCTCTTTTCTGCAATCATGTAGCTCAGGCAAGTGGAAATACAGTGGTGGTTTCTAGTCCATTGGACTTTTTACAACTGCAAGAGTACAAATAAATCCAGTTTTCCCTCTGACTGGTCCCACTGGTGGGCTGTGCTAATAAACCAGAAAAAAACCCAAGAGTTCTGTTGCGATTAGAAACCATTGGTGTGTCAAAACATAACAACATATCTGCAGTTTGGCTGCTTGTCCTAGGGGTTCACACCAGAGGTTATCATAAGCCTTTATTTTCCAAAGCTGGCACAGCAGCAGCCAGAACGTAAACCAAACTGTCCAGAAACTGCCCACAGTTTGCAACCTGGGAAGCAGCACAGCACTAGAGGAAGTGATGCTGCCTTCTCTTCATTTTTCACCCTGGAGTCAATAAATAACAAGAAAAAAAGTACAGACTGTCAAACCTGAATGGAAGAGCCGATTCAGTAGTCAAGCTCTGATCTTCAGTATGTTCACTGAAAGTTCTGGGTTTTTTTAAGGAAAGTTTCCCTGTTCTTACATAACCTTTGACAGTTTGCTACAGCAGGCTAAGTGAGGGAACAAGATTAACAGATATGAGATATTTTTACTGCTTCACCCAAGGATTCGCAGAATTTTCTGGGAATTATAACACTTGTTCAAAACAATGTGTGATTCTTCATGTCGCTATCAATGCTAGGAGAGAATTCTACATAGCCTCCGAGTGATTTGTACTGAACAATTTTACATAATTATTTAACATCCTTCTTCAAACTAATAAATCTGCTAAATTGGTTTTTGAAAGGAACCAAAGTGCTGTTATTAAATATCTCTGCAAAATAACATCATTATCTATCAAAGTGGAAGTCATTAAGCTGCTGTTCCTACCGACAGTTGTATATGTTACCATGAACTTAGTCATGACAAATGTTTTCTGAGTTAACTTACAGGAAATATATCTGCATCAATTAACACCGATTATATGATCAAGGAACAAGATCAGTGAACCATAATGAATTTGGTCAATATCTGCTCTAAAATATGGCATCTATTTATCTAAACGCAGTATCTCAGCTTCTTGTACTGCATTTCTTCCTGTCTCCCTCCCTTTACTTAACATTTACTAAAAACACTGCTAGTGTAAACAGAATATATATAATATTTTAAAATGAACTTCCATTACAATACTTTTACCCACAGTTCCTCTAATACCATTTGCTTGCCTCACTATCATAAGAATCTACTGTTGATATTGTTAACAGCAAGTCCTCCTAGCAATCCCTGACTTCGGCTCAGAAGAGATCCACCACAGACGTGAAAATCAGTATCATTTTCTCCGTGTTACACAGTGCTACCAAAGTAGGAGCTGATGGTATGATAGCATCTCAACAGTAGGACAGAATGCCAGCTGTACAAACACATGGCCTGGCCTGTGATAAAATCATTTTTCCTCTCTACAACAGCTGTAACAATGTCAGAGCTCCTTGGAAACACAAAATCCCTACAATTTCTTTAGTGGGGGAAACCAGTGAACAGTCTCATAATGCAGAGTATCATTGACTGTTAGCCTGGAATTCAAGAGTATAAGCCACATGAGAAAATCTCTTGCATCAGTTAAAGGTCAACATTTCAAAGTCTTCTACCACACATTAGGCACCATCACATCCTCAGCCACATCTCCCTAATTTCACCAATGGCCTTGAAGGTCTGAGACTCCCTGCTCAGTGCTGAAACCTTTGCAGAACTTTGCATCCACCCAGGACAGAATGGCTGAGTGCAGTTCTGCATGGAAATGCTTTCTACAGATGAAAACAGCAAAGCTCATGCACATGTCTGCCAGCAATGCTCTGCTAGTCTGTGTCTAAGACCAGAGCCTCTTCTTTCATTGACTTTAAGAGGGTGCGTAGCATTTACAAAGGAAGCTGAGTCTGGGGTAAGAAGGGTAAGATCACCTCAACATTGGATAGGAAGAACTCTACCTCAGAGTCAGGACCCATACTGTAAATCATAAAGACACATGAGTCCAGGATTTCTTTAGTTTTCCTCTTTCAAAATCTCTAAGTATGCTACTGTATTTTTTATTCTGCTGAAATTCATAACATTCAAAAGTGTCTTCACTTGGGCACACATTTTGAGATATGTGCCTAATTTTTGAAGGGAGCATGCGCAACAATTTGCAAGGCCTCACGAAAGGAAATAAATTTAGGCATAAAACAAATGAACATATCCCTAACCATCAAAAGTTGAAAAATCTAAACACACACACAAAAATATGTCTGCATATATAAATGTAAAAAAACCTTATTGCACTAAGCCCTTTTTTCAAAATATAGCTGACAGCACAGCATTAAGCAAATATATCAATAAATCTGAGTATAACCATTCTTGTGCAAAGGAAAAACAACTTCTACATGCTTAGCTTACTAAAACACATTGCCAGATATTTTAGAGCAAATCAAGAATTTGTTGCTATTGAGAAATGAAACATGCAATCTCTGGAGCCAGACTTGTCACTGGTGAACTGTAAAAACCTAATAACGTCCATATTTATTACGTAATCTATTGCTGTTTACCCAAGAAATCACGGCACACAAAAAATGACAGGGAAAAAAACCAAACAAAACAAAGCAAAACCAAACAACCAATCTGAGAAATCCTGATGTATGCTGCTATCCCATTCTGTTCTTCAAGGAACATAATGGAAACTAACACGAAAATATTAGATTTCTTACATTGTTATTGGAACAATGTGGAGATAAATGTTTATAAAAAGAAGAGAAATGAAACTCAGTTTGTTTATCCTTTTCACTTTTTTCTCTGACAATATTTCCAGAATTTCTTGACTTAAACAAAAAGAAGGAAAGGTTATTTTCTAGAGGACAAAAAACAGGAAAGGAAGAAGAAGAAATAACAAAGAAAGGAAGATGCCTATGTATCTTTTTATGTCCCCTGTCAAAATAAAAGGTTTTTATTTTTCTTACAGTACTTCAAAATAGCCTCTACCAGGTCTGTTCTAGTCTTAGCTTACAACTAATTTCCATTAGCATAACTGATGTGTGCTCCCATCAAAAGAAGAAAACACTTTACTTTGTCAAGTCTTAGAACAACAGGTTTAAATGAAAAAAAAAAAAAAAAAAAAAAAAAAAAAAAACCACAACACCAAAAAAAACCAACCCCCCCCCCCCAAAAAAAAAAAAACCCAAAAAAAACCTTGGACAGGCTTGGAGATAAGTGAAGCAACACATACAAGTCTATAAAAGATAATAAAGCTTACTCAGCATACTTGTGCAAAGCATTCGACACTGTCCCACATGACATCCTTGTCTCTAAATTGGAGAGACATCAATTTGATAGATGGACCACTCGGTGGATAAAAAACTGGCTCGATGGCCGCACGCAAAGAGTTGTGGTAAATGGCTCGATGTCCAGTTGGAAACCTGTAACGAGTGGTGTCCCTCAGGGATCGGTGTTGGGACCGGTCCTGTTCAACATCTTTGTCGGTGACATGGACAGTGGGATTGAGTGCACCCTCAGCAAGTTTGCCGATGACACCAAGCTGTGTGGTTCGGTTGATACGCTGGAGGGAAGGGATGCCATCCAGAGGGACCTTGACACGCTTGTGAGGTGGGCCGATGCCAACCTTATGAAGTTTAACCAAGCCAAGTGCAAGGTCCTACACCTGGGTCGGGGCAACCCCAGGCACTGCTACAGGCTGGGCAGAGAAGAGATTCAGAGCAGCCCTGCAGAAAAGGACTTGGGGGTGTTGGTTGACGAAAAGCTTAACATGAGCCGGCAGTGTGCACTTGCAGCCCAGAAAGCCAACCGTATCCTGGGCTGCATCAAAAGAAGCGTGACCAGCAGGTCGAAGGAGGTGATCCTGCCCCTCTACTCTGCTCTTGTGAGACCCCACTTGGAGTACTGCGTACAGTTCTGGTGTCCTCAACATAAAAAGGACATGGAGCTGTTGGAGCGAGTCCAGAGGAGGGCCACGAGGATGATAAGAGGGCTGGAGCACCTCCCATATGAAGACAGGCTGAGGAAGTTGGGGCTGTTCAGCCTGGAGAAGAGAAGGCTGCGTGGTGACCTCATAGCAGCCTTCCAGTATCTGAAGGGGGTCTACAAGGATGCTGGGGAGGGACTCTTCCTTAGGGACTGTAGTGGTAGGACAAGGGGTAATGGGTTCAAACTTAAACAGAGGAAGTTTAGATTAGATATAAGGAAGAAGTTCTTTACAGTGAGGGTGGTGAAGCACTGGAATGGGTTGCCCAGGGAGGTTGTGGATGCTCCATCCCCGGCGGTGTTCAAGGCCAGGTTGGACAGAGCCTTGAGCCACATGGTTTAGGGCAAGGTGTCCCTGCCCATGGCAGGGGGGTTGGAACTAGATGATCTTAAGGTCCTTTCCAACCCTTACGATTCTATGATTCTATGATTCTATGATTCTATACCTGAAAAGATTTCACAGCAGCGGTAGAAGGCCTAAATAAATCATGCAAATGAATAAAAGAGGATTATAAAATCCTTATAAAACAACACAAGGAGCAAAAGTAGAAATAGCATATAATATTAAACTATTGCATTAAAAAGCAATTAACCGAAAATACCCGGAGAGCTTTTAAACATCTACAAGATAACTTATTTTTATGAAGGATGATGGGGAATGAAGATGTTGCAATTATCAGACAAAACTAATGGTCAGAATTGCATACTTTTTCAGCCCCCAATTCATATTCTGCAGTTTTAATTCAGTCATTTACATTCTTTGTTTCCCAATTTTGTCTTCTTCATTATAGCAGTAATATTCTCACATGTATATCAATGTACAATTAGATAAACATCTGCAAAAATACATAGGTCTATGGAAAGATGAATAAATACAAATACTGTTATTTCCTAGTTTGGAATTTATAGGATCTTTCTCTCTTCACACCTGAAACTGAAATGCCCATATTTCCTTTCTAGATCCACAGCTCCACATCCCCAAGAGTGACATTCAAAAAACAATATAAAAATACGTATTTGTGTTCATAAGTATGTGTTAACATACATTTATGAATAGATACACACAAATATATTCAATTATACATGAACATATATATGAACCATAAGATAATACCACCAGAACGAACATAATTCTGACTACCCATTATGCCTATGAAAATGCAGGGAAGCCCTTCTGGTAGCAGCCACGGTATGATATATTTACATGTAACACCTTTTTCAAAACTAAAGTGATGCTGTAGTAGTGGTATCTTAATTACATAACAGTTAGATTCCAAAGAAATTAGAGCTATTTTAAAATATGAAAAACAAGCTGAAAACAAAGCTTAAAAAAGCCACCTTGTAGCAAAGAGATATATAAAAATATGTGCTAGAAAAGGCCTTTTGAAAATGAAAAGCTCATATAGACCAGAAGTAACTCCAGTGCCTTTAATTCTCTGCCTTTAGTTGTCTGTGCTCTCCTCTCGAGCTTTTGTACCTGGGCTTATATTGCCTGTGTCTCAGACATGGATGGAGGCAGCCCCATTTCTGACTCGGGGAGGGAACAAGAGGCTGCTCCCATGCCCTTAGCTAGCAGTCAGGGTACCCTGCTTGCTGGCACCTGGGGAACCCCCAGAACACTGTGAACCCCCCACCATAAATTTCCCTCTGATTTTATTTATGATAGAGGAGATCCCAAAAGCTCCAACTTACTGTTCTTCCACGCCTTGGAATGAAATAGTATTGAATTTCTTGCCTGTCAGGAAGTCCATCCATAGAAGGAACCTGCTAAACCTTCCACCATGGAACTCCCATTTTAAAATATCAATAATGCATTTTTACCTACATGAGGAAATGATCACACACTATTGGAAATCTCCAGTTAAAAATAGTTCCTACTTTTAAATATCTAATTTTTTATTGCTAAAATACAAGTGAGGAAATGTCTACAGAAACAGTGGTTCACATTGTGTTACTGCTCACGCCTGGCCACTTTATCAGTGAAGACAGATGTGCAGTTCTGAAAGAGATGTCACAACAACGTGCCAACATGCAGCAACTCCCCTCTAGATGGGAAGTCTGCTATGTTAGGTGCTGAATATGTTCACCATACACACCTAAGAATCCACAGCTTTAGCCGTGAATCCTTGAGGGGTGTGTGTGGGAATTATCAAAAGGCAATTTAAGATACACAAGTGAAATAGCATGAGATCCCCTATTTCTCTTGTGAAACAAAGCTTTCTTTTTAGGTTGTAGCAAAAATCTTTAAATAATTTTGAAACTATTATTTTTATCAGTTATTGATCAGCACAAAGAACATAGGTTCATCTTTATAACCCTATATCAACAGGTAAAGTGAACATTATCACAGCAGTATTTTCAGCTTCAGTTATAAAGAGTTCTAAGCCAGTGTCTGTTTTTACAGGTACCTCCTATTTAAAATCTTTTTTTACAGGTACCTTTTTAAAATCTTTTTTAAATCTCCCATCTGTAACAAGCAACTAACCACTTTCATTAATTGAAAAATGTATTTTCTGCAGCCTGTATTACATAAACAGATGTGTGCACAAGTATGTGCCTCTGTATCTGTTTGCATGTGATTGGATCTGTGGTAAAGATGGAAGCATTTGGCATCATCTAAACAAACATTTTCCCATAGAGTTCCAAAACCCCAAACAACTCAGCTTCAGTGTGCACATTCCTAGAGGTGGCAGGTACAATATGACAGACACGGGGCTATAGCTTGATAACAAATCCTGGCTCAAGTAATGAGGCTGTGTAAGCCGAGTAGTACAATCTGGTTTAGCTATGCACATTACTAGCCAGGTGCAACCAACACTGAGCTGATGCTACCACATGTGTAAGTCTCAATATGAATTTCCTGGTGTCCATTAATCCAGGCATTCACTCCCTATTCTGCATCCCTATTTCTTTGACGTGGGCAGTGGTATTGGTATTGCTTGGGCCAGCAAACTAAACGTCCTGTTAGTCCTGTTGAATAAAGCAAACCTGGATTTAACCCTCCACCTTCAAGGAACAATCTGTGCAGGCGACACCAGATGGTGTTATTCTCACCAGACCTCTTTTGATACAGATGGTAACTCAACACATTTTTTAAATAAAAGACTTCTTAATACAGTCCTCTAGCATTTTCAGTTTCTTTACAGAGTCCATCTATGCATGTCATGTATCATGAATGTAAAAGCCTGCATGTATATGATCACTTTGGTGAGGGTTACCAGATACACATGAAATTCTAACAAACGAATACCTTAACTTAATTAGCATGAAGCTAAATACTAAAGATTAATGTGACAAAAGCCAGACCCAGCACACTGGAGGCAGTTTTTGTGCCTCCTCAGCCCATCCTGCTTCCGGGAGGAACTGAAGACATTCCCAACTGCAGGATTTGAAATGACACCTGCATTCTAATCCAGGAGTCAACCTGCAGCATGCTGATGTCCTAGCCATCAGATTTTGTTCATTTTACTCAGTCCCACAGTCCTATCAATGCTTTTTATTCATATTTAATAACTTTCTTTTGTTGCTACTTTCATAATAAGAAAATGTTTTGATTGCAGTCCATAGCAGCTGCTATGGGCTTCGCATATCAATGTAAACAACTTTTAGTTGTTCATTATTTATGGGGCAAATTTTGCCCAATGTGACACAAAGCTACTCTAGGTTTTGTTTGTCAGTATGTCACAGTCAAGTTTCTGAGTGTCACAGTCATCTACCACAGAGAAAATTATAATTAAAAATATATCACTAATAGTCCCTGAATATACGCAATGGCAAATAGCATATTGAAGCTTTTCTTTTTTTTAATTGCAAAGGGCATATAGCAAATCTGCCATGTGCAAATGCAATCATAAAATTTTCATAGATACCAATGCAAGTAAAAGATTAATCCAGAGGGACTCATATGATTATTTTGGCAAATAGTATACTGTAAAAATTTGTTTTTAAATACAAGTTCAACTTCACAAATTTTTCCAACTGTAGAAAAGAAATACAAAATAAACCATTTAGGTTTTTTGTTTCAAATGACCTTTCTTAAAAAAAGTTTTAAAAGGGTAAAGCAATAAGAAGATGGAATGAAATATTTAGTTTCATGACAAATTAAATGTTTCAAGTCAACCCAAAACATTTCCAGGCCAGAAACCAAACAGAAACATCCTGGAATCCTGTAACACTCATGAATAATACTGAAATAGGTATGGGCTATAAATATGAATAAATTTGCAAAATGTGACACCGTGCTATTCTGAATCCATTATCTTGATTTACAAATTGTAAACTTGCATTGGTGTTCTATCCAGACTGTAGTTTGGCTCAAGTCTAATGCAGCTTTCCGCTGAATTATTTGAAGAGCTTATTATAGCGTAACACAAAAAGGAAAGAGCCAAGTCCAAGTTTCAGATAATTATTTTTAGAACAAAATGAGACTAATGGTTTATGACGGCCTAAAAGACGATTTTGCCTGACCCTCTGACTGCCTGTTATGGCTTTATTCTGGACTGCTGGTGAGAAATGTCACTGTTAACAGCTACTCACGAAGCAGAACACACCTAATATTTTACCCTAGAAGTTTCTACTGCACCCACAAAAGCTGTAACCATGGAAGAGCATGAAATAGCATCAAATCCACTCAAAACCTACCTGCTGCCACTGCTGTCCAATACAAGAAGGTGAAAAATCCTGAGAATTTTGAAGGGAAAGCACTCAGGTGTCAGTAGTGGCTGGAAGACCCTGGGGCAAGAGAGGGATTGATTGGAGACACAGGGTTAAGCACAGACAGCTGGGGGGTGTAAATAGGAGGAAATATGTCTCCTTGTGCCTCTGAGAAGGGACACTATTTCACAATATTGAAGAAGCAAGTTCCTGCCAATACAGAGTAAGAACAAAACATATAGAAGGATCCTATTTCAGGAATAGCCAGCTAAATTATAGCTAGCAAATAGACAAATGCTTCTAGAAAAGCCAGCCTCCATTCATGTGAAAGTATCAATGGCAAAAAAAAAAAAAAAAGTTACTATAGGGATGGCATATGGTAAAAAGAAGGAGCTTAATGCAAAGAAAATGCTGTTAGGAAACAAATAGATTATCTAGGGAAGAGCAGTCTGGACTCCACTGTAATAAGTTGTGATACACTAGTGTGAAGTTGATGTTAGAACTCCAGACCCACGCAACACTGATTAAAAAGTACAGAAAAGAAACTCCTTTAAATATAAAAACTGCAAAGAAATACTGTGGGCATATTTCAAGGGTATCATACATTACAGGAGGAAATGTAGACTTGAAAGACAAATCTGTGAATAAAGTTTCACCCCAGCACCACTACAAAATTACTCACCGAAGGTGAAATCCTGCCTGTGTGTTCTCAAGTCCACCACCCACTTCCCAAGGAGAGACTAAATCCTTCCCTCCAAGTTGGCTCACAGCATAGGGGATTGCTGCTTCTCCAGCTTGTCCCTGGCAGTGGAACAAGGTGAGTAAGGGTTTCACCTCCAGTCTTTCTCTCCAGAATATGTTCAGATCCATGTCCTGCTTACCCAAACCAAACCCAGTGCTCACGCAGAACTGGTCTGATAGGCTTTAGGAGGTAGTAGAAGCTCCCCATTTCATGTCTTCCCTAGCTACATACACTGCAGTTGTAGTGGTTCCACCTTGCTAGCAACATGGCCATTTTGTTGGGAAACTAATATAATTCTAAAAAGCAAATGCTGTCATTTAAAATACGGCAGTGCACACACCACCACCTCTGGTGCCATTGAATGGTTGCTAAAGTCTGTCGCAAGAAACACTGTGCCCTAACATACCAATCTTATTTCACCCCTGAAGAGATCATTAGAGATAAGAAATGCAAAATTCAAATGGTTTAGGTCTTGCTGTGAGACATGTCAATTCCATAAGAGCTCTGCCTGTCTAGCAACAAGGAGACCAAGAAAAACAAATACCATAGGCAGCCTGGAAACTAAAGAGCCTCCAGGGAGCTGCTGAGGTGGAGTGTCATCTGACAAGGCAGCAGGAGAGCTCAGGGGCTATACATGTACCAAAAAAGTTGGGAAACAATTGAACTGAATTCTGGGCACCCATGGAGAGCATGAAGTAATGGGAACCTCAGGAGGTTATCTAGCTAGGAATGGCAAACAGCAGCAAAACAGAACTATGGCAACAGAGCCCAAGGGTGTGAGAGCTGTGGGGTCACCAGGAATGTCATGCTGTAAGGACACACACAAGCCTAGGGGGAAGCAGCTTTGTTCAAAATGAATTATTGCATACAGGGGGTGGAATCACTCTGTGGGTTCTGCCAGTGAAATTCGGGCTTACAGTTTCACTTCTGTCTCTTAGGGCATGTCTACATTGCATATTTGGCCTGAAGCCTGAGCTTAGGGGCTTTGGCCTGGCCAGTCTCCTGACTGATGGCTGTTAGAGTCCAAATTAGCACACAACCGGTATGCCTCCCTGCTGAGTGGAGGCAACTGAGAGCAGAGAGGCAGTAAGGAACGATTTCTTAACCCACTTCTCAGCTTGGTTCGGAGTCCAAATGCATAAGTACTCCTTTCTCAACTCCACTGCAGTCAGTATGGGCTACCCTGAATCCCTGTGGCCCAGGGCAGGGCAGAGGGAGTGCCTTCCTTCCATCAGGTGGAGCTGAGACGCACTGAGAAGCTGGGCTGTACTGCCTGTCAGCAGTTGCTTTCTGCTCTTCATGCAAATTTCTGTGTTGACATTGCATCAAAGCATCTGAATGCACCTCAAGTCCAGGAAGGCTGGATCTTTGCTTCTCAGAAGTGAAATCTCAGTGTCACTGACCAGGCTGAGGGCAATGACACTATTTATTTAACAGTGTGGATAGTTGGTAAATGGCGACATAAACATTGATTCAGGACCAAGCCAAACACAGAATGCAAACCTGGCCCAAGTGGGGCCCAACTTACCAGTTCTTCTACTCTGCAAGAAAGCAGAATAGCAATTAAAGAGGGATGAACTGACAGCAGAAAAGCACAGCTAAACAAAGAACATGTCTACAGCACACCATTACTGCCACAGCAGAGGTAGTACTAAGCAAGCCTATAAATACTCCTCAAATCATGAAGATACTGGCTGGGCACAGATATTTAATTCATATCAGGATATATTGACTGCTTCCATGAACTACTTAATTGAGTAGAGTGCCCAGCAGTGAAACTTTACACCTTACAGCCTTTCAAAACAAATCTGTCCAGCCTCTTGCTTCATTCGCCTTACCTATTGATGTTCTAACAAACAAGTTAACAGGCAAGAATGTTCCCAACAAAAAAAGAACAATAATTAAACACTGGAAGAATGCTGATACAACATAAATATCAGATTACTATTCATAACCATTTTTCCAAAAACCCAGCTCCAAGAAACAGTGTTACAAAAAGGGTTTGATAAGTAACGTGATCATGTGAACATTTCAATCTGGTCAAAAATGCATCTTATTTCAGGCTTTAAAGGGTTATAACGAATTGTGTGTTGGGTATTTACTGATCAAGAATAACTCAGTGAATAACAGTAAAATAAAAAGCCAGTTTCAGAAAATCATGATGTTTACACAGGATTAATGAACAGAAAAGAGATAAAAGTCACCAAATCAGTTATTTTTTAGAAATTATTCACTCAGCTCTAACCATGCTAATTAATTACGAAATTAACACACAGGTGACAATAGACTGATTAGTTCTTAGTATGCCTATCCTGCAATACAATTAAGGAAAGAAAATTGTGATAACAACTAAGTTGTACAATGAAATTAGATTTTGCTTTTAACTATAAGAAATTGTATCCTCACCAGCCTGTCCAACCACTATCCAGGACAATCACTACTACCAAGCACAAAAGAAGAGACAACACCGTATGGCTACAAAAGGTATGGAAAATAGAAATCCTTGTCAAAGAATACATGCTGAATCTCCAAACAGTGCATGTCTTCTTCACTGGCCCCAGAAACTGAGAATTAAATACAGATATTATAGATCAATAACAACATTTTAAGAAGAAGAAAGAAAATACTATACCCGAGGCTAGCAATTGTGTTCCAACTTGCTATACCAGAGCAGACAGCAAGGAAGTATTGTAATGCCGAGAGATGTATCTGAAGGAAATTAGATCTGCTGTTATTAGCAAATGTCCAATATATCATGTCTCAGTCTTATTTAACTGATTAACATGAAGCAAGTTATACCACAATGTTTTGTCTTATCAGAATTAAATGCAGTTAACTACAGTACTTTGATATAAGATGTTGGAAACTGGCTTGACTTTTAAGACTGGCCATCTACTCAGTAAAGCTTTCTCTACAAATGAGGGAAACACACGAATGAGAACAATCAAACAGTGCCATGACATCCAAACCAGCAAAATTTAGCTTCTGTAACCGGATTCTGCAAACTGACAGAAGATTATTCAATGTTTGGGACAGTTAGAGAGTATTGCTCCCATATGGACGCTAATGCCAAATAATGTATAAACTCAGCATGCAGCCTTTTGCATTGCTAGAAAACTTACAGTACATAATTATGGAATCTCTTATGTATACTCCTCTGACCTACTACTCAAACCTTTGTTTCTTTGATACCTCCTCCCTGTGAAACTGAAATTAACCACAAGGTACAACCATGCAAGCCTTATTTCCTTAGGAAACCAGACTACAAAGAGGCATCCAGATTCATCTGTTTCTGAAATTCTCACTCCATTCATGTTTCAAGCTTTTCAGTTCACTCCTGCAAACCCAGGCAACTTGAATATTCCCCTGAAAACTATGAATTTGGGGTTCTGATCACATCACAAACTCAGAAGTTTCATTAAATGCCAAGGAAAATACAGCACTGTGAAGCAAAGCAAACATTTGAAATGATGGCACTAAAAACTCCACTACCAAAATATCCCAGTATATTTTTGGATTGGTGCCATTCCTATGTTGCAAATTCACAACTATTTTAGTTTCTTGCACACCCTCCCTCCCCTTCCCCCCCCCTTTTTTTTTTCCCCCAAGGCTATCAACTCAGTAATTTCTCTTGGGGATTTGCTCATTTTGATGATTTCTTAAAAACGTATCTGCCTTTATACAAATGTTGGATATCTCAGTTTTGCTTACACTTTTAGTGCTCAGATGATTTGCTCTGATGGTGCCGGTAATCTGTGAAATTGAAATATGTGACAAAAAGCTCATGTAAAAAAACATTCAGAAATAAATCTGAAAACTGGAACCAAGGCAAAGGGTGATGACATGTCTGTATCCATTTCACAGAAACATGAAAGTGTTGGTGGCCTTTAGCTCATCAGCACTCACATGTACAAAGTGTGTGAGCTAGTTTATACTTTAGCCTCACTCATTTGCTCCAGCAGCCTCTATGGATCAAAGGGGATCCAAACCTAGAAAAGAGTTAGGAAGACTAAACACAGTAGGATGTTTAACAGCAATACTAGAACAGCTGGTGCAAAGAGCTACTGCATCTCAAATGAGCATAGAAAACAAATTATTATCCCCTTTTCTGTGTTTACAGAGGATGAGGATGGGGACTAAAATCAAATTCAATCAAAGAAATACCCATAAATAAAAGCAAACATCAAAAAATATAAAACCCTCAGAGGTGAGATTCTGTCATGAATCGGCTTTCTGGAAAGCCAGATCTTCAAAATCATCACACTTCTTAAATGAAGGCACACTGAAATAACACCTGCATATTTAGGTTTAAGGCAGTGTGATTATGACTTCAAATCATTAAAATGAGAAAGGGGTCACTTAGAACACTGATCAATGAACATGACATTAATGAAAAAGTGCACCTCATATTTCTTTTTCTTTTGACATTAAGAGTCTTGACAAGCATCTAGAGAGGACAGTATACACTCTACCAATATTATCTGATGATGATGATCTTTCTTTCATAAATGCATGAACTGAGAGATCTGAGTATTTCCATGGCAACTTTAAGTCTTTGTTTGCCTAGTAAAGAAAAGCATCATCAGGAATATGAATGGCAGATCAGCTTTCTTTACTCTCATGTAGGAAGAAAGAGGGATGGAGTGACAAATATGAAGGCTGTCATACTTGACATAAACATTTTCTTACTAGTATAAATTCGTTTCTAGCTACTGTAAGTACATGCTCTCTGTTCGATGCAACTTGTAACTCCCATCCATTCCCTGGCCATTAATATAAAAATTAAAAATGTGTAATATCTCCTCAGTCTTTACTTGCTTTTATACACTCAAATATAGCTTCGAGACTCAAAATGCTAAATGCTTAAGAGGAAAAGGATTATGGTATCACTAACTGCACCCTAGTTCTCTGAAAACCCTTTCATGTCATGATCTATTAGCTGCAGCAGTCAAATTTCAGATGACTGGCTTCACTGTACACTGTGGTTAGATAAAAGTAAATGACAAATATTTTCTGCAAAGGAAGGTCCAGGGTTTTTGGAGAGTCAGAATAAGCGAAATATGAATGATCGAGAATAAGAAAGCATGCAGTCATTGCTTTAGCAAGGAGTTTGGTTTTTACTTAGAGCCAATAGAGTTTAATAAGCCAGTTACAATAAGTGTGTAATGGTACAATGGGTCTAGAGGGACAGAGTGAATGGGACTGTGCACATCCATTGCCCTTGTACTAAACTGGATCATGCCTCACAGTACAAGCTTTAATCTTGCCATGTACAGCAACAGTCTTTGACTGGAAACGAATGCCTTGACATAGCAAAATAATGTCTTTAGCAAACGAAACATTCCAGCATTTATCATTCTTACTGTGGTAGCATCCTGTATGTGTAAATTTCTTTTGATGGGTTTTACCTGCAAAAAAGAGTCCTACCAATTTTTAATTAGTTTTCTGGTGATGCGTAATGAGCATTTTCAGATTATTCTATTAACAGTGTTGCCTCTGATTTGATAAAGGAGACATACACCAAGTGTATTTAATTTTTTGTTTAAATGGTATTTTTGCACAGTTTGTCTTATGAGTAGTTGTAAGATTGGAGGAAAATCTGTCTCCTGTTAAATTTTCAGTCCTGCTCCCCATGTCACTTGTTTATGAACCTGTTTTATTATGGTTGACTCCTTAATGATATGCTCCATAGCTCTTGTTAGTTTATTTTTTAGTAAGAGTAATACAACTTCTTTGAATACTTGAAAAAATTAAATGGAAGCAAGTAATCCACTGGTTTATGCTCACATCATTCTGCCATGCTTCAACCAAACAGTGATCATTTAAACCAGCTACTGATTTAGTTCATAAAAGAACTTGAACAAGGGGTAGAAATATTAATCACTCATTGTGAAAAATTAAAATGAAGTCTAAGAGATTAAATCCTTCCCTTTAAAACCCATAAAAAGGGAATCCTACCTTAGATATGTTTTATGACTAATGACTTAGCAGACTAGGGTAGTACTTGCACCATTATGGATGATCACAAAGGCATCTTACCCCCGGAAAAATAAATCAGCACAACATCATACTCTCTCTACAGCTTGAGAGATGCAAGCAGTACAGTAGAGGAAGCAGTCTCTGGTTTGGTGGAGAAGTAATCCTCAGATTTCAGTTTATGGTTTAAAGGCTACTTTTTGCATTCTGCACTACCCGGGGCAAAAATGCACACATTTTTCTGGAGCAACAGATTTTCCTCTTCCTATGTAAATACACAGAACAAGAGTCACTATTTCTCTCTGACCTAAAGAAGCACAAGAGTTCTGAAAAGAGGGGAAGAGAGAGACTGCTGATCTACAACTTTCCTGTACCAAAATAGGTTATAGCCTGCTGGACAGACCAGCTGAGGGAACACGCTTTGAATCTTACACAGGATTCGATTTCAGTTTGCCACACAGGGGAAGAGCTCCATCCACGACAGATTTACAAGGAAATCTAAATGTGTGATCTCCTTGCTGCTGCTTCCCCCACTTGCCTTTGGAGCTTGCAATAGCTGTGGAGGTTTTTTTTCCCCCTCACATGTACCACTGAGACTGCATCTTTCCCATTGCAATTAGAGAGGTAACTGATTGCAAGGAGACCCACTGTGGTTTGTGCAGAGCCTTCAGTTTACTGAGCTCTCTCTCAGCAGGCAGGTGAGCTGGGCTCTTGCAGATCACCAGGTGTTTCAGTTCTGTCAAAGCACAAACACCAGGCAAATTTCTGGCTACGTTGCAGCAGCAGAGCTCAATGTGATTCAGCAGCAGAACAGAAAGTGTCAGGGGAACTTTCAAACCTTGGTCAGAATAGAGAGTTAAGCACCTTCTTGATGCACTGGAAAGTAGAACAGAATTTTAAAAACTGAAGTTTGTGATTTAGGAACTTATTTTTGTGTTCAAAGGGATGCATATCCTTCAAGCCACTATTAGGTCCTTACTTTGTAAAATAGTCCTAAACAAACCAGAAGTGACCATGCCATTCTGGTATATGTGTTTCACCTGAGCTGATTTACCTTGCTTATACCAAAAAGAATTCCTGTCATCTATTTGTCCTGTCAGGCATGTGTCCTTATCACCAGGCTATAGCTGTTTATTGTGTTTCTTCTACCTCCTTTTTCTGAAGCTGTTGTGTAGACATTTCCACCTACCACTTGGACTAAATTAGAGACAACATGCTTACTAACAAAGAGGCAAAATGTCTTGCTGTAGACCCAAGAGCTTTGCTGAAAGCTTTGTTCAAGTTTTGCTCACCTGAAAGGCTAAATCCTGGTTGATTCAGCTGTCAATGAATACTGGATATTACAGTTGACCACACATCATTTCTCTGGACGTTGTTAGTCCTGATGGGCTGCCTAGTCTAGGGTGAGTCTTTGAACTCTGGAAAACCCTACTTGCTGCTTCTCCTAACTGCCTGCTTGGTGGCTATGGACCTTCTTAAATCCTTTTGTGGAGTATTGTCCTTAGGGAGCTACATTTGGTCTGAAACATCCATATTACTGAGTTTATTGCACAGTCAATTGAAAATACTGCCTGTTGTTCCAGAGAATAACTTTGTTTCAGACTGTAGGCTTCATGGGTCTATGATACTCAGGGGGATGAGCTGAGATAAGCAAAGAATAAACTGTTTTATCTCAAGTTGATGAAGTGAACCCTGTTCACATATTTCTGTCTCCCTCAAGAAGGTCAACATATCTGCATTTATGAATTCTTCATGAAACGACTTAGACAGGCTGGGGGGAATATCTTCATACCATCACGCTGCTGATGCAGACACTATTACCATAACGGCTGTGAAAGTCAGGGCTCTATCTAGCAGAAAATTACCATCAGCTCAATTAACTGCTGTTCAGTAGTCTCTGCAGATAGGATGATAACCAGCAGTTGTTGCTGGAGACACGAGACTTATAGATCTATTAAAGCCAAACACAAATACTAGCAGTCAAGAGAATCAAGCAGATTGCAGCTGCTCCTTAGAGAATAAAGCCTTCAAGATGCTGTGCAGTGATGGCTACTTGCTAAAGAAATAAACTAGTGTGTGCACTGTATATATAGCTCACATCAAGTTGCAGGAACATGTCCTCATATTCCTTACTCAGAAAAGTCCAGACAATCATGTCTCAGCCTGAAAACCTCTTAGAAACAACTGATGAAAATGACTTTCCATCATCAAAAAAGTATTCACACCTCAGCAAGAAGCTAAATAAGGACGCTGTTCTGGGAGTGTCCCAGACACTGAACTATTGTTTTTAATCCTCTTAAAGACGCATAAACGCAGAAATCTCCTAAGGTGCTTAACACTGCATTTGACAGAAACAATCCATGCCTGTGCAAAGGTAAGGGAAAAGGAACTAAACAGACATGCCCACATTCGTGAGCAGAGAAAGTTCATGGACTGGGTCAGCAAAATGTGCACACATTGCAGATCAACGCACAGGGTAACAGACATCCTGCCTGCTTTCTGACTGTATGGCTGGAGATCATATCTCAGGAGGCTCATACACAGTCTGGGCTTCAGATCCCACGAGGCACCGGGACCACACGTGAAATGCTAATCTGGCCTTTCCTGGCAAATCCACTCAAGAGCCACAGCATGAAGGGAGATCATTTTATGAAGCAGATTTTAGACTAACAGCAAACTCTTTTATTCTTTTGTTTAGGTTTTTATGGCTTTTTGTTTCTGGAAAAGGTCACCTAAACCCAGCAAACTCTGCTACACAAACACAGCTGGATCTACCCAATACATCGTTTTCTAGAGCGACTTAAAAAAGCATCCTAAGCAAGGATGAAAGCACAGTTCTGTACATCTCCTTCCTTGCCTTCTCTCACGTTTTCTTTCATTTTCTCCCTCTTTCATTCATTTATCTTTCACCCTCATTCTTTACACATTGTATTTTTTCCTCCTTCTTGCAATTTTACCTTCATTGCCATCTCTAACTCATCTTTCCTACCTGTGCTACTTCAAGAATAGTTTATGCACACCACAGAGCTACCCTGTCACTAGTGCCATGTCTATAGGAGACACAAAGTTTCCTCTTAGATGTTGGATTCTGTGTGGACTTGCATCAAAATAGGAATCTGGATTACTGAGATATAATGAGAGAAAAAAGGTGAAACCAGACTCAGATGTATGACTTCAAATAATAACTATGATTTGGTGGTTGGTTTGAGGGTTTTGAGGGTTGGGGTGGGGGGATTGGTTTTGTCGATGGGTTTTTTAAAACTCTTTTCTGTAGCTATTATAGGTTACTATTAGGAAAAGCAACTGAATACACATCCATGACCACTTACAGAGTCCAAAATATACAATTCAGGGAAAATATGGTATGCAAGAGTAAAAAAAGATTGTGTCTGAAAAATCACTACAAAATCTTGTGAAGTCTTGGGGGTGGAGGTTTAGCTGGTTTTAATATCCTAATTTAATTTTTCTACCTCTATAAAGATTATTTTCTAGGCCAAATTCTCATTGTGAACATCAGAAACAGCAAAAGTACATACAACTAGGTGCCATGAAGAACATTTGTGCAACTTTGAAAAATGTCAGAAATGAGCAGAAAGTAAGTTATGTGTGATGAGACCTAGAAAATCTGTTTGTTCCTGGTAGCTACTCCTTAGCAGCCATCAGCTCTTCTGTAAAATCAAACATCAAAGGTCTGAAATTCCACAATGACTTTTGATGTTGGCACAAGTTCAGTAGTTAAAGTTGAGGACTTGTCACATGAGGAGTTTATGCCAATTATAAAGCATAAAAAAGAAGTCACACACATGCAGGCATATGTTCATTATTAAAACAAGTCCACCAGCTCTCCTCTTCTGAATGTTTGGCTTATTTTATGAGAAAATAAAGATGAAAAATAGCTCTGGTTTTCAAGGTAAAACGCTTTAAAGAAACAAATTAATGTCAGTAGTCACTTTGCCTACATGTATAATCTTCCTGGACTCCTTTTTCAACTGAACCGTGCTGCTACACTCTTCAGCTTAACCCTCACCTGCCCTGCCTATTTTTCTGTAATGGTTACTTTTTTCTCTTCAGATACAAAAGCCTGGTTTTCTACTTTTTGTACCATTGTCCAATGGACAGATTGGTTCCCCATAGCATGAAATGGAATAAAATAACTTTCCCTATGTATTAAAAAGATGACAGGTTGTCTAAATTTTGCCTACCATGCATCTTTTAACTGCCCCTTAATACTGCTAACACTTCATAAGGCTATAACTATCCCCTAATGAGTGAGCAGACCCTCAACTGGTCCAAAGTAGCATGGCTTTATCATAAATCATTTTCAAAATGTTTTCACAGGCAAAAGCCATAATGTCTTGAAGTTTAAGGGTATATAAAATATGGGTGCGAGAACAGATAAGCTGAGAAGCAAAAATGCAACTGAATCAAGCCCAAGTGCTGCACTTCCCAACCATGTGATGGGGCAGAGTAGGGAGGACTTTGTTTACCTGAAAAGTTTCTGTTAATGTACTCACTTTTAACTTCAAATGAAATTGTCCAAAACATCATAACAATTGGGTATCCAAATCTCACTGCCTTTCTAATAGTGGCTTGTGAACTTCACAGAAAAACAGCTTTCCCATGGGGAATATTGATGTATTAATATCTCATGGAAATGGCGTGACATTCTCCTAAGATAGGCAGACTGCTGTTGGAAACACAACTGGTTTCCTTTCACCTCACCTGATACACTGCTGCAAACCCATCTTCCCAGATTCTGCATCAGACAACAACCTTGCCACAATGACTGCCATAGCAAACCAGAGCCTGACAGGCATCATGGCTCCAACCTGAGCAACCCTTTGAACTTCAGGGAGCTTCCCAAGCTGCTTCCAACAGGACATGAGCTTCCCAGGGAGCACCTTGAGTCAGAAGTTATGACAGCTGCTGACTGTTTCATTTAGGAAAACTTGAAACACACTTTTTTATTTTCCTGAACTGAAAATTTTCCCATTTTCCTTTGAGTGAAAAAATCTGAAATGTCACTTTCTGTTCCAAATCAGTATAAAACCATACTGGAATTCATGTCTCCTCCAGCACCCCTCCCCATCGTAAAACTTCTGAGTCTCGGCTAGTTCTTTGGTGCCTTTATGCCTTTGAAAATCACCCTCTAAGCTCTCTCTGATGAAATAGTGAAAGCAAGCATGTGCAACTATTTAGTCAAATGCCATGTGTTTATGTATTCTCATCATATTCAACACACAAATATCTGTTTAAAAGTTTTGGTTCACGGTATTGTAGGAATGACTCTTCCTCATACAAATGCCCATATTAGAATGCTGGAAAGATAATTCAGGCATAAATAAGAGCATTTATGGTTATTCATTGTTTGCTACTTGGTGTTCATTATTATTTTTGTAAAACAATTTTGTTTATCAAGTAAACAACAGCCTATGATTTCTGTGACCGTTCACACACTACACATAATGAACAGTGAATGAAGCATGCAGCCTATGTAAGTAACAATTTGGAAACTTTTTTCCCTAAATTGATCTGTAAACACAAAACAACAGTTACTCACAGAAAGTTGGAAGTACAGAAAAATGAGAAAATTAGCTGCTAAACACATACTACCAGTTCTTCCACCCACTTCAGTAAAAAGAGCATGCAGCAGAGAGGAACTAGCTCTGCCACCTCTCCCCACTACCAGGGCATGCCCTGCCTCTTGGGCTGAGGAGAGGATTTTCCACAGCTGCCTCTGGTCTCCCACTGCTCCCTGGATCATGGGAGCTGCTGGGCTGCTCAGGAACACACCATTTGTGCTGGAAAGTATCCTAAGGCTTTTGAAATCCCAGCTGCCACAGGCAGCTCTTGGGAAAACAGGATCCATACAATCTTGGTGCAAAATTGTATCACCACAAAATAACACAAAAGGTTTTTGTGCTATGGTAATTGGATCCCATCTACAGCATTCGCTTTAAGACAAACAGGAAGTGATGAATGAGACTTAAATTCTTTTTGGTATGCACCAACAGCCTGGATTTCGTTAAGACCAGAGATATAGAGAAGGAAAGCAGTGGCCATAGTTTCTTTTCCTACAAGCTGTTTTGAGTGGTTGTCCTTCTAGTATTTCTTTAGCAATGAACTCAGGTCTGCTCTTTGTTTTCTGGACAATTGCATCAAGTAGGCTAAGATGAAGATGGAGGCCAGGTAAGGTGCAGTGTCCTCTCTGTGCAAATCATCCAAAAGCTACATACTGAGGGGGCCACGACAGTGACATCTCTGCACTGTTCCACTTCATAGTGACATCCATAACCTGGAATATTTATGCATTCTTGGCCTCATAGCTTTCAGTACTGCTGGATAACCTGGAGAGCCTGCTGGCTTTTATTGACAGATTAAGGGTGCTGAGCTGTTCACAGGATTATGCCCTATCAGATACAAGAACCACCAGCCATTAGGTAATATTTCTGACTGCTACCTAAGTCCTTTTAAACATACACACACCACTTTGAGGAGGGGAAACCACGGCAATCCCCTTGCACTGGGAAGTTGCAGGAGGCAAAAAGCAAGCAATGAGACCATGAGCTCATAAGCTCCTCTGTCTCAAATAACACCTGAAAAGTCTTTGGGAGTAAACAAGGCGAAGCAGAAATAGCACGTTTCTGTTGATCTTTGGAAGCCTTCCAAGTTCAGCTTTTCAACCGATTCAGATGCATGGCAGGGTATTAGTTACAGGGTTTAGCAGGGACATGTCAGGCTCCAGAGACGCAGTAGCAAGCTGTGAGGCTGTTTGGCCCACTCTGTGCTCACCTGTTTCGCACAAGGAGAAATAGAGCACAGCCACCGCCCCAGTGAGTCAGCGCAGGCTCCTTCTGCAGGGGGTCCTGGCAAGCGTCAGCACAGCCAGCAAAGCTGAGGTCAGTGTGTCAGAAGTCAGGCTGTGACTGAGCCTTATATATCCCATAGGAAACACAAGCAAATCTTCTACCATTCTGAGAAATACACATAGCTGTCCACACCACAAAAGCCTCAGAGGATTACTTATCATGAATCAACAAGTTCATCCCAGAACCAGAGTCAGAACAGCTCTGTGTCAGTTGCAGCTTGCCAGGGACCATTTTTGGCAACAGGAGAGTACTCATCCCTGTTTGAAAGACACCCTCAAATGAAGCATCTGTGTCGCATCAGAGAAGGTTTTGGTTGTGGGCAGGAGGGAACAGCAAAACTTTCATACAGATTTTCTCAAGTATGGTGTTAGCTTTTACGCCATTGTGCTTATGATGACCCCACAGGAAGTATAGGAATATAGGAAGTATTTTTGCTGCTTTGTATTTTGCACACTTAAGAATGGCTCTGGTCTCTTGAGTATTTAGAGTTTAAGCCTTAGACTGTCAATGTATTATCAAGCCAGGCATACATTTGCAGTACCAGAAGTAACACGAACACAATATGAAACTCAGGTGATAATCAGGCCTGGTGGAATACCATAAAAAATATTTGTTACATACATTATTCAGCAAGTTTGACAGATTTAGTAAGTTCACTGTGATGTAATATATTCATTACTCTATTGCTGAAATAATCATCTGTTGAAATGTTGTTATGCAAATATTTTAACAATTGTAATATTATTCAAGACCAAAACAATTATTATAAATCTAATTATTGCAAGAACCGGAACATTATAGGTCACTAAGTCTGGCTGTTGGCAACTACATTTATCTACCTTCTGGTTTCTGACAAGTGACTTTCAGAAACGTATTAGAAGCGTTTCCATTTTTCGGAAACGTCCTGTTACAAGGCGCAAAGCACTGATCCACTGTCTTCTGCCATTAAGGGCAACTTCCCAAAAAACATTAACACTTTTTCATTGTTGAATACTAAAACCACTCTTCCTAAAGGATGTTATATGGCTACTTATTCACTTATACAGCCATTCTGTGTTTTTTTCTGTGGTATTCTACTACTCACATTAGTGTTTTCTAAGGTGCTTCTAAGAGCAGAAAAGTTCCCTGTGGACTTGGAGCATTTTTGCTAGTTCCTCAAGAAGCCACTAAATTGGAGCCCTTAGTGTAGAAAATTAGATCCTATGCCCTATTTAATATGTGTTTATATTCCATTGGAATAAAGAAATGTACTACAGATAGTGAAATTCTGTTCATTAGCTTGTATTTATGATCAGACTGCAGCTGTAGCCTTTGGGCTAGCTGACATACTTGAAGTGTTTTCTAAAATAATAAGTACATTGGAGAAAAATAGAGTTAGCAACATGAAGCCAGATTCTAAGATAGTTACAACAAATGCTAGCCTTATTTACTCAGTTAACTTCCTCAGAGTTGAGCTGACTTTAATTAAAAGCAGAATTTGGGCTACATAATTAAATGTTAAATGTACATTAACACATAGAAGTAGAGTGTAGTACCAAGCTGTCCGATATTATATAGACTCCCACTAGCAAACCCACATGACACAACATGATCTGTTATGTCAGGAAGATTTAACAGCACAAATCCAATCCAATCCCATTGGGATTAGCATAACCCAGGAATCTCAGCAAGGCCTATCATTAAAGAGCCCTTCACTGCTGGAATGCAGCACACCCTGACCTGAAACATGAACCACTGCACCAGTGCTGTCCTTACCCTCCACTTCCACATTCATACAAATGGAGTCAGATCAGGCTCATTTTCAACAATTAATTTAGACTTGTTCTAAACTCTTCAAGGTGCAAGCTGCTTTTTTGCTGTGCAGCTGAGAAGCACACAGTCGTCCCGGCAAATACTGGCAGTTCAAGATACATGTTCAGGAGAAATACCGCCTAGTGGTAAATTAATGTCACCACTGGTTGCTACAGAAGAATGGACAAATCTATGATTTATTACAGATGATGTTCAACATGTTACATCTGAAAAGCCCATCTACCAAAACGTAGAAAGTGCCTGAAATAAAACTGACCAGGAAACAAGTTTATTAAATGAAAGAAACAACAACAGAAGCTATCATGCATTTCCAAAGGCAGGGTGAATGAACCACATGAGCACTACATGTGAACCCTACACAGAGTCAAGTGCAGTGAAAGCACAGCCTATAATAGTAGTACATTGGCCATCTTCTATATTGGCCAGCCACTGCAGGAAAGATATCACAAGTGCTTTGTCAACTGATCAAAATTTTTATGACAAAAAGAACAAATTTAAGTCTCAGAAGCACTGCCTATCATTCTTGCAAGACATGGCTTTTCTATTATCACCCCAAGTATCTTGTCATAGAATCATAGAATCATAGAATCGTAAGGGTTGGAAAGGACCTTAAGATCATCTAGTTCCAACCCCCCTGCCATGGGCAGGGACACCTTGCCCTAAACCATGTGGCTCAAGGCTCTGTCCAACCTGGCCTTGAACACCGCCGGGGATGGAGCATCCACAACCTCCCTGGGCAACCCATTCCAGTGCTTCACCACCCTCACTGTAAAGAACTTCTTCCTTATATCTAATCTAAACTTCCTCTGTTTAAGTTTGAACCCATTACCCCTTGTCCTACCACTACAGTCCCTAAGGAAGAGTCCCTCCCCAGCATCCTTATAGACCCCCTTCAGATACTGGAAGGCTGCTATGAGGTCACCACGCAGCCTTCTCTTCTCCAGGCTGAACAGCCCCAACTTCCTCAGCCTGTCTTCATATGGGAGGTGCTCCAGCCCTCTTATCATCCTCGTGGCCCTCCTCTGGACTCGCTCCAACAGCTCCATGTCCTTTTTATGTTGAGGACACCAGAACTGTACGCAGTACTCCAAGTGGGGTCTCACAAGAGCAGAGTAGAGGGGCAGGATCACCTCCTTCGACCTGCTGGTCACGCTTCTTTTGATGCAGCCCAGGATACGGTTGGCTTTCTGGGCTGCAAGTGCACACTGCCGGCTCATGTTAAGCTTTTCGTCAACCAACACCCCCAAGTCCTTTTCTGCAGGGCTGCTCTGAATCTCTTCTCTGCCCAGCCTGTAGCAGTGCCTGGGGTTGCCCCGACCCAGGTGTAGGACCTTGCACTTGGCTTGGTTAAACTTCATAAGGTTGGCATCGGCCCACCTCACAAGCGTGTCAAGGTCCCTCTGGATGGCATCCCTTCCCTCCAGCGTATCAACCGAACCACACAGCTTGGTGTCATCGGCAAACTTGCTGAGGGTGCACTCAATCCCACTGTCCATGTCACCGACAAAGATGTTGAACAGGACCGGTCCCAACACCGATCCCTGAGGGACACCACTCGTTACAGGTTTCCAACTGGACATCGAGCCATTTACCACAACTCTTTGCGTGCGGCCATCGAGCCAGTTTTTTATCCACCGAGTGGTCCATCTATCAAATTGATGTCTCTCCAATTTAGAGACAAGGATGTCATGTGGGACAGTGTCGAATGCTTTGCACAAGTCCAGGTAGATGACATCGACTGCTCTGCCGCTGTCCATCAGTTCCGTGGCTCCATCATAGAAGGCCACCAAATTGGTCAGGCAGGATTTCCCCTTAGTGAAGCCATGTTGGCTGTCACCAACCACCTCGTTGTTTTTCATGTGCCTTAGCATGTTTTCCAGGAGAAACTGTTCCAAGATTTTGCCAGGCACAGAGGTGAGACTGACTGGTCTGTAGTTCCCCGGGTCTTCCACCTTCCCCTTCTTGAAAATGGGGGTTATATTGCCCTTCTTCCAGTCATTGGGAACTTCACCTGACTGCCAGGATTTTTCGAATATGATGGACAGTGGCTTAGCAACTTCATTCGCCAGCTCCTTCAGGATCCGTGGATGGATTTCATCAGGTCCCATGGACTTGTGCACGTTCAGGTTCTTAAGATGGTCTCGAACCTGATCCTCTCCTACAGTGGGCCTAAGGTCTTCGTTCTCACAGTCCCTGCATTTGCTTTCCAAGACTTGGGTTGTGTGGTCAGAGCATTTGCTGGTGAAGACTGAGGCAAAGAAGTCATTAAGAACCTCAGCCTTCTCCAAATCCATGGTAGCCAGTTCTCCTGATAGCTTCTGGAGAGGGCCTACATTGTCCCTAGCCTGTCTTTTATTTGCTACGTATCTATAGAATCCTTTCCTGTTATCTTTTACATCCCTTGCCAAACTTAATTCTAGCTGGGCCTTAGCTTTCCTAACCTGGTCCCTAGCTTCTCAGGCAATGCTCCTGTATTCTTCCCAGGCCACCTGTCCTTGCTTCCACCTTCTATAAGCTTCTTTTTTCCCTCTAAGTTTCCTCAGCAGCTCCTTGTCCATCCATGGAGGTCTCCTGGCCCTCCTGCTGCACTTTCTTCTAGTCGGGATGCAACACTCTTGAGCACGTAGCAGGTGATCCTTGAATATCAGCCAGCAGTCTTGGGCCCCCCTGCCCTCTAGGACTGTATCCCATGAAACTTACTAAGGAGGTTCCTGAAGAGGTCAAAGTCTGCTTTCTTGAAGTCCAGGGCAGTGAGCTTGCTGCATGCTCTTCTCACCGTCCTGAGGATCTCAAACTCAACCATCTCATGATCACTAGAGCCAAGGCTGCCCTGGAGCGTTACATTTCCAACCAGTCCCTCCCTGTTGGTGAGCACAAGGTCCAGCATGGCACCTCTCCTCGTCGGCTCCTCTACTGCTTGAAAGAGGAAGTTGTCTTCCACACAATTAAGGAACCTCCTGGATTGCTTGTGCCGGGCCGTACCATCCCTCCAACAGATGTCAAGATGGTTGAAGTCCCCCATGAGGACCAGGGCCTGCGAGCGTGAGGCTGCTCCTATCTGTCTGTAGAGCGCTTCATCCACAGAGTCCTCTTGATCAGGCGGCCTGTAACAGATCCCCACCGTAATGTCCCCCGTTGCTGTTTTCCCTTTGATCCTGACCCACAAACACTCTGTTACCTCATCACCCATCCCCAGACAGAGTTCCATACTCTCTAGCCTATCACTGACATAGATAGCAACGCCCCCTCCCCGTCTGCCTGGCCTGTCTTTTCTAAACAGCCTGTAACCTTCCATTCCGACATTCCAGTCATAGGAGCCATCCCACCATGTTTCTGTGATACCAATGACATCATATTCCCGTAGCCTTGCACACATCTCTAATTCCTCTTGCTTGTTCCCCATACTACGGGCGTTTGTATAGAGGCACCTTAGCCGAGCTCCAAATGAAGCCGACTCAATGGCTGGGGCAGCTGGAACATCTCTACATCTCTCCAAGCACTTATTACAGGTGCTGGCAACTGACCAGGAATGTTGGGATGGATCAATGCTCCCCTCCCCCAACACATCTAGTTTAAAGCTTTCCTGACCAGCCTGGCAAGCCTCCTACCAAAACAGCTCTTCCCCTTCTTTGTCAGACCAGCTCCACCAGCCTCCAGTAGATCTGGCCTCCCAAATGGAGCCCCATGTTCTAAATAGCCAAACCCCTGACTATGGCACCAGCTTTCTAACCATTTATTAACCTGCCAGACACGCCTAGCTTTTTTAAGGTCCTCCCCTTTGCCCTGGAGAATCGATGAAAAAACTATCTGAGCTCCAGAGCCCTTAACCACCTCTCCCAGGGCTCTGTAGTCCTTCTTAATGTCCTCCAGGCAACTGCTGTCTATATCTCTAGCACCCACATGGACGACTAGAAGGGGGTAATAGTCAGCAGGACTTACTAGAGCAGGCAGCCTCTCAGCAACATCCCTGATCCGAGCCCCCGGCAGGCAACACACCTCCCTCGAGACTGGATCAGGCCGGCAGATGAGCGCCTCTGTGCCTTTCAAAGTAGAGTCCCCTACTACTATGACCCTCCTGCCTTCTTCCTGATCCAGGTGCCACTCCACCACCTATCCAAGCTCTTGTCTCACTCTGCTGTTTTCAGCTAATCAACTTCCACTCCAGCTCTCTAACTCCTAATTTATTCTCATTTATCCTTCATTCACAGTCTTCCTGACCATGTCCTTTTCTTCCAGTTTACTCCACCTCCTACCCCTCCAGTATCTGGTCGTCTCTTGCAGTCTCAACCTCACCTTCAGAAAGTGAACTTGCCTCAGGATCCAGCCTCAGCTTCCTCCTAATTTGCACAGCCCTTAATCCTGGTCTCCTTACACTTGTCCTACCAGCTCTGCTCATTTCTTATCCTCTCTGCACCAGAATCAAAATTTTCTATCTGATAAGCTGTGCCACATGTGTACAGCCAGGAGAGGCGAACACAAGGAGAATAAAAGCACAGCACCTGGATGCCCTGAAGTGATGCTTAGGGCAGCACTTGACCTTAGGTGAATTCATCTGCTTCTACTGAGCAATTCTTCACCAAATTTTTTTTATTTCACTTTGATCAAATTCATACAAGGTCAATGATCTTGAAGGAACAGCAAAAGCTATCCCTAAAACCAGAAACAGCTATGACAGATTTGAAGTTCTCCTAAAACCATAAAAGCGTATCAGTAGAAGAGTAAGTGGGCAAATTCTTTTTACTTGAGTGAATAAAAATGACGAAGTGATTTCAGCTGAAATACAATACAGACAAGGGGACACCCCCAGCATCACACACACCCCCCCACACACACACACCCCCCCCGTTATTAACTAGTCAAGAACACATGGTGGAATTCAGAAAGTTTCTAACCATCAGAGAATCAGAGTTATAAGAACAACTTCCCAGCAGGTTCCCCAACCTCCTCACATCCCAGGATAAAAAATTATAGGATGCGCTTTCCTTAATGGCTTTGTGTAAAAATCAGACTCAATGGCTTAAGACTGCCTTTCCTTTTTCCAAGAAATTCAGCCTATAGCAAACACCCAGCATGACACTTTTACCCTAACAGATAATGTAATACGCCACTTGTAAGGGAGAATTATGATGAAGAGTGTTAAACAGCCTTAAACACCACTGTAGCCATCAGGTCTGCCAAAAAGATGCAGAAGAGAAAACCACAAATGAAAGATGGGAAGCAGGTCCTACATGAAACCATCAATGATCAAACCCAATACTGTCAAGGATGTGATGATGCTGTGACACAGTTAAGGTGTATCCCAGATGCACAATATGTAAAGATGCAGACATGCTGATCAAGAGGCAAAAAAGTCTCTCATGGTTTATTAGGCCTCAGGCCCAATAAATAATACTTCATTGTGGAATTCAGCACTAAGCAGTGGATCATACTGCCTCACTAATTGGAAAGGGCCAAGTTTAAAAGAAAACCAGTGGATTTGTCTGTTGCTTCCTTATGTTTGACAAATACCTGAGTGTTTCTTGGTGATAACAGAGGTTGTGCTCAAATGCCAGGTATTGTAAGACATGGGAGGTCTTGTAAGAATTAGCGGAATGGTGAAAGCCCCAAAGGCATGACCACAAAAAAAGCTGAGAATAAATCTGATATGCTTACATTAACATCTGACTAATTTCAAACAATTAATTGGTATTTCAAATAGAAAACATTCTCACTAAAGATTTGGCTGAGGCATAAGATATCACAACCAGCACGCTAGAAGACCTAACCCCTCACCAGCAAAGAGCAGGTTTAATACTCCTCATGTTTTTCAGACAAAACAAATAGGGACCAGATGTTACTTTCCTCTTTCCAGTAGGGAAAATAATTGAAAGTTGAGTACAATGTTGTGTTTGAAAAAATTATTTTCTAATCAGAGATTTTTGTTTTGCTTGTTTTTAAGAAAGCTATTCATTACTCTGGAGTTCAAACACCTAGCATCTACTGTGCAATGGTCTAAAATTTAAACTCCCTGCCTTCCACATGCATATAATAATTTGTGGGGATAAAGCTTCTCAAATGGTCAGTTTGACTTTTTAAAATGGCTTGTTCCTTTTAGGTTTTTCTAACCATTGGTGAAGCAGAAGTCTACATATGCCAGCATAGCCCATTTGGACTGAGAAGCTGATACGTGCAAGTGTGATGCTGGCACTATTTACTATTAAACTCTTAATAGTTTACCTAGTTAACCTAGGAAGGACCAGACAGTATATTATCCATATACTGGTGTGCACAAAAATCCTTTGCATATACATGTGTGGCTAACATTAAAATCCTCATTTTCAGTGCTCAAATGTGAATGAGCATAACAATGCTGTCAGCAAACACTATGAATGTACCAGTTAATCACAGAGGTCTATATATTTCACATAGAAATATTTTGTATTTTGAAAGCAGAGAAGACAAGCAAAAGCAGCAGCAGTTCAGACAACAGTGAACAAGAGGGGCTAGACTGCAAGCACAGGCTTCACCATCCACCCAGCCTTCCCTACAATCCTCATCACAAACACCTGTGTGCACAAGCACTGGTCTCCAGAGGACTCCTGTTCTGCAAATTACACAGGCCCCCAAGCCTTTTCATGTCCTTGACGGTTCCGGCTCTTTCTTGCTTAGACTGGGGGCACTGCAGGGAGAAATCCCCTCTGCCTGCACAGCACTCACTGTCTGTCCTCTTGCATTTGAGATCATTGTGCTGTTCCCATTGCCACATATGGGTGCAGAATAAAACAAGCTTGCTGACACTCGTGTGTATGTCACTTGTGATGATAGTGTGGCAGGAAACTTATCACATTCTGAATGTACTTGTGAAAATCCCAATCTCTACATGCTGGCATTTATATGCATAGCATTTTTAAGGAAGCCAGTTTAATTACTGAGGGGAGGTCACAGTTGTTCGCATACAGTCATCTTTTGGCCATGCAGAACTACACCACTTTTTGACCTTCTTGACTTCAGATGCTACAATGCCACAACAGAGCCTGCTATCTCATCCCTGCCACCACCATCTGGAGACCTTTTCTTCTTTTGCTGTTACTCAGGAGACCCTCCAGCATTTTTAGCAATATCAATTTACATTTTTCACAAGAACATCTCTGGGAGAATGCCAAAGAAATATTCCACAAACCTAGCAGATGCATTATGTGAACACACCTTGCAGCTATTAAATGAGGTGACTGCTCTCAAGCCCATCACTTCCCACTTTTTTTCACATCATCGTGATTTTTCGACCTCCCAGTCTATACCCTTTAACAAGGTTTTAAATACACTAAAACCAGCACAACATTCTCTGACTGTGGTTTGCCTTAAATCTTTTCCTCTTTCTCACTGTAGTTTTCATTTTAGACTTACTCTCATTTATAATGGTTTCTTGGCATCCTGTTTCCTAACAACATACTATTAGCACTTCTCCATTGTAATCCCCTCTTTAGCTGCCTAACCCAACATTAGTATTAGCATCAGCGTTATCGTGTTATCATGTAACATAGCTGCATGAAAAATTACAACAGTTGTGCAGCAGTTACAGTGTAATTACTTAGTGCCACTCAATGTGAAGTGCTGCAGTAATAGGTTGCATAACCAATTAAATTTCTGAATTCTGCTCACACAAGAAGCCTCTGAAACAATGTCACCATAGAGGTTTCTCCATCTTGTCTGCAACTGATTTACAGCAGTGGCATACAAAAGGCAGCCAAAACATGATGCCTGCTCAGGTTTGGGGGGTTTTTTTCCACTATGTCCAATAACAAGGAGCACATACTATTGTGGTCTTGTGAACTGCTACAGCTATTAAATCTGATGTTAATAACCAAAAAAATGTAAGCTTGGGAGAAAAATCAACAGTGTTAGATGACTAAATTTACACTCTCTAGGGGCTGTTTTCTGCCTTAGACAAAAAAATCGGAAGGGAAAGAGTAAACTACTTTTTCCAGCAGACTTTTATAATCAAGTTACTGTTTATGAATACAAATTGTATCCGAATGAGAAATGACTAAACATTCTGATGCCTATTCACTTGACTTGTGCAGTGCCTAGGCACATCTGGAAAAGTACTGCAACAGGCTGCTTTCATACATGGGACAGTTTTCTTTCTTGAATAACAATGCTTTCCATTTTCCTGCCACGTATTTGTTAATAAATACCGTTGAAAAACAAAAATAAAGCATTAATTATAATTACAATAGACTTTTGTAACCAATTTGCATTGGTTGAGATTTAGTTATTTTCTTTACAGAATAAAATTCACTACCAACTTTGTGATGAGTCCAAGATTCACATGCATCATTCACAAAAGACTTAACAAAATATTATTCTAAAAAACTTGGAAGATGCAAATTACAGTTATCTTTGGGAAGGCAGAAACTCCAGTATATAGATTTTCATACCATGGGAAAGTGCCTGCATCTGTATTTTGATTAGAAGACATATATATACACACACAGAAGACATACATTCTAGAAGATAGATACAAGTCTAAGTAATGACTCACAGACCTCAATGCCTCCTAAATTCTTAACCTTAGATTCTCAGTAACAGCCATGGAGAAATAGTGGAGATTTTACTATCCATACCGACTAGATTCTTGTGATCTTTCCTTTTAAATTCAGCACTTCCCTGATGTAAATTGCTGCAGCATTCCTGGGTAACTGTCAAAGGCTATGTAATAGATTAATCCACTAAAAATGTGGTGGCTTGTTCATATGAAGTTGATTTTTCCATTTTGCTTAGATTGGATCAGCTTCCCATTGGTTACATGATGCAACTCATGTTTTGGTCTATAAAATTTTATAGTAGACTATAGTAACAAACCAATCTTTATCCCTATTTGGTTCAAAACTCTGTTCGAGATAATAACATCAGTTATATTTTGAGAAAAAACATAGCCCCTGTACTGGTACCTCATGGAAAATTTTGGAAATTGCTAACACACCCAATAAGCCTCTCAGATTGAAGCATGGCTGCTGTTACATTTCTGTGATAAGAAGTTTGAAGTTATTTTCTTATTTCACTTTTTTCTCTTTGGGATGAGATGAGAGAGATGTTATCTTTCATTAAAATAAGGAAAAGAAGTAGGAAACTTAGTATCCACTGAATAAAAATTAAAACTAAAGCCTTAGGATTTTGAAACATCAAATGAGACAATGTGTTTCACACGGCTGTGGTTCTCATTTGGTTTTCTGTTTTGGTTTGGGTTTTTTGGAGGGGAGGTGTTGGGTTTTTATTTATTTTGGGGGGGGGGTGCTTTTTGTTGGTTTGTCATAGGATGTTATGACAAATACCAGTAATGGCTAATGACTAGAAGAGAATTACAGAAAAAATGAATTAAAAAAAAATAAAAATAAAAAATTAAAAGAGTGAGACTTCATGGCAAGTTCCCTAAAAAGACATGAGTTCAATCTCTGGGCTGAGGAAAACAAAATCCCCATAAATGGGTGAAGAATCTACTTAGCAAGTTAATTTGAGCAGATAAATTGTAGCCTCTACACTTTAAAGTGCCCATTTCTCAAGGCAACCCAGTGACCACTCTGACCAGACCAGTAGACTGGATCTGAAGAATCAAGCGAATTGCTTTAGTTTATTGAAAAACCTCTCTCTCTACTTACAGAACAGAGAGATACAAAAAGAAATTTTACTGAATTCTAACTACTGCAGATTCAATGAGTTTGGATAGGTCTCTTCACTGACTATTTCTGAGGAAATATATTCCTAGCTGAGTTCTCTCCTTGTTGTCCCTTTTCTTCAGTATCTCAGCACTTCTCCAATTTCCACACTAACCTTTAGTTCATTTGTTCTTCAGTTCTCTGTGTTTTCTTGAAAAGTGCCAGGCTAAAAGTCCTTCTAACGTCTGTTTGTCTTTTCAAGTGTACTGCTGCTCATTTATGCATCTAACCAGTCACTAGGTGCTTATACGATTTTCCTGTTTGCAAATCAGTCCCAGAGGGTAGTAGACTTTTCTGTCATTCCTGATACTAAAGCAATCTGACTAATGTCCAGTCTCCAGCCTTTATAGATCCGCTGCCCTTGGTCATTATCACAGTGGTATGCCATAACCAACTTCTTGGACCAACACATTATTTGTTTAGTACTTTATTACCTTTACATTATTCACAAAGGATTTTCAGAAGCTTGGAGGTTTTGCCTCCTACAGACTCCTCTGGTAGCTGTAGAACCTGGATGGTGTAATCCTTATCTTGTTCTCAACTGCCACCTCCTACACCCTCTCTGACCTGTCTAGGCGAGGCCTACCAGGTGATTTATCATTCTTATTCCATTCCCACTCAAAAATGAAGGGTCCGGATCTCCAGTCTTCTGCATGTAAGGTGGCATTTCAAGTTCCCAAGTGAAAGAGTAGAATCCAAGCTCCCCTAGGGAAATTCACAGACACTTATTTTGTCACTAACTGCCTCTGGATGCATAAAGTTCCACTTTTTTGCATGCCTAGAACATATACTCTGCCGATGCTACCAGGACTGCTCTGCTTGGTGCCTAGCTCATAGTTAAGCCTACGCATGCTCCTGGTAGGATTTCTTCACCTATCTCCTGAGGAGCTGCATGTAATAAATAAGTTATTATGCTTACTGGAGACACTCCTACGCAAACTGGTTTGAAAACATGGAGACCGCAACTCTTTCAACTACACAATAAGAAGTGCCATTATCCAGGATATACATCAGTATACAGCTTAGTTTGAAAAGGAATGATGGAGGGTCAAGTCTCAACCTACTATCTGCCAAGACAACACGTTCACCACGTATCTACAGATGCAGTGTTCTAATGCACCTGTGAAGAGCTGGTGAAGCCATGCCACTTTACAAAAAAGAAGTCAGTATTTATTGGGCTAACAACAGATATCACAGTAGTACAAAAACAAGACAGCAATGTCCAAGAAAGTGCTTACCTATATTTCACTTATTCCTTGAAGAATCTCTTGTGCACTTTTGGCACTGAACAAAACAACTAATGCCTATCATGGGATGAGTATTTCAATCTTTCATCCTTGCTTTTTCACTCCTGTTGTGAGAAAACAATTGAACAAGAAACCTTTTCCGCAACAGTTCTGATCTTCTTAAAACTCAATCTCAATTAGTGCCAACAATCTCTGAACTGAACACATACATACAAAGACTAGCTATACGATTAAAGTCAAAAACAAAGGTTGTTTTCTCCCCACAGCTTCTACATCCATCCTCTATGCCTTGATAACTTTTTCCAGTGTTTGCAATTACTTAGAGTGGATCTGTACATAAATTCTTTCATGATGTTCTATTAGGCTGTACCTTAAAAGCTTTTAAAATATTACAGATAACACTTCTATTTTGCTGTATGAGAGCCACAGTGTTTCTAAGGGGTTCCAAAGAACGACCTGAAAACTTTACAAAGTTATAAAAGAATCACTACTATTTGAAATCAGGAAATTGTTCTCTGCAAGCTACCCTGAGTTAACAACTCAAGTTCGTCTTCTGCAGCCTTTAGGCAGCCCTAAGTCAAAGTGAGATAAAATGTTCCTCTGGCTTGTTCGGACCCATACATCTGACCAGCAGCAGGTATCAATAGCAGAGAGACTCATTAGTATTGAAATTCTAAATTAAAACATTTCTTTAGAATATTTTGCTTTTTATGTGTGATTGCATTTTACTGACCTTAGTACCTTAAAAATGGGAAATGCCTTTTATTTTCACTTGGGCTTGATTTGCCATTTCCCTTTACAGCTATTCACCCCTCTGTAAGGTGAGAGTATAAAGCCTTCCTAAATCAGAATTAACATTCTCAGGCACATTTTATAGGTGTAAGGAGACAAAATAAACAAACAAACAAACAAACAAAAGCTACACAAAGAAAATTAGCCCCATCAGTTTTGATGGGCACCAAGAACTTTCTGGTATCATTCCACAATTCAACATTCGTCATTGGTGCAGAAGAAGATATTACTATGTTATTGGAGCAGATATCTGTGACTAATTTTGTGGGTTCAGCCTCTCTTGCTTCCTCTCTCCTTCGGTGCAAAAATGAAAATAGTATTAAAAACAAGCCCAAGAAGAACAGCTTCCTCTCACATTGAAGAGTTCAACCAGAAGCTCCCCAGAGGCTTCTGTGACAGTTCATTTAAAATATAATTCAACTAGAGCAGTTAAGTGATACTGTTGTACAGTTTAAGTGCCTTTGCTAATTTCCCTGGCCCTGGAGGGGTTTGTAGCATATATTTCATTTGAAGTAATATAAATTTCAAAGAGCAATTGGAAACATTCCCTAAGGAGTGCAAGGGGGCATCTGGACAACGAACTTCCTTTAATAAATACACACCCTGTATCTTTTAGTCATGCTTGTGACAATCTCCACATTCAGTTTGCTCCACTTACCTGGGATTCTGCAGCAAACTAACACTCACTAATTACAGATACACTTGCTTACACTATTAACACACTTTCATATTTATGATCAAATACACATATGAAACTAAAATTAATCTTTTTCTTAGAGTGCAAAAGCAACCAACCTTCCTAACTCTGCGAACCCCATGGCTGAAAGCCACACATAGCACTATCTCAGAGACAAAAAGGATGAGAAGCTCCAGGAGTGGTTTGCAGATTCCCCAGAAGGTTCATCATCCCACTGCAGCATGACGGTGGGTTGGACATGTGCTTCAGTCCCAGAACGACCCAGCAATACTGATCTCAACAACCCTAGCTACTTCACATCTTCTCACAGCTAACCATTCAGACTACCTAGTACTCCCTGGGTGTCTCTACAAACACCAAGTGGACCACCGTGACCAAGAGGCTATTGAGCTAGAGCACAAGCAGCATCATGTAAAGAGCTATATCAGCTGGGTCTTGCTGGATGAGTACAGTTACTCATTAAAATTTATGGCCATCTGCTGTAGTAGACCAGACAATCATTCAAACAGCTGTTGAATTTATGATTATGTGAGAGACCAAACACATGGATTAGAGCAGGAAGTATCAGAAATAATAAATGCAGGTTGGTAGTGTAACCCAACAGCTAGAATCTCCCTTTCCAACACCACCACCTAAGACCATACCAGTTTTGTATTGCTGTATTTTCTTTAATATGCTGGGTACATAGAAGGTAGGTATCCTACAGTACTAGGCCTAGAGGGCTCCTCTTAAGAACAGTAATGAGACAGGGAAACATTTATTGTGCTTATTAGCTTCCAGAGCTCGGTATTTCTCATATTATCTAAAGTGGAATCTGGTGCCACTCTGCACAAGGTGGCCATACACTAAAAGCTGGGACTCTAGGATACATATTTAACATATGGGAAGACCTGAAGCATTAATGCTGCCTCTGAAGGGAAAGGCCATCTGGGTCATTGGAGCCCATTCCTGTGAAAGAACTGGCACATATACTAAGTGATAAAGTTTTGTAGACATATAGACCTAAAGAAGCTTAAATAACACCAATAAGATTACTTGTACATTAAGAAAAGAAGTCAAACAGTATTCAGCTAAGGACTATGGCAATCTAACATTATTTAGATTGCTATATGTACTTCATTCCATTATAATTGCATGTGAGCAGATCTAAACAGACAAAAACAAGATAGGAAATCTGATTTCTCGCCTTCAGTTAAAGCAACCCAGTAGATCAGCAGTATCCAAATAGAATATTACTACACACTCAATAAATTTCATGTTTTCCTCTGTTTTTATTTTAGAAACATGGGAAAACAGATGGGCTTTCCTGCATGCCCTCTAGATTTATTGAGCCAAAGAAAGAGAAAATGCCAACAAATGCCCTCTTTCTGCCTTTCTGTGCTTTTCCTCAGACTGCTGTATTTTTCCTTTAGCCCTTTAAAGATCTAGCTTAACAAGCCCAAAGTACCAAAGCCTAAGCACTGAAAGCATGTCAAAAGAGGAGGAATCCCCTTTTTTTACACATGCAATGGTTCTGAGTGGTACTGGCTTTTGAGATTAGCAAGAGCCAACATCTTTCTCAAGCAGCTGCAAAATTTCTCTTCAGTATCTCCCTTTCCCTACAGACGCTACAAGGTCAGAGCAGATGAGACCAGAAGCATGAAGGCTGAGATACCATGAGAATGGCTGTTCTTGTAACAGAAGTGAAATTCATTCAGAAGTCACAAGAGATGTGGCAGCAACACAACATGTCCTTTTCAATTTTAAAAGTTAATTTCTTTTGGATGTGGCTGTTCCAAACTTCTGGGAACTTGAAGTAAATGTTTTAGTGTTCTAAAAAGTGCATGGTATCAGCCAGAATAAAAAAAGTCTCTTGATTTACTTTCTTTTTTTTTTTAAAGTTTAACACTAACACCAACTCTACGTACATTGTATTAAAAATCGTTATTTTCATTAAATAATGGCAATTTGCTCACTGGGGAAACTGGCCATTTGCTAACAGGGGAAAGCCCTGTGTACTTCAGTGAGCACTAACCGAGGCCTACAACATCAAATTCTATCATTCTATCATCCTTAAAGACTTGACCTTGCACCACTAAACATTACTGGGAATTATGCCATTGGCTTCAAAGGGAGTAGGAACAGGCCCTAAATAAGCAGAACTTCTAGTTATTACTCCAACGGGAGTAATCCTGTCAGGCCACAGAATGTGCCTATATAAGCCAAAAATTCAACAGTGCTTTCTAAATTATATCCATACACTTTGTATGAGAGTGTTCTCTACTTACATATGCACAAACCATTCCAATGTGTGTATCAGGTAATTGTACAGAAGGGCACATGGGACTTCTAAGACAGTTTGTGTATGAATCTTGGCCTGTGTGCCTGATGTATTCAGAGGCCTTCCTGGATATCCCTGCAAAATACACATGCACAGACAGACAACAAAGTCTCCTCACAGACCAGATTGCTACAACATGTCAAAGGAGTTTTATAATTCAGGTCTCCCCATCTTCTGTCCTCCCCTGATATGAAATGAATTGCAGAGGGGCTGGAATGGCATGGTTTGGTTTGGGTTTTTTTTTTCCCTTAGCAGCATCATTTTGACACCACCGAGTGATGTGCTGACAAATGATGCGGATTGCATTTGAACTCACTATCTTAAGCAGAAAAAGGCAGAACAAAACCCATACATAAATACGTGAATTGCCTTTGCAGGATGGAATAGTGTTCATTACCCACATAGCAGAACACAGAATCATAGAATAGTTTGGGTTGGAAGGGGCCTTAAAACTCATGTAGTTCCAACCCCCGTGCCATGGACAGGGATGCCTTTCACTTGTTCAAAGCCCCATCCAACCTGGCTTGAACACTTCCAGGGAGGGGGCAGCTACAATTTCTCTAGGCAACCTGTTCCAGTGCCTCACCACCCTCATAGTAAAAAATTTCTTCCTAATATTTAATCTAAATCTACCCTCTTTCAGTTTAAAGTCAGTATGAGACGTTGTGAGACAAACATGGCAAAAATCTGTAAGAGCCACATCTGAGGTCTATGACTGTACATATTTGAAACTGGGATTTAAACTCAAACAGTGGGAAAGCTTTTATCAGTGTTCTGGACAAGGTTCCAAAAAGCAGCTAAATTTTGGGGTGGTCTAATTGGATCCCAATTCTAATAAGCATGGTTTAAAAATTACTACAACGCTTGATTATTTTTTTTCCCCCATTGTTATTTATGCCTCACCCTCCCAACCCCAAAAGACACAAAGCCTTACTGAACAGGTACCTAAACTGCATGTAAGTGCAGTTTCCAGAATCTATGATACTGAAACAATCTAAACCTAAAACACTTTTGAGAAGTCAGGCAGTGAATTGTGTTTTTCTACATCAAGTTAACATTTCCTCCACTTTACCAACTTCCACAAGGCTCAAAACAGCTCCAGAATTTTGAACATTCAGCTTTCTTTTGGATTTCCCGTTTCACTACAAACATAACCTTACCCTGCACAGCAAAGGAATCAAGGATGGATACAGGCCAGGATAAACTTTGAAAATATCTCATTGTGGGTTTTTCCTCCTCATTTCAGAATTCATTACTGCATTTGAAAACCACAGATATGCAAAAGAATGACTCTTCTTGGTATGAAACAGCATATTCAGGTTCAGTTTTTAGCCCAAAGGAGTTCAAACCTGGTGCTAAGTTTTGGCATGAAGGGCAATGATATCTAATATGCTGAATGAGTAGAGGAAAATTTCAGCAACACAGGAGACAGAAAAGAAGCTTATATATTTCTGAGATCATTATATACCTCTCTTGTCAGAAAACATGCCAATTCATCAGAGACAGAAAGGAAATGCAAGAGGCTTGAGTGCAGTAACTCAGGAGTTAAAGTTTAACTAAATAATGAGTTCCAACAAAGATGACGATAGAGGCTACTAACTCTTGAGAGACCTACTGCACCAAAACCCAATCCTTTTCCAGAGATTTCTGTTAGGTTATTGATTTTGAGAGAGTGCAATTTTAAAAGGAAATTAAATCCTCTTGGAGAAGGCCAGTTCTAAAACTGGTAGATAAGGACTATTGTAAAGGGAATTGAACATTGGGAAGTGAACATGCATCCACCCTGAACAGAGGGGATAGCACACAGCTGCCTGGAAGACAAAGAGAAAAAAACCCAAAGATCTGATGTTGTCTGAAACATGATGAAAGAAGGGTACTCTCATCTGGGAGTTTTTGAAAAAAAAGAACATGATGGACATGTGCATATACTGCTCAAAGGAGAGCACTTTCTCTCCCTCAACAAAACACCGAGGTCTCCACCCACGCCAGTTTTATTAATCAAGATCTTGTTGTCTGACATGAGGAATCTGCCAGCTCAAATCCTCCCCAGCCCTGGGCACAGCCCTGGATATATTCACTCTGCTGGTAGGACAGAGAGTGAGGATTTCCCCTCAGTAACTCTCCAGCTGAACTAAATGGAGGCCTCCTGTGGCAGGAAGTCAATTTATAGATTTCTGACACACAGCAGCTGCTGTCAAAAGCTCCCCACAGCTTTCGAAGCTGCATTGACCAGTCTGCTACCACCAGCTCCCTATTTTAACAGGATTTAGAAAATGAGAAATTTATGCCCAAGGGTTCTGAGACTTTAAGGGCTTTCTATTTTCTACGTCAGATTGCCTGCATGGAAACCAGAAACACCTCTGTGGATCTGTAACTCTTGCAGTTCATGCCACTCCCAAGTCACCTGTGCTAAAGGTGATGCTTCACAACTAAGCGTCATTTGGGGGAGTTGAGCTGAGGGAGAAAGGAACAAAGCACAAATAGTGGAAAATTTCTGTATAGGCTTGTATAACTATCACAGAACCAGAGAGGTTTAAAATTATTTAAATCCATTATTTTCAGAGCAGGCTGATAGTTAGCATGGAAGGAAGTTGGATTTGGCCCATTCGATAGTTCTAAAAGAAGCCCACACTGTCTCCTACTTTGAAAGAGACCCATATATTGGTAAGGAACTGCTTGTCATCCATGTATGTCACTAGTAGTCTGCATCTTGGATTCCCCCCCACCTCCACATCTGACATTTCCACAGTACCCATTGCATTACACTTTCAATGGTATCCTGCCTGACCCATTATTTCTTTTGAAAGGCAAGGATGCAAGAAACTGAGGAATTCCAGGAGTTGCTAGTGGCCTTCTTCCATTCTGCAGAAGTCGGAAAGATTTTATCAGCTGTCATTTTTTATTATTCCCATCTCAAGGATCAGCTGCTTTCCCCCTCTGCTGTTATCCTGCCAGGAAACCAAAGCCACCTAGTTAACACAGAACTGCCAATAACCCAGAGTCTTTAACCTGATAAAGCAATCAGGGAGGATATCATCAAATCAGGTCCTAAGAACAGTGATAAGTAATTGGGATTGCTATACTAGGGAAATGAAGAGGAAATCTCCCTGAAATAATTTTAATCAAATTTGTGGAACACTGATCAAAACCTATAATGTAGGGCAGAAATTTTTCATGCAGACACTCCCCATTAGGGCTGCTATTCTCTGTGTCATGTTCAATATGCTGATTATGTGAGAATCTGTTTTCTTTTCTTTTCTCGCCATGAAGCTGGATCTTTAAATACCGCAATTTGCTTCAGTAACATATGAACTCTGGACAGGCTCTTTGGAGAGCACCTTTTTCCACTAAAATCCTTGTGAAGGAAAGACAACACATCTGCATAACGGATCAAACAGTTTCCTGCAGACAGACCTAAAATCTCCTGAAAACATCTAAGAGTTAGGCATGGTTGAGGCATGCACCATCACACTTTATCAGGTAAATGGCCAGCTAAGATTTCCAGCACCTAAAGCTTACAGAGAAATACCAACATATTTTGCAAGAGCAAATCACTAGCAAATACATAGCCAGAAAAAACTTATAGTTAGATACTACACCCTGATGCTGTAGATTCAATTTCTTGCTATCCTAGAAAGGGAGTAAAGCCCTTGAAAAATCTTCTATGATCTTGTTCTCCACAAACATCTCTATTTTATCCACCCAGCATCAGTTCTTCTCTTTCCTGTTGTTTTAAGTCAGCTAAGTTCTTTCTATATCGTTGCTTTTGTTCTCTTCATGCTTCACTTCTTTTGAAAACCAATTCTCAAATAGAATCAACTTACTTGTTTTCGTGGCTCTGATAATATAAGAAAGAACTTCTTTTTTTTAACCTGTTTCTACTTCAGCTTCTTCATGCATAAAAATGAGTACACAACTTTCCCACTATAGTCACAGTGTCTAATACTTTTTGGATGAGACTTGTTCACAGTGCTATTATTGTAATTTATTACATACCCATCCTCCCTAAATACCATTTTCCTTGCCGCAAACCAAAGATCTTGTTTTCCTGGCATCTAGCAACCCTGCAGTATCTTTGTTGACATCCTGCCAAGATCTTCGCAGGTTCTCAGTAAATCTGTTAGTTTCTGCTGGGGCCAGCTGCTGTCTACAATCCTCACATATTCTGAGCTTCGTTCAATTAGAAACACCCCTGAATATATTAGGCCTTCCTGACCTCAAGGGTAATCAGATGGAAAGACATTTCTGCCAACCATTGCAGAAACTTTAGCTCATGAGCCACAAAATTCAATTTGTATAATATCACAATGGGTGAGAAGAGATAGAGTCAGAAGAAGAAAGGAATTTTCATCCAACTCTTCTTAAAGATTCAAGCTTGGCATCATGTCCAGAGACATTTATCCCACCCTCCCAAAGAAACAGATGAAATCTCAGAAGCTGATGAGATTTGAACTGTTACCAACTTTTAAAAAATGCCTCAGAGCTGTCAGCATTCCAATTCTGATCCATCACAGACTGCAACGTACTCACATGATTCAGCATTGTTACATTATATGTCAGATATTATACACATCAAGAGCTTTCTCTTCCTAAAACTGAAGAAAAGTTGGATTGGCTTTGTCTTTATTAGCCAGCTAGGCTGACCTATCTGTTGTGAAATAACACAACAACATAGTATGGACGTGCACTAAACACCAGGCTGTCTGATAAAGAGGTAACCATCAGGCTACCTGGTACCCACAAAGTATGCTGCAAATAGAGGCCATAATTGTAGCGACTGAAGGAATAAGTAGACGGACTTAAGCTAGTGAAAATGCTTGCTGCAAGAGATGGTCTTCAGATGTTCTGGTTTAATGGCGCAATGTGTGTGGATGCCACACAGCAATTAGGTTGCTAGTACTACTGCTTGCTATTATGGAATAGCAGTTATTGCAGCCTCCTGCCTAACTTGTCAGCACTTAAAGCTCCATACAGACAGCACCTTCCCTCAGGAAAATTGTCCAGCTTTGCCTTGATTTTTATCTTTTAAACAAAGTTTAATGAAACTTTTAGATTAGCCATACCGCTTCACCGCACAAACCTTTGTCATCACACTTTTCTCTGCCCCTCTCTACTATTTGTCTCCAGCTTTGCCTCCATATTATCCCATGCCCTGTGCTCCCCAACACCCAACCTAGACACATGGAGAGTCATTCTCCAGTTTTTTTGAACAAACAGAGAATTACTAGGTGAGAATCTCAGTGGAGAATGTCACAAAAACCGCATTCATATACCCATCTCCAGATCTCTAGGAAACTCATCTCCTTACTCATTAGCTAAATAATGCAGCATAGTTAGTGATGCAAAATATATCATTAGTGACACTATCAGTAACAACTCATAAGCTTAATGCACAGCTTAACAAGCTACACACCAATACATGGTAAGCATCAGCTCTTGAGCCCTGCCATGTATGTGTACCCTGTAGGTATGATGACATCATTTGTGCTAAAAACCAACTGAACTTCAGACCTCAGTTCTCATCTGGCTAAACACCACCACAATATACTGTGGGAGTACCAAAGGACATGCACATGCTCAACTGACTCACGAATCTTTGCTAACATGATTTCCCCTTCAATCCACATTAGTTCCAGCTAGATAACATTTGTCTTCTTGGAGAAATGGACAGGGCAAGTGGATTAAGGGGAAAAAACTGTACCTTTCTTTAGTGCTGTCATATTGATATCCTGAGGGTCAATAAAAAAGCGTTGGTAACGTAAGCCAGGTACAAGACTGAAGTATTACTTTTTCAGAGGAATGCACATTGTCACTAGAATATAGTGTCACTAGAATTCAGCTAAAATACTCTACCTTACTTCAAGCATTCTGCACACAACTGTATTTTCTAAGTGCCTAGGAAATAGATGGTTTCTTCATGGTGATGATCTATTCCTAAATTAAAAAGCTCAAATGACATCTGTTTGGCAAAACAAGTATACCCAGAGAGTAATGTAGTAGTTCTTGTATATGCTTGTGGAGTTCTGACATTCTGCATTGTGAAGCATTAGGATGCAAGATTGCAAGCTCTTCAAGGAATGCTGGAGAACAAGTCTAATAACTGTCTAGAACTTCAAGAATTAACTATTAGGCCAGAAGTTTGACCCTTTCATCTCTCAGCCAGATAAATACAAGGTCTAGTGCCTTCATTTGAGTCTGACCATGCCAGTGTTCACCCCGGTATTTAAATAGGACGTACATGTGCATTTCCACTTAAAATTTGCTTATATTACTTTGTGACAGTAGCTTAAAAAAAGCAATATACTGTTAATACTGCTGTGCAGCTACAGGATAGATAGATCAGAATTTTGGAGTTCAAGACATGTTCATTTACACAAGGATTTGATTCTTCTGGGCCATTCATTCTGCAGCTCCTAATCACATATACATCATTTGCCAGCCAGGAGGATGCACTGGTATCAGCATAGGTGCATATACAACAGCAGAAAGGTCACAACTATTTAAAAAGATTGTTGGATTGATGCTTTGACCACTAGTGACTATTTTTCAATTTTTCTTTTATAATGCTAGTCTAATGGCTAATCTACTGGCCAGATACAACAGACAGACAGATGCTTAGACATCTATAAGTACAATTTCTATACAAAATGTACTAAAGAAGTCAAATTTGTGACTGGGATTGGGGTGGGAGGTAGCAATGATATTCCATACAAAAGACTCCCCGCTCAAGTAAACTGCATATTACATGCTGCAGATTAATAGCAACGTGGCTAAGGAAAATCCTTTTTTAGAGTTTAGTCCTGGGAAAATTTTAGGGTTTAGTTTTAGTTTTTAGTCCAGGAAAAGCATCTCGGATATTAATTGGGGTTTAATATATGCAAGACCCTTCACCTGGAAGAAGGTCAACCATGCCAATATTTTTCTCATCATCACTTTTGTGATATTTCTCTCAAACATTTAAGCACCTGAGTTTTATAAATTTACTCATTGAGTAAAGTCCTGGATTCATTTTTGTTCCTGTGAGGTGTGACAGTTTTTTTAGGGCCAGAATTTTTCCATTTGATGCAGCAATGTTCATATGCTAAGTTTACACATACACTTAGATGTACGTTGGATCAGATTTTAAAAGAAGCTATGTGAATATGCTTGCATATCCAGAAAAGAATTTCTCCCCTGTGATTTCATTCCAATCAGAATGAAAATGCTCAGGTTTCAGATCAATTGTTCCAAAGATTTTTAAGTGTATAGCAGGATGTCAGCCACACTAATTTAAGTCACCCTGCTGTGCAAAAGAAACTGTTAAAAAAGACAAAAAAAAAAAGCCATGCTCTCTCTCAATCACAAAGTACTATGAAGTAATCTAGCATAACCAATTCACAAAATATCAGTCCCATAACTATACAATGTGAAATGTAGTGTTGATAAGGTGATTTTTAATTAGAATTTAAAGCTCATTTTGCAGTTACTGTATGAGATCCATTTTCATCTTTAGCCACCAAGTATTGAAAATTAAAGATTTGCTGTATGCATTAGTTAATAGGTCAAATACAATGAAATTACAAATGCAGATATGAGGGAGAATCCCTTACTCAGTGAAAAGGATCAGATTTAGAAAAGACTACATCGAGAGCAGAACTAGCTGGAAAGCTTTCATTAAAACAAGTGTCTCTGCCCTATTCTTCTGCTTGACTTCCAACTTCCTGAACAGATGAGGAAAACACTGGAAGCAAAACTTTTCAGAGGAAAAGATTATCTGGGAAAAATTATACCATTTGAAATGAAACAAACTGTTTTCCAGACAGAAGTGGAAATAGGAGACACTACTATTTGCTCTAAAAAGTGAAAGTAAAAATAAAATGTTTTTTACCGAGTTTCTTGAACCACTCCAAGTCTATTCTGTATGGGTAAAGAGGAGTAAGATTTTTGGTTGAGGAGAGCTTGAGATGCTGGGGCATATTCCAATTGAGGATATATCTGTATGCTAGTTTTTAATGAACTTTTAAACTATGCTTTATGAGTATTTCCATGAACAATTTTTTGAAAATATAAAAAGGGTTGAGTGAACTATTTCAGATGAAATTTAAAGCAAAATCAAATCAAACTTTGGTTCATTTTTCTTTTATTCTTTTCCACTTGTACTTACTGCCAAGTTTTCACAGGGCTGAAAACAACAAAAGGGGAAAAAAAAAATAAAATAATTCAGGGTGGTTGAATTTATCCACTCTAGACAATATGAGAAATCATAAATGCCTACTCCTTCCAGATTTCCACCCTGCAGTTGAGAGAGGTTTAGGCAAGTCTGGATCAGTTTCAGACATTTACTTAAATTTAAACAAACATCAGGGCACCCTGAAGTAGAATTTAATTACAATGTCTATCCTCTTAAATGCAAACCACTTAGTAAGATAATCTGTTTGCTCATTTCAGAATCATGCGCTCAAATTCCCTTTTGATCAGGAGGTTTACTAACCCTGTCATCGACAAACTTCAACAATTTGCCTGGTCACAGAGCGAAATCATATTAAAATAGTGTTTTCTAGAAAACCACAAACATCTCAGGTACATGCAAAGATATTGAAAATGTTGATTGATTGAAGATTTGGGTTTGAATCTTGATATAATAGTTATAGCAGAATCCAAGTTTCACAATGTCAGAAACAGGAACTCAGAAAGTGACCACTGAAGAGCCTGCTGTGACTTGGAATGAAGCAAGCACAGGAAAACTCATTTGGGGAAATGTGATAGTTTAGTGTTGTAGAAAACAGTTGGAGAAATTCATATGACAGAAGTGAGAACATCCATGACATGAAAGGAAATCTCTTTGCTTTCCTTTTTGACCTTCCCTTCCAACTGTGCAAATAAAAAATAACGTAAATTAATGGGAAAGCACTATTTTCAGTCTTCTCTATTTGGATTTAAAAGAAAAAAGAAAAAAGAAAAAAGAGGAGAGAGGAGAGAGGAGAGAGAGGAGAGAGAGGAGAGAGAGGAGAGAGAGGAGAGAGAGGAGAGAGAGGAGAGAGAGGAGAGAGAGGAGAGAGAGGAGAGAGGAGAGAGGAGAGAGGAGAGAGGAGAGAGGAGAGAGGAGAGAGGAGAGAGGAGAGAGGAGAGACGAGAGACGAGAGACGAGAGACGAGAGAGGAGAGAGGAGAGAGGAGAGAGGAGAGAGGAGAGAGGAGAGAGGAAAAAAAGGAAAAAGGAAAGAGGAAAAAGGAAAGAGGAAAGAGGAAAGAGGAAAGAGGAAAGAGGAAAGAGGAAAGAGGAAAGAGGAAAGAGGAAAGAGGAAAGAGGAAAGAGGAAAGAGGAAAGAGGAAAGAGGAAAGAGGAAAGAGGAAAGAGGAAAGAGGAAAGAGGAAAGAGGAAAGAGGAAAGAGGAAAGAGGAAAGAGGAAAAGGAAAAGGAAAAAGGAAAAAGGAAAAAGGAAAAAGGAAAAAGGAAAAAGGAAAAAGGAAAAAGGAGGGGGAAAAAAGGAGGGGAAAAAAAGGAGGGGAAAAAAAAGGAGGGGAAAAAAAAGGAGGGGAAAAAAAAGGAGGGGAAAAAAAAGGAGGGGAAAAAAAAGGAGGGGAAAAAAAAGGAGGGGAAAAAAAAGGAGGGGAAAAAAAAGGAGGGGAAAAAAAAGGAGGGGAAAAAAAAGGAGGGGAAAAAAAAGGAGGGGGAAAAAAAAGGAGGGGAAAAAAAAGGAGGGGAAAAAAAGGAGGGGAAAAAAAGGAGGGGAAAAAAAGGAGGGGAAAAAAAGGAGGGGAAAAAAAAGGAGGGGAAAAAAGGAGGAGGAAAAAAAGGAGGAGAAAAAAAAGGAGGAGAAAAAAAAGGAGGAGAAAAAAAGGAGGAGGAAAAAAAAGGAGGAGGAAAAAAAAGGAGGAGGAAAAAAAGGAGGAGAAAAAAAGGAGGAGGAAAAAAAGGAGGAGGAAAAAAAGGAGGAGGAAAAAAAAGGAGGAGGAAAAAAAAGGAGGAGGAAAAAAAAGGAGGAGGAAAAAAAAAGGAGGAGGAAAAAAAGGAGGAGGAAAAAAAAGGAGGAGGAAAAAAAAGGAGGAGGAAAAAAAGGAGGAGGAAAAAAGGAGGAGGAAAAAGGAGGAGGAAAAAGGAGGAAAAGGAAAAAAGAAAAAGAAAAAGAGGGAAGGAAAAAAAAAAAAAAAGAAAAAGTGAAAAGAAAAGGAAAAAGGGCCCAGACATAGAAAAAAACCCAAACCTTCTTCTAATAGATAGCTAATGCTTTTTTAGGTAAAAAGGCTGTTTAAATGGAATGAAGAATGAAGTTTTGTATCCAGAAAACTCTAGTTAGTGGGAAGAGAATCTTGCACCAATGAGAGGCTTTTTTCGCATTGGTGTTCAAAAAAAAAAAAAAAAAAAAAAAAAAAAAAAAGAAAAAATCCATAAGCGAAACATCAACTTTTGCACTGGCTGTCACAGTTGGGTTTGGCACTGAACACTCCACTGGGAAGTGCTAATTGTAGGGATGCTATGTCAGCATCTGCACCTGCCTTCTACCACAACTCCCAGATGCTTCAGTGAAGAGAAAAAAGGCAATTCCCAAATTCAGCCACTCAACAATCTTGACATCTAAGAATAAAACACATTCACCTTTTAAGATCTGGCACCAAGCCTATGCACTATTTAAATTTCACTTTAGTCTGTTAGGATTTTTGTAAGCACTCTTCTGGGTCTTTCCGTCGATGTGATTTCCCTCTTCCCCAGACTAAGTTCCTGTACTAATAAGCAACCAACAACTCTTCAGAATATCTCATTTGGTTTGATTACATTAGAACATTACTGACTGCTCTCCGAGATCATTTTAGCTCTGCAACATTAAATATAGTTACTAAATATTGAAAACACCTAGGTCAGCAGACCTTTTTGGCTTTGGGCATTGACTCACATCTATCTTTCCAATTTTCTTCCTTTTTGCAACTTTAAACGCCTGTGAGGGGATTTTTTGTCAAAGTGTGTCAGTGGTAAAATCAGGGCACCAGCTTGTTAAATAAACAATCAGCCCCTAAGCCGTTCCAGAAAAAGGATGAGAATTCTCATACTTACATCTTTTGCGAGTTAAGGTTTATTTAGGTTTTGAATCCCTCAAGGCAAGCACGCAATGTGTAAAGCAGAAGCCCATAAGAGAAACATTTTATTCCTATTGCTTACTGAGAAAGAACAAGGCTTTTAAAACAGATCAGAATGCCACACTTCATTAAACAACATTAGCCTGCCTTGACTAATCAGACTTCTCGTTTATTTTTCAGTTGCATTCATTTGTATCTATTTTTAAAAGGTAGCTAAACTTCCATTTAATCAAGATATTTGGAGACCAATGGCTTTTAATGCTCATGCTCTAAGAGGAACATCCAAATAGAAGGGAATTTCTCTTTTTTATTTATCTTTTGAGTCTAAGAATGCATGGGCATTATTCAAAAATATTCTAGGCTGTGTAGTTAAATGCAATTGTTCTGGAAGAGACAACAAAGAATTAACAGAAGGAACTAATTTCTCTTGTTAAAACACCTAGGATCTCACATACTACAGATTTTACTTAATTATCCGTACCTAGCTACATGCAAATATATAGGCATTGTTAATTTTTCATATGAATGCAAAGGTTTTCAGAAGGATGCAGAGAAACCTGACACCAGAAACCTTTCTCTGTTTTAGATTTTGTTAAAAAACTGACACTCACATTAATGGAATGGTTGGCTGAAGTTCATAAAGCTTGAAAACAACTCCAGACCTGTTTTCAAGCATTAATAGCTTCTTATTGCCATGAGAAATGGGTCTGAAGTTGCTTCAAGTTGGAGGGTATTCAGAGGCAGGATGGTACAACAAGAAAGAAGAGCAAAGATAGGCTATGGTTCTAGATCTGAACATCACTGAGTTCAAAAGCACTTGGATCCTAGCTGTGTATAAGAGTTTGTGCAGGTTTGGTGTACTTATAAAGGAGCAGAGAACACAAGTGGTTCTGCAGGAAAGGAAAGCCACATCTATAATTTCATTTCATTTCCTTATTAAGAAATACCAACCTTTTCCAGAAGTTTCCCCAGAGTCTCTTGTGACCACTGACTAGCTCTATACTGCATTATTTTGTGAAACACAGAAAGAAACTTTTTATGAAGTTCACCACAATTTGTAACTGCTCAGCAGGAACGTAATCTGGACTTCTTGCAGTGCTGTAACCCAATTTAATTTCACTGTCAGACTGCTTGATGGATGTGTCTATAGAGTTTTCAAATGGGAGATAAAACTTTTTACCACTGAAGGCAGAATGTACTTTCCTCTTCGTTTGCTATCCAGGGGTTCAACCATCACCTGCTCAGCAGGGCTTTACTCATTCAGCTCTTTTGAACAACATATGTAAGCTTTATTCATTTGAAATGAAAACATAGAAATAAAACAGAAATTAAAACCTTGCATATGCAAAAGTCTCCAATTCACAAGCACTCTGGAAATTGCAGGCTGTACTGTTCAGTGTTATTCCTTCATTTTAACTCACAGCAATACTGCCCTTAAATACTAGCCAAAGAATAACCATTTAGCCAGGCTGCACTAAGGCTCCGAATGTGATATATGAGCCAAGAGGGGCTGGGAAAGAAACACATGCCATCTGCACAGGGAAAGGAAGAACTTCATAGCCCTCAATCGTAACCAAATCAGAAACCCCACAGAAGGTGATATAAACTCAAGGAGACCAGAAGTAGCACTAGCTTTTTTCAAAGGAAATAAATCTGTGAGTGGTTTAATGGACTAATAACGAGCACATGCACTAGAAGATTCCCTGAAAAAGACATGCATGCATTCACTCACAAAGTTTTCCTAATATATTCCCCTTTATAAGGGTGTTAAAAATATTTCAGCTCTTATTGCCACCTTTATCAAACTTGGAAAAAGTACAACCAGACCTGCAGAAGAATGAGAAAATCCCCTCTGAAAATATATTAAGGCATTTTAATAACAACAGGTTTATAATTATTCTTCCCGTCTTGACAAATATTGTTTTTCTAAGCTTAAATGCAGATAATAGCACATTGTGTAATGATATTGTGCTATTATTTCAAAATTAGTATTTAAAACTTGTATCATAAATAATTCAACCTTTTAATTTTTTTAAACTGAAACTTCAGAACTAAACTTTTGAAGATTTGTGATAGATTGAATAAATGTCGATAATAAACTTCTTTCAAGGGAAACATAGCTAAAGGCACCAGAACCTGACAAGAGCTGGAGAACAGAAATATCAGGATACATACGTTTTATACCTTAAGTATCACATGTTGATTATTATCCACCGTTCTAATTCCAGTGCAGAGTGAGCAGACATGAGAGCCTAATATTCTCCATGGAAGACAAGACCGACCAAAAACCAACATCAACATTACTGCAAGAGTTGTTTCCAGGCCCAGAGAAAGCAACACCGTAAATACTCTGGGACAGTGAAATAAGAATGGCTTTACCATCCGTACACTTTTATTAATAAGAACTCTAACTGATTACAAACACAACTTAAATGCGGAGACAATGTGAAGAGCAACAGCATCCTGACAGGCATGTTATCATCTGTACATGCTACAAAAGCTTGTTTGGGAAGGCAGCAAGCAAAGATGTCAGAAAGTCATTAAAAACATGATTCCAACATTACCCTGTTCTCATCCTACCACTTACGATCAAAAATACACAATAGAGTAATGACAACTAAATACAGGTAATCATTTCTCAAAGCACTTTACTGGAAGGCGTAACACCTTCACAATCATCTGGTCACAACTTTAAAGAAAAAGAATAGATGACAAATTAGGTAAAAAAAAATTCACTCTAGGCATTTGCTTTCAACACTCTTACATGTATTTTCCTATTTCTTCAAGATTCCCCAGCCCTTTAACTATTCTCTCAGAACCCCTTCTAGCACATTATAGTATGTGAAGGACTAACACACAGTTCACTTTTCATTTTAAGTTATCTGCATTACATGTTCTTTATTAGGAGCATAAAACCTGTCTGATGCAAATTTATCTCCATACAGGACAGAATAGGATGCTGGAGATGAGTGTCCACTGTTCTGCAAGTACATCTGTACATGCTATACTAACATTTGTGTCAGTATCAGTAGGTTTAATTCCTTTGGGGGTGCAGAATTATATGTCCCAGTCTCAGGGTCAGAGTCACAAAACCAACAGCTGAGATGCATGGGAACGCCATGTGTGCCATCTGAAGTAACAGCTGACCATGCTGAGCTACTGTTAGACTAGATAAGTTCTCATAAAATTGTGGAAGGTTTTGTTACAAGGAAAAGAGGAACAAATTAAACTATGGAGTTAGTGAGGAAAAAAATCAAAAAGTAACAACAACATGAAGAACAATTCTTATATTTATCTACTAAAGCAGAAAGCGAGCAACTGGCATCATAAGTAGAAATCACAGGATGGTCAATAGTTGTGGTCACTTCTATCTCCCCTCTTGCCAACTTGGCACATCAGGTAAAAGTCCATTGCATGCTTACATACTGCACCCTTCTTTCCTTAGTAACATACACCAGCTTTTAAAATCACTGAGTGGTGCCTTACTTCATGAAATTAACCCCTTTATGCAAGGAAGCATAAAGCAAAGAGAATCTAAAGCACTGTTTCTTCAGCAAGCAAGTAATTGCCTTCTGGAGTGGGAACTTTTTCAGAAGGTACTCTATATGGAAGTCAAGATTAAAGACCAAAAATAATCACATGTTAATATAGAAACACAGTTATTACAAAATAACATTTACCCAGAAATCCTCAGAAAATGCATGCTTTATGCAGAGAATATCCTTAAAAATGTGTGGTAGATGCTCTGATTTTCAAACCAAAGCTAAATCTCCCAGAAGTTGAGCTCTTGCTGTGCAAGCAAATCATACTCATCCTTTACAGTAACATTTTAGTGTCTCCAACAGTATACCCGAGTGTGTATGTAAGGTGTTCCTCTTGTTCTCAAAAGAAGTTGTGTTTTTCATATCATATTTGCTTCTTGCAATGAAAATATTGCCAATATAGAATCCAGCATATCAACAGCTGGATGATTTTCAAACTTCTCGAGACAGAAATAACACTGAAAATACAGATAGGTCACTGGCTTCATTGCATGAAAGATGATGTTGCAAAATTGGAAAAACCTTAATCAATTTAAGTGTCTCAATAAACTTTGAACAGCAGTCAAGATTGAAGAGACTATGAAACGACTAGTTGCAAAAAACAAGACAGCATCGATTAAAGTATTAAAAGTGGAGGTTTCTCTCTCATAATACCCAAGGGCAAAACTTACTTAAAACTAAAAGCAAAAAGACAATATGAGATGGAAATTCCTCAGTTTTCTACTGTAAACTGAATTAGGTATGTGTAACCTTTCTGCTCATAACACATGCCATCCCCTCACCCCCTCCAGCCTGGCCCTCTGCATATTGTTTTTCCCTTTGTCATTTCTAAAATACTTTGTCCTTCACACCTACTGCAGGTTTCCACTCTAGGAATGCAAACTTGCTCTCAGTTCTCATTCTTTAAAGTGTGCTTCTCTACGGAAGCCACCTCACAGCACGAATTGCACCTCACTAATTCCCCTTTTTATTACATAGCTGTCTTAATGCTGAATCTGTTTAGCTTTCCTCATTTAGGTAAATGGGAATCAGCTCAGTAGAAAATGTGTCCTGCATCAATCAGGTCTATAAAGCAGCTCTTCATTCACAGATCAATGCTATTTCAGAAATGAAACATAAGTTTGTGCTATGTAAGTGACCCAGAAAATATAATTTAACTAACGATATCTTGCTAATCGGGATACACTTAATCTGAAGTAAGAATGGCCACGCAGAGTTGTATAAAGTGGTAAATTAAAAGAGATGTCATTATTTCAGTTCAAATGTTGACAAATACTCACTTTGGAACACTACTAAGTACACATACGATGCCATAAAAACAACACTTTCCACCAAAAATATTACAAAAAGTCTGTAACTCAAAAATTAAATTTTGCTATCAATTTTTCATAAGCGTCTAAGTTATGCTCAATCTAACAGATAAAACTTAGTGTACTATTTTCCACACTTACATTTCAAAAGCCAAGAATTATCACAACATACTTAGAGCTCAGATGTAGTGAATCTGTATTTATGAAAAACACACTATTCCAGATTTGAGAAGCCTACAAAAGCAGTTTTCTGAAAGTAAATAGAGTACCTTAACTAGTTCAATATCCATCAATATACAGGATACATGCAGTATTTTTAATCTTTTCACATGGCAACTCCTGGTTAAAAATTTAGCAGGTTTATTGCACTTCACATGGCTGGTTATTCCACAATTAAGACTAAATTCATATTTTTGCTTTTGCAATGCCAACAGCTATCATAAGAAAAAGCTACATTACAAATTACCCTAACAGCAGGATTTTACAATAGATGAGCATGGGAGTCATTTATGATGCATTTGCTGCTATTAAAAAACAAATAAACATTTACGGTCTGTGCTAATTAACTTTACTGCTGAATTAGTAGTATTTCTTAATCTTTTTAAATTGAAGAAATATTGCAAGTATGGCAGTAAAGTCACACTTCAGTGCAGTAAAGGCTGACACACTTTAAAAACCTCTCTCATTCTCCACAAACACATGGAGCCTTTGGACACCTTGAGACCTACATGCACTACGTTCAGTACTGATACCCTCCACTATACATGAACACAACAGAGCAGTTGTACTGGTCCTAAACACACCAATCAAGTGCTTCTGAACTGCACCTGTACTCATATTGCATAAATCCTTGTAAATGTTGACAGAAATAGACAAATTCGCTTCTAAATCAAAGAAAGATGTTGCTATTACCAAAACAAATACATTACATCGAATATATACAAATGTGAGTGCATGTTTTTAAATTACCATCTTCATGCAGCTTATATTGAGTGTTCTAGCTGCTTGACTGCAGCATACACTGCCTGAGGAGGACACCTCCTATTAAAAAAGGACACACACACAATTGCTCCTACTGTTAGATTACACAGTGGAGTGCTAGGAAAAACTGAAAGTGGAGAACTTGCTGTGATCATGTTTCTGAGCTAACCATGGTTATAAGTCAATGTTATAAGTCAATGTAACTAAACTAGTATTTGCTGCATTACTTCCCATTTGCTCAAGTGTGAATAATTCTAAAGTCCTGTTCGTGTGCCTAGAAGATTGATATACAGATATACCCCATGAACCACGTGAATTTAGAATTCATTGTAGTGTTCAGCATCACAGTTCTACAGATGTAGATCCTGACTTGCTGCAAAGCAGCTGATCAACCCTGTAACTATGCTTTACAAACCAGAGGCAGATGGGTGACAGTGTAAGTGATAGAAACATTCAAAATGCCCAGGCACAATAAACTGACACCACTTGTTCCTTTTAGGAGATGGTAATCAATGCAAATCTATGCATTAGTTATGAGGTGGTTTAATTCCAATAATAAACATTCTGTGATTGATGAATTTTTCACAGCTGTTGTCTATATAGCTGTTTAATTAGAACATGCTGGCAGAGGCTGTTAATTCTTCATCAAGTTGCCGACTCCAGTGCATTCCACTTTCTGCAAGGCAGGATGACAGTTGGTAGAGTGACTTGGGTGGCTGGGCAGGGGACCTGACATTTGGCAAAGGATCAGTGCATTAGATGACAAGCCAAATTCCATCAACTTGCTAAAAATACTAGCACACTGACAAACAGAAAGTGCTTTAATTGCTGGTGCTACACTCTTTGATTTTCTGTTATTGATGGGCACTGGATCTAACTGCACAGGAATGTCTACTTCGTGCTACTGTTGTTCCCAGAGTAGAGCCAGCCAACCATAATCTACCAGGAAGGAAACGAAGTCAGCTGCCCTAAAAAAAAAAAAAAAAAAAAAAAAAAAAAAAAAAAAAAAAAAATGCTGCCAGAAGTTCTGACATTTGCTGTAAGTATTTGACCTTCTGAATCCATACAACTCCCTTGCTGGAATATTCCATCAGGGAAAGGGAATCCCTACCTTAGGTATCATGTGACATATGCCTAACTGGGGCCTGAGAGATGGACATTCCCAAATGAGTACACCACAGGGGGAGCCAACACTACTCCCTCATTGAGGCATCTAAGACCTGACTCAAAGAATTACATCCAGAGGCCAGCAGGATGCTTATTTTCATTCACCCTGTACCTGCATCAAAAGCGCCCACAGAACTGCCCGTTGCAAATACAGCTCTGGTACCACCGTCCATTAAAAGCTGAGCTTTCCAAACTTACTCCACGCATGCCACCAAGCAGGTTTTAGACGCTGCCAATTTTGGGAATATTCACACTGGTCACCTACAGGCAGAGGAAACCTATTAAGAGCTCCCCAAACTGACTGGCCCTAAGCTGACTGGACACATAGGATACTGACCTAAAAAGACAGCCTTGTTTAATCTACAGGTAGTTACAAAGCTTCCTATCATTAACCTCAGTTTTGCTTTAAAGGGCTGTTAAAGACTTTCAACTCTTCACAGTACCAAGAGGTTCAGAAACTAGTCACAGAACTGGGTGCCTGAAATCAGTTAAAATTCTTGTGACAAAAAGATAAAAACACTTATTGTGTTGCAGCTGCAAGGAGAAGTTACTTTGCCAGCAGCATACTCTTTGATACTAAATGGCATGTTCATCTGTTCGTAATTATAATCATGTTGAAAAGTTTATGAAAAGTTAAAGTATAACTGTGTAATACTGACTAATTTTTAACTTTTCAGTTCTGGGTGTTTAAATCTTAATTTGACACTAAACAAAGTTTTTGATCTAAACTAAAACTGCTAAAAGCATCCAAAAAACTTTTCCCACTTAAAAAAAAAAAAAATTTCTTACTCCATTTTTCAACAGTGAAGTTACTTGATAGAAAAAAGTCATGATTTATTGCTCATTGAGTCATGCCAATATACAGAAAAATACCAGTTTAAAAGAACACTATTTTGGCACAAGAGACATAAGCATGAACATCTGAACTGTTGAAAATATAATTTGAAATGTCCTGGTTCAGTATAACCAGTACATTTGCCAGAACACCAGGTTTAGTTTTTGTAAATGCCTTTACTCCTCAAACATTTTAAAGTAAACTCAGACAGTCTAGAAGCAATCTTCTGATATGATTTGCTTTGAAGCTCCATAAGACATGTTCTCTGCTCCCGATAGCCTTACTGTTCTGATATGGAAAGGTGACCGCAAGCCAGTCTGCTACACTGTTTTGGTTTTTTGTTTGGGTTTTATTGTTTTGTTTTGTTTTGGGGCTTTTTTGTTGTTGTTGGTTTTTTTCCTCCATGATAATTTTCCTCATCAGGCCACTTTGTCACTTCTAGAGGCAAGAGTCCCTGTTCTACTTGATAGCAAGAGCCTCCCACTCTCAGCCAGTATGATATTACCCTGTGACCAAGCACCCTGCTTCACACAAAATGCCAGAATGCCCTAATGGGTTATGGTTCTTTACATGTGGTAGATGCTTCAATATATAAATTAAATGAAACACTAGTCTCATCCATCCCTCACATTTTGTTCAAGATAGTGTCATTACACCCTCATTTTAAAGGAAACTAATGAAGGCAGAGTAGATGGTTGCCAGAAGGGGCTTAGACATCTGTCTCCCTTCTTCCCTCATCCCTAAATCTAAAACAAACAAGACAAAAAAATAGATTTTAATCTTTGTGATTATTTTAAAGAAAGAGTTATAGCAAAATGTCTTTTGGTTGCTTAGTGGTTCAGTAACCCAAAAGCAGCTAACGCAACTTTGCTCTTTCAGTTTTCTATTTGTTTCTAACAGAGTTGTGGAAGACAAAATTCATATGATATGAAGAAAAGCCACAAAAAAGCCTGGCAAAACTTGCAGAAACTAAGTGCCAAGTCTTACACCATGCTACTCAGCAGCTCTGCAGGATGCCTTGCTTGCAGCAATTCAAACTCTGCAAGCAGTGACATGGAGTTTAACTTATCATTTGTCATATTCCTTTCCTAAAAGGTAAAGGATTGAGTTCACAAGCTCAGACGAGCAGTTTTCTGGAGTTGCATTCTCTGGTGAGCACTTTACCGAACTTAACAGAAAGTTGAAAAGAAAGAGGCTTAAGACAACACAATTCTATAATCAAAGAAGAGATGGCAAAACTTCCCCTGGGTTTAGCAACAGCAGGATGATTAGACAAAGTTATTTAGCATTTCATACCTGAATATGAATTGTACATATGAAAGCAGAGCCTAATCCTGTAAAGTTATTCCAGAAGTTGAGCATCTACCCAGTGCAATCTGTTTTAATACTTCACTCTTGTTTTCTGAATAGTTGAGAAAAAAGAAAAAGAGGAAAGAAAAGAAATCTGAGGAGAAAAAAAAAAAGAATCAAGAATAAAAACAAAATTAAGGAGAAAATTTATTTGCTATGAACTGATCCACAACAGACAGCAGAAACCAGTTTCCTTGGTCACCAGGTATCCTTTACAACATAAAGCATAACAAAGAAACCTGTGAGTACAATGTTGTACATGCTTCACAATTTTTCCATTAAGACTGCAGGCTACAGTTCATCTTATGTTTCCCATATTGTCCTACACATCATTTAATACGCACCAGTATCTCCATATCACAACTAGTTGTGCTGAATTGTTTTGCACTTTCTCCTACAGGAACTAGGAGATTACATATATCACCTTGTTTTTTTAAAAGACTTAGGAGACTGTACACCATATTTAAATTGAGTCTTGATATCAAAGAAATAACCACTTAAAAAATTGAAATTTAAAATCTACACTAGGTCGATAATTCAAAATATCATACTTCATACTACTTCTGCTGTTCTTTACCTCCTCCATAAATGCAGGTTTCAGAACTCTCACAATAAATTGTGGGGTGGTGATTATTCAGTAGATTTTGAAACAAGAATCTCCCATATGCCTGCCGTTGCCTTTTAAATCTACATCCTGATCTCCTGTCCAGAAACAATTGTTTTTGCCAGAACACCAGGTTTTCTGCATAAATTGGTGGGTGGGTGTAAAGTTTTTCCAGCAGTCATTGCAGTACAAATGTGTCTTGATATTTAGTTTTTCTAGCTAGAGAAGCACGTAAGTATTACAGATAGTGACAGCTCTCAACCAAGCAACAGTCTCATTCCTCAGAGATACCAGTTACTGCTGTGTGTCACAGTCTCAGGAGAGCCTAGGGACCAACACCCACCCGCACCTTCCCTGGGCTAGAGCTGGGAGCAGCAGCAACATCAGCTTTCCCCAGGATAGGATTTCTCACACCACTTAGGGCCATTTTGTCACCCTGCTCCATAGCATAAGCCAGAATCATGTTACTTGCCATGTACTGTTCAAAAGCATGTCATTCCTCTTATCCTCGTATCTCCTTATTTATTTAATATTCTCACTACTCATCTAAGCCAAATCTAGTGCTGATGAAAAGGAGGAGGAAAACACATTCTGTGTGTGCTATTTAACACTGCAGAATGGTTAGATGTTGATACTGGCTTCACAGATGAAACGAGGTATAATACATGGGAAGCCACTCTGTTGGGTTGGGTTTTTTTTATCTATTAAGATAAGCAAAGGTCACAACAGTTTAATTTTTAATGCAGTCAGGCTCTTCTCTACCTAGTACCTTTGTCTCCACTGAAATGTGAACTTTCTCCTCACAAAGCACAAGATTACAGCATTACATACAATTTGCAGAGAAGTTCAGGGAAAAAAAAAAAAGAAAAAAAACCAACCCCCCCAAAAAAACCCCACAAACACCCCCAAAAAACCCCAACAAGAAAACAAACAGAAAGAAGCCCTATCTCTTGCACATCTCCTGTAACACACTAGGACCAGAGGCAGAATTTTAAAGTCTTCTTACTGTAGCCATTGGAAAGCAGAGCTGGAGCCAGCTTCAGTGCTCTGACCTGGCTTCCCCCCCCCCCCTTCTTTTTTTTTTGTTTTTTCCTCCTAACTTGTTACAACCACTCAGCTTTTTGCCCTCTCCCACACAATTCAGCACATTTGTTAGGCAGGCTCAGATGACAGAAAATGTTCATCCATCTGAGTCTGGGCAGCCATGTTTTCAGAGGAAACCCCACGGGACTACCAGTACAGCTGTTCCCTCAAGAAGCATGCTTCTGTTTTCAGTTTCCTTTCCTCTTTCAGAGTCAGAAAGGAAAGCTCCAATAATCATCCCAATTTCTGAATTCCCACTGGAGGGTAAAACAGCCTCTGAGGCAAATTTGTTAAGAATCTGAGTTAAACACCCACAGATCCAGAATGTACTAGCAGTGTTTGTGAGGAAGAGAATTTCTAACTTAAAGATAGATTTTACACTAGCACAAGATTTAGAAAAAAAACTTCATGAAAGTAATCACTATTTGCAAATACTAAACAACAAAAATTCAAGGCAAAACCAAAACCATTAGTAAATTGATCCATTGAGATTAATGCACACCAAAACATTACATGAAATCCCAATTCATATTTTTAACAGCTTGAGATTCAGACTCTAAACTTTTATGCTGGGCAGAGAGGGTGAGAGAAATTCTTTTCAGCTGCACTTGTGAAAGACTCCATAGATTTTAAGGAACTTGTGAATGCGTAATGCAGCACTTACTCTGCAGTGGGCCAAGAACCTACTCCAGTTGCTATAATATATTGGGTATCGCTCCCTCGCCTATAATAAAACTTCGTTTCTCTTACAAGCAGTGCTTACAAACCACAAATATCCAGTTTGGCCCTGGGCATGCTCTTTTATAGTCTCAAAGTTTAGAAGAGCCTTCTCTTCCCACAGACATTGCTTTAAGTCACTTAAAGAAATCACCGGTAAGCATGTGTAAAGAAAGGCAATAGCAAAGAGATTGTTAACTTATAAATCTTGAGTATTTCCTTTTGCTTCAATGGAATTGCTACGGTACAAGTGGAAACTGAATTTATTGTTCTAGAATTATCATTAAGCTAAAGTGACCATTCCTATTAGTCTACGTTTTCTTTGGAATGAAGCAGTACTATTTTTTTTTTATTTTATAAGTTTTTCTATACACAAGTGTCTTTTCCATAGCCAAAATAATTTGTTTTTCTAAGAAACCATCATTATGATTTTTGCTTAATGCAAGTTTTCATATTCATGGCTTCAAACATTACCTAAAGTTACCTAACATGCAAAAAAGCTACTGGATTTTCTTGGTGGAATACAGAAGCATTCAACTAAAAAGAAGACAATCACAACATCTAAAGGTGTCATAGTAAGAAGGAAAAAAAGGAACACAGAAACAGAAGACAGCAAGAAAGAAAAAAAAAACCCACCACCAACAGTTACATCTTACAATGCTCTATTATAACGGAACCTCAGTTCTAACCATTACCAGATGGGTATTACATGCTGCACAAACTGGCAAAGTTGACACCCAAACATTCTCCATGTTAGAGAAAAACACTAACAGACTGGCTTTGCTGTGCATATATTAAAGACTTACCAAAAAAAAAAAATGCTACTTTTCTGGAAGGAAGTGCTAACTCACAGTAAATTAATATTTGCAAGTTTTATTCAATATAAATATATTTACGTGGGTTTATTAGTATACAAAGGAAAAATAAGCAATTAGAGCATTTAAATGCCCACGTACGCCCACATGCATGTAAACAGACTTTTTTTTTTTTTTTTAACTGTCTTTTCTTCACCACTTTCCCCCACCAGCTCCCTCTCATTACATCTGGTCACAAGAGTTTAGCCTTATCTGTAGGCTTTCACCCATGCCATATAAAATACAAAGGCCACAAGCCAAATTCCACTCTCAGTTACACAGATGCAACCTTTAACGTCAGAAGATTTGCACCAGTGTAAACCAATAATAGATTTTGGCTGCCCTTATGGACCTGATTTTGGCAGGTGGATGGAACAGGATTGGAAAGTTGTATTTATTTACCTCAGGAAACTAGAATTCACATCCAGCTTAGAAGAGATTTGAAAAGTTTTATGGACCAAAAAGCTAATCTCTAATGGAATTCCCCACAGCATAAAATGGCTATAAAGAAGAGTCTTGCACAATTCATTTTTATGCCCTTAATCCCTGCTTAGAAGAGGTCCAGGAAGCAAACAAGCAGGGTATTGCAGAGCTAAGGGGCAATTGTAGCAAAGGCACTGGGTAGGACTTTGAGCCAGTGCTACTTCTTGTCAGCTTGCCTGCTTCTGGAGGGTTGCCATTCCCCTGTGGCTTCTGAGAGCACTGGATTACAGATACAACAGTAGGGAAAGGGAAGGGAAGGGAAGTAAAAATAAAGTGCCCTTTGAGAGGTTTTAATAAGCCTGACAAAGAAATCATGCAACTTGGGAAGATGTAAATCACTTTTCAGCTGAAGAGCTTGTTATTTATGGAATATATACAGCTATTTCAAATTGCCATGGAAGTCATTAGGAATACATTTTTTAATCCAGTAACAAATGCAATGTATGATGTATATATAAATAAAAAGTATAAAATTGGACTGAAGACAGAATTTCAATGCCAACACACCATCAAATTGCAAGTAACAATCAAGCTCCATATTATCATTAGAAGGTAGGCTGCTTCTTCTAATTAGTGCCCCAGGAAAGAAAATAGCACACATGGTAAAAGGAAGCTGCTAGCCAGTGCACCCTGAAGGGTTTAAGGTCAACCAATGTAGGATCACTGCAGTGAATATACAGCATTAGCCAAAACATAACATTACTTCATCAAAACAGGTATTTAATACTTGACAGCCAGGGCCCCCCATGAAAATGGATATGTTAGGTAGAAAAAAAATAAACCTGTATTTTAGGATATTATCAGCAAAGCAGAGGAAGATATCTGTAGGACACCAACACAGAAAATGTGCCCAAGAGGAACGTGTGGAATTAACAAGAGCACTTCAGAGCTTTGCTCCAAGTTACAATTGGCAAGCATGCCATGCTCGCAAAAGTTTAGTGACTGGACTCATTTAAATAAAAAGCTAATTAGTAGTACTTAGATGGTGACTGTCACCCACTAAGCACTGATGCATTGAGATTCAATGTTTAAGTCAAGAGATTCATGTGGATTACACAGACTCAACTCTATTGAGAAGGATGGTGTGAAGTTGTTTAAATGAGCTTCGGCAAGACACCTCCTTCACACTGGGGATAAGATCTGGAGGCAGGTTTGCTTGGCAGGGTTTTGCACCAAGTGAAAGTTGTTTAGCTTGTCAGCATCAGGGAACCTTATCGGTGCGATAAGTCAGAGCTGTTTCAACAAGTGATCACAACGAGCTTTTGAATTTATTTCCATATAGTAGGGAAATGCCTGTAACTTCAAGCCCAAACTTACTAGGCCCAGGCAAACAAGAACACTTGACAGCAGAGCCAAGCCAAAGAGCTTAGCTGGGATCAGCGAGCTGTTAGAGCTGACTATACACATTTGAAAAAAATATTACATAAAGTGATATGTATCTAAGGTCACTGTAAGAGCCAGGAAGTAGTGCCAAGACATTCTTGCAGGCTTCTCCCTTCCTTGGCATGCCCTCATTCACAGACAGAGAGACCAGCCTGCACTAGGGCTCAGTGCAAGTTTTCGCTGGCTTACCCACCTCTGACAACTAAGAGGTCATGTTGCAGAGTCACTCATATTTAGAAGAACAGGTGGACAGCCCCATTCCAAATTTAATCAAGTTAACACTTAATATTTTTTCATGGCTTTCATAATTCTAATTAGCTTACTGTTGCAAACTAGGGATGGGCTACCCCAGCCTGCTAGAAGTTACAAATGTTGTTTCTCTACAAATATGAATGTTTTCCTTCTCTTTCCAGGGAGAATTTTTAATGCACAAATTTGAATTCACCTGGCTTTTCTTACAACCCACATGAAGATTTACCAATGAAGAATGCCCTGAAGTCATGTTAAAATTGACCTTAATGGGATAGAGGAGACAAGAGTTTAGTGTTATTTTTAATGTGCAGAGTTGTATCCTAACGCCATACCAAACACTGTCATTTTCCCACTTCCTACCTCAGTAGGATTCAAAAAGGGATTTGGTATCAATGTAATTACAAAAGGTTCAATCCCTAGAAACTCATGGACACCATGCCCTCCAGTAGAGATCTCCACAAAGGATAGGGAACCATCCTTAGCCTCGCAGCTACCTGTATCTGGAGATATGCCCTGGAAATTCTCCCCATAGCCCATGAAGAATTAGACCAGCATTCCTCAACGTATCATGCCATCAGACTGGCAGAGGCCAAGGACCTCTCTACCCCCAGGCTGCCAGCATGACACCCTTCACTAGCAGAGCTCTCCCAACCCACACGTCTTTCTAGGAGGTCCAGAGCCAGACAACATTGCCAGAGGCGGCAGACATGCTCATCTCACCTACATGTGTGACAGCAGACCCACTGCCCAGTTCTGCTTGTCAGTGTAGTCCAGGTCCTGGTTTCTGTTAGTGTAGTCCAACACTAGGGGTAAATATTTATCTCTTCCTAATTATTGGAACGTATGAATGGAGACAAAAAATGACGCTAAAGTAGCCTTTTCATCATGAAACTCACCAGCTAGACATCCTACTCCCTATGGTACACCATTACTTCTTCCTGCCCATATTTGAGCAATATCTCTATATAAAGCAGAACTGGTGGTTACAGCCAAGACTAACTTTCTGGTCTCGGGGATCTTTTTATGATACCATTTGAGGTTTACTGTGGTAAATTGCTCACTATGACAGCTAACGTGTACGCGCCCTGTGGAAACTCTGAAGCCTAACTGACGGCTACTAACATTTTCCCACTCTACATTTTAAAATCTGGCAGATAAGACTATCCTGAAGTGTTGACAGAAAATCACAGGTGACAGTCTCCATTTTTACTTATCATATTTTACGAGTATTTAAAATAATATATTGGTAATAAATGTGTTCACAAAATGACCTGATGAGGGGCAAGTCTTCCCATAGCCCTGATGACAAGTAGGGTTAATGTCAGCAATGTAAAAGATAATTACTCTTATCTGTCAGTGCAGCTGCTTCACATAATTTTACCCTAATAGTGAATATCACATATCTTTGCCAAGTTAATGTGAAGAAGTAGAAACAGAACACTGCTTTCAGATGTAGTTTGCTATGATCACTTCCACCCCCAATGCAGTGAATCCTCTAAATTCATGCATTTAGAGCTTTCTGGCATTTCTTTGTCCCTGTTAAAGTCTGAATAAAGTTGGTAGATTTACTGCCTTTGGTGACAAGAGCCCCCTCTGGGCCTTATAATAAAGGACATGGCCTTTGGAAATCAGGGTGAAGAATTTAAGTTTTCTTTTGAAGTCTTTGCAGGAGATTTTTAAAGCAACACCCACATGGCATCCAGCTTGTTCATACATTCTTGTGAGACAGGACCTTTGGAAATCTCCTACTCTTGTTAGAGTACAGAGCTGGACACTAACCATAGCCAGTGAAACTGATTTCTACCATAAGAACAATCTCTAATTGCTCCCACCATCCTGATGGAGCTTTTCCTCAGCAGAGAGAAAGCGCTCCTCTATGAACAGCTCTACGAGAGATAATGGACTCATTCTCCTTTTTACCATACAGACATCTACTGTTTTAGAAAAAGCTGTAACAAAAAGGTAGAATCCTTGGGAAAAGCCTTTGAAATGCAAACTTCATAGAACATCCCTAGAGAAGTCTGAAGCTGCACGATCCCTGATGACGCTGCTGTTGCTTTTTTGCAGAAAGGCAGATAATGAAAATCCCAATCCCCATGTTCTCTGGGCTATCCATGGAGCTGATTGCATTTCACTTGGCAGCATATTTCTTTTCTGCTGTTTAATAACTCAAAATACTGTGGCTAAAGTAAAAACGGAAAAAAATTAAACCTCTAGGGATGCAGAGTACAAATAAAAAGTTTAGAAAGATCCAGAGGTGAAGAATATAGGGGAGAAGCTAATGAAGATTTACCTTGTGTAGCACCAGTAGCTCTGCACAGAACTACAGAAGTAGACAAGAAAGCAAGAAATGACCCATCATGGATCCAGAAACAAAGCAGCATGGAAAACTGCACCAAATGCAAATCTATGTCCCTATTGGGTGGCCTGCATCCAAGTTCATGGAAAGCGGCCATCAATCAGCTTTTGACACTGGTGTTTAACGTTACTTAACTAAGCGGCAGATCGATAAGCAAAACCAGCATACTGAGAAAGTGACAAACTTTGAAGACATATTAATTAAGAACAAGCCTGAGAAGCATTTTCAAGGAGGGTCATGTTCAAAGTTGTAGTTTTGGGCATTGCTCCTGCAGGATTTAACACTGAGCCCACGGAAATGATGCTGACATTAACAAGTTTTCCCATAGGTATATACAGGTGCTGATGGGTCCAGGTCCCAGACCAGATACAAAGCCATGTTCCCAGAGTGAGATTACTTCCACAGTTGAATCATAAGCACTGTCAAAGTGCTTGAAAATTCTACAAAGTTATTTTGGTGAAACATTTAATTTTCACAGCTGAAGAGCAGAAGATTAGTTAGCACTAAGATATAAAAATAGTCTGTCTCTGTAATTTCATAAGAAGTTTAACATGCAAGAATGGAGTTTAAAAAAAAACTATATGCAGGTATACATCTCCTGTTACTGAGAGTGGGAGGTAATGCAAACAGGAAGTTTGAACTGATGGAGAGAACTCCCAGATATACAAGAGAGACCAATTAAATGCTTGTAGTAATGCTACTGTGAAATGCCAGACTCAGGAAGCTGAAAAAGTTATTAAGGAAATACCTGCACATGTCGTTTGGCCTTTTAGAAGGAACTCACAACAGTAGAACCTGTTAAATATATCCAAGGGTGTGTTAATGACAGATTTCTTTTTCCCCCCTCAATTTCCAAGAACAATTATAACAATTCCAGCTTAAACTTGCAAGTATCTGGTACAGCTAATATTCCAAGAAATATTTTCTAAGCTAATTACTGATGCCCAGGTACTTTTATTGAATACACACATTAGGAGTCCATTTTTCTCCCTCATCAAAGGCCAATAGCTTTAATGATGTTCTGGTCCAGAAGGTAGTCTTTGTATAGAAAAATCCCATTCTTCTACTCAGGCATGTGCTCTAATAATTCCTACAAAAAGTAACAAACCTGAACAAACATGTTTTCTAGAGCAGTGTCATATTCTAGGTTGACGAAAGGGTTTACTATCCTCTACTGGTATCTGTAGATGCAGAATTCTGAGCCAGGTGAATGACTTTGACTTCCATCATTTGTCTGAGGCAAAGCCCACCAGACCCTAGGCTGGGGACTTGATCTAATGTAAGACTACACAAATGGACAGGAGATGTGAGAGGGGCACAAATATCAGTGAATGATATAGGTTTCTTTTGCTCAACTCTCATGGCCAGTGTTTACCTAAATTGACATATGTGTATTTTATGCTACATGCAGATATGCCTGCAGAACTCCCAGCTCCGGATATTATTGGGAACTATGGAAAAAAATGCTATTGCATAGGTAAGAACAATAGCCATTATCCCTTAAATGTGATGAAATCTCATTTTTGAGGGGTAGAAGTTTAGTAGGTGAGAAGATGCTCCTTCTGCAGGCACGTTGTTCTGTACTCCCATTCACTGAGATTCATTGGATATTTCTAAAAATCAGACCCTATACTTCTCAGAAACACACTGCTACTCTGCTGGATACTGTTAATATTTAGATGGCTCGTATCACAGCAGTATTATAGCACCTGGAAAACATTAATCACAGCACCCTGTGTAACTGTAAACACATTGCAGCTAAGGAAATGAAGCACAAGAAGCCCTCATCCAAACAGGAAATCCACACTGGAGTAGCAAATTGATCCTAGGTATCTCACATCTTCAGATAGTTCTTAAACGTTGGACTATACACCTCCTAAACTCTTGTATAAACTGTGATATTTGATTTCTATTTTTCAACATTGATGAAAGTAATTTCTTTGTTAACTTCATATGCAACAAGAATACATTAAAATACTTTCATATGTAGAGCAAACAATAGGCTACCAGAGAAAAACATGCAAAGTAAAAATTCTTTTTTCAAAACTGAAAATATGACATATTAGGAATTCTCCCAAACAATGACATTGTTTCTCTCCCAAAACACACCACTTTCGTGAGATAAACGAGCAAAAAAAAAACGTGTCTGTGATCATGAAAAAACAGAAGTCAAAGGTTTTCGACAGAAACCACCATCAGAACTAAAACATTATGAAAATTTTGATCAACAAAATATGATGTCGATCAAACATTTTTCCTTCTCAATTTGATAATGATAGAATACTCAGATCCCACAAAATAAAAACATCTTCTTTCATAACTGGCAGCTTTTGGCTGATGCATCTAGGTCAGCAAAACTACTCAAAGTCATTACAGAAGGTAGCAATATCTGAAGCATTTGAGATTTAGTTTTGTCCGCACCAGAAGCCAGGGAGAGTATATACATATCAAGTATCAGTGGTGATTGTCAGGAATTAAGAAACTAGATAAAGTTCACAAAGTAGTTGAAAAAATAAAAAATTGGAGACACAAAAAAGGAAATAAAACCACCATGAATGAGGAAGCAAAGGTTGTGCATAAAGGAGCCTGTGATCTCACAAAGGAAATACACTTGGCCAGACTTGCTGGAATGCACACAGAGTAATATTATTACTTGAAAACTGCATATGATCTACCAACATCACCTTATTTGTGAAGCAGAAGCCACAAGAATATGAGAATTGCAGCTGAATCAAATGCAGCCATACTATAAACAGTGCATTTTAGCAGAGCCAGACATAGATGTGTCTGGAGACTCAATGGAAAAATGAATCTAGTAAACAGTAGAGGCAAAAATTTCAAGTATTTGTTACATTATTCCATTGTTAGCAAGGATCCCTGGCAGTGTTCGAGGCCAGGGTGGACAGAGACTTGGGCGACATGGTGTAATGTGAGGTGTCCCTGCCCATGGCAGGGTAGTTGGAACTAAATGATCTTAAGGTCCTTTCAAACCCAAACCATTCTATGATTTTAGACCAAACAAGACCTAAGATTGCAAAGTCAGCTCTAGAAAAATACCTGACATGGACAGAATAGAATTCACCATGAATCAATGATAACCAGCTAAAATAAATCTTGGTCACTGGCTATGCAGTGGTTAGAAAGATATTCAGCTGTTTCTTTCTGCTATTTGTGACAAAGGAAGAAGAAGTCTCTTTACTGAGTTTGTACCCTAGGAAATACTTCCCTCCATGGGCAACAGTAGAAGCTTCTTTCTCTTCTACCTAAATGAGAAAATATTACAGATATGGTTCTATCTTATCTTCTGAACTTCAGTTTGAACCTGTTTGATATTGTCAACCGCAGACTGTTTTCTGGTCTTTATGGAAGTTCGTGAGTCTCACACTTCAAGAAACTGAGACTGCTGCCTTTAGGGAGTCTAGGATAGGCTCTTTCCATGGTCTTACTCAAAAGGTTGCCAGGTCACCATGTCAGGTTTGCTCCATCTTTCAGAAAAGAATTCCCCGCACACATCAAAAATAATTTAAGATCATTTCAAAGCACAAGAAAGAAAATTCCTATATAATAGAGGTCTGCACACATGGAGGAATAGCTGTATTTAACCTTATTCTGTGAAGGTGGAAATCCATGTGCATAATTTAAACCTTTATTTCACACTTTATAATTACATACCACATGTAAGGGGGGGGGGAGACACCATACCTAAATGCATACTCATTGTGATTAACAAAATGAGATTTTACCACTTCAAAGTGCATTCTCTCAGATGCATGGAATTTGCTTTAATGTTTTTTGGAGAGCCCCAATAGACTAGTTGTTGTGGCTGAGGGGTTTCTGTTTTGTTTGGGGGTTTTTTTGTTTGTTTTGTCAAGTAATATAATAAATTTTGTTGATAAATAATATGAACTGACAAACTGCATAGATGGTATTAATAACTGAAAGGGATATTTAGAGCAAAAAGGTATCTGAACTTTGTAATGGGACCTCAGGAGTTACATACTGAACCTTACATATTCATAAATATAATTATTTCATAAGGAAAAAAAAAAAAATCACCTGAACAACAGATTCCAACACACATGGAAGCATGCTAATAAGTCTGCTGTGATAGACAGTGAGTATCTATGGTCTTAGATGGAAATAATGTTTTCTTTTCTGTCCTTTTAATAATAGGTTTAAAGTCTAAACTCCTATGACAAGAAATGGTACTTGTTCACAGAAGGACCACGGTCATCACAAGCTGCCTAAAAACATACAGAGAAAGGATCACACACCATTTCAGAGTTTCTGTTTCTTTTTAGTGCCCAGTTAATAGTGCCCTCTGGGTGTCCATTATAATAATATTACTGTGGTACTGGTGTGGAGGACTTATGTGCCCAGTAGGGACTGAAGTCACTCTATGAATTCATATTACCTATATCATCAACTTGAAGAAAGTAGAACTTTTGAAGCAGTTACATTAGTACAGATGAAAGACTGGATATTCCCTTCAGAAATCTCAGTGAGATATTTTTAGTTCTATCATTTAGAAATATCACTACTGCAGGTAAAGGGTGGATTTGCAAATTACAAAATTCTGGCTGCAGTTCAGATCATCTTTATTATTCAGCAACACATTTATTCCTGAGGTTAACCTTCAGCATGCTCAACATGCTTCACTGAATAGAACAGACCTCCTGCGGAAGTGGTAGAAAAAGTAAACATAAGCATGAAATAAGAGAAGCATTACTACTGCACAGATTGCTTTCGAATTCCTAGCTTAGTCTAACATTTTAAATCAAAGTTCCCTGAATATCATCTGCAAAGCAATCCAGGCAAAATTCTGAAGTTAATTCATTGGAAGAAAGGAGTCATAGTGATACGTGGATATAAAATTTTCCCTGCATGCTCATACATTCACATATACATACTTAAATGCAATCAGGCATTTGAAAAAGTTCAGAACATTCTTCAGGAAAGCAGGTGGTTGTATTTCAGAGAAATTCTGCAAGCTTGATGCATCAGAGGAGCACTATGGAAATATTAGAGCTGACCATTTCAGTCCTCTCAACTATAATATTTTCCACAGATGTCTCACATCAGCCTTTTGCTACTTTTGCAATGGGATGTTGATGAATTCCTTGGAATAAAATGCTATGCATTAAGGCTTTGAAAGAGGTATCACTGTTTAAAAAAAGCCTGGAATAAAAATTTTGTTTAGATGACTTTACAGACAACATTAAGATCTACCAAACTCGAATAACATCTCCTTTTTGCATTGTTCACAGGATGAGCTTACTGAGGTTACAGTGCTACAAGTTTTCCCCACTTGGAATAACCTCTAAGTCCAGGAGTTACACTTCCTGCCTTGAACTCTGTTTTCATAATATTTGAGTGCCAGGCAATGCTAGAACTGTGATACTGAGGTGGGAAAAGCATAAGGAGCCACCACACAACTGACTATTGAAAGCCAATAGCCAGTCATCGAAATGCAATGAAGTTTTTAAACAGAACCTCTGAATGTGTTACCCTGGAACATATCAAGAGACTTGTCCTGCAGCTTTTGTAGGGTAAAACTTTTCAGAGTTCTAGATAGGTGTAAGCTAGGTGTAAGCCAGACAAAATCTCTGCCCAGGTTGCAAGCTGATAATCTGTATATGTTAGCCTAGTGCTGGACACATGCTATGATAACCTCCAGAATCTATTAAATAGACACTCTGCTTCACAAACATACTTCTAGGCTTGTAACATGCTCAGGTCAAGCCTGAGTCTCCTTCCAAATGACCGCATAAAACCTACCTTTTGTTTTAAGCAGGAGTTCCACTGTAAAAAGATAGCAGGATTAACTGTAAGGTCCAGATACTTAACAGCAATTTAATGTCTAATTCCCCTTAGAGTTGTAAACGTAGCACTCAGAAATCTACTTTCAAATTATTCACCTCTAACAAACATGTCTGGAAAATCTGTGAAGTAAGTTTTCCTTGTAGGAAAACTAACACTTCTATTTCTGGTAAGACCAGAGACAAGCAAAGAAACAACAACAAAATGATATTGTAGCTGCTTAGCACTTCTTCATTTCAGAGTGGCACAAACTACAGACAAACAAATTGTTATTTAACTCAGACCAAATCTGGACCCCAAAAATAGGTGGACACCAACCAGGTGAGTGTCCAGGGTTCATCTCTTACTACCCAATCCTTTTACATCAAGTAAAATGTGATTACAAACCCTTCAAACATGCCACCAGAAACTCGAATTCAGCCTGCACTGTGATTGTTACGTGTTTTTACAAATGGCTGGTTTTAAATTGCCTTTGTCCCTTTACTTGGTAGTGTTTTAAAGGTGTTACTTCCAAAAATGAAATCTCACTGGCAAAACCCCAATATAACCAAAGGTGAAACTTGGACATCAGATGTTTAGCGCACTTGGCAATCACCAATTCACAGGTTTCTCTATCTGCCCAAAGATTACCCATCATCACACCCCTTAAAGACTGATGAGAATGACCACAAAACCAAGAGATTCATACATTTGGTTAAAACCTATTTCTGATTGCAGCATCCTTTGTTAACATGCAGAATAGGGTATGGGTACTTCCTTAGGTGCAGGAGCAGACCTGGGGCAGACATGACATTTCCACAGCTTGCTGCATCTCAGGTATAAAAACTGAACTTAAAATATAACTCGAGCTTGAATTCCTTGTATGTGGATATGAAACTACATAAGATTCATGTGTTAAACAGGATGTTTAATCAGCAAAAGATGCTGCTACATTCCACTAATTTCCCTACTGAGAAATAAAGCCATCAGTAAACTGCTAATTGAAAACACCTACTTCAATTCACTTTAAATCACCATTTTACGGTGGAATACAGAACCTGCTCCATATGGGAGATGAAGCAGGAGCTACAGCTCAGGCACCTGCTACTAACCTGTAAAAACGCTTGGGGTACTTTTAGGGTTTGTCTGGAACTGTGGGTTTTCCCTTCTACCCATTTCTTTAAAGGAGCAAAATAAGTTGTCCCTACCTGGTGGAAGAGTTGGCCAAAAGCTGGCAGGTGATTTTTTTTGCCCCCACTATGATCTCCTGCAAATCAACAGGAAGTATTGTCCGGCCTCCAGACTCCTGAAGAATCTGCACCAACAGATGTGTTCAGAAAATTCTCTAAAACAATTGAACTCTATTTGCTGCCTCAGTGGAGGTTGTTTTATTCCTAATCCATTGATCCATTCCCTCAAGCACACAGCACTTAAACAAAGGAAAACCATTTATGTTGAGATTGAAGTACTACATTACAAGTGGAAGTAAAAGACTTCAAGTTTAAAAGACACAGTTAAGGCAATATTGGTTGAGAATCTCAACATGACTGAGCAATGTGCATTTGCAGCCCAGAAAGCCAACCATATCCTGGGCTGCATCAAAAGACATGTGACCAGAAGGTCAAGGGAAGGGATTCTCCCCCTCTACTCTGCTCGTGAGACCCCACCTGCAGCACTGCATTCACCTCAGGGGCCCCCAACACGAGGATGTGGACCTGTTGCAGCATGTGCTAAAAATGTAAGAAACACATTTTTATACAAATCTATCTTGGCCTTCTCTGTTTTATGAAATTTTAACTCTTTAGAAGTTAGTATTCTGTAGAAAATGGGACTAATTAAGAAAAAAATATGCCAAATTTTCTATGGCAGTACACCTGGTTTTCAAGTCCTAATACAATGGAATATAACATCACTGTAACAAGCTCCTTAGAGAGGTGGTCAATGCCCCAAGCCTGGCGAGTGTTTAAAAGGCATTTGGACAATGCCCTTAATAACATGCTTTAACTTTGTCAGCCCTAAATCAGTCACGCAGTTGGACTAGATGATCATTGTAGGTCTCTTCCAACTGAAATATTTTATTCTAACAGGGTACTCTGTCCAACATTACCGAAAAAATCAAAAAAGGCCGATGCATAGGATTTTTAAAGTATAAAAGTCCAAAACAAAAACCAAACCAAACAACCCCATACAGTTTTCTGGCTCTAAGTAGTATAGTAAAACACATAAAACATCAGCAATCATTTGCTCGGTCCAGGAGGTAATCTTTTTGTACCTAACAGATAGCTTTTTCAAGCATGAGAGAGTATCTCTGGAAGATACAGAGGAGGCTTGTAAGCTTCATTTTGACCAGACCTAACATTCTCAGCAGCTGTTTCCTATCTTTCTACAATGCGATATTGACTAATCTGTTACATTATTCCTTTGGAAAAATACCTGTTTGGGCTTTCAAAGAAACATAGAATGCACTTCAGCTTTCTATGTTCATTCAAAAATACTTCACCTTGAACAATAAAACCTAAACACAATAATATCCATTTCACCTGCACCCATTTCATTAATTGTCCGCCTTGAAAATCTAACTTTGTTTTTCTCAGTGCTCAGAATTTATGTTTGTATTATCCATTAGTATCAAGTGATGTTTATCTGTCTAACAGGTACAACTGTACAATCCAGAGGAAATGCATATTTTTTCCACCTGTTGTTTGGGGCAACTCTGTCAGAAGCCATAGATACTGTAATGATCTCACACAGGATATCCTCTCCTCAGAAGAGTACTAAAGTACATGATTAATTTCAATGGCAAGTTAGCTTTCTACAGAAAAATGATCCAAGATTTCCATTCATCTGGTAGGAAGGAAAAAAGTATTCGGTGTCTCAAAGTGCCTGATCATTTCCATCATGCTATACCATTGAATATATTCTTACAATTGCAAATTCTTTTGAAAGCTCTCATAGAAGAAGTAAGCAGCAGTAAGCATATATAATTTTTTCTATCACACAAAAGAGCCCATCTGATGTCACATCTAACTCTCAACATACAAAGCAATACCAAGACTAAAGAAGTTGTACCAATTTATATCAAGTGAGGATCTTCCCTACTATCTAAAAGTCAACCTCAAAACCACAGCTGGTAGGCTAAAAAATAGTTATATCTATGTTTGTTCTTCCACCACAGTTCATGTAAATATTGGGTATTAGCCTCCAAGAGTAGTATCATACCATGTTCTTCTGTAAACCGACATGAATGCATGTGATGCTACATAATCTGTGGGGAAAAGAACCTCATGAAGCTAAAAGTTTGCACAAAGTGGTGAAGTAAAACCATTCTGGATGATCCATTTTTGTGTATTAATTCGTATTTTTGTGTAATAATAGGAATTAGTAGAGGAAATGATGCACGTTAAGATTCATCTGTTTTGACAACCTGCATCAGAACTGAACACTCTACTCCCACTTTCATGGAAGTTTGTCAAGAAAAAAAAAAACCCACCCCAAGAAAAACACTATTCATAAAATTTAGAAGAAATATATGAAAATCATCTCATTTCTGTAAAAACAAATGCTTCCCCCAAATGATCCCCCAAACAAGAGGGGATATTTCCCCATGTCTGAGGTTTTTGCTAAGTGCAGTAGAATATAGTTGAGGTATTTCCTAAATAGCACTGTGGGGTGTTTTCCTGATCTGTAATCTCATTTATTCTCCGCCTTTATTTAAAAATAAATAAAATGCCTGGAGCAAGTAGGCAAACAATCAAAACTAAACACCATCAGCAAGATGTTGTAAAGACCAACATAAAGCTTATCCATAATAGTTCCATTAAAAGATATCTACAGGCAAGACAATGGGCTAAGATGTGTCTGATCTCTGATGGATTTAAGCATAACAACTTTGTTATTCTTTCTTTCATGATTAAACAGAGTAAAAATAGAATCAAGGTAAAGATTTCCATAACAACATTTTATTTTATTTACCTACTTTTGACTTAAGAAATGATTTACTCCTGATGTAAAGTACAAAACTGTTTATCTTTTAAACCAGGGTACAGATTAGGTGCTATGTAAACGATTCCAAAAGTAACTCTTCTAAAGCCACAGCATTCATTTTTCTTTTCCTCTGGTGCCTACATGCTGACAGATGGAATGACATGTTTTGGGTCAGGGGGCTTTTCCACCAAGCAGAACAAGTCAATTTACATTCTCATCAAGATCTAGCAGCTTGTGTTTGAGTTTTCTTTATTATATTGATAAAGTATCCCACTTTGGAAAATACAAACCTATCCTGTTAAAAGCACACACTTGAGCCTTCTCACATCTTTCTTTATAAGGCTCCAGGCTAGACTGTCGTAACCAGAAAACTCTTTGATTTACTTAATCAATAGTGCAGCGTGTTTGATGTTGCCTAAATTCCCACCTAGGTACTTAAATCAAGTTCAAGTGCGTCTCATCCACACCAGGTGGATGATTCACCCTTCATTTCTGCTCATGTAATACCACAGACAAGGGACTGCACATGCACAAGGAAGGCTGTTTTCTGTGAGGAGTGGAATTATTCAGGCTGTATTACAAAGTGGATAAACAACTGTAAAGTAAAGGAAAGATGCCAAACAAAGAACAACCAATAAGTGTGTCTTAAAAACCTGAGCTCATATGCAAAAATACAAACTAGAATAGAGCAAATATGATTTTCTTGTTCAAAAAAAAAAAATCTATGAGGTGGTAAATCCTGAAAGTTATAAAGCAAGCCTGAAAAGAGCAAATTAGGCAGAGAGTGGTGGCTGGCCATTCTTTCAGGGAATCTTCAAGTCGTTGACGGGATTTCATTAATGTTTGAGGGGAGAGGGGCATCCAAGCATGTGGAGAGTTGTAGGAGTGTCAGGGCACAGAAGAAAGAAGCGAGTTTTACTCAACAAGCAATATCATAAGCACAGAATTTAGTTCAAGATGTAAACTGATGAAGTGTTACAACACATTTCTACACACATCCAACATACCTTTGTACTATCAAAGATGCACTTACCCTTTAAAACACTCATCAACTCAAAAAAGAGAATGACCTAAAAAATAGGGAAGGTTTGTTATAAGGGCTTTAGAAAGAAAACATAAATTAGTAAATGGCTGGAAAAATCTGAAGGATGCAGGTGGCATGGATTATTAACTCATTCTGGGCTTCTCTGTTACAGCACTTAAACACTGTTCCTACAGAGGAACTTACAGATGCTCCCAAGCCAATTATAAAGACTAAATTCTCCTGATAGCTTCATAAACCAGTAAAGGATTTAGAATAAATAAGATGCAACAAAGATATTTTTATTTTTTTCCCTTAAAAAATATTAAAGACAATTGGGTAGAAAAGTTAAACAGGTACTTGGAAGTAAAAAGATCTCAAAAAATGTAAGTTCAGTCCAAGGAATACAGAAAACAGCACACAGTCTAGCATGCTACACTGAGGGCCATGAAGTATTGAGAAGCTTCATGATAAAAGCATAACGAACAGAAGTTGTTCTTGGTTTGGTTGGGTTTTGGTTTGGTGTTTTTTTTCCCCAATAAAATATGATAAGCAGAAATTCTCCTCGAATACTTGGCAAGGTCATCAGATGATCACAGTGAAAGTGGGGTATTTACGATAACACTGAAGCGGGGCGGGGGGGGGGGGAATATAGTCTTATATATAGTCTTTTCACTGGTGCTGACTCCAGAGGCCATTGAGAGATTTTTCTTATCAGAAATGAGATTAAGGCATTGCCTGACATCACTGTTACTATGTCAATCCCTAAATAATCTGCTCAAAATCACTGAATAAGTCAGATATACTTTTCATACCTAATAAAAAGAATTACTGCAGCCTAAGGAACTATGTAAGTGCAAGCTGTGAAAGCCACCAGATATACTAAACAATTGAGCCAATTTTCAACTTCCTGCTGCCACAAACATGCTACTATAGCTACCTATATTTACTTCTTAAAAACATATTAAAAACTTAAATCAAAAGTTAGAATGTTAAATTTTGATCCTGTTTTAGCAATGGAATCAGTGTGAAACTTTGCTTTTTATTTCAAGGCAACACGACCAATCCCAGTGCTCTTCTATAGTGACAGAAGTTTGAAGTGAATAATGTGGCTAGGAAAAATTGATGGTGGATCTGGCAGATGAAATGGTCGGTCAGGCTGACAAGAAGGAGATGAGCATGGTAGTCCGAGAAACCTTCAGATCTCAAATATAGTGCAGGTCAATTCTTCCAGTCTCAATCAAAACAATCTATGCATCCCAGATAGAATGCAGAAGTCCACCCATCCTTTCCCCCACCATGCCTCTTCCCAAGCCACATGGCTCCTGCAGGAGCCCAAGTCCTCACAGGCAATGACACACAGCTATTCCCCAGTGCTTCTGAAGAGCAGTCATTTAGCTATTGTCCAGCAGGAAAATACAAGACTCTACAAAACAAAACTGGGAAGATACAACCACAGGAAAAAAGAAAAGTGAGGCCAGGGCACACAGAGGAGAAAAATACAACATAGCTAAGTCAACCAATATGATTTATGTTGCAACACAGAGCACTAGCACAAGACCCTCTCTCCACAAAGCCAGAGCCTGATGGTCATTGAACAGTCTGACGGCTCCCCATGAATCACAATTACAGAAACACTTGTGATAAATGGCTAAAACTCACAGTGCTCGATAACCCTTAACTCTTTTCTTTTTTTATGGGGGCAGGGTGGTAGGGTAACACATACACATTTTTTTGCAAGAAAACTTGCCTAGTGATAGCTGCTAAAAGTTTGCTTTCCCTGCAGGAAAAATGTGGCTTTCCTTTTATCTGTCAGCAGGTGTTTATTTCCTTTTTGCATTCTAATGCATTGAATTTACTGTGGCAAGATTAGCAATGTAAAGAGGCTGCTCTTGTTTAGTAGACCTGTAGGCTGTGTGAGACACCCTTGTATTTAGAGCAGGTGGAGAGGGAAAACCCTCCATTCTTTCCTCACATTGTCAAGATTATAGTTTAAGGCCACTCTGCAGTAACAAGACACTCATCTTTTACCATGGTTTCCCAAATTGCAGATGATACGTTGATTTTACATTTTTGCTGGGACAATGTCAGTGCTACACAAGATAAAGAAAATGGAGACAAGAGTTGGTTGTAATCTGCAGTCTGTAACTCTGGCAGTGCTAACAGATGACTGGCTTTATAGGGAAGTTACAGCAATCCACTTTGCTGTGCAGTTTCATGGTTTTCCTGCATCTAACACCAAATGCTCATTCGTTTGAAGAAAATATAGGCAGTCTACGTGTATTAAATCTGAAGTTCATCTTTAAGAACTTATCTTTCTTACATAAAACCTTAGACAAGATAGATGTAAGCAGTGAATCAGGAAGGAATCACCAAAAGCAGAAGGTACCACGCTAAGTGTAACCATGCCTATTCTCTTCATTTCTGCTGACTCTGCATGATCTTCCAGCTGTTGGCCCCACAGTTTTGCACAAAACCAAGATTTCTTCTTCCTCTGCTCATAGTCCTAAATTCAGGAGAATGCATGTCCAGAGACAAAACTCAGCCGACACCATCAGTGAGTTTCCCCTGAAAAACTGGGGAAAGTACAACCAGCATTCAGTAATAACAACTTGTTACTTGTCTCTGTGCAAACTGTTGGCCAACCAAGCCAACTCATAGTATAAACAAAATTCATGAACCCTTGCAAACCTTTCATCAAACCTGGCTTTGTTATCTCATGTTTGTAGCAAAAAGTTAGTGACGCACATTTCACATGTTCATGAATTTATGTGTGAGAAAAAGCACTTGTGACAAAAACTGATTCGGACTGTTAGATCATAATATTGTAATTTAGAAATCCGATGTACAAATCTGTTAAATTTGTTAATTGCAAAAAGATGTAAATTCAGCTAGAAAATTACCATAAGGCAAGCTTTTACAAAGTGAATGCAAAAGCAAACATTATTATGTAAATATGAAATAAAACAGAAACCATAAATAGTGAAAATAAGAGGACATAAAAGCCACTGCTTTTACAGGTGCATACATATTTTGTTGTAATGAGGATTATAGTAAAAAGTCTGAAATTACTTATGACTATTTTCTGAGATATCCCCATCTCCAGGGCTCCTTCACCCTTCAGCCAAACTCCTCACCTCTCCCCAGATGCCTATTCCTCATCCAGTTTCACTCCTTTTAGCTTCAAGCTTCTTATACCACCTGGCTGGGACTCCGTGTTCCAAGGCAGCAACATTCCTATATTTGCCCCAGCTGGTATTCAATCAGTAGTGCAACAGAAGTGTGTTTTGTCACCACACACTGCCACAGTTCAACCAATGTCTAGGAGGAGTCCCTAAGTATTATTTGATCCCAGTATAGTGCTTGTCTTTTGAAAATTAATCTATTTTGGGGGACTGAATTGAAAAAATCTGTTCACTTAGTCCCTCAGATCAGAGAAGGAAACTATTCAGTGAGATCAGAACATTCGTAGCAGAAGTATTTGTGCTTATTTGTTTCAACGTAGACTTCTACTAGGGTGAGACTTTTACTGCCAGTTTTTACATCACTGCTGAATCTGGGCAAGAAAATATTCGGTCTAGCTGCCCAAAATACTGTCTAGCCTGTAATTAAGGTAGTAGTTCACAGTTCTAGTTGACCACCAAGCCTACAGTGATCATATAGATGGAAATTAACTCCACCCCTATAAAAAGTAGCTAAATCAAAAGTTAAAAAAAGAAAGCCTGTAAGGTATGAACCTGATGTCATTTACGAAAGGAAGTAAATGTCATAAAGCATGGTCTCTATTGCCTCTACACTGCAGAGGCTATGAAGTAGGGAACTAACGCACATCCTGCTGCAGGTTCACTTCTAAGATGGTTTAAGACCATGAGAAGAATTTGACTCCTGTGTGGGCAATACACACGTAGCAGGAGATTTAGACAAAACTCCAGCAAGAGAGCAACAACCAGCGAACCTTACAGCAGTCCAGGATGACTGTACAAATAACTTTGGATTAAGCATTTCTGATGTCATAATATTCTTCAACTCCCTCTGTGGGAGAAAACTTTTAATACTGAATGGGGAACTGAATCTGTACTAAGTAGGCAGGGAATGGTTTTGTTTTGTTGCTTGGTGGTTGTTTTCTGCTTGTTTGTTTGGGGTTTTGGGGGGAGAGTGTTAGGGGTTGTTTTGTATTTTTTTTAACGGTGGTGTTAGTTTGTCATTAATGCACAGGAAATATGAGGATTTATTGCTTACGAGTAGCCCTGATCCAACACTGTAACTCTCATTATGAATATCACATTCTCAAAGGTAACACTTTTTCACAGTTACAGTCATTTCTCAACCCTTCTTAAAAGTGGCATGAGGAGCTCCTAGCAGATGACTTGTTAGATATCTGAAAATATTTTGCTCAGCTGCCACGTTCACTCTGCTGGAGTTACAGTCTCCTAAGAAGTGGCTTAGCTCTAATGCACGGAGCCCCAGACCTGTGATCCCCTTTCTCCCACACATCCAAGGTGCCTCAGAGGTGAGTGAGGCTTTCAGTCCCTGCCTACCTACATATTTATCTTGCTTTTTTGCCCGAGGCCCTTTCTGTCACAAAGCCTGTGGAAGCTTCACATGAAAAATCCATGAGTCAGAGTGGGAACAAGAGGAATACTATCCTTGGTTTGTCTTTTAACGGTCTCCACAGATAGCAGTAACAAGACTCCAAGTCCAAACTGCCTAAAACTCTAAAATAGAGAGACTTTTAGCCTGAAATAAGTCACTTAATTCCACTGAAAGAGAGAAACCTTCCCTCCTTGGAAAGCGCAAATCCAAGAGCCATTGCATAGTACCAGCAATTATGTTTACCATCTGTTACATATTGCGATATATAGCATAAGGATAATAAGATACAATGTATTACTATGACATACTACAGCTAAACAGTAAATATTTTTTTCATTGCTGGAAAGGAACCTGATATACACCACAACACTGTGTTAGTTTCTATGACATGAGAATTGCCATCCTGAATTAGTTTGAAGGTCCATCAAGCATGGTATTGACTGACACTAGTATCAGATGTTTAAGGAAGGAGTCCCTATGGGGGCAATTATAGACTAATTTACCCATCAGGGAAATTCCTTTTTAAACTGCATCAATTATCCCCCAAGGCATAGGGATTTATATCTCTTATGTTTTTAATCTTTTCCAACATAACTCTAGCTTATCTTATTACATTTATAAATGTTTAGCCCTTTCTCAAAACCTACCAAGCTCATTTCACTTCATAGAACAATTTTAAAATACATACATCTGTCTCCAAATACGGGCAGATAAACACAACAAACACGTTAACAGGAAAACTATTAACGGGAATTGCACAAAAATCCATCATGTGTATCATGGAAAAGTTAGCAAGGCTGATCACCAAGAAAACTATTATGAACATTCAACTTAATGTGTTCCAGTAAATTTCTGTGCATCAGATAAAAACTGCATCTAGAATGGCAAAGTTGAGCATCAAATGTCAAAAAAAAGCGGTCTTTGGTATGTTGTCAACAAATATCAGTAAGCCTATTTTTGAGTGTGTTCCCTATGTTACAGTACCCACTACATCATACAACTTCTCAACAAAGAATCACAGATGGAAGTCTGTTTTGTCAGACCTGTAATTCAGCAATTTCATGGAGAGCAACACACGAGACTGCTGTGGAATTCAGCAAGAGACCCCGTGTTCACATGGAAAGCAGAGAAAATGTCTTTGGCATCCCCCCTCAGCGGCCCCTTGACAGGAAGGCTATACACAGCTAAAGTTTCCTGCTTGCTGCAGAGCTGCTGGAAATGGATTGAGGTAAGGAGGCATAGGAATCAGCTGACCATATTAACAAGCATTTTCCTAGCTAGCCTTAGGAGCTGAACAAGAAACGTTTATAAAAAACAAAGTACATACCCTGCCCGCTCTGTGCATATAACAGGACATGGGGCACACCACGGGATTCAGCAAGGAAAATTGCATGTGCAATATGATTTACTACCTGACTAAACTTAATTCTGGAAATCTCTTATACTCAGATCTGGGGAAAAATCTGAAATAGTCATAAATTAATCCAACATACACATTAAAGAAAATATTACTTAACTTTTTTTTTCCTAGTTGCTTTGCAACAGTACATCAACTTTCGAAAGACAGAAAAAGGAGTCCGGAGCCACATTAAATGATTAGCAACTTTTTCTCCAGGTATACAAAGGCTACCGGAGCGGGGGAAGGGTTTTCTGGCAACAATTTAAACACTCTTCGAGGAATAAAGCTCATCTCCTCTCCAACTGCTGCAACTGCCAAGTTTTTCAAGTGTTTCCTCCTACTTCCCTGCTTTTACTCAGGGAACTTGATGGATGCACAGCTACTGTTCCTAGGGACCATTCACATCCTCTTAAGTGCCAGCTCTGTACAGGGCTGTTCTCTGCTTTCTTGTGCACAAACATAAAAGAAAGGGGAGCCTCTTCCCCATCCAAACCTCAGTAACACTTACCGACATCTCCTGACAGGTAGGCACAGCAGAGAGGTTGTGAAAAAGGAACACTTCTCTCCTGCATCTTCTTACTGAAAGTTATTCCTAGCCTCTGTCAGGGAGAGAGATCAGGTAGGCTCCAGTCTTGCCCACAGTTCTTAGAGGACAAAAGTTAACATAAAACCTTCCTTAAAATGCCTACCTTTCTAACACAGCATGGGGGTGGGGGAGTGGAAGGGAATAAAACAAAACAAGCCCATACAACGAAAACCATGTGTGAATAATTGATGTCATGGCTCACCAGATAAAGAGCTAGAAGTACTTCACATCAGTCCCAAAATTGAATTTATCCTAAATGCTATGCAAGATGAAAACATTAGTTTCAGGTCAAGAAACCCCTTTCCCTACAGCCAAACAACCAAAAATATTCTTTCTTGGTTTGTTATGCCGGGGGGAATGGGGTGTGTGGAGAGCAATTAGGGGAGGGGACAGCATTTAGGGGATTTTCAATACAAGCTAAATAACTAAATACACCAATACGCCAGTGGCTGGAATGACCACAGTTGTCACAGAAAATCCAAGTTCACATTCCCATGCTCAAGTAAGCACAGAAGCAATCTGAGCCCAGGTATCCCATATCACACTCCAGTATTGCATCCAGGAGTCTACAAATTATAAGAATGGAAGGATGCATCGTCAGTACCTCACACCATCCTCACTGGCTCTGCGATTGGCGCTCCAGTCCTGACATACTTTTCTTCAACTGAAACCACTTCCTGGATTAGAATAATCTAAGGATGATTTCATGGGAACCTATGCTGGATTTTTCTAATAAACAAATTATTAAGCGAAAAAGAATCATCCAGTATGAAACTAAAGCTGTATTGCTATAAAACTGATGGGTGCAACTTTGGAAACAACATCCATGGAGCAACATAGAAAGGATTCTTGTGTGGCTTAGATCTTCTAGGACAGAATAGGCTATACCAGCTGTGATGGTGGGACTGAGTAGGAAGCATACAAGGAACTTCCTCACACAACAAACCCTCGCTCTGTATTAGGTACAAAACACTTGCTTGCACCTGCTCCCATGTGCCTGGAGATTTAGGAACTGAAAAGACAAAAAAACAACTAAGGCAGTGCTGCCATACCACCAGCCCCAAAGAGAAGTGCCAGGAGCTGGGGGGTACACAACAGATGCCAACAGAAGCAAGATCATGCCTACCTGAAATGCCACAGGCAACTCCATATACAGACATTGTTATCAACAGAATGCTATTCAGGTCAAAAAGCATTTTAGATGCAGCACACTGCAATTTCTGACTATATTCTACCTATTTGGAACAGCTCTGACAGCCACAGAGAAATGAAAAGGAAGGTGTCTGCAGGCACTCTGGTATTTATTCTGTCTGAAGTAGCAAGAATATTATTTAGGAATGTCATTATTGGCAACATTTCAAGGCCAGTCAGTGCCAGATTTAAAAAAAAAAAAAAAAACAACCCATGTATAATTAAGTATCTCCCTCTCATGGCCAGTGTCAGACAAAGAGGGGGAGCAGAGCAGCCACATTCCAATCCCCTGAACAAAGGATCACTGGAAAGCACAGTTCACAAAACATGCTTTAAAAAAATAAACAAAAAACAAAAAACACAGAATAAACCTAAACATTATTCATTTCCTTAGTTATTGTTACTAGCAAATAGCTTATATTTTGTTGCTGGACAACTTCAGATAAAACACCTTCCCTATGGGATATCATCTGATTCCTAGCTGTTCATCCACTAGAAATCTCCTTACCTTTCAAATACCTGACAGAGCGTTGCATTTCCCAGCAGAAAAAAGCCCTTTTTCTAGTCCTAGCAGGAACACCACACTCCCTCTCAATGCTTTGATAGGCTTTCCAATTTCTTGCCTAGTCTGCGAGATGACCCACATTAACCATGACTCCACATTTCACTGCCTCAGAAGGTCTTTGGAGATGCTATGCACTGCATTAGGACACCCAAGTCAGCACTCTCATCACCCTAAACAGTCAAGGGAAAACCTTCTCTAGTGACACAGACTGCATGGCTCAAAGGCAACTCCGAAGCAATTCTTTTATCCATTCATTACAGAAATTCCCTACTGCATTAATGCTCTTTACTCAAGCTTCTCATTTAAGCTCTTAAATTAACCCACAATGGATGTAGATCTGAAGTCATACAATATATGCCTGCTAGTATCCTGGACAGCAGCCTGTCAAAGAAAACCAAAATGCCTAGCTGACAAACCATTATCTTTAAGAAGTTTTCAAATAAAAATAGTCTGAGAGCACTTTTCAGAAGAGAAGGGAAAACTTGCAACCCAAGTAGAAAGGGCAGTCAGGATACAGAATTCTAAAGGAAGCAAAGGCCAAAACTGTCCACCAAGAAACAGGAGAAAAAAATATCACACGCAGCCACAACAAGCCCAGCTCCCGTGCTCCAGAGCCAGACTTTGATTGTCCATGCTGGGCAGGAATATGGAGAGCTGTCCATGCCAATGTCACATATCTGAGCCTACCATGCAACCAAACCATGGCCAGACAGGCTGTCCCAGAGATGCTGCTAGCTGTCCACAGCATACAAAGCAAGTGAGCTGGGGAGCATTTTGCTCGTATGGACACTCACTTGCACTCACACGTCAGTAGCAATATAGCCAGGCTCAAAGAGAGGACCCACAGGAAGGATGTCCAAAGCCCAGAACGACATTTTCCAATTTGGATACAGTTTAATTTCTGGGATAACCTAAAGAAATCAATGAAAGCTCTGACTGACGAACTGTAGACATTCTATGTAGCTAAAGACTACAGCTGTTAGTGCAGACGCCAACATCCGGAGACACATCCAAACCCCAGACAAATCCCCACCCATTTCACTGGAATTAAGCGTTGTTTGAACTGGGATTCATCCCTCATACCCCAGAGCTGGCACTACTGGGAAACGCATAGAAGGAGCTAGTTTTCACCTGCTGTATCACTGCCACCAGAAAGGGGGAGAAAGCATCAGTTTGAGAGAGATTCCTGTAAATATCACTTCCAAAACTCAGTACTTTAAGGAATTAAATCAGAGTGCCAAAACAGCTGGTTTGTTGGCATTTAGATCTAATCCAATACCTCCCCTTCCAGGAATAACATTAAATTTTAGTGGATAGACAGTGTTACTGCAGTGTTTGTGCCTAGTAGCTTTTCATCCACAAGAACATCAGGGATTTTGGTTAACTCTGAAACATACAGTCCACTGAATTTCACACTCTCTACACCTGTAGTCTGGTAATAGTCATTTATTGCAAGTGTATTAAAATTACTTGATCAACATGTCATCAGCAAGGTTTTAATTTTAATAGCATGACAAGCATGGTATTTTAAGTCCTATCTTATAGCTCTCTTGGCTATTATAAAGTGAATTTTCATCTCATTGGCTTTTGAAATGCAAAATACTTCTTTTGGTTTTCTTCCATAAAGCTGTTTCAATGCACTTAAAATTTTCATTACATTTTTGAAGGATCCCTCTACTTAAATTTTAATTGAATTTTCTTAGAAGATTCCTTAACTTATACTTCAATTATACATGCATGGCTTCCACCGATTCCTTTCAAGTTCTTTATTCATGCTTTGAAATCCCTCAAAATCACCAAAAAGTTTGCAAAAATTTAATTCAAATTGGTAAATAAGATTCTCCTGTTCTAAATTAATTTCTATGAGCAAGCAAAAAAGAAAGAGTGGCATTGGGTTTTGATTGTAAATCACACTAGGGAGGATTTTAAATTTGAAATACCACATCGAATTGTACCACACATCTCCCTAAGTTACCTCACCTTTGAATCTTTACTAAACTGAGCAGTAGGTGAAAGCCTCAACAACAGCAGTAGAATTCACTGCAGTAATTTAATCAAAAAGCCAAGAGTAAAGCAGGATGAATGTGTGATTAGCTGTGAGGAACAAATACTTCAGACTGGTAGTTTCAGAGAAAAGGCCATGAGATACATGGCATACGATACACAGAAAGTGAACATCCAATGAGCCAAGGCAGACTGTTGACTTATCTCTGGGAACAAATAAGAGGAGCAGGAGCCATTACAAAACCAAATAGATTTCTGTTCTCCTGTACGTATATTGCGAAATGCGGTGCTGTAGAGTGATGTTACATTTCTGCAGTGATGTTCAGTAGAATGCCATTTAAGTCATTAGAAAAGAGATGTTTGAAAATGCATTTTTTTTTTAATAATAAGTTATTGCGCTTAAAAAACGCTGAATAGAACCAGGATATTGGGGTGTCAGCCCCGTACTGCCCAGAAATATTGAAGAGAAATACTTGGAACAAAACTGCATAAAGGAAAAAAAAAAAAAAAAAAAAAAAAAGAAAAGAAAAAAGGAAAAAGGAGAGAAACTAAACAGAAACTTCCCAAAACAGAAAATAGCAAATGAGATCTAGACAGGGCTGCACTGCAGCTGAGATGCCACGTGCCCATGCACTGAAGGACATAACTTTCCACATCTACATTCCTCAAGAAGAAAATCAAAATAAAAAATTTGAAGTGCCATGAGTTCAAAACTTCTGCTTTAGTTCATAGCAGGGGTATGCAACAAAGTTTAATTAAAATAAGCAGTGAGCAAGAGCGCTGCTCTCCTCTCGGCCACAACAATTCCCTTTCCATTGTCTGATTCTGGAAGAGTGGAGATATCACAAAGAAAATCTTTCTTCATTTCCAGTGCAGCACAGTGGTTGCAAGCAGGGTTCCCTCACTGATTGCTGCCACAAACCTGCCTTTTTTGGGCTAAGGCACAAATCAACATAACTGCTATTGATTCCACTCCCATTAGCACATGCAGGAAATCCAAACAGGTGAGAAGGTGAGAACAGGCTGATGTCAGAAGAGCCGCATGCTTCCTCACACATTGCACTTCAGGCAACTATCACAGAAATCTCACTTTTCCACGCCTCCCATACTCCCACCCACTAGCAACAGTCCAGCCCATCTTTATTCAGGGAAATTGACCTAGCTTAATTAAATGGACGTATGGAGATGTTCACAAAGATGGACAGAGATATTAACATCTCCCACATTACTAGAAGCTTCTTCTAAAGCATCTTTTGAATTCATCCCTCCTTTCAGGCAACTGGTAACTTATTCTTAACAGAAGCTGAACATGCTAGTCATGCTCAGGAGAGGGGTTTTTTTATTCTTACTTTCCACTAATAACAACCTGGGCAGAAACTGGCATTAGCAGCAACCCAAATGCTCTGTATACTAATACTTTCCTTTGTCATCAGAAAGCTGTTGTGAACATCAGGAAGAAAGCAGCTAAGCCTCAAAGTTACATACTCCAGCTCCAAGGCTTAATGATCAAGTAAACTGACTGTCTTTAATAGCCCAGAAATTTGAACAAAACACTGCATTGGTCTTACCAATAACTAAATATACTGTTAACCACTTCAGTGAAAGACCCAAGGTTGCAAACTCAAGCCATTACAGGAGTGAATTCTCAGTTTGGGGGGGGGGGGGGGGGGGCGGGGCGCGGTGCAGAATCCCAGTTATAGGGCAGCTGGATGGCCTAGTTACTGCTGCATGGGCACTGATTTCAGACAAGGCCTCCAGGTCACACATGCTACTGCAAAAGAAACAGCACTTACAGGTAAAAGCTAAAGCCCACTGCTCCCAATACACCAGGTCATTCAAAATGAAAGAAGCCCAGCTGTTTCCCCTTTGGTTCAGAGGAAGATCAGGTCACAGATTAAGTCTTCCCTTGCAGAGCAACAGCAATGTATAATCAGCTTTTATGATGTCAGAATAAGAAAGATGTTTACTAGGTAAGTGGGGAGGTGAGGGTGAAAATAGATTTATCAACCAGCCATAACACGGCCGGATAGTGCTAGAGGTGTCTGTCTCTCTCAAATTAAAAGTCTCAAAAAAAAAAAAAAAAAAAATCCACAACAAAAAAACAATGGGAACAAGGATCCTGGGAGGGAATTATTATTCAGGGAAAGATGAACAGCAATCTCATAATACACCTAAAGTTACTCTTTTTGTATTTCAGATGTCACAACTTTGTCAGATAAAGATCAAAATTACAGATTAAGCACAAGGAAAAGATTCTGGAATACTCTCACATTTCTCATTTTTGGGTCCTCAGCATCCTTAGTACACTAAGTAGCAAAATATGATTTATCGCAACAGCAGATTACCTCACAGCAATTTAAATAAAGAAAGGTAAAAAAATAATCAAGATGGCCATCCTCTTTGCTCATTTTCCAACACCTTATATGAAGGTATGATGACTTTGGATTATCTATTTCCCTCCTCTCTTCCTCCCTGTGAGAAGAGTTATGCACAGAAGCCCCCGCCCCACTGGCAGGCACATCTCTGTTACAGTGTAAGCCCCCACTGACTGCACAGCAGATGTACCAATGGAAAAATTAATGCAAACAAAGCAGCAGGATTTCACCTCTGATTGCATTTTAGCCTCCAATTTTGCAGAGATTTTATCATTATAGACAGAAAAAAAGATTTACTAAAGGCTCTTTCTCCAGGTGAGATTGATACACCACACTTTCTGGGTACTTAGGATGGTTTTTTCCAGCCTCACCTTTATTAGAGCACAATCCAAGGGCTGAGCAGCTACACACAGGCTGCTGTCTGGGAAAAGCTCCAAATCTCTCCTTATCTCTGAATGCAAGTGCCCTTTTATCCATGGTCAGCATATATAGGATGCTTTATTTCAAGGTGGCTTTTTTTATTAATGCCGACATATCTAAATACCAATACCTCCATCAAAAAAGTCTACCATTTCCCTACATACACATTAGGCTATCTGCGAGGAGCCTGGAGCGAGATGCAGTCTTGTGTAAAGGATGCTCTGAGAATGAGGCGCCTCTGGAGTTCCACTGACACTCAGCTCTGAGACTTCAAAAGAGCTGTAAGTGGTACATATGCTGTCTGCTGGCCTTCTGCACAGGGAGTCATCCACACTAACAGACATATGCTTGTGAAGAAACAGACTATAGAGATGATACAATCAGTTTCCTGTTAACTGCATCTAAGTCTAAGATTCCCACATTTTACAGATTGTAGATGTGGGCTTTTCATACTGAAATGAGTATTCAGTACAGACAATCTCCCCAATTCTATCCCCAAGTCTCATAGTGTATTTGGCAGGGAGTGGGTTTGTTGGGTTTTTGGGGGAGGGAAGTTTGGTTGATTTTTTTTTTCTCTGTACGAATGCATGGAAATCAAAATCGATTTTTTTTTTCTTATGCTTTTAAAGAAAGTCTAATTCTCAGGGCTAGAGACTTAGTGATCTCCAGACCCCAGAGTACCATAAAGTCCCAAAGACAGAAACCAAGTAAAAAGACTTCCACATTTTTTTTCAATTGTATGATTTTAAATCCAATTTCCTTTGCTAGGCAATACAGAATGCTCTAGTGATGAGTCATAAAATGTGGGGTTTTCTAATAGAGAGTTTTCACCAGTCATGTGTGTTTACAGAGAGAAACGGACAAGCCAAGTGCAGTAATTTTCTACAAGAGTAGTACATTAGCTGGTGTGCATATGTTCATTGATTCACCTGTTTTACATTGACCTCAGTCATTCTTCTGTCAAAGTGGTAAAAACCAAGACCAACTCCATGTAATATCATGGCACCAATATAGTCCCTCAAAAAAATCTCGAATTGATGCCTGTTACTTACCACAAGAACAGGGCCCTTGCCTAAGGGGAGAGCTATGGGAACTCCAGCAGTGGAAACAATTGCTAATATACAGGCTAGATGATAGCTGCCCCTTGGAGCTGCCCTACAGCAGGCAGTGCAGGCAGCACAATCAGCCTCCAGATTCTTAATCTGAAGCCTAGAAGCATCTGGAAAAAGCCACACTTCAGCAGTGCATTAGAAAGGCACCATCATTCCTGCTGCTTATCTGCGGGAATCTCCTGGGAGTGCTTCTTCCTGCATAAACTGTAATTACAGGGGCCTAATCAGTAAATTCCATGTTATGTTTCATCTCGTTAAATGTCTGTTACTTTCAATCCTTCCCTCTCAGAATAGATCTGAGTGAATGTAGAAACAAAATAAGTGAAGGAATAAGCAAGGGCTCCCCTTTAAATGGAGTGGGCTTATTTCCAAGGCCACACAGAGAAAGAGAGGGACATAGTACTGTAAATGAACTACAGCTTCAGTCACCCAATACATCTGCAGCAACTGTTTTGGCACCATGTATTTGAGCCAACAAAGGTTTTATTAAACATCATTTGTATATACAACTGCTTTTTTCATGACCTACATAGAGGCTACTATGATATAGTGGCTGTATGTGGACTGGGAAGAAGTTTCAATTATAGAAGCTCTCTCTACATTTAAAAAAAATCCTTGTTAGTCTTCTGTCTGCCCGTCTAGTGAAGCAGCCAATTTGGAAAAGCACCTTGTATGAATATCACAGCAGGCTCCAAGCACTACTGGCATCTTCCACCATTTAGCAAGGCATAAAGCCCCCAACTGCAAAACCAGCCCATCCACAACACTATGTTATGCAATACCTGTTTGCATATATTCTGCATTACATTGAATCCCTGAGGAACAGGCTTCTCTACCATGTTTAGCTGCTGCAGTTTGGAAGGCAATTCCTTTCAGCTCTCAAAAACAAATTAGAAAGGGAAGCTAATATTTATTCTGTTCCCTTATAGATATCCACCTTTCAAACAGAGTTTGTCACAGTTCAACCAAAACACACAGCAAAGGAAGGAGAGGGGTTGGGGTGAATTTGACTGGAGATTTTTTTAAAGATTTGATTTTTATACATTTACTTGATAGGGTATTTTAGTGTTGCAAAATAAATTCAATACTCAATTCAAACAGAACTGAGTCTCAGAGACATCAGATACATAGTGGGAACAGATTTCTGAGAATTTATTTTTCAGCAAGTTTTTAGAAAAATCTGGCCATGTTGCCAGTGGTATCTTAACTCTCCCATCTTTTTCATGGGGTTGCACATTAGTCATAGTCTTGAACCCATCTGTGGAACAACCTCCGCTGCCTGAATAGATTTGAACCTACATCTTTCAGGTGAGTGCTCCAATGTCTCCTAGGAAGCTGTCCTATGAATCTTTAATAGTCATTTCACACTCCTAGTATAGCAAATCCTTCCCTAATCAGACTGCATCTGTGGCCCCTTTACTGCTGTCCCATGCCCTTTCCCAAGCCTAAAAGGGTACAAATCAATGGTACAAATCTCAAACACAGTCTCACTGAGACACCCTGCCAACCTGAACTGCACCTGGAAAACAGCATGACAGAGTGAGCTAACCCTTAGCAATTTGCATTAAAAAAGTGCTTAGCTCACGTTATGTCACTCAGTACACACTCAAGTTGATGTGTACTCAAGCTGACCTTTATGCATCTGATATTGTAGAAACAAACACCTTCAGATTTCATCATGCTCAAACTAGAAGTCTAATTCAGATGACATTCAAAATACTCAGTGCTGCGCTACACCAGATAAGTCGGTTAGTCACTGTTCACTCAATGTATAACATTTCTGATGATTTTTATTTCCCTATAGCTTTCCTTTCTCTTGGAGCTCCCAGCTCAAGCCCATACAGCCAGCTAAGCACAGAGTCAAATATGTGTTATGTGGAAACTACAAAGATATCTTCCATTTCACTACACTTTACACCCCAGTACTTGGTGTAACCCTTCTACACACCACAACATGAAGAAACTCATCAGGGGATATTATACAAATGGCATTTGTATACAAATATTATGCAAAGTAAATATTATGCAGAAAAATAATCCAGGCAACCCCATCAGATCAGTAACTTTGGAGCTAATCAGCATACAGAAATACTCCTGGGGGTCTAAGAGGGTCTCCGCAATAATCAGAATTTCCCTAGCTGAATTGCTCATAGGAAATATTTCTGGAGTGAGAAATTCAAACAGATTCCAGAAATCCCTGAACACTACCTGGTTATTTTTCTATATCCAGCACTTAGCCTGGTATGAAATCGTAGTTGCAACATAAAACCCAGGGAACATTCTTCTGCTTTGCTTAATTCTGCATTTACATATCCATTCTGGAACTAAAAATGACGAAGCAAGACTGATACGGGACTCCACCCACCTCCACTTTTTATCAGATTTGTAAAGTCATAAAAGCGATTACTCTGAAGGACTGCAGTGTGTGCAGGTGGAATCTGTCCTTCTGAGCCCATCTCCATTACCATTCGAACCAACAACCATCAGAAAACAAGTCATCAAAAAACCATGTCCAAGGGTCCAATTCTGCACTCAGATGCCTCAACAGCTTTGAGGGATATAATCAGGATTAAATCCTGTGAATGCAAACAAGAAACTGGCCTGTGGACATGTTTACAACAGTAACTTTCATCAGAAGCACAGAATTGCTATTTGGTTATTGATTATTGGGTACTTTTCACATTGATTACAACAAAATTCAAAATGGTAGGCATGTAAAAAATAAAACGGAGCCAGACTACTGAGAAATTGTCACAAATTGCAGCACAAAAGCACTGAATAAAACAGTTGTGCTGAGGAGTTTTTGACATAGTTATCCTGATGCCAAGACTCACAATCGTATTCACCGTTATATATGCAAATATATTTATTTTGCAAATAAAGCAGCCTCAGTAACACAACACAATTGGTTTTGACACTAGCAATAGGTTTCTTTGCTTTCTCCCATGATTTACAGAAGTCTCCCTCACTTTCAGACATGAAAAAAAGGTAATCAATTTGCTCAAGCTTATTTGAACTGTGCTTAGACACAAGCTGTCCTTTCTCACATTACATTACTCCAGCTACTGTCAGGCAGTACTTCAGGTGCTTTCACTCAGCAACAACAAGTCTTTCACTTTTTGTATTATTATTCAAAATATTAGCCATAATTTCCCTCCTAAAAAAGTAAAAAGATTCTGTCCACCATCAAGAGGCTAAATAATGCCTAGGCAAATTGAGCTGCATTTGTTTTCCATTTAATTTCATTGCTTTTCACTGCTGCCATTTAGGATTTACTTGAACAAGATAAAACCCAGCACACATTTCTAAATGTATAGAAAGCTTTTGAACATAATTGATGAGAACTATAATTAATATGCAAATAAATCATAGGTAGGAATCCCATACATGTATGAAGTAATATTAGGCATGGATTAACTTCATATCCAGAGACATTTGCTCCATTTAAAGAAACATAAGTCATGTGTTAGACTTGTGAGGACCCAAAATGCCCCTGACAGTCCAGAGTGTGATGGCTTCCACAAGCAGCACGTGTAGGTGGGACCTATTTTACCACAGTAGTATTACAAGTTGTTGAACATTCTGTGTCAAATCAGGAATGAAGTCTCCTGCCAATGATAAAGACCAAAAAAAAAACCCCAAAACCAAACTAGTCCCCATTCAGATTCTGCTCAGTACTGTGACTAGGATACTGTTAGAACATGTCTACACTGTGGATTGCAGGCTGGCCAGGGATGCCAGAGTTAGTGGTAGATAAAGTAACAGAGTACCAGAAAGTCTCTAGCTGAAGTAACTGCAGTCAGCTTTCATGACGATAATGCCGGAGTGACTGGACTGCTGCTAGTACTTCAGCAAACTTGCATAAATCAAGGATGGTATTGCTCCCCAAATGCCGTAGTCTGCTATGGACGAGTCCTAACTGCATCTTTTGATTTCCCTACCCAGGTAATTGCAATGAACCGAATGTTAGGTGTTATTAGACAGGAACAGAGTTCAGGAAAAAGAATGCAAATTCGCTATGGTGCAACCTGACACAACCACATCTTAAATAACCATGTGATATCTTACACATGCGCACACTCAAAAAGTGGACAATAGCAGTGGAAAAGACTCACATAGTACAGGAATTAAAGGCTATTAAATGAAGCTAAGACATGGTAGGTTCTAAGCAAAGACAAAGAGATTATGGATATATCACACAATTTCTAGTTAAACTATGGTACGGGTAAATTCTTGACAAAGGATGTTGCAGATAAAGTTTATGCAAGTTTGAGGGGAAACTTGCACAAGTTAATGAAAGAGAAGCCCCAAAATGTTCTTAAATAATAGAAGCTATCTCTGCTACAAAAGTCTCCAAGTTGCAAATTACTGAAAAGCTGTGAAAAGTGTTTGAATGAAGTATTCCTACATACTTGCCCTATTATAAATTCCTTAGGCATCCACTTCTGGTCATTGCTGCAGACAACAACTAGGAAAGGTGAACCTTTAGTCTGAAACTGTATAGCTGTTCTTATGTTTATGTCCTTACAATAGAATCCCCGTAGGGCAGGCTATCATGACACTAGTTTATAATCCAGAATGATCAAGCAGAGCTGGAGAGATATGTCAGTATGGGCTGCCGCACAGAGTCCATACCCAAAGTAAATTAGTGAGTGGCCAGGAAGCCAGGAAAATTTGCCAGTGCTAAACTCAGCCCTGCTGCGACTGGATGGCTTCTGGCACCTCAGCAAAAAAAGTGGTGGATTTCAGCCATAAATATGCTGAGTTTATGAAACAGATCAGTAGGAAACATTTTAGGTGTCCAGCTTTGATACAATGAGAGCACAGCCTCAACCTAATATTCTTCATGAAGCATATGTGAGAAACTGTAAAAAGCACAGAGAAAGCAAAGGTAAAATTTAAGATATGAGGTAAGGCTTTTTTTGTCTGTGCTCATTTTTTAAATCAGATCCTATCTTTGAAGTAAGGATTTAAGACACTTCCCATGCACAGTTTCTGGCAAGTGTGCTTATAACATTTTGTTGACATTTCACAGCTACACCTCAGCAAACACTTCAGGCTGTTGGTGATTATTGTTAGACACACATCAACTACAGAATATTTAATTTCAGTAAAATATTATTCTGGGTAAGGAAATCTGAACGGGGCCTACGCTACAAAACACTACAGGTAATTCATTATGACAGGTAGAAAAGACTACAATTTGCCTCTGTAACTGCTTATTGCAAGCTGTTCTACTCTGTCATCTTTTAAAATCATAATGACCATAGCCATAGAAAACTGCATATTCCCCCACATCAATACCTATCTGTGAAGATATTTATTAGTATTCAAATGAGTGAAAAGTTTAACAGCCTGCATCTTTGTATGGAACTTGATCCTGCGCTCTGACATAAAAGCTTCTGTAAAAGAACATGTAAGATCTATGCAAGTTATGAACATTGCCAACCACAACTATGAAAAAAAATAATCACTACATGCCTTGGCATCACTCCCCTCTCAAAACCATAAGCCTAACTTATCCTTCCAACTGTACTGCTGCTTGACCTTCTCCGTAACCAAGACTTCAGACTGCTGTCTCTAGAAACATTACTTCTCTGTGTATTTGATACCTCAAGCTGCTTCTTAAGTTGTTTATTTTCAAAGCAGAAGTGGACAGGATGACAACAATAACTGGTATTGTCTGAAGAGGAAGTTTTACTCTCACATAGAAATAAATTAAAAAAATAAAAAAAACCTGTCAACTATCATGTCTATTGCTTACACATTATTCCTGCTGGATGCCCACTCTGGCTTTCTCCTGTGCAATGGGAATTTTGCCATTGGTTAAACAGAAGTAGACATGGGCCTCTTTGGCAGGATACTGGCCACTGAAGTCATCAGAAATCTTTCAACTGGCTTGGGCTTTGTATTACATTTCAGCATCAACTCCTGACAACCTGTTCCAGGTCAAAGTTAAAATAGTTTTGCCTGAACAAGACTGCAAGCCAGCATATTCCATTTCTATAACCTACAACAGAATTAAACACTCCAGTTAGGCCCATTAATTACCACAATAACTGATGCTAGAATCATTTAGTAGTTTAGTTTATTATAGGATCATTATTGTTGGAAAGCTAGCATAGCCACTATTCTAGCTCTAGAAAAACTGCAAATCCCAGACTGAGATAACAGCATCTCCTAACATCAGCTATACCCAGCTCTAGTCACAAATTAGACAGTGGCTTCCCAGAGGTGGCAAAGTCAGAACAACAGAAAAATGTCCCTCTGACACCATCTTTCCTGCTTGCTCCGAGGTGTTGGGATTGAGCAAATTCCCCGGCTGTGTGATAAGCAGCAAAGATGCTGTTGATGGTATTGCCCTGTGCCTACTTCCATCTTCACCCTCCTGCTGCTGCCCTGGGAGATTTCACAGCAGTGACCTGGGCTGGGGGATGCCAAAGACACCCACCCCTACTTTCTCATTGCTTCACTAGCTCCCAGCCAGCAGCTTCACAGGGACAGGAAAAACTGACAGATTTTGACCCTCAGGTAAAATTCTGTTCCCAAAGCAATACACCCTAAGAAGCCTTAAGCAGCCTGGAGCCAGCTCTTATTTAGACATATGTCAACTTTCGGGTGCAAAAGGTTAAAATATATACATTACCCAAAAGTTAAGCATTTAGAGCTAAAATGGCAACATTTGGATCTTGGTGACAGGTAGTAATTTGTGGGGCACAGAACACTGCAATCCAGGCCCCAAATTAGCAGCCCACATAAACTAAACATAGAGTAAAAATTGGGAGCCTGGTAGAGGTTCACAAACATAACCTTAAGATTAGCAATACATTTGCAGTCCTTGGCTGTTATAATTAAACTTGTTTCTAGCATAAGTCCTCATAAAGAGGTTTCTGAAAATGTGGATTTCAGAATCATCTCCTGATGAACTCTAAGGAAGAAAAGACTATTATCTCCTCTTCCAAAGGCAATCAGCAAAAGCACTGCACATTAAGTGCTTTTCTACCTCATGGCTAAAACTGTTCCTCCATGCCTTCTTGAGCTCTCCATACAAAGCAATGCTGACTACCAGGCATAGTCTTCTGTCATGGTTTAAACCCAGCTGAACCCAGGGCATCTTGGAACACGGAAGTAGTTTTAATAGCCAAAGCGTTACTATTTCTTTTAGCCTTTACTATTATCTCAGTATCTTTGATCAATTAACAATTCATGTCTGTTAAGAGAGGCATGAACATCTACAGAAAACTGCACTCAACTGCTTGGACTTGGTTCTTTGCCATTCCTTACCAAGAGAAAAGAGAACTGTGATTAGGTAGCAGGGAGTTCTCTTAAGAGAGGAGAAATTTTCTATGTATGAAATTACATAGATTCTATGAAGATGCCATGGATCCTACTCTTTGTTTTCCTACAAAAAGAAATATTTTCTTTTTCTTGCACTAAATCATACACACACTATGCAACCTGGCCTTCTTTTCAGGGAGCTGACTGCATTTGCATAAACAACAACAGTCTAATGTTTATCAAGTCATTAATTCTTCATGAAAGCATACAGCTGTATAAAAAGGCTTTTTTATCCCTAGAAAAATTCAAGTGCATTATTGAAAAAGGAAGCAGTTGCATGATTGTAGATCTTGGAGATTGAAGATCACCAGGGCTAGCAAATAAAACAATCAGAACAGAAAGAGACAGATTGTCACTGATTTGTTATTTGTTCCTTACTGCACAAAAGTTGTATTACGTACAGATGCAACTGCAGATCAGAAATAAAAACTTTCTGTTGTATTTTGAAATAAGCCAAACAAAAATTTTACTTCAATAAAAGACTTGCAGTGGCATTATGAAATTGCAAACCAGTAGGAAATTCTCAAACATATGCTTGCCTACAGTTTTTATAACTGAGTCAGTTTGGGTACAAAAGCTACCTGCACATTTTTTCCTCTATATCTTGTCAGTCTTCCCTTCATTATTATACCCTTTATGTTCCAAAAAGGGTACCATGCTAAATGCATACAGAAGTGCCTTTTAATATAACTAATACAAAGTCTTATAAGTGTATACAGATGAAAGTGACAGAACCTTTCCACAAACTTTGCTCAAAACCTTGAGATTTCTCATTTTGCAACTTTACACCCTGGAATTCTCCTTTTCTGTGAAATTTTGTGAGGGAAGCTCTTAGTAAGGGTTTATAGAGGACTGAAAGTGTGTTATGCTTCTGCTATCAATTCGATGTTACTGCTGAAGTTTCCTTTAAAGTTTTCTTCCCTGAGTGCCTGGGAGGCACTCAAAAATATATGTTTCAAACAGTAACCTATATGATATACGTTATAGTGAGACAGTTGTAGTGTCTGTATTGCCTCCTGCCAACAATCAAGAACCTCAACTTACATTCCAAAGGAAATGGAGACAGTTTGGGATAGAATTTAGATCCTGCCAGAAGGAGGCTGAGGTTATCACTCAACAATCAATGCATGCCTCCAAGATAAAAGGAGGCAGGTGGAATTAAAGAAACAAAGAGGAAAGACAGAGACAGCAAATCCTATCCTGCCCTCAACCCAGAAGGATTCAATGAAATGTACATAGAGAAATGTAAAGCAGTCCCCTCTTTCTCAGTTAAATATAAAGGCTTCAGGCATGTGCTAGAGGCTTCTATTAACTCTCCACACTGGTTTCACTTTTTCCCCTTTATCCTCATGCAATATACATAGACCAAATTCTGCTCTCCTTGCTGATATTGAATAGAGTACATCAACACAAACAATTCACAATGGAATGGCGCTGAAGGCAAATATACAGCCCCACTGTTTACTACATTGCACTCCAACCATTTAACTGACTACATAAATACTCTATTCTGCGATAAGTGCTGCAAACTTTTGCACCAATTTAGCCAGCTGACTCTACAAAGGCTTCTTTTGAGTTCAATAGGGCTGTGCATGCAGTGACACTTCAAAGTCAAGCACAGTAACATCCAGTCCAATGCAATTACTACTTTCAATCAAATAAATCTATCTCAAAAAATTCCTTAGTCTCTGGACAGTATGGAAAATTGAAGATAAGTGGAAAACGTGGTCTTTCTTCCCTTACTTTATAGATACAGTAAAGCCTTCTCTACCAGTAATGAGCTGTTCCCATAAATCTAAAGGAAGAAAACCTGTTCACCGAGCAAAGACAAAACAAGTTACAGTATATCACAGCAAAGGAAGGATCTAAAGATCAAAGGGTAAATGCCATTTTCTGCAATGTGTTTTTCCAGGACACAGCTTACTCAGCTCCTGAGTTGCTCTACAGTGGAGAAGCAAAAGCTATGAAAGGATGGGAGCAGTGCATGCTTAGGCTCTGGTAAGCAAACACCCAGACACCAAAAAAAGAAAAAAAAAGCCACATTTGTATAGTGGAATCAGTGTCTGGAGTCGTATGAAATGGCCCCTTTTTTCTGTTGTGTTTTTTTCTAGTATTTCATTTTAAATGTTCTTCTTCCATATTAGCTCTTTCAGGCTTACTCAAATGAGAAGTGTAGCTATGTATTCAAACTCCTAACTGCATGCCTTGTTTTGCAACAAAGAGTGACGCTTACATGATGGCTTATGATGGCCTGTGGATAAAGGCCACTTCACTATTCATAGCACAGCATGTAGCGCTCTCCTTAAATCTAAGAAACATATTGTATGATGTTATATGATCATGATGTACAGAGAGAAAAACACATCACAAGAACAGCTGCAGACAGAAAAGCAATAGCAATTTTGTAAAACCTTTGTGAAAGGCTTCAAATTCCAGCTCTCCAAGTTATCAAACTAAAGCGTTTATCCTCAGTGCATTATATCCTCTACCTGTATTGATTATTCCTTTGTATAGCCATGCCCCTAGGTTTTCCCAAGAGGTTCTTACAGAGCATTAGGTGCTGCAAGCGCTATAGATTCTTGCGAAAATGATGTGAAAGGGAGAGCAACAGAAGTGATTTGGAGTCCTTCTCAAACACACTGAACCTCTCAACAACGCCTCCCACACAGTCACTCTCAATGACAAAGATGCTTCTCTATTGCAAAGATAAGAGATGGGGTAGGAGTAGATGTGCTGCCACTGTGGGAGGGTTAAATACCACACTTAACAGTGCTGGCTTTCAGAAAAAAACACAGCCAGGTGTTAAAGCAGTTTGAGACTAGGCAGCAAGACCCTCAATATACACTGCCCACACCACCAGAGAGCCACTGAGCAAGCACTCACAAAGTCAGGATGGTACAGGGAGTACAAGGAGACAAAATTCATTTCTGAAGCCATTCATTCTGTCAGAACTACACAAGCTGCTCTATTTGCCAAGTGAGCCCAGTTCTGTGGTCAGAAAGATTTCATCTTGTCTGTGAGAAAGGAGATAGAACATGTTAATCATGGAAACACTAGTGTTACTAGCCTACTCAGGTAAACACACACCTAAAAAAGTACACAGAGCCCTACAAAAGCCAGCCATAGTCTCTCTCAGGAGAAAGAAATATGATTAAGACCATCCTTAATTCTCCATTTTATCTTTTTTTTCCCCCTAGGAGGGAGGAACTGATTGTACCTCTGCCCTGGCCTCCTAACACCAAACAGTCAGCAAAGCCCACAGCAACTGCCGGGCTGAGGCACACGCATCCATGCTGGTCACAATTCAGAAGTCATCATGTAGCCCTGGCAGACTGAGCATAGGGAAAATAGCCATTGCCTCATGGTAACTGCATGTGAAGTGTAGCTTTTTCACATGGTGACTACCACAGCCAGCAGAGAGCAAGGAGCTCCTTTCTTTTTTTTCACCCCAAAGCAATGGTCAGATTTTTATTTATTTGTTTTCCCTGACAGCTAGGAACTACATTACTTTTGTTCTGAAAGCCAAGGGCTGGGTTTTTACATTCCCTTGACAACCAAGGCTTTATGGCAGCGATTTCCTGACTCAGGACACAGACCAGTTATTCACTTCAGTGAAGAGAGACAGCTTCAGGTGTGCCCCAGAGCGAGATACACCCTGGTTTAAGACAATGCTTGAGGACAGTATTTATCCTCGCTTGTCAGAGGAGCTAGCAGTGGTAGACACCCCTTCTTGTCTGTACTTCACCTTATCAATTGTCCAAAAACCTCGGTTTGAGAGTGGCCTGCCCTAGATGCTACCCAGAGTCCTTCCAGACAGCCAGTGCAGCTACACATTGCACCCACAAAGAACAGGTAAATACGTCTATCACTCCTACTTCTAGCAGTCCACAAGCTGATGAGCCATTTCTTTCTGTCAATGTAACATACACTTTTGCCTCTAAAAGCACAAAAGCACCCCTCTGGTCATAATGATAATATCTGTGGCTTCACAATTATCAGCCTTCCTCTGTATTCACACCGCCAATACCTTGTAGCAGAACATGCCTCCTCCTCTCCCTTATGCAATAAATTCTAACAACCATTTTGCTGCTAATGCAGAGGCATTGCTTCATACTCCCAAAAGCTCCTTCAAAACAAGTCATACTTCATTCTCACTTAAGAGGAGCAGGATAGTTTCTACTAATATTGTCTGTCCTATTGCCAAAATAGAAACTGCTTTTTCCTCACATTAAACTGTATCAGTATGTTTAAACACATTCTACCACACAGAAATCTCTATTCTTTCTTAGTTTTATACAGCAGCAACAGCTTTCAGCCCAGTGGTTTTCATGAAAAGGTTTTATTTTAAAGGCTAAAAAAAGAAAAATCACAGAAACTGAGGATAAAGACAGTAAGATTGCAGCTATACTGAAATGGTATCAAGTGAATGCAAACTAGTAAAAGGCAATGATATCGTACATTGACATTAAGGTGTCTCTGAAATATCACAGGTACAATCAGTTTTGGCATTGTTTCTGTGTCTGAACCTAAGGTTTCTCCCTGGTTTTATTTTTAGTACCTTTTCTGAGCATTAAACAATTCAGCCAACTACTTAACTCTAAGCATGTGAGTAGTCCCACTGAAGTGAAAGTGCTTTTTGAATGTGAATTATCCTTAGTTCTCTAAAAGCCATTTGAATTGTATTTAAATGTAGAGAACTTCTATACCTGCAAAAATCTAAAAGTAAGAAACAATTTACTATAGAAGTTTATAGCAAGCACTCCAACTAGGCAATAATGTTGACACTCATTGGCTTAGTTCTTTATCTTATGAAGAAAACATACAGAAAAACTCACTCCATTTACCAATCCTTTGGGAGATTTTCATTACTGGCCTTATATAACAGCAATTGAAGATAGAAACAAAATATTATTTAACAAGGTTTTAGATGACAACATAAAGAGTGACTGCTAGCTGAGTGTTGATTCAGACATATTTCTGCCAAGGTCGCTTCCCTGCCAAAATATACATCCAATAACCATACATAAATTTTATTTTTAATAAATGACCACTAAATGGTTGTATAAATAGAGTAAACTGTGAGTACTGTAGTTTATAATGAATACCTGTTGTAGCAACACTAACAAATACCTTGCACAGACTGACTGCAAGTCAGTGCAACTGTCACTATCTTGTTGGTTGGTGGCAAACCAAATGATGTTGGAACACATCAGTGGTTTCCCTTGGTGAGAAATCTACACCTTTGCTACATCAGCTTTCACACTCCTGAAGTATCCCTCATGTTTGTACTTTTCAGACATTTGGTTTTGGAAAGCTTACAATTTATAAAGGAATAGCAACTGACCCAGAACATCGCTGTGACAAGGCTGTTCCCTATACCCTACCCAAAACATAGACATGCTTACATGAAGGCCGTGTGGTTTGAAGTTTGAAATAGGAGTCTGGGATTAAAAATAAGTCAGCTACCAACTCCTTGTGTGACCTTGGGCAAGTCTTTCAACACCCTTATCCTTCAGTTCGCTAACTGTGTAACTAAAAGAGTGATGGAGAGGGCTTTGTGAGGATTATTGATTGATCACTGTTTGCAAAGCCTGCTGAGATGCCACTGGGAAAAGTATTCAACTGTATGTGTTTAAAGGATCAATATATGTTATTACATTATTATTGAAATAATGGTAAATACATTGTACAAGAAATTTGAAAAGATACAAAGAGAAAAATAGTTGCAAACCAACCTGCAAAAGAGGACTCATATTTGGTCCATTATGTCTCATCTTGTAGCAGTAGTTAAAGAAAACTTGAGGAGAACCTTTTGTATGAAGGGGTCTGATGCCAAGGGCACTCAGCACCACCCAGAATTAGGCACCCTCGCTCTTCTCAAGGACTTATTTGGGAGCTACTCATTTAAGTCTCCACAGTGGCAACCTGTGCAATTCATGCTATTTTCTTTAGGTAGATCATCCAATTTTTTCAAAAAGCTGCCTTGTAATTTTCTTGTAAGAAAATCAGGTTTATTTTTATGCTTTTCTCAACTACATGCACATTTAGGTAAATTCTGATTTTGCACCTAAGCAAATGCAAGGGGCATTTTACACTTTTCTTAAGTACTGACACATTTACAACTGCAATTTCTCCAAAATGTCATTCAGCCAAGATTGATTATTTGCTGCATAGTGAGCAGAGGAAAGAGAAAGAAAGGAGCTGTCAAGCATTCTTGCTTTTCTCTTTAGGAAGAAGGAAAAAATAGGCTTATCTTTGGAAAGACAGACCCTTTTATTAAAGGATGAAATGAGCACTGAACAAATAGTATGTGGAATTCCAGATATGCTGATACTAATGGAAGAAATAGTTAAGATGGCAGAAAAATCATGTGTCTTTAAAGACTTCAAAGGCATTTGTCCTAGATGCATCTGCATTAATTTTCTGGGACTTGCAGATTCATGTGGTCCATTTGCATGTGATGCATTTAGCCCATTGCCCCTCCCCAAAAAAGTTATCAGGTCATATTTTTCTCAATTTATTCCATTTCTCAAGCTTCCTCTTACAGCTTAAAATAGTACTGTCACTCAGACCTCCCTGTGGCCGCTGAACTTCTCCACTGCAAATTATCACATTTTGTTATTGATGTACTCTGGAATTATTATATAACCAAGACTTGCAACAAGCTACATAGAATACAAAGGTGCCTTTTCTCAAATATTTCTCTCTCAAAAACAAATAACAAAGAAAGCCACCTTGATTTCCTGTGACCCAAAAATTTGCAGTAACTGCTTTGATAGAGTAACAGGATTCCTTTCATTTTTGCTGTATAATCCTCGTAAAGAAATGGCCATGGCCCAGGTTCTGGTACCTTTTTTGACACAAAATAGCATTGAAATCTGAGAATCTTCCAACTGACTTTGACAACTTGCAGAGTAAGGCTATTAAATTAACCAAGTCATATCTGTGAATTCTAAACCAAGACCCCAACATATGGTTCGACACCTTTGCCACTGCTGTTAGAAAAACTTATGTATTTACTTACTAAGCTTAGACATTTAAATAGATTTATAGCCTATTCTAACAATAATAATGAAAAGTTGAGTCTCTAATTAGTAAAAAAAACCCTTATAGTGTATGCTTCTATAGATCTAGATATTAGCCAAGATGTGGGCATTTGCAGCATAATTGTCCCTCTAAACCTATAACCTCAGCTTTAAATAGAACTGACAGTTCTTCCCATCTGTGGTAAGAACTCAGCCTGCTTAACAGTAAAATCTGTGGCAAAAACCTCATCCCCTCCACCTGTCTCATGCAGAAACAGCCAAATATGCTCCACTTAGAGTTTCATTAGGTGAAGTCATGTCCATTGGGGACTGAACAGAAACTATTACACCTCTTTTGCACAGGACCATACACACGTGGCCTAACGTGTTTTAAGCTAGAGCTATATAAACAAAGCCAAGCCACCAACTCCCAATATTTGACCTTGACTTTATATAATGTATCCAAAGGCAGATTCACTGAAATTGCAATTGACTTTGCAATCATTTTGCCTTTTCTCCTGGGTCACTGTAAGAGCACACTGAACGGCTATTATGCTAAGCTAAGTTTAGAATATTGTGTCTGCCTCTGAAGCCTATAGACTCTTTCCAACTCTAAACAAACCACTTTAAAACTTTTCAGGAAGCTTTCCAGTACTAGAGCACACACAGCTAAATTGCAACAACTGGGTTTTGAATTGTGTGTTTGATGCAGAGTGTGGGCTTCAGGCAAGGCCAGGAAGTTGGAAATTTTTTATGTGTATATATATATATATGTATTATTTTTAAGATGTCAGGATCCTTTATCATATACAATATTTGAAAAGCTGTCTAACAATCTCCAGAAAAATGGCAGGCAAGATACAGGAAAAAAGCTGGAAACCAAACCACAGTGCTATGTGATAAATGCACATTCACAGTAAGGCCTTTGCAATTGCTAGGAAGACTCAGCTGCCCCAACAGCATCCCTCCTCCTCTTGGCTAAAAGCCGCATTGCACTTCCCAACTCTTGCCCACAGCCCAGTCTATATGTACTCCATGGGGAACACACAGCTACCTGTCTATAGCCTCTGAATCTTTCAAACTCAGGTTTAGAGGTTAACTGGGAGGTGTGCTCCACAGCCCCCTGCAAAAGGGGAAAGCCCAGCCCTTTAGTATAAGTCTCTAATCTTATGTTTAGCGTAACATGACAGAGGAGATACTATTACCTTGTAAAGCAATGGAAAAGTTCCAGCATGGTTTTGCAAGCATCTCTTTTCCACACCAGCTTTTGCAGGCATGCCCCTCGACACACACACACATCTCCCCAGGGCTGCAGCATGCCTGCCCTTCACTCACAGCTGCTTTTAAATTTCTGAATTAGAACACAGGTGAAGCTTAAGGCACTATATCATGATTATTTCAAATATTACAACCTGTGTGGGTTTTAAACACAGCCACTGGTCCCAGAGATGTACTAATGACTAGGATAAGGCTCTTTACAAAAGAAGGAAATGCATTCATGCCTCCCTCTTCAGAATGTTATTTTTCACTCTGCATATTGTTTAGTTAAAACAACAACTTCAAAGTCTGAATGCATAATAAGCATCAGACAGGGGGAAAGGAGAAGATAGGAGAGCTTAACTCCAAGCTGCTGCAAGTTAGTTCCACACCAAACTAGACAAAACACAGTAAGTCTTAAGGTTCTTTGAAAGGACAGAGTTTATCGCAGGTTACCACTTGGCCCAGTTGGCTGACATTTTACTTCTCCATCCGAGCCTGAAACTTGGCAGACAACACAAGTTTCTTTTTGTCCTCAGTGAAGTATCTGACTTTTTTCTGAGTATTCAAACAATTGGGCCTAAAGTTCACTTTTGCTGTATAGACATGAATTGATTTGACAAGACAAATTACAAGAAAACAAACAAACAAAAAGTTCTAAATTTAAAGCATGATATGAAGTCACTGCTAAAGCCGAATCACCATTAATGTTCCCCTCACAAGAAAGTTATTTCCTGGAGGCAAGATCAGCAGCCTCAGACTCACCTGCATGCAGACAGCAAGGGCCAGCAGCAGACAGGATTCCCCAGCTCCAGGGCAGCCCCAGAATCAGGCACTAATGCAGGGATGGGCCATGCAAGGCTGAGCTTGAGCTAGAGCTAGAGCCCACTACCACAACAGCTTTGATCAAAAAGAGATATGAGGCCTTGGGCTGTGCTTAAATAGGACTCCTGGGCCCAGAGGCAGGTGAGGCTCATCAAGGCAATTAAGGCCCTCAGGCCCTGCACGTAGCAACCTGCTAGAGACTTCCAGAAAGCAGGTGTGAAATACTGGGCCAGATCTCACCTTTAGCTTCCAAATCTGGCAACTATCCCCTCAGTTTCCAATGACTCTCAATTTTAAAAGAGTTTTCCTCTTTTCTCAAATGGCCTTGCAATTATGCCTGATTTTGTAGGCATTGTTTAAGCCTAACAACTAACACCTGAATTTGACATCAAACACAGGATCAGTTAAAAGAAATGGGGAGATGGAAAATATCTCTTTGGTTATACAGTGCATTCCACACCAGTGGAAAGTTGTTCCTAAAACTCTTCTGCCTTTTGAAACCAGTCAAGCCATGAGATTTCCACCAGCTCCCTCGGGAGGTATTCTACACCATATGAAGTGAAATTTCCTGGTAGTCAGACTAAATTTTCTTTTGCCCAATTTCATGCCTTTATTCCTAATAATACACCCTTCAGCCATCCTAAAAATCTTCCTCTCTTCTTAACATTTGGACCCTTGCAGTATGCTAGACAGTTCACATATTCTCTTTAGTCATTGTTTCCTCATTCAGATATTTCTTTTGGAAAATAAACTTGGCAGAGACCAGAAGACAGCTCTATTACCATCAAATCTCCTGTGAATGCAACTGGAAAAAGAAAAGCTCCTCAGTTAAGTACTTCAATGTGCAAATAACACACATTGGAGTTAACAGCAATCCCCAGAGTGGTGATTCTCAGAAGCTCAGTACGTGGAAATCTCACTCAAGGACAGAGAAGGAGCTTGAACCGGCTTAAGAATTGAGGAGGAAGATAGTGTGTTCTCATCACTAAAGCACGAGTTGGATTATCTGAAGCTACTCCTGGCTCTGCCATCAAACTACTGTGTGGTCTGCTGTGCCTTTGTTTCCCTATCTATCAAATGGTTTTATGGGAATTTGGCTTCTTTTCTTTCCTCTTAGTCTTTCTTTTAAGACTCAGATTTCAACCAAAAAATTGAGGGAGAAGATTACCACAGGAAAAAGGTCCCTGCAAAACGGCTTGAGCTGTAAAAGCATCAGCTTAAGTACCACGTAAATAGTTAGAATACTGAAAGAATTAAAAATTTCCTCCTGCTCACTTGATGACGAGGAAGCAATACACTTCCCAAACTCCAGGAGAAATTTGTGACAAAGGTGTGTCAAAGGTCTGTAGGGTGGTGCTGACATTCCAGGTTTGACTGGGAAGAGAACAGGAGAATGGAAATCTGTCACAGGATATGATGGACTGTTTCCTTGCTCTCCCCATCCAGCACATGAGCACTGATGTAAGTGGGAACTGAAGTGTGACTGGAGTACCTTGTTTGGAAGCATTTTTGGTGCAAATCTCAGCACCACTATGCTATGTTGGTATAATACTGACAGACTAGTTTAGAGATGATGAGAAGCATCATTTCATTTCTCTAGTCACTAAATAGCTTCAGCACCCACAACGCTCACCAGAACGAAAACCCCAAGATAACTTTTGTACTGAGTTTGCAGCACCAATCTCTCTTCATTCATTACTTCCTACACATAGTATGTCTACTAACCACCTCGGCATTAGCACCCAAAACCAGCTGCAGTTTTTTTTTCTCATGACCCAAATTGCACAGTGGGATTTGGATGAATCACAAGAAATTGCAGCTGGCTTTTCAAACCTGAATGGGAAGAAAACCAGAACAACTTTCTGCAAGCCAAAGAGAGATTTCTCCACCCTATTTTCCAGGGCTAAAAAGCTAGAATAGAAACTAGTTTTTACAGAGATGAACCTTATGAGGTAGAGGCATAGGGACATACAATCCACTACCTCCAGTCTTTTTCCTGAGTTCCTGCTCCTGGCCATGCGCAGTTGAACACACGTACCAAAATGCTTTTCAGGAAGCAAGTACTCTATGCCAGAACTGACTATTTGTGAATGGGTTTACCACCCAAAGGAGATGAGAAACTGTGTTTAGAAAGTATTTCAGAAAAAAGAATTCTTCCTCCTCTGCATCAGCCGCCCTTACTGTTTTGGTTCAACTTCAGTCGATCTTTTCTAAGCCTATGAAAGTTTGATTAGAGCAGTATATGGGAAACCTGGCAAAGCTATACTTCCTTCCTGACGGCCCATATACCTCTTTGTGAGTTAAAACAATACAAGTTATCTGAGTTTATCTACAGGTTATTTCATATCATTAATGAAAGTGAATCATCTAATGCCATGTGATGAAAGCTAAATCAGAGCCAAGTCCTCAATACCATCTCCTTAACAACATGACAATGACTCCTTTCCTGTATTATTTTCCTATCTTTTTACTGCATCCTGTAAGACTAGGCTTAATTTTGCAGAGCTATATAATTATAAGGATGACCTGGACAACATCTCTTGCTCTCACAGTAGTCTTTCTCTGTTCATTTCACAAATCTTGAGGAGAAAACTTTGAAAAAATTGCTATCTCTACCAAAAGGACTTTCAAGATTAATTCAACATTGTTGTTGACTGGCCTGAAACTCAAGAGCAGCCCACTATGATGAACAATTGTAATACCTCTGCCCACACTATGTCTAACAAAAATGTTATTATCCTATAACTTTATGTTTATACCCAATTATTTATACAAAGGGGAGGAAAACTGTGAAGAATACCCCTCACCTTTGGGTAGATTTTCAATAGAAGAATTTTGCCATGGAAGTTTTTTCTTCAAAGGAGTATGTAGGAAGAAACTCATTTGTCTCTGCTCTGAAATGAAAGTACACATGACTACCCCTCTAATCAACCACATCTTTTGTATTTATCTAGTTTGGTATGGTTTGTGTTTTCTTGAGATTCTTTTTATTATAAAGAATTCAGACTCCTACGTGTAGTCAAACCTAGTTTATCAATGCACAAAAAAAAAATCATGGTATCAATCAATATCTTTTCTAAAGAGGCAGCAAGGTTATTACTATTCAGTGACCAGTAACATTAAGTGAATGAGGTGCACATTTACCCAAATTCTTCTATGAAACCAGTTAGATTTACAAATATGAAAGTACAAAGGCAAGGTCTTTTGAATTGGTAAATCAGAGGAACTTTGCTGAACCTATAGCAGTTAGAACCGCTGGGGGTCTTGGCCCACAGAACAGACCATCAGTGTTTTAAATACACCTTTCTACTCTCTATATAAAGATGCTGTAATATCTTAATACACGTTATCAATGTTAAAGGACTTTGTTATATAAATTTTATATAAATATATTTCTACTGCCATTAGTAGAACTACAACAGCAGAAAACAACATAACAAACAAATTGAGTCCCATATGGACACATAAAATTTCAATGAAAATTAGTCTCTCCACCTACAAAAGTTAACTGACTCATCCGTAAAAACATTATGTACCAAAAGTAATAACTTTAATGAAGAAGGGAAGAATAAACCTCTACATTAGAAGTGAAAACAAACAGTAGTGAAAGCAGTAAATTGAGTTAATAAGGTCCAGCAAAAACATGGATCACCCAACCCAGTAGACAATATTTGAAAAAGGCTAAGTGGGAACATGCCACAGAGACAAGAGAAGACAAAATAAACATGTCATGTAGAGCAGATGCTCCAAAACAAACACAGTGGCAAAAATAATTATAAATCCCCCTATGCAGGTACGAACTATGCCAATAATTCATACATGAATGTCTCTAGCTAGCTGGCTTAATTCAGATACTTTAGCTGGTACACAGTTGAGTATCTGAATTCATGAGTGAAAACGTTCACCTATTCATAAATAATTTCCAGGTGCATCATTTGCTGCCACAGTCTGCTGCTTAGAATATCACCTCACCACTCTATATTCTCAAATTCAGACGATCAAAGATAGCTACCTAGTGCATCTTCAGTCTTCATGTGTTAGAAGAGGTTACAGAAGCAATGTTAAACACGCACAACCAAGGAAAATTCTTATCCAGTAATAGATGAGACCTAATGCATGAGGCCTGAGCAGTACATATCCAAGTCAGGAATTAGCATTCAACATGAGTAATGCTTCCAAAAATGGAATCTCAGAAGAGAAAAACATTAGAACAGTGCAAAATATTCCCAGTTCAGTTAAAGACGTTAATGCGTGCATATGTAAACATGAAATATCAGAGGCTCTGAAATTTAAAAACACATTTAGATGGTTACAGTCATGTTTCTCTATGATTATGAAACACAGACAAAGTAAAACTGTGGTTCGGGAGGCCAATAACTCAGTTTCTTCAGTTTCTGAAACCAGAAACTGGACTAGCCTTTAGCTCTGATGCAACATTAGAATTTTAACCTAAGGGATATAAATTCTCCTTTTGATAATCCTGCTCTGATGATTATGTGCACTAAACTATAATAACAAAGACACGGACCCCATAACTGGAAAGATAAAAGACTGAGGTCTGACTGTAATAACAGTGAAGCTAAGCAATTCACATAGCTGGAGAAAAAAGCATCATGTGAGCATGCTTATACTCTCTTTACATGCACGTACTCATAAACACACATACAAACATATCTGGAGAAATTATTAACGTGAGCAGGATTTCATTATTATTCTAAACTGTCTTTAGCAAAATTTTCTCAACTGGTTAAAACCAAACAAACAAAAACCAACAAAACACAACAATAACAACAACAAAAACCCAACACAAACACAACCAAACAAACAAACACGCCACAAAACTGCAGGCCTGTCTGACAAACATGTATAAAACCAGAATCAATCCAGTAAAACACTGAACTTTGATGGGCCTGCTTTTCTGAATTAAGGTGGAAGAAAGCATTTAAGAAGCTTTGAGCCCTATTCTGCTGCTTTTGAATGTTGTACTTCTAAATGACTGGCAACATTTGAAAAATCAGATCGCTGTTCACACATCTAATATTTCAAGTGGCCTGGGAAAACACAAATAAAACTAATTAAATGCCATAGCTAATTTATTTAGTCACTTCTCACAAGTGAAATGAAAGTACACATCTAGTGCATGAACTTGTACATGAAAAGTCATCTCTCTTTAATAAAACTTTTTTTTTAACCTCCTGAGCTGGTCCCAGCTGCTTTTCATACATCTATAACAAACTTTGTGCCAAATGAACTGCTTATATATTTTTCTAAACAAGCCCTACTTTACTCTTTCCAATCAGCCCAGACAGATGGCAAGTAAAGAAAACACTTTACTGTCAATCTGGTGGAGACCATCACTGAAGTGCTTTTGCCAAGAAAAAACAGACTAAACATTAATGAGGCCAAATAGAGAAGCTTGTTTTACAGGCTGGAAGTACTAGATTTCTCTGGACATACAGAAATTCAATAGTCGCTTTAAAGTGCTTGCAAAGAAACGCTTCTCCACTTTCCTGCAGCACGTAGCAACCATATTCTAATTGTGGCAGCAAGATTCAATCCACACAAGCAAGAATGGGTGCTACATTTCTAAAACATTAGCAAGGAAATGTTTGGGGTTTTTTTCTTTTTTCTCTTGATGTATACAAAAGTTTCGGCACCCCTTGTAATGAGGATATTTTCCATTACAATGAATGAACTTCATGGGATTTTCCTACAATATTACAAAATAAGTTGCTCCTATTGAAAGATCTTACTATTTGTTTTTTTGAACACTGTCTGAATTTATACCACATCACTAGACATGTACCAACTCCAGCCTAATTTCTCTTGTTCCTGCTTTTGTGAATGCAGCCAATAATGCCAAGAAAAAGGCAAAATCAGGGAAGATCCAAAATAAATATTCTATTTGACAAAGTGCTAGGTTTTGCCTACAAGACAGTATTCAAGTTTGCATTATCTAGGATGCCTTCCAGCTGAGACACAATATCCTCCAAGTGCAGCAGTGTCATTGCCTATCACTTGCTAAGACCTGACCAGATACAGTTATCGCTGAAGCACAATTAATCTAAGTGTAGCATATAAATCTGTTATTGCATCAGGAGGTTTCAAGGAGGTTGGTTAGATCCTTTACATCCAAGCTTCATAAACAACGAAAGTTAAGTAAGAAGTACAGAGTGTACTATGCAGTTTTAAAACCAATGAGTCACATTCACTTTGAAGCTTTATCACAGGAAAACGGTCATCAGTTATCTATATACCTCACACTTGGGGCCTTTTGTAGAAAACAATTTTTTAAGTCACTCAAACACTGGTTTTAATGATAAATTTGAGATTCTCTTTCCTATGAAGGGAAACAGCTGCTTGACAATTGGTAGTTCTGTTTTAAACACATCTAAACTGCCATGAGAAAAGAGGAAACACAAAGCACTCATGTGCTACTCCTGTTAATATTGCCTTCTTCAGTAACAGGCGAAGCTGCTAATGACTTACGATAGACATGTAGAGTATTTTGAACCATCATGACAGAATTGCATTGAGCAGTTTCCAGTGGTCAAAAAGATCCAAAGATAAATGGGGTCACTATACTACATTTCTCACAGCTTTCATCTTTTCTTCTTCAGCTTTTCTTTCATAATGCTCTTTCCTCATCTCCTCTTTTTTAACACTTTTTTGTAAGTATTTTCCATGATACCTAGCCATTTGTGGATGAACTGTCAGGTTTCATTTCCTCTTCTGTACATCTTAAGCCGTGGTCCAGATTTTAAAGGAGGCCGGCATGTTGGACAAGGAAACATCTGGACATCCAAACTGCTGTGTGGTGAGCACTGCTGAGATTGTGGCAACATTCAGTGGAAGAGTAGCTCTTTAGAAAAGTCTTATCCTAATAATACTGAAAGTTATTTTTTAAGTCTAAACAACTATGAGCAGAGTGAATTATTTACCCTGACTAGCTCATTATAAACTGGTATGGGTTTGTCTTATTTCCCCAGAAGAGCATTTAGTTTATCATTGTATTCACCAGATACTGTAATTTTATGCCAAAGCAGATACAAGTCTAAAGAAAAGGATCTAAAGATATAGATATATATAAATAATCAGGGATCAGTTTAAAAGATATATCCAGAAGACAAAGCTTCAAAAGGTGCTGTTAACTAGATTGCTCTGTGGTAAGGACATTCAGTAAACAGATTATCTCTAATAAGCTTATCCTGTATTAAACCACTAAAGAGTCGATGCTGTGATAAGACAGTTCTCAAAGGCAATGAATTATAGACACACAATTATAGGAAAGGAGTAGAGCAAGCTTTCCCTTCTTCCATAGTGCTACTCAGTGGCTCCCTGTGCTCACTCTAACTGCTGATGTACAAAGATGTATAGACTGGCACACCAGATTTAATCATTCTGGTAAAAGCTGATCAAATTAGGTCTTGGAAACCTGTTAGGACAAGACAAAAAACTCATTGCTTTTAAAGCTATCTGCAGAGATTTCAGCGCTTTCATGGAAGCATAGGAAGAGCAAACCCAGTGAAAACTTTGCCCAAGAGCAGAAGCGTTTTCCTACAAGTATTTCGTTTTGGAACAGTGATGTAACAGTTTCACCAAGAAACTCTCAGACATCAATAACTGTATAATGATTACTGCAATAACTGCAAAATTCATCCAAGAATTGCAGTATGATTTTCCTTTCTCTAAAATCTTAAAATCAAGAGAATGAAGTGATCAGAGTAAGGGGGCAAAAATGACATGAATAGAAGTTACCAGCAAGACCAATTCAGTCAAATCTATGGTACTTACAACCATTTCTTTAAACTGAGGACTTATGTAAGTCACGAGCCAGCTTCTAATTTTCATAATGGTAGAGACCACACTGTTTCCGGGGTTCTCAAGTGTTCAGAACACAGAGAAGTCCCTAGGCACACTCCATTTGAATTCTCAATCCAGAAAGCATCATCCAATTTGTTAAAAATGTTTCTACAACTGCAATAACAAAGTAGCATTGATAAAACATCATTTGCTGCAAGCTGCAAGGAAATCATTCCATCATTTCCAGCACATACCAATGCATAGTTGATTTATGAAAAGGTCAGGGAGCAAAGAAATTCTCAAACCAGTGAAAAACTTGTGAAATAATCAGAAGGATGTTTAGTTAATATGAATAATACAAAATAAAAAATATTACAAATGCTGGAAGAGCAGTGGACAGGCGCAGTAAAGAAAGGAGGCTGGTGAACAGAAAGATTTGGGAAAGTTGGTGCAATTACCCGTTAAGAAGAAAATTCTTGAGTCATGTTACAAATCAGCATGTCCTACCAAATCTAAGTAGGAATGTGCCAATTAGCAGAGCAAACATTCCAGTTCTGAGAATATCAGGCTGTAATGGTGTGTCTTGGAAGGCTAAACCACAAAGTTCAAGCTGTGGACTCAGACGATGATACCAGGGCTCCAGCCAGTTTTCAGGGTACCTTTTCAGAGTCTGATTAGGCAACAGCTCTAATGGTGGCTGAGAGACTCGCTGTCATGCAGAATGGTGAAAAACAGCTTAGTGTTTCCATAAGTTTTCACTATGTATTTTTCCACCCTCCAGAAAAAGCATGTTTGCTAAACACAAACCATGTAACCTTGTTGTCGTGGATAATGCATTAATTATACAGTTCTACAATTAGCAGCTTCAAGTTAAAAATAAATAAAAAAGTTCACAGGTTTGCAGGCTGTCACAAGAAAAATCCACAAAGTGTTTCTTTCTGTTTATTTAATCTGCTTGTGAAGTTGCTGTGGGAAGAGAAAAATAATGATGCATAGAAAAAAAATCCTCCTGAGAATCCAGCCATTGATTAAAAAAATGTTAATTAAGAATGCATGCCTTCAGAATGATATCTAATTTGGCACACAGGGAAAAAAGCATCTAAGAGAGAATTAAAGGCAAGTCCCATGATAAACATGCTTTGGTTAGGATTAAACTGCTAAAAGCCTCAGACTTTAAACACTGTAGAAAAAAAAACCCATACCCTACATATACCAGAGGGAGTATTAGCATTGTAGGGAAAAAACTCTTTATAATATGATAGCTTATAATTGCAAATACAGTGGAAATAAAAAGTTTAATAAATCACTTTTCTTCCAATGTTTTTGCCTTTCAGAGTTCTCCCCTTTTTTGGCTAATTGCTTACTTAAACTGCAGCGTAACAAATCTTTATTCTGCAAGCTTCACTGTCTGGCAAATCATTGGAGAATGAAATCTTGATCTACAAGTTCACAAACTCAAACCCTACATATCTACAAGCACAGCGCATACCCTCAGGCATTTAAATCCCATAGCTGGTAGGTCAGATATAATTGTTTCCATCATACTCTTTACCTTGAGCACACATAAGAAACCCCTTCCCCATAATGAGAATTTATCGCTAAAGACTATCAAGATCCAAGAGCTGACTGTTTACTCAGAGTGCAAGGAAAGGGTGGACACGCTGACACATATAGGAAGTAGATTCAGGCTCGTGAGTGAATATAAAGGATCCATATACGCAGAGAAGTACTACAAGCTGAGAGTGTCTGAGCAGAATTCCACTGCCCTCCCAAATCTTACATTAACATAGTACTGTAACAAGAAGATTAATAGGCTCCCTCACGCATAGGTTACCACATACCACATCATGCTGACAATCCATACACATTGCACAAGCGAAAAAGGAAATGGCTGATGTAGAAAACATTCCAAGGGTTTCATATTTGTGGAATTTCTCTTTTGCATTAGGCAATTCCTTTACTTCAATAATTCAGAGGTTACACATGCATCCTGAAAGGGCAGACTCAGCCAAAACAAAATGCTCAAATGAGCATCTTTATTTAATATCATAGATACAAAAACATTTCCAACCATGCCAGCATATGCTTAGTATCAAATACAAATGTGCTCCAGACTTTCTGCTTCCTGAAAAGTGGGCAACATAGCCATAGAGAAGGACTGGCCAAGGAAACTATGCAATGTATTGATTCCACGTATTTCCTCAATGTGGTTTTCTGTGGAAGTCCTATCAGCAACTGTGTCTGGTTTCTCACAGTGAGTCACTACCACGCTCACCCAGGAGGCCAGAATGACGTAAGCTAAACTGGGATTTTCAAGCAAGCATAAGAAGCATTGGCACAAAGCTCTCATCAAATTTCCTATATTGGCTAGTTCTTTTAGACTCTTCCAAAATCCCCAACAAAAACTTCACATTTTAAACACAGGTAAACCTCGCCTGCTGAACATTAACTACTGCCAAAATAACAACTGCTGCATATGCTAAAGCTCCTTTTGAGGGTATCAGTGTCCTCTGGGGAAGCAATCAAGCAGAGATGCTAATACTGTTTACAAAGCCTGGGAGCAGCCAAACCAAGCCCTTTGAATCCAAGCAAAACTAAACTTTGAGCTCAGAAAAAGAATCAAAATAAAATTTTATTTCCAGATCTAGATCCTTCCTTTAGTGAGCTGATCCCAAATTAGATCCAATTATCTTTGCTTTTACCGACAGCAGACCCTGCTATAGAAGCAGGGTCCTGCTGAGAGAAAAATGAGGTTCCAGAATTTGGGCAAGCCTCTGCCTTTGAGATTTTGATTTCTCAAACTCATACAGTGACTTAGCAGGTCTGTAAGCAGGTATAAAAATTTCTCAGAATGGCATTTAAGGAAGTGAGAAGAAAATTCTTAAGGGGCCCTTTAACTGAGGTGCATAGAAATAAGGCATCTTCAGACAAAAGAGATTGCAGCTAAAATACTCTTAAATTAATCTTGTTGGAGGAGAAAAAGTGGAAATCTCCAAAACCCATGTGCAAAAATATCAAATTAGAAGCTTTTTAGGACTCTCATACGTGCCTACATTCCTTTGCCGCATGTGTGGATATACACAAGAAATTTCAGAGTAAGCTCAGCCAGTATAAAATCCTTCAGTACTGCCACAATGCTAATGCTTTTCCAAGCACCCAAACTAAAAATACTTCACTAATTTTTTTTCAAATTATCATTACCTCTTCTTTCTCACTGAAAATTATGAAACTGAGGCCTAAGTTTCCAGATTCTGCAACTAAGGAGTTGTGGGCATATAAAAGTTTCACTTTGAACATATGACAACACTAAGGAGGAAGAGGGATCACACCCATAAACCCCCAAAATATGTCAAACATTCCAAAAAGATTAGACATGAAAAACATCAGTACGTAAGTTGTTCGAAGTATGAAATCCAGGTCCTTTCTCATTTTTAACTCAGTTAAGGTCTCCAGATCACTAAAGCATATTTTATAATGCTCTTTGCACTATAATTTATTTTAATGCTCCTCATCACATGTCTTACTTCATCTATATTGTTATATCGGCAGAGTCACAACCATAGGTTACGATATTCCCTGAACATCTTAGTACTAGATATTTTCAAGTAAGCAATTATTTCTTCATGGTTTAAATATATACAAAGAAAACAATCTTAAAGCTCCCTGTTAACTCTGCATTAGTTCTTTTTCTTTAATTCGTTCAGACATCTAAAAATATCATATGGGATAAACAGATTCAAATGTATGCAAATGTATATATATACATATTTACACAAATACAGCTGAGGTTGAGTAGATGTGATCCGGCAGAGTGTATAGGAGACAAAATATAGCTGCCAGCTTCCCCCAGAGTAATAGTTCCCAGTGGCATATGAAAAACAAGAACTAGTGCCATTTCCTCCAAATTGTGAGCATTATTTCTGGTGATATGACCCTGAAAACTGTCCTTTTTCAGTGCCAGGACACCCACTGCACTGATAGCAATATCAGCCTGGGTTTTTAATGCCTCACTTTTCTGACCTGTCTCACCTGATCTAACAGAGTTCACTGCTGAAGAGAGAGAGGGCAGTCTTGTAGGTGCCAGGGTGGAGGAAGGGGCAGCAGCAGCCCCAGCGTGCTTCTGGTCCTACCTGCCTCCATAGCCCAACGGAGGGTGTACTAAGGTGGTTGCACTGAGCCTGCTGACCAACTTTGAAATATGTTTTCACCTAAGAGTCAAAGTCCTCCAAGATTTTACAAAGGAGAAGGAGAATATAAGGATTTGTTTGGGATTTTATGCTATATAAAGATTGTTTTTCTTTTATAAGAAAAATTAAATTTTTTTTTTTTAAGTGTTGTGGGTTTTAATTGTTACAGTGTTGCTCATTAAGTTCATTCTTTCAGTTGCCTCCCCATAGGCAAGGGGATAAGGGACTACACCAGCTATGGGCACAAGAGGAATCACAAAGGCTTAATCATGGCTTAAATGATGTCTGCTAGCACAGGAAAGATCCAGTTCAGAAATTTCTCTAAAACATAGTGGAAGACACCACTACCCTCACTTCTCTGTGAAAATCCCACATGCGTCTGCCACAGGGTTACTTGCTGACACCCCTCACACCACCAGCAGCTTCACTTCGTTCTGCATCTCCTCTCTTTCCTGCTGTTTTTCAGATGGGCCACCTAGGGAATCTCTAGTTTACCACTGTTATTATGCTTCTAAAGTCATTCAGAAATCAATCACTCTGGAGTCAAAATGATTCAGACTTGGTCGGGGTTTTTTTGTTTGGGTTTTTTTTTTTGTATTTCTAAATTTGTTACCTAAACAGCAAATGAAACCCATTACCTCTGAGCTCATCTCAGATCCAAGCAAGAGAAAATCTTCTCACAGGACCGTTCTGTGACTGTTGAGACTCAGGTACCATAACTAAAATAAAGCAAATGCCAAACCAATTGCTGTTTAGTATTTTTTAAATGAAAATTCATTATTAAAAGGAGGATAAATATTTGCATCTCCTGTTCTCACCATTCCCCTGCTTACCTTCTGCCAAACCCCAGCAAATTTGTCACAAGAAGAAAGAAGCGGTGATGTAAATTCTGTGAATGTGAACACACTGAGTCAGCAAATTGTAGAGCAAATCCTCTTTTTTCTCCACGTTGTTTAGAATCAAACAACAGGGAAGGAGGCATGTGTCCTTTGCAAAGGTGCTTGCTTATCCAATGTCGTACCAGCAACACATCTTCTGTTAGCAGTAAACAAAACTCTTAATATTAAACAAAGCTATTACAGAGCAAAAGAAGTAACTGTTTACATAACACTTAGCCAAGCTGAGAGGTAGAAGCATGAGGCAAAAAGATGTCATTCCTCCTTTCCCAGCAACAGACTCTCCTCTTTCTGCCCTTTGCTAGCCAAGCCCACAGGTCTCTGCTGCTGGGTCTCTTGTCACACTAAGGAAGATAGTAGGGCGAACGGTTCTTTCATATGAAAGAAGGCCACTGCATGTGACTTGTCAAAGGTCATGTTGCACCTACAGGACACTAAGGAACTGTCCCTAAGCAGTCCTTCCACAATGCCAGAACTGGTAAATGGGACCCAGCTTTGCCTAATGCATTTGAACAACACAGCCACTCATTCCAGCCTTGGCACAACGTGGCCATCACAGCCAGTTGACCAAAACTCTTCAGATTCAGACTCTAGAAGCAATAGGCAACGGTGCTTCTCAAAGGGGCAACAGCAACAGAAACATCTCATTTTCTTTTGCTGGGATAACTATGATTTTACAAGATGTCATTTCATGTTACACAATGACTTCAGAAATGGTAGACTGCCTGGGCACATAGTGAACTCTGCAATCTGTTCTTGCCTTTGGAAAGTACAGGACATCTGAGAAAAAGCACACCACAAAACTGTCTGCTGAAGCTGGAAAAGCTGTAAATTCATTCCTTAAACACCTTTTTCCAAAGAAGCCAACAGCTTTGCTGTGCCCTCAAAACACCTTCTAAGAGGCAAACTCAGTGGTAAAGAGAAGCTGCTTTTAATCATACAACTCCAGAGCTTTGCTACCCCATAAGAAACAACACCGAGTGATTTGGAAACCTATGAAAGAAAATGGGGGCAGGAGTGGCTTTCCCTCGTGAGTCCCACCACAAAATTCTGCAAGTGGGAAACTAAAAAAGCATTAAGGAAACAAAATGAAATTGAAAAGATGAAATAAAATGCTCAAGCGGAAATGAAAAATTGAAAACAAACTGCTAAAGTCAGAAAGTGCATTAGGCCATAGGTTTTTTCCAAGTCCTCCAAAAATGTTTTGCCAAAAGTATTTGGTCCCAATAAATCTGTATTTGGGGGTGAAAAACAGAATGATCAAAAGCAGGTTCCTGGAATACACGGATGATAACTTTCTTCTCCAAGTGAGAGAGGAGCCAACAAGGAGAGGTGGTATGCTGGACCTTTTATTACCAACTGTGAGGGGCTTGTGGGGAATGTGAAGCTCAAGGGCAGCCTTGGCTGCAGTGACCATGAAATGGTGAAGTTCAAAATCCTTAGGGCAGCAAGGAAGGCACGCAGCAAGCTCGCTACCCTGGACTTCAGGACTTTGGCCTCTTCGGGCATCTGCTTGGTAGAGTTCCATGGGATAAACCCCTCGAGGGAAGAGGGGCCCAAGAAAGCTGGTTAATATTCAAGGATCACCTCCTCCAAGCTCAGGAGGGGTGCATCCCAGCAAAGAGGAAGTCAGGCAAAAACACCAGGAGGCCTGCATGGATGGACAAGGAACTCCTGGAAAAACTCAAACACAAAAAGGAAGCTTACACAAAGTGGCAGCAAGGACAGGTAGCCTGGGAGGAATACAGGGAAATTAATATTTATCATGCACCTATTTTGATGAAAACATTCTCCCATATTATCCAGTTCTTTTTTACAGTCCCATAGTACATGACTCTTTGGAGCACAGTAGAGCACTAGCATTTGCCACTATTACAATGGCAATTTACAGCTCTCAGTTTAGACTGCAAAAACAATTTTGTTGATGCTGCACTATTTGCATTTTAAGACTACAGGTTTCTGGGAACTGGCACATACTTAATCACATGTTAAATCAGACAGTTGCATGTTGCCATCTGTGCCACAGAAGCCTCTAATCTTTGTTGGGTAGATAACAGTTTTATCTGACAAATATTTTTAGAACATAGCAGCTGAGCTACCATTTATTACCATTTCCCAAGAGGGATTTGACCTTAAGACCTCAAGAAGTTCTGTAGCAGGTACTATTTCCACAGATCCTGCTTCAGTTACAGAACTGGCTTTTCAAAGAGAAATTTACCTTCCATGTTTCCAAAATCATAGGAATGCTGTTGGAAAATACATCTATTACTTTTAAATCAGGTTATTTAAGATGTTTTTAATTTTCTATCACTGCATATTATACTACGGTATGTTTTCATTTAGTTCAAAGCACAAGAGTATGCCATAATTTCCGAAGAACTCAAAAGCATCCAAGGAATCAAAAAGCGGATATTAAAGTCAAATATACTACTGTTGGAGTGAGAGGAGTGGGAATCAGAAATACACCAGCCTTGATTTCTAATGGGGTTTTTACCACTGCAATATCAATGACCCTGATGACAGGGAAGAGCAGTACTGAGTTGTTACTACATACACAACAAACCCAGGTTAGACTTACCATGTCACACAAGCTATTTATAAGGAAAATTTCTCTCCCTCAGTTTCCTGAGCTGTAAAACTGGCATGATAAGCATTTAATTTCTTAACTACTTCCTGAGCATGCTCAGTAATGTTAAGAAAAACTAAAATACCATGAGTTTTGGCAAAGAAAAAGTATCTAGTGCCTCTGTCACTGGCAGATAGCAGTACCCAGTTCTGACCCTCTCACTTCTGGCCTGTCACTCATCCTTTCAATACCTCCAAATTACATTTTAGTATATTTTATATTTCAACTGAACATGATAAACTTTCCATTATTGTCAAGCAGTGATAATAATCTCTTGCACTGGAGTTCTACACTTTGTATGGAATTTTCTGAAATAATATAACTGCTTTTCAGCTGTATACTATCTATCTCCTGCTCTTCTTAGCCCAGAACTTGCAGTTCTTCGGTAGAACTCCCACTGGAAGATTTGGCATGTCCTGCATGTCAGTTGGCTAATACTTACTCTTATGTTGGGAGTTAATAAAGCACTGACACTGCTGGGCCTAAGCTCTTCTTCACTGAGCAATCTGAGACTCTACTTGTTACGATAGCAGGTTCAGTTCTGCCATTTCCAGTATTTCCCAAATCCATCTGGGACACAACTATATTGTTAACTCTCTTTTCTGGTTTGGGGGTTTTTTTTGGCATCTACAGTTACAGCTTCAGTAAGAGCAAGTTGGTGCAGATAATCAAGCCAGTAAAGATAGCAATAAAAATATGACTCAAACACTAGCCCTCACTTTTCTTTTTTGTAAAGAGAAAAAAATAGAGCTTCAGACAGAGTTAGACGGTTAGAACATTATTATTAAATAATATCAACTAGCCCACGTACTTTTTGTTCATGTACCACTTGTTCCTTGTTTTTGACGCAGGCAAAACAGGATATTATTTTTACGTTGCATATAAACATTCCCTGAACAAAGGTAGAAGCTTGGGAGTCACTTTTTATTCCTGATAAATTCGAAAGGCAGCAAAGCAGCTGACTGACTAGCTCAACAAGCCTGTTTTCCAGAGATACAATTAAACAGCGTTGAAAAATCACACCAGTAAGAATTACTAGGAACTTTGGACTTTTGAGTTCCCAAGTTTGATCCCAAGCCTGTGGCAGGCAATCCAAAGTGTGCCTTTGACTTCCATAATGTTTACACTAGACTCCTCCTGAAGAATATGAACAAGGATTTGGGAACCCAAATTTAAACATCCCTGCTTTTCCAAGTCTTAGACTATATCCTGCCCTTAATTCACTTTTTCTTTGCTTACAGAGCTGGTGTGAAAACCTTATGGCACGTCTACACTATACAATGCAGAAATCCCTGTATCAGCTGGTGTGAGTACTCAGCATAGCACCATGCTGAGCCATTAGCTTGGGTCCTGGGAGTAGTATAGATATATTAGCATGGCATTATGCCCAGGCTAATGAGCTCAGGCTAGCTCTGCATTATACTGCTTTGAACCAGAGCTAGCTGTGTAGCCCCACACTGCAAAGAGTAAACTTGTTTCTGTGCCACTGAATGTTATCTGTTCCATGTATCACAATCCCGCTTCTGCAGACCCACTGCTGCTGTTTAAAAGACATTTCTTTGTCTGAATTCTATCCACTCCAGCACACAAAAAATGCCTGTTCCTAAATTGAAACTTATTTATCTATCCACACATTGCAATCTACAATTAACAAGAGCACCTGCATCTCACCACATTTCTATTCTATAATGAATACATCACATGCTTAAATTGTGCCTGAAATACAGAGTTTTGAATGAATCCCAGTAATCATCGTTTAGTTCTTATGCTCTTAGTTTTGTGTGGAAAGGAAAGAATTCTGCACTTTAGTTTCATCACTGAGGTCAAAACGTTTCTTAAAACAAAACTTGTATATTTTCTCTCTGTTGGCAGAAGCTCTTCTCTTGAATAGAAGTGAGTTGATCACTGAAATATAAAAAATTTCGCTGGCAAGACAGGTTGACTGACAGCCACTGCAATTAACTAGAAGATTTCAATTGTTATGTATTTCTGTGTCATTGGCAACAGTGATTATGAGGGGGGCATGCATATATATGTACATTAACTGTATTTGTTACTTAGCAGTTATACTATGTCACCACTCTTAAGAGACTTTTTAGTTCCTGCTTACCTATTCCAAATGACCAAACATACGCCTTTGATCTGCCTGAAAGGATAACTATCTTACCAAGGGTTTGAGCACATGAATAGCTAAGCAAACCTCCTGACACAGCAGAAAGCATTTGCACACACCTAAGACAAAGTCTAAATGCTGAAATGGAAAGACCAGAATAGAAAACACTGAATGGAGCAAACTTGTAATTACCACCAGGAGCAACATCCTTTCCTCATCAATCCTCAGGCATGCTTATATTAAGCCATAAAGGGTTAGACAATTCTGGAGGGATAGTCTTTCAGGGGTTTTTTGTTTAATGCTTTGGAGTTAAATCATGCTTTCCTTTGCCAGGGGTGCACAAGACAAAGAAAAAGCCAGATGGAGCCCTCTTCCCCTCCCTACCACACCTGGGCAGGGGCCAGCCTCAGTGCGGTGCCCAGGGGAGTGTGTGAGCACTGGCAGCCCAGCCGGTAGCCCTGGGGAGTGCTCCCAGCCTGGCTGCGGGGCTCTTGTCAGCTCTCACCCACAGACAGGCACAGCGGCAGAAGCAAATGTTCGCTCTATTGTATGGCCATGCGTCAGGGTACCTCCACCCTCACTGCAACACTTAATACATTCAAGGGCCACAATTCATCCTCTTTGAAGCACTGACATCTTTCCATACAGCCATTATCTGGCTAGATATCTGGAGCCAGTCCTGCCTCCAAGCACAAACACAGAGCCATAGCAGAGCCCCCGGGGGTGTGCCAAAGGAGGATGATATGCCTGAGCTCCCAAAGCAGCAATGGCTGCTGCCTGCCATGCCACCCAGGGATGGGGTTGCAGGTTCCCAGCAGGAAACTTCAGAAGGTGCAGCCAGCAGCTGGAAGGACTTCAAAGGAATATCCTGTGAGAGAGGGACAGCACTTGCAAGGGAAACACATGAGACAAGCTTCCAGGGCTGCAAAACATCTCCCTGGAGCCTTAATAAACAAAGCAATTTAAGCCAACAGGGCTTTATTCTGATCTGTGAAGCAGCTGCACAAACGGCAGCACACTGCAGGGCTGACAGGAGAAAAAGGGATTCGGCACAATATGCTGGTGGTGCAACAGCCCACTTCTCCATCACAACTTTACTCCAATGTCAAAGGTGCACCGTAAAGTTCACTGGCTCCCAGAGTTAGCCCTGCACTAATAATCACGATGAAGCACATGTGAGGGAACATATATGTAAGAGGACAACACAGGTAACAGGGTCAAATCATATTAATGAGGAGACCACCCAGAAGCACAGCAACGAGAACTGCCCTTGGCAGGAGTGCACAAAACACAGCACTGCCCAGAGCAGACAGGAACAGCAGTCATTATAGCTACATCACATGCCACTTTAAGGAGATACATATGCTCCTCACACACAGCCAGCCAGACCCACTGCATGCTGCAGTGAGATCTAGGAACTCATGAGGCCCTTTAGGACTACTAGAATCAGTGTGATCTAAGTACAAATGTGATCAGCACTCACCACGAGAAAGCTTTCTTACACCAATCAGCTGCAACTTGACTTACAGAGAAACCAATATATGGAGAAAAAATAATGAAAAAGCTAGAAAAGACTGCAATATTTTGTCATATGATTATATTTTCTCGTTTTGTTTTGTTTTCATGGCACCAGCAGAGACATTGCTTTAAGTCAAAAAGAGAATCTTAGAGTCAGTGCTGACTGTAAGAGAATAGAGACACCCTGTCACTCTGCCCTCATTTTAGCATTGATTTCACTAACCACATTATTCTCAGCACAGTAAAGTGCTGAGGCGAAATTACTTGGTGCAACTAGTCTCTTCTATTGCAGAAGAGGTTACAGCTACTCTCCAGATTCTCTCTCTTTCTCTGAGGAGTACTCTAGGAGTACTATATTTTACACCTAAAACAGAGCAGGGCTAATGCGTACTTTTCCTCGTATGAAACAACACTATAACAGCTACTGCAGTGTCCACCAGCAAGAACAAGTACCTCACATCGCAGCTATAAAATTCACACCTATTCCTCCTGAACCACAGCACTGGCAGTCTGGAGGGCATTTGCCCCACGTCTTGAATAAAGACCCTAGTCTTCTTTGTCTGACTTCTCCTATCACTAGAGAGAATGGGGATGTTCCACAGGCTCTTTCAAGGACAGCTAAACCAAATGGACAAAACATATCACAGGAGAACCTGGGAGAGAGCCATAGATCTCCAGCTTGACATGAGCTGGAAAGAATTCTCAAGTCTGGACAGAAAATTGCTCAGTGTGCGTCATTTGTACTCAAAGATTTTCGTCATGCTGCCACACCATAAATTTCACCTATACGGAGCTCATTTCTCCATGTGGCATACTTAAGCCCCCCTTTCCTTTCTATTTCCTAATACCTACTCACCTGTACCAAAAGTTTAGCATCTGTGTAGCCTTTATATTCTGTGACAGCCATAAAGGACAGGAGCCAAGTACATCACAAGGCACCTCTCAGGTGTGTTACGCATACAACCACCACCACACTGATCACATTTCTACACCTGACTCCAAGGCTGCAGACCTGCTAAAGGTGAGCAAATCCCGCTGCTGTCAGCCAGAGCCTCGGGTGCTCTGCACCTTTATCTGGATCTATACTCACTGAAAGGGGTCTGACACAGCCAGCATTTCTGAAGGCCTCCCCTGGCCACTGGCTAGCCCAGTCCCCATGAAAGGAGCTGCTGATGCGCAGTTGACAGAGGAGCATGGTGTGGGGCAGTCCTCTGCCCGCTCTGCCAAATCAAATGCTACCTTCATATGCTCAAACCAAATGCACGACTGACTGTTGAGAGGTATCTGGGGAAGAAGACTAGCATACAAAGTGGACAAAATTCTGACCACCCGGAGTTCACTGAGAAGGGCCTTGTCCACTGCTGTATTTGTTAAAATTTGAAATAAATCTGTTGAAATAAATCTCACTGTTGGCGGCATCATCACCATTTCCTGTCCCCCTTCCCAAAGACCCTTAATAGCAAAGGTATTTCACAGGCAAACATTTCTTTTTTTAAAAGGCAGAGCTCATCTTATTTTAGAACCCAGCATCTATGCCAAGACTTCACACTGTGCTGAATGCATTACAACATCTACCAAAAGTGCAAAATACATTTTAAAAATGGTCAGGCAATACACTGAATAGTTGTGGTTTCTGAACACTTGCCAGTTTTCGTTAGAGGGTTTTTTTTTTTTCCCCTGTGTAACTTACAGGCACACTGAAAAAGATATGTGTAAAGTGTTCTTGCAATCTACTATATCAAAGCACGTAGATTTGCAAACGCTTCTATTCACTGAAGCACACCACATACGGAACTAGCCCTATATTTCCCTAACCCATAATGTGCTGTTATTCCCTTTCAACATGATATACCATATAAAGAAGTTATCTTTGACAGCCCCAAATACCAAAGGCTGAAATAAAAGAATCTGGTTATTTGGGGCAAGAGAATGCTGTGACAACCAGGGTAAAAGATACTAATTTTTTATTAATTTTAAAAGCAGGATAAACTACTTCCCCTTCCTTCCCCCAAAAAAGAAAAGTAGTAATCACAGTGAGCAAAATCTTGCCCGAGATGAGTCAGAATAATGAGTGGCTTAGTTGCTAGAATTACCTGCTAGTACTGGTTTGCAGACAGTACTGCAAGCACCATGCAGACAGAGGATTCAAGAATCAGACCCAGTTCTCACAAGAAATCATGATCTGAACCTGTCACGAATCTCAGTGTAATCCCGATTAGAGTTTGAAAATAGGTTGGGAAAGGTTTTTTTCCCATTACATTTTAGTTATGGGCACTTCTGGGGAAAAAGAGCAGAGAGAAAAGCCAGCAAACCAGCAGGCAGCCTTTGTGAAAGAGACTGAAACAGGATCAGGGTTCTCCCTAAGGAGAGTAAAATAGCTGCAGATGAGTCGAGAAATCTAGACGAAAGCAGAAGGCAGCTTAAAAGATTTTTAAAAGCCCAGCAGCAAGTACTGCTGGAACCCTGATTTCATTAAGCAGATCAAAGATGACAGATCAGAAGGTGTAAAACCAGAGCTAGTTGGTCATTATCTGAAAAAGTTGTTTTTCAGAAGAAAAAGTCAATTAGTTGAAATCAAAGCTTTTGGCAGGAATATGCACACTAACTTTGTCTGGAACATGTTCTTGGGTACAAGATGGCATTTTTGATCAGAGAAATCACACCCCAAGAGCAGCCTACAACCCCACCACTAGGTCAGTGCCCTGGAACAATGTGGAAATCCCTACACCAGAGGTGAGGAAATTCCTAAGCTAACAGTGACTGCTGATGGTGAGTCTGCCTGATTTCAGGTAGCAGCCTGTGGATGCACCAGCCCAGAAGAGCTTCATTCTGGTGAACCTGCACCCAAACTAATAAACCCAACTGTTTCTAATCTACCTCTATCACTTTCACAAAACCAACTCCCACCAACCCTGTCTAGTATCCCTGCATCTACCTTCCAGCAGGAACTACCTGGGCTGTGTTTGGACCCCAAATCACACCCAAACCACTTGCATTCTCATGGCTGGGACGTATTTCTAGAAAAACCCATACATCTTGATATCACTAATTGTTTTGTCTAAATTTTGTCACTTCATTTTGAGAATGTTACTAAGATGCAATTTATATTCATCTATTCTCTTATCCCCACAAAATTTATTAAAATTCATATAAACAAAAGTTGTGAAGCTGAAAAAACATATTCTCATGGCCAAAACAAGAAAACCAGAATAAGAGTTTACTTCATTTCCTCATTCAACATTTTGTTCAAAGCTATATATTCATGTGAACGCTTTGCGGACACTGATTTTACTAACACTCGGTTCTCCGATGGAAAGATGTTCCATCTGAGCTCTACAAGCTAGAATGCAGTCTTTGGTCATATCACAGATATATTTTTATCTTCTCTGCATATTTTTATCTTGTCTCTGTTTACCAGTTTCTGTTTTATCTTTCATTCCAGTTGTCCAGAGAGCTCTACTAACAAACCTTATGAAGTTCCCCTAAGCAGGAGACAGATACGGTTCATAGGAAAGATGAGATTCCATTTTAGTTCAGTACCAAAAAAGGCTCCCAGGTGCATGCAAACATCTCAGGAAAGACTCAGTTTGTGTATAGAGAACAAACTCTATAAATCTGCAGGTTTCTACCCTTTCTTACTCAAAAATGCCTGGCTCCCGTTTTTTTTCAACAGCTAAAGCTCCTGAGGATTCCCATGCCTTGAGCTGATCCCAGGTCTTGGAACAATGGCTGCATTAGCCACTTTCTTAGGTATTGAAACTAGTACAGCTACTAATTTTGATAACAGATCACTCCTGCAACTCAGCATGCTAGTTATTTACTGTACAAATTACAGTTGGACCATTAGTCAGCTGTAAATTATGCCTCATGATAAAACAAGGTTTGGATCTGCTTCTTGAACAAATATGATAAAACTTACAGAAGTGAAAGCAGATGGGAAGTTCTATTGCAAAATTGCTGCAGAAACAAAAAACGGAAAAAAAATTGATGGTGTAATTTTGATGAAAATAAAATTCAGGTGGAATGAGATAATGTGCAAATCATTTGGTGAAAAATACATCTCCAAATATGATTTAAGAGACATTTCAGTGCCATGGTTACACATTTAATTTCCAAAACCATGAAACGTTCCACTATTGTAATAGCTTTGATTGGCTGTGATTCTGCCAGCAAAACTACTACAGTATTGTTATAGTGATAAATTTTGCTGCAAGAAAGGGCTATTATATAAGAATGACTCTTTCAGACATTTATAGAGAGCTTTTATTTATTTATTTTAAGAGGTTATAATGAGAGAAGCCGGATTGAAAACAAAGAAAGAAGATCGGGGCTAATCAATACAATGTTCTCAGTTAGCCTAAGTTTTTCATATTTAAAATTGTTTCAGGGCTCCAGAAAAACACAGAAGGAATCTGAAGCTTTTACTGTTTTGCCTTGTGTGTGTGTGTGCGTGCGCGTGTGTTCACCTCCCTATTATGACTATTCATAGATTGTTTTCTTCCTTCCTTTCTGCCTCCTCTCTCCTGTCTCCACTTCTCAGCCACCTGATAGTTTGGAAATGAAAATATATTTTCCTGTTATCTTTCTTTTTCTTTTTTTTCTTTTTCATTACTTTTCAGATAGGACAACAATCCCCCAGAAACGAACTATAAATATATTAATATTTAGCTAACTAGCTCTCCATCCATGTATATAGATAAACATTACATAAGCATCTGTCTAAGTCAAAATTGATGACAAAGGTCAGGAAATACCAAACAATCCCACCATAATAAGCCTCCGAAAGAAAATCCAATAAATGTAATACTACATATGAAGTGCAATAAAAATTTAATGCAGAGACTCGTTTTCATTTAAATTTCACAAGTGTTGTGGGAAATATCTTTCATCACCACTCTTGAAACCTGAGAGCAAAACCACTGCTTTGTGCTGGGAAGTTCAAGTGTAAATTTGTAAAATAAATCTTCTTTAGTCCTCTGGGGGTAAACTAGATTAGTAGACAAAAGCAGCAGAAGTGAAAATACAGCTACAAACACATTTAGCACCAAATAAAGGCAACAAACAGGAAGGTGTACAGTTGCAAGCAAGAGTCTGGTAAAATTATATATTCTTTTCTTTTAGAATATGATTTAAACTGTTCAGAATTAGAATCCATTAGTGAAGAAGTTAATGGATTTGTGACAAGCCCAGAGAACAGGCTTCATTGTGTTAAGCTCAACAATATCAATCTGCTTCTGTTGGTATTTTCTATTCACCAAGAATGTGCCTACCTTTAGTATTTAAAGGGAGACTCTGTAGCTGGCCCAGTACAGCCCTAATGTAAGAAGTCAGGCATTAACCTAGCACCTATTAGTGCTCATCCTGAAGAGGCCAGGAAAAGATAAAGGGAGAACATCCTCACAGCTTCTACTGTTTTCTCCAGATTGCCAAGCATGTTTTAAGACATAACCGAGCATAAAAAGCACAGTATACTTGGTGAAAGTCATAAACCTGCTCTACAGACCTGTCTCTAAACAAGTTTCCTTCTGAAAATTTCCTATTATGTGGTAGCAGGTTAAGATGGCAACTGGTAAAAGATACTGCCAGAGCGGCAATCCAAAAGGTCCTCACCACAAGCCAGGACGCTGTGCCTCAGTGATAAATCATCAGAAGCCTTCAGTGTACAAACACCCAGTACAGCCCTGGAGGTCAGGGAGTCCTGGGGAAGTCCTGCTGCTGCTTTTTTTCCAAGCTGCTGAGCTGTCACATTGTCACCAAATGGTCAGAGGCACAAGGCCTTTGTTTAGCAACTCTGCCACTTTTCACAGGGCTCTCACTCCCAGACTGTGCCATGCTCACGTTTGTGGAAGTCTGGGTACGCCTACACCTCCAGTACCAAACTTGCTGAATTGAGCCCATCTGTTGTTGCCTCCTTCATTTTGTGGCTCTTTGGAGCCTGGACAGACAGCTTGCAGTACCTCTCAAAAGATGGTGTAGGCAAAACCACAATCTGCAGAGCCTGGACCAGATTTATAGTGCCATCACCATATGTCTCCAGTCAGAGCACACAGCATGTGTGTCAAGACCAAGGAAGAGTTCTCTCATTAGACATTTCCAGGCACATCTTAGGTCATTTAGATATGCTTTTATGGCTCCCAACATGTATTATGGCTAGACTGCTGGCAACAAAGCCCTTGCATTCACAAGTGGATGAGCGTGGAAATTGTTCCTCTAATGGCTCTGCACGGACAGTCCTAACTACCTTAATAACAATATACTATCATTTTTTCATCCCACAGAAGGCTTGAATTAGTGGATACGCATCCCACCAAGTAGTCACAACCTACTTGGCTAAAGTAGTTACTTAGAACTCCTCACTGAATGTCTTATACTCCTTTTGCACACAGAGCTGACTCAGCATCCCTCTCAACACCATGCTCGGCATGGCAATATTGTGGGACCTTGGAGGATGACGATGTTCTGCACCGGAGGCTTTGGGAGTAAGTTTGTAAGATGATTCAGAATATGAGTAATTCCAAAAGAGCCTCTAGATGCATTCCCATCTGCCCTACTCCCACACCACATTCAATGTGTTTCTTCCCACTCACTAATAACAGCTCTTGCCTCCTACATGCTATCAACACCTGACTGTCTTTTCTCACTGCAAAACAGTAAGCTCTTATAATGCATTCAAAGCACAATTTTGTCTGACACTTTTTTTTTTTAGCTAATTCTGTTAAGGCTTTTTTTTTTTTCCTTGTTAGAACTGTTTCATTTGTAGGAGCAAATAAGCCTGAATGTCTCCTGCCACATCTGCTACCATCCTTGTGAGGGTGGTGAAGCACTCAAACAGGTTGCCCAAAGAAGTGGTGAATGCTCCATCCCTGGCAGTGTTCAAGGCCAGGTTGGACAAAGCCTTGGGCAACATGGCCTAAAGTGAGGTGTCCCTGCCCTTGGCAGTGGGGTTAGAACTAGATGATCTTAAGGTCCTTTCCAACCCAAACCATTCTATGATTCTATGATCCATTATTCAGTATACAAGGCCAAAGCCTGCTAAAGGTTACACTTCATGCAAAGGGATTGCCTTTTTTCATATATACTGAACCTGATGAGGAAACCATGAGGTACCATGATAGGTACCTCTCCATTCATTCCTTCAGTACCTATTTGGTATCCTGTGGCAAGCAAAAAGTTGGGAATCAATTCCTACGTGGGCATTTCTACCTACCTTCAGCTTTGCAAACAAAATCCACAGATGTTGGGCAGTGCTTCCCTTCCTCTCCCTCCCTCCCCCCACCTTGAAATACTTCCATTTGTTTCTCTTGCACTTAAGTCTTTATAGTCCTCATAGCTACCTTATAGCCCAACAAACCAGCTTTGAATGAAAAAACAAGACTGAGAGAACACAGTTAACACTCTCCCTGACCACGCTTGATACAAATGTAGAGCATGTTTCCATTCTCCAGTCACATCGTCATGATGATTGAGACTCCTGGCAAGCCATGATGGAATCTATCTAGCCAGAACATTTCGATGCTGTTTTAGGACCATAATGAATCAGAAAGTTCTGCCAACATTGAGTTCCCCCCACCCCAAAAAAAAAAAAAAATCTAGTGAGCATATTTCCACACAGGAAAACACTCCTCGATTTTTAAAGCATTCACTTTTCCCACCTAATGATTAAGCTCAGCAAGGAAAAATCAGGGAAGATAAAGAAGGTAGGTCTGAAAAATTTCTGTATACAGAATAAAAAGTTTCAAAAAGCTCCAGGCTGACTAATACTGTCATGCTAGCAAAAAATGAGAGAGAAATACAGACCAGGATGAACTCTAACCTTAATATTACTGTAACTTTATCCACATATTTTACCATGGTTTCCTAAAGAAATGAGGCTCACACAGTCATATAAAGCCAGATTGTCTGTCTCTGATTATAAATTCCCTCTCCTCCAGTAACTTCTGAAGCCATTGGCCAATTTTAGCCAACTCTGCCAGAAAAGCAGAGGTCTGAGAAATAAAAACCTCCTATTTCTGAGAGGCAGATAAGAGACACTCAGAAAAGCAAGGCCTTTCCTTGCACTGCCACTAGAAAGAAGGCATGTCCTGGAAGTTCAGGAGCAGCTTTCTGTTATCTGTTTCACAGAGTTCTGATAGGGGGTGAATAGACACAACGTTGGCAAACAGAGTAGCCGTGACAGGCACTCACATTACATTAAACATAGGACCTTGGCTATCTCCCTTCAATTAGAGGGAGACTAAAGAAAGGGGTGGGAGGAAGAGAGACATCCAGTCTGTTAACTCCAGCAAAAAGCTGCCATTGATTTCAGCTAGCTGGGGACAATGGGCCCTCAGTAATAAAGTGAACAACTCCATGCACTTTCCAAGGCAAGTCAGAGCTGTGGAGTGATAGTCTTTGGAAGGCACCAGGCCTTCCAAAAGCTGCCTTCATTTGGGTCCATGCTATTCTGCAGCACAAACTCAGCAAGTGCACTTCCTGAGCGTGACATCTGTGCTTGCAGGCGAGGGGAGCCAGCAGTATGGACGTACACAGGTGTTCATGTTGTAAAGCATGTTTCCAGAAAGCTGAGTGTACAAAAAAGAAGCGCCCTTCGTGGACTCTTTCGGGAGCTTAGAGTCACATTAACAGCTGCACAATGAGGGGAGAGTAAGCAAGAAGGTCAGATAGGTCAATTAGATGCAGGAGTAAGTGAAAAATCTCAGGTCCAAAATTTCTGTAAAATCTAGGTTCTGAAAGAGCACAGGACTTCACCAGTCTCCTTATTTATTTGGAATTATGCAGATTTTCCACAACCAGGATTTTCCAGCTCTCCTATGATCAGTGTGCAGCACACTTTCTTATGAGCCAGTTGTTTCCTGCTTGGTTAAAGAGGTTCATTATTATACATTCCATGTGTTTCCAACCATGATCAGCTGATCTTATCCCCACCGAGTTTTATCAGGTGCAGGAATTAATAGGCTTTAGACTCCTGTACACATGGGAGAAGAAATACAGAGAGAATGAGCATCTTCCATCCCCAGCTTCTACCCACACTCACACACCCGTGATGGACAGCCCAGGGCATCCAACCCCTTTCCTGGAACCAAGGCCTCCGCGGGGTGCCCCGGCCCAGCCCTGACCCGCCCGACGCGGCGCGGCGGGGCCCGGGGACGGGGCGGAGCGTTGGCCAGGGTGCTGAACCGCGCCGCGGAGCTGGCGGCAGCGGCCCCCAGACCCCTCTGATGGAAGGGGCAGAAGGCTCCCCCGGCATGACTGCATCTTCTCTTGGTGCCACTGCAGGCTTTCCCAGGGATTCTTTTTATACTTGAGCCTTCTCGGGGGTGGCGGGGAAGGGAGTATTCCACCTTCTCATTCTGCTGCCCCAGCAGGGCATGTATCAACCAACACACCCACCACAGTTACTCTATGAACAACAGCAGGACTGAATATTAAGCTACAAATCATGACGATGTTTCTTAAGCTGATGCTTAAGACTCAACCAAATGAAACACTCTTGGTGCTAGACATTGTACCAAAACAGAATGAGAACATCCCTCAGACCACAGTATGTCAATGTTGGCCAAGAACATTCCCTGAAACTCTTCAAGCCCAGAGGTATTTTGGAAACCTGACTCGGCTCCTCGACTTCTTCAGTCTCACTGCCACAGTGGGTCCTCATGCCCTCATGTCGAAGCTGGCTCTGGGCTACACATTCCACTCAAGATACTTCTGCAAAGGCCATGACTGTAACATAGCTAAGTCCAAGCCACATAGTTCAGTAGGCTCATCACAGCAGCATGAAGCCCTACAAAGGCTGCAAAACACTAACAACCTGACTGCTAAATAAATTTTACTGGGTTAATTTCCAAACTCTGGTGGAAAGATTGCTTACAGTACTTGAGTTAGCTAGCATTTAGGAAGCTCTAATGTGTCCATAGCATGCTGCAATCACATGTGTACTTTCTCCCTCGCTTGCAAGAAAAAGTTGCAGAACAGGCCAGCAATCAGGCCACAGTATTTAATTCAAAGAAACAAAGCTGAATGATTGAAAGTATGTGCCAAAGTAACAACCAACGCAAACAGTTGTGCGTGCGCTTCTTCCTCATTATATTGTGCTTTCTTTCTCCATTTATATGCTTCTTATGAGTGGTCTCACACTGGATACTTAGAAAATTCCTTTCGTACTGATCTGTACCTTCATTTACCACCTCCCTGTTTCTGTCTCCCTGCTCCACCACCCAGATGTCTCTCTCATCCCCGAAACATAGCACTGCTCCTTTTGTGTTTCAGAGTACCCAAGCCCTGGGTTTCCCTCTCCCGCTAACTACACCAGGCACAGGAATTCTCCTTTGAGATTATGTACCTTCTGACTTTTGCTACCATATGAAGGAAGACATTCCTTCATCCACAACTTATCTAACTAAAATACCCCAGTTCACTTTGTTCACTAGGGACACTGGCTAACCCCATCTTGGGCTGTCATATCTCAGACAAGCTTTTGTACTCACTTTCCCTGTGGCCACTTACATCTAGAATTTGACTTCAGCCAAAATTATGCAAGTTACTTACATTTTATAAAGAAAGAAAAACACCTCACCAATGCTTCAGCACAGCTTCCAGTGAAAAGGCACAATATTCTTGCAGCCTGAGAACAGTGAGAAAACCTCCTTGTCAGCAGTTCAGAGGTGGGGAACAGCATCCCCCCCAGGGCAAAGGCCTCCACACCTCTGGCATATTCCCCAAGAGAAAAATGTGCTGTAAACCGTGATTTCAGAACTGACACATCCCACCCTTTGTGATCTTTCACCTTTTGCTGGCCATCTCATTTCAATGTCATACTATCTACATGTCAGGAAGCGGGGTTGAAAGTACTCTTTGACCACTGAGAACTGCTATGCCACACAGACTTTACACCAACGCATACCTTGATAGAAGCTGCTACTGCAAACTGAAGATAGCACCTCCTGAGATAATAAGGAAGAAAGGCTACAGGAAGAGCAGTGTATAGTTTCTGGTTTTGTGATGAGCAAACAAGTTTGAGTAGCTGTTTTTTGAAGAGACCTGCAGTCTTTTCCAAATGCTTTCCTACACTTCAAGCAAACAGACCCTATAGTTGTAGAGGAAAACCCCTGAAAAGTGCTAGCCATGATCTCTTACCCTTACAAAATAATAGAATATCTGAGCATTGCACAGTCTCACAGTCTCTGTGTTTTCAGAAACACAGTTGTACAGCTGATTTACAAAACGTCAAATTAAGCTCCACTGGGATATCTTTGATTTTAAATGACAGAATTTCCTTTGCAAATAACTCTACAAGCTTCCAGAGCTTAGAAATGGCAATTCTGCCAGTTTTTTTCTCCTTCCAAGACAGTCTCTCTTCAGATCATCGGGAGGACTGTTACTCACTCCTGGAGAATGTTATCTTATTGGAACACTGACCTGTTTTGATCCTCTAGGCAAGGCTCAATCTCCTATGTTGTAAGAAACAATCTAAGCCCCTGAACATGTTACAAGCCGGACAGGTATTTCTGAAATTGTATAGAAAATTCTTCCATCCTGTACATATTTCCCTATGCAAATACTTATTTAACTTACTAAAGTATTAGAGATAATCACTATAATTTTCTTTAAAGACATAATTTCAATTTCCATTTAAAACCACTTTATTAGTTTACCATTTAAGACATACTCAGCTGAAGCATCACATAAAACTGCTAGTGCAGATGCAAATCTCTTCTAAAAATTGCCAGATAACACTGATTTATAAAATTGATGCATCAAATAAAGAGTGGAAGTTAGCAGTTTCAAAGTCTTTTTTGGCATCCTTTCTTAATGGCAAAATTTGTTTTATTCTGAAAACTAAAAAATGTCAAGTATTTAGTCTTGGGAACAGTAGTTTTTGTTTTTAATTTTCACTCATTTTGCACGTATAAAAGATCTATGAAATATATATGTATTTCAAAACATTAGTAATATCTCTTCCACAAATACCAATACCACTGCACAAGAAAATCAATTTTTCCTCTGAATTGTATTCACAGAAGTTGCACAAACCTAGTAGGAAATCTACTTCGGTATCTGAATCTGAGTGGTTCTTCCAACGTTTCCTAGGACACCAACAGTTGGTACAACAGAACTAGAAGGCTATTATTTTTCAGAAGATATTCAAATATAAAAGGCCTAATATGCTGTAACTGCACTAGGTCTGAAGGATTCAAAGAATAGAAAAGCAAGTGAGAAGCAAACAAAGGCAACTGATCCCTATCAGTTGAAGAAAAAGGCCGATTACAACATACAGTATTCATTGAACTAGGCACAGATCTGTTCAGTTAGATGAAAGAAAACAGCATCACAGGAAAAAGCATTTTCCAAGGAGATTTAAGACATGCAGAAGCCAACGATATGTGGCAGCAAGAAAAGGCTCCAAAACTACAGGAGGAGCTTCTGCTGGTTATACTAACCAGGAGTTCATTTAAAATGTGAGAACAGCAGACAAGTTATTTATTCAAAATCTTTTAACTCATTACCATAAGGAGTAGGAACTCTATCAGGAGATGTATTAGGTCCAGCAAGGAATTTATTAGTATTTTACACCTAAAGCCTCAATTTGGAGGATTGTTCTCTTTGGCATCTAGTAAAGCCATGAATACAATAAAGTTCAGAACTTTACTGAAAAATCAATTTACAAAATCACAACAATGACATCTCTTATGCGGTTTAGAAAAGAGCTAAACACCTCTGCTTCAAGGATGTGATAAAAAGCAAGGTATCAAACCGGGTCTACTAAGACTGCCAAAGTAGCAACAAAACAGTTCAAGTCTCCCTTAACCCTCATCTCTCTTAAAGATAATCTGAGGCATTTCTTAACTTTTGCAGTGGGTATAAGGCAGGGATTGCAAACAACAACAAAACTTGGCCTTGTAGTGAACCTTCTTAGGAAACACAGGTCCTTCTTTCCCTGAAAAGCATCATGATAGTTTAGTCTCTATTCTTCTAACTTCCTGTTTTCCAAAGCTAAAACAAGAAAGAGAAATCCCAACCTGTCCATGAAGACTGGGTGCTTAAAAATCAATAAATGTTGTTTTGGTTGAAAAGACAACTTTGATAGGAAGTGCTTCATCCCCTCATAATAATACCAAGGCACTCAATTTCACTCAGAGCTACAGTTGTGTAAAACCTCAGGAAAAATTGAACCAATTACACTCAGTGGAAATACACAGTGAGAGACCCAACGCCTGCAGAGCCTAAAGCTGCTGCATATGCAGTATGAGCAAAACCCACAGATTAATTTGCTTTTTAATGTTGAGCCTACATACACACTTTGCCATGTGAGAGGATCAGCTGAACTGGAGTAAACACACGTTCATTCCAGGAACACAGGCTGAATGGCCCAGCCTTTAGTGCACGTCAGTCTGCAGCATGGTAATGTAGTGCTCCCCTGTCACTGAAATTGTTTTCTAATAAATGCTCAACACAAGTGTCGATAACACCACCTACAACTCAGTCAGAACTGTTGGAATAGCTGTCCATAAAACAGGACAAAATCACCCCCAGCAGCAGCAGATGGAACTTCTCTGAAATGGTGGCAAGTGCATCTTACACAGCAGTTACAGCAGTTACACAGATTGCCTCAGGGATTATACATTTGCTCACACAAATCCTACCATAAACATCTGAATGGGTTGTAAAGATACAAGGCGAACTAGCTAATTTCATTTCAATCATGCCACTCTTCCTCTGCCTAATTTTGGCTCCTTTCTCTCAGATTTGCCAAACTGTAGAATAAAAGGAAGCCTTTTGGTAAAAAGTGGGTTCTTCAAATCCCAATCTCAATGTTTGAAACTATACATTCCTAATGCTTTGATCCTACAAAGGACTCCATGCTCTACAGTTCAAGAATTTTACTGCTTCTTAAGGAGTCCTCAAAAATGTCTTTGTTGTTTAAAATACCTTTCCTCATATTCCAGTTCCTTTACCATGCTACTGCTGTCTCTACATTTCAGTAGAAAACTGCTCTCTATATTTCCTTTCCAGTGGTGTGGAACCCATAACAATTAGCAGTTGCTGCTTGTCTCTGCTCTGCCTCATTTTTTCCTCCCCTGACAGTTCCTGCTTATAAAGTAGCTACCTTTAGCCCAATGCTTGAATCAGTCACTAAAAAATAAATTAAGTGCTATTTTTTAATGGGCATTCATTTGAAGAAGAAAAAAAATTTTACTCTAATGTTTCATTTGATGCAAAGCAAGAGTATTTTAATAAATAATTAATTTCAGCAAAACACAAATTTTATTGGCCTAATACTTTTTGACACACAAATGAGATAGATAGGATGTATGCACACACATGTACTCAGCTATAGCGCATTTTCAGATTCTCATTATTGTAATACTCCTGATCATCTCCGATATATGGAAGTTTCTGCCTGCACCAGGATAGACGAGAGATTTCTTGCTAATGTCTCTCTCAGTAAATTAGGTAAGGAAGAGCAGAAAAGAGCATTTCAGATACTCCTCGCTCTGTAATTTGGTCAGTTATGCAAATGTAAGTAACACCAAAAAGTAACTTATGAAAAATTATCATCGGCAGTTCTGTTTCTTTTAAATTTACCCTGAAAAAAAATGAGGACTTATGGACACAGAACTGCAGGAATGGGTCTATATTGGGTTTATATATCTGAGCAAATCCTCTGAGTTTTCTATGCAGATATACTCCCAAAGAACTATCCAAGAGAGAAGACTGAAATACAGGCAGTCCACAACACACCTAGCTGGGATCCTGAAACTCACAAGTTATATAAGCACTTTATAGCATTTAAAAATCATCATGATAAATTCATTATTTGTGGAAGTATACGTCAGTCCCTGGGCACCACCTGGGTTCTGATATCGGCCAACAAGATAAGTAGGGTCCACAGGCAGCACAAGCATACAAAGAGCATCAGTGAACACGGACCTGGAAACAGGCTCTGCAAACTGAACACGGTGCTCCAAAATCCTCAAGATGCTGCTGGGTCGGGAAGCACACGCACTCTCCTCCCTACCCCCAAAACATAAAATGCATCACTAGACTCATTCCTAGTATTTATGTGGCCGATGAGCTCAGTGAGAAGAGAATTAAGTCCCTGTCGAAACTGCAGATTTGCTACAGAAACTCTGTCAAAAGTAAATTAAATTAAAAAGAGAAAAAAAAAAAAAAGAAGAAGAAACTGTAAAAAGCAAATGTTTCTTTCATCTGATCCTGTCTTCCTTATTATTTCAGTGTTGGATGTAGAAGAGTAAATAAATCTCATTTTATATCTGTGACACAATTCCCAGCTGTGGTTTCCTCAAGTCCTTCCAGAGCAGCTTTTTGGCAACTTAAAATGATTTGGCACCATCACAGTCACAGAAAATATATTTTATTCCTGAAAGGATTATTCAAAGTTTAACTGACTGTAAGAGTACCACATCCGCTGAGACTCTTAGAAATTGAACCCTGAGAGAACTGATTTTCTACTGCCTGATGTACACCCCTCACACACATTACAGAAATCTCCTCCAGCATCCCCAGTTTGGAAACTGTCAGCTTTTTTTCTTTCCTTCCACCCTACAAAGCAATTATCTCAGTGAGAGAGAGAACTGGAAACCAATAGCTTGCACAGGTCACTTGATGAAATGACAGAGAAGGTATGGGATTTTTGCAGTGGCTGCGGAGCATGGGCTTTGCACTGCCAAAACCCAAAGATACAGAGTTAGGTATTGTGGCAGTTTTCATGGCTGGGACACTTGCTCATGGGAACCATACTGAAACTCCATTTTTAAGTCCCACTTAGGCTCAAGAGCCATAATTGAGCTCTGAGTCTGGATCCCCCTAAGCTGAACCCAAACCACTGCTATAGGATGGAATCCACTAAAATCCTGAAACAGCTTTTCCATTGAGACTGTGACACAAAAGTGTTTCCATTTCAGTATCTCCTGAATAAGTACAGTGCGCCTCCAGCATTTCCCACACATTTACCAGCTGAAGAGAGAAATCCTCAACCCCATCCTGAATTTATCATCACAACACCTGCTCTCTGTCAAAGCTCACTGAGGACCCCAAACAAACCATCGTCAATGGGCCTCCAACCACTATGCAATTTTGTGTTGCTTTTCAGCATGCAGCGCATATCCCAAACAGTCTAACCCACGACCAGATGGTCAATTCGCAGGGGAAGACACCCACAGACTTGAAAAACAAACAAACAAACAAACAAACATACAAATAAATCAGAATTACCAGTATGTAGTGTCTGGTTGTGTTGCAGCATTTAGGCCAGGACTTTAAAAAAAAACCTGAGAACACATTCACAATGTAGGAACCCGTTCCCAACCTAGAGTTTATTTCTGGCAACAGGTTGAGTGGGGAGCAGAGCGGAGGGATAAATCTAAAAAGCACTTCCTCCCCCCTGCTCCACAAATGCATTATTCATAAAAGCCGGGGATTTTTTTTATTACCTGGGGATTTCGTTTTTATTATGTTCAAAGGATTGTTTCAGTGAGCACTCACTCCCCTGCAGGCAAATATGCAGGGTTTTTTGCACTGCAGTATAAATTACAGTGAATATCTAATACCAGCAAAACCTCAACAAAATCAAATAGCCAAAAACATTAGGGACAAATTGCCCTTGCACAATTTATTCCATTGTTTAGTGGAACTCCACAGAGAGTCTGAGGCCCCTAGTATACTGGATCTAAATTGATTTATTCTTACTATCACAGGGGAAACCCATAAACTACCTCTTTGCATAAGTTATGCCTACCTTAAGAAAAAAACCAAAACACAAAACTAACAGGCTACACAAATGGCTGTTTGTCCTTGACTCCTGAACAGAACAACTTCTACAAAGAGGTGAGGGGCATTAAGATATATGTAGTTATAAATCTGATTAGTGAAGACAAGGAATAACCACAGTTTAAAACACAGAGAGAGAAAACAATGCTTGTTTTATACTCTCAACAGCACATATTTCTGATGCTACCTCTGCTTGTTGTAATCACATTTCCAGTCTGAATCACAAATACTCCAGTAACCTATCTTGTTCTGAACAGCCAAAATATTTATTTTTATTTGACCTCCTACTAGGTGCATTCATGGGAAAACAAATGGATTCTACTTGGGGAATGTCCATTTGTGCCTGTTTTCCAGAAACCTGAAACCAGGCCAGCATTCTTCTGATTGAATAAAGCTGAGTTGTCTGGGTTAAATCTGTTGTCAATATGCCTCACTTATACAGTGAAATAGTTTCTTGTTAAGTAAGACAGAGATTTACTGTAGGCAAGATACAGACTTCAAATGCATCAGCATGGAAGGGAAGGATAGAAATGTATTAATTCTTCAAGAAACACCGGATAAAAGTACTGTATACCTTAGCAGGAAGCCCTTTTTCTATGAATAATCATGGTCTTGAGTCAACAGACTTTGCCTACTTAAGCTATCTCTCACATCAGAATCCAATTACAGCAAGGCCTACAGAAAACAGGTTTGGCACACTTTAATATTTTGGTATTGATCTAATTTAGCTCTGGTTTCAATTACAGCAGGGAGCTTTTTATCAAGAGATAGACTTTGTTTGTTGGACTTTAAATTGCTTTTTTCCTTATTGTCTCTGATCTCACTACCCGGATATTTTTGCCACTCTTATTGCTGCAGTTTTCAAGGTTTCACCCATTTTCTTATGAACTTCTTTACAAAAAAGAAATCAAATCCAGCTTCTCTAAGTAAAAAGAAGTGAAGCCAATACATTTGAAAACTGGGCTGGGGTTTCTGTAGCAACCATTCCACAGCGATGCAACTGAATTTGACATCAAAGAACAAATCATCAAAACAAAGTATCAAGTCATTCTGACAACTGAAATACTTGCTGTAAGAAGAACGCATACACGTATCTGGAACAAAGGCAGATTATCCTAAGTAAAATGAGCATTTTATTTAGTAATATATGTATACCATATCATCCTACTTGAGGCATCTTTTCTCCCATCAATGTGCATAACTGCCACAAAAATTAGCTGAACTTACCCACAGAAACTGAGAGGAGAATAGACCTCTTTATTTAGTTTTCAGATGTAAGGAAGAATTATCTCATTTTCCATTTAATGACATACAGAAGATATATGGAAGTAATTTTCTTTCTTCCTGCTGAATTTGGCTTTAAACTCTGCAGCTTTACTTCTTACATTCATTGAAGGGAATGTCATCTCTACAACCCAAAATAGTTACATATATTTATAAACTGTATCTAAGAAATTACCCCTGATTAACAATATTCACCTTTCAGCTACAAAACCCAAAAAGCCTGATAACAGGAAGATTTTGCTTCATTGTGCTCTCCCAAAACACAAATCGCGCATGTTGATAATCTGGAATGTTTGCTGAATTAAAGGGGGATTATGAAATTATATCAGTGATTAGAATCATACACTGCTGAAGGCAGATAGCTGGAGTGTTGAAATTTCTAAAAAGGAAGCTGTCAAATAGTAGGAAGCAATTTGCAGTGATCCATAGCTTTGTGAATAAAATCACAAACCTAGTGCTCTGTTAAGCTCCAAGAAGTGATAAAAGTTGAATTCAGAGTTTATAACTCCAAAACAAAGCCCATTTCATGGGCTGCCACAACTTCTAGGAAAAACATAAGACTTCACAGAGATAAAGGAACATTACAAACTCACTATAACTGAAACACAGTTGCTTAGTGTTTCTTCAAATATGATAAGGTGTGACACTCGGGGGAGACTGCTTTTTAAAACTCCTTGTGGGTATTGCTAGATGTGAGATATGACTGTTCTGCCCAAAAGAGAAACATGCAGTGCATCCCCCTCAGGTCTGAACAGCAACAAGAACTGTGCAATTTTTTTACTCAAGGTAGCACATACCTGCCACTTGCCTCTGAAGAGGAAGAAGAAAAATGCACCTGAAAATCACAGCTTGTGCCCTTGGAACTATTTGGTGATGACTTTTCCAGGCAAATTTTCAAGGCCCTTCCCTGCCAGAATAGTCTTGAAACACAAAACAGTACAATTCAATCGCTGTCATTGAAGAAAAAAAGCAACCAATACTCATTTTGCAGACACTGGGAACAGCCCAACTATTCTTGTTAAAAAGGCCAAATGAATTTGGGGTGTATGTAAAAAAAAAAAAAAACACAAACAAACCCCAAAACATTTAGAATGCATTTAGAAAGAATAAGTAAAAAATTATTTAGGCAGTAATATGCCAAAGGCCTTGCTGACTACACTGGGAAAATGATGCTTTCCTGCGTAATCAGTGCACCTGCCCTTAAGAGGTGCTTCCAATTGGTCCTTCCAATGCAAATTCCTGTCATTAGATTTCAGGTGAGCATTAGCCCAAAAGAAAAAGCTTTCCTTTTGTGGTCATTTGTGCACAACCTAATCCTAACAGGCTTCTAACAAGAGACATCACTTAATGATTCAAAGTTACAGTTTTAGCATTCCTGCCTCCTGAACAAGGAACCACCTTTAAATTTGATCCCTAAACTGAAGAACTCGAGCTGTAACAACAGTGAAAGTGCCATGTCAGCACATGCAAGGCTTCACCCAACAAGCACTTTTTTCCCTAGAGCAAGACAGAAGGCACTAGCTACTGTGGGGGGAGCCAGAAAGAGGCCAGAAAGCATGCTGCAGCCAAGGTTTCTGAATCCAGTTTTATACCAGCCCAGGTAAATGCTTCTTTCCCTGCTGCAGTGAATCAAGGTAGGCACCTCTCCTTTTAACATTAGCAAGGGCTGATGAGCCCCCCTGGAGCCTGTCCTGGCCCACATGGAACTACCTTGGCATCAGGAAACGTCATAGCATGTTTGTGTCTGGTTTGGCCCACAAGCTCGGATCTGCAAGGAAGCTCAGGGCAGACCTATCTCAGCTCCTCCTAGAGTCCAGGATAAAAATCTCAGTGACCCCCCAGCAGCATTTTCCTCAATAAACTCACATGCTTTAAAACACAATTAATCTTGCTCACCTGAGGCTCTGAATTGCATGAACTCTGCCACTCGAGATATTGATGTTCTTTGTGAAGTTTGTTTTGAAAGGCATGGGTCTAGACAAGGCCCAAATGACCTGGGAAAAAAAAAAACAAACAAACCCATAAATGTAAGGTCACTGTAATAAAAAATGCTCTGGAGAGTTCAGACACCAAAATGTTTAATTAACTTTACACAGGTGATCATAAAGCCCTCTTGGCCTCTGCCCTACACAATTCCCTCCTACCACTGATTATGCTTAACTAGCTACAGCTTTGGGTGGTGGTACCTTAGTTGGCAGAGGCAGGGTGACTGGGGTGCAGACAATCCCCCTCTCCTCTCATCATCTCAAACACGAATGACCGGCTTGTGCAGGAGAAGGACTTCTGTTTCCAGCTAGAGTCAGCAGGCAAGAACACAAAAGGACATGTTTGGACTACACTACAGGAGATGAAAACCATCATGCTTACAGCTTGCTTGTCTTTAAAAAGAGGTAGAACATGACACATCTCCTGAGCATCTTGAAGCATTCATGTGAACTGGCCAGCATTCCCAAGAGTAAGCAAAAAAACAAGCTGTGGCCTGGTTCAATCCCTGGACCACCAGTTGGCCACCCCAGATGTGAAACATCAGGCTCTTAGATCCTGTCATCTGTCCAGGATTTGCCAGCCTCACTTACCATTAACTCCATCAGCACAAGGCCACCAGCTTTCTGTACATTGAGATTTGTCCTGTCACAGGTACACCAGGGACTATCCTCCAGCCATGAACCAGGGCCATTAACAAGCAGAAACATGGCCTTGATAGGGTTGTCCAAATTTACATATGGATGTCAAGCCACTCTCCCTGAGTCGCTGGTGTTTTAACACTTCAGCAACTCCTGGATACTAAGAGCCAGGATCCTGCAGGGTCTTGGGCAGCCTCAGAGCTTCCCTGAGCTGTGAAGGGGCATTCCCAGCACCTGGCTGGCTCCATTACAATTGCTGTAGCTGTACATGTACAAGGAGCGAGAGACTTGCCAAGTTTCCCTTGAGCTCACGTTTATTGCTGCCATGCCCCAGGTAATGCAAATGGCATGTAATTTGAGCATTTCTGTCCTTATTAGTTTATGTTCCATATGATTTCCTTTGCCTAGCTGACATCTTGGGTAGCCTGAGGCCTGCTTCATGTGCAGACCTTATACCTATATAACTAACAGTGTGAGGTGAGGGGCTTTTTTATTTTAAAGCAATTCATTCAGCACTGCGCCTCAGACAGACCCAGCTACGAGGTGCCTCGTAGCACTGCAATGTATTTCTCTTCCCACAGAGGAAAACCATGCCATCATCTTCACGAGGCTGCAGCTCTGTGTGCTGAGGGTGTGTGGCCCCTGCTGTCTGGGCACTTTAAAAGGCACGGCTCTTGCATCGATAAATCCTTTTAAACTGCATGCCCCGTAACCCCCACACCAAAATACAGCTGTGACATTTCCTTTTGTTTGCTGGGAGAGACCCGTAGTGCTTTGAGGGGTGGCAGAAACAGCTTTCAAAAGGTGGCTCCCTCAGAGCGTGGCCCCAGGCCCCACGGCTGCCCCCAGGCCAGGCAGGGTCCCCACGGCCAGGCTCTGCTCGTCAGAGGCACGCACGCCGCCGGAACGGGAAAGCCCTCATTGCACTCAATTGTTTTCCTGAATGCCTTTATGAACAATCAGCGAAAGGAAATATTACGGCCTGGCCAGTGGCCAGGGGCCCGCTCGGTGCTGCAGCGCAGAGCTCGGAGCAGCCAAGGCAAACACGTTCCCAGTGCCGCCGTGATTTTCGCCTGTGTTTCAAATTAACCGCTGCCTTTCACAGAGGGCTCCCCGGCCCCTGCTTCCAGACCAGGGGGGACGTGGCCCTTTTATTTCTAACAAGGCTGGTTACTTACAGCACCTCGCTGCCCAGGCACCCCCCGCCGGGCCCCAGTGCTGGGCTGGCCGCGGGCCCCACTGCCCCTCCAAGCCACACTCAAAGGTGGGCACGCAGAGCACAGCCCCAGGGTGGCAGGGCCACAGCAACCAGCTGGGGCAGGGGGCAGCTGGGGGAAACTCTTTGCCCCTCAGAGCTGCCACAGTGCTTTCTGCTCAGTTATGCATTGTTTCACTTTGAACAAAAACCTCTCCGCAGCCTGGGAGGTAGAAAAATAAAAGCAGTTTCCCCTCCATGCAGAGGAAGCACTCCAGGGCATGCCAAGCAATGCCTGGGGAGCCACCATGAACGCTATCACCCAGCTCCAGCAGGATCAGGCGAGGGAAGGGAAGCCCGGCAGTAAGTCTGGCCTCACACAGCAGCCACTCACTGGCTTTTAGTGCCAGGGCAAGAGGAGGACAAGGGTGAGCCAGAGGTCCCACCATCACTAGGGCTGCCTGTGCCTGCTCACCCTCTGCCCCATTCCCAGGGAGTCATAAAGAGTAAGGCTCCAGGGTACTCCATCCGACCCCCAAAATAGCCGTGTCCTGGTCACCGGCCAGCTGCCCATGGGGCAAAGCCAGGCTAGGATTTCGCCTTTTGAGATGGGCACAGTGGGAGCACATGTGAAAGCAGTTAACTGTGCAGCTATTTGGTCACAGGAATTTACATGCTCAGCTGCTGAAGCAGGAGGTTGTATGGTTAACTGGAGATGTTTAATAGATTTGCAGCAATGGGTGGTGGGGCTTTTAAGTGCAGCAATCTGTTTAGCTCCAGACCAAGAAACACACAGTGAGTTCATATCTCTAAACCCATTAACTTCAGAGCAAGGGCAATGGGGTGAAATCCAGCACAGGGTGGAGGCAGGACCAACCATGCTTTACTCCCAAATCCAGTTATTGGTGGGACCAGGGTGCCACACAGGACTGCAGTTGACACGCTGCTATGAGATTGGTTCCTTCCACCACCGTTTTCCAAGCTTCACAGGCAAAGTTTGGGAATCACCATTTTACAAGCATCAATAACTTGCAAGAAATTTTCCAAGCTCTACTAGCAACATGTTTTGAATTTGAAAGAGGCTTCGTCACAGAAACAGCTCTTTAAAAAGTAAAAATTAGGGGAATCAAGATAAGAAAGTAAATACTGCTGACCTAGCATTCCATTCCTGGGGTGAAACACAGGCAAATCAGGCATTTCCTACAGCTCTTTGCAAACATCACTTCTTTGGAGAGAGGGTGGATGGAGCAGTGGACTGAGGCTCAGGACACCTGGACTTCATTCCCAGCTGTGTCACTTATGTGCTGAGTAACCTTGGGATATCACTGTAAAACAACACTGCAGTCCTCAAAATCTGTGAATGAGAAGTGCTGTGCTGGAACTAGGCTCTTTCTCCATCTTCCCACAGCACTGACATGCAATCCTATGTCACAGCTGGCATTTCTGTCACAGCTTGCTCACAGACCTAATCCTACAAAGAGTTCTCTGTGGAAAGGGCTTCTAATAGAGCAGTTCTGTTTCCAGGAAATGAGTCCAAAAGAGGTATGTGAAGCCAGAAGAATACTTCTACCTGGATTTTTTATAGAGTTAAGATCCATGTTACAAGTTAAAATTCACAGGATCAAGACAGTATTCCCATTTCAGATATATACTCTGTGGCATTGGCATTATTGCCTGTATTTCTCAAGTGCCATTCACAACTGCAGCAACAGAAAAAAACCAATAACGGTAGGTGATAACTAGATCTAGTCAGTCAGATTCAATTTCTGTAGACCACTAGGATTTTTATGCCATTGAGAACAGTATCCATATGGCTGTAACACCAGCTTTCCTTATTCTCAGGTAAAAGCTTCACAGAAACAAAACAAAACAAAACAAAAAAAGAGAATGTTTTAATCCTGCCATGTGTTATGGACACCTGTTTTCACGTAAATCTTTAGCTGAAGCCAACGAATCCATGTGCCTTATACTGTAGGACTGAGACCTACATTTTAGGATCTTTAAGGGACACATAACTGAGCTTTATCATTAGGAGACAAACAGTTTAACATCCGAATCTTCCAGGAGCCATATACATGATTTATCTGTCTGAAAGCTTGGAATCCCATCCAGCCTAGGAAACACAGGACATTTATCTTCAGGTTTGTAAAGTGCCCATCACCAAGCTCTGTAACTATCGAGCTTCAAAAAGATCACTCAGCAAAACCTAAGTGTCACACATATCTAACCCAGCAATATCAAACATTTCACGATGTCTACCAAAGCAGAATAATCAAACTCTTTTGTGACAAAGCCTTTTTTCTCTTCCAAAACTAATTCCAGTTTTTCGTAGGTTTAGAAAGTGCTGTTCTGGCCATGGTAGATAAGTGACCAAAACAGCAATGAGAGGCTATGTATACAAATACATTACATTGTAGATAATTTTATCTATCTGCACAAAGTTATGTGTTACCTGAGCATCTCTGGCACGTACAGACTTGATCTAACTAAGTCATTTGATGTTTTTTTTCTGTGTCTGCAAGTTGTCCACACATTGCAAAATCCTCAGATGTATCATGAAAGACCACCTGATGAATGTCAGATACATGTCTTCAGCTGCAATTCCTTCACTGTAAGAGAGAACAGGTGCATCATTCACATTGGGTTGGTAAGTTAAATGAGCCTTTCATTTAAAAGCAAACTTTAGACTAGTATGGTTCACAGAATACAAATTCTGAAATACATATATATTCACTGGTAAAATTTGAAGTCACAATTACTCTTTATATAAATGTCTGTCCTGGTGGAATTTGAAGAAGTAAATGCAAAGTAGGTTACACACTGTAGCAAGAGAAACATGTCCAGTTCCTTGTTTTGGCACTGAAGAGGGCTTTGCCAAATAATATATCCACATGTGTGAGGCTGAGTACCTGAAATCTCTGAGATCTACAGCCCCAAAGCTGGAAAAAGCACCAAACACAAGGAACTTGCCTTCTAGAGCACATTCCCTAGATGGGCTGCTCCTCCGAGTTCCCAAAATGTCCTGATGCAGAGCAGGCCATTATCAGTCAGCCTGAGATCTGAGGCTCCAAAAGGCATTGAGATCATGTTCCCAAGATAGCCATATGCCAGATGCTATATTATATTCTTCATCAAAGCTGCTGCAATTCAGCAAAAATGAATGTAATTCCAAACATTTCAGCCTCAAGAGATCTGTGTTTGTAGACCTTGGCATCACTGGAACATTTCCAGACAGTTCCACTCCCACCAGCTCTGTTCATCCCAAGTCTCTAAATGGTTTTACACCTCTGACACACAGGTACACACAGGTTAAAGAGAGCACATTGGAATGAGGTTACAGCCTAAAGCTAGCAGCATGAATGACAGAAGGAAATTATTAGATCAGACCTGGACCCAGCCATGATGTTCTACAAGTCCTGGCTGACACATTGTACTGAGAAGTGCTAATAGGCACAGGCAGATGGAATGGAGGGAGAAGAGGGAACTAACAGACTCCCTAGAAAATCCACCCCTGGTGAGGTCATGAACAAATAACCAAGGCCATCCCTGTTTGTGGCATATCTAGAGACAAATAAAATGTTATGAAAAAGGCAAAGATAGAAGTTTATGCTTTATTTGGAGAATAGTTACTTATAAAAACAAAATAAACAGGCAAAGGGTCTTATGGATCTGCTGATCAGCTCTTGACTATAAAAATAAAAAGGAGCTGTGGATGTTTCCAGCTTGGATTAAGAAACATCTTAAAAACCTTGAGGCATCAGTGCTCAGCCCCAACACGGCATTTCAAGTCTCCCTTTGACTTACAGTATGAAAAGGAAGAGACACTGATGAGAACAGATGATTTTTTGTTTGTTTGTTTCACATTCCAATAATGGAGCAAATTCTGTAATCTTTACTCGGGTGGAAGCACAGGCTTTAATTCTGCTCATCATGGTAGACTGTGGTGAAAGAAAATGCTCCTGCTTTATTCTGAAATGACAATCTGGACCTCATTTCAGGAGAGGGTAAAACATGATTAAAGAAATACATTTTAAAAGATTGTGAGGTAACTCTGCCTCTTGTCTACTAGAAGAACAAAAGGCTGCATGTTACATTGCAGATAGTATTTCATCTAAGAAAGAACTTTGTTGTTAGGCCACAAATACAAAGAATGTCATGGAGAAACAATTTGTTTGGCTTGCCAATACTGGTAGCAAGGAATAGAAAAGAAGAGAACGAGTCGTTAAGCAGTTGGCTTGCTTCTGTCATTGCAGGAAGGGAAGAGTGTCTAAGTCAGGGATATTTCCTGGTATGGCACAGGGACTTTGATAGTAAGCTGGTAATACATTTACTAGCTATCTAGTTTTCCCAGAAAAAGTGTCTTGACCTGAGCTGACTCATCTGTGTCCCAGGAGGATGACTAATCATTCTGATTTATTATGCTGCGGCCTGCTAGCCGTTTCAGCTCTGTTTACATTGGTGCCAGTACAGTATTTTATACAAAGTAAACTAGGTTCTATAGGCATAGTTGTTTAAACTAGATTGAAAACCAAGAAGAATTCATCACCAAGCATCCAAAAAGTTGAAATAAGTACAAAATGACACTCTGGGCAACTTTTGGAGAAAAGACGAAACTTTAAACGGCAGGCAGAGTTACAAGGCAAGCTAATAAGCGCATGAAGCCTGAAGTTAGTTGATAATAAAATTACAAAATCCCCAGGACTGCATGTAACCTACAGAAACCCCACAACGGGTTTTTTACAAGGGAGCAGTGTGTTACCCATAGCACACTCGAACAATCTCAATCCTATTAAATTAATAGCTCTTGATGTTGAATGTACTAGAAACTATACTGTGAAGTCAGTAAAAAAAGCCTCTTGAAAAAGCCAGGTAATAGCTTGGAGAGTGTGGGCCCATATGTCTTCATTTGCAGCAAAATCTTGTTCTACATGAAGCTCTACTCCGAAAAATCATACTTGGGATAGGCATCACTGCCCATATGTTGTTTTTGTGTGATACTGTTATCACCTGCAGGCAGCAGTCAAGGAAACTTCTGCACATGAGACAAAAGTAGACTAAGCAGAGGACTCAGGAAAGCATGCAAACAGAAGTATAGCATAGCTGACAAAGAGCATTTACCAGAAGTAATCTAAAATCCACATGCTCAGATATATAGCAGTACCTCACTAGCTACAGTAATTTGGCTATTTCCACTAGTATTGCACTTGAGGTTCTACACTGCTTGTATCTTACTGATTTACACATAAATTGTGCTCAATTTGTTTTATTTTGCTTGTTTTGGAAACTGAGCTTGGGATCTGAGAATCACTCTGGCAAATTTCTTTCTCCATCTCGACCCATAGTAATAGTTTATCGGACAAAAAAATACACTGTTTACATGTCTGCACTGGACTACCATATTGCCAGATTTTGTGCCCCAGAATTTTCTTTAGAAATGGAAGGGAGAAGATGTTTTTGCTTGCCCAGAACTCCTGTACTGCCCAGTCTCAATATGTGCACAAAATATTCTGAACTGGCTCTGAGCCCGAGGCTGAAGGAGTAACACAGGGTACTCCACTTCCTCCTTGGCCCACCAGAATGAGAAGGTTTGTGGGAAGATGAACAGTGACAAAGGGGCCGAGAAGAGTTTTAAGTTTCTGGTGCAGCTGGAAGAATAGTGGGAGGTGTGGACAGGGAGGTCTCTGTAGGAGAAAAAGTTGGAGCTCAACAAAGGCAGTTTCTGCTGAGACAATTCTAACCAACCATCTGGTTAGGTGATGGGCACATATGCACAAGACTGTCCAGCCAAGTCCTTTCACACATCACTGTGAAGCCTCTTCACACACCATTTCTGACTCTCAGTTCTCAGCACACCACACCGTGTCAGAAACGTGTCAGTCGAGTGCCTTGGCACCTGTATGCTATGCTCTCAGTAACAACCAAGCAATCTCAGGCAACCACTTGTGTAACGTCATGTACAGTTCTGTGGAAGTTGCACAAAATGGCACTGAATACCACACTCTTTCTCACAGCCAGGCTCTGAACAGTTCCTATGGAATTAATAAGTAGTAGAAATGTCACTGGCAGAAGAAACCAGCAAGTTTACAATACAAAGATGAGATATACTGGATTACCACTTCTCAGAAGAGAAGCAAACTTGACCGAATAATAAAAATTCATAGAATCAACAAGGTTGGAAAAGACCTTTAGGATCATCAAATTCAGCTGTTACCCCAGGACTGCCAAGTCCACCACTAAAACATGCCCCTAAGGGCCTCATCTACAGTTTTTGAACACTTCTAGGGACAGTGTTTCTTCGAGGTCTGCAAAGAATTTCTTGCCTTTCCTTTTTTCCCTGTTCAGTTTTGTGTGCCTCTGCACTCTCTGGTTCTGGCTGATGGCTACTAACATACTTCTAGAAAGGTTTCCTTCCTCATCCTACCTCTTCTTTCTGGCCAAAATAGAAGCAAGAATTTTCAAGCCCAACAAATTCAGAACAAGAAGGTTTTTCTTATACTGATCAACACTCTATGATGTTCACACAATCAAACTTCTTACACAATGTTTATTGATACTTGCACAGTAAAAAAAAGCCTCACAAAAACAGATTTTTCTTAGCAGATCTCCTGTTTATAAATGAATATTTCAAGAGAATAACAAATTGCTTATTTAAAGAACGTGCTCAAAATTTGTAACCTTAAGCTCATTTCTGAGAGAACTGGATTGCTTAGAGTGGCTTTCCTGTGAAAAAATCTATATATTGATGCTAACAAATGTCTGCCAGATGTGCATGAGAAACACTCCTTTTATTCCACTGAACTCCATATTATTAGCCATGTTTCTAATAGACATCTTCAACCACTGATAAAAAATATTTTGTATTTTCTTGACTCACTCTCATGAAATGGTCTTTTCAAGTGGATCTGTCATTGTGGTTTCCTGGATTTCTTCAGCCTTGTTGGAAAGCTTGTAAATTCCCATGGCTGATAGTAAGTTAAGGAAGGAAATAAAAAATAGTAAATACCACTTCAGTGCTGTAAGCCCTTTTCTGCTCTTTTTTTGGCTGAGAGTGCATTTTAGGAGATTATTACCAGCTTTTAAACAAACTTCAAAACAGTTCCAGCTGGGAATCCATCCGTATGTCCATTCTGCACCCTGTTAAACTCCCACCAAATCAGTCTTCACTAGAGATATATACTGGAAGACCCATGTTTGGCTGAATTACGTAGGTCTGGGCTGCTAGGTTATTTTACAGGAGTACTTGACAATATCAATACAAGAAATGGATGAAGCAACTGGAAGGAAAATCACTTTTTAATATCACATTACTTCCTACAGCTAAAGAGCAGAATGTGTGAAGGAAAGAATAAAATAAATCAGACGTTCTATTTCCTTGTGCAGTGACCAGATATTTAATATCGGCTATATTTTTATTGGTTTTGTTTGTTTGTTTGTTTGTTTGTTTAATTGTAGATGCTTTAAACACTGAAAAAATGCATACAGAATATTTTTACTACACAAAGGAATGACTTGCAGATGGGGAATAGTGGAGTGCTGAATGCTTTCTCAAGTTATACCTCTTTCTGCACTCAGATCATGTACTAAAATTGCTTGTGCTCCTTACCATTTGTATTGCTGCAGATGAGATCAGAATGCAGTCCTGCATAGCTGTGGAGAGCATGAAATACACCACAAGGGATATTAGTTATGGAGTCCAGTTTTATTTTTCACAAAATACCTAACTGTCTCGTATCTGCAAACAATCTCATGACTCCTGGAGAACATGATAGTGGAAAAATCATGCTTTCTAAACAGAAGATCCCAGATTTTTCTGCAGTTGTTCCAAGAGAAGATGTAGGAAGAAATTCTGACTAGCATAATGCTGTTAGAGGAATATTGACACTGAGTTGACCCGGTAACAGCACTCAGAGCTGATGAAGAGATTTAAATGGTGCATTCTAGTGAGGGGTTCAAAAGTCAGAAGTCATAACCCAAAATAATTGTGTATACCGGAAATTCAAACTATTTCACTCAAGGTCAGTATAATGAACTCAGGGAATTAGTTGCCAAGTAAGAACATGGAAACAAGTACTGCAGTCTAAGTGGCTTGGAGACATCTTGGCACTTTTATGGAGAGAGAAGGGATTAAAGGATACAGTGACAAAATCGAAAACTGGGGTTCAAGAGAAACTTCAGGGGGGACAAGCCTGCGGGGTCAAGTGGTATTTTCCTCTCCAGACGTCATTTCCTGTCTTTTATGTCAATTTTTCCCAAAGACATCATGTCAGATTGAATAAACAATCACTAAAGCCTAGATGAGGAATGGACTTCTACTGGATTGAAACAGGGATGAAGCAGCATTATCTTTTCCTCTGCTCCATAATACAAGTAACTGCTAACAAACAAAAAGAGACTGCTTTATCTATATACAACGCTATGCATTTGACCCACTCAATCTAATGTAGCACATAAGGTTTTCTCATATCACCCTCTTCCTGTAACCTTATCTTCTCCAGTCCCATCAGAATATCACAACCAACTAGATAAAAAAACTAAACTGGAAAAGCTTAATGTCAGAACACAACACAGCTGTCTAATGTACACTTCACTGGTGACACTTTTCTAAAAGACCAGTATTAGTTCTATACTATCCAGGACATTTGCAGTATTAGCATGGGCACACCATGTGCAATTGCAGAAAACACACAGAGCTACATGGTATCACTATTTTAAGTGATAAAGCACTAATAAAGCACTATTTTAGACATTTTTACCCTCCTCTCTTCATAGAAGAAAACCTGTTCCCATTAAGTGGTTGCATCAGGTATAAAACCACTTCAATTCAAAGCTATGTACCTACATTCCTATATATTAAAAAAAATGTATAAAACAAGGTGCAGTTTTAACTTAACATGTCAGGTATTAAAGCAAGACTGTAGTAAAAGTTCTTACTATTTGATTCCTCCAGAAATGGTCCCTACAAGTGAATTAATTCTTTTACATTGTAGCTGCTTTCCTTCGCCTCTTGCATGAGTTGACACAAACTGCAACAGTTGAGGCACATAAAGACTTCTCTAACCAGCTTTGTACTGATCTGTCCCCAGGATACGCGGGATACTCAAATATTCTGTGGCACTAGCTCATGCATTGTGCTATGTCCCAGTTTGTTGATTGGGCTCTAACTTCTTGGTCTCCAGTGCACCTGCGAAAATAAGATCCAAGAAGGAGAGTAGGTAGAATATGTCAGGGATGATTCTTATCATAGAATTATGAGTACACTGACAAAACTATCTTGGGACCTAACTTTTCTCAACAGCACAAACAAAATCACATTTTCCAGAGACAAGTCCTCCTGAATACATATCGTCATATAATCACCCAGCCATTGCTTTTCCAAAAGGTGTGTGGGGATGCCTTTGCTGATACTCCCTGAAACATAGTTGTGTCTCAGCAGACGCAATGATGCTTAACTGGGTTGTTTCCACATCTTGCTTGCTGATAGGCTTCCTCACAAGCAAAGGCACTGAATAGATTTTGCACCTTTCTAATCCTGAGGGAAGTCCCTGAGCATGGAACAGCCTGTCAGGTCAGGCAGGCAGAGATTCTTCAAGCAATGTAGGAGCTTGAGTGGGAGCTGATTCAGATCAGGAATGAATCAAAGCAAGAGAGCATGAGGCAGGCTTGCATTCAGGCAAGGGGATTTGTCCAGAGATCAGCAGGAAAAATTTCAATAGTTTTCTGAATTGCAGGGAGTCTAGCTGGAACTAACTTTGAACTTTTGGAGCACCACAATCACTTTACCAGAGATCCAGTCTTTTTTTTTTCTCTTACAGAGAGCATAAAAAAGATTGTCTTATGCATTTTGCATAGAAACCAGCTTTGTCAGCTCAGATCCTGGGATGTGGCTTTAAAGAACATTCCTCTGACTCTACCCACAGAGACAGCTCCGTAACAGCCATTTCCCCAAACTCTTCAGCTTTCAGTTACCACTGAAAACTGATGACAAAATCTTCACAGACTGACTTATTAAAACAGGAAAACATTTGGTTTTCCTCTCTCATCTTCTTAAAAACATTATAGAACCACACTTTCTTAAAACATTTCTGAGCTGCCCTAAAATTTCAGCTAACCTACATTTGTTTCTAACCAGTGTCAGTCTGACACCCCTACCTATCTCCTCTGAACCCTATAGTACTATATAAAATGACTTCAGAACTTACCTAGGTTTCATGTAATAGGTGAATTTGATATTTTGGGACTGATAAAAAGATAATTCAAATTGTAATTATAACCATTTACCCATATAAAGCTTACCCCTTACAGCATAAAATCAGTTTCACAAATTTGAATTTTGGTAAACTTAATCTGGCTTTTAATTTAAACTACAATTAATTACTTCCAATATGCTAAGATCTTACGGCATCGAAGCTCTCCCTTAATTAAAAAGAACAAGTAATTATAGCTTAGTATTCAATTAGAAGCTATGCATTAGTATTATTTTGTATTCTGAGAGACAATGGTTATACAGACAGAAACACATTTGTGGATGGACACTTCATAATAGTCGACACAAGAGAGAGTTTGCCTGCCTAGAACTCTACAGTCCTGGTTCTAAAAAAAGAACAATTATGCACAGACACCCCGGCAGGGATTCAGCAAGCTGAAGAAGGCAAAGTAAGATTTTCACCTTCTCCTTCTCCTTCCACTAGTGTGACTAGGCACAGCACACCGGTCACAGACCCCACACATCTCACAGGTTATCTATCTGACAGCCGTAAGGCCAGCAGAAGTGCAACATGCAGGACACACGGTGTATTGCTCCGTGCTTCCCTTCCATGCACAGAGCCTGCCCAGCACCCAGGGTGCCCGGGATTTCCTGTGCATGAGTAGCCACATGGGCAGCATCTCCACAAGGCTCATTGCAATGCAAGCAAACAGAAATATAGGATTTTTATGTGTTTGCTCTGCTTTCACATGACGTATTTGTTATCTTACTGCTGCACGGGCTCACTCCTACCCACTCGGTTTTGTCATTATGGCTCTGTATAGGTATGTCTTTAATGGAACGACTCTCATGAGCATTTGCCTACATACAAGATCAGCGCTCAAGCAAAACAAGTTACTCTCCTTTCTGAACCCTCCCATACCATTGCTATGTTAAAGTGATTTGTAACAAAGGATTTGAAGCTCATTATTCAATAATGGGTGTCATTCAGATTTCAAATTCTATCTGGTTCCATTAATTACATGTCAACGATTTTTTTCCTCCTTTTCCAACAGAAAAATAACGTGCTGCCTCTGGCACTCTGCCTGAAAGGTTCAAATGTCAGGGCAGTAATTTTGAATGGAATGGATTTGACTCAACTGATGCGAGAATAAAAATAGCTATTAGAGATTCCCTGACAAGTTGCTGTGACAGGGAATGGCCTAGAACTGCTTTCACCCGCCTGCCTGTGTGACTTTGGCTCTGTCCTGAATGGTACAGCACAAAATGGAACACCAAAAGAATAAAAATACTGTCCTAAAATCTCTGTGCCTTTTCCTACCGCCAGGACTAATGGCTCCTCCTTTACTTTCTCAGGTGCTGGATTGGCAAGGGAGTATCACAGCCTTGCCTCAGTCAAGCACTGAATCCAGTGAACAAAGGGACTGAGTACGGCGGGCTCCAGCCAGCAGGACATGATAATTCTGCATCAGGAAGGAAGCCCAGAAAGGGCAGTTCTGCAATTACAAGGAAAGAACTGTAATTTAGATGTAGTCACTGCAGCAAAGCATGGGGATCAGGACAGAGCTCAGATCAAGCTTCCATTGAGCAAGTTATCCACTGTAGGAGCGCTCAGCAGTGACTCAAGCTTCTGACAACACAGCCATATATCTGAGTTCAATACCATACTGACGATGCAATGCATGTTTTATATTTGTCTTCTACATGGCTTTTACCAGCCCTTTCTTGTCCAGGTTATATAAAAATAAATTTCAAACACAGGAATGATTCTACGCTGGATGATTAACACTACAGGCTATCAATAATGAAGTTCTTAAGGTGGACTGCTTCTTAGTGCTTCTTATCCCTCCTGAAGGCTTAGGGACACACCAGGAAAGAAAGCAAAACTGGAAAAAAAAAAAAAAACAAAACCAAAAAGAAACTTTAAATGCTGGAAATATGCAGAGACCAAGGAGAAGGCTTGAAGTCACTGCATGTTATTTAGCCCAGAAAATTCAATATCATACAGCTTCAAGTCATTTAACTTCTCCTATACACAGAAATAGTGTCCCATGGCATTTCGCTGTAACAACACTAAAAAAAGTACAGCAGAGGAAGTAACCCCAGGGGTGCAATTTCCCTCTTAAACATGTTCAACTTTTTCAGCATCTCTTTTATCTCAAAATTTATGAGGTTACAGCATGTAACCTGAACTGCCTCCAAAGAGACCACAATTTGCAACACATCAGATGGCTACTTCTGATGAGCAGGAAAGAAGGGGTGAGGGAGCTTTCTCCCCAACTCCTCTGGTACAGTGGGCAAACAGCCTCTGAAGATTTCCCAGTACAAACCTCCATTCAGGTGCAGCAGAGGGGCCAGAATGAACAGCATCACAGGGTCAAGGCTATTTTGCCTCTTTGGAGCTCACCTTCCCTACTGTAAAATAAGAAGATCCATCCTGACCATTACTGTAAAGCACTTAAAGAGCTACCAATTAGAAACAGTAAATAAGAATTAGCCATCATTATTCAAGGAGGATCAAGGAAAAGGTAAAACCAGGGTTATAAATATAAACGAGGTGAGTTTAAAATACTTGGAGAAGACTGCCCCAGGAGAGGGATATTTGAAATAAGGGGCTCTTCCTCCTCCCTCAGAGGCAATGCACCAGGAGGTAGAAAAGATGCCAATTCTTTCTCAGACCTGTGTGTCTTCACTATAGCAACTAATAACTAAACATTCTTGAATTAAAACCAGAATGAGACAGGTTTGTCTCAATAAACACACTATAGTCATGCTGTTTGGCCATTTTATCAGCCACTTCATATTTCTTTAATACAGTCACTCGCAGGCTGCCTGAGATTTTTAAATAAGCAGCTGTGAAAAACACCACAAAAATAAAAATAGGGCCTTTAAATGGTTTAAAGGTTTACCAGGAAAAGTATCTAGCTGCATGAGACCAGCCCATGTGTCCAGAACTGTCACACATATAAAGGTCCTTTAAACACTGAAAGACTGTGTCTTGTCTTCCTCCATTATACATTTTACTGACTTTTTATAGCTGCCTTCTTCTATTTATATGTGTCTGTTTTCCATCTACCATTATCAACTATTCTTCCCCCATCAATGTTTTCAGTTCTGCAATCTTTCAAGACTTTTGCTCTAGCCAAGCTGTCATGCTAACCTGGCTTCTCTGAAGGTGCTGCCTGCAGCTAATTCTGTGCAGAAAAGCCACCAGCTTGGAAAAGCAGCAGGGAAGGTTCAATTAAAGGCAGTACAGAAGATACACTTCATGTGTGACCTCTCTCCTGCTCTCCAATGACATATCAGCCTCTTTGATCATTCTTACAGGTAACAGCAAAAACAACAAATGACACAAGAGAAAATGACTTGTCAAAGCAGATGATAACCTGTGCCACCAATTTTCCCATTAAAGGGATGGTTTTGTTTCTTACTGGCACTTATTTTCTGCTAGGGATGAATCAAGGCTCAAAATACTCAACCTGTTTCTGTTGTCAGGCAAGAGATCCTCTTTCAACTTTTATTTCTGTGATGGGATACAAGATTAAACACAAAAATTAATGACCAAAATCCTTTTGCCACCTGAAAGGACAACATTTGCTGTTGAATATTTCCAAGATCTTCGTTTTACACCTCATCCTCCAAAAAAGTGTTTTCACTTGTCTCAATTGGGTATCTTCAGGCTTTTGCAGGTTCTTTCTTTCTCTGCTCTCCCTTTTTTTTCCCAGACATAACCACAAACACACAAGGAGAACAGCATGACACTGTTCCCACAAGACGACGAAAGCCAGGTGTTTAACAACTTTCAACCAATCTAAATTGCTTGATAAGATGAGAGAGAATTCTCTGTCAATGCATATTGTTGTGGTATACAGATCACCCAATGACTGTCGGCTTACTTGCTTTGGTAACAGGCTTATGCCACTGCTAAGCAATCATGATCTGACTTAAACTCCAGGTAAAATGGTCAGAATCCTTCTGCACCCTTACATGGTTCTACTCTCTTGAAAGGGACAGCCTCTCTCTACTCATCCACACACACAGATTCCCTGTACTTGGCTCTGTACACAGAGTCCTAAGAAAGTAATTTCAGGAACAGTGTTCTAGATTTCTTAAACCAACAGTATACACTGGAATTGTTACTGCCAAGGATTAAAATAATGCCTAAGTGATTTTTTCCAGGCACTCAACACTACAGTATTTTTTTCATCCAACAGCCTTTCATGTGACACTTTAATATAAAAATGTTTACAGGAAATAGCAAACCTTCCTTTTGCTCTTCAGCCTACATGTACCCCCATAAAATGCAAATGCTGAGTGAAGTCATTGAACTACCTGACACTTAAAAATGAACACATCTAAGTATCCTGCTCAAGATCAAATGGTGGCTCCCAGCAGCTAAACGGATATTTCAAGCATTGGATAACTGATTTTCTTCCTGGCCTCCAACTGCCACTTTTAATGGGGAGTTACACAGTGAATCTTTATTAGCAAAGACCATGGGCACTAGGGGGTCAGTCAAAGGTGGTTTCCATTTGCACTTGCACAGTGTGATGCTCAAACCTTCATCTTTGTGCAGACTTTGAAAACTTGAGCTGGGGGCTGGGGACTGTCACAGAGACAAAACATGTCAAGACACACAGTCCTGCAGCACACCAGAGCCTATGCACTTTCTACCAGACATGTAAGAAAGCTGGCAACAGCTGCTGGGGAGTGCCAGCCAAAAAACCAGAATCCGCTTCTGCAAGGACTTTTCCAAAGAAAAGAAAATATTTCAAATAATCAGAGAATTTTCAGGATTCTCTCTCTCATCTGAACAGTTCAATAATGACATAAAATGTCCATTGCATTCAGATTTCCCTTTCTCCCATCCTCTCTCTAAAGTTTTAGGAGGGGTGTTTTCCCTCAAAGGTATAACCCCGAAAGCCAGAAAGTCTGAAAATACTGAAAGTCTGAAAATACTAAAAGTCTGAAAATACTGAAAGTCTGAAAATTGAACATTAGCTGGTGAGGCCTACAATTTCTATGGTAGATGTTTCGATTTCCTCCTGTGCTGGAAAAAAGACAACAGAAGACCCTCCAAGCTGAGTGACAGTGACTCATAAGAAAGCAGCAAAGCTTTACTAAAAAGCAGCCTTTCTAAAAAGGACCTGTTACTTTCCTCTTTCATTCTTGCTGGAGAGGTGTCAGGGCTGTGCTTCCCCCCCTCTGTCCTTCCTTGCATATGGGGCTTTTTAAATAAGTGATTCTATCATAGTCTTCTTTCCTTTCATTAAAGAAAAATGTCTAACCCTTCAACGTACTGACTGTGATCACCTGTGAGAACAATGAACAAGAATAACACAGGACGCGCAGAGCACCTTTGCCATCGGATGGGATGGCTACGTGCCCTCGGGCTACTTCGGCTGCCCAAGCTGTGCTGTGAGTATACATTTTGACTCATGGCAACACCACCAGCAGCCACAATGCTGCAGCAAACCATGCCAGGGACACAGGGATACTTCGAGGGATACGACTGCTTGTGGGGCAGCATGTGTACTGGCTCTCTGACATAATGCCAGCTAAAGATTTTGGGACAGGAACAATCTGTTGGAGCAAGAATTTCTCAGGTGTCCTTTGCTAGTGGAAGAAATCAATCATGAAGCTACACGTTGGGTACAAAACAAGTTTCAGGCTCTCTTCACATCTGCTCCATCACTGTCAACTGTGGGAAGAGAGCAGTTGCTACTAAAGAAAAGGGGCTTCATATTTTGCCATGTTACATGTCATGTTTTTTTCCTCCTAAGGCTTTATCCCAGTTACTACAGAAGTAAATTGGCAGTTAAGACATACTGGCATTCAGGAGTCCTATTGCTGTAGGGCTGCTCTGTTTCTCAGTGTAAATAGTGTATTTTACATTTACCATCAGAGCTGCAGTCAGCCACAAAATCTACACTTTCAGCCTTGCAGCTGCAAGGGGATATACCACAGCCTGTGCCAGGTGACTTTCTGGAGGGGATGCTGAGGTGCCTGCTCCAGTGTCTCTCTGAGCACACCTAGGAAAAATACAAGGTTTCCAGGCAGCGGGGACAGGGCCAGGTTCTTTTGCACAAGTGCAACTGACCAGCAGTATGAAGTATTAGAAGCTTTTAAATTTCCAGAACTCATCCAAAGAAAATGCTGTTAATCTGAAATACCTTGCTCTAAACCTTCCCAAGGTCAGAAGCTGGACCCAGCCTGGATTCCTGCTGCAAAGCTGATAATTCTAAAAATTGCGGTCCAAAACCAAATTAAAAACCACCAAAAAAAGTATTTTCTACAAACCAGAAGTCCTCTTTTCCATCACCTTGGAATGTGTTTCATTGAACGCAAAAATGAGAATCTTGGCAAAGGTATCAAAATTTTATCACTTTTTCCAGAGGAGTCCTGCAATATTTATGACCTGCCTAGGATGAGCGTAACAGAATTCATTCTAACGTTTCATCCAGAAGAGAGTTCATGAGAAAGTAAGAACATGGTTTTTAATGAGTAGAACCAAGAGAAACATGATTGAGACTTGGCCAATTCAACTTTTTCAAAAGCTTATCCATTTACAGTCATTGTAAACTTCATGTCCTCACACTCAGGACATACACCTGACAATGTGACCACACAGCCATACTGTACTTTGAAGTAAGGGTGAGCCTGCAGTCAGACAAATAAACTTGCTTCAGCTCACATCTCTGTTTCTGGCATTTTTGTCCTTCTTCAAGAAACAACTTGAATAAAAGCAAATCTCTTGAGGGGAAAAAAGATGTTTCCATTTAGTGAAGGACCATTACTTTCTCTAACCTCAGACTGAGAAACGAGTAGCATTGAGCTCTAGGACAAGAAAAGGAATGCACAGATGCTGAACTGGCTGATAAGCAGCATTTCGATGGGAAGGCAGGAGTACCAAAGTGTGGCCCATACGAGGCGTAGTGCTGGGGGTTTTCAAAGAAAGCACATCTTGGATGTACAACAGGAAAACAATAATTCCTCTTGAACTAATTCCCAAGAAAACTGACAGCACTTTTAGAGCCGAAAGTGTCTCTGGGGGAAGAAGGAGCACCATGGGTTACAAGAGAGATTCAGAGAAGCCAGGTAGTAGAGGAAGGGACCCAGCAGAACTGTCTGTCATATATAGTCACATGCCCTTTCAAAATCAGTCCCCATTCCCAGCTAAAAATAGACCTCTGTGATGCAAGAAGGGAAGGGGAAGGAAGAAAAGGAGGAATTACTCTCCCCCTAGCCTGTGCTAGCTTTGTCTGCAAGTACAAGCAGGCCACAGGGTCTGTGAAGCAATAAGATACATGACTAGATAATGACATGGCAGAGCTTAAAAATAACACTGCTGATTGGAAAATGTCACTGTCCACTGTGCAGAACAGTCTTGGGGATGAAACTGCAAAAAGTTTCAGAAGTTCTCTGAAGTCTAGATCTTGAAAGATGGATAGCAACAGCGGATCACTTGGGGGAAGAAAGACAGTTCCCAGGTTTATTCAGTCATCCTGAGGTACTCTGCCCACTACACTAGAGCTGCAAAGAAGGAAAACACTGAGGCCTCTAACATGTGCATTTCTACAGATAACTAGACCTTATTAAAGTGTGTAATTACACAACAAAGAGGCTCAAGAGAGCCAGAGTGTTCAGGATTAAAATTGTTCCAGAACTTGGGAATGGAGGAAAAGCCACTTCTACACAATCCAAAGTAAGTTGTAATAAAAGAGTTTAGGAAATATCTTGTTACTTTGCATGCACTGAATAAAGGGTAATTTCACAACTTCTAATGCCCATACTTAAGCTTTTAGAGACCAAATTCAATGAGTTCTGCTCAAGGGACTCTCTTGCAACACTGTGGAACATGCAATATCCACAGGTATTGCAACATCTAATTGCAAAATAAAGACCGTTTTCCTCCAAGCCTCCTCATGCCCTCCTTCCAGCCAATGGTGACAATGTTACATGGAGATAGTTTTCTTTTGGGTTAGTGAGTTGAATCAGCTCAGTAGTCATCTGACAGGCGCCCAATACATCCAACTCAAGGGAAACAGCAGAATTGGAAAGCCAGGAGCTAAGCAGGGGAGTAAGTCCTCTCCTGCCAGTAATACGGAGCTATTACCACAGCTACTTCTGGCACTGCAGTGCTACTCACAAACTGCTCAGCCGCCCCCTTGGTTAAAGGAGAGAGTTCTGTGGGTCAGTACTGTGCCAAGGAGCTCCAGAATAAACAGGAAAAACAAACCTGCACTCGCCATACACATTGTGGTCACAGGTATAAAGGTCAGGGAGAGAAGAAGTTGTCATGAACATACATTGGCCCAGAAAAATCAATTATCTGTGAGTGACAAGCTAGCAAAGGGAGCTTTTAAATATGCAGGCTCAGAAATCAAGTACAGCAGTTCATGACCACTGACCAAAGAACAGTGAGTATCTTGAAACAATTTACATAATGCAAGGTTTGCTGGTACCTCTTCCCTGTCCTCCATGTCCTTAGCCAGTCCATATGCTCTGTGCCTGCCCTATGCTCTTAGCCTGCCCTATGCAGGCTGTGCTGCCATTCAGCGAGACCTTGATAGGCTGGAAAATTGGGCGGGGAGAAACCTAATGAGGTTCAACAAGGACAAGTGCAGGGTACTGCACCCCAACGACCAGTACAGGTTAGGGGCTGACCTACTAGAGAGCAGTTCAGCTGAGAAGGACCTGGAGTACTGGTAGATGATAAGTAGACTATGAGCCAGCAGTGTGCCCTTGCAGCCAGGAGGTTCAAGAGTATGCTGGGGTGCACTGGGAGGAATGTGACCAGCAGGCAGAGGGAGGTGATCCTCCCCCTCTACTTGACTCTAGTGAGGCCCCACCTGGAGCACTGTGTCCAGTTCTGAGCTGCCCAGTTCAAGAAAGATAAGGAGCTACTGGAGAGGGTCCAGTGGAGGGCCACAGAGATGATCAGGGGTCCAGAGCATCTCTGAGTAGAGATTGAGGGTGCTGGACCTGTTTAATCTAGGAGAGAGAAGACTGGGAGGGAGTCTCATGAATGCGTATAAATATCTCAAAGGTGCCAAGAGGATGGTGCCAGACTCTTTTCAGTGGTGCCCAGCGACAGGACAAGGGGCAATGGCCATAAACTAAAATGCAAGAAGTTCCACCCCAACATGAGGAAGAACTTCTTTACGTTGAATGAAGTCAGAGACAGGAAGGTGGAAGGAGCAGGACTGTTCCTTCTCACCTGATAAACTGAGCATCATCGTCATCAAACAGTAGGTGACTTCTGCTGGTGGAGCAAGTACCACGTCTCTCTTTAAATCTCTGCATAATTCTGCCATTGGGCACTCAGGCACTTTCAGATAAAAGAGAGAGGAAGAGGTTACCTGATCAATCAAGTATTTCCTTCAGCTGCAGTTCTTTTTCCTACAGGAAGCCCTGGCTTGTATAAGCCACTCAAGAAGCAAACATCAAAGGACTCCTCTATCACTTAGACTGTACTTGAACTCTACTCAGTGAAGTGAAACTTCTTAAGCTGAGAGCTGAAGTTAAATTTGTTATTGCTGGCAAGCTGCCCAAGAGGAAATGGATCCAGGGCAGAAGTTTTGTTTGTTAGATAGCAGTGAGAGATTGACACTTTTATAATAAGCCATGAAAGCAGGGAAAACAGAAAGAGTTGCTGAAACTACTGATTGTTCTAAGATCTACTATTAATGCTGCATTGGTTATGAGACCTCCTTTTTGTAATTGGCAAATAAGGGAAAGCAGAAAACGTAAAACATCAGTAAAAAGGAGTTTGAGCAAGAGTTCTGCATGAGGCTGATTCAAAAGAACAGGAGGAAAAATCACATCGTCAGTCACATTAGGTCCTTCACATATACTATCTGTTACTTCACAAACAGAGTGGGATCACAGAGGCTCCTACACTAAAGACACAAGGTACTGACTGTCAGTTCTGGCCACACATTGCATTGTGTGCCTGTACCCTGCCCACCAGTGTAAAAAAGGCGGTGCAAGGAGCTCTCAGTTGTTTGGTAACAAACACTGCAACATACAGCTAGGATCCCACTGCAGTGTGCTGTCCTGCAGGTTTGCTTGCCCGCATGTCCAGAGGTACATAAGCTCAGGGACCCCCTCCCATACTGTGACACACAGCCTCAGTCAAGCCAAGCTCTAGAAAGCCAATAGAAAACTTGGGCTTTGGTGAACAGGCAGCAAAAATGGTTTCTCTGCACTGAAATCCTTTGCTATGTTTCTCAAAACAACCAACTGCACCTGACAGCCACACCTTATGCAAAAACATCACATGAAGTTAACCCAGTCATCTCCCAGGTGAAGCTCAATTAAGATATCATCTTCTGAGAAATCTGAAGTTGCATTTTGACTTCGGGATTAATGAGGGTTACCTCTTTGTTACATAATAACAGTAAAATATTTCATGGTAGCATGCCATTTTGGAATCTTCTTTACTGTCAGTAACTTATTAGCAGCATTAAGACAGACAATTCAAGCTAATGAAACCCCCAACAAAGGCAAAAGCAGTGCATTTACCAAAAATACCAAGATACTTGATCTCTGTAGGCATTTTTTTAATATTTCTTTCCACTTCACTATGCCTGGAGCATAGTTTAAAGAGTTGATTTGGTATATAGATTTAAGAACAACTCCAAATACAAAGAAGTGCTCCTGCGTACATTTGGTAATGACTTATACGAAGTTTATTGCACAGATTTTGCAAAATGGAGGAATTTGAAATATTGTTACATGCCATTCCTTGCTATTTGGTTTCTTTGGTAAAACATTTAATTTGGAAAGCCTTTGTCTAAAGGTTAAACAGTCCCCATGTAATCTATGAATGAAACAGAAGAGCATGCTTAGGTGTCTGGTCCCAACTGCCAGTATCCCATAGCTGCCAAAACTCCCAGGTTGCACAGACACTGGCAGCTCCCAGAGTACTTTTGCCACCTACTCCTTTCGTTCCGTGTGGATAAGGCAGACTGGGATCCAACCACCACACCCTCCACAGACGCAGAAAAGTGTTTTCAGCTGTTTGGACCATGAATGCTGGCTATAGACATTCATCATCTTTAAAAAAAAAAAAATAAAAAGGCACATGAAGCATCCTATGGATCGGTCTGAGGCCATGAGCTGCCAAACTGACCCATGCTGGCTTTGCCATACACCACAAAAAGAGATGCAACTTGAACACTGTCCAAATACTTTCCTGTAGTTTCTACCTTGGCCTTGGGGAAATTGTCTTTTGGGAAGGAAAGATTAATCAGTAAGCACTTATCCATAATTAAGTAAATGGGTTATTGGACAAATTTAATTGCAATAAACTAATGATTGCTTTTGGATTCTCACACGATAGCTTTTATGACCAAACCTACAGCTATTCTGTATGTAAACACCGAGGAACAGGACAGGTAGAAACTGTTTGCTTCTTCGAAGCCAAGATACCTGTAAACAGGTAACAAACATCTCTACCTTTAAATTAACCATTTTAGCTAACTGGGCTGTCACTTTTCCAGCTGCAAATCAACTAAAAGCATTTGCCTCCTCAGCTTAGGGGAAAAGCCTCCAGAGACCGTGAGTCAGTGAATGAAAACTGGTTTGGGTCCCATGGCAAAGATAGTACTTTGCACTCAAAAATAGATATGTTTCTTGTGGGAAAAAGCAGCCCAGCTCCTTCCTCTCCCATAGATAATGATGCAAATGTCAGACACCTCCCGGGCTCCATTCCCAGGAGATCAATAGCATTGCAATGATTACTTTGGTGGGGTTTCTTTCCTTAAAGGTTAACTTGTATCTAATTGCAAATCCTGACCTAACAGCCTCCAAATACTGCTCACTGCTTATGAGAGGACAAGATGTGGGATATAAGGTTGCCACTACTGTTAAACTGCTATAGCTGCAAAACCGCAGCAGGATTCAGGCACTTGGAAGATACAAACCTGGAGCGAGAAGGCAAGGCCAGGAGATGGGCAAAGGTTGGGTGCAGAGGAGCAGGCAGTGCCTGCGTCCGTGCACAACAGTGAGGGGCTCCAAAGCAGTGGGGGGGAGCTCGTGTGCAGGAGAAACCTACCTGCATGCTTGTGTTTGCATTTCTCAGCAGAAAGCCCGTGGGATTAATTTATTGTGCTGATAGTATGTCCTATAGGTCAGGGGCTGTACAAAGTGGGCTGCTAAATCTGGCTGGCTGAATTCAGGCTGAAAAAATAGAGCAACGTGGAGTAAAACCCCTTTACTCAAAGGTAACATTCAAGGGTAAAAAGTATGCCACATGTACCTTTTTAATTTAAAGGCTTTCAAGCAATGGGTTCAGTGATTCTAGCATAAGAGCCCTTGCAACCCATGCACCATAACAGTGCTGCCAAGCCACAGGACCCACGGCGTTGCTGGCTTTGCAGTACAAATCAGCACACGTTAGCCTGAGCCTGCTGGAAAACTGCAGTCCCAGCACAGCCAAGCACAGGGTCTGAGCTCATCGCACAGCATCGTTGCAACACCGCAGTGTCGTGCCACAGCATTGCAACATTGCATAAGGCCACAGCTAATCAGAAGTCACTTCTCATCCTCAACCCTTCTGGACCCCATATTACACCTACATTAACTTTGTACTGAGTTTGCAGACAGCGATCTCTTGGCCAGGGACAGAAGCATGGGCAGAGGCAAGGACACTCCCCGCAAGTTTTTCTGGTCTATTGTTCTCATTCCACTGGATAATTCCTACTTCAAATACACTCCTCCAAAAAAAAAAAAAAAAAGCAAAAAAGAAAAATATCCCAGACAGGCAGTTAAACTGCAGCCCAGGCTGTGTGCTACCACAGCAGGCTCTGCAAAGCTCTCGCAGTCCCAGGGGAGTTATGAAAAGGGGGAGGAAATATCACAAGAGCTGGCTTTGCTTACTCACATCACTGGCGCAGACACACTTGTTTACATTTGATCGGCCTCATCTAAACTTTGCTGGAGGTTGACCATAATATTTACAAGCTAGAAGAACAATTATGTAGCTGAGAGCAGCTAAATGGAACAAAACAAAACCAGAGAGGCAGAAATCATGTCATTTGTGAAAGTCAAAAAAACAAACCGAGCCACCAGACCACACATCTTCCCCACGCTATATAAATTTACACTGTGGCACTATTTGTGCTGCTTTACTGCAGAATGGATGTTCTTTGAGTTTATAAACACTTTTAGTGCTTATGTGCTCCATGTACTGATTTGTACCATAAAAATCTATACAGAAGGATATTTCCTACAACTCATCTGTTTGTTTACAGAGTCCACCTTTAAAAGACCAATATTCTTTCCTCTGGGGCCTGTTTACAGTCTGCACCTGTGATGGTTTCTTCAGTTTGAATCTCACAGGCTGTATTTATTACATAACTGTTTTCCCTCTTTTAGACACCATTAATCATCCCTCTGCCAAGATCTTCTTCCCACACCAGGCTTTACTGTACATTCCTTGCATTTTCGTACCATGATGTCAGTCCAGAAGGGGAACAAAGATAAGAATGGCTCGAGATTTTCCTTCAAACGATCCCTTTTCTACAGAGCTATATATAAAAAACCCCCTAATACTCACAGAGGAATTCGGAAAGGACCAGGTTTGGGGATTTGTGACCCTCTCACATTCTATACCCTTATTTCCTGAAAACTAAGAGAACATATGCAAAATTATTTTGGAAAAAAGACTGTAGAAATATGGAGACCAAAGCAAGCACAACATGGCTTTCTAATCGATGGTAGAGCAAAGAGACAAGTATGCAAATTATGTCTGCAAATGTTTTGATAATAGTTTGTCAACTATGCTTGAAAAATTATGATTTTTTTCACACTTTTCTATGTTTGGAGAGTGAGATTGTTGCATATACTTAACACCTTTTTGGCACTGTAAATAATATTTTATGTTTTAGAATAGCAAGAAGAAAAGAATGCTGAGACACAATTTCCATTCATTCTCATGTTTCACAGATAGGATGGACTCCAAATTATTAATTATGATCTTCATTTTATGAAAGAAAGAAAACCCCAATAACCTGGCAAATCACCATTTTTGGGCAAACACTCATCCTACTGTGGTTTTATTTGACTCAAGCACTCAAAGTAGGTAGCTCCCAACTAAGTAAAGATCTCTGCCTTATTTTGTTATAACACTAACATCATAAAGAGTAGAGACTCCACATAACCTCATAGTAACGTAGCAGAAGAGCAGTGCTGTAACATGTCTGGCTGTCAAATATCAGCCTATAAAAATACCTAGGCAGCTCCGTTCTTCTCTTGGAGTAAAGAAGAGAGCTGTTCAGGCAGAACAATGTTTATTTTATTGACAGATTTTACTGTTATCTGTTACCCACCAGTGGGCTCCATTTGCAGTTTTCTTCATAGAGTAATTGCTTATTAGAGACACTAGCAGGTTGTTTATTTGAAAACTATTATGCTAATAAGCAGCAATCATATTAGCAAGGTGTGCTCTTTACAACTTTATTTGTTTATCCTCAGGGACTAAACTTCTGAAACCCCAAACCTTTTGTTACATACAGAAAGATTTGAAAGTAAAATGTCTGAAGTTGTTCTTTTCCACATCTGAGAAATTTGTCCAATAATAATCAGTAGTTTTATTGCCATCATAAATAACGAGAGCTGTCTCTGACAGAAAGATATTCATGGGATTGAAGACCATTCTGTACATAACCATTTACTAGCTAAGCAGCCTGGAAAAATTACGTTGCTGCTGAATTTGCATATTTTCTTATTATAAATGTTACTACAGCTATAATATACCAACTTTAGTATATTATTACACCCAAACGAAAGGAAGAAATTAATTGTAGCATAACTTCTAAGGCTCCGAAAAAGCACCTGTTTCCCTTATCCTTTGAGCCTTAGGGGGTTTCTGACCTCGGACTCACTAATAAACTCCCTTCATAAAAACCTAGATGGGACTAGTTATATTTACACATGCCAAGATGCCGAACAAACCAAGAAGTGCTAACAGCACAGTAGCACTCTTGCAAGAAAATGCTTTCACCATTGGCACAGCTGAAAGGTTTTGCTATGCTGTTGCTGTTTATTATTTTGCTGTTCTGTGGGTTATTTGTACTGTACACAGAATAACTTTCAGGAAAAAATTAAGAAAACAGTCTTGCAATGGCTAGTGCCCACAAGCATAGTAGAGCTGCGGTGATTCCAGCCTGACTGCATGCCAAAGCAGCAATGTTATTATTATTTACATTGCAGTAGCACACAGACCCAAATTTGGGATCAGAGCCCAATACTACTAGGTGCAGTGTAAACATGTAGGTGTAGAACCTCCTGACCCAAGAGCCTCATAATCTAAGAGATGACCAAAAAAAAACCAACAAAATACCCCGACAAAACAACCAACTATCAGAGAAAAAAAAAAAGTAAGCAAGCAAAAAAGAAAGAAGGGCAAGCAAATGGCAGAGCAGGCGAAGAAAAGAACAACTTGTACAGGGTCTAAAAAACCACAACCCAGCTCACCTCCTGCCTGCTGGCTCACCTCAGCAGTAACTGAGCGTAGGATGAGGCTTTGCATTAAGTAATCAGACAAATCTGTGTAAAAATGGAAACAGGCTGGATTTTGTTAAGCAAATATATAGATATTAGGCACTGCAAATATCACAGTGCATTTCTATCTCCCTCTTTCTGTGTACACAGACACCTGCATGTGTACTCATACATGACTGATGATATAGTCAAGCTTAATTCAATCTTACTGCACTGAAAAAGGAGGTAACAACGCAGAGAAGCAGACATGTTGTATCAGAATTTCATGTGCCTGGGGGCTGGAGTCCAAAGCCAGAAATCCTGGTGTATTTTGGAAACTCTTAGACCTGAAATAGGGTAAGGACACCTGGATAACTACCTGAACTTTCACTTCACTGACTTCATATAAGGAATGAGGGGAAGACGTAGATGAATCCTTACAACAAAACTAAAGCTCTTCTTGTAGTAGTCTTTATAAAAGTAACTGCGAAGGAAATACATAAAAGGCTTTGTTCTGAAGCTTTAGCCACTCTTCAGGAAACAGACCTATCACTTTACATAATACTTTACAAACCAATGTTGCTTCAAAACATGTCTATTAACAGTAAAACTTGCAGATCTGGCAGTCTCCCAGTCCTAGTGTTGCCTTTGTGCCAGAGAAGTCTCTCTGAGTAAAGGCTGATTTACTTCATAGCAAGTCCAAGGAGTTCCTAGGGCTGAAAGCTCAGCTAAATATCTGTGCACTGGGAGTCCTCCCAACCTGCCCCCTGCTCTGCCACCTACTCAGCCCCCCTCAGCTATGCTGGGGGTCTCCTCTTCTCCTCTCTGTGCAAAAAGGCTGCATCAGGAGTGTTGGGACAAAAGCCAGTTCTATACATCTGAGAGCACACAAGAGCAAGCGATGTAGTCCCATATTTTAAGAGATAATTCCAGCCATCTCTTGAAACAGGTCTGTGCCCATTAAAGTTTATCCTTTAAGTCTTTACTATAAATTGTGTGCCTGTGCATACACTTCTTGCATGTACTTCAGCAGCACGTGTGGTTCACAACACATGATCCAGCAGAACCGGGAGCAGGAGAGTCCCCTCTACTCATCCTCCCCTGCCCCAGATTTTGCAGGCTGCTCTGTTTCACCCAGCCAGCACACAAGGGTGGCAGCCTGTGGGCAACAGCTTTTCCAACTCTTCCTCAGATACTTACATCAGCTGGCAGAAATTCTTTAGAGATGGCAAGAGGGCTAGATATTTACGAGTGGTAGTTATTTTTCTGGAATAGCATACGTAGTCAGTTGCATGTTCTCTTCATCAAAAAGTCTTGTGACCTGTATACCCTTAAGCCAGTCTCCTGTGTCTCGTTCCTCTTGACCATCTCTGCCACTTTACGGTGTGCTCTTACAAGCACAGTCGTGTTTGTTAGCACATAGTGGGAGTATGGAATAGCTTTGTGAAAAGCTATCTGTCCAGCAGGTTTATATTTGAAGGTGACAGTAATGAATGGGATCAGCCTGTTCCACGCCAGCAAGAGATGAGTCTCAGGCTGAGACAGACAGATTTGTGTCCACTTGTGTTCCAGCACCACAGCTTTAAAGCCCTTCTCTTGGACTCACCTTTGCTCCAGGTTGTCGCTAAGGGAACTAGCACGTGGTGGTAGTTTTGTTTTTCCATTTATAACCTCCTGACTGCAGCTCTGGTCATAGCCTAACTTAGGAGGAGAGCTGCACTAGCTTCATGCACATAAACACCTATCTGAGGGAAGCAAAGCCAAGCTCAGGCAGCTCCCAAGACCCACGCTCCACACGCCTGCCACTGCCTCTTGCAACTGGGGTGCCTGGGCCCTGCTGCTTTCACACAGGGCATGACACATGGGAACACCTTCCTGCCTGGCACAATGAGCTAGGCACGCTGTGCAACCAGCCGCAATAGCAGCTACTCGCTCCTCTACTTCATCTCTGTGCAGCTGTTGGATGGAAAGGCAATATCCCACCAGAGATGACATTAGTCTGACCAGGAAGTTCAAGGTGTGGAGGGAAACGGGAGCACAATGTATCGGACAACTGGAATGAGCCATCACAGCATATCTTAGAAATTCAAAATCACAGGTTTAATTTTTGCCCAGTAAAGTAAAACTTGCAGAGAATACAATCCTGAAAATAACTCTCTCTCTTTTTTCCTCCACACTTCCCAATTTCTTTTTTCTTCCAGTTTTGCTTGGTTGGTCGGGGGTTTTTTTAGGTCAGTTTTAGTGTCCAGGAAGAATACTGCAGAAGCATAGAAGGTGAGGATTTTCCCAGGCATTAGACTGGACCCAGCTGTGTAGGGCAGCCCCAAGTCTTTCAACTCTGGCTTTGTGTTATTGCCCTGAGTTTTTCTTGGGGATTGACTCAGCAACAGTGTTTGGGTTATGCGCTGGCTATTCAACTAGTTCTCCTCCATTCTTCTGTTCCTGCAACTCCACTAAATTTCCACTGGGTATTTGAAAAAACATGTGTGTGTATATATATATACACACGCACGTACACACATAAAACACAATTCTTAAAAGAGTTTGAATCCCAGCAGGAAGCCAGCATTGATTTCTTTAAATTCAGAGTGACTTCTGACTTCTGAAGGAGTTCATGTGTCTGAGAAGCAGCAGTGGAAATTTGTCAAGGTTTTGGAGTACATTCACATCTCTGTAAGGGCCCTGAAGAAGCTTTACTGAAAAGCCTTGTTCCCATTAGCAAATCTGTGAAATTGTCTGAGAGACTGACATATGGGAATACAGATAGATGTATCACATTCATTGATCCTTGCTACCCAGCTTCCTAGCTGCAGTGTTTAGCTCCCGTACAGAATCACCAGGTGTTAAAGCCTTGAAATTTTATCCAATCTTTCACTTGTCACAATGTACAATACTGTGAAGTATTAATATTTTTAAGCAAAAACATGAGCTCCCAGGACTGAAGAATCTGGCAAAGGTGAAACATGACAGTCTGGGTGATGGCCTGACCTGCTGAAGCTGTGAGGAGCTCAGGTAGCACACACACTGCAAACCTTCAAATGTTCTGCTAGTATCCAAGACAAAAAGGCTGTTGCCATAAATCACTTTGTCTGTGAAAATATTCTGAAATGACATCATCATTCTCTATATTTGAGAGATAAACTATCCAGTTTCCTCAGCCTCCCTCAAACTTTATCACAGACAAAGCAAAAGGAAACATAATAAAAAGAAATCTATGTGAGAAGCCATTCATTTTTATCTGTCTGGACGTCTAGGACACAGTTCATTCCTCCTCAGCACCATTTCCCTTCTTGGAGACATTGCACTTAAGCAGTAAAGTATCTAATTTAAGTTAGTGTAAAAAAACTGGCAACTCCAACATTTCTGAAAGAGTTGAATATGGTGTTGGGACTAAGCCACAAATTGGCACCCAGGTCAAGTTTTTTGCAGGGTCAGAATTGCTTAAAGAGGTCTCCTGGAGATGGAGCACAGATACTTAACATGAACTAGCGAGGACTGAAAGAAATATATTCAAAATATACCCATATGAGGCTAAGTTGATAAACTCCCAGGACAGAAATGTCCTTTGCTCTTTGCATTGAGAACAAAACGGCAGGAATAGGGAACAAAGACATTTATATTCAGTGGGTGATGGGGCACAAAAGCAATCAGAAAGGTTGGCTTCCACTTTACTTGCTCCTACTACTGTCTTTAACTGTCAAAGTTTCAGAGGAGACAGATTCTGGTGTCCCAAACATCTGGGGCTCATGAGTAAAAACTCTGCATTTTGTCCTGGGCAGCAGAGTGGTTTTCAATGCTGAACCCCGAATGCTCCGCCGAGGCAACCTCTGGTTGCCGCTTCTGCTGGAACCTGCCAGGAAAACACTGGCCCCTGAAGAAACTTCTGCAAACAAACCCTCTCAAACATCATCAACTGCAACTGAGTGTATTATAAATGGTAAAGAAACACTGAAAGGTTCTTTTCTAACCAGAAAAAGGCTGTTAAGTGATTTAATTTCCCTGCTAAACTGTATAGTAAAAAATAAATTGCATGTAAAGACCACGTGACTGGGAACAAAAAGAAGCTTCTCGTTGAAAGCTTTCATTTGCCCTTTATCACACTGTTTTGCTTCATATTCTATAAATAGCTCATGTGCACTCTTTTTCCTTTTGGCCTCATAACTATGAACTGGTTCCTCGCTGGCTCTGTGGAGTCTGAAGAAAATCTCCGGAGAATGCTGTAAGCGTATTTCATAGAAGCTCACAAGTAGATTAATTTCAAAACAGGGCTCAGTTGGCACATTTCAAAACATGTAATAATCAGAGCTGTTTGTAATAGATTCATCTCCTTCTGCAGGAGAAATCAGGAATCAGCGTAGCTTGGTTTCTGCAATCTGATTTTAGTTACAGTTAGGCTGCAGTTTATTTTTAGTAACAAACTGTTTCCCCGAGACAGATTCGGCTGCTCATTAGCATTGGGAGTCTTCTCGACAAAAAATATACTGTGAAATTTCCTTTTAGCCTTGACTAGACCTATCATTAAAACATAAACTCTGCAAAGAGAGAGATTTTATGACCCATCTTGTCATTGATGGAAGATAAAGACACTGGAAATAAATTGTCCCTCTCCCCTAAATTTTTTGCTTAGTATCAGCACACAGTTTCCTTTTAAAAAGGCAGGAAAATCTGTTAATCTGATACACGTATTAAGAGCTTAAGGCAAAGAAGCATAATTGAAAAATGGTTTGAATGAAAAGCAGTAAAATAACAGTTGTGTTGAATTTGTGATTTTATACCACTTAACTGCTTCATCAAAAAAGAGGCTGGGGGAATCCTCTGCAGCGACTCCTCTAGATGGGCTAATAGGCAGGTTGGAATCCAAATCATCGCCTTTACCAAGTGATCTTTCCAGAGGGAGTTTAATCTGCTTTGCTTTCCATTTCACTGCTGGTGCCAGCCCCTGCTGCCACAATAGCAGACTGGTTGTACATATTAATCAGTATTTTCCAGGCCTTTTTGTTTCTGTGACACCCGTTCAGGTAACCTGCAGGCACCCAGACTTCTAACATTGATTTCAGCATCAGAAGTGCCAGCTCGGGTGAGACCAAGGGCCCCTCCAGCCTCCCTCCAGCAGGAGGAGAGCTCGTAACCATCCAACACCATGGTGTTTAATAGCTATGAATGCCTATTCTCCAGATGTGCTTAGTTGTGCTTATTAGTTCTCAAAAGTTACCCCCAGGAAGCCGAGGAGATTTACTTTAGCTAACCCCTATAGGTGATGAAAAATACCTCCCCTACAACATACTGACAAACATCAGCAGATGGTGATCTTGACACAGAGCAACCTCTTGAGTCACAGTCCTGCAAAATGCCGCTCCTCTTGTGCCCCAAATTTTGGGGTAAAAGATAAACTTGCTTCTGCAAAATATTTGCTTTACTGAGGATGAACTCTACCAGCTGCTCAAAAGAGCTGATTCCAAAACTGCCAAGTGTCAGAGTTCAGGTGTGCCATTTGGCAGATTTGGTGCTGTGTGGGTTTGCTTTGTTTGTTGTTTGTTTGTTTGTTCGTTTAATTCTTTATCTACTTCAGCTACTACTAATGAAGCACCATGTTAGAAATTTTGCTCCTTTAAATTACTTTAAATGTAGTCAACCTAGGAGTGGATTCCAATCTATGCCTGCTTAGAGCTTCAAGCATTAAAATGTCCTGACAGTTCAAGTGCTACACAGAAGTTGTACAATTTAAAGAAAGTGACTCTGAACTTCCTTGAATTCCCAAAGGAATACATTTCCATACAGTTTTCCAGAAAGATAAACTTTTTCCCTAAGAACAGTGTTTATTTTGGTTACGTTCAACCACTATTTTCATCCCTAACAACAAGAAATAAACCCCACTTTACTCTAAAGTATGAATGCAATCTTAACTGTTAATTGTCATGGTGCTACAAAAATACCACTGAAACTGGAATGAAAATTGCTCAGAGCCATTGGTGCAACCTTTTCACAAGCCAGTGCAACAACTCCTCCAATTCATACATATTTATACATAGAGCTTTCACATATATGGCTGTGTTTGATTTTGGAAATGATGTCAACTGGAAAAACATCATTTCCTGATGTAAGGGATGCAGCCTTCACAGATTTCTCATTGAAATCATACTGGCTGATTCAAAAATTCTTAACCCCCTTCTTGTAACTAACCTCAACCCTTGACCCTGAAAGGTTTCACAGCTAATTGCCTGAGCCAAAGCACTGGCTTGAGAGAGAGCTCTGCAAATGTTGGATTTCAAAGAAAAACAGAGATCATTTTATATCAAACATGAGCGTCCTTACAGGCAACAGCATCCTTCTGCTTTGGATTTCCCTTGTTTTGTTTGCCTTCATCTTAACTGAAATGTTATTTCAACAGGAATTTGGGTGCTATGTTATTTCAACAGGAATCTGGGTGCTTAGCTTTCCGGTGATGGTATCTGTAGTAGCACCACAAACGGCCCTGCATTCTTTGCATATTTGGTGGCATGCATCAGCCCAGTTTGGAACAAAAGCTCTTGTTTTGGACACATCGCTGCAGACTGTTGCCTGATCCAATCTGTCTGCTTCCTTCTGAATTTCTAAACAGAAATGACAGATGATTTTGTAGTTTTTAACAGATCTAGCCTCAGACAACCTATCTGACATCGCCTAAATATGAACTACATTTTGGATCCAGGTTTGTGTTCTTTTTTTTTAAATTTACATCACATTCTCCAACAGCTTAATATCCAAAAGACAAAAGAAAATTTAGACAGAAGCTCTAGCTATGGGAGAATTTTACTGGCAACAAACTCTAAATATGTGCAATTAATGCAAGTCTGGGTGTCATGTGAAGAACCATTGCAAATGCTAATTGAGAATGCACATACACATCTACTGCATACAACAGTTTCATTTGCAATGTCTGGATATTCAATATGGCCTATCTGTTCACAGCTCTAGCATTTCATGCGAAGAAACTGCATCTCTTTCTTCCCATACACAAGCTGCAATGGGTTAGAGGACAGGTTATCTTCCACATATTCTTCATCACAGACACACAGGAAGAGAAAGGTGAAAATCTTACATGCAGTCCTGGCTACTTTCCCTACTTGCTAAGCAGACAATTTTGGTAGGAACAGAGAGTAACAATTCTATCTTGAAACTGAAGCGAACAAATTTAACCCCCAAGTACTTCAAGTATCTCCAGAAGAAAAAAGTTCTTTGCAAAAGAAATCAGATAGGAACACTAGAAGGACCTCTAGTCCACCCCAAGTCCCAAAATAGGAAGAACTATCTCCATGTCCTTTCTGAGAGGTGTTTCTCTTACCTGCTCTTTAAAATCACCACAGATTTCACAGTCACCCAAGCAATCTTTTCCAGTGCACTGCTATCCCTGTTTTGGATTGGGTTTTTTTCTCCCTGCACCTTTTCTCTGCTGCACCTTAGTTCTATTAATTCATGTTCCATCTACTGCAGAGCTTTTTGCTCTCTGCAAACAACATACTGCTCTTCTTTAGAACGGCCTTTTCAGTATTTGAAGACTCTTGTAATGTTTCCTCTGGTGTTTTATTCTCTACACGACCAAATTGCTTCAGTCCACCTTCTAAGTTTGTTTCCTAGTCATTAGATCATTCGCACTTTGAAGCCTCTCCAATCAGTCCACATCATTCTTGAACCTACCATTCATCTTGGGATGTGCTCCTGGGGCATTATTACCATATGAAACTACTTTTTTCCAGACAGGTTTTAAAATGACAGCTATTAAGACGAGGGTTGTATCTTCAGTGCACAGTTAACTTGAGTTATTTGCACTTCAGCTGATTTCTCCCCAGTTAGCCTCGTGTCACAGAGTCACAGGAACAGAGAAGTGGAAGGAATCGCAGGAACCATCTAGTCCATATCCTACCTCTGAGGCGAAACCAAGTGCCATATATCTACACTGTTTTTAAAAGACTCCAGCAGCGAAGCTATCATGACCTCCCTGGGCAGTCTTCAGATTAGAAATTCTAAATCCCTGTTGTTCCTGGGATGTCTCAGCCGGTGGTGTGCCCACCTTACCACAATAGACAAAACCAGCCTAATTTGCTTACAAGATTGTCATGTTGGACTGTGTCCTAGCTTGTCTTTGAAAAAAGGACCAATAGCACCAGTACAGAGTGGCACCATGATAGTTATTTATCATATTTGTAAGGACAAGAAAGATTTTTAAAGTATCATCTAATGATTTATGCCATTAATTGTTTTCAGTACTGAATAAGCATTAGCTTTCTCTAAATTCTCCATGGCTCCCTTCCCCTCAGCTGCCCTTGCATTTTCAAACATAGGTAATGCATTTGCCTTCTTGATATCACCAGGAGACTCCACATTTCTTAAAGAGAATGGCAGAGAGCTTAGCATTTGCAAATTTTTCATATTATAGGATATCGTATCTAGTCCTGCTGACTTGCATAACCTCTCTTATCTATCAAGTACACCTGATCTGTTCCTTTGCAGTCCTATTTTTATTAAAATTGACTGTTTTAAGCATGTGGTCATAATTCACCTTTTCTGTGGTAGTTGAAAGGAGAAAGACATCAAATACATCACCTACTATTTGTTCATTTCCACATGAAGTAATAAACTTCTACTTTCCTCCACCTTGATTACTCAAGTATTTACTTGATATTCTTCCTTCCTTGGCAGCTGCAATTCAGTTTTAGCCTGAGCTTTTTGACTTTTACCTACATGTCCATAAAATCTGTCATATCACTCCTCAGCAAGTAGAAATGTACCTTTTCCATTTCCCCCACCCCAATGTAGGAAGCCATGCACATCTCTCACTGCCTTCCCTCTCTTCGGGATCATTAGCAGAGAGCAGCCACACTGCAAAATAACCCTTGCATTACATAGAAGGATTGGATTACTGCACAGAATAACTGCGTTAGCAGCTGACAAACTGCGTTAACTCGAGCTGTGGCGTATGTGACCAGACAGGCCAGCCAGTTCAAGTAAAAACACCACCATCATCATCTTAAAGGTTTCTGCATTTGGACAAGCCTGATCTGGGGCGAAACCGGACTTATGACTCAAATGTACTTTATAGAATCACAGAATCATAGAATAGTTAGGGTTGGAAAGGACCTTAAGATCATCTACTTCCAATCCCCCTGCCTTTATGGTCAAGACAAGCCCAGAGAGCGCTATGAAGAGACACAAGTGGATACTTTCCTTCAACTCTGTTGAAATAAACCAAAAGCAACAGGCTGCACAGCAGAAACAGAGGCCTTGCTGCCCACTCACATTTGAGCTCTAATGAGAACAAAAACGATAACAAAGTTTGACTCTCTGAAGATTTGGTTGCTCCAAGGGTTGCTCCTTCTCTGCTGTGACACGAGATCCTCTGTCACGCAGGGTGCACAGAAATGCTCTGAGCCCATAAAACGTCTCCAATTCACCTGTTAATGAGTCAAAAGGTTTCAGGCAAACCCAGATGAAACATGACAAAGCATGGTAATACAGACAGAGGGGTCCTATTTATCTGTTTTACAAATGGAAAACATGGAGAAACTAATGCAAATAGGAACAAGCTGCAAGAAGTGTTCTGCGACCTTAAATTAACAATCTAAGAGCATGGCAGGCACCTATGCTGCTAGTTCTGCACTTCACTTAGCTCCTGCAGTCATACAATCCTAAGAGCTTCAGTGGAAAAGAAAATAAAATCCTCCAGTCCTTAGGGAAAAGTCACAGTTTATCTCTAGAAAGCATGAAGCCACGAATCTGAAAAGATGCCAAAGTTGACAGTTAACTGCCACATACCACTGAAGCCTTTTTTATTCCCTTCTTCTTAAACTCTTTCTTCCCATTCCCAGGCCAGACTCGAGTTTGGAAGTCAGTGAATGAATTCCACAAGTACTACAGTTTGTACTTTGGTAAACAGCTTAAAAGCAGAGGTATCAGGTTTCACAGCTCTGTGAGGAGGCTGGCACGACTTCAAAGCACTCCTGAAATATCTGTTACTTTATTCTGAAGAGACAATAGCCTCTCCCTAGCGAAGGCTGAAACAGTCCTTCCCTTCAAAAGGGGATTTTGACACCTACAGTCTCAGCTTCAGCAAGGTAACACCAACATGTCTGAAGTTTCAAGCACTTGTACCAAGGCAGAACTTACCTGTAAAGTCTGAAGCAAATCAGAAAGCATTTGAGACCTCAAGATTTTTAAAGCGATCTTGGGCCTGTCATGACTCAAAATTGGGGTCGATTCAGAACCCATATTGGCTTCAGTGTGCTAGTCTTGGTGGAAAGTAGGTCCTTTTCACAAGCTTTCTTAGTTACCAAAAATAGCTCTGTATTACATTACCAAAATTACATGATCTTTAATTTTTTTCAACTGTAGTTAAATTTTAAAGAGACAAATACATCAATCCCAGAATTTATAAAGATAGGTCTCATAAAACCTTCCCATCCTAAATTATTTCAGATACAGACATTTTGAAAAGACATAATTTTCTCCTTTCTCGTTTGATATTAAGAAAAGCCACCTTTCACAGCTTCCAGCTTAGAAAAAGACACACAGGATTTTGGATACTTTTTGCCAATCAGTTTACAACCACAACCTTTCACCTAATCTCAAGAACAGTTGCAAACACCACCTCCCAAAGGCAAGGGCATGCCAGAGAAATGGATTTTTACTAGGAACAGCAAAATGAAATAAGAAACAGGAATATAAAACCCCCAGATATAAATATACCAAGAGCAGCAAAACTGACTAAGCAAATACTGTACTGAGAATACCCTCCTAAGCTGCAGGTCAATGGAAAATTTTAATTTACAACTGTATCATGTGCAACAGAGCTGCTACAATTCCAAACGTGACAACTGGGTGATATATGTCATTTCCCATGTTCTTATATGTCCTAGTATTTCAGTTATTAAATGACAAGCTGAGAAACTGTAATACAGAGACAAGTGACAATTATGCTGGTGAAAGCATAGTCAAAATTCATCAAAGTGTGATGGAAACTATGGGAAGAACAAAACATGAGCTGCACTGGTGCTTGGGAAGAAAGAAAAAGAAAAAAAAAAGCCCTAAACCCACAAACCACTTGAGAATTTGAACCAAGGACAAAATGAAACACTAGACACATTCATGAGGCGAGATGGCATATATATGGATGATCCTTGATAGAAAAGCTTAAGGGAAAAGGAAAGGGCAGCTGAAAGCACAGTAGTCTAATGCTTCATCATCCCCTCTCCCTCTTCAGAAGCCACTGAAATAAATTCCATACAGGGGAGAAACGATCTCAGCATTGCTGTTTAATCATAGCTCTTTGCTGAAGAACCAGGGGGAACAACTGCAAACTTTCCACAGAGTTTATCAGGAAAAGGAACTTACTCTGATTACTTAATCCCCTTTCATCCTGTTGATCTGGCGCCCTGCATCTGTGCTACTTCAGTCCAGTCCCCAGGTGACAAACTGCTCACATGGCTTTCCTGCTGCCACCCTCCTCTTCGCAGCACTTGTCTCACCTGAGCGTTTCATTCACAAAAATAAAGGGAAAAAAACTTCTCAGCTAAATTAGCAGCTGGCTTTATCAACTTGTGCTGGTTTTCTTCTATGGGGCTGCTCAAGGTTTGGATGCTGAGGAATCTACCCTGCTCAGTCGTTCTCACCCATGACCAGTATAACTCTATCAACAGACTCCAGGTAGACTACAAGAAGTGTGGAAACTGCCTCTCAGAGCCTCAGCCTTTAAGCCACTTAAAAGGTATGAGCTGTTCTTAGATGACACTACTAAATTACAGAATCTGACTTCAGTACTGAACGCAAAGCTGGTAAGTCCAACATCCAGCCCACCTCTTACCCCTTCCTTCCCAACAATCTCTTGATGCAACCTTTATTTTTTCCTGACTTCAAATGCTGCAATGACGCTTCAAGCTAAACTACCCAAACATCGTAAGGTCAAGAATTAGCTGCATGTTCTGTGAAGTGTCTTACAGTCACAAAATTCAAAGGCAAAATGGAAGAAGATTCTCTGATGGAAACACAGTTTGCTTTCTCCAATGTGTCCTCAAAAAGAACAATGCGCGAAACTAGTTTCAAAAATAAATAAATAAAGAAATGAATAAAGAAATAAATAAATAGATAGATAAATAAATAAATCAATACATCTTGAATCAAGAATTACCTTGAGATAACATTTAAGAAATAAAAAAGTAGAATCTGAAGAGATAGCAGGTAATAAAGATCAGCCACAAACCACAGTACTGGCTGCAGTTTAAACTTATCTAAACTAAGTATGCTGTCTTTTCTCCAAATGTAGGATCTATGAGCCCATATACTGTTGAGCAAACTTTCCCATGAAACCATTCCCACTCCAGTTCAGAGACAGGCATTATGGTCAAGCCATGTTTCTAACAATAATGTTTGGTTTGGCAAGTTTTAGTATGGTTGTCTTGGCAAACATACTTTAGCCTATGCCATTTATTTGTTCCCAGTGCATTCCAAATTATTTTGATGAAACTTCAAGTGTGATATGAAGGGAAAGTCATAAGCTAGTAAATCACCTGGAAAGTCCCATAAAGGGTAGGTCTTGATGGCCTCACCCTGCCAAAGAAACAGCACTGGGTTGCTGATCTGTTACAAATTGGAAATGCTTACAATAAAAGCAGGGGTTCTTTTTATTGCATGGAGGCAAAGAAATATATACAGCACAAAGACTAGTAATATGACCCTACAGCAATGCTCACCATAGAACAGAAGGATCATAACTCTTAAGAGCAGTCAGCACTTAAGTTCATAAAGTTACTGAGGCGGTTCTCACAGCATTTCCCTTTCTCTTTTTAAAAATTGTTATTTACGTGCATGCACACTTTTAAATATATGGATTATTAACTTGAAGGCACAAGTTCACACCAAGCAGGAGGAGGAGAAAGCTGTTTCTTTATCAGCACTACCTCCTTTCAATAGAGAAAACCAGAAAAACCCCTGCAAATCGTAATAAAATAAAAAGAAGACATTTAAATTCCCAAATGATGCATGGAAGCTCATGCAAACTTTTTTTTTTTTTTGTTTTAGGTCTGTTGCTCTTTAATTGTGCTTTAAGAATTGCAGTATTTTTCCTGAAAATACAAGGCTTTTTGTACATAACCGACAATATCAGGGAATAATATAAATCACTGTTTATAATCCTGAATACCTTAAGAAGTTAGTTTCAGAAGTGCAGAAGTAGCAGCAAATGGCTTGGATCTCAGAAATGTGCCACAACCTCAGAGCCCAATGTAAAAGACAGCACCTGTCATTGCCTTGCGCTTGTGGAAATCAGGCCAGTTCTAAAAGCTGGAAATCAAAAATAAAGATACTTTCTGTGTCTGTCACATTAAGTAACTCCTAATTACTTTATACAAATCTCACATGATGTAAATACAATAAATTGAAAATACATAGTGCTTAGTTGTGATTCGTATTCACAGTTTTTACCACAAATGTTGAGATGCACCTCTCCAGCTTTTAAGCTGTCCTCAATTGGAAACAGAGACATGAAACACCTACTTTTCATCTTCCTCCAATCGAAATGCTGGCTGCTCAGGAGTTAAGAATAGCAGGCAGCAAGGTGATAGAAAACCAGGAAAAGGAGAACATTTGAAAATTAATGCTCAGATTCACAGTATTATCAGGACAGGCTGACTGACAGCTACGATAATCTACATACATCTACAGGAAATTTCATTTTTTAATTTCTTTCATCGCACATCATATTGTAAGTAGGAACAGGAATAATTAATATGCAATGACCACAGTTAAATATAAATATTTAGCCTTTTAATTTCATAGACATTCCTCAGATATCTAAATAGGTAGGCAGATTTATCTGTATTTGTTTTTCTAGAACAGACATCCCTCAAACCAAACAGCAATAGAAGAGGATTATCTAATTTACTAAGCAGCCTGATAAAGAAGCAAGAATCATATACTGGCCTCTTCTACAGATCTCTTTTACTGATTTCTTTTACTTACAGAGATCCAGGATGGCTATGACCAGCAGGAAAATAACTCCAAACTTACCTTGGTTCAACAGGAAGCGTGGAACTCTGCCCCACCGCTCTGAAACAGGTCTGTTACTGAAATTGAGTCCTGGGTGAACAGTTAACATACTCTGAAACACCAATAAGCCAACATTTCCTCCAACAGATACTAATCTTTAAATACATCTCAGAGAACACGCACATCGCAACTACAACATAAAGCAAACCATAACTGGAACCCCATACAAAAAACATAACTACATGTAATTCACCAATGAATATATGCCTACTAAATACAGATGTTAAGGCTGTTGTGGGATAAAAATAGATCTGAGTTTTCAAGGACAGTTTGTGACTTCTGGTTAGCTCAGTGCTGTTGGAACATTTGTTGGTTTTACAAACATACATTCATTCGTTCACACACACTTCGTTAAACACAGTCACTCTGATGCTTTTCCCATTTCCTTTTGCCTTATCTTCAACAGTTCCACCCAAACTCCTTTTTCCTTCCTGTTGTTTCTTTTGAATAACCTTAGCATATTTTAGGTGCTTAGAGAAAGAAGGAAATAAATACAAGTAATTTACACAAACTAACTTCTGCATAGAGAAACAACACTGCTATGGATACTGTCGTCTTCTTCCAGCAAGTCAGTTTCTTTAAACAAGCTGCACTCCACTAAAGGACTGAAAAAGCACATCTTAAAAACAAATTAATTAGCTTTCTACAAATTAAATTCTTCCTTTCAGTACTCTTAAAGCTTTTATCTATGCTTTCCTCTTTCACTCTAACAATAAAATTGATTAAAGTCAAATTACATTTCTGTAGGCATTGATTTGCTAAAGCTTTTGATACAGCCCATTCCGGAGGCATTAGCCACTATGATAGATCCTGCCTGGGAAGCTGCCACAGACTCCAGACAGCGTTTGAAGTACAGTTAGGCAATGGATGCCACAATGCCCAGGCAGTCAAATTATCCAGTCTTTACAACTGAGCTTTTTGGTAGATGGGTAATTCACACAGCTCTCTGCCAGCATCTCTATATAGAAACAGCATAATTCTTTGGACAAGGCACAATTGAATATGTGCTCAGGAGTTACTATATACCGACCACAGAAGCGGTCACTGGGAGTAGTTCAAAATGTTTTACAAGAATGCTTTGATGCTATGCAGAGCAGTACCACTGGCCAGTAGCTAAACTATAATTATGCTAGCTGGATCTGAAAGTCAGGGTTGAGTTGCAAGAATTCCCTTCTCGGCTCACCCGTTCCAGACCTTGATCAAGGCCAATGTGCTTTTGGGAAAGTTGAGTTCCAGTGAAAATGTAAGCCTACTGCTGAAAACCTCCTGGGTTCAGTTTTTGTTTTAAAATCTAGGTCACGTCACTCTAGGAGCGGTGGCAGACTTCCCACACAGGTGCCGAGGACACAGGGACACGCTATATGTAAGATGGTACGAACAAGGAAATGTTAAAAAAAAAAAAATCTAACTGTAAAAAAAAATAAAATATTAACATCAATTCATTATAAGCTTTGTTTCTGGCCTGGCTTACATCTGTGATGGGGATTTTCTGATGCAGTGAAACAAGAGCAAGATAGAGCTTTAAACACTGCCTGGAGCACACAAACCCTGTGTTTATTCCCAGCAGCATATTCACAAATTATAAAACTGAAAGAGGACCGACCACTTTGACCGTGTGGGCTGCAGGAATTTACTTAGTCATGACATGTTCTGCCTGCTACCGCGACCAAGGCAGCAGCTTGCAGCCCAACTCCCATGTGTTTTAGTCAAGTACATTACCACTGTACACCTGAACGGTGGCCCCTAACTCCATGCATCAGGGATGAGTGATTGATAGCACTCAGATGGCTTCCTGCTACAGCAAGTTGGGTGCAGCACTGCCTGGGCCTGGGCAGCAGACCCATCACACCACACTTGCAAGCACACATGCTCCACAGAGAGGGCCAATGGCACGGCCACAGCCAGCAGTGACCACTGGCTGAGCCCTACGATGACATGGTGCAGCTTGCTCCTGAGGTCACTTCTGCTGAAGGGAGACCAGATAAGACCAGTCAGGAGAGAGTCATCCCTCTGGTGTGAGCAGGCTTAAGTTCAGCATCCAAGCTCACTTTGATCGTGCCATTTTATGGGCAAAGGTCACAATTGTGGATTTTGTTAGGCTTTTTTCAGACTCTGTTGGCTGTGTTTTTTAACCCACAGCTTCCCTGCATAAGCACATGGCCAAGCTTGAGCCTATTACCTAACTTTCAGTTCCTTCAAATTTTGCTAGTGTGAGGAAGTTACCTCTGTTCTCTGCTCTTTAAACTGTCTCTAAACCAGGGAATCAACTAAACAAATAACTATCATCTGGAATGTCTTTGTTTGCTGTGTGCCTCACAACATCGGTTTATGGATGCCTGTGCACAGCATACTCCCACACCAACCTGTGTGTGGTTCCCATTATCATACAAAAAAAACAATTGGCAGAGAACCTTTATTTTCCCTGCTCACCCCCAAACAAAGAATCCTTATGACACTGAACTCCCTCTTCTTTTAAGCAGCCTCATTTTAAGCCTCACTATTTAACCAAAACACAACACAAACCAGCACACTAATATCTTATGGATTACTCTGCATGGTAGAGAACTAACTTCTACTAATTCAGCTCCTTCTCAGAAATGAACATTTTTTTTCCCTGACTTAGGAAGTCAGGATATTTTATTGTGTTTGTGTACTTGAGTTCACTCTGCCACATATTACCCTGATTAATTCTGGCAGCGACAAAGCTGGAGAAGTAATTTAAAATTATGATCATACAGAAGCATTGTATTTTACTGCAGCAAAACCAGCACTCCTGTTTTAACTCTCCTGACCTTTCATTTCCTGTGAAGGAGCACAAGAGGTAAAACCTGTTCCTGAGGGCATGGCCTTAAGAGTTCTCACAATTTTGTTTTTAAATTATTTTCCTTCATAATACATGAAAATGCATATAGTGTTACACTCAGACCACAGCACTGCAATAGCATCAAATAGGTATACTAAAGGTGGAATTAGACTAGAACACTAAGGCTGTTAAATCAAAGAAAGTCAATCTAAATTTAGCTTTGTCAACCTTAGAAAACAGCAGAGAAGAAACCAAGGAATGCAGATGATAGTTGTGAGAAATCTGACTCTCGTTTGCTGGGTAAAGTTTGCTTTGAGAAAGAATATGCAGAAATACTGAAAGCAACAAAATATGCAAAGATGACAAAGGGAGAAATTGAGCACATTGGACTTGTAATTTATTTCCTCTGAGTTTCATTTCTCGTTTCCTTCTCATTATAGCTACCGAAATATTTTTTAGGGAAGTATTATAATATAATGACAGTTATCTATGTGAATTGTAAGTCATTCGTGGCTTAACTCCTCTTTTTAAGAATTGGCCTTGAGTATTTTCAGACTAAGCATGTACTTCCTGCAATTTCCCAAAATAACTTCTGGCGATCACTGGAGCTACAAGAGCTGTTGATTGCTGGAAAGCGACACTTGGAGTGTCTACACGAAGATCAAATATGAATTTATTAGAGTGCACATATCTGAATGTCTATTGTGATGCAATCAATCATTGATACTTCACTGACAAGCTTCTGAAAGTGGTTCTTCCTCTGCACGCACACGAATGTAATAAGCAGCAAAAAAACCCCAAAACCAGCAAACACCCCAAAAAGCCAATAAATTCTTAGAGGTGTTGATCGCAGCTCTCCTTAAAAGATCTAATCTATTCAGCATCAATTTATATCACTGATATATATGACAAGCATCCTGCTTAAATAACAACACTGTTAAGAAAATGGACTGACAAACCCGCATGATAGCTATGACAATGTTATTTGCTTAGCAAGGATATGTGATTATTTTACAGTGATGGAAGTTTCACTAGGAAACAATTTCACTGCACTGCCAGCTAGCAAGGTGTGTAACATACAGTGTGAAAGAGGTTGATCTGAACACAAGTTCATTTGGGTTCCCATCAAGAAGAAAGTAACATGTTCTTTGAGCTGTTAGTCTTCTAGTTTCTTGTGTCTCTTTTTCTAAAGCCAGAATAAGTTTAATAGATCTCATGCTGGAAGGTTCACCTTTTGAGCAGTGTTCTTATCCATGTAATCATGTTCAAAATTCTATTTGTTAAATGATGTTTAAAAAAAAAAAGAAAAAAAAAGAAAAAGCTGAGTTCAGTTATTATTTTGGATGTCTTACTTCAAGTGAAATCTTTCCACATTTCTAGCCAGGAACGAAATTATTCAGCTAGGTAAAACCACCCAGTATTCCAGCAGGCCACCATTTCCAGCCTAAGACAGAGAGTCCAGAGCCTTTTAAAACCCAAATAATTCTATCATGTGGAAAACGACTCTTATTTCCCAAAAAATTTTATGCTACAAGTCCATCTACTCACAGTAAAATGGAGAGGCTGTAATTTCAGGATCTACTGACTTCAGTGACAATTTCAAGTTAAGCATTTCACACGTTCCCCTATTCTTGGTTCATTAAAGTCCAAGTCAACTCAGTGATACTGCTCACAGGATGTCTCCGTAAAGTTTTGCTGGCATGTTATGGTGGTGCAGTAGCAGCAGCTGTGTAGAGGGCAAGGTTTCACACTAGCTAGCACAGTTTCACTAAGCTAGCACTGTCCCCAAAGTCAGCAAACAGCAGCCAAATAACATGCAGATGCTAAAAGTGCTCACAGAAAAGAGGACAGCAAAGAAAAACAGTTTCAGAAGAGACAAGGAGCTCAACAATAGGAAGCTCCCTTCTTGAAATGTCCATGAGAAGAGATATTAAGAGGAGGAAGATGACCAGCTCACTGACTAAAAGAGGCTTCTATTCTGTTTCGACAGGGCACAAAGTCAAAACATTAGTGGAGAAGAGCATGGTATCTTGAAGGAAGCTTTGAAGATCTTCATTTCACAGAGCTCCTAGATGTCACAATGAAACTGCTAGAAAAACAAACACAGACACCCCAAAGTACTTATACATGTGTATAGAGCCATTCTTAAAGGATATACTTGCTTTAAGCTTCTGTATTTAGTTTATATGCTTTGTTCAGTAAAGATCACTTTAATGAATCTTTAGCAGGCGTTGCACTGGTCTTCCTGAATAGCAGTGGTCTCCTGAGTCACGGTCAAGTGTGACTTCCATTAATAGAGTACAAAGAAGGATTTTCGAGAACTGCAGACCTGGCTTAAAATGCTTATCTTCTGGTGAGAACACCTTGACCGTGCAACGGTTCTAACGAAACTTGTAAGTGGAAGGCACTGCCAGACTAAGCACAGAACAAAACCTTTCAGCAACCAGGTTTTCTGACTGAGCAAGATGATATTAAAAAGCACAGAGGAAACACTGAAGTGGATGCTGAAATCTGAAGAGGTAAGGAGGACTGCACAGTACTAATGTTCTGCAATGACAAAGCTTACATAATTTCTTTACAAGCACTTCTGTGTTGCCCAACACTGCAGGAGTTGAATACTTCTTAATCTTCAGTCAATCGTCCTAACAATCGTCCTTCTTCTTGGTGAAGAAAGTAAAATTACTTTCATTTTGCATCCACAAAACTAAGACAGCAATATTATTTATCCAGATTCATACAATGTTTTGGAAGAGGTAAGAATAAACAGCTTGCTCACATCTCATTTTTAGCTCTGATTTTAAAAATAACACAGCAGGCAGAAGTCTCTTGTTCTGTCACACGCGTGTGTCATGTTCAGACCCTTCTCCTTATCTCTCTCACCTCAGATGACAACCCTCAGGATAGCCACATGACTGGGAGACTGGTGATGAGCCAAAAGATTACCAAGCTACTTCACACAGAGAAAGCCTGACAAGGAAGAAGCCCAGGCAAACTGTTTCCTGGCAGCAGACTGAGGAAGAGAATTTCAGTTTACCTTTTCCTGTGGGATCCCGCTGAGGTGCCATGAAGGAGATGGACTGCATGACTAAAGGAAGCTGGCAAGAACTCCACTAGCAGGCTGCAGTCACAGACATACTGTGTAGAAGCTGAAACTAATGCAAAACATGCTACTGATAAAGGCACACTGACAGTACGAGCTGGATTGCTCTCGTAGCTGAGGAAAGCCAGATGCTGTGGTAAAATGGCGGGCTGGGCAGGACAGCAATGGCTTCCTCTGAGGAGGTGGCAAAACATGCAGGTTCAGTGCACAGGGCCTTCAGCCTGAAGAGGAGATACTCCAATTCTAGTTACTGAAACCACAGGAGCATCTAAAGGTCGTTAGAGGACACCCTTTTTTCTCTGACATTAGTTATATCTGTATTTAAAGGACAAATATCCACTTTTTGGCCCTTCATGGGCTCAATCCACGTTTTAGATTGAGACTGTGCCCACAGGAACTGGACGCTCACCTTATTTCTATCAGCCTTCTAAAAATGAAAGCCAACAACCTGTTGTTGATTTCAGAAGATATGGCCTGAGTTAAAAAGCCACATTACACGTTTGCCCTGCACACACCTCAGCTGACTGCAGAGACACTCAGGATGTGTGAGGAATTTTGGGTTTTTTTCTCAAACTGAATTAAATTTCCAAACAACAGTTTAAAGAAAAATGAAATGCTGTTCTAAACCCACCAGCTAACGGTGAAACACAGAATTGATAAACGGTTATAATTATCATTTCTTCTTTCAGTTAGCATTCAAAAAAGTGGAAAACCAGAGCATTACCACTGCAGCGAGGAAAACTTAAAGGGCAGTACCACTGTGCACAATAAACTGAGGAGAAAACCCCTGACATTTCAGCTTTAGTGTATTTTACTGACAACAAATAATTCATGGTGTAACTGACATTTTGTTCAGTATAATTAATACTTAGTTATTAAATCAAACAAACAAACAAAACCAAACAGAGAATGGGAGACAGGAGCTACCACTTCTTAGTGCAGCGAGACGGCCCCTCAGAGTTCCCCCCAGCCCCTGTACAGCACAGCTATGCACAGCAGGAGGGACTTCGAACCCCAATTCCATACATGGAGGGTTCAATGATGACATCAAACAGCCAAATGGGGCCAGACTGATTTTGAAATTAAAAAATATAAGTATAAAAGAAAGGCAGAGATTGTGACTGCTGCATACAATATACTGTAATGTCACAAGCCTTTGGATATTCAGAGAGGAACAGAGCTGTAAGGAGGATTTTCCTTTTAAGAAATTACTGGCAAAAATATCAAAGACTTTATCTGGTATTTTTAATTTTTTATCAATTCTGTAGAAGCATTGTTGCTTTAATATTTTTTGTCTTGCAACACTCTACCTTCTATAAACATAGTAGGTGAGTTCTCCAGTCAGGTCTCTTTCCTCTGATCAGTCCTTCAATTACTATAGATAGAAGTAGAGCCTAAGAGTAGCTGAAAAAGCATAACCATAATTTTTCAAGCTGTGACACATAGTAATTCCTCTTCCTGTTGTTCTGATTCAACACAGATTATCTGCCTACAGATAACTTGATTTCTTCGAGATGTATTCAATTGGTTTAATCTACAGAGGACATATAGGTTTTATTTTATTCTCTTACTGCCCATCTCCAAATATAACTGTCAAGTATGCTAACAGAGCAGAAATGGGATTTCTGGGGATCCAGAGCCAGAGGCATACCCACCAAACAGAGCCTTTCTACAGGTTGTGCAGCGGCCATAAATTAATTAGGGGGATTTCCCAGCAGTTACTTTTCTGTGACCCTTGGGTAATGCAAAGTACCAATTTTCAAACCATCTAAAAATTCAGATCAGGAGTTCAGAATGGCACAGAACCTTTTACAGAAAACATGCTACAATGTTTTCTGAGGCACGTATTCAAGTTCCACACACGCCCCCACCCCAGGAGGCCTTGCACCAGCTTTACTCTGCCTTGCAGTACAGATGCAGAGTTCCTGGGCTGTTTTCTGCAACATCTGAGCCTGCTCAGTGAAGGCATACACTAACGTTTGATTATCCCATTACTGCCAGCCCGAATGTAGAATACAAAACTTCCAATCTGGAAAAATTTAAATACAGAAGTTAGAATAATGCCTGCTTTCTCAAGTAGTCATTGATTAGCCTCCAACTTTTCCTCTTACATGTAAACGTTCTCCCAAAACATACATTTAGAAAGAAGAGAGTATGACATGGTCTGCCCCATCTCAGATTCCTCATTTCATCATTTTTGAGAATAGTTGTCACCTTAGAGGTACAAAGACAAAAAAAAAAAAAATAAAAATGAAAAGCTTTTCTATGAACTGAAAACCCTGAATTTTTTCCCACTTCTACTCTTTTCCATTCTCCATCCTACAGGATGGAGACGAATTTCATACAGGCATCTGGTAAGTTCACAAACAACTTTTTTGTGGTATATTCAAAGTCACAACTCAATGAAATCACTAATAAGCAGATAAATACAAGGTGAACTGGACAAGGGTGAATAGCTTCACTTCACACCAGTGAACTAGCCTAAAGTCTTGAAGGCTGAAAAAAACCCAAACCAACCCAAAGAAATCCTCATCAGTTGCATCCGAAGATGGGTTCGAGATCACACAGGAGATGGGCAAAAGATTCACCTTAACCTCATTATTTTCAGTCTTGCTTCTTTAACCTAAGCTAGCTTAGGTGAATTAAATTGCAGAACAAAGCACTTGAACGTCTATCCAGATTGATTCAATTAACAGTTGACATGCTGTACTTAAGCTGCTACCAAGTAGTAGCTTCAGCTAATCATTTCAAAAACAAATGTGAAGGCTGTTCATATTGCTGCATTAATCTGTTTCTGCAGAGTAGAATTATGTAACTGAAATAGGGCACACACTAAGTTGATAGGACCCATTTAAGCACATACTACTCATTACACAGCCCTTGAGTATAATAGAAGGCATGAATAATAGCTTCAGCTAAAAGTCAGCTGGTAGCAAGATGGACACAGATGCTTAGTTCTTAAACATACAGAAAGTAAGGCTACAGCACTGGAAAATGCTTGTAAATGTGGCCTGAGTTTCCTTTTTGCTTTCTGAATTTACACTTTTGCTAGGGAAAAAAAAAACCCTAATAAACACTATAGGAGACATACGACATTTTAAATAGTTATTAAAGAGGTTAATATCAAAACCAGAAGGACAAAAATTTATTTAGTTCTACAACATACATGCCAACTCAGCATCAAATTAAACTTGAACACAGCAAGCCTTGCAAAACCCTAAGTCTGTAAGTGTTGCTTGTGCTCCTGAAGTCTGCTTCAAATGTTTTTTCCAACCCCACTCATTTTCAACCAATAGCACTAATAAATGCATTCAGTACAGAGTTTTTGAAAACTGAAGCTGCCCCAGTAATAGAGGCAAAATAGAACTCAAATAATAACCAGAAACTTCCACTTGAAAAAAAATTCAAAGCAAAATAAACTCCTGAGCATCTGAGTTATACTAGCTGATATAGGACTGATCCCATTTGCTCATTTTGAAACGTAAAGAAATGATAATCTGTTCTGTGGCAGACAGAACAAAAGAATTCATAAAAGGATCAGATAGTACAGTACCATATTTTTGAGTCATTTATGCTTTAATTTAAAAGGGTTTGGTTCATAATGGTCTATTTATTAAAGTTTGCAATTTATAAGACTAAAAATCTATGCAGGAAAAGAATCAAGAGTCTCAGGTTTGGTTATGAATGCATTTTGCTTCAAAAGCCTTTTGAAAACATTTGCTAAATAGGCATCTTTAATTTTACTAGGGAAAAAATAACGATTAACATAAAAACAATGCACATTAACATAATTAACAAGCTGTTTCTCTGGCTGTACATTACTATTAACATGAATGTAAACCCACCAGACAGCACCATCCTCCCCCCACCTTTCCCTTCTGTAATGACCAGTGCCAATTCCTACAATTTTTTAAAATTCATATTTTATGAACAAAATTTGCTCACTGTGAAATACTTCTACCAGGATTAAATGTACTCACTAATGCCTTTTAATACTTAACAGTAGCTTCCAGTGTCTACAAACCTATTATTTCAGTAATTGCCAGAGCATGCAAATTATCTGAAACAAAGCAAAGCACAATGGCCATAAAATACTGTTCTATCCAAGGCACTTCAACATCAACACGGGCTAATATTTAGCAACCAAATCAACACAGTGAACATTTATGTTAATTCATTAAGCTGGAAAAGGCTGTGGGCAAAGGGGTTGGGGTGACTTGTTTTTATGTTTTTACTTCAGAACATAAGCAAGTTTTCATTGCAACTAAAACCCCATTAAAAAAGAAAAAAAAAAGGAAGCGAGGAAAAAATGGATTTTAAGATAAATGAAAATGGATAACTTACAAATTTAAATACTGGTCTGATGCATGTGGCTTTCTTTTTAAAGCAAGTGCTGCCTTCTTAGATATGAATAGATAAATACACACCAACACTCATCACGAGTAACAGGCAAGCTACTGTGGACCAACATGCCCGTTCCTACATGGGAAAGAAGCAAAGTCTCTTGTCTTTTACTGACTGGTATCAGCCTCTTTGGGAGGAGACTGTTCTGTCAGCAAAGGCCAAGATTTCCAAAGGCCTGTGGCAGTTGCAGGTCCTTCTCAGGCTGCAGCTTCACCATGCAACAACATCCGCCAGTCTGCCAGCATCACCATTCATGCAATTGTTCCCAGTGATCTGGAATGATTTAAGTACTCTAAAGCTGCACATCCTTTCTTAAGTGAATACTTTGACTTGACAGGGTCAAAGCGGTTATGTGTGCGTAATAATACCAGGAAATCTAAGGGAATGACAAGCCTCCAGCAAAAGGAGAGGTGAAAAATTGCTGTGCAATGGTCTTTCATCTATATTGCAGTCAGCAGAGGACATTGCATTAACCACAGCCTAACCCCAGACATCACAAACATCTCAGGGGAAGAAACCCCTTCCTCGAGGGTTTGAGAGCCTTCCTGCATGAAGAACTGGTGCTTTGAGTGCCTGACTTTTCCTGATAACAAGAATTCCGTCAAATGTGCACTGGTCCGTGGAGCTGCTTCACAGAAGCAGGAAGGACCAACAGGGACCTGACATGGCTTCAAGTTCAATTATCACTTCAACAATGCTTTACTTGGAAATCCATGATCTTGGTATTTTTCCAGTCCCCAAAAGAATTAAGGCTTTGCAAATGCTACGTGCAACTGAATTTCTATCTGCACAGAACCCAAGTGGAGCAGAGGAGAGTTGCAGAAGAATCCTTCCTCATCCTTCCTCTTGCTGTTAGATTGTCTGAGTTCCAGACAATCAACTGGAACGATCTTTTTCAATTTTATGCTGAAGTCTTGCTGTGGCTTCCAGTGATTTCACTTGCTGTGAACTCTTCCACCAACTTCAGTGGAAGGAGGGCTGTATCCTGAAGAGTCTCCAGAAAACTGAAACAAGAGCTTTAGCGAAATAATTCAAAGCATACTCCCTCCTACACCTAATTACACTTCACTTTATTCTCAAGCTATGGTGATCCACAGCCATTCTTGATTACACACAATGGAAACATCAAAGAAACCTGGTGGGACAATTTGAGATATTTGAGACAGCTTACCAAGAAAACCAAAAAAACCCCCAAAAACCACTACAGCAGATAAAACAGTATCTAGTTTATTACATGTAGAAAGAGATTTCCAGAATTTACAAACACCCACATTTTCATTCCAGGGAAAGAGTCAATTTGAAAAGTTCACCCTTTTTTGTTTTCATTTTGTTGTTTTCTGTTGGTTGATTTTTTTTTTCTTTACAATATATACAATGGAAGACTTTGATTTCTTTTTTCTGATTTTTTTTTTTTGACCTGTGCAATTGATGAATTCAAGTTGACACTTGTAAATACCATATACAGTAATGTTTGTCTTCATTGTAGTTAATACAGACTATTATCTTACAAGGAGTACAAAATTATTTTTTCTTTTGGAAAGAACTCAACTCAACATCAGGGTTATCTTACAACTGATAGTATCAGTAAATATGACTGTACAATCAAGGCCCAGGGACCAATGACTCATATTATATTATTTTCTGAATTACAATCTTAAAACAAGAATAGTACCCTACTCTATTCTTAGAAGCCTTGTTTTAAGCAGGTTTCCCACTCTGTTTACAACAGAATATAGTATACCTCAGTTCCACATCAAAAATGATGTGCTGTAGGAAAAGTTACATTTTAATTAAAAAAGTACATGTATAAATCAAAACCTATGTTAAATATTTAATACTCTTCAACCAACATTAAGTTTTGTATGTAATAATTTACAATGATGATTTGTCATACAGGTTTTCAGCAGCAAATGAAGTTGTGTAAATGTGCTAGTAAAATACCCATTCTCACCATGATGTAGTGGTGGGCACATCAGTTCATTGTGGCCAGCTAAGTCCTTATGGTAGAGGATGAAGTAAGAGAGACTCATTGTCCAGGTGTCACAGTGCTTCTGCTTGGCACAACACAGGATGTGCAGCTCAGTCAACTAACTCCTGAGGTTTGTGTAAAGTAAACAAACTGAACTGGATGCATCGTACCCATTTACAGAGGAAGAGGAGGAGGAGGAGGTGAGGTCCTAGTTGTGGTAGCATGAAACATTTATAGTCTTGATACCCATGAGTTAAAAGAAGGATTTGCTGAGGTTGTATAGGTCATCATTCTGAAATTGAAAGAGAAAGAAAATTAGCATCATGGGCACTTTAAAAGTTTTTCTGTAATTATTGCCCTCCCTTTCCTCCCTTTTTTTTTTACCTTTAAAAGAGTTCTCATCCAAACTGAAAATGTTAGCACCTTGATAAAATATGGCATACACGGTTGAACTGTACTCGAGCATCTGAATCCCAAAAGCATTTAAAACAGATGTTGGCAATAAAATTCAAAGCAGTCAGAAATACATTTAGAACTTGTAAGAGATTCACCTAAGCAGAAACAATTTAAGTGTCCATACTGATTAACTCTGACAAGCTTCTATGACAAGAAAAGTAAAGCTCAAAACCCCTAGCCTGCTGTTGGCTTTTCTACCCACTACAAGTAAAATTCACTAGATACTATGTAGGGCTTCCTGGCCACCTGCAAATGCCACAGCTTGCATGAGAAGGATGACCAAGGAACGGAGCATTACCATTCCCTATTGACATACAAGTTATAAAAAACCCACCCTGTATCCAGAATTGTATCCTGTTTAATGTCCATACATTTATCTACATTCTGCTTCTCCCTCAGAGAGGACTGGGTGAATAACAAGGTCCTGCAACCCTAATAATGCACAGGACAGGTTTACTGGGGAATGAATGTCAGAAGCTGCCTTTGGCCCTGTCCCACCAGCTCTCCTCATCTCTCGGCTCCAGGCTCCCTAATTTAGAACACAGTCCAACTGCCTCTGTCAGTAAGTCCTCTCAACTCTGCTTCTCAGTTGATTTTATATAGGCAGGGCATCAGTACAAGAGCTCTGATCACCAGTGACACAGTGCATGGTGGCACGCTCTTGGTGCCCATCTACCTCGTGTCCTGCTGACAATCCCACAGCAGATGCTTTGGGCCCCCAGCAGAGTGGTGTCCCTGCTGGAGGATGCAGGGTTGAGGTCACATGCAGGGGCACCATGGGGTGCCTCCTCCTGCACCCAAGACCCTGTACAATAGCTGGCCACTGCCCACCTGCACAACACGCACCTCCAGCCAGCCTCCAGCCACACCAGCATGCGATCCTCGAGCCACAGCAGACCACGGCCCCGTCCTCCTTTCTTCGCGCTACAGTCACATGCAGCCATACCCACTGGGGACTGAACAACGCACCAGTGAAATGAATACGATTTTTGTTTTAACTGGGGTTAGAGAACTGCCATCATTTACATTTCAGGAGTTTTGCCTAAAATCTGATGAAGCAAGACTTAGATTTTACATAAAAGTGTGTCTATTTCTATATTTGATATTAACTACACTCCTGAAAAGATAGGTAAACAGTGCATTTTCCTCAGTACAAATAAGGGCTTCCCATAGACATGTTGAAGTAAGGAAAATTGAAAAGACCTCCTGTCCTATATTCTTTAATTGCCCAAGAAACAGAATTTACTTTGTGTGGTCCTTCAAGCAAAAGGAAAGCCTATCCCTGCAAATGATGTGTGGTATGCTGTGAAAACTCCCTGGAGAATTATCTCACAGATCTCTTATTTACTTTCAACTTTCTTCTGCACTCACATTGCAATCTACTGGAATGTTCCTACCCAAATATCTATATACAGCTTCACATAGCTTTGCAGCTTTCAACTATGTTGGACCTAAAATTAGTCAGTAATGCCATACTTTATTAATAAAGATGAGCGACAAAGGAGAAATGGCTTCATTTAAACAGAAGCATCGTGTGCGTGATTTGCATGATGCATATCTGAGGTGGGTGTTTCGCACCCAGCTCCTGTCCAGCATGGCCAGACGAACAGTTGGGTGCCCGCCAGCAGGGCCCCGCAGCCCGACCTGCCCTGCATGTACAGAGCAAGCCAAAGGAAAGCAAGTAACAGCTCTTCTACATCGCTATACATTTTTCTGGTATGAGATGTTAAGTACATAAATAATAATTTTCCATATCAGAGCCAAGTATTACACCTCTTCACTAGTGTTCAGGTCATCTAAACTTAAATGTATCATGTATTGATTGAAATGGCCTGTCCAGTCAATTTCTCACCAGTTCAACCAATATGGCCAAGAAGTCATCACAGCTGCTACTAGCAGGCATTCATTCCTGAATTCAGAAGTCAGAAAAGTAAAGGAAGAGAGCAACAAGTCTATTTGGAAAACAAAACACTTCTTGAGGAATTCACTAAGAAAATAATACTGAGGAAACCCACAGTTACTGAAGTCCAGACACTCGCATATTAAAGTCCTGCGCATGTGTAAAAAGAGTGATATATCCAAGAGTTTAAGACTTGGGATGAAGAGCCAGAAACATCTTAGGACACCAACTGGTACAGGCTGCACTTCATACAAACTTAGCTGCAGGTGTGACAGGACAAAAGGGCATGGAGCAGTTTCAAGCTCATAATAGCATCTCTAGGATCTTCAGCAGTACAACATGGAAATCTACCTCTCACCCCCTGATCAAAATGTATCAGTAGCTTTTGTTTTCTTCTCATTATGTGATGGAAAAATAATTTAGACTTTGCTACAGACTATCTGAAATTACTGACTGCAACTATTTGTTTTCAAATCCTCAATTGCTCTGACAAATCTCTTTCCACAAAACAAAAAATGTGTAACTGAGAATGACAACCTGTGCTACTACTACAGGACAGCAGTGCCTGTTCTGTCTGAATGCACAAGGATGCCTAGAAAACAGCCGTTCTGAGAGCAAAGCTGCTCCTCCAAGGCCACTGAAAATACAGTCAACCTATAAGGCCTTCAATCCAGGGAATTCTTGTTTGTGCATAACTTACAGCCAAAAGCCCCACCCTCAATTTCAGCATACAAATGAAGTTTTCTGGATTTAGGAGAGTATTTCTAAGATTTCTGACACAACAATCTGAATCTCCTCTCTCCCCAGTGAACTATTTCAGTATGTTTCAAGGCGGAAGCACCTTATTTGGAATTGAAGTCATCGGCTGGATACTTCATTGTTTCTTATCAACAGCCATCAGCATTTCCTTAACAACATATAAAAACAGTGCAGAAGACAAGTGTTTAATAGAGAGCGCTAGGGCTGCAGCGAGCTGAGGTAAGGATCATTAAAACTACTGACATCACTGTTGGCAACCAGAGAAAAGGGAAAACCTGTGTTTAATCTATTTCCTATTCACCACTAGTTTCAGTTGGAGTCCCCAGTAATGCAGTTTGTGGTTGGCTTTATGGAAAAAATAAGTGATGCAAGAAAAATGTACTGAAACAAACAAGCATCTTTAAAAGTTACTATAAGAAGGGATACCTTTGACAAGTAGTCTCTGCTCAACATCTGTTACAACACACATGCAGATAACAGTCACGCACGTTCCAGCTGGCAATGCTTTCTTCTCAAATCTGTTAGTCCGGGCTGGATACGACACAGCTAGCCGTAGTTCCTATTACAGCTGAAGCCCCATTCTTAAATCCAGTAACTAAAAATAAGTTGATACTTCATTTTATTTCCATTATCGGGGAGCTGGTGGAGAGGAGTACTTAAAATTTGAACTCACTGAGAGCAGAGTGTCTAGACAATTTAATAATATATCTTTCCTGAAGTTAAGAGAATTTTCATACATAAAATAGATGCGTTCTTGAAATATATTTAAAGTGTAATCCTTACTCCCACCTTACCATCCATTCTCTTTGAAAAGTTACCAGGGAGGAGCAAATACATCCAAAGAAACTAAAGTGAAAACTCAAGTGATCTTCAGCAAAAGACTTTCCAGTAGCCAATTTAAACTTCTATTTGCTATTAAGGGCCAGTAACGTATCTCATCCCTAAAACACCAACAGAAATGCCATTCCAAGGGGTCATTTCATTTCAAAACAAGTGAAACAATACAGAGTTGCTGCTGAAGCTCCATGATCGTTTCAGCAAATAAATGCAACTGTTTTGTCACTGATTAATATGCCAAACGCAGCTCCCAAATGTCAGACCTGCTTATTACCCTGTGATACCCTCCAGTGTCAGCTGGACATCTGTTTAGGAAACAAATCTACAGGTAACAGAGCCAGGTCAATGGAAAGATGACTCCCAACTGAAGAAAACACTGATTTTTCCAGATCTACTGAAGGAAGATCATTTCCCAACTCTGCCACCAACCTTGCTAAACCAAACATATGCTCCAAAACTGTACCTCCACCAGCATCTCATTTGAAATAGTGAACAACAAGAACTGAAGACCCTCTGTCAAAGTTGCTAGCTACAAACAAAAGGTTTTAAAAGTAAATGCATTTGTTGTTTACTTTAGGATCATATGGAGCATCTTATTTGTGTAGATTAAACAGTGATTAACTGCATGATGAACACATCCACCCAGTAAAAAATAAAAGCTCAGGAACAAAAGCTCAAAATAAAAAGATAGCCATTATGAAAATACAGCACAGACTTGTGAAGAATTTCACAAGTCGAGGTCTGCAGGCAGCCCAGGCACCCAGCCCTTTGTCTGGGCAGGTATAACCAAGCATCTTTAGAAATCTGACACAAAGTAAACATGTTAAGTAGTTCTCAAAAGCTCATTTACAGCTCTTGTCTTGGTGACATTTGCATGAGTCATCACCTAATTATAATGAAATGGTGCACACCTACTTGAAAGCTGAATTTATCCACATTTTTGTGTTCATACTGATGATCATAAATACTGTCTATTTACAATTTTCTTGGCATTACTGATGTGTGCACAGGTACGGGAAGTACCCCATCCAGATGAATCAAAAACATCCACCAAAATTTAAACTAGCTCAAATAGCTGCTTTTCAGAGAGATGCAAGTACATTGTGCGGTTTTTCCAATCTCACACAGACCATTGAAAGAGTAAAGGAATGCAAGAAGAAACAATGGTTGCTCTAGTATGTTAATTGCAGCCTGAATACTAACAAAAGGAATTCAAAATAGAACTAAACAAAGTAATTACAACATTGCTATTTAACTTGACAGGCTATAATCTACATTAAATAAACCTAGATAAGGTTTTCTTCATTGTACCCCAAAATGCCTATTTCAGCTTTCTGCTGAATGTTATTAAGTGGGGAATTACTGACGATTTGGTTTCATCAAGTCCTTCCCTATCTGGCCAAGTAACTGGATTTGGTGTTTTCATCCCCTTTTTCTTCATAGAGGTTATCAGCCGCTGACAGAGGAACCTAAGGACCAGTAATAGATGGTATGGTCTTTCTGCTATACTCCCTTCATGTATAGCATTGAAAAAAAGTCATCCTCACCACAGAAGCAGCTTTATTTCTCCCCATATAGAGAGGGTGCGGGGGTAAAAAAAACCCAAACTAAGAGACTTTTAAAATAAGATGATGAGCAGAACCAGGTTCTTGCATTTAAGAACCCATTTCCTGCAGTGTAAGTACAATGGGAAAACACAAACTAAACCACACACATTCTTTCAATGAACTTCTGCCCAGCAAAGAATTCATATGTTTGATTTCAACTTCACAGCATGTCAACCTGATTTAAACTCACTCAAGACAAAACTAAACCCATTACTGAGGTCAGCAAGAAAGGCTGCTGCTGCAGACAGGAAGCCAAGGATTGCCTGCCCCAAGCACCTGGCATATGAACTAAAGGTTGAGTCCAACTTACATCAAGAGAAATTCCCTTTGTTCCAGGACTGAAAATAATGTTACTATGAAGGCAGGGAATGCAGGATCTCACAAGATCAATAGTCCAAGTTTGTCCCAACTCTTCTCATAATGCTTCTCTAATACTTTTGGCAGCATTGTTTGTTTTTGATGTCCCTCAGATAAACCCACTGCTGGTCTAGGGTTTTCTCCTACTGCAATAATGGGAAGGGATCTCAAAACCTAGATGTGTAACATCTAGTTAATAGCTTCAGCCTTCAGAGGACAACATTTCTTCTGGGTTTTTTTTAAGATGTAAAGAAACGTACAAATTCAACGACCAGGGTCATTCCAATGATTTTGGAATTCGTACTCCTTAGTTCACTGAGTTTTTAGAGTCTAACCCGGAAGAATTTGGGGCACGCAAGTTTCCCTTGATGACCCAATAACCCATTCCCAGTTCAAGAAAGCCATGGTGAAGTGCACTTTGTACGTCTGTATCCTTGAAAGAGGAAAACACTGCTCAGCATTTACCTTTATCAAGCATAAAACCCTCTATCAACCATATTAATACGGGGAATCCAGAAACACGATTTCATTATACAATTTGTTTCTCAAAGGAGTTTTCTTAGCACTTTTTTTCTTTAATTACTTTTATTGTAGTTTGGAATTCAATAAAACTCACCAGTGCTGGGAATCATTACAACTGCTCTCCCTATGGAGAAGTAGAGAACCTGTGTGCCTTTAGATGCAATCACGCACCCTCAGCTTGTTAGCAATTTAAACATACACAATTAAATTTGACCAAACTTGAGTGCACTGAAGCTGTGCTCATATTATATCAACTAAATTACATCAGCAGTGGAGCTCAGCAACACATAACACCCAGTGTAGCTACCACATAATGAGAATAGATCTCAGCTGCTGAATTTTCATTATCCTTCTGTGAATTTGTATTTCACATGTCTTTCTGGCATTGTGGTCTGGTTCCCCATTCCTGCACCCAGATGTTGCCACCTTCATCTGTGTTTTTCTGACCTGACTTTGTAATGCTCATTTTCTGCCAGATTTACTTCTCCCTGACAACATGTTAAAAATTCTACATAAATAGCCTCAACTACCTTGAAACTATTCTCCTGACACATGCTAAATTGTGAGAATTCCACCTTAAAGCAATGATTCACACCACTCGGCTTAGCTGGAGCCATTTTCCTCCCAATGGACAAGTAAGGAGAAAAAGTAGAACAGACAGAAGAAAAAGGGCATTTAAAAGGAAGACATACAGAAGTCTCACAGGGGAATAACCTGGCCAGCTGACCTTCCCTTTGAATTTTTGCCAGTGCAAATTAAGTAGCTAGTCTGCAGCACTTCTGGCAGCAGCATGGGAAGGAAGTTCTGCAGTGATTTTGGATGAAACACTTCCTCAATTCCCAACAACAGCGCATTAAATATCAAAAACGGATAATAAAGAGAAGCTGGAAAACACATTCTGAAAAACATGCCAAGAAAACAGAGGAGGGGATAAGAACAAATGAAATGTCATAAAGCTAACAAATTTTAACATTAAGTTTTGAAAGCCAAGGTAGAAACAAAGCATCCATTACTTTGACACTGTTTGCTATGCCTTAATACAAGTCCTGTACCATACAGCAGAAATAACAGCTGAGAACACATTAGAAGTAGTGCTTGAATAAAGTAAAAGGAGAAGGCCTTTGGTAAAAGGCAAAAAGCAACAGTGAAGTTTGTTACACCTCAAAGCTGGACTACAAAACAATTATTTACCCATGGATTTAGCTTTTCACCAAGATACCACCATCAGTCTGACATCAAACGAATTACGTTAACTGCTCTGACCCATTGTTTACTCCTCTGTAGACGAAGAAGATAACAAATCTTACAAGTCTACAACATCTGACATAAATTTGTTTCAGTAAGAATGTATTTTCATGTACATCCACATACATTCACAATTTATTTCTACTTTCTAATGATGTGCACTCATTTGACCTGACCTTTTTACCTTCTCTCTCTCTCTGCCCTAAATAGCAAAACTTCTCTAGGTGGAGCCATATGGCATTTTCCTCTTCCCAGCACTTCAAATCTGATGTTCAGAATCCTATGACACTAAAACTGGTAACTGAAATCCAAAGCATCAGCCATGCTCAAAAGCTCTTCCAACAATAAAGGGCTGTGGCTGGGGTATACGACCTAGAGGCAGGTGGACAAGCACACTACTGGATGCAGAAAGACCTTAAATCTAATTCTTCTTCTTGGTTTGATTTGCTATATGGTTTTACTCAAGTTACTCTGTCTTGATCTTGTGTAAAACAGATAAAACATCTACCCCTTCTATTTTCTACATGAAATTTTCTTGTGAGGAGGAGGAAGCCATGATGTCTCAAACTCACACAGTCACTTGTAACATCTAGGGAATTAGGTTTGTGCCTTAATCTTCCTGTATCTTAGTGTCTTGACTGTGAGATGAAAACTGCTACCTGACAGAAGAGTTCAGACTATGCCAGGGGCCAGACAGCAGGGTGATGAGTGTCTTGACAGTGCCCACATGATGACACATGCCTGGCAACATCTGGACAAGGAGCTATAAATAAAACATCGGTTCAGCCATATATTGATGACAATAGAAAGAATTGAAAAAAGAATTGAAAAAAGAAAAAATTATTCATTCCCTGAAGACTGCTTACAAACTGAAGAATAATATTTTGTGATTGTATATATTGCCAAGCATTATTCCATATTAAAACAGCTTTATAAAATTAACTAAACTCCACATGCAAACAGAATTTGCAGTTGAATAAAGAAACAAAATTCCAACATAAGAAAATAAGCCTTTACTGGTAGAGCAAGAGCTCTACTCCCACTGATTTAGCAATCAAGATACTCTGGACTGCAATGGGATTAACCTCAAAAACAATACTGAGCATTTTAATGAGCTCTAAGGTAATTCATGGCTAAACTATTCATTGTACCATCTAAACACTGAAATACTTGTTTGTATATAGCTTAGGTTTCAAAACAATTGTCCTCCAATTTATTTCCAGAAACCATAGTAATAAGAAAACAGTAAATACAAGGTGATGAAAGGGCACAAAGGAAATGTAATTTTGATTCAAAACAATGGAGCTACATCAAGTTTGAAGTATATGGACAGACGAAGCAGCACCTGACAAGCTCTCACGGAGGGGGACCCCTATTTGGATACACCTGTGAATTAAATCCAAATTATAAAGACCAATCAGACAAACCAAGTGCTTTTACTGCTGTTTCTTTAGCGTTTCATTCAGTGAAATCCTAAAAGCCTGTAGACTACTAATATTATATTTCAGAGTTACTAACAGCTTAAATGGACTAATCTTCACTTGTTCAATTGCCATGATTTCAAATGAGAAACTAATCAACAGTCACATTAATTATCTGATATAATTTTAACACCCATTTAGCATTATGAAACTGTGTAATTACACAAGCACAAGTCAAAGGAGGTAAAAGTTTTTCTCATCTCAGAATTTGCAGTCAGACATTTTAATTCAATATTTCTTACTTAAATTCTTTTAAAAAACACGCCACGTGGAAGTTTCTCCCATGTAATGAAAGTTGTTCACGACAGTATCAGTAAAAATCTCACTAGATGATAGATACTGTATTACCGTGACACATAAATCTCCCATCAGTTGTCAAATCTAGTATTAAGGATAACCCTTTAGAAGCTATTAGGATAAGTCAATTAAAAACTAAAAGCATATCGTAATACAGATTAAAGGGTTAGCATGCACACAAAAGGATCTGTACATGATATCACATCTCATTAAGATGTTTTGGTTAATCAGTGATTGAAAACATCCACTAAACATTAACCTTGACAAAATATGTAGCAACTCAGCCTTATTACACCGTATGACTGTACTGTATAATCTCATAAAATGAAAGGTTCTCCATGTTCTCACAACCTCACAACACAAACATGTATCATTGGCCACTCAGTCGTCTTAAACAAGAGGGGAATTTTTAATTATCTTGGACTGCTGATAGTCTCAATGATTACAAAAGTAATTGATGCTACATTTAAACCTTTCCCCCACATAAATTATATTAATTACCCTCCAATACCAACTTAATTCAAAATGTTCCTCAAAACACACATTACACAGAACAAGGTCTCTTCCTTTAACACAAAGAAGCTTAATATCATGCTAGTTAAGCACCAATAACAGTTTTAGAAATGCTTTGGCAAAATAGTACCTGCCAAGTATTTATTGAAACTGCTAGTCTTACCGATGATAGTACTGCTTAAATCAGTGTTGCTGACAAAGCAGTTTCCTTGATGTCCAAAACTAGGCATACTTTTGGCAGTTCAAAATCTGAAATGTACTAGAAGAAGCAACAAGCAGGACTAGGAAAAAGGATTAACTTTGGCATAAAGAAGTAAAGGTCCTCAAGACAAATTACTGTGATGGACATCACCTTGTGCTTCCTTTCACTGTCAGGTCTTCTAACGACTATGTATCCCACTACTGAAGTCTATGTTCTAGTTCAGCCATACAACAGAAAACCATTGACTACAATATCCTAAAAGTAACTATTCTAGGAACATAACTACTTACTTTTCTTTCAGAGTAACTGTTCAGCCAGCAGTGTGCCCAGGCGGCCAAAGTGGCCAGTAGCATCGGGGCTTGTACCAGAAATCAGCAGGACTAGGAAAGTGATCATCCCCCTGTACTCGGCACTGGTGAGGCCACATCTCAAACACTGTGTTCAGTTCTGGGCCCCTCATTATAAGAGAGACATTGAGGTTTTGGAGCGTGTCCAAAGAAGGGCAACAAAGCTGGTGAAGGGTCTAGAGCACAGGTCTTATGAGGGAACTGGGGTTGTTTAGCCTGGAGACGAGGAGGGTCAGGGAAGACCTTATTGCTCTTTCCAACTACCCGAAAGGAGGCTGTAGCAAGGTGGGTGTCAGTCTCTTCTCTCAGGCACCAAGTGATAAAACAAGAGGAAACAGCCTGAAATTGCATCAGGGAAGGTTTAGAACAAGTATTAGGGAAAAATTCTTCACAGAAAGGGTTGTCAAGCATTAGACCAGGCTGCCCAGGATAATGGTTAAGTCACCATCCCTGGAGGTATTCAAAAGACATGTAGATGTGGCGCTTTGGGTAAGGTTTAGTGGTGGAGTTGGCCGTGTTAGGTTAACAGCTGGACTTGATCTTAAGAGTCTTTTCCAACCTAAATGAGTTTGTAATTCAGTGGATTGCCCAACTGGCAACTAAACACAACCCAGCCAAGGGGCAAAGATGTTCATCTGTTGCAAAACAGAAATACAGTCAGCACAAAACTCAAAGACAATGAAGTGAAGGAGAGGAAAGGAGGGTATGGACAGCACAAGTAACACAGTCACCGAAACGACAAAATACTTGTGCCACACTTAAGAAACCTGCTCTTGCTTGGGTTTCTTTGGTGTGATTTCCTGAAGAAACAGAGCTATGTAACTGGTAGAACAGAGAGCAGACCTTCTGTACAGGATGTAAAATTCAGCTGAACTTTGGTAAAGACACGATGTTTCAGACGTTCAACACTAAGATGCAGTACATTCTGTAAAAATCCATGGCTGAAAAAAGGATTCCTTTTCAGAGGCACAGTTTTAAACCATGTGTTCTACAAAGAGCAGAGAGCAGGCTGGTCAGCACCCACCACCAGCCCCCTGCACCCATCTCAACAGCCCCACCACTGCCTGGCAGATACTGCAGAGGGAAGGGGCACAGGGTGTATGGTGTGGGCACGAAACTGCCAGTTAATATATGCAAGACAAATCTATAGGAAACAGGGCTTCATTAGTTCCACTGCTCACAGATGATCTGTTTGTGTAAGCAGTTTTGCTTGGAGCAGTGTTTTGTCAGTACTGTTATGTTATGCAAAGAATGTATTAAATTCTTAAATATTACATGAGATTTAATGGATTGTGTATCACATGTGGGAGGTCAAACAAGGAGGATAATGTTCCATTCAGCCTTATAGATACGACTTAAAAACCATACGCCTGCATTATACTTCAGGAAGCAAGTGCAGATCAAACATATGCCTGAGATGGGGAAAGGCAGCTTGAGAAGCAGAGGGAAATGATAAAATTAAATTTAAAAAAAAAAAAAAAAAAAAAAGGAAATATTAGTGATTGTAACAGTGCAATCTTCAATAATGTTGTCATCACTCTGATCTTTGTTATAAAAGAAACCCAAACCACAGTTCGACTGTGACCAAGCAGCTATCCCATTGATGATACCGAAGTATCATCAGTACCAAGTTACTTCCAAAGCCAATGCTCCACAGTAAGGAAGTTTTACAGCACGGTCCCTTTTAAAACCTCTTCTGCTTTCAGAAGCTATCTATCTGAAACTCTCCCTGTATTCTTCCCTTACCCAACAGAATATTGCAATTTTTTTTTTAAGTTCTTGTATATGTTTGGAAACTCCCTGCAGCTCCAGTGGTAGCGACTTTGAATGTCCTTGCTACAGTAAGGAAAACACATGAAGAATGGCAGAAAGTATCTTGACTTCTACTTCATGTTTATATCTTCATGCCAGAGCCGAAAATACTCTAAGTCTAATTTTAGGTCCAGTTCAATTAAATGAAGGCTTTAATTAAGAGACAGCTTTAAAGCTGGTATTGTTATAAAACTTCCATTTTCATAGCTTTTGGGAAAAAACAAAACAAAATGTACACAGCACAGCAACCAAAGAGATCTCGGTCTATGTTATTTGGTCCATCTGTTCTCCAATAACAGCAGATTTTTCATACTATTAAAAAGGGTTTTTTGAAAGTACATTTCATAATTTAAAATAACATAAGGAACAAAAGAAAACAATTTTGCAAATATCTTGTTAACTGAAAATATGTATCTTGCTGTTTAGAATTTTATCAGAAGGTACATTGCTTATCACACTCTTCTGCAACATGAGTTTTCCACCTACCACATGCATTGTACATGCTTATTCAGAGTTTCTGCAGCATCTGTAGGCATCTTGTTCTGCAGAAACAATTTGATGAAGTACAAACACAGGAATCATTTCTTTCTGTAAGTCAGAGCCCTGCTGTTTCAGCAAGGTGAAACAACCTTTCAAATTTTTCATTTCGTCTGTGATTCTCTTCTAGCTAAAAGCCTAGTTGTTAGGAAAAGATGCACCAGGGTCTGTGGAAGCACAGCCGGTGGGAGCCACAGCTTTTAGAAATGCTAACTGAAAGGAGTAGCTAGTTCTATTGCAAATGCGACTTGGCATTTTTCAGTTACTTGGAGTATTGACATAAGAAAGCATGGCTTTCAAACCAATGCAACACCTGAAATGTAGCTATTACTTCCTTCCAAACTTCAAGGTCAATTCAAAATCTGCAGACTATCAGGGCTGTCCAAAGTATTGTTTGCAAGGGATGAAAAATAACTAACAGTCTCTCTCATCTCATTGAGATGGTTAAATTCTTTCAGCTAAAGCCTTCCAATGAATTTTGACTGGAGGGGACTGGTAACAAGCACAGGTAATTTCAGCCTTGAGCACTAAAAATTGTCAAAAATACAAGCAAATTAGATGTTCTGCTATTTTACCATGCAAAATATAGACAATACAGACATTCACATGATTTTTAAAGTGAAAATCTTGTAATATACATTTGCAGAAGAATAAGCGACTTAGCTAAAATACCCTAAACTTCTTTGTAGGGTGCAACATATGATTATTTTAAAGCTAGCCCATCTCAGACAATCAGATTTTTGTTACTACAATCTTTGCACAACTGTAAACACAGCGCTTTAAAAAAAAAAAAGCCACAAACCCCCCTCTTTTGCTACTATTTTTATTTGTGAAGTGTCTTCCAGATGGGCTTAAGAATACAGCCACACATGCTCCATTACTCTTATTTCCTTTTCTGTGCTCAGATGCCTCCTTGCTGCTGCTATATTATTTCTCAGCTTAAACATTCAAGAGAGGAGTAAAGAACCAAATTCTTCTGCACTGTTCTTTCAGACAGAGCAATCTTGTGACAACAAAAAGTAATAATACATTCAGACATGTCCAAGATTTAAAAGCTGTGTATCTTAAATGTTGAATTCGCCATTTCAGTTATATGATGTATATGAAATACAGAAAGCCACTTCACTGAACAAAACCATGCTTCATTGAAAGTGAGATCACAAAATTCACAGAAATATAAGAAAGGAGAACAGGGTTTGAGAAACATCAGTTGCAATTTAGATGTAGCGATTAAATCAGGGTAGAACACATATGTCTACTGACATTTTACTTTAGAAGGTTTAAAGAAGACTTTCCTCTTCACTTCAGGGTTTACAAATCAGATTCAGTTACAGGAAAACAATTCTGCAATATTCATTTACAATACACCCTACATTTAGTAAGCAAAAGTCATTAGTAATAACAAACAGATCTGAGCATAAGGAGAGCTGGTACCTGAGCTATTGGAAGGGCAGCCCTTAAAGCATTGGCTCCTCCTGCTCCCATCCTTGTATACCAGCTGCTGCTTTTGACTTTAATGACTGTGTTAGTGCAAGTACTTCCATAAGCCAATATTGCTTTCTTTAGGAAACCAATATGCAACTATAAACAATATGTGTATAAAATTATAATCCATATTCTGCAATATGTAAACAAGTACCCATTACTTAGAGGCCACAGACGAACATAATATTAAATATATTAAACAGTAATAGAAAACAGCTGCATTTTCCTTTTCCAATTGTATTTCTGAAGCATCCACTCTTTAAAATATTCTCCATACAAATCAAAACATGTTGTGCCTGAATGAAGGACACAACAATAGTAGTTTTAAAACACTGCATTCCCTGCAATATTATGCAAACTAAACTTCAGTCTGAGTAGATAGGGTATTTCAAAGGGTATTGCAACTAGAAAGGTTAGTGCTGTCAGGTGGCAGGGGAAAGGCATGCTTCACTGCTGCACAGATTATCCGCACCAGCACGCAAGCAACCTCGATACTGCAATCATTTCTACATGTGTGTTTTTATGCAAGCTAGCCTGCTTTTTGCCTTCATTGCCACAAAACAGTTTTTATCTCTCTCCCCCTCTCTCTGCACATACACAGGTACACACACACACAGACTGACCCATGTAAGTATATGCATATACACACACAACATATCCAAGCACTCTTACTTTGCTGGTACAGTTTCACGTCAAACAAGGTTTATTTTAGCATTTCCTTCAAATGTCTTATGTACTATCTTCCATGTCAGTAATAACTACAGGTAAAAATTACATGCACAGATTTATCAGTCATTAGAAAATAATGCACTCAAAACAGATCATCCAGAAGCTTTCAAAACCCTCATAACTCTAGTCCTGAAGCAGCTTACAGGCTAACCTTTTGAGAGAGAAGCACTAAAATCACTTAACAGTGAGGGACAGTCTTCAAAATATATTAAGTACTTTGAGCTAGCTTACCTTTTGGCTTCATCTGCCACAAAGCAATGTTCAAATACAATTCTGTAACCTGCAGTACAACAGTGTCCAAACAAAGCTAGGTTAGGCAAGAAGCTAGGTTTCCCCTTAGGTGGAAAACAGACATGGTTACAAACACACAGATGCAATCCTCTGTAGGTCTGCAAACTCTCATAAATAAATCCACACATAACTTGCAGCTGGGATTTCAAACATGTTATAAGAAGTGTCAATTCACTGTCTGCAAACCTACCTGAAGTTAACAGGAATCAATGATTTTCTTTCCCATGTATCCCAAAATTACCTGTAGTTGCAAAACGGTATCTTGGCTACCACCTTATAAAATCATCTGCTACTAGCAACTGATTGAGTTGGCAACTCACTCACACACAACGTTCCTAGTAGTTTTGTTCATTTTAATTACTCAATATAAGTTTTATTTTAACTTAATAAAAATATAGCTTCTGTATTTTGTCTCAGGTCTCTTGTGAGAAAATAGTTTGACTTCTATTTTCTATGATTTTAATCTTTATCAGGAAAAAAGAAAAACGTAAAAGAGGCCTTGGGATACCAATACTAAAACCAAACTATGTTAATAAGCAAGATTTGGCCTTCCTATAGTTTTAAACCATTTTCTGCAGTTAGTGGCGATTGTTTCTGGGAAGATCAAATAAAGTGTTAGTACCCATATATGCCAACACAAAATAACATACAAAAGATTAATCTTATGTCTACACACTTAAAAAAACCTATATATATATATATATAATTCAAGCCCTTCCATCTTACAGGCTGTAAAGATGACAGCCTGTAAGACAGCAATCATTTATAAATCAGTATAACACTGGCGTACCAGGAGGGAACTCATTACTTGCTTTAACTTTGAAAAGAATTTATCTGTTCTTTGGATTAAGTTACAGTAGAGAGGCCCCACCAGCCCCTCTTCACCTTCTGTAGACTGGGACCCTTTCCAGCTCAGGAAACTAACTGTACTCTACAACATGCAGCTTCTTGTGCAGCGGCTACTTTAGTTTTAAGCTTATCAGTTGGGTGGTGGAAAGTCAAAAATATTGGAGTGGATTACTCAGTTTTTAATTATATTATCCTTTTTTGAAAAACACTCATAATTTTGAAAGGCCATTACTAAACACGTTCTAGTCACAGCGCAGGACAACAACTCTAACAAGTCCTCTGCTTCACATTTTTCTCCCATCATTTCAGGTACACCTTTCTTTTGGAAAAGCAGATTCTCGGCTTCAAACCACAAGACAAGCACTAAGCCCTAGGCTACGCTAGCGAGTTAAACTGGGGGGTGTGCGCGCATGTGCTTGTGTGCACACTTCAGCAGCTGCTAAACATCCGGACATACTAATCACTGCACAACAGCTGGAGCAAATCACATTCAGAAACCTTGCTGCACCTCCTATATGTCTTGGTATGCACTAACATTTATTTCTACACTACAACTCAACAAAGAGCAAGCATATGAATGGAGCGCAAATAAGCCAGATAGCCCTTCCAAAGGAAGAATTACATCAACACTAGAAACCCATAGTATAAGGTTTGCTAGTACAGCGCATAATCATGAAATGGAGATTTTATTTTTTTAAGTGAAAAGTTGGTGTTCTGCTTCATGTACATCAAGATATTTATAGTAACCACGTATAACAAAGAACAAGCAAGAGCATCATACATGTCACTAATATGATCATTATGCTGCAATTTTTCTAGTTAACCACAATGATGCAAACATCTGCATGAAGTAAGAGCTCTCAGTTATACTAAGAATAAACAACATGAGTTCATGTCACTATGAAACACAGCATCAAGTAAGATTCACACCAGGTAAGTACCTGACACCCACGTATCTTAACTTTCTTGAGTAGTGCTTCTTAGCAGCTTTCTCTTGCATCCATTAACTGTTCCATGATAACCCTACACTCATTTGCCAATATCCCTCCATTAAGTCTGCTTATAAACTGAATGCAACACTTCAGAGAGACAGCTATAATTACTTCAGATTTCAAAGCATATCTAACAGTCTGCTGGCTCTTCTGCATGTCCCTGCACATCAGTTGGTAACCATCATTCTAGATGTATCTATTTTTGTAATTTTGGAAAGAGTACAACAAACCTGGAGGTACTGCAACCTAACAGCAAGTTAATAAAAAACCTCTATTGGGAAAAAAGCACAAAACAAAAAATGGAAGCTTCCGACTTTCACTGTATTTTGTTTTCACACCATTCACAGACTGTTTTGAAGGAATTCCACTTTATTTTTCTGTCCGTATCACCCAAAAACAAGGCGTTGAGAACAAGTATCATAATAGTTGTTAAACTATTTGTTGTTAAACAGTCGTTAAACTAGATGTTAAACAGTTAAACATCATAACAACACAGATACTTTTATTTTTCTTAAAAAGTCAAAGCCAAGCAGCTCTGTAATTACATTGCTTTCTTCTATAATTAGAAGATACGATATGTTGGGGAAAAGACTACATCAAGTCAACACGCCACCACAGCACAGCGTAAGGGTGTACTCTGCGGCACAGCTGTGTGCGCCTCTTTCAGCAGGGCTTCGATGAAAACCAATACCTCTAGGTTTCACTGCTGGCTGTTTATGTGAAGCTAAAGTTAGAAGCCAAGCTGAGCACCATCGGGGGGGTGAGGTGTCAAGACAAGTGTGTAGCCAAGTAAGAAGATGCAGGAGGAGCCTGATCTCATTCTTACTAAACTAAGGAAATAAAGGAAGTAAATGAAAGACTTCTGCCAATGAATCTTACCTTGCAAAGCAGATTTTGAGGTGACAAAAAGGCAGATGTGTATTCTCAAGTAACATGAAATGCAAGTGCATTTCATGGGGAGCCAGCTACCCTTCTGCAGCTAGTCTAAATGCCAATTATAGCAGACAATTTGAGCTAAATATAAAAAGCCACAAATCTCACAGTTTGAGATAACTTCCAAGGAGATGTTAAAAGTTATGTTTGAAGCTATACAACAAGATTTCAGCCTTCTTATAATGAATATGCTATTGCAGAACACTCAGGAAAGGACAGCCATGCCAGTCAAAGCACCCTGTGATTTGTAGGAACAGAGAGGCTGAAGAGATTATGGGGCTACTCCACATATTACTGCAAGAGTAACAGAAGGAATTTCCTGCTACCAGAACTTCAGGGATGACAATGTGACCGTGCAATATATCAGTGGCAAGATGTTAGGTAGCAGCTTCAGTACCTCCGCTTGTGACTAGGCTACAGTCACCCTTAACTGTGGCAGCTGAATTAGTGAGACTGTCATAGGACTACCACGATGTTTGACATTCTGCAGCACAAGTAACCCACAATAGGGAGAGGACAGGGATCCAGCCTGCAGACAGAGGCTCGTAGCCTACAGCACTTCAACTTTTTATTAAAATAATTCCTCCATTCTAACCTCAAGTGCAACAGACAGGCTGCCATTCCTGCACCAGCCAGAACTCAGAATACAGCTTATTTGACAGCTTATCAGATGGTTTTCTCCCTTTGAAATAGGCTCCTTCAACATTCAATACCACCAAGCTGCATCTTTTCTGTTTGTGGCAATGTACTGCAGCCTTCAGCAGCAGCTGGGGATGGTAGTTCCGTCTGTCCCCTCTTTCTGGCTGGTTTGGAGCTGCATGTTTTTCATCACCTCTCCTATGCTGCTCTAGCTGCTCGTAGGATGCAGCTGGCCAAGAAGCCTTCCCAACATGCTACGTTACAGTCAGTTACCTCATTATTAGAGAAGAGTATTTTGTACTGCTTTTGCCAACCTCTCAAAGCTAAATAACCAAGCGAAGCTTCAAATCCAGCTGCCAACAGCAATACATATATATTAGGAAGCTGGACTGGATTTCAGTTTCTGCTCTACAAATATAGTTGGGGGTGGGGGGAGGGGAGAAAACAGCTTCCATAGAGACACAGAAACTGAACAAAGTTGCTACAGTTTTCTGGGCTGAGAGCTCTAGCTCTTCCTTCAGCAATGATCAGGCTGTAATATTATCTGTAAGCATCTGTGAACAGAACAGTAATAATACCTACACTTTAAGCAGCAAGGGCACTTGAATGGCTATAGAGAGCCCTGAACTCACCACTGCTGGTATGCACTTTAGAGCTTTACTTAGCCACAAATTGAATCTCAGCATCTTGCACCTCCTCTTATGCTGTATTTGTTAAATGCTCTCGCAGCACACTCAGACATATACTTTCAGCTCCCCTTGATCAAAAGATGTTGACACTCATTCCTAAGGACTTGCATGCAATACCTGGGATTAGGCGGGCCTCTGCACGATTCCCTGTGCTACAGAGGTGGGCTCCAAGTTACCCTCAGAGATTGGCCTGATGTCACCAGGATGTTGTTGCTGCATAGACCAAGTTGCAGCAATATAATGCTCCAAGGAGTGGTAGGGCTACCAACTGACCAGCAAGGCAATCTAAGGAGTTTTATACTGTGGCCTTCAGCAACAAACCACACGGGTTTGAGGAGACTTAATTCCCCCCTCACATTTTTCACTCTTTACAGCAAATAACTTTCAAGGAGCAAAACGAAGCGGCAAAACAATCTACATCATCATCATCCTCTTTCCCCATCACTAGAGCAATAATATGGTAAGAGAGTGGGGAAAGTCAATTTTTCCAAGGTCACTCAGGCAGGTGCATCCTATAAGAGGACAAAAAGCAAAGGAAGCTTTCTCAAGACGTTTGATTTTCCTTGTTGCATGCCATGACTGGAACCAAATCAACCAAAATCCTAACACAAAAAAAAAGTACAGAGCTGGCTCAAACTGTAAATATGAAAGACTGTTCACAGAATAGTAAATACAGACATTTTTGATGTACTTCATAATTTAATAAGAAAGTGTTCTCTTGGCCAAAGAAGAAAAGCTGGTTTGTTGGTTTGGTTGGTTTTTTTTTTCCTTTTTGTGTGGTTGGTTCTGAACTTACTGAGCAAGTTTACTTTCTACACTTCCATTCAGTATTTAAGAAAAGTATATATATCAACCCACCCCCATTCTTCCCCAAACAGAGGCTCTTTTTCTGTACTCTAAGAAGTAGAAGTGTACTGCTGAGATTTATGGTCTCTTTCAAGGAAAGACTTTCATAGCTTAGGATTAATTTAGTCTTTGAGCTACCAAATCATACTGCAGAGTTGTGCAAAGAGAAGAGGAGGACAGGGAAGGCAGGAAGTAAGCAGGACAAGCTCTCAGAGGGCTCATACTCAGTGTTCTCCCAAGACAGCTATGCCCCAGCAAGAAAAATTCAGATGGATATATCCACATGAATAGTAACTATTGCTAGCACAGCCTTCTTAGTGACAGATTCTAGAGCAGCTTGATGCTAGACTAAAATGAAGCTCGACTGTGTCCACATTTAGATATAACCTAGTTTTCATTAATTCATTTTTTCTGCAGAATAAAATACATTGTAGAACATTACATTTAAAATGGGACATTTGTTTCTCTGTTACAAGAAACTGAAGTTAAAAATAAAACAAAACCCCACCACTTTTGAAAGGAATGCCCTCACTGTTTTTTCTATTTTTCTTATTATGCCATTTTTAGCATCTGTTCAAATTGCTATTTTTCAGCCTTGCAGCCTCTCCAGTCTTAACACTATGCAAAACCTCCAAATTCTCTTTATTAATCTGTCTTTTAGATGATTTCCACCCAAATTAATTCTAAAAATATAACAAAGAAAACCACTAATAGCACTAGGCTCACTGTTTTCCAGTTACCCAGTGGTTACCACCCTACCAGCCACTGCTATACTGAAGCTATCTTTGTGAGGATTTTAAAAAAGGATATTTACTTGAAAATAGTGTAATATGTTATGCTAGACTCTAACAAAAGAACTACTCACATTCTACAGGCATAATTCAATGCCTTCTAGCTGTGGGTTTTACTCTCACTCACCAGCAAGGTCCACCCACTTTATATGCATCAATATGCAGAGCTGGTAAGTTAGAGATGAGGCAGGGGACAAAGAATATGCATTTCTCAAAGCACACTGGGACACAACCAAATACCAAGGAATATATGACACCGATGAAGCAATAAGAAGTGTGTTTGGCATCTTGTTGCATAAACAGCAGTGTACCTGCTTACCACCACAAACCGAAGGCAGCTAAGTCTAAATAAAACCTTATCACTAGTAGCTGAACACCACCCTGAACCTCTCTCTCCTTGCAATCTGAAGGGAAAATTATGAGTGTGACCCGGATGAATCACATTCCCAGATGGACTTCCCAGTACTTTTTTCCTGGCTAGAAAGAATGACATTTTTTCCAACTTACTGTGAAGCAATACCATCTCAGTTTGCAGTGGTGATGAATTTAAGCAAGTATATCAAGAGTCTCCCTTGGAGGTGCAGCTTACTGAACATGAAAAAACAAACAAAAAGAAGACAGAAGCTTCATGCCTCCCATCTAACCCTGCTGTGAATGAGAATATGATTTTGAGTGAATGATAGAAAGATCCCACTAAGCCTGAGAGTTCAGGAATATAAGAAATGCCCAGCTGGGTCAGACCAATGGTTCATCTAGTCAAGAATGCATCTCTTAACAGGGCAGAAAAGGTACCATTTAGAGAGAATCCATAAACTATGTTCTGTGTTCCACTCCCTTCACACTCTACCTGCTGACCATGAACACTCCTAACCCTCTTCTGAACCTGCCTACACGGCTTGTTTTCAAAACATCCTCTGGCTGCAAGTTGCATAAATTCACTACCTGCTATGTAAACAAATAGTTTCTTTAATCTGTCTTAAACCAATTCCCAACCAGTTTCACCAAGTGTCCTGTAATTCTGGTACTGCAGGGTTTCTGTCAACAAGAGTTCTGCATTCACCTTGCCCACCAACTTCATGATTTTGTAAACCTTGATCATCATGCCCCTCTCAGCCCCTCATCTTCTAAATCAAGCATTTTAAGTGACACAACTCCACACAAGGCAGCGATATCATCCCCTTGGACTGAGGGTTGCCCTTCTCGTACCCTCCCTAAACTGTACCTTCTTAAGATATGGACACAAAAATTGTGCCCAGTATTCAAAACGTGGTGGGCACACCACTGTATTAAATACCAACAAAATGACACCTATTTCTTCTCCTCAGTAACCTTTTCTGATGACGCCAAAATGCACTGCCCATGGTTTTCTGGCCTTTTTTTTTTGGCTGCTGCTGCTCCACATTGCAGACAATGATCCTGGAGAACTGTCAATGACAACCACAAGGCCTGTTTTCCAAGTTGCAACCCTCAGTTCTGAGTTCAGCATCACACAAGCATGGTTTAGTGTAATTTTTTCCTCACTGGAAAAACTTATGTTTGAAAACCTATGTTTACCTATGCTGACATTCGTCTACTGCATTTTTGCCCACTTAGTTACGTGATGGCCTTCTGGAATTCCTCAGCACTGACACAGCATCTAGCTACCCAAAAGTAACAGTAATACCGTTTTTCATGAGAACTAGAATTATTCTGAGGCTGGTGCTAGTTAACAAATCAAGCTGTTGTTTTGAGTGGTGTCTAGAAGCCACAGGGAAGGCAACTGAGATCAACCAAGACCACTAGAGCTAGTTTTATCATTGTGGGAAAATTACCAGAGACAGGAGATTTACTAAGCAAGGCAGAAATCAGGTGCAAATTTAACCAAAAACAAAACAAAAAACCCCACCAGACACACATCGCTTATGATGGAGAACAGTACAAAACCTGCAATGGATTGTTTGTATAACTGTAGACTGTTCATGGATGTAGCTATTTGACCACTATTATGGAGGAGATTAGATGTCTTGTAACACCAACTCTGGTGATGCTCTAACACGGCAGCCAGACAGCAGGGTTACTAATGTGATTTTGTATCTGTCAGTTGTCAGTCCTCACTTTTACCTTACAATGAAAAATTACTGCCAAGGAGATCTTCAAAACTACCTTTTAAGAAGTTAATGTAAAAATCCAAGTAACACTGAAGAAATATTCTTATTAAAAATTATACTAAAGATTGAACCAGGATTCTTCCACTGAAGAGTTCTGTATTTGGGCAAAGCTGAATCACCACAATACCAACAGAAATTAAACAAAAACTTACTCAAATTAGAGGGCTACAACAGCTTATAACCAGCAATTGTAAACAAAAGCCTAAAGAACTGTGGTTAATGCTAGATCTTAAGAAAATAAGTATTTTGGCTCAACTGCACCCTAAACACTGACATATCACCATAGGAATTATCATCTGTCATGCCAAGGGCTGTTCCCTAAAGCATATCACAGAAACTTCATGTGCTAGAAGTAGCAGATCTAAAGCTAAAAAAAAAATACTGGTAATTTCCACTTGTGGACGACTGCAGTTTGCTCTGTGAAAGGAAAGAAAAGGAAGGAAAAAAAACCCAACCCCAAACAAAACCAAGACAACACCTTTAGTCACACCCAAAAGTTAAAGTAACTATTAAAACTGTATTTCCTCCTTTCTTGGCCAAAGAAATCAAAGACAGTTTTATGGCTGTTCTCTTGAGCATCAAATAATTTCAGACAAAAATTTTAAATATTAGTTTCATCAGATGCTAGTGACTGGACATCAAAAAGATGCTTATACACTGCACATAACAATTAGCACATACCATACTTGCTGAAAAAAAAATGCTGTAACCCTCCCCAAAACAAAAGAACCCCACTAACTTCCAGATTCCTGAATGCAAATGAATTTCTGATTGCAACAGATTTAGGTTTGAAATCTACTTTCTCCATCTTCTCCCTAATATGTGTGTTGGAAACTTCTGATTGTTTTGCTCAGAAACCTCTATTCTCTTAAGAATCTTCCATTTGGGATTGGGTTATGGGTGGTTACTGACTTTCTTTTCTTGAAATTTTGAATGCTAAGAAACCTTGTAGCAGCCCAGAACAAGCTTCTGGAGTATGTGGTACCAATGTGGTGTTATCTTCTGCAACTGAAAGCACTGTACTTCCATCAAGGGTGCTAAAGCCTAGTCTGCCATTTTTCCTCTAGAGTAGTTTCCATCATCTTAACTCTACTTCCCCCCCCCTTCCCAGTATGAATGCAAAGTGGGACATAATGAATAATAAAAGGAGAAAACCTCTGAAAGAAGAAAACCTGCTTTTGGTTCTGAATTGAAGAACCTTGTAAACTTTTGTGCACTCTCTTGAATACAAGTTTTGTTTTCCTACAAGTCAGCCAGTAACGGGTATGGCAAAGTCACACTAAATACATAGAAGCTTTTGACCTATTAGCAATGGCCACAGCAAGCCTTCAGTACCAAGGCTGTCCAGTGCAGAGTATGGAAGCTGTGGGCGTGCAGAGAAGCTATGCAAAACCATGTCACTTTTCTTCTCAGCTCTTCTCAACGAGGCACCTGCTGCTCTGCTGAATAAACTACTGGCATATTCTCCACGCATCTGTCACCAAATAGCTGGGTGATAAAAAACACTCCAGGAGACAGAAACAAAACCAAAAACCACTTCTACTCTTAAATGAAAGAAAAGTATGAAGTGACTCTTCTATTAGTAACCTACTTCCACACAAGAAAGAAATCTCTTTCTGATGCTTTCCTGCCTGAAAGCTGAAGTGGGAGTTACATTTCGGCTTCTCTTCTCTTCCTCCACATTAGGAAGGGTTTTTCTGGAGGAGTCAGAGCTGCCTTTCAGTTTCCCAAGCAGATGAAAAAGGCAAACCATGCCGTGGAAAGAGTGGGAGATTTCAGAACAGGAATAAATTAGAGGCTATCAAGCATGGAAAGCATTAGTAAGTTTGGGGAAGAAGGAAAAAAAGGATGGATTTGTGTAATGAGGAATTTTACAAAGTAGATTTTAATGCTGCTGCAGTGCCTACTTAAGGGAGAACAGCTTGAAGCATTAAGCTGCATGGTGGTACGCACTGCTACGCGTGCAGCCTCTCAATCTTGACCATAGAATCAGCAGCTCCAAATTCCTCTGGCGCGTATCAGGAAAGAGGATTCAACCGCATCACTGTTTCTTCACATAATGTTTATTTTCTGATTCTAAATAGGGAATGGCGTTTACCTGAACATCTAAGTAAAAACAATTTTTAACATCATTAAAGGATACCGTTCTCTTAGGAAAAAACAAAACAAAACAAAACCAAACCACCAAATATTCCTACCTATACAAATTTCTATCTTCCACTTTCCTTACAATTCAAATAAGCTTTACACTCAGAATAAGTCTGTTTCCATTCTTAAATGAAAAATGCAAATAGTTAGTTATTAAAATGAAACCATTCCTTTAATCCTAAGAATTCTTTCCAACCTTGTCCAAGACTAGATGTTCTGTTCAATTCAATCATATAAGACATCAGAAAACCTTAGATACAATTTCATAAACTGAAGAAAACATTAAAATTCCACTGCTAACTTCACATAAGGGTTTTTTCCCTTATAAACGGTTTAAGAGACAAGTCTCTTACTCTGAAACCTGAACACAGCTTCTACTTTGGTTCTTCAACTTTTATTTTCCTTACAACTTCTGTATGGAGAATCTATTTTCAAAACATTCTGAAACCTGTATATGCAACAACAACTTGTAAGCGAGTAAGTTGCCAGTGTACACACATTTGCAACACGAGCATGGGCTAACTCAGGTATTTGGTTCTTTACCCTGCATGTCCTGAGTTTGTTTAACTTAGCAAAGCATAAAAAGACTACTACTATCACATTTACCTTGGCATGTATACCTAGACCTTCCCTAAGAAGCAATCCACCCCACATAAGTCAGAGGCAACAAATAACATCATTTGTAATCTGTTTAAGACAGGCAAAAGCTATGTGTCAAACATTCCAGGTCACTTGTCTTTCCAATTCTCTGCTCTATTCATTAGAGCAAATCTTTAGAGAAACCGACCTGCATTTGCCATTATAAAAAAAAAAAAAAAAAAAGATTTAAATTTCCTTTAAAACATACAGTACTTAGTAAGAGAAAACTGAGGAGCTGGCAAATGAAATGAAGATACTCCTTTAAAACTGCACTTTTAAGTTTGATACTTCTTGTTTTATACCTCTACCCACAGTGGCAAAGAAACATTCAGTCATTTTAAAGTCTCTGAAAGGCTGCCCCAGGAATATCTGGGCTGAAGTGGTCAGTCTAGTCTCAAATCACAGATTGAACGTCAGAATGGAAGATGCATTTACCCTCAGCTGACTAGCAGTGTTCACATGTTTTCACTTACATCTATTCTATTCCATTTAAGCCAATTACTAATTTGAGGTTCCCTGGACTGGGACTTTCAACTAATAAGGCATTAAGTTATCAAGAGAGATGAGGCACGTGATGATGACAGGTTAGTGCATCTAAGATGATTATCTGTTATCCCACATCTTTTATGAATTGGTCATGCTTGTAGTCATGCTTGACTACAAGGTAATGGACACAGTATAAAGGAGCAAACTTAAAACAGTTTTCATCCAAGAATTTTCAGCAAGATCAAACTACACCATTCTGTCAGTCCTTTAAGAGTATCTTTTAGGTAAATGATAACAGGGTTTGCTGGTAGATCAGGTCCTTTCTGAAATTCTAAGTTAATTTCAGAGCTCTTGGAACTTCTTCCCCAAGGCAAAGACACAAAGCAAACTTCCTCTGGAAAACTACCCTGCCTCTTCTGTGCGGCAGAGCACAGCTGTGAAAGGAAAGGGTGTGCTCTCTTTGAAGTCTCATTATTAGCACTTGTATCTGTTAAATATAGTTCTCCCTCCTCCATGGCTCGAGTGATCGCGCTGTGCATTTTGATGCCTCCTGCTTGCCTGTACCAGCTGTCTGGCTGGTGCTCTCTCCTGGGTGCCCCCAAAAGAGGAACCTCCTAAGCTATCTGGTTTCATCATCCCTGAAATCACTGAAGATTTAAATTTAGATGACTAAGGTCATAAAATTAAGGAGTTAGAAGCTCTTTACCCCTCTTCCACAGTTCCAGGTTTTTTATAGGGAGTTACCACATCTGTCTCAGCTTTGCTGCACTGAGAAGCTGCTGCACGTGTAGCTCACGCAAGGCATACAAAGCACACTACACACAATGTACAATGATTGTAGGGAGTGAGGAAGACACATCATCTGTCACCTGCTTTGTAATAAAATATCACTTGACGTCAAAAAGGACCCAATTCTTATTAAATAATGAAAGATGTGCCTTTCAAGAAGATCACTGTCATTCTTAAATACCGATCAGCAAGTAGAGACAGCAAGACAGATTACAGGGCAATGAAAGCAATCCCACAGAGGAAAGGAAGCTGGTATCCACACCAAATTCCCGGTTACGACTTCATGATGCAGGCTTAAGAAAACCCCACTGCCAGCACTTCTGGACAAGTTTCAGCAGAAACAGCTACCAGGATGGAGGAGGGGGAGAAAGCCTGATGACTCGAGTTTTGTGAACAGGGTGAGGCTTATTGATTTGGGGTTTATGAAGACATTTAATCTCGGCAGCCACAGAATGTTACATATTTGGACAACACCCAGCCAGAGCTGTACAGGAACTGTAGTGATAACCAGTGATAACGATTATTCCTAGTGTTTGCACTGCAACAGCATACAGGAGCCTCAGTCCCAGCTGAAGGCCTCACTTTACTGGGTGCTGAACAAACAAAGTAAAATGACAGTCCCTGCCCCAGCAGACCTATAGGGAAAGAAAAAAGAGACAAGTAGACACATCAGAGCACAGGGAATAACAGCATAATATTTCTCAACATGTTGTGAGCCACGTGTACAACTCACCAAAGGCCACAACTGGGCTACTTCTTGTTAACATAAGTTATGCTGCAATTGCATAACTATTCAACATCTCTCCTACCTCCTCATCAGAGAACTTCCACCCAAACAGTGAAACTTCTTACATTCAACTGCGCTTAGCAGGGGACACAACATTAAAAAAATAGAGTGCTTGGAGTTGGGCTTGGGTGTTTTCATTCGTTGCTCCTTTTCCAATTGACCATCATCTAAAGCCTTAGAAAAGATTCTGCCGAGGTGAGCAGCTCCAGAGAGGAGCCTTCAACCCCCATGTCCAGGAGCCTCAGCTCTGAGCGGCGACAGCCATTGAGGGAGCCCCAAGCCCTCGCCAGGCCTTGCCCAGGAGCCGGCAGCTCCGCAGACGTGAGCAGGGACTCACCGAGGGCAACGAAAACCCCGGCGAGCGCGGGAACAGCGCGGGGCGCGGCCGTCGGCGCCGGTAGGCGAGCAGGATGGGGAGCGCTCGGCTCAGGGCAGAGCCCGCTCCGGGAGCTCTGCTCCGGCTGCCCCGGCGGTGGCAGCGGCGGCACCGGACAGTCGACGGGAGGGGAGGCTGCGGCGCGGAGCTCGGGGTGCAGAAAGTGCCTCCGCTGGTCTCTGGAGACGAGGGTGCGCAGCGGACAGGGCTGCGCTTGGTGCGCCCGGTGGAGGTCCTCCTGCAGCAGGGGCTGCGCTGCGGGACACTGTCAGCAGCTGAAAGCTCTCAAGGAAGCTGAGAGGGAGCTGGGCTCCTTGCTGCAGGCCCAAACCGTGCAAGGGCCACAAGCGTCCACCCCAGCGCATACAGGAAAGGAGGAGGGCGTTAATCCCAGAAGCTGGGAGCTAGTAACAAAAGAACACAGCAAAAAAAGGAGGAAGAGGACAATTAAAAGCAAGGGGCTTCCTCCAAAACCCGACATCCCCACCCAGAACCGCTTCGCAGTTCTGCAGGGTGCTAACGAGGACACGCACACCGCACCAAATAAGCATCCTGCTGATGCACCAGTAAAGAGGATCACTCCTGGTGACTCCAGGAAAAAGCGGCGGGTCATAGCAGTAGGTGACTCTACTTTGAAGGGCACAGAGGCACCCATCTGCCGGCCTGACCCAGTCTCGAGGGAGGTGTGTTGCCCACCAGGGGCTCGGATCAGGGATGTTGCTGAGAGGCTGCCTGCTCTAGTAAGTCCTACTGACTATTACCCGCTTCTTGTGGTCCATGTGGGTGCCGGTGATATTGACAGCAGCAGCCTAGGAATCATTAAGAAGAACTACAGAGGCCCCTGATGACGTTGTTATTGCTTCCAAACTGAGCCCAGTGAGTCCGCTGCAGAGGTCACCCATCAGGTATCCCATACGTGAATTTCTAGGCTCCTCCTTTTTAAGTAAAAATTTAATTAACTAATTTTTGTCTTTGGGACCTGCTCTTTATTCGGCGTTTTCTGCAAAGATCCAGAAATTTTTCTTTGAAGTTCATTATTTTTCCCCTCCTCTACCCCTCCTTCTAGTTCTGAAACATGAGGAAAAATAGATATTTCTTCTTTTTTGAAAGAAGGCCTTGAGTTTTAATCATTTAATCCTTGTTACAAAAACAATTAAGCACACATCTGTTCCTAACTCTCAAAGAAAATGTAAGATGGTAAAAAGACCAAATCAAAATAATTGCTTGTAGATCTGAGAAACGAAACCTAGAATCTACCCTGTGGCACATAAAAGTGCACTCCCCCCTTCTAGTGCTTAACAGCAAAGTAAATTACTTGATCTATTCCCTTCATGTCAAAAGTCAAATGTTGGGCAAGATAAACTAACAGTTCATCTGTTGTTGATCATGACAGGCTTCCAGAATAAGTCTCAAACATTGTATTTGTTCTACTAGCTAACTGTTACAGAGAGTTTAGTGTCACACATTTCCCAAGGAGCTAGAGCTGCAAGCACAGAGAAGGCAGATATACTTTCAGGATAACTATTCAAGAGAAAATAAACCAAACAACAAACCCCTTGTCTCACTAAATAATTCAGTACAATCACTCCCATTTCTATTAATAACTGGAATTCTTCCAGTGAAAAAAAAAAAAAAAAGGAAAACAAAACCAAACAAACTGCAACTGAAAAAACCCCCCAAAAACCCCAAAAAAACAGCCAAACAAACCTCTGCACAGCTGAAAGACAGAAAAATCACCGGAGTAATTAACACTCCTAAGCAGAAATTCAGCTTTCTAACCAAAGGTGCCCAGTGCCATTTCAGTATACCTGACCCGGCAGGTATGAGTCAGGACCATGTAAGGAGATGCATATCCTTCTAGAGCAGGAACTGAAAGCCAAACAGGAAGCCCAGAAGCTTCTAAAACATGCACTAGAGTAACCATAAGGACAAGATGTGGCTACTAAACATCAAATGGGTTTGTAAAAAGACAAAACAAAAGAACCTTTGTGCATAAGGCTTACTTCCACCTATTAGACTTAGAAAGTTTCTATGATCCTAATGCAGGAAATGACGAAACCCCTTCTGCTTCACACCATCAGTATAATGCATCAAGGCAGTTTTCATCCTGCTCCAATGAAATAGGCACTCTGAAAACTGAATAAAAACATTGCAAGGAGATGATCACAGTTTCATGCCTCCTTGAAACCAATACAAGCCAGTCCTGCTGTTGCCTTAAATTTTCTCACTTGCTTTACACAGCCCTACCACACACAGCATCCCCTCCTCTGCCCAGGCACATGAGACTGCATAGCAGCACAATGAATTGGATCTGAATTAAAAATTGATTTCTCCCCTCTCCAAGCCAGGTTACTTTTAGCTTGGATTAGGTCCCTGATGTAGCTGCCTCCTCAGCTACAGGAATGCTTCTACTTGGATGGAGGAGATGGCAGGATGGGAGCAGGCATAAGAATACTTCTTCAAAATGACAGTATAGAAAGTAGCAGTGAAAGGATGGTGTATGAGCATGCCTGAAGCCTCGTGCAGGTACTCGTGTACAAGCGCCATCCATGCTCTGAACTGACAGGGCACAAACTCTCCCTTGTCCAAAGGCTGTTCAGAGACACATCTGAATCTCACCTGCTCCAGTAACCCTTTCTTCTTCCTGGGAAAGAGGAGGTCCATATCAGACAGCATGTTCAGCTCAGCAACCTGATTCAACACAGGAATATAATACCATACACTGTGATCAAAATGGTAAAGTGCTTACGGAGGCGGGGGGGAATCTGGTTTAGTCAAATGGAACTTGAGCTGATGACTGAACACTGAATAACCATTCATACCTGCGGTCCATGTAAGTAAGCAAAGTCACTGAACTTACCATGGTTAAAATTATACCCTGTTGTAAAAAACTCCCACGCAGACACAACACCAAACAAAAAAAAAACCCCAAAACCCTGATGTGCTATGAAATGTCTCTGTGTCCCCCCCTAAATTCTAAACAAATCTTTCACTTTATGCCATCACTTTATTTTGCCCAGAACAGTCACTACTATTCCTGGTATGAAAATGCTAACTGTCTTAATTCACACTTTTTGTTTCTCTGTGCAAGTTTGTACATAGACCAGCCATTTTTTTTCTTGCTTAATCAAAGCCTTGTGTGTGAGGACGCTGATGCACAGTAACTTGGTATTATTCAGCCAAATCAGAACACCCTATGTTCAACAAACGTAAGTATAAAACAGATTTTACAAATCTATGACATACAGGTCAGAAATACTTCACAAGTGATTTTCGTTTCAAATCTTTGGTTACCCTTTTTCTCTGGAAAACAATGCTCTTCAGCAGATTGGCTTGAACAGCACAAAGCACATAACTCTCACTCTAATGCTCACATACACTTCCGCAGGAAAGAAAGAACTAGAGAAAATAAGAGTTCAATGGCATTCACTATCAGCTTTTAAATATTCACAAAGAACCCTTGGAAAAGAGCATTTCTGAACATACAGCAGCACTACAGCACTGCAAATCCTACTTCCCTCTAGTCTGTGTATATTACTGAGGAAACTCCACACCGGGGAAGACAACGGACATTTTGTTACCAATTCTTGAATGACAAAATGCTTCCAAGAGTGTGCAAACACATTAGTGAAGTCATCTCTTCCTGCTGCCTTCAGGATAATGGCACAAAGGACTACCTGGCTTAAAAATTTAACTGTGGTACAGAGTAATCAAAACTAAGCCTATTTTTCCAAGGCACAACAATTCAAACTGCAAACAGATCCAAAGGCAACTGGACAGAAGGAGGAAAGCCTGGGGAGATGTATCACAGGCAGAAGGTGAAGCTGCTTGAAATGCCAAATGGCTGGGGCGGACAGCCCTTGGAAAGGAGATGCCACCACACAGCGTAGGTGAACTAAGCTTGCACTGAACATCTGAAACAATATGTTGAATGTTTTGGTCCAGCTTATTTCTGGTTTCCATACCATTGCTAATAATAAACTGCCAGACAGCAACTGAAAAGTGTGACCTTCAGCTGCTGAAGCAGAATGAACTTGGGGGAATCCTGGCATTGACAAACACATCCACTAAAAGATTCCAAATATTTGCACTGCCAGAGATACTTAAAGTGGAAGAAAACTACTCATTCATCCAGATCAGTGGATTTCCATGAGTCTGCAAAGAAGAGAAACATAACCTGAACACAGTAACTCAAGCTCATGCAAGAAAAAATTTAAGATTCTTTTCCAAAGATGTGAGAAACCTGTGTCTGTCTCTTCCAGGTTTTCCTGGAAACACCCAAGACACCTTTATATTTAAAAAAAAAAAAAAAAAAAAAAAAAAGGAGGAAAAGAACTAAAGTTCCCTCACTTCCTGCTCAGAGAATCCTCATTGTTTGGATGAGCCACTAAATTAACTTCAGCTGTAGAGAAAATGACTCATTAAACAGAACAATCAAAAATTTCACTGGAGAGAGGGGGAGGAGGTAAGGAGGAACTTTAACCTTCCCCTTCTCCTGCCAAATGAATGACAGGGTTGTTTGAAAAAAACAAACAGAACACAGTGACACTTCTTCATAAATAAAGCTTAAAACAGAAAGCTACAGAAAATTAAGGGGGGAAAAAAAAAACCCAACCAAGCTACAGATGCCTGTAGTAGCTCTTGGAGCATTTTAATCCTCCAGCTGTACTCAAATACATGTGGAAACGTTCCATAGAGCAGCAGAAAGGCAGAGCTATCTTTAGGAAGAGGTGATTTCCTAATGCAGATCATAATGTTAGAAGTTCAGCAAACAGTTAAAAGCTTAAGTTTCGTTTTTACAATCCCGCATCTGCCAGCCAACATGCATTCAGTTTTGGATCACACCACATGGGACAACGTGAAAAGGATTTTTAAATAAAAGAATACAGATTTTCTTCTACAGACTCATCTGAGTTGCTCTGAGATCAGTAGGAAATGTTTCAGGGAAACTGATGTTTCCTTCTGTCGGAGTCAGTTACTCTTTGAATCCTCCTATAACTACTAAAATTGAACAAGAACTGGGGGCAGAAGGTTGAGAACCCTGCCTGTTTCTCTCATATGACATCTTGAGCAACTGTATCAGAAGGTCTGAAAGGCAGCTGTCTGAAGCCATTACATATATTTTTCATTTTCACCTGAAAATGTTTTCCACACATGTATGAACTTATCTAAACTGGAAAGGCTAATTTGTCAATGTGGATTTTGATTTTCGTGGTAAAGGTTTGTTTGAGAAGATGACTAACGGACAGCTAAACCAGTACGAACACCAAAGCAGCAGGTGCAGGTTTCCCAGTAAAAGATGTCTTTCTTCAGATATACTTTACTATTTTTCAACCTGAACCAAAACAAACCATAAATGAGAAGTAGAGGTTTTTTAACAGCATAAATACACCTATATTGCACTCACATTTAACATTAGCACTTCCAGGGCAAGTGAAGCAGTGAACCCATTTTGATTAAATCTCTCTGAATCTAACCCAGCACACCTGCAAAGGCTTCTGAGGCTGAGGGACTGGTGGTACAGCTGGTTCTGACCAACTTGCAGCTGGTCTGGGTCACACCGCACTGAAATCACAGTTTCGCAGCAACTGTGCAGGCAGGTGATTTCAAACACAGGTTCTGCAGTTGGCAAAAGGAGTACCCAGACCAGAAGCAGCAGGAGTGTAGACCAAGACAACTGTGGTTTCAAGAAGGGTATAAGGCACCAATCACATAAGTTGTTCTACTTGAAGTTTTAAATAACCCAGGTCCAGATTGGGAGAAAAAAAAATTTAAATGCTGCCTGAAGGAATACGGCAGATGAGGTTTCACAGGTGGCCTTAACTGAACTAGGAGCAAGCTAATGCCTAGAGAAATAGCCCAGCATTCCCTCATAAATACATTTCCAAGTGCTCCCCTGCACCATCAACTGTGAGCAATCACAGGTGATGGCAAATACAGCTCTCCAGAGGACTACATGGCCAAGAAGACAGCAACAATAGGGTGGCCTTCAACTACTTTAAGCTGATGTCAAAACTGTACCCTGCATTTTGCTTCTGAAGTGGAACGATTGCCCATACTTATCACAGCTCTTTCTGACCTTAATTCTGTCTTATGCGTCTTCATGAACCAAACCTAAGGACGCAGAAGAAAGTCGCAACAATGGTAAAAGTTCTGACTATAGGATATGCAGATAAAGGCAGAGACACAAAATCAAGATCCCAGATAATGATTTGTATCGCTCCTGACTTCACAAAAACAAAAACTTTCAAAAAGTTACAGTGAAGATCAGTAAGAAGCTACTATAAGAATGTATTGGTTAAAAACAGGTCACAAAGCTCTAGAAACAATAAGAGCCCTATAACGCAAGAGCTTTCATAAAGTGTTCTGTAGTCCTGTTTATTCTAAGCAGCCCTGCTTAATAGTCCTTTGTTTTTACCTGTTCCTTCAACCTAAATACAAATGCTGAAATGTGACCCAAATCCATACGCCACAATTAACATCACAGGAGTTATCTGATAAAGGAATAAAAGCTGATGAGCTACTCTAACAACCATAGCAGTAAACAAGCTTGAATCAAGACAGATCAAACATCTCACCAATCTTCAGGAGAAGTGTATTTGGAAAAGATGAAACACCCAAGGTAGGAGATAAATTAGACATTAAATTACAGATCATTTTGTAGCACTTTAGAACTAACTCATTACTACAGCTAATTAAAATTAATGGGGACTTGCTATTAATTCACAGAGAACAGTGTAGTAACAGCTTACAGACAGAAAAAAGAAAAGGGGGCAAAAAAAAGGCAAAAAAAAGTTAAAGGGACACATTCTAAACTGAGCCATGTTACCCTTGTCCCATCGACTTCATGTAGGTACAGCAATTTACATCAGTTGAAGATTCCTTCCCTTCCCCGCCAAGATGAGAAATACTTCATAGCACACTCATGTAGAAGGATCATCGTTCAAACCTTCCTCCAAAATACATCTACACAAATGTTAGCAACATCTTATATCTCTAACATTTCGTGGCACATCGATGCCTTTCCACTACTGTAATCCCACAATGTTATCAGCGTAAGTAACTTCATTCATACTTCTGTTTAAAATTTTATAACAGCCTATCAAGCTAAGAGATTATGAATCATTCAAGCCATTAAAGCCCAATTACATCAACTGAAATCTGAGCTTTTTAGCACTATTCCAATTTCTCCTGCTCACTCAGCCCCTGTACCCCTTCCTACACAACTTTCCCTTCTCTAACCTTGTGAAACTTCTCTTGCAGAAGACTTACTAACCGGCTCACCAATTTACACAGCCTGCCTGTCGCTCTTATCCTTCAATACATTTAACCACCACTTCTCTGTACTTGTGGTTTTGTCCTCTCCTCTCACCCTCCCTGCCTCCTATCATTTCATGTCCTGTCTGCTCCTCCTCCTCTGGATCAGATGAAGTCCTGTAACCAGGTCTTTTCTGTGCCTATGCTTTATTTCTGCATGATCATATCAGTTCAAATACATTTAATTATCATGTATATACTGACACTTGTCTTCACGGTGGATTAATTCAAATTACAGTGATTAAAATAATCATATTTAGATTAGCAAATGAGGAAACTTATCTTTTTATGTTCTTAATGGTCATTCTCGAAGAGCGATAACCACTAAATCACACTGATCTGCAATATAACCTTTCAGTTCAGCATTTGGTATAGTCCCTAGTTAGACAATACCATTAGTGTATATTTATGCAGATTCTTGACATAAAATTAATGACCAATACAGGTTGCTATTTGCTAGCTGGTTAAATTTTATATTTATGACTTTTCAACCTGTGTTTGAATGAAAGTCAGGATGAAACTGTGAAATTGTATGCTCTGTATTTAGTTATCAGTTAACTAAAAACTAACAAAATACCCTGAACACAGAAGTTGCTTAACAAAATAAACCCTGCATTTAAAGATCATTCCCTTCCTTTCAAAAAACTCTCCTCTTTATTTAACAGGTGAAATTGTGTGGGCTTGCCTACTGCCAACTTCAAAATTTCAGATTTAGCAGAGTTCATGGGGTTTTTTTACTAAAAAACTTTAGAAAGGAAATGAGTTTTCTGATCTTTTCAGTTTCTCTCACCCAACTTTGAACAAACTACTCATGTAATTAGACTAGTCATACACTAAAATGAAAATAAATTTCTCTGGATATGTACTGAAGCAGCTGCTGTTCTCAAAAACAAGTTTTTAGCACTTCAAACATGAGTTTTTAGCACTTCAAACACAGAGTCTGGATACTTCACCAATCATATGCACTAGAGCAATGGTTTTATTTTCTCTAAGCACTTGATAGATGTGTTGATTGAAAGGTCTCTCTTAATTTAGGTAACATTAGTATATTACAGCATTTTTAGTCCTCAACACAGACTTACTTTTGAGAAAGCATTACTCAAATACTTCAACCTGAACCTCCCCACTTTCTCAACCTCAGTTTGCCTTCTCTAGGGATGTGCTACCACCACCTCAGGGTCAAAACAGAATTTAAAAGAAATGTAAATATTTGCTCTCTTCCTGGGAAAGCATCACATAGAAAGGAGGGGAAAAGAGGGTATGTGCATACGGGGAATTGCATCAGTATAATTAGAGAGTTTTATCAAGCTGGTAAATGTCCATGTAGTCAATTCCTTTGCTCTAAAGGGTATTTCCTAATTAAAAATATGCACCCCATTTTCTAGAGCCTTCCTACTGAAGAAACATCTCACCAGAACCGCCCAGTTAGATCAAATTGGGTGGCTGGCTGTTTTTGTTGTGTGCATGATAATACAAAGACTCTCCAAGTTCCTGCTCAACAAAGGCTTGTGTGAAACAGGCTTTGAAGACACAATAACATTCCTCTTGCGAGTTTCAAGCCTGGAGGCTAAAAGCACCAAGTAACTATTCATTCCTCCATCTTGAGACACATTCCTAACCTAGTTCAAAGGCCTGAAAAAACATGCCCTAGCTACATGCCTGCACACCTTCAGAAGGGCTTTTCCCTTGTATCAGAGCTTGCAAGGCAAAGAAGTTTCACACAGAAAAGAATAAAATGTGTTTAAGAGTTTTGTTTCATTTTTCAGAACCCTCAAATTGTTTAAAGTATTCAAAACTGTCTTGCATATAAATTGATCAGCTACGTCAATCCCTTTTAGAATACATTTTCACAATTTACCTGTTTAAACTGCTATGTTCATAAACTGCCCCGATGGCAGCAGATACCACTTCTTTAACTTCTGTTCCCAAGAAGCAGCCATGGAGGAAGGAGTGTGCACAGCAGTTGTAAAAATCACACATGGCTATCCACCCATATCAGGAAATCCAAGGAATTCAAGAACATTCTGCATCATGTTCACCAGATGATGATAAAGTCAACAAAATACAAGATTATTTCCAAAATACTGACACTAGAACAAATATTAACTTTCAATGAGAAAAATATTTACAGTTTTCAACCTACAGCTTCCTAAACAAACTAAATTTCTCTTTATGTGTTTTATTTTGCTGTTTCTCAGAAATCTGAATGCCGTTATGCGCAAAAGGGGGAAATATAAACAGTTACTAAATAGTACGTCAGCCTAACTATAGTTGCCATTTACTTGCATGGAACCAGCACAGAGAAACAGGGGGAGCGCACAGATGAGAGTAAAGGCAGCTGAGCTGAGACCACCCCTTTCAGTAAAGCAAAGCTGCTTAAATCTGCCCAAATATCTTGCAGGACCACATCCTGGATGTGCCAGCCAGCCTGCTTTATGAGATTCCTGAACATACGGTAGATAGCAAGTTTCCTCTATTTGTAATGGTTTTCAGTACACCTAAGCTTCAGAAACGTTAAGGTTTCCTTACCTGTCTTTGATTCTATGTATGTGATCAAGCAATTTAATATTTGTGCATTTCCTTTTGTTTTTCAAAAGGCAGGAAATATTTAGTATTCTGCAGTTTAGCTGCCACTAGTTAGGAAAAAAAAAAAAAAAATTAAAAAAATCAACTGTGTTCTGCAATACAGAAAATCAGAAGTGGACCAAGTGCTAAAAATACCATAACACAGCAAAGCATGAAGCGACGGTATACTGTGCCTTTGCTCTGCAAGCAAAGATGTAAAAAAGAAGAAGAGGGTAAATGTAGCAGGTTAGAGAGGCAATTATTTCACTTAACAAAGCAGTTCCTACCTGTCCAAAATATATTTTAGTCCTCCTAAGGATTTCAGTTAGTCGCTTTCATTTTCAACAGATGAAAATGGTTACAGTGAATTTACCATAACTGCAAAAATGTGAGTATTGCTCATTTTTTCCTTCACGCAGCTAAGACACAGATCTTCATTCCCACCAAAACAAGCAATACATTACCTTACTGACATCTACAAGTCATTTCAAATCCTTCCAGCAAGCCCAGCTGTCCTACTACCTCTTTCAAGGACTGTGCAGCTGGGCTACCTGCTGTTGGTCACTTCCACGAGACACAACTGTACCATGAAAGGAAAATCCTCAATGGATATATTCTAAAGCAGAAAAAAAACTGAGAGAAAATTTTCTTAGCCACAACTGACTGAACAACTTGTTATTTCCTTGTTATTCTATAACATTCTGCTCCATATAGGCTACATTTTGCTATTTTGAAGTAACTAGTAATTCATTATTTGTGATCAGGAATTATGGGAGAGGAATTGGTAATTATGACAGGACAAAGTTTTCTGAGGAAATGAAAAGGAATCCCATCTTTCAGAGACCATTCAGACAATGTCTCCGTCATCTACCGACAGTGCCTGCAAGAGTCAGAAACGGAACAACAGCCAATATTTCAGCAGAAGTGCCCAACCTTTATATCTCTGGGTATCACCATTAAAGAACGAGTACCATGAAAAAGCACGCTGTACCATGCCAGGAAACGCAGCAGACTACCAGCCCTATGACATGTTAGGCACAGGCGCAGCAAAACACATTATGTTGCACCTCTGTCTCCAAGTTTGAAGCCAAGAGGTCTCCCCTGCCACTTGTTCCCTGTTATCTAGGGGTCAAAATCTCCATTTCTAACACAGCAATCTTCTCTTCAAAAAAGCGGACAGCTATGCTTAAGATGAATCACCATCCAGTGTTTTAATCTAAAGGTTCCCTCACTGATACGCATCAGCTGTCACTCTAGATGTCTTTTTGCATCTTTCATACACAGCACAGGGCTCGGGAAGCTCATGTCAGAACTGAAGCGAGCAAGTCACAGCTTCAGCTATGGGGTTTCAAGCTTCCCACCTCCCTTCCACTCCTCTGCTGTCACTTACAAACTGATAAACAGCAAGAGCCCAGCTGAGAGACACTGTACAAGGAGCAATGAACTCAATCTTCTACCTCCCATCTACACTTCCTGAGGTTCTTTTACTCTCTCAACCAAGACACGTCTTCTCCACAACTCTGGACACAGCGTTTCAACATGAATGTCACTAGTTACTAGACGGCTGGAGTCTTGCGAGGAGAATGAAGGGGGTTTGGGGACTGGGGTTGGCTTTTAAGGGGTTTTTTAAGTCTACAATTCAGTGAAATAAGAGCAGAAGGAACCCATACAATCACTGGTTTAGTTTCCCCCGCTCCACGTTTGAGCATTTTACTCCTTCATGGAACTGTGCTGTTGAAGGAAAGCGCCTGTGCACAGACTAGTTACGTGTTTTACTGACTGGCAAAGCTGAGCTTAGGGAGTTCCGGCCTCATGGTTACTTCTTAACAAATATTTGTGCACCGCACGGAAAGCCAGACTGCTGAAACTGGACAAGAACCAAGGCTGATAGACAATTCATATTTTTTCCTATTCACACAGATTCTGTACTTCAAAGCAAGCTTGTAGAATGCTTAGGTGCCCTAGTGGGTTACAAATATCCAACCTACACAGATGATGAGGGGGGAGAAGAAACATAGTCAGTTAAAGCTGTGGATGTTCCCAGACTACTACCTTCCTGTATTGTATAACATGTATCATCAGCCAGTTCAAATGTACAAGTAACACTTCAACAGCTCTACTAGCTGTAAAGTGTACAATGTAATTCCATTCTTCCTGAAGCATACCTTATTTGAAAATTTAACAGGTCATTTCTTCCACATCCCCAGCTTCCAAAAAAACTGAATTTTACAACAGTTGACAAAATGTACACAGGCAAGTCTTCTGTGATACACCATGGGAACGGTATGTTTCACCTTACAGCCCAGGAGGCTGACACCAGATCTTCTAACTAGACTCTCAAATTATTACAAGCAGTTGAACACACACAAACTTTCACTGTCTCACCTACCTGATCAAAAACTACTCAGAAGAAAATACACTTTGCAATTACCCAAGGTTAAATCTCTAATAATAGTCTTCAGAGAACATGACCTAGATATGTCAAACATGATCAGAGAGATATATATCAAGACATCTTTTAGTTAGTTAAGAGTGCCAGGCTTATTTAAATCTCCTTTATCTGTTCACACCTTGGCTTTTGTTGTATTTTCCATCATTTCTGTAAGCGAAGAATAAAGCTGTTAAACTTGAGAATCTTTTAAGTTATCAAAATCTTTCCTTTACTACCTCTCTCTCATGTACTCAAAATAATAATCATCACGATCACCATTTATCAAAAACCCAAAAAGATGTAAAAATAATGCTATTCACTTTTATGAATAAGTATTCTAATATAGCAGATTACGTACAGATGTCCAAAAAGACAGCTTTTAGCATTCTGACAAATTGGGAATTCAGAAGTATTTGTTAATATTAATGTATCTGTGTTGCAGATCCTACCACAAAATTAAAAGCATAAGATCTACTGCAAGAAGCCAAAATAATTTTGCCATTTGAAATTTCTTTTTACAAGATATTCTTTAAGTTAAACAATTTTAAGGGAATCTACTAACCTGTAAGACAAATTATGAAACTAATGAACTTCATTTTTAATCAAATTTATAACTGTCCAAGTAACAGAGCGTAAGGAACAAATACTGCAGTTAAACAAAACAAAATCAAAACACAAATGTGACTGCAGTTCTCCTTTCATTGTATATATTTGACGAAATCAATGGGTTTTAATGTTAAAATTCACTCATTCTTGTTTATCTTGTACTTAATTTAGACTCCTACCTGTGGTTTACTGCTGTGGTTGTGACAGGGATGCTACAAGACAAAGAACTTGGGGAAGAAGAGCCAGAGGCAAATTCTGCTTTCCACACTATGCACATCATCCTGTTAAGGTCAGCAGAATATCCCAATAATAGCTAAAAAAAACCCAAACACAATCTAATCACAAGTAAGGAACACACACACCTTGTAACACAGCATCTATCCCAGTAACAAAGATCAAAAGAAAAATACGGAAGTAAAAACACCTTCAGGAAACTGCAGGTCCATGCAAAATGAGCGCTTCTAGAATAAACTCTCTGTGCATATCCAGGCTCTCCACATTTCTCTACACTCGTCCTCAAACTTTCATATGCCACCCTCCCAATTCCCTTCAGATCACAAATACCTTGCAGTTCTTCCCACCCACATCATCATGCCACAGTTTCTCTGCGTCCCCTAAGTAATTCCCACTGCTCATTTCCATCTCCCTCCCATACCAGTTTCTGCAACTATTCCCCAGTCTTTACCTCTAATTCCCCATTATCTTATGTCAGCATCCCACAGTCTCTCTACTAGCCACAGCATGGGTCCCGTGAACAGCATTTCCCCTCTTTTTCTTCCTCTCTCTTAAGAGTACTGTACTTCATAATTCTGTCAATCAAATGCAATAACTAGTTTTCAATGAAACCTGGCACAGAGCTTAAATCTAGTATCAAAATAGTTTTGGAAAAGAGTATCTATTTCTCTTCCATAACACTGGACACCAAAATATTTTTTTTAAGCTTATGTTCACTAGTGACTTTATTTACACAACAATTAGCACTGAACAGATCCACTTTCAGAACTTCAATAAACTGGAAAAAAACACCCCACTTTCTTCACAAACAAGCTATTACAGAGTTACTGCAACTTGTTCAAAAGAATATTCAAGTACACTTTACTTCCAGTACTTGCACTCATGTACTTATAAAGTCATGAAAACTGTATAGTCCTAAGGAATATCAAAATTTCAACTACTATAAAGCATTCCTGAAACAATGCAACATACTGAAGATATTGGTCAAATAACATTCCCACTCCACAGCTGCTTGCTGCATTTTATTTAAGAGTTGTAATTCTCTATTTACAAGTGTTATCTAAGGAAACATGTGATCTCTCCACAGTTGCTAGTTAAAAATGAGCGTCATCCTTGCCCTGCAATGTCCTGCTTCATTTTCAAACTTAAAACACGTTCAGAAGCCAGTTTAAACACTGACTAAATATGAAATCTATGTGCTAAGGAAGTCCAGATAGTACTTTATGATCAACTGATCTGGTTTATAAATCATACAGTTCCAATTTTTAAGGCAGGAAAACAAAAAAGTCCCAAGAAACTTGTTATTAAAATCAAGGGGGGAGGAGGGGATAATCAATACTACAATCTAATGCAGCTAGATTAAAGGAACTGATCTACTGTCTAAATTACAAAAAAATCCAACAAACCCTCAAAAACCCTAAAAACATTAACTATAAGCTTATCATCTTGTTAAACAGAAGAGTTGCAAATACACAGCTATGTGGAGAGACAGGCTTAATTTCGGCAAATAGGTATGGGGAAAAACTGGTGTGTGCATACAGTGGGAAATGCACTGTTTTGTCTATGGTTATACCCATAAAACGTGGAAAAGGTTCGTAACTTACTGGTATTTACTTTGGTGCTGATGCAAAACTGTAAGAACTTCTGTTCTTTCAGTTTTGGAAACAATCTCCCCCAAAAAGCATAATTTAATTGTGCATGTCTTGTTTTGGTATTTTCTGTGTTTCTGTTGTTTCACCTTAAGTTTTTAACTTGAGGAGACAAAACCAACTATTAAAAAGTATTAAAGAAATACAATAAACAGGCAATGCCACAACAACAAAAACCCCAGGTATATTATACAAGGATTAAATGAGTAGTTTCCTGTTACCCATCATGTATATTTTCATGAGACGCAAACAAATGTTTAGCTCTTCCCCTCAGCAGTGCTTTGCTTTAACTGGAACCAGACAAAAGGCATAACAACCGTATAGATGCCACTGCACTGTATTCCCATTGTACTGTATTCTCATTGTACTGTATTCCTTTTTCTTACATCCCCAAAAAAATCCAAACCACACATGCACTGTGTAAAACAGGCATCATTAAAGCTGCGAGTGAGCCAAGTTACCACTTGCTCATGCTACATATACTCTATTTGGTGTTATTAGCAGTCACTTTCATGAGCTCTCAGACTCATGAACAAAATGGAAATGAGGCAGGGGAATAATGGCTTTGCTTTGAAGCTTTGGAGACCAAAGCCACATACCTGGATTCATGCTACTATTCTACTACAGCCTTCCCTGTTTCTCCAGAGCCAGCATCTAATGGTTTCCTTTTTGGAACATTTTTTGACTATATACTTAGAACACAAGTTATCCGTGGACCATCTTCAAACCCCCTGCGCCGTCTAGAAGCCTTCTCTTCTCACAGCAATCCCAGAAGCAGGATCCACAGCATATCCACCACATCTGCTCATCATTGTATTGGATTTGTGTGGCAAGGTGTTGGTAGCAGGAGGGCTACAGGGGTGGCTTCAGTGAAAAGCTGCTAGAAGCTTCCCCTATGTCCAACAGAGCCAATGCCAGCTGGCTCCAAGATGGACCTGCTGCTGGCCAAGCCCAAGCCCATCAGTGACGGTGGTAACACCTCTGGGATAACATATTTAATAAAAGGGGAAAAATAACCTGCACAATTGCAGCTGGAGAGAGGAGTGAGAATTGACAAAACAACTCTGCAGACACCAAGGTCAGCAAAAGGAGGAAGGAGGTGCTCCAGGAACCACTGCACATGGATTTTTCAAGAGCACAGTTTAGCTTAAGGTGCTCAACAACTTTTTCAGGCATGTGCAAACAGACTGTTTGCAGGACTGTAAATCACTCACCTCCAGGCAGATATTCTCAAGAACAGCACAAGGTATAACCTACATGGGTCAATTCCCCTGCCAAACCTAAGTCCCACCTCCAAAGCAAAAAAAGGCACAAGAGCACGTAAAAAATCAGCTCTAAAAATGGTTGAACACAGACAAAACATTGTTGGGGTGAGGTTTCTCCTTAACACACTCAACAACGGATGAGCTAGTTGGGTTGAATTTTGTGAGGAAAGTTTCAGCTAATGGCAGGAAACCTAGCACAGAAAATTAGAGCCTAGAGGGTTAATGTCTGAGAAAGCTACAAGCAACTAACACAGCTTTATAGTGGGAAGGGAAAGGGAACAGCCATGGCTACAAAGTTCCCATATAATTACAGCCTGACTCTTCCCCTGCCTCCCAGAAGAAGCTATGCTTGCTCAGTCCAGCCCTAATTTGGGGAAATAAGAACCAACTTCAAACAGCGGTTACTCTGTTAGACACTACCTTTCACAACACTGCCCTGAAAAACATCTGCATCTTTTTCAGCACATTCTTGTATCAGGTCTTCCACATCCTGATGCTCCACCGAACAAGATAGTCACAGCAGGTATCTACCTACCACCATGATGGACAACACTGCCACAGCTTTTACGTTAAAGACGACACACAGGATCAATTGAAGTTGTCTACACTTGGAAAAAGCCTGTGTAAGTAAACAATTGTGACACTGCTCTCCCCCAGACCTGCATTCTCATACTCTTGCACACATTTATTATTTATCCACATGCTAACAGAAAATTTTCTCTCACACTTGCTCCCCCAATCTTAGCATACAACAGAGGGTGGGGAAAAGCGATGCTCCAAGCAGTGTGACTTATAGCACAACACGCTGTATCCTCTGGCAAAAATTCCCTCCTGAAGAGTTCGTAACACCAACGCTGCCCTAGGCAGATACAAATTCCCAGGGTGGTGAGAGGCATCTGAAGACAGTCTAGATAGGCTCTCGCAAGCACATCCCAGAGCAGGAGAAGGGTGTGGCAGCATAAGTCTGGTCAAAGACAGTGTATTGCGACAGCCAGCATGCCCTGTCAGGTATCCACAGAAATAACCATTTCCTACCAGTTACCATTTGAACCAGACCAGCAAGATCTGCGCTGATCTTAAACCTTACCTTGAACTTTGAAATTAACCTGGTATTCATAGGTCACATCAAGACTAACACCTAATACTGCATTGCTCTAACAGGCAGCAGCAGCAAAGGCCAAATAGCAATGCTCAAAGACTGTTTTGGTTTTGTTCAGGTTATAAGGATGGAATACGTATAAAAATGGTGAACATATGATCCCAGGAATTGTACCAAGACCAGCCCTCAGTGTTCCCTTCAGCAGAGCGAACAAGCAACACTGATAGTAAGTTTATTACACTTACAATGTAAACAGTGGCATGAGATTCATCCCCTAATGTTATTGCACATATTCATAACATCTACTTCAACAACTGTGATTGCTGCTGCTCAAGTATGTAGAAAACTAGTGAAGTCAAGTGTCAGAACAAGATTAACTGGGTAGCTAGCTACCAGTGCTTGTCTGCACCGAAACAGTCTTCACCTTCCAGGAAAGGACTCACACAGGTGCACTGTACTTTGTGCGCTCTAAACAAGATGCATTTCTTATGTGCTGCATGAAGTTCCCACATAGCAGAAACATCACATTACTTGTAACAATGCTCCTACTCATCTTACACGCCTGTAATCAACGTGTAACAGCCTGGCTGAAGTTTGTTTTCACAAATGAAAATGAAAAGCTAAAAGGAAAAAAAGAACACATCAGTCAGTGTCAAAGACACAGTTCATAGAACCCATTCCTTGTGGAGCTTTTAACACTGCTGTGAGCATGGGACAACCATACTCAGTATCAGCTGAAACACAAGTGACAGATATAACACTCTACAGGCTTTGAAGTCCATTTTCAAACTCAAAACACCTTCCAAACAAAACTGAATTAACACAGCCCTGTGAGGTAGATGCCATTAGCCGTGTTTTGCACATGGGAAAGCAAGAGCTGGCGTAGTTGGCCACAACAGTGATTACTGGCCAAACTAGGATTACAATGTGAGTTTCCTGTTTCCAGCCCTGTGCTATAGCTAACTCAACTTTTTTTTCTTGCCCCTACACGCACGTCTGAAGCACACCCAATTCTGAAAAGTAATTTTCAGATCCCCACCTGAACAGGCACATCCATGAAGCAACCCTCCAGCCCATGCAGGGCAGGTGAGGGCCACTCGCAGGGATGCTGTGCTCCTGGATGCTCTTGCCACTAAAACATGCTGCAGATATTAAGGCCAAAACACACCACGAAACCAACCTGACATGCCACATCCCCGCCGCTCGAGCCGCTCCCCAGGCCTCCCCATGGGAGCACAGTGCCCGCCGCCAGCCGGCATTCCCGACGGGAATAAACCACAACGCCCCACCTCGGCCCTCTCCCCCTCACAGAGACGCCCGGGGCCGTTCAACTCCCGGAGCGCAGCTGCGGCTCGCCCCCGGCTCACCTTCCCCGGCGGGCGCCCGGCTCCTACATCTCCTCCCGCTTCTGGAAGCTGATGCTGGCGTACGCGCTCAAGTCGTCGCTGGAGTGGCCGCTCCCGCGAGGCTGGCCCGGGGGCTTCGGCGGCGGCGGCTGCTGCTTCCCGCCCGGCAGAGCGGCGCCCTCGGCGGGGGGGTGGAGGTGGTGCCGGCGGTGGCTGAAGTCCTTCACCAAGTCCAGGTCGATGTAGTTGAGCCCGTTCTCTAGGGCGGGCGCGGCTCCCGCGTCCCGGCGGCCCGCGGGGGCTCCGGCCGCCTCCCCCGCGGCGGGCCGCAGCCATACGTTCTCGAAGGAGGCCGAGCTGTGCCGCTTCACCTCCTCGGCGCCCCCCGCGCCGCCGCAGGGGAAGGGCGCCCCGAGCCCGCCGCCGCCCGCCGCCCCGCAGGCAGCGCTCGGCGTGGAAGAGAAAGTCTCAGAGCTGTGCCGCCGCCGGCCGCCCTGCGGGTCGGCGCGGATCACCTTGGCGCTCTGGTTGCGGCCAGGGCTGAGGCTAACGCGAGTGAAGGCGCTGCCCGCGCCGGGGCCCCCGAGCAGGGAGGAGGAACGCGGCGGTGCCGCCGACAGCTCGGCCGGTGGCCGCGGCAGCTCCGGGGATGCCGTCGACGCCGCCGCCGGCGGGGGCTTCTCGGCGGCGGAGCGACCCGCCCGCACGTCGGCGTAGCTGAGCAAGCGGGCGGGCGAGCAGGGGGAAGGGCTGTCGGCGCAGTCCGAGCAGGAGCCCCCGGCAGCGGCGGCGCCCCCCAGCTGCATTGTCACGTAGTCCCGGCCGCCGGGGGCCGCGCCTCGGCCGGGCCGGGCCGCGGGGGCCGCCCGTGCGGCGGCGAAGCCGGGCGTGCAGGGGGCCCGCGGCGGCCCCGGCTCCATGTTCATGTACTCCTCGGCTGCCTCGCTGCCCGGCGGCGGCGGCAAGCCCAGCCCCAGGACGGCCGAGGGGAAGGCCGGCTTGTCGCCGGCGATGAACTCGATGTTGACGTACTCGCCGGGGCTCTTGGGCTCCGGGGGCAGGAGGAGCGGGGGCTGCTCCCGGGCCCGCGGCAGGGTGCTGGCCTTGGGGCCGCCCAGCGACAGCCGCGTGGGTCGCGCCAGGCGGCCCTTGGTCTGCACGGCCGTGTCCACCTTGCGCGGAGGCTGCGCTTGCGGCGGGGGGCCGCCCTCCGAGCCACCGCCACCGCCGCCCAGGCTGTCGCTGCTGGTGGAGGAGGACGAGTCCTCGGCGGCGTAGAGGAGGCGGCCGGAGCCGAGAGCGATGCGGGGCTGGGGGCTGCCCTCCTCGCCCGCCACCGCCGGCCCGCTGCCGCCTCGCCGGTGCACGTGCTTGAAGGAGCGCGGCAGCGAGAAGTAGGAGTAGATGGGCTTGTGGTGCGCTGTGGCAGCGGCCTCCTCAACACCCGGCTGCCCCACGGCCCCGAAGTAGCAGTCAGGCGGGGTGCTAGTGGTGGAGCCGCTGGCTGGGGACATGTTGATGTAGTCGCTGCCGCCGCAGGGGAGCTTCCCTTCGTTGCTCTCCACCGAGAGTTTTGGGTGGTGGCCGGCACCATTCGTCCAGATCTTGCCATAGCCTGCAGAGCCGCTCTCAGGGGAGTAGCTGCCACTGGGGGACATCATCATGTAGCCATTGGAGTCCACCGTGGCTGGAGGGTGGCGGCCCCCCCTGCCAGGGTTGATGATCTGCTGTGGCGCTGACACACTCTTAGGGCTCATGGGCATGTAGTCTCCACCCTTGGGGGGCCCCCCGCCGCTGGGCACAGGGGCTACACCGGGTGACATGGGCATGTAGCCGTCATCTGTGTGCGGGGCAGAGTTGGTCCGATGATGGCTGCTGTCCAGGTGGTGCATCTCCAGACACTCCTCCGGGTAGGAGTGAGTGGGCACAAAGGCTGAGTGCCGGTAGGAGGGCAGCCGGCTGCCACCACAGGGGTAAGAAGGCAGCATCTCCGTGTACTCCTCAATGGAGGCCACAGAAGACTGTGAGGGTGTCTTCTGGTGGGAGATGGTGGGCGAAGTGCCTGCAGAGTGAGTCCGCTTCCTGAATGCCTTCTCCAAGTCGGCAGCCTCCTCGCTACCACCTCGAGGACAGCATGGCGTGCTAGGGTAGCGGGGCTGCTGCTGTGGGTGGGAGGTGCGGGGGATGAAGTGGCCATTGGGGGCTGCCAGGCTGCAGCAGGAGGAGGTGGCCTTCCCCCCCATGCAGATGTAGTTGAGCTCTTCGTCGCCCCGAGCTGGTGGGGTGTGTCCCAATGAATCTGGGGTCACACTGCGAAAAGAGCTGCGGAAGTCACACGGGCTGGAACCATATTCATCAGAAGAAATAAATCCACCATCACTAGGGGAGCCAGAAACCGAAGCACTAGACCTTCGTGGAAACAGGCAGTCTGAGGTGGAGCCATGGCCACTAGTGCTGCTGGATGACAGGCTGACTGGACTGGTGGCTGAAGGAGAGCAGCGTGAAGAAGGCATTGGGATGGACCGGCTGTGGTTGAGTGGAGGATGGAGCCTGGAGTTGCCACGGTGTCTGTGCGAATGGGTCCGGTTGGCACTGGGACTAACTGGGCTACCATCCACAGAGGCAGGCCTTGACATTGTGCCTTCCCCATCACTCGATGCTCGAACCCGGAAAGAGCTGGGTTTGCCACCCGTACCTCCACCACCGGCAGGAGAGGTGGCCGTGACGCTCTCAGTTCTGGACCGACGACTGAGCCCCACTTGGCTGGGTGGAGGGTTGTTGACGTGGTGCCTACTGCGAAGAGGCACAGAGATGGGGTTGGAGCAGTTTGAGGAGGACTGGCTCTTGCTGCGGGGCCTGAATTCCTCACTCATGGCTCGCATGGCCTCAAGGATGGTTTCATGCATGTTCTGTGCCACCACCGAGTCATCCACCTGCATCCAGAACTCACCGGGTCCCGTGACAGCCGAGCGCCCCACCTCAATGAAGAAGAAGTTCTCAGAGTGACCACAGCGGCGGATATTGAGCAGCTGCAGCACCACAGCAGCCGCATCTGAATTCAGCTTCACAAAGCTGATGGTCTTGTTAGTCAGGCACAGGCGGTAGATGCCAATCAGGTTCTTTGTCTGGCCTAGCCCCTTAGGCTTCAGAATTACTTGCCAAACTTCCTTAAAAGCCGGGCCTGGGGCTACCTCACCATAGCTGTCCTCACCTGCTTCTCCCAGTCCCGCACTGCTGCCTCCAAAGGTGACGTCGCTGTGGTGGTGGTGGTGGTGGTGATGGAGGTGGTGGTGTCCCTTGGCCCTGTTGTGCAACTGCAGCAGCGCTTGGTACCAACTCTCCTGTTCAGGCTCACTGTCAGCTGCGATGGCAAAGTGCTCGTCCTTGGTGTAGAGGGCCACCAGGTGCTTGTTCTTGGAGTCAGCCCGTTTGTTGATATTGAAGCAGCTTTCTAGTGGGATGGAGCGCTTGGGGGCCCCTGACTTATGTCTCCATTTCTTCTCATTCTCATAATACTCCAGCCGTGCAGGTCCAGACTCACTGGCCGCCCTCAGCACAAAAAAGCGTTTATGCATGCTCTTGGGTTTGCGCAAGTAACCCACCTTTCTGACATCAGAGAAGAAGCCCTCGTTGTTATCTGTGGGGCTAGCCATGATGAGAGGTGGTGGAGCTGTTACTGCAGCTAGCAGTCCGCAAGACCCCAGAACAGCCCAGCCAGCTGGAAAAGGCAACCACCTAAAATAAAATTCATGCAACAACAATTAAAAAAAAAAAGAAAAAAGAAAAAAAAGGCAGCAAAATAGCTCAGGATCCTCTTTTGAGAATGGGACGGGGGAGGGACGGAGGCAGGGTGAGAGCAGCTGTTCAGTGGCAGAGGCAGCTTCCAGCACCAAATCAGAGTTTGCGTTGCTGTTTATGCCCAGATCGCCCTTAGATGGGTAAGCGCGTCCTTAAAAAGTCCAGTCCCGATCAGTCCAGACGAAAGTCTCGTCCCAAGAGCAGCCGCCGGGAAAGAGAAACGCATCTTCCCCTGCGGGGGTCGTGCTCCGCTGGGGCCGGGAGCGGGCGGGGGTCCTTCCTCCGCTCCCTGCGCCCCTTCCCCGGCTCAAGTTTGCCTCCGCGAGTAGCGATTTCTGTTGCAGATTAAATATCCTCTTGGGGGCGGAGACTGTTTTGCAAAGTGCGGGGTTTGCACCCAAAAATACTCGTTGCTTCCCCCTCTTCCCTCTCCCCCAAAAAAGCGAAAACGAAGGAGGGAGGGAGGAAAAAAAAAAAAAAAAAGGCCGCCCACAACGCAACCCCCCTCTTCCCCAAATATCAGCGCTGAGGTTGCTGCGGCTTCTCCCGCTCGGGCGTGCGGAGGAGGCTGGCGACCCCATTCAGTCCCATCTCGTTAGGCAGAGAAAGTGCCATTTCCACACACGGCGCAGCCCGGCAGCGGCGGGAGGGGAGGCAGCCCGAGTGCCGAAGGAACATCCTCTCTTCCTCCTCCTCTTCATTCCAGTCGGCAGCGCCTCAGCGGCCGGCAGCGCGGCCCCCTCCCGTGCCCCAGGCCGGCGGGGAAGCGGGCACCGCCGCGGCGACTCCCTCTCCGCCGGCTTCTTCACGGAGTTTCCCGGCGCCCCGCACCAAAACAGGCGGCGGGGGCCGCGCTCGCCAGTCCAGCCCCCTCCGCCCGCCGCCGCCGCGGCTCAGGCTCACTCCAAGGAGAACAACACGTGACGGCGCCAGAGCGTGGACCATCCCCGGAGCCGCCGCCGCCGCCGCCAGGCTCCGGGCCAGCCCAGCGCCGCGGCCCCGCGGCCCGCCCCGGCGCTCCCCGCCCTCCCTCCCTGCCCTCATTCAGCGCGGCCGCGGGGGCCGCCACCGCCAGGCCCGGCCCCGCGCTGCACCGCCCGCCGGGGGCCGCGCCCCCATTGGTGCTGCCGCCTGTCCGTCACGGCGGCGGCGGCGCCCGGCCAGGCTGAGGCGCGGCGCGTAGTAAGGAGGCGTAGACGCCATTCAGCGGCGTGTTATTTATAACCGCGGCCGGCAGCCTCTGCAGTGTGGCGGCTTTCGCCGCGGCGGGCCCGGCCAGGCGGAAAGCCTCGTCCCGCCTTCCTTCCCGCAGCCCTTGTCGCCGACCGCGCACGGCGGGGCAGGCCTGAGCGCGGAACCGCCGCCGCCCCTCAGGGCGAGGCAGCCGCGCGGTTGCCGCCGCCGCGGGCCGCTGTGAAGGGAGCCGGGGGGCCGCGGCCGCTCCCCCAGCCCAGGGCCTACGGGGGGCGACGGGGCCTCAGCGGGCGGCGGCAGTGCGGGCGTGCCCGCTTGCTTCCTCCGTCCGGCCGGGTCCCGTTCCGCTCCGCGGGAACCGCTTCCGGCTAATACGTGGCCCGAAGCGGCGCGTCCCCGGCGCTGCCAGCGCGGTCGCTCCCCGAATAAAACGCTGTCGGGGAGCGGGAGGCTGGGCGCTGCCCCCGTGGCGTGCGGCGGGGCGGCCGAGGGAAGGGCCCCAGAGGAGTTTCTGCCGTGTAGTGTCAAGCAGTTAACCGTATTTCCCCGAACCATTATATATGCTAAATTAAACTGAATATTCAACGTGATCTGCTGTTTACAGGGCTGAAATGTACCGTACGCGTAACTTACCTCTTAAGTAGGAAACAAGTGTTGCAAGCCAAGTCTAAAAAATAAATTGCTCAATGCTGCCATCTCCAGGACAGGTCAAACTGGTCCCAGTTCATCTCTGCATCCAGCAGAAAGGACCTGCTTGTAGGTTTTATCTTCTGTTGGTTTGCTTTCTTAACTCCGTTTCTCATGCTACCTGACTCAGGATACCCCGCGCAGTGCAGCGGATCTTTAATCCGCCCCTTGCTGGCATTGCCCGGCCAGAGCAGGCTGTTCCCCAGCTGCCTGGAGGTGAAAGCGTGATAGCAATGCTCAGTCCTACTCCAAGGTTGAAACACAAAACAAAATGATACTATTGTTTGGATTTGTGTAGGTCCAAACATGGAACAAATAAGTGAGAGGGTTTTCTAATTCATCTGCATTACAAAGTTTGTTATCAAGGGAGACCATGGTTGTACAATTATTTGAGATGAGAAATTAGCTCGTCAAAAGGTTAAAATTTCCCCTGAAACTGTTGCAGAAAACTATAGAGAACCCACAGAGAACAACAGGCAGCAATAGCAAGCCACCCTCCCCTGTTATCCTACAAATAACATCATAAACCACAGCATTGTTTAAAGGTGTTGACCAAACACAGGATGACAATTTGTGACATAGGAGCAGCGTCTAGCTGGTGAGACACAAGGAATGAGAAGGAAAGATAATAATCCATGCTATAACAATAACATATATCATCTCATTCTTTCCTCCACACTGTAGTTCAGTATGACAAAACCAAATATTTGTACTGAAAATAAATCTGTTATACATACCTTGAGATAAAGCTTACTACAAACCAAACATACTTCCATCTTCAACAAGTAGAATGACAGGAAACTGCTCCCCCAGCCCATGCCATGGGGCTGCAAGACAGAACTGCAGCCTCAAGGCACATGAAGATCAGCTATCGTGGCTGTCATTAATGACAAGATGTTTTGTGGGCAAAGGGCACCATCACCGTACACACGAGTTGCACTGCACATGCTAAAAAGGCAGTGGGTCCTGTAGTAAGAGAATAGCTCCTCAACCTCTTCTGTCCCTCCACAAGCATGGGATTGCACTTTTGTGCACAGAATATATGTAGCACTTTTTTAATTAAACATTTTGCACATAGGTAACGTTAGTAATATTAAATAACAACTTATATTTCTCTGTCCCATTCTTTCCCTTTGCAAGTGATACACTGATACGCACATGTAAGTGGAATGATTTCTTGATGGAGGATAACAACCACCTGATTTGCACTGTGTTGACAAGGGAAAATGGATTTCAGAGTAAATGCAGGAGATAGTCCTAGAATCATAGAACATCTCCAGTTGGAAGACACTCAGAAGGATCATAGAGTCCAACCCCCTACTCTACAGTACTTCCTAAAACTAAACTGTACAACCAGATGCTCCTTGAACACTGACAGGCCTGGTGCCATGACCGCTTCCTTGGGGAGCCTGCTCCAGTGACCAACCACTCTCTCACTGAAGAATCTTTTCTTCATGTCCAACCTGAACTTCCCCTCACACAGCTTCATTTCATTCATACCATGTCCTGTCCACAGTATGCGGGCAGACAGTGCATTTAAATGTGCTCCGTTCATGTTGGAAACATTCTCTTCAATAACAACTGATTTTGCAGATAAAATGAAATTTGGTTGTTCTTATCTGGTTTTCAAGGGGATCCAGTAAATGTCCCAGAAGTGTGTTCAAACTTTATCAACAGATTCACGTCCTTCATCCAGCAGAAATAACAGGCAACAACTAATACTTCCAGCATATTTTGAAAACTATTCTTTTAGAGATAGTTTGCATCATACCTGACCGCATCTTGGAATTTTTTTCTTGCTCTTTGAATTCCAGAGCGCTGAAGCTTCTCTGTAAGGTACATAAGCATGCACACCAGCACACCAAAAAGAAGAACATACCCTTGCTTTGTCTATTTAAATACTCCCCCTGCTTTGCAAGCAAGCTATTAAGAATTCAGGCTGTGCAATTAATTGCAAAGGGGTTAACATACTAGAATATCCTGGCAGAAAATCAAGCCATTTCATTCCCTGTATAAATACCCATGGCTATCACACTACATCCCTATCTCTTGATACAAAAAAATTAGCTTCAATAAAGATGAACAAAATGGAGGTTGCTATTATAGTAGCTGTGTCCAAACCCTAAATTCCATACAGCCAAGTTTCTGCAGTACCTTTCATCTCCAAGTTCAGGTCACACACCTCAGAATATATTGAAAATAATCTTTCATTTGGAGTCAATACATTTATTTAATGTCAGAAGGGAAATGAGTATAACAGATAAGAACAGATAAGGATCAAAGTTCCTATTTTTATCTGCCTTAATAAGTGGTTGAAGATGAATTTAGCATAATCCTATGAGCCATAAAGTGCTTGAAACAATTAATTCCTATTGTGTCACTACCAAACCTGGCAGAGCAAAGAGGTAAGGGCCAGGAGATAATCAAAACTTGGGTTTTGGTAGTGCTGCGTTGGTGGAATGGCATCTCAGGAAGGTCACTGTGAGCATCCAAATTAAAGATGTAGTGCTGCTCTAAATTACAATGAAGACTAGTTTCCCATGAAGCCACCTTTACCTGTTCACATATGGACTCTCTGCTATCTACAAAAAAAAAGGGTTTGGATAAATTATGTTTTTAGCTCCTTATGGCTTTCTTAATATATTTGAATGAAAAATGGAGCAAAAGTAGGAGTTAAGACTAAACATGCACCCTTAATGCAGTAAGAAAAAACCCTTTTCATTTATCTTTTCAGATGACTGTCATAGGCTGTTGGTCTTTTTTCACCCCTCTGCTGTCACTGCTTTTATTGCTCTTTTTTTCCCCAACCTTTCTCTCCCGACACATCTCTATGCACTTTGCTCGCTTTTCTATGTACCTGACTGTTTTGTTAACAGGGTGCTAGCCTTGTTATAACTCTCTTCTAGCTCTTAAGGTCCACTGAAAATCTTACAGGGATACAAACCAAAAGAAATATTCCCCAAAGGTGAAGTTACAACACTGTAAGCCTGTAAGAAAAGCAGCACGACTTGTTCATCAGCTTCTTCAATTCATTTCTCCAGACCCAAATGACCAACAAGTTGCTTACACTAACCAGTGACCCCAGCTGCTCCTAAAACACTTGATCTCATCTTCCACATCTAAGTCTTCAGTTGAAACAGTTGTAAAAAAACTAGTTCTGGACAGAATACCGTGAAGAAAAAAAAAAAAAAAATAGCAGGAAATGAAACTTTCTGAACATTATTCTCTTAAATTTCCTTCCGAGTTTGAATCAAGTTGCCCAGGAGCAGGAAGAATGAACTGCTCTGCAAGGGACAGCAAGCCAGGTGCCAAGGGACAGCAAGGCAGGTGGGCAGTGACCACCCCAATAGCAACCCACTCCTATTGCACCCAGAGTGAGCAGGGAAAGCCAGTGACAGAAACCAGACCCACAGAATAGGTGAGGCTGGAGGGACCTCTGGAGATTGGCTAATCCATCCCCATTTTAAGCAGGGTAAAACACAGCAAGTTGCTCAGGTCTTTGCCCAGTTAGGTTTTTAATATCTCCACAAGTGGAGATCCCACAACCACTCTGGGCAACCTGTTCCACTGTTGGACCACCCTCACAGCAAGAAAGGCTTTTCTTACATTGAAACAGAATTCCCTATGTTTGAGTTGGCACCCATTGCCTTTTGTCCTGACACTGGGCACCATGGAGAAGAGCCCAGCTCTCTGTCCATCACACTGACACAGCCAGGGCCTGGCCTTATTCCAAGGTTGATTTGATTGCATATTCTGTTTAAGCTTATTTGTAGTATTTACTTTTCTACATTCAACAGAAAGGATGAAACTTGCATAACTCCTCCTTCAAAAACAGCGTGGTTGACTAAGCTAGTTAAATCATTACTTAAGTAAACAAGTTGTTTAATTTCTCTGTTAAAAGAATGGTAGCAATATCATGATTACAGTGGAAACACAAAACAAGAGATCTTACATCCCCAACTTCTACTGTCATCTCTTTGAGGCAAATCAAGAACACATATGGGATGCCAAATTAGAACCTTCAAATGTATCACATTACAAACAGTAAGCATATCTGATGGTTAACATCTATATTCCCCTGTATCACAGTAAAGAGAACTAGAAAAATCAGTCATCATTTCCATACCTCACTTACTAGGATTGTTTCTATAGTGCATTCTCCAGTTCATGTATAGAACAGTTTTACTCATATCAGCATTTAGAGCACGCTAAGTTATGTTCTAGTGATTTATTAAGCAACTTTCATCTTAACATACTATTAATTCATACAGTTCACATTTTTTGTATTTTTCTACCTCCCTATGTACCTTTGTATCTCTCTGTTTAAAGAAGCCAGGAAAGATAAAACATCATTCCTGTACTTTCCTTTGGGGAATATGGATATCCCACTGAAGTATCGCTAAACTAACAGGAAGCTAAGCAATACTTTTGGATAATTCCCAGACTACACTGATCAACCTTCAGCTCTGCATCTATTAGCTTTAGATTAGCATCTTGTAATATGTTCAGAAAAGGTTTCAGTGCTTCACAGACTTTTTTTTTTTTTTTGGCTACAATTCTGTCTCCTTCACCACTGACAAAATTGCCTGGAGCATGAATTTCAAAAGGGAAGTTTCAGAATCTTTTATCCAATTTATATTTTTTGTCTATACATGGCTTAAAACAATGGTCTCAAGCAGTTTTTGATCAAGGAAGGGAGTTTCATAAATCCATGGGATTTGGTTTTGTTTTTTACCACTGCGGCAAAGTCCACAGAGGTATGAAAATGAAAGCCAAATAGAAGGGTTTGCCCGTGGTTACTTGGTGATAGCAGCAAGTCTTGGTCTTGCTCAGAGTCAGCTTTATTTCATCTTTTAGTGCTTCATCATGAATGATAGATAAAGAAGGTAATGTCTTGTTTTACTGCCCACAGTGCTAGTTAGCAATTACAGAAGAAAAGGTGTTGATCCCTACAGGATCTCATGGGTGAAAGCCTCCTGAGTCAAGAATCAGCTGTCTGCCTGCTCTGCTGGAAAGGAGTGAATGAAGCCAGGCTGCCCTCACCCATCTGCTCCTACCACCTGCCACTGAGAGAGGTTAACTGTGCTTTGGGGTCCACTGTGTCAGAAGCTGCATGGAAACCATGCAGCATGAAGTCAGAGATCCTTCCTTCGGCCACAAGGAAGCTGCCTGTGAACAACTGTCTTTGCTGCTAATCCTTGCACCGCAGTCTGGTCTCAGGGCTGGTTACTTCCAAGCAGAATGTACTGCTGGTATTTGATCACTACTGATTTCTCAGTTGCGCTAATCAGGAACGGGGACCTGAAAATGGGATAACAGAGCAAAAGAGTAAGGAATGGTTTCTAGAGAAAAAGGAGTATTCCTGTGTTTTTTCAAAGAGTTCAGCAGTTGAGCTTATCTAAAGACTCAATTTATGTCCAGTAATAGTGGACAAAATTTATTGACTTTTATCAACATGGGAGGGCATGGACTCATTTCACAGGCTCCAGCTGTGATTCAGGGTTCCTTGAGCTTGCACTTGTGTGATAGGATCAGTCTTAATCATGGCCTGCTGATCATAAATTAAACACACTTTTTTGGTCTCTGCTCCTTCAAAGAATTACTAAAGGTTCAAAGAGTGGCAGAAAAGCCCCATGACACTATGTGATGCTGGGCAATAAAATGGTAAGTATAAATGCTTGGAGGAAAAAGCAGTTTTGACTTCACATATTCAGTGACATACTGAGTTAATTACAGCTACTTTTGAAGAAGCTCTTGGAATCGTAAGAGGTAGCTCTATGAAAACATCAGCTCAATATTCTTAAGAAGTCAAAACTCAAATAGAACATTGGAATGATCATGTAAAGGAGAGGGAAAAAAAAGATAAAAAAAAGTACAATGTATTGTGCATTTTATCTTGCCTGCTGTGGAAAAATTCTACTTTCTGGTCTTGAAAACAATATTAAAGATTGCTCTAACTGAACTAGCAGTCTAAATTTTTTCAGACTGGAAAAAAGAGTACCTGAGAAAGGATGACATATCCAGAAATATCGCATAAGAAAGGTGAAAAATGATTGATTGTTCCAGTACAAAAGATAAAAGACATGGACTAAAACTAGAAGGTTCAAAACAAATACAGTTACTTCTTCAGATACTGTCAATGAACCAGTAAAATCATTGCAACAGGATGCTGTGACTTGAAAAATCAGTGGACAAGTACTGCGGAAACTCTGTTCATGCAATACAAAGACATCACAGCCAGCTCTGGGGGCTCATGAGGTACAGATCTGCAAAAGCTGGGAGTGTGTTCAGGGTAAATGCCACTACTTATGGGTCTTACTCTTGTACATGTCTCTGTTATCGAATAGCAGCCTAGGTGGACCTTGGTATGATGCAGCACACATACACTTACGCTTTTAAGATTCATTTCACTTGATCCTGTAAGAGTTCTTTGAAAACTCTTTGCACTTTCCATGTTTGCACAGCCTAGGCTGTGTACAGCTTCCTATAGCATGACAAGTTCTGTAAGAAATGCTGTTACTCATGAGCCACTATTTGACTCAATTTGTGTTAACAAAATGGCATCATCGCACAAAGGGGATTGCAGAACTAGATTTTGGACTCAGTTTAATGAAAATTCATATTCATGGCATACAGTGGGGATTAGTAATCTAGGTATATTCCAATTTCAAAATTATTATTCCAATGCTTCAGCTTCTTCTTGGTCAGGAAGGACAACCTACTAACCTTCACTTCCTACCCAGTAAGAACCAAAATAAGTCCATCCCAAAAACTTTATTATTTTCGAATACTTAATTACAGTATTAGAGTGCATATAATGTCTTTTGAGATCACGCTGGTGATACTGCACCATCACCTTTCATTAGGCAACTTTTGGAACTTAACACTGTTAAGTCTCTATTATCCCTTTTGTATATACTGCATATTGGCTTTTGTTATGAGATATGGTCAGTGGAGTCTAACTTTTAGAAGGTTTTGTCAGACTAAAATTTTGACATATCAAAGCACAAGCTCAACAAGATGTATGTCAGTAATCTGGACACAACATAGCATAGCATAAAAGAGGCAGCTTCAAGTCCAGACTGAGAATTCTTGGAGTTAGAGCTTTACAAATGATGAAGCAGTGCAGATGAGGACTTTCCATCTTTCAACCATTTCTGCATTGTACCATTTTAATGTACCAAAGGAAAAAAAAAGACAAGTTTCTTTCAGAGAAATTCATATTTACACTTATAAATTTTTTTTATATTTAAGAAACAGAGTTGTAAGCAGTGATATTAACTCTACGTTAAACAGGAACATTTAGGAACCTGACAAACTCTTAAATTATTGCTGTAAGGAATCCACTGACTTTAAAAATCAAGAGCTATTGGATAGGAAATGATCCAAAGTACAAATTAAATTACTTGCTTAGAATCCCATACCTCTCCTAAACCATACTATCTCAACAGTTTCTGGGATGAGACCCAGTATATATCCATGTGCTAGTGTGTGATACAAGCAGCACTGATGTCATAATCTCACTATTTATACACTGTTTTTCATTACATTTTTCACAGAAAAAGCCTTTGCGTATTAGGATCAATTCCCCAGAAAATACATTTGTGGTGCCTTCCATAACAAATGGCCTTTCTAGGATGGTCTGAACTGGGCTCATCTTGGAATCACCTTAACTGGATGTAGTTGTGACCAGTCTTCATCTGTTACCTCTTTTTATTTGCAGATTTCTACTAAGCATTTTTTAACTATGGCCCCAATAAGGAGGCCTTACCTCAGGGATCAAGAAGTTGTATGGTAACACTTAGGCAGAAGTTGTCATCCAAAGTCTCTTTTTCCCCCTCGATCTCTAGCTGCACCTGTAGCTGATTCAAGTGCAGGTCATCAGCTCTATTTTTTTTCCCCCCAGAAAGCCCTATTTAAACTTTAAAATACAAAAATACAGCATAAGCACACTCACCCATGTTAATTACTGTGCTTTGGTTTAGTTTGCCCCAGTGGCCAAAAGACTTTATTTGCATCTGGGGGGGGATTTGCCTGGGGTAGTGAGGCTGGGGGTGTATTAAGCACTAAAAAAAAATATTTCTTTCATATATGGCCACTGATGAGTAAGTATGCTGCAAGTTCATACATTTTATCACGCCAAGGAAGGCACTGGAGGAATGTAAATCCCATTTTCACATTATTTAATTTTCTTCATACTTTCAGGACTCAATTTGCATGCCTGATCTGAGACAAAAAGCAAATTTAGGAAATCTTAGACAAAATACAGTCAATTGTTTTGAGTTCTGTCTACAGGAAAAAATAACCCAAACTACGTTTTTCTTTTTTACTGCTATTCAGGTGCTTCCTTTTCTAGCCTGCTCTAAATAGTCTAGTCAAAACCCATTAATTTCTCTCAACTCCTAGCTCTACTTAGCAGGTTTGCTGTATAAAATGAAAGGCACCACATGCATTTAAAATGTTACCACAGTAATTACCACTTAAATGATACATGCCGAATTAGAACAGCCATTTTGGGAGACATCATTGAAGAAACTGGTTTCAGCCTAATGGAAGTTAATAACTGCTACTTACCTGGAACATTGTAACTACTATTGCTTAAATGAGGAAAATTTAATTTACAGGTCATGAACAAGAATATTCTCAAAAATGCCTGCTGATCCTGGTTCCTGCAAGTATTTTATAGACCCAGCTGAAGGTGCAGAGAGGAACCACTGCAAGCACTCCTCCGGAAGGACCAAAGTCACTAATAGATGACATCCACCAGTCCCAAATTGTGCAAACAACTCAGATATGCTGAGCACCTGAAATGGCACTAGTCAGGACTGGACACCTGCCCCTAAGCATTTAAATATCTTGATCACCCCAAAAATGTGATTAGAAATACTAATTTCTCAGATTAGAAATCCTGATCTGATTCAAAAGCATAAATAGCTAATTAGGTGTGAAGTAATGGGGTTTGGGGCTTTGAAATTCAGGAATGCCAAGCAATATGGATTATGTTTCTGGAAACACACACATCAATGGGACTCCAATCAATGGAAACTGCCCTATTATGGAGCATTTAGTAACAGTAATAGCAGCCTTTTTTTTTTTTGTTGTTAAAAAATGAGCAAGAAAATCAAATATGAAGAATTGTTAAGTTTATCTGCCTTCTTAATACATTATTTCTCTATTTACGTTTTAGTATGTCAAATGTTTTAGAATTGAGTAAGAAAATGAGATGCCAGAAAGGTGCCAGAAAGCCAGCCAGCAGCTCTGCCCTGTAGGCTAAAATCCCTAACTTTTTTTTCTCCCAATTATTATAGAATTGTACATAGATTAAATTACTGAAATACTCAGAGTTGGTTTATTACATGTCTAAGATCTACCAGGTTCAACAAAGACTGATAAAATAAAGGGGTTTGTTTTTCATCTACAATCCTCCATCTGACGTGGTTTGAATTAGAGATGACTTTAGGGCCATCATAAAAAAGGATCCATTTTTTGTTTTTTATGACCAAAGCAAACAACTTGAACGTCTGCAACTAAAAGCTGTTTACCAAACCAGTATGTACAATTATCCCTAAATAAATCTGTCAGTGCTGTTACACTGACAAAACTAAAAGTGATTTATCAGTACACTGATAAATCGAGCAGTGTTACATAATTTGTTTCTAGCAAGTAGAGAATTGCTATTTAACAGATACTGGAACTTCCTTCCAAAAATTGTCTTTTGAGATTTTTGGGAGCTTCATAATAGAGAGATATATCCTTCTTTCCAAGTATCAGAAATAAGATAGGAAACAGCCTGTCATCCAAGTACAGTGTTGATCTAGCCATAAAACAATTATTGAGCTAATTTTTAATACAAAAAAATATTTCTCTTGTATATCAGTTCAAACTGTTTCATTAGCAAACTGAGGAGATCCAAGTTACTGTTAATTCCAGAGCCAAGGTAAACTGTTTCTGTTTACAGTGAAAATATTCCAGCAGAAAAGAAAGTGTGGTATATATAGGAAGAAAAGGAAATACTAATTTATGCACATATGTTTATCTAGAAAAGCCATAACAGTTGAATTATGGCAAATCTCATTGAGTAGAATGAGACAAAGAGACCATTAACTGAGGCAAACATTACAAATAAAACATTTGCATTAGAGTTTCATTTTTTTTTTAATTCTGATACCTCTCTTAGAAGACATGTTCCATGTCACATCCAATTTACAGAGCCTCTGAATTTACACTGTTCACATAAAGGGGAATTTCTGTATGGGAGTTTTCAGGCTCCCTCCATTCTCCCTCGTTTCTCAACCAGAACCTGTACTCACCCCAAGACCTGCATCTTAACAAACCCTACAGCTATAATTACAAATAAAAAATTCTGACTAGCCACTGTTATTGTCAACAGCAGTTGCTTTCCTCAAAAATTAAGCCTAGTTATCTAAACGGCATCTGGTCTCCTCAGTGTGGATGCTAAAATTAGAAAAAAACCCTACTTGCTGTGCTCAAAAAACCTAATACTGTGCTCAGCACAACGTAGGTAAATGCAAAGAGAGCACGATTTCCACCTCTTTCAGACTGCTCCTATAAATTTAAATTTAAAAACAAAAAAAAGAGCTGAAAAATCCATTTTCTTAAAATGAAACTAATGTTTTTTGTTAACTTTGGACACTAAAAACCAAACCTTTAAATAAATGCAGGTGCTTAATTCTCATTCATTTCAAAGAGAACAGAGAAAGTTTGTTGCAAGAAAGACTGACCATGAAAATGCTGATACATAATTTGTAATGCTAATAAGTAAAATAGGTAAATTTCTTTTTTCTTTTACTATGTATTCACATACAACCACACACACAAGTATAAAATAATAGCATTTATACATACAACAAGTTAGATACATGAATACAACATATTTCAAGTTATTGCTATCAGGTGATTTTCTAGTGCTGAAAATTATGTTGCATCTATTTGGCATAGGCAGTGCTACAGCAGCTTCAACCATTTAAGAGTCTCTGCTGACAAATGGGAGAAGGTCTCCATGCCTATTATTCTCTGCTGACTTTTCTAATCACTTTAATGCATTAATTTTTGAGGATGTTTTAGTTGATTTAAATAAATACGTTCTCCCCCCCATTATGTTATTACATGTATTAAATTATTCTTTACAAAGCATTACTGGGGATTATTAGTAGCTGACAGATTCAGAGAACACTATCCTTGCTATACAGTCCACAAAAATAGAGAGTCTGTGAGCACTCTGTTTCCGTGATCTCCTCATACAGATTTACATGCTGGGGTTTACATTGAAAGTACTGCAAGTAGCTGTTTTTACCCAAGACATGAGACCAGCTGTGGAGAAGAAAGAATCAAAGTGGAGAACATCTGCATTTTTTTTTTTCCTCCAATACAGACAAGAAAAGATTTATCAATTGATGGATTTAGGTGGACTGAAGGGAGCCAGCAAAGCCCAATTGTAAAATCTGGGAAAATCAGGATCATTATAAAATGGGGGGATTAGGAGTGTGTGGAGTAGAGCAAGTACTAAAATAGGTTGCTTTCGTTTGATTTTGAAGGCTTCCCTTCATGCAACAACAGTGTCATTAGGAGATATGCTGCTCAGCGCTCAGCCTAGTGTACAGACTGGCAGGACCATGCTCTTGACATTGCACCCTCAGTTTGGCAAAAGCCAGAGTTAAAGGTATGAAACTCAAGGGCTAAGTTGCAGAACACAAAGCTGAGGCTTCCTAATTCTATATAGGTTTTACATATGAGACTACTCCCTACAGGAATCCTATGTATGTTCTCCTTTCCTTTGAAGGCTCTTAGTTCAAGGACCAGATTTCAAGTAATTATAGAGAAGTTTAACTTACTTTCTCACCCAGGATCTCCCCAATTTTGCACACTTCTGTATTTGTTTTTCCCATGTTACAAGCACAAAACTGGTGAAAATACCCGAGTAAAATATTTGACTTTATTCAGTCTATTTTGCACCCTATCATTTCCTTGTTGTGACTGGCAGCATTCACAGAGGCTGCCTCCAGACACTCCTTCTGTGTCCATTTGCAGTTCCTCTGTTTGCTTTCACAGACAGAAATCTTTAAGGATCACACAATTTTCCAATTTGAATATTTTAACCAAAAAGAAAACCCAAATGTGCTACTAAATCAAATTTCTGCAGATGACTACAACTGCCTTACTTTTTTTCCCCCTTTTGTAAGATGAAACTATAAACATGAACATAGTTACTAATTTGTCCGTTTCTTCTATTTCTAAAAATAGCACCCAGGAGATAGGAACAAATGGATTTTGAAGTTCACATGGGGACAGGATACCTCTTGGGCTTTTTATGCCTTTAAAAATTATTTAACTGTGATGACAGATGCAAGACTGACATCTCAATTCAATGAAACCCTCAATTTATCCATGCTATCAGTAAAGCTCCAGGTATTGAATGAATCCACAGCTATGTAGTTTATTATTGAATTAATTCCTTCCTATAGAATAGTGATAAATAATCTCAGCTTTTGTTGTTCAAAACAGATGTTTCTCACCACACAATGACAAAGATCAACTTAAATACATGAACAGATTGGAAGTAACATCTTCCAGAGTCTGCAGAACACCTGAAAATAAAAAAAAAAAAAAAAAAAAAAAAAGGAGAAGTCTGCTTTCCCCTAATCATTTGAAAGGATTGTGAAGTCTGCAACTGAAAGTTACAATATTGCCCCAAGTAATTATTTCTATACGGAGAATTTCAGCAAAAGCATCCAGCTTTTGTTCTTAACCTCCAGTCCAAAGCTGTCCGTGTGGTGGGAAAAGTAATAAAAAAAAATAACATCCCAGAGGAATTCATTCTCATAATGAAACACTTTCATATTTAACTAACTTCAAATGTCTTAATTTTAATTAAGCTACTGTAGAATACCCAGTTTCTCCTGTCACATTAAGTGCTGTAACAAAGTTTGTGTAAAACATAGATCCAGCTTGGTAAACAGCATTAGTGTCATAAACACTAAATATCTGCACCAAGGTCCTATATGTGTGATATATCACAGTACCTCACCACCAATCAGTCACAGTCTTGGTGGTCTGGTTTTGGCAGGAATTACCCTCACTACTTCTCTTTTATTACCAGGGAGAACTCCAAAAACCAAGGGATGAAAACATCTTAGTCATGCCCTCCTCCTCACCTGAACCTGGTGACTGATACTGGCATCAGTCACTTCAGAATGAGAATAAACCCATCAGTTACATTATCGGTGTCCTCTTTATGATGATTATAGCTGATTAATTGCATTGCAATGTCTACCTTTATCATGTAGTTGGAGACTCACAGACCCCCAACAGATTAGCAATAAAACTATGGGGTAGGTATCCATGTTGTAAGTCCTATGTTTTATATCTATGACTTCTGCACATCAGACCTCAAAAAGAAAGTATGCCTATATGAAACAGACATATACTCTGAAGACTTGCAAGTGAAATGTATTTGTTTAGAAGTGCAAAGCCTTCACCAAAACGTAGAGACCTGACAGAGGAACTGGAGAACTGCAGCTGGCTCTGTGTAAGCAGCCTTAGATAGCCAAGGCTTTTTAAATCTGTGATGACAGCCCTTCCTCGATAACTGCATTCCTCAGAAATTAAGTGACCAACTTCACAGACAAAACTTCTGTGAGCAGAAAACAAAACCATGAAAACCTGTTGGCTTGTAGCTCCTTATCTAGACGAAATTTGAAGGACCACAAATTCAGGTTTAAGTGTTAAAATAATTCAACTATGCTTTCCCATAGCAACAGTTAATAGGAACAAAGGATAGAATACAAAAGTGAATGAAACAGGAGTTAAGAAATGCAGAAAATAGACTCTAAAATCAGAGACGGGAAAAGCCTGGCCCATATCCATGACTTCCCTTACTTTGTGAACAGGCAAGACCAGACCATTCAGTTCTGTGGCTTCAGTATCTGACAACTGAGATACGATGCTAATAGCCATGATTACAACATCTTCTGTGGGTTTCCAGGTCATAATGGACATCATCAAGGTCTTTCACTGTGGGAGCTCACAATTCCCACTGAAGTCACCTCACCAGGAAGAGGGTCAGGTATTATTCAATCTAAGAAATAAGTCATCTCTTTTGCGTACCTGCCTTATTCAGTATGTGAGTTGGACCATGCACAGTGAAGACTGCAAAGGTCATAAACCCACTGATCAGATCCTGACTAACTCCTTCCCCATAGTTGCATGAAAGATAAGTCATTTCAGTGGAATCAGCAATGTGTTTGATTCTACACTGGTGCAATATTCAGTAAATGCCTTCTTTAGTGCAGTGTGAGAGACAGATCTGTTGCCATTGACCTTAATACTACCAATTACTATGCGGTTTGTTGAGTAAGCACTGTGTAAGTGAGCAAGTCGAAAGTATATCCTCTGAATAAAGATCACACAACATAAGCTGACATTAACAACCCAAAAATATTTGTTAAACTAGTAGAAATTGCACCATATAAAGTCTTCTTTCACTTCAGTTCTACTGCAAAAAATCTCTGCAGAATGATCTAGCAAACAGAGACTGCAGAATCATATATAAGTAACAAGCAACAGTTAGGGTTTGCACACACAATCTTAACTTTGTCATCTTCAGTCCGTTATGAAAACATTCTTTTCCCCCCCCTAAAATATTTTAATCCTCCAGAAATTTCTGACCATGCTTAATTTCAGTCCACTAATACCTATGCTTTTGCTGGGACTACTGTCTCTATGTTTTCTCTGCAAAGCCAAGGATTTTGCACCAGTAAATGAGCAGATGACTTTCATCACAACATACTACTGAATTAAATAGCTCTAAGTTATCTTGCAAGAAAAAGGAAAACATGTTGCAGATTAATATTCCCAGTTTTAATTTGTATATGCAAAACTAATGATCCAACATGACCTAAATGGGGAGTGACACTTTCCATTCATTGAAAATGCAAATGGTTAAGGACCTTGAAAAGCAGTGCTTGCAGAGGTCACCTCACTGATCTGTTATCAAAGCCTGCATAATGAAGTGGATGACACCGTCATTAACTTGCATATGGGTTTGTATGTGTCAAAGCAAACCAGCTTAATCTAAAGGTGAATTCAATAATGTTATGCTGAATTGCAGTCCAAAAAAGCCTGCAAAAGCCTATGATTAAGGGTCAGCACATCTGGCTTCTGATTTGATGTCAGCTGCTAACCTTTCTTTGACCTTATCCCCTGCAGACTTTCTAACTGACTATTACTAAGGATATTTTACACTGTCAGCTTGTTGACTCTCACTGTGCAGTGAGAAATACCACAGAGCTTCACCTTTGCTGAGTTAATTTCCAAACCTCTTCAGTGCACCTGGAAAACTAACATTTTATTTTAATTTCCTAAACCTGCAGAAAATTGTCATCTCATATTGGGAGGACATGAATGCAAATTATAGGAAAGCTTATGTTTCCTTTCAAAATAACCATTCCACCCATTAGCCAGTGTGATCTCTGGAATTGTCATGCTTTTCCTGAGAGCATCCTTGACAAAAACATTCATCCTTAGTGTAGCTGTGTGAAACAAACAGCAGAAAATTTTGCTTCTGCTATAAAGGAAATCATTCACACTGCATGAGATTTCCTACTTTACTGACTTTTGTTGTTCTTCCATTTATTCATTTCCCCATATTTGGCAGGTTAGTGTCCCATTTCCATTGTCGATAGGCTGACGCTTGTTTATGCTTTTGAGTAGGGCAGTCCAAATCTGCCAAAAAAATAAGGACAAAGTCTGTTGAGTAGCTGTATCCTTCTGCATAAAAAAATAAAACTCGCTCTCAACTTGGCTTTCCATTTGCATCAGAAAACAATCTGTTCATTAGAAACAGTTCGTAATCTTAAATGTTTCTCTAAGCTCCATACCAACTGATTCTCATTACAGAACCAACAAAAATTACAATTTACAAAAGTGAAAGGTAGATAATTACACTGGTACACCCAGTTGTTATATCATTTCCAAGAATTACAAGGGGAAGGAAATTACTGATTTGTGAACACCCATATGCAATAGCACACTTTCAGTGAAAATAAATGAACATTTTTTCAGCACACTGAATGCCCCAAGGCACCACAAGAATTTACTTCATAGTAGAAAACAATACATGGAAAATTTGATACCTAAATATTTCAGGAATACTGATCAGTTAGAACACATCTGGGAATTGTTTACAACATACTTTTTTGAGAATGAAGGCTGATGTACAAGGAAAAAACCTTTCAAATAATATGGTAGCATTCATACATATTTTTAAAATCTAGACTCTTAAAAGCCTCAAAAAAGTAGCTTGAGTTCCAATACTTGAGTTATTATATGCATCAAGATACATAATATAAAAGGTATTTATCTTAGAATTTTACCAATTATCAGCAATTCCCACTTATTTCACCCCTCCTGCCACATTTAGGGAAAATGGAGCTTAATTATGGAAGCTAGCAGCTGTTGTAGCTCCAAAATACATATAAATAATACACCAGAAGACTGTGGGACCTTTTGGGGTTACTATTTTAATGAAGCAGTATCACAGTTCTAGTTTGTTCCACCATTTCCACTGTACATATCTGCAGTAAATCTAATCAACTACATGCTGCACTGCTGAATAACAGACAGAACCTACTGGGATGTAGCTGAGACCAACATAAATTTAGAGCTATACAAGCTCTTCAAGCTGCAGGTCCTGAGCAGGGACTGGACTTGTCTGTATCATGGCAATTTCAAAGTATCAAATAAGTAAGTAACAAGCAAACAAAAAACATAAAAATAGTTTAATAACTTAGTTATCAACATGACTAAACACAGCTTTCATAAACACATCGGGTCCATGTCTGCAAAGCCTTTTAGTCTCTTTTCTCTTTATTACTCTCAGCCAAAAAGCAAATCTTCATTATAATTTAAAGTCCACCTGGTTCTCAAAACAGGGATTACAACACCTGTGCTGCCATTCCACAATAGAGCAAATGTAGTCCTGTTTCATAGTCATTTCTGCTAGACTGTAACTGCCACCCAGTCTACCTGCCTCTCATTAGCGAAGCCTACCCTGTTAATAAGCAAAAGGACTTTTCATATATGGCAGAGAGAAGGTAAAGACATATGCTGGATGTCATGCTGTCACCAACTCCTATGTCCACCTCAATAATGCAAGACTTCTATAAGCATCAGTAACCGTCTGCACAAAATACACTTTTCCCTTGCTTCCCATGCAGGCTCTTGTTGGCACATACAGCAATCTCATTCTGTTTGTGTGAAAGTTTCATATTTTTCCCCCATTATGAGTCCCCACAGCCCAGATTGATAGCAGACCCAGCTGTCCTTTATAATTACATTTTAATGACTTAGGATGGTTGTTTGCATTTTGGCAACTTGTTTAATAGTGATGACATTTAAATTGTCACAACTAAGCTTCAAAGTTATCAATTTATTAGATGATCAGGAAACTTCACACCTATGGTGGTGTGGTTTTTTGGCTGCAAACTCAGTAATCCATCAGCACACTGATTTATATAATGAAGGTTATTTCATAGGGATATGCTTTAGTTAATTCAGTCCTGAAAAGGATTAACTTGCACAAATTAAAAGGGTTCTGTTTACTTATTTGTTATTACTTTAGATTGACAGATACTCTAAAAACACACATACTGTGTTTTGTCTTCTGTTGCTTTCTTCATTTCAGTATATTGACTTTTCTGTGCACACATCCACTTATTTCTTCTCCTTCTGCAAATGAACCTGGGATTTGCAGAATCACATATGATTCCTTCAGAGAAACACTTCTCTGATACACCAACAGAAGCACTCAAATACTGCATAGATTATACACTTGGTAGATTTTTTTGCTAAGTTATTTCAACACCCCCTCCCCCAATGGTGCATCAAAACAGGTGTCCAACTTCTTAAATAAATGTAGAAGTCATGAATAGCAGAAAAAATAACCCTGATTGCCTGTTCTGAATATCAGGTTCAATCATAATACTGTCAGCTCCCTGGCATGTTCCCTACATACTGCTTGTTTACCCCTTTCCCTCACTGCTTCCCATTTCCAACTCAGTGGTTTCAAGTCTCTCTAAAGTCTCCTACCCATCTCTGCCCAGCTCTTTGGAAAAGACCCACCACATGGAATGGGCAGGTAAAGCTGTGTGAGCTTACTCGCAAATCCACCAATGCTCGGCCCCCCAGCTGCCAAGAGGCCATGGCTAAAAATCAGTGATGGAAAAGCCTATTAGACAGACGTATCTTCTGCCATGTCTCCACGATCTGCAAGTACACCATTGGCCATTCCCCTCACATGGCACAGAGCAGCTCCCCTCAACACAGAGATTGACCATGAGTGGCTGCTTCAGGAAGTGGTGGAGCTGCAGCCCATGAGCAGCCCACACTACTTGGCAGATGAGACTGAAACTGGGCAATTGATTCAGAAGTTACTGGGGCAGGCCAGCATGCAGGTAAAACTGCCACACTGGTTTTCCAGGAGATCAACTAAAACACGCTCACACGTGGTTGGTGATAAATACCAACATGGATATGCCAGTCATCGCTGAGGGAAGCAGCTCTGGCAGGGGCAAAAGGGGGACTACTGCTCACTGCCAAGGCCTTGATATCACAAATGTCACTGCTGAAAGGCACCACGCAGATACAAGCTAACATCTTGTAGCTCCCACCTTCCTCAGGGACTTGGCCCACTTGGTCTGCCACATAATCTTTCCTGAGAATTGGCTTTTATATACAAACAGGATAAAAAAACATCTAATGAATGTACTTCTCTTTACATTTTTGACTGGCTTTTCCTCCTTATCAGTGGTATTACCTTCAAGCAAGCAATCATCAAATAGATCTGAAAGAAAAGTCATTTCAAGTACAGATTTCTCCCACTAAATTCCCTGGAGTGGCCACTCTGTAGCCCTTGGGCAAAATCCAGCACGAATTTATCTCAAGAATAGGCCAATGCTCATTAATCAAGCAAAGGCCTGTCTGAAATCTTCACAAGCGGCTGTACAGAATGCTGAGTCACCTCGTTGTAACTGATCTAGGTAATCTGCAATGCCAAAGCCAAAAAGCTGCCAGAGACCATTATTTTACAGATGAAAAGCCAGTAAAGAGAACAAGGAAAGTAATTAAAACATATTTCTCAAACTCATTGGACACAGATCAAAATTAAAAGACAGAATGAATAATCAAAATAAATGTGTCAGGTAGCAGAAATATATATTATTCAGCTGCTGAAAGACAAAGCTGCAAATAGACTCTCACAAGCTTTTAGGAGAGGAGTAAGAGGTCCCCAGGGCAATCCCCATGTGAATTCTTTGACTCTGGGAAGTGGGAAGGTTCATCTCACTAATGGCTGAAAAACTTGCCCTTCTACCTAGAAAGCTGGAAGATCCCCAGAAACCTGAACAAGTCCTAGAAAGTTTGCATAAACACCCATGCAGATGGCTGAGCACTGTCTTTATACCCTTGCTGGTCCGCATTCTGTGCCAATCGAAAGCCTTCTGCCTCAACCTTTGCTTTGTTCCAAAGGTGGCCTTTGAAGTGCGAGATTCCTGCTGTGGAGATGGCTTGCGGGGACAGGACATCCCGAGGCTTTATTACTTGTTCTAGCTGGGAGCTAAACTGCCTCCTCTCAGCACATGAAGAGGATAATGTGAATCTTGCCTGCTCCAACCCCACCCAACCCCTGGAGACAGCCCCTATCTGATCCCAAGCACCTTATGATTTTGTTTAAAGAAGATTAGAAAGCTCTATCAGCAGAGGATTGACGGGCAATCATCAGCAGAGCGGAAAATAAACCAGAGTGGTAGGATATCAACCTGTTGCAGCTGTCTGCATCATGGCAGACCATTGCACGGCCTCAGCTGTGTGTTGCAAGAGGCAGTCACAGAAGTACAACACAGAGGCATCTCCCACTACTATCCCAAGTCTGAAGGAGGGCTTCCATCTGTATTTGTTGGTGCCACCAACAAGCAGTACTATGTCTGTCTACACACTTCTGCCTTTGTCCTGAGGAAATCATTACAACTACAGGAACACTACCACAAAAACAGAGGTGAGACTTGACATTTGAAACGAAGCTAAAGACTGATGCTTATTTCCTATACATACACAAGAGAAAGCATCTTCCCCAGCAGACGCACCAGTTATTTCCAGTCAGCTGCTACTTCCAGTATGCTCTAAAGGTAATAAAGAGAAAAGGCCCTTAATTTTTATTAAACTTGTAAGTGCACTGCTTTTATTTCAGATCTGAATAAATAAATTATTGTGCACCTGAAAGCTTGTCTCCTTTCACATCTATACTAGCTGATCAAATCAAATATATTTGCCAGAAAGTTGTGTGTTGCCAGGTTAGAGTGAAATTTCTCCTGAACTGAACATGAGCAACACCCAGCTACAAAATACAAGCTCCCAGGTTTGGTGATATTCAGTCATTTTACTTACTTTCATTGTAATTCATGCATTATTTTCTATACTAAAAATGCTTAAATGCTTCAAAAAGCCAGTTTGATCTGCACTTAATTTACTTCTCTTCTTTCTGCAGTTTTGTAATTTCTACTGAATGCTTTAAAAACAGAACCAATAATGATAATAATAAAAATACATCTTTGACAGAGCTTACCAGCTTTGAATTGCCACTTCCAGATTCACTGCCCTGAATATTGTATTTGCGTCTTTCCTATTCTGGGACAACCTATGTGAAGGGTGCCCAGCCCCAAGGTACCCAAGCAGGGGGTAGGGAAGGTCCAGGAGTAGCAGCTAGGTTCAACAAAGAGCCCAAACCGCAGGCAGCCCACAGGGATGAGGCAGGCTGGAGGCAAGTCTGGGGACCAGGATCAACCCAGGCTCCGCTCAGCAGGGCACAGAGCCAGGGCAAGGCTATGATAGAGTTAGAGACCAATGCTACTACAGACCTATGCAAAAAGGGAGCCAACTTCTGGGGCTGACCTTAAATGGGGCTCCTGGGCCCACGGGCAGAGGTGTGGGTAGGGAGCCCAGGTGAGGCTGGTCAGGGGAATTAAGGCCTATCAATGCACTCTGAGCCACGAGAGATGTAGTTGTTAGGCTTAGTTTTGTTAAATAAAACATAGTATGTTAAAGACAGCTTCAGAAAGCCCATTAAGTTTAAAACAACAAAACCCAAAACTGAATAATCAATTCTAATTTCAATATTATGACATACTGTGCTTCCTCACTGCTTCTGGGATTCAAACTTCCAAGGGAAATATGGCTTCTTTTATTGCATGAAAACAAGAATAAAAAGACTGAATCATGAAGTAAAATTTTAGGACCACTTCCATGCGTATCTTCCACTTCCTCTTCCAAAAGCTTCCCCACCCCTGCCTCTCAACTTCTCTGCAGGGGATGTGAGTTGGGCTGGGGAGCATGTAAGTTTCAGAACCAAGGTTAGCATAAAAAGACAGCAACATGCAGAAGCTGGATCTACTCATGTAGTCATGAGAAAATACAGAGCAAGACTTCCAAAAAGGGTCTTAATGTAATTTCTAGAGAAATTCCTTTACTATCTTTTACAAATCCTTCTTTACATGGAGTGCCAGATAAAGCCCTCCAGTATTGCCTCTGGATTAGCCCAACTTTGAGAGCTGGCAGCCTGGGAATACTATAGATCAATGTTCATCTCCCTGGGGGAGAACATTGCTTTCACTGTCCTGGCATCCTGCAGGCCAAGGGAGCAGACAAAGATGTCACCAGATTACTGATGCATCTTTGTGATAATGCAGTTAAAATTTCATTAAAAATTGGATCAAACCCCATGTTTCCGTAAAGGAAAACATTGCATGAGTGCTTTATGGAAATGGGAAATAATCACAAAATTTTCACAGCTACAGTATTAACAAAAATTCCGTGCCAGCAGCAGAATATACTTTAACTTCATGTTTTATATAAACTGTGAATGATGAGATATAAATTATACTGCCACTGAAAAAAGAACTGTATTCCACAGAATGTTTTCTGCCTATAGTATTATTATGGTTAACAACTTTCAAACTGTTTTAGTAATGATTATTTAACATTCTTGTGGTCAAGCAAAATTAAGATAAGTGTTTGCGTATACATGTTTTAAAATCAATTTTAGGTGATAGCAGGTTACCCTCTTGTTATTCCATAAACAATAACTTTTTACATTATAGTTTGTTTTCACCTGTGATCTCAAATTATACTTTCTTTGCTTTCGATACCTTTTTTTAGAAAGCTCTTTAGCTGTGTAGAGGGATTGCCTGGTACCATCTTCTTGGCATACTTCACACATTCATTTCCTTCACCCCGCCTTTTGGTCTACTCTCCTCGCTTCTGGTCACATACAACAGCTTAGGCTTTTGAGGATGAAAATGTTTTGGTTTAACTGAAGTCTCTCAACACAATGTGGAAGTATCTGAATAAGCAGGAGGTGACTAGATGATCAAACGTCCCTTTGACTGTGTTATGAAACCTTTTTGATCTTAGTCTGTTTCTTCCAGCCCAAGTTCAGACCAATGCACTCTATTATTTACCACTAGACATTTCTTCTATTCCTTTTGGCAGACTATACAAACAGATCAAGAACCTCCAGGATATATTCCTTTTTATCTCTACAAGCTAGAGAGAAAACATCTACATTTTTCACTCAATTTTTCCATGTTGTATTATGAAGTTACAGTGTTGGTGGTGCTGAACTGGAGAAAGTGGAACACCAGCTAAGGAAAAATTAGTATGGGTGGGCTACATAACAAATACAAAGTTAATGTCAGATCAAAGACTCCAAAAGAGTAAGCCCTGACTTCATACAAAATACTTGCTATCAGATCTTGTTTCTGTATGTATCTCTCAGAAGGGCTTGCCTCCACAGTTTCCAAAGCATTGTGTTGTTTTCAGAACCAGAAGGGTAGCAGTGGTACAATAGCTGTGTATAAATTAATAACATGTTTAAACCGCTCCTTTAATCATCTCTATTTTGTTAATTTTATGACAGACTCATAATATTCTATGTATGCATCAAATTCTGGGTTACTGCTTCTCTTGGTTCAGTTCCTTTACTATAACCACGCTTTGACATTCTTACATTTGTAAGCTAGTCATAACTAGTTCCTTCAAGATTAACATAAACAGTGTTTCAAATATGCTGGTATCAGATTCCCAGCATTAATTAAAACAACATCCTTCAGATATGGATTCAATTTGCATCCATGCATTCCATAGCAGGCTGCTCCTTCCCAATTATTTCATGTCAAAAAGCCTCAGTATAAATCTCAGAAAAATGAGTGTTCTGAGACCTGCTCAACTGCTCCTAAAACCTGTTTAAACCTTGTGCTGTTAAGCGAAGGAAAGATCTCAATGTCACTTTTTCATTATGGGTCAACATATGACTAAGCTGTATGTTTACACTGATAATAGCTGTATCATAAATATTTACATGGATTATATAGTTAGCAGTAAGGCGTAAGCAGTGCTAACTGTATGCGTCACTCCTGTGCTAAGTGTACATGGGTTATGAAAATGATGTTTTTGTTTATTTCTTCCTTATTTTCTTTCCAAGTATTGAACTCTCTTCCTAATCACGCCAGCCATACTTAGGAAGCAGAACCCATGCTGTTAATAGTTGCCTGAATGCAAAGGGACATTGTCTTACCTGAACGCTCATTCACTTAGCCGCCCACTCTTCCTGTGACTTCTATTATCCCTGCCGTTACCAAGTACCTGAAAATATGGAATATTAACACAAGATTACTCAGGCTGTGAACTAGGAATAAAATCCAGATCTTCTAGGTCCCAGAAGAGAACCACAATCTTGGGACTTGTACATCCAGTAATAAGATCTGGACCTGTACTCAGGCAATAAATATGGCATCTTTAGGAATTATGGACTGGAATTATGACTGCATGAAAATGGAGTACGCTACTACAGAAAATGGTGCCAATTGTAGAAAACCTGGTGTATGATAATCTATAAGTCTACACATTTGTAACTCCCACATCTTGTGATTTCTGTGAATTATTAGGATTAGCATTAAGTGAGGTAACAGATCTGAATGTGCCAAAACTAAGCAGCTTAAGATAGTGTGTCTTAATGGTGGCACATACTGAACCTGCCCTCCTCTTTTGGCTTCTGCTAGTTCTTGGAAGAGAAGACTATGCTGAAGTTGCTTGTTTTGGCAAAGTCTGCTCCTTTAACTTGATCTCCACCCTGTTTCTAGGAATTCAGCCCCTTTCATGCCTGCCAGTCTGCTGAGCTGTGTGCTGTTTTTGGAAGGGCAGAATACAATTTTCTAATAAATTCTATGACATACTTGTATGAATTGCCAAAGTGTTCTATGAAACCTAAGTGTCACATAAATGATGGCAAAATAGGGCCTTTTACATGTAGCTTCAGCTATGGATTTTGTATGATTCATTTTTAGTCACATATTTGCATCATCAGCTCACCAGCATTTCTATGATAACCTATTATTTTAAGCCTGTATAATTTTCTCTGTGTTCCCTGCTGAGTATTAGTAACAAAGTACACACTCTAGATACCTGTATCAAATCTGGGGAATACTTAACACCAGTGACTAGCATTCCACACAAGGGAAACTAATGTGTTCATCTAATTACCTTTAATGCTTGGAAAAAAAAAAAAAAAATTAAGCAGTTGAACGATTTAACTTACGGAACTAGTTACTGTTTTGCATGTGCAGTAAAACATTTTCAAAGGGAACCCAATTATGCATGTTAATGGGAAGTAGCACCAGTAACCGATATTTTCACAGATGTTATTAGAATAAACACAATTCAAAGTCTTCCAAGTGAGCAGGTGGGCATCTTTTACCACCTGGAGCCGGTATTTTACCAGAACGTATTCACTGAAGCTAGAATGCTCACTACCCTCCATCTTCACCAATTTTTGTCAGCCGCAACACCGCCCCCCTTGCCCGCAGTGCACATAAAGCTAACAGGAGGCGCTGCTCCCCCTCCCGAGCGAGTACCTCAGCGCTGGGGCAGAGCGCTGCACGACTAGCAGCGGGCTTTGTGTCATCCCGCCACACGAAGCTCGGCCGCCCTGCCTCAGCACCGGCACCCGCTGAGCCTTCCCGCGGGCACCACCGCCCGTCGTGACAGACACCAGCCTGGCCGCCTCCCTGCGCACGCGCGCCCCGGGCAAGCCTTGGGAGCCGCCTCCCTCGCCGCTGAGTGGTTGGCGCGGTCACGCGGCGCGGCGCGAGGGCCCACGTTGCTGTTGCTGCTGCTGCTGCTGTGCTGCGCCGGCGCCGGAGAACGTGAGTGCCGGGCGGGGAGGGGGAGCGCGCGGCGCTGCGGTTGGCGGCCGTGGTCAGGCAGCCCCGCGGTGCCCCGCCGCGGTGCCGCCCTGCTCCCTCAGACCGCCCCGGCGGCGCCCGGGACGGCTTCGGTGGCGGCTGTCGTGGTGTTGCGAGGGCCCCGGCCCGCGGGCTCCGCTCCTCCCCGGCGGAGGCCGTGAGGCGGGTGAGAGGGGCGCAGCCCGGTCCTGGGTGTCGTGTCCGGCGAGCTGCCGCCCGCCTGTGCCTGAGGGTGCCCGGCGCTCTCAGACAAAAGGACTTCAGAGGCGCCCGGGCTGGGGCGGGCTTCCCCTGAAGCCCTTGGCTCTCCGGAGCTGGCTTCTAGTAAGTTTGTCTCCCCCGAGCTTAGCTCGTCCCCCGCCGCTGAAAGTAAGAGTGGCGGAGTGAAGTTTATGGGTGTTTGGGACAGCAAAGTGAGTTTCAGAAATCGCAAAATACCTGATGTTTCACTCTTTAACAGTTCTTAGCATTGTCCCCTGCTATCCCCACCCTTCCCTTTTCTGTAGGACTCTGCTCTTGCGAATGCTTTTGAGACAGTAGAAGGAAGCAGTGCCTGAAAGAGGAGAGTTAAAACTGGCAGAGATGTGACAGTGCTGGTGCCCAGGTTCCAACCCGAGGTACGACTGTCTTATCAGTTAGCTGCAGCAAATTAATTTTAAATGCAGCGACGCCTAAATATTCACTGCTGCTCGTTACAGTTGGGTGGCTTTAACTTTTATTTACTGTTTCCTACAGCAGTGTTTTTTACAGTTTGTATAAGTAATTAATTGGGAAAAAAAAGTATTCCACAATGATACGGCTTGCTTGCTTTCTTAATATGATAAAATGGTTTAAAGGCCAAACCCAAAAGTGTAAATAATTGTATCAAAGGAAAAGCAGTGTCAGATGTACCTAAACTATATTTGGTAAGCTTTTTTATGTTTGTGTAAATATTGAGTTTAAGTAATGCAGGTGTTTGTAAATTGTATTTAAATGATAGTGGAGTTGGTTCAATTTTTTGAGATAGTGCAGTGATCTCCCTGGAGTTGCATTTTGTTAATTTCAAAGAGATTTGAGGTCTTGACAAAACTAATACTTACACTTGAGAGTATGTATTTCTGAATTGCTTGTGTATTTAACCAATATTATTTAAAATGCATTTAATTAGAAAGTGAGCTTCCTGTCCTTCCTTTCTCCTACAAACCGCAGCCAAATTTTCACTCGAAGCAACACAATCTAAGGAATGCTAAACTTGTAAGAGCCCTTATGCTTAACGCTTCTGAAGTGGAGTAGGGGAAGCATTGGTTGTTTTAATTATATTACAAAATTCTTGAGATAATTGAAGTTGCTTTTCTGGTATAAATACCCAGTTTTAGGGTTGTACAAGTGTAAGTACTGCAATCAAGCTTAAAAAAAAAAGAATCTCCCCACCACTGACCCTAATTAAAGTAGTTAAATGTGAAGTTAAAATTCTAACTGAGGCCTATCTCAAGTCCACTGTTGTTCTGATGTATCTGTTACTTTAAACTGTGATATAATTATAAATAATTATGATTATTTTAATTCTCTAGTTTGAATTATGTGTAGATGCATCCTAGTGTTTTGAGAGGTAGTTACTAATTAGTCTGTTATGAGATGGGGATAGTAAGAATATTTATCAAACATAGTAATCTTTAAGGAGAGCTGCTAAAATATAGACTTTGATAAGTGTAAATTATAAAAATCATACTCATAGAATGGTTTGGGTTGGAAGGGACCTTTAAGATTATCCAGTTCCAACCCCTTGCCATGGGCAGGGACGCCTCACACTGAACCAGGTTGCTCAAGGCCCTGTCCAACCCAGCCTTGAACACTGCCAGGGATGGGGCAGCCACAGCTTCTCTGGGCAACCTGTGCCAGTGCCTCACCACCCTCATTAAAGAACTTCTTCCTTATATCTAGTCCGAATCTACCCTCTTTAAAGCCATTCTCCCTTGTTCTATCTGCTGTCTGTTTTACACCAAACTGACTTAAATGATTTGGCATTTGCAGCAGAATTTTTTATATAAAATTTATATAAGCAAAACCTACTTCTTTTGACAGTATATTTATAATCGGCTTCTTGGCTACCATAAGCTATAATAATGAAAAGGTTTTTTATTAAGTTGTTGTATTTCACGAGCTGATTTATTTTGCACTCTGAGGAGGCTGGTGTGATCTTTGTTTCCAGAGGAGGAAATTGAAATACTTATTGCTACTATATGCATTACAAGTAAATCCTTTTTGCCATAGATTAGGCCTTGGTTTTGAGGCACATGAATAAACCACTTCAGAGTGATTGCCTACTGAAGATAATGGAGACACTGAAAGATCAGGAAAGAGTGAGTTTGGTGGTAGATTAGGCACATAATGAATATATTTTCAGTAATTTTCTGGACTGTAATTGTTCTGAATTTTCACAAACTGAAGAGGTTTTGGAGACTTTGTTACATCAGATAATATTTCTGCTATTGCTAATACAGCACTTTTTTTGCCTTTTCTTTAAATTCTACCATTTATTTTTCTTATTGCAACTAGGGATCATTGGTTTTGTTCAGTTTCTGGCTGCTGTAAGTTGCCTGCAATGTGTTGTATCAGCCTGGGGATCAAGCTGGTGCCTGAATAGTGTAATGTAATTTCTACAGTAAGTCTTCTAGTCCATCCTTAGTCAACTTTGTTGGCTTCAGGGAAAGTTCTGACAGAGAAAATGTGGAGGTGATTCTAGCTGTACGTGGTGGTAGAGTAGCTCCTTGGAACTAAAGAAGTATTAGGTCAATCAGACTGACTGCTGGAATTAAAGGTTTCAAGTTTATATCTCTCTGAGTGGTGGCCTAAGGAAGCTTGTTGGTTCTACATGCTGTGTCCTTGCATGGCATAAGGAGGTGTTGCTTGCTATGACTTCAGTGTTACTGTAGTCAGCTGAAGAATTTAAAGACTGAATTAGAAGTGGATGCCATGTAGGAAATGAAAGCAGGTAGATAAAGTATAGTTGTATTAAGGACATTTTAGTGATCGTGTTAGTAGTCTCAAATGATGGCAGAGAATATAACTGCTCTTTACAATGATAAGCCTTAAAGTCCAGTGGATACTCATTCGAATGTTTAGATTTGTAAATTGATCCTAATTAAATTTAAATATATGATAAACATATAAAGTAAATTGATTTCTCTTTTGTGAAGGAAAACATGAGATTGACAGGGCTTCCAGTGATATGGCAAGTTAAGTATTGCAATGAAATAATTTGAATAACTGTATTTAAACTAAAGGAAGGACAGGTTGCAGCCTTTAAGTATTTTTTGTTTAAATAGCAGTAGTCAAACTAATAAGGCAGTTAAAAGCCTAAATGCTTAGTGTTTCAGGTGATCATAAAGATGTGTGGCAGAGTATGAGATTTGACCTAGTCCCTTCTGTTCTTTCCTGTGAAAGCTGTCCTGTTTATTTTGGGATAAGGTGTCCAAAAGTATTATTGGCATAAATTTACATGTACATATTTTATTAAAAATAGTAATTGCCACACCCTTCAGAACACAATTTTCAGTTTTAAGTTGAAGTTGTTAGCTTAAAAGCTTATTTTAAGGGCTTCTTTTTAGTAGTACTTAATGTTTTATAGTTTTTTAGGCCTCTTTTCGGTTTTCATGCTGAAGCATACATAAGAAACAGAACTTCCTTATTCTCACAGAGAACTTTGAAGGACACTTAAAGTAAAATGTGGCTTAATCAAAAAAAAAAACCCCAAACCAAACAACTTTGACATAGCCTTTTTTCCAGTCATTTTATGTTGATATTTAACTTTTTGTTTGTTTCAGCAGGGTAGTTACTGACTTGAATTTTTTTAAACATTTGTATTACACATGTATGACTTCACACCAAATTCTGAAACGTGGGGTTTTTTCACTTTAAAGTTCAACATTCCTTTGCGAATGAAAGCGCATTATGCCCTTTAAAGGCCCATTTGATTAATCCCAAAGTCATTCTTTATAAAGTAGTTACTTTCATAATTATGTCAGAACCTTGTCTTTTGTTATGAACTGTGTAATTGTCTGTATGTTTCAAAGCTTATTGTAACTGACAGCTTTTGGTTGACCTGCTCCTTGAATGCATATTAATATAAACAGGATGATTCATTATGTTGCAATTTTTTTCCTTGCCTTTTTTTTTTTTTTAATGCCTTCCTTCCCCTCCCTCCCCTTCCAAAGGGTTACAGTTTGCTTCTGCTTTCTTTGTAGCACTCTTCTTTTGCCCTAAATACACTGTTTCTGTTTCAGTCTTGACTCGAATAAGTCTTCCTATCCTGAGACTGAATCTTCATAGATGAGCAATGTGGGCCTGTTAAGGTTTATCTGTGGTGTGAAACAGTTTGTACTTGGGATCTGATGCAGAGATGTTTCAAATGTTTTTATTATGTTGGTCTAGCTCTAATCTGGACATGTAGGCTGAATGCCCATTTTTTTTCTGGAGTGCATTGCATTCCTTCCTGGAGTACATCTCCTGGTCAGTTTTGTCTGGGAAGGGGCTAGTTCATGCACACTAAGGCCACTCCAGTGTGAGCCACAGTGAAGTCTGGGGGGGCAATGGAGAAATGCACTTCAAAATCATGTTACCATATTCCTGATCCAAACTGAAAGAGTAACCCTGGAATTTATTTATTTATTTTTTTTTTTATTTTTGTCAGTGGAGAGTTATACAGTACTAAAGGGCCTCCATTACAAATAATTTTTGTAAAGCAAGGAGAAGCAAGCCTTTCTAGAGGGAAGGTTGGTGACCGATGTCAAGATCAGGATGTGCCATGCAGATAACGGCAACATCTATACATCATGGCTGTGTTCATGCCCTTGGTGGAAATGAGATGTTAGATATCTCCATCTAGTCGTAAAAAACTCAGGGAAAAAAACCTGAGCTTAAGTCACAGTGTGATTATTATTTTTGTTTTGGGAGGAGGGCAGTGTTCTAGATCTTGCTTCACAGAAACATAAAATTTCAGGGTAGCTCTGTCCATTTTGAGGGGGAGTCAAGGGTACAAGGAGATTCTCTTCCTCTAACTTATTACAGCTATAGGAAAAGACAGTGTAACAGTTCATTTTAAGTGGTATTTACTGAAATACTTATTACATGAATTTTCAGTAATATGAAATCATAATATTTTATGGTTGCCAAGTGAGCAAGGGGGCTTGTCACAGTAAAAATAAAAGTTTAAATTCTTTGCACTTGGTTAGTACAAAACCAAACAAATTCTGAGGATGTTTAGTTCAGACATTTATCTTGAGTAGGTGACAAGAATGCAGACACGTGGCAGCCTAGATGCGAGACAAATGGCCATTTCAAGTCTGTTCTGGAAATTTGTACAGCTTCAAGTGGGTGGCATGTTTTCAAGGAAAAAGAAGAAAAAAGTGCTTCATTGTTTCAAGCCTCATTGGACTTCTAATAAACAGAGTAGAGGCTGAGGAAGAATGTTCTAACAGTTGAAAGCCCTATATATTTTGAATTGCATTCCAGAAGGTTCTCAATTAACTACTGTTTTCTTTCTTATATCTTTCCTTTATAATCAAACACATAATGTGTCTTGGCTGACATTTTTGATTGCTCTCAATAACAGGAATGATTTATAATACATACCATTACTGTAAGCATGGTATAAGCCATTCCTAGTCATGTTACATGATTGTTTTATGGATATGTTCTGTAGAAGGGTTTCTTTCCCTAGGTGCATGTACGTAAAATGTTGTTAAATTGAAAACAAGTATCAAAAGCAGGGATGGAAACTTTTAAGAAGTAAGACTGTAGTATTTGGCAATTTGAACGTGGTATGGTGAGAGTTTGATGTTTCCACATAACTTTAAATAGTGTAGACTTTTAAATTCTAACAGTTATTTTTATGTCAACAGTTTTGTGGTGGGAAAAAATGTAGCTGTGTAAGTGGTATGAGAAAAGTGAGAGGTTTGGGCAGATGCATAAGAACAATTTGGGGATGTGGGTATACCTGGTATCAGAGCATGTAGTATGGAAAAAGAGGAAGACGTTGATTAAATTTTTTATTATCTAAGTACTTTTTTTTTTTTTGTAACATTGATATCAAAAAGTCAAAGGCTGACAATGCTAATCATAGAATCATAGAATAGTTAGGGTTGGAAAGGACCTTAAGATCATCTAGTTCCAACCCCCGTGCCATGGGCAGGGAATTATCATCATTATAATCATTATAATTGTCATCTGCAACAATCAGTTTATACTTCGAGAGGTCTTAGCTCATTTGAACTTTGTAGGGACTACAGCTTTTGTCTCTGTAGTTAAATTGTGAGGTTTAGAAACTGTGTTTTAAAGGCACCTGTCTAGTTAGATGTTCAAGAGGCCTGGTATAAAATGTGTTTCTGCTGTTTCCACTCTGTTTTGGGCAAGACTTAGGTGTTATGTGGCACAGGTCTGAGATTAGACCCTGGGAAAAAAAAACGTTGAATTTCCTTTTAATGTAGCAAGTCGTGGATTAACGAACTCATTGGACTTTTATAGGATGGCCCATAGACTAAGGGAATGATAAGTGTATGTAAATATATGTATCAAAAAACAGGAAAGGTGATGGTGGGAAGTGTGGGGCCTGGCGTGATGTAAATGGCTTGTAATAATACTGTCCTGATTTCAGCTGGGATAGAGTTATTTTAATTCCTGGTAGCTGGTACAGTATTATGTTTTGGCTTTAGTCTGAGAGTAAGTAATGCTTACCCTGATAAAGGACTTTTCAGTCTCTCATGCTCTGCAAGTGAGGAGGGACACAAGAAGCCAGGAGGAAGCAGAGACAGGACACCTGACTCAAACTAGCCAAAGGGGTATTCCATACCACAGCACGTCATGCCCAGTATATAAACTGCGGGGAGTTACGCAGAAGGGACTGATCACTGCTCAGGTCGGGCTGGGTATCGGTCAGCGGGTGGTGAGCAATTGTATTGTGGATCACTGCTGTTGGGTTTTGTGGGGGGTTGTTTTTCTTTTTTTTTTTTTTTTTTTTTTTTTTTCCCTTCCCATTTAGTTTTATACATCTTGTTATTTCCCATTTCATTATTAATGCTGCTAATAAGCTAATAATAATACTATATTGTACTTATTAAGCTGTTCTTGTCTCAATTCATGGGTTTTACTTTTTTCCAATTCTCCTCGCTATTCCACTTTGGTGGAGGGAGTGAGGGAGTGACTGCATCGTACTTAGCTGCTAGCTGGGGGTTAAACCATGACTTGTCTATCTTGATAGTTCAAGAAATTTCAGTTGAAACCTGATGGAAAAATTTTGAAGAGTAAGTGTATTTTGCTGGTTCTGCAAGGGTGATACTTGTGTGTGAAATAATGTGTTGTATACCTTCAATAGTTCAGCAGAGAACAGGCATCCTAGTGGTGGAGAAGAGTGGACATGCTATTGTGCCACCTTGGAGAGTTTTGAGAACTAAAAATAGTACTGGCCAAGTTGAGGTTAGCCCTCAAAAGCGACTTGAAATTCAGTGTCTCTTCTGTCTTCTGCAGAGGATTCCGCACTCTAGAAACTCTGTAACACCTTGTTCTGTATTCTCCAATGCAGGCTTCTCCCTCCTGTCTTTATAGGCTTGCACAGTTTAGCTCAATGGTCTTTCTCAGGTTCTGTCATAGTAACCCTATTTCTAGCTATATGTAGAACTTTTATAGCCCTTTTCAATCCTCTATTTTATCTGGCATAAATAAGGCAGAGATTAATATTTTGCTGTAACTGTCTGGACATTTTATGTGCTGTTCTTGTATTTGATTTCCTTCTCAGTTGTTTTTTTTCTCCCTTGCATACATTTAAACTAAACTTTGAATTACAGTCGCCAGGAGAGGAATAAGAACTTTCAAAGCTTACATTTAGGAGTACAGAGTTGTATCTCCATTACTTGTTGAAATTGTAACTTTGAATTTTCATTCTTGGCTCATATGGAGTATTTGTAAAAGTCGGTGAAATGGTCATGAAATGGTTTCTATACATAGCAAAGATAGAAAGCCTGAAAACCAAGACCCAGAGAAGAACTTTTATCTGGTTTCTTTACCGAAATTTTAAAAATTCTGGTTGAATCAGGATATTAATGAGAAAATGTCTGGAACACCCAGGAGTTTTATAGATGATGCAAAGCTTGTCCAGGAACATGAAGGAGAGGTTGCAGGCTTTTTAACTCACAATGCTTGTCTGGATTCTCTCTATAAATACCTTTTATTTGTGTCTCATGCCAATTTAAAAGGAGACTGTGTGGGTTTTTTATTTGAGTTTTTGTTCTGATTTAAAAAAAAAATATCTCAGCTGATTAGCTTGAAGAATGCACTGTGTTTAATTAAAAAAAAAAAAAAAGGGCAGTGATGAGCTTGAAAACACCTCTGGATATGTATAATAAAGCAGATATCCTTTTTTGTTTCAGGATTTCTGAAACTTGTATGGCTTTGGATTCAAACAAAAGGCTAGAAATCAGAATAATCTTCACATTTCTTTCAATAAGAAGTAATAATGCAACGAAGACATGGAAGAGTCAATGCTGGACTGCTTTTGCTGCTTTATCAAATTTCTCAAGTTGGACTCCAGAACATTCCTTCTGTTACCCTTGGGGTACTTGCACTGAATATTTTTTTCTTTCTGAATCCTGTGAGACCACTGCCTGAAGTGTGTATCAGTGTAAATGAAGGCTTCCACAGAAAGAACTGGCAGCGTTTACTACTTTCTCCTGTCCACCATGCAGATGATTGGCATTTATATTACAACATGATTTCCATGCTTTGGAAGGGAATGATGCTGGAAAAAAAGCTCAAGAGCACATGGTTTGCATACATAATTGTAGTATTTTCAGTGCTGATTGGAGTTGTTTATATGACATTGGAATTCATGCTCACGAAAATTCTGGATGATCCTTCATATGAAATGAATTGTGCTGTAGGCTTTTCAGGTAAGGCACATAGTCCAATTTACATATGTAAAGTATATGTACTATATTAGAATGCAGAAACTGGATAGGTGTACATTTATGTCCATGTATCTGGTTATGCCAGTAAAGCTATCCTGTTTTTTAATTGAAAGCAGGTACTCTGCTGTGTAATTGGGTAGTATAGAAATTTCACTCTAAGATCTTTTTCACCAGATTAATCTCTAGCTTCTCACTTTGCCAGATAGCAATTTACATGTCCCTTTCCTCAAACCAACAAGTTACATTTAGTGTTACAATTATCCAGGTGATGATGGCTTTCCATGCTTTATGGCAAAAGGGACCAAGTTACTGAAGAGCGGTGCCACTAGCAGGCAGGGCGACATTGGTGGTGGGCCACGTGAGGTCCCCATTCTGTTCCTTACAAGAGACTCATGTCGGCCGTACTACAATATCGACTAGAACACATATTTTGGAATTTTATTTTATTTAGTGAAGTAAAAAGAGTTCTTTTAGCCTCTGATCTGCTAAGCCATTTGTGCGGAGGACAAAAAGTCAAGCTTTTTTTTTTTTGTCAGTTTAGGAATTACCTAATTGGATTTTAATTTATATGTACTGCAAGATCTAGCATTGAGTATTGCAACCTGTGTGATGTTACCCTCTGCAGCATCTTCTGAGTATTCCAAGCTTGGAAACGTGGGACTGCAGACTATGTACCATGTCCATTTGACCATTACTTGGGCAGCAGATTACAGTAGCTCTGACAGTAACTATAGTTGATATTTCTGAACCTTCAACATTTTCAACATAACCTTCAGCGTAGGTAATTTCTCTTGATTTGGGGCAAGTGGCACATATATGGAACAGCTGTTGAAGAAAATGTATTTTCTGTAAGAGTCAATCTGTAAATCTGTATACATATTTATGACCCATTCACTTTAACAGGCTTTAAGAGTTTTGGGTAGCCAGTATTTTTTTGTAGTGTGGGGTTTGGTTTTTTGGTTTTTTTTTTTGTTTGTTTTATTTTTTTGTTGGTTGGTTGTGGGTGGTGGTTTCTTTTTTGTGTGTGGTGGTTTTTTGGTTTTGTTGGGGTTTTTTTTGGGGGGGAGGGTTTGTGGGTTTTTTTGGGTTTGTTTTTTTTTTTTTTTTTTTTTTAAATTATGTATTTTATTTTAAATGGATAAAACAGGCCTGTCCCTTGTCCCCCTGGATGGAACCTGGCAATGTGCTAGGTCAGGCAGTTCCAGTGGACAGTTAAACCTTAAAAAAAAAAAAAAAAAAAAAAAAAAAAAAAAAGTTACAAATTTGAAGCTGTACAGACTGATGAGCCAAGGGTGGATTAGATGGAGATGACTCCTAAACTGCATTGCCTCTGTCAATATTTCTGCCCTTTACTAAATTTGTAGTTTATGAACAAGTCAAGTTTTAACAGCAGCAAATAGCATGAGCGTGTGTGTATGTGCATACATACTTTCCTGTTTATATTTGATCCTGGAATGACAACATTCACATCACTGGATTAGTTAAGGAATTTTGCTAACCCTTGTTTTCTCTGGTGTTAGAAGGGAAGGGAAACCTCTTTCATGTTTTTATTTAGTCTATCTATATTGATGTTCAACTCTGCTGTCTTTTTCATGTCATCTTTTACTTGTTGATTTTTCAGATTTTTCTTTTTCAGACAAATATGTGAGCTTTCTCTTGAGAGGAACTTTTCTAAAAACATCCTGAAAGTTCCAATAAATTATGTGAATTCATTCTGTCATATCAGCTATTGCTTGCATGATAAAACAGTTGCAGTCAGTTAGAAGTAAATAATCATTATTGTGATTAGAAGTGATTTATCTACTTCTTTTTTTTTTTTTTCCGGAACAAATGATTCTGGAGTTTATGTAAGATAATTTTCCATTAATTCAGAATTTGAGCTTCACATCCATCTTTGTTTTGTTCTCACTAATGGCTTTTCTCAGCTCACGGAATATTTTTGAGTTCCAATAATTTTGGCAATTATTTCAACTAGAACTTCCACTTTAAAATGATGTTTGTATTATATGTTTAAAATTGTTTTGAATACCTGAATAGCTACAGTGAGTAGGCATATTAAAAAGCAACTTAGAATCGGCTGTTATACAAATATGTAATTTTTATCCTTGGTTTTTTTTAAGTCACTGAAAACTACACTGGAAAAACAGTTTAGAACTCTTCTGGCATGCAACAGTGTGCTTGGTGGTGCTGTGAAACCGCATGGCACTTCAGTTTCAGTAGTCATTTGCATTAATATTTGGGCACAACTATTTTTTTACCTAATTTCTTCTATTTTGCAGGAGTCTTGTTTGCTTTGAAAGTTCTTAACAACCATTACAATCCAGGAAGAGTCAGCAGTGTCCTTGGATTGCGGATATCCAGTAAATATGCTTGTTGGGTTGAGCTGGTGGCTATTCATTTAATCTCCCCAGGGTAAGTGCATTTAATGTTTCAAGGTTAGGAGAAGAGATTTGGGCTATCTGAAGTAGTTTGAAATGTATTATGAAGTATGTGTAGTATTAGCTGGTATCCAAATGGAGCCATGGTGCTCTTTTTCCTTAACACCCTCTATTTTGAGCTCATTTAAAAGTAAGATACTTAAATACTGTGCCCAGAAGAAGGTATTACTAAGTATTTGAGTGAAGGTAACAAAACTATATGGGCAAGGAAAAGGGGCATGTGTCTTCAGTAAAGTAACCAAACTAATATACTGTAGTGCCAAGGGCTTCATTGGCAAAACAGCATTCCACTGTTTGCTTGCTGTTTCTGTCCTTATCCCTTCAGTCCATTTCTTGTAGTCTGTTCTCTAATTTTTGATAAAGCTATCATCCAGTATTCCGCAACTTGTAGCAGTTTCACTGTCCTGCAGTGTTGTTTGTCGTCTCCCGCAATTTTCCTGTGTGCTCACTGCTGCCAGCACAGTTCATCTGCCCCTACCTCTGTGAGAACAGTAACTGTCATCTTTGGCAGTTGATTTGTGGAGTTCTAGTTGCAAATCAGTAATTTTCTTGTATAATATTTTCTAACTGTTCATCACATTGGAGAATAAATGTAAAGTACAGACACCAAACTTGGAAACTACTAAATAGCGGGGTGGCGGGGGGGTCTTGGGGGGAGCAGTAGTGACATTCTCCTTGTCAGATAGTGTGATATAGCAGATTTCCTAGACCAGAATGAGAATTAAAATATTACTTACGTTAAACACTGGTTTTATTACTTCATGACTTGCTGCCTGATTGACTGCAGCAAGTAATCCTAGGTTAAAAGACAGAAGAACTGCAGAATGCTCTGTTGCAAATGCAATTTTAAGTGTGAGCTGAGAGGTCACTTGCATGGCATTACTACAAATATAAACCAAAGCTTTCAATGTAGTAAAAAAAAATTCCAAAAAATATAAACTGTTATGTTAGCTGAATGTACTTTTTACTTGGTGATATGTTCAATATTATTTTATCATTAATATTATTTTATTATTTTTATATTATATTATTTTTCATATTATTAATATTTTTTTATTATTATTAAAGAATAATGAAAGAACATTGTCAGAAGTACAACCATGAGCATATTGTACTGTATCTGGTAGAGGAAAAACATGAGTTTAGTGGCTGGGTGGTTCTGTTTTTCAGTTGTATTATTGCAGAAATGTCTTTGTAAAAGTGTATAGAAGTCCAGAAGTAATGTCAAAGAACTTTTGTAATTTTGTGGAAGCTTACATGGCTGCCTGGTGTAAAGAACTTCTACACTATTGCATGAAATCTTGATTGTTAGGACAATTTCACAGCACTTAAATGATAATGGGGGCCATAGAAGACAAGTAGTTATCTCCAGAAATTAATGTTCCAGAACACAAGTTTAATTAGTACCTGCCAACTGCCTTGAAATGAACCATAACAATTGTAGCTCTTGGAGCATTTGTTCTACACACTCATGTGTGCGCTCAGGGCATGTTGTAATACTTGAAGTGTCTGATTAAATGGTGTTGCTTTGTAGATCAAGTTGCATAATTCAATTTTTTTTGGAAAGAGATCAGTAATTGGGGCAGAATATCTGTCCAGTCAGAAAGACATGCAATGTATTTGGACCTGCCTTCGTGGAATGATGCGTCAGGATTGCCTGAGAATCCATAACCAATGAAGGATTCAAAAGTAATATTGAGGCTATTGAAAACTTTGATTTGTGTGCTATGAGAGGATTTAGGCTGTTACTGGCATCTGTTAATTCATTTCTTTCTCATTAATGTTTTTGTTTTTTTTTTTTTTTCTGGAGAAATTCTAAAAGCCATGTAATATCCTTCCAATCTTTGCCTTCCATAAAGTAAGGGTATTGAGATCTAGGCTTTGTATGGGAATCCTTGGGATTATTTCTTTGGTGGAAGAACAGGCATGTGAAAAGTTCCTTTATATTTAATCTGTCTCTTCCAGAACTAGGCATGTGATATCTTAAGTCATTTATCCCTTTTGCATGGAGGTACTTTACTCACTGTTAAAACAAAAACTTATCTTTGAGGGTGTTTCTGAACTAACTCGCTTACTTACCAGATAGATAAAGATGACACTTTGGGGTTTGGAAGCTGGACATTACAGGTTTTTTAAGACACAGAAAGTTAAGAGCAACAGAGGATGAAAATAATGGAGTGGAAAGCCAGGAGTGGAAAAGAGTAGAGGATGTTGTTTTGGGTTTTTTTTTCAGCATTCAGAAGTGTTGAGGTTTGATACTGTGACTGTCCAGAATTGTTCTTTTTGCAGTTTGTCAGAAATTTGCTGTTCTGGAGTTCAGAGGACTCAAAGATGTGTAACATTTCTGTAGCTCACTGCATCTCTGGAAACTGAACTAGGCGTTTCTTTAGGCTTCTTTTTGACCTGTGTTTTGGTATGCATCTGAGAATGTTTTCCATATCTGTGGATGATGCAATCAAAAAAATGTATAATTCTTCTTACTTGAGATTTTTTCTAAATTAGTTTTAGTCTTAAATTTGTTTCCAAGTTTCTCTTCATAACTTTTTCTAAATAAACCATATTGATAAGTGTTGATCTGAGCGAGTTCCGTTGACTTTTAATTAGTTGTTGCTTCATTTCACTTGGGTTCAAGGATCTGCAGGAAATCAAAATCTCAAAGCAGATCACAGTCAAAACAGGTAAACATAATAGAAATACAGAGCTCCCCCCAAAAAAACTTCCAAACCCCAAACCAACAACCCAAAACCCCACAAAAATTAATATTTATAAGAATAATATTTGAAAATGTAAGAACATATTTTGACAAATATGTTGCTTAGCTCTTATAAACTTAACCTTATGAGATCTTTTGTATGTATCTATTTTTGGATTTCATCTGCTCTTTTAACTTCTCACTTGTTTAATGCTTAAGGATATCACTGAGTTATCACTGATTATCAGTCAGATATACTGTTGAACTGTTTATTATGGGGTTTATTAATGAGTATTGTTCCTCAGGAACAAAAGGGCTAAGAACAACTGATCAACCAAAAAAAAACCCCAGGTTTGACAAGGAATGGCATTATGTGAGGAGAACTGTGTTATAGCTTTTCATTCTTCTGTCAAGCTTAGCTTTTACTTTTCTCTGTAATTTTCCCAGTGTCTTACAAAATTACTATCAAGTTTTCCATTTCCATTTAAAGTAGCAATGGCATTTTCTTGCATAGGGCTGTTTAAAATAAGCTGACTTATGCAATCATTTAATTTGGTTTCATTTACATTCAGGTAGGTTGCTTAGCACTCCATTACCAGCTTTCTAAGCAAGATTAAATTTTTTAGTCAAGTTTTAAAATTGTCTATTTTAAAAGTTAAGTTTTAAATTGTCATATGCAATTGTCTGCTTGTCTTAATTTGGAAATAAACTGTATAAATACATGGATTTGATTCCCATGGTCTCCAAAAATTGTTGTTTTTCAGAAATGAAGTTGGTGGTAGTCACTTTGATATTATTCCTTTGTTTGCTTGCTCCGTGAATGTGTGCTTTCTAGCCTTAGAATAGGAAATGCATGGAAATAAGATCTTTTCAGAAAATACTGTAGTGACGGCCTAAGCTAAAGACATAATTTTGTTTCTAGATAAGTTTCTAGATGATAATACCTACCAGACTGGGGTTTGCCGTTAGGAAAAAGTTATGAAAGTGATAGGTATAGACTTTCTTGTTCTATTTTCATTTGTCGAGTCAGATGGCTGAGACCACAGAATTGAAACAAGTTGGGATAAATTCACCAACATTGAGGAAATTATTTGAATTCATTGTAAGGGTACTGGACAATATTAATGTAAAAATTAATAGGCTTGTAAACATCGAGTCACAATATCTCATCCATGAAAAGTGGTGCAAATGGTTTTCCCTCCAGTGGTACCAGTTCTCATGGAAATTATACAGCCAAATGAAAAAGTGTAATTTTGTTTAGAAGATTTTTCTGAAGTAATGTACACATCAGCTTGATGGCAGATGTCTTCAGGAAACAGTATTTAGACATGTTCTATAATTATCATTAGTATGAAGTGAATGGTTGAGATAAGATCTCTGGGGATATCTAAATTTTCAAACAAAAAGTTGAATGAAACATCATTTGAATTTCTTGGTACCAGGGAGAACATTAGTTAATATTGATAAAGCTCATTGGCATTTTGAGAAAAAACATGCAATTTAAGAAGTCAAGAACCCCATTTATATTCCCATTCAAAGTTCAGCTTCTGTTATGGAAACTGAAAATTGTACTGTGGAAAAAAATCTGTCAATTTTTCTTTATTAAGCAGCAGGGAAAAAAAGCAGTAGTTTATCATGTTGCAATCATAGTAATGGTTCTTCATTAGTCTAACTGAAAAATAACAGTCAGTTTTTACCTACTAAAATATACATTCCAGTCAAAAGAATATTAAGAATAGTGTAAAGAGTCTGTTTTGGAATCAGTTGATAATGGAGGTTGCTTTATCACTGATATTGTAAAAGTTTTTAATTATAACCAGGATTGTTTACTGCATATAGAAAGCAGAAAATAGGAGTAACCTCAGTTTTCTCGTTTAGACAGGAAGATTGGAATTTTTAATACAAGTGAAAGGAGCCTTGGTAGTATGTGCTTGGACAAGGCTTCTTCACACTACCTTTGTGCTGCTTTTAAACTGCTTTTTAATTTATTTTTCAGCCAAAATCCATGGCATTTAGTTCCAAATTCTTCATATAATCCTGGCTTGAGGAATAAGAGTCGTAATTTTGCTATTAACTTTAATGTATAGAGATAAAACTCAGAGCTTCTTGTAGGCAAGAAATCCATTACATAAAATCTCAAAAAGGACAATTTATGGAAAACAAAAATTCATTGTAAAACGTAGTAAAATTTCAAAAGGAGTGACATTATTCAGGATTAGTTGTTCAAATATATTTAAGTTCACTGGAAATAAGAGTTTCCACTTTGGACTAAGGCATGTGGATGGAAGAACATTAGTTGCATGTGTACAACAGTTATGTAATTTAATAATTCTAATCTACTTTTTAATAAAATAAGAATATAGAGGATCTGAGTGAATCTAATCTCAGAACACATGCTCTGAGTGAATGACCTCAGAAGGACAAACACGTATATGTTTGTAAATATCATTTATAGTTATCAATCTTTAATGCACTTTTCAAGACCATCACTATAATAAACTCTGATTGTGCTTTGCAGGGTCTTAGTAGCCCCCTCATTTTCCTTTGTGAAGCAGAGGCAGTCTGTTCTACCAAAGCATTTTTAAATCTCTTGCTGTGACTTATGTCCATTCATCCTTATCCTATGAATAGAGAATGTGGAGTGTATTCATTCCTATTTGTGACAATCTTTTCCATATTTTAAGATTATTTTGTCTGTGAGATAATTCTTCAATAGATTGTAGAGACCACTGCTGAGCAGAAGACTACTTCATTTTATTTACAGAGAGTGCTCCTGTTTACATATTTCCACTAAAATACTTGCCTTTTCTGTAGTGGTATGGCATGTCAATCTGTGCTTTATTGTATGTCCCAGGTTCTATCCTGAAGGTATTCTATCGGTCACTTGTAGCTTGTTTGTATAGTCGATGATTTCTGTGGTATGTTCAGAACTCTCTATTTGTCTTTGCATCCTATTCTTTCCAAACCACTACTTCTTTTTGTCCAGGTTACTGTAAATTACAATGTCATCTCCTTAGGGCTTCTCTTATCTTGTCATTTGTAAATAATATTTGGAATAGACTTTTGCAGAAATCCACTTAATTCATATCCGAAGTTTGATAATGAATCACTTGTAAATATTAAGTTAGGCTTACCAACCACTTAGGGATCTGCTTAGCGTAGTTTTAGAGTTTAAGGTTTTTAAGCCTTCTTTATGACAAATGCTGTGAGACAGTGCTGCATTCTTAAAGCATGTGTGATGTCTGCTAATTCTCCCTTTCCATGAGGCTTGTTACCCTCTCAAAGAGTGAATTTTGGTTGATTTGACATGATTTGTTCTTGGCAAAACTGTTTTCCACATCTGGTGTTTTTACCTTGGTTGTATGCACAAATTATATGTCCTAGTATTTGTTGAACAAACAGTTTTATCTGGGAACAGAAGATAGTCATTAGTCTGTAGTTCTCTGACTAGAGTCCTTGTCTATTTACTTATCTGTTTTGTCCGCTGCTTAAGCATGGGTATAGAAATACCCTTACAGTCCTCTGGAAGCTTACCCATCCTCAAAACAGTTGGGATTTTTTTTTTTATATTTTATTTTTCATTTAGAAAAACCCTGTTTAAACATTTGCATTATAAGTTTTTACTCCTTAATATAATTAAACAGTCAGTAGTGTTTAGTCTACACTAGTACACTAACCTATTCAATAGACATGAAGTGGAAATCGTCCCTCTAAAGACTTTAAGTTAAAGGTTTTTGATTATTCATATTGTGTAAATATGCAACTTCACTGCATTGCAAGAAAAGAGCTTGATTTTGGATTTTGTGAAACAGTGTTGTGCTCGGATAAATCAAGATAAGTGTAAAAGTTGGTAAAACACTGCCAGGAATATAGGTGAACTAGTCTCATGTTGGTGATTTTTAGAGTAAGGCATCTTGAAATACCTAATGTTTTCTGTGTACAGATATTTTCCAAGGCAGGGATATATTTTTCACAAATTTGGAAGATCTGTTCAGAAAAATCTGTTTGGAAAACGAGTTTGTTATAAAAATACTTTATTTTGATAACTACCTCTTACCTATAAATTTTCACATCAGCATTTATGTGTGTTACTCTAAAACAAAAATTCATTGTTTACTTATGGGAGAGAACTGCAACTCTAATAGCAGAATACAAGTTTGTGATTAAGTAGGTGGCAAAAGAGTGAATTTAGATTTGATCTTTATCTCCCTCTAGTGACATATGCCTTTTCTTGTATACTTTCACCAGTGATGCCTGGAAGTTGTCTTGTCATGAGTGCATGTGCCATCATTTGTGTAACTCTTGTGAATTTCTGACCAGAATGTAAAAAGTGTAATGTTTAAATCTATTTTTACATCAAACAGAGGATTCATTTCTGCTTATTAAAGGAAAAAAAAGTTCATATTACTTGAATCCTTGGACAAACAGTATAAACCCAGTGAACTGAGTTATTTATTATTGCATATATAAGGAAATCTTAATGTTTAGTGTATTGGCTTCTCTTGACTTTGTAAGAGGTGAACAGTTTATAAGTAGCTTTAAACCTGGTTAAACTCAAAAGATTTTACTCGATGTTGAAACCTGATTAAACATAAAAGAGTTTAACTCTTAATTTGAATGCTGTGAAAATTGGTTTATGAATTTGTAGAATACCCCATAGTCATGGCAGTACTTGAAGCAAATCTATTTACTGTTAACATATGCTGCCATGTTGATTTCTCAAAAGACTCTAGAGCCCTTTCATTCTATATGCAAATGGGAATGGTCTTTTTTTGAAGAAATTATATGTATAGAAAAGAATTTGGATCTCAGCATTTCACTCATTCTTTTACTTTTGAAGACACTGTTAAAAAGATTGCAATGGATTTGCATTAATGCTGATCCGTGATTAATTTTAGGATTGTACTGATAGTGCAGTAGAAAGTACTGTATTTTAAGCTTTCACTTGAAGCTGTAAATGGTTTCGGTAGATCTTACCTAGACATTTCAGCATAATTATGTGGATTTACTTTTTTATAGATTAAAATTAATTTCCTACCTCGGTAAGTCTTTCAATGCTTTTGGGAAACAGTATCCTGTTCTTTAAAAAAGCAATTAAAATTATCTCTCCAATTAGTTTCTAGTTTCTTCTGGATATTTATTAGATACTTTTCTGTAACTGTATATATACCTACCAATTTTAAGGTTGTTACGAAGAAAAGAAACTTGGCACTATGTCCTTTCAGGCAAGTCATTTTTCTGTGCTTGGTCTCACTCAGGGACTTTCTTGGTTACAAGTTCTGCACCCCCCCTTCTGGATCCTTTAAAAAGAAAAAAGTTTTCCTTTCCATCACTCACAAGATTTTCCTCTTTTGCAGAGCTTCTTTTGCTGGGCATCTGTCAGGAATTCTTGTTGGTTTGATGTACACTAAGGGACCTCTGAAGAAGATTATGGAAGCCTGTGCAGGTATATATTTTTTTTCAATTTATAAAATCTGCATAAGAGACACTTTTAGTTTTAAAATTCAGAAAGTCTTGCATACAGAAATCCAGGCCATTCCAGCAAGCTTTTAGGCAACTTGTTTTTTATGTCTGGTTACTTGATAGGTTGAGTACTTTATTCATGACCATGCCATCAAGTCGACCATGGATATGATGTTTGTACACTGGGAAATTATTTGTTCAAATATGTATGCTTTTCACGGGAGGTTTTATCACAGTTTGGTGATACAGTCTGTAAGTTATGTATGTTTAGCAGTTTTAAGTGGACAAATAAAGATCGAAGCATCAGATTTCCTGCCCCATTGGAGTGCACAGGCATCAAAGTGTCACATTAGTTAAATGTTAATATTGCATGTTTCTATGGCTATCTGATGACTGTTAGGACAGTCAAGCATTGGATCGTGCTGCCTAGGGATGTTCAGCAGTCTCCATCCTTGGATGTTTTTAAGACTTAACAAGATAAAGCCCTGACTGAGTAACCTGATCTGATCTCATAGCTAACCCTGCGCTCGGTCGAGTTAGGCTAGGAACCTTCTGAGGTCCCTTCCAAACTGAATTATCCTAGGATTCTGTGATAAAACCCATGGTACTGCTAGTGACACATGCTATGGAGATCCTGTTGCTGTGTGACTTAAGACCTGGAGGAAGGAGTGTTCCAATACACAGGTCGTCATCTTCTCCTATGGAGCAGAGCAGAAACAGTGCAATGTTATTCCAGTCCTCAGTTTTCTGTGCATTAACCCATTTTTGTCAATAAACAGTCTCGGTACAGAAATTACCCATTATATATTCTTGAAAGCTTTTGGTAAGTTGCTTTCCATACTCTAGTCTACATGAATATGTTGCTTAAACATGGCACGTTACTATAAAATCTGGAACAACATACAGGCTTACCAATACTATATTCTCTCACTAATGCTAAACACATTGATACGCATGGTTTCATATTTGTATCTGATGAAACAGACTCTGAAAGAAAGAGTACTTTAAATTTGATTTTTGTATTTTATGAAGACAGATGTGATTATTTTATTCTAATAGTACATGTGTTATATTTAGGTGGCATTTTTTCATTGTCTGACCCTGCCAGGCCAAGGGATTACTATTCAGGTAAGTACTCTCACCTACTTACCTAAACACTTATTCCAGCTTCAAAAGAATAATTTTTGCTAATGATAGAAAAACCTACAAAGGAGCTAGTTAAATGGAAACATATATAATATGCAAAATATTCTGTGCATATGTATACATGCTAAACATACTACTTTGGGCATGTCTCACCTTTCCTTCTTAGGGAACTGTGTGGATGTGTTTTGTACAAGAGGCTTTAAACGTAGAATTAAGTTAATAACTTCATAAAATGCTACCCTGAGGAAATACCATCCCTTTTGCAGAAGGTATAGCAGGGGGGAATGGTGTCTACTCAAAGCAGCTCTTTGAACCTTGGTGAATCTGCCCTGATCTGGCGAATTTATCTGTTCCATTCTAGAACTTCCCCCACCCCCCAGGGAACTTCTTGCTTTGAACACTTTTTGTGAATCATGTAATTTACATGGAAAAAGCCCACTCCTCGCCAGAATAAATTTAGGATATCTTCACAGTATATAGATGAATAGTTGGAATACTGGCACACTTTGAGTGTAGCATGTTTGATTCTCTTCTTATGCAGGTGGAATCATTATATGTGGAGTGTATAGAAATAATAGGTGGAGGCCTTGTCTAGGAGGGACAGGAGAGGAGCCAGCTGTGAGAAGGGCTGTGTGTTGGATCAAAGCTAAGGGTTGTATAGCCTAGAGTATCTTATCTCCTGCAGTGATTTATACTCTTTCCTAAACACCTGCTGCAAGAACAGGATAAATATGTAGTGATAACTCCCTCACATACTTGCCACTGTGCAGTGGCTTGTGGCGTAAGATGTTCTCAGCAGCAAGTTTTATGGAGGAATTTTGTCTTTAATAGCCTGTGGTAGATTCTTCTTATATGAATTTGTCAAAAGCTCTTTGAATCGGCATGAACTCTTTTAAAACCTACATCATCACAGAAGAATTACTTCACAGTTTACTTTCTAGTGTAGAATCTGTCATTTTTGTTTGCTTTGCACCTGCTAGCCACTAATTTCATTTGATGCACATTAATCCTTCTCTGGGAAGGGAAACTAAACCTTCATTCTTGATGTACTTTCTTCATATTGTGTATGGTTTTATAGAATTCAGTCCTAAACTCACCATAGTCATCTTTTTTTTTTCTCTGGTTGAAAAGTTGTCTATATGGTTACTTAAACAAAAACTATTTTGTATGTTTGATCATTCTTACTATTCTCTGATGTTTAGTCATGCAGGAGTTTGGTTTGGTTTTTTTTTTTTATAGTCTTTTATAAGCGATGTGTGCTTACTCTGAGCCACAGTGAGCCAGTTAGTGCTGGTTTTATTTTCCATGGCGGATTTTGTCTTCCATTATCTACCTCCAATTTCATTATAATGAAATTAATTAAATAATTGATTAAATAATTCTCACAAGTGGGATTGAGCCCTCGAATATTTTTGAAGCACTTGGTTTGTGCTTCCTGACCAAAAGGTATTAACTTACTTTCCTTACCGACAGCAACAAGGATTGCTGTAACTTAAATTTACCCAGGATTTCTATTATTCCAGTTCTCAAGTCAAAAACACTTGATCTAAAGGCTAGTAAAGAAATAAAACAAAATTAATATTTTGAAATTAAATAAGATGTGAACAGAGCCTGTGTAGTGAGCACAAGCTACGTGTTTCCATGACTGGCAGTGTCAGCCCAGCTAAAGATATTCACCCAGGTACAGGTACTGTTCAGTCTATCAGAGCCTGGGTGTGCTGCTTGCATTGCTCTGTATTCCATGTTCATAGATGCTAAATCTTCTTTCAGTATCCCAGTACAGCAGGGTGGATGGGAACTCTAAAAGATTTATATTGGCAAAGGTACTTTAATGGCTAATGAAGATAAGAATTTGTACTTGACATTTAAACTCCATAATCTACTGTACAAACACCAGCTGCTTGGAGCTTGGGTGGGTGTAAAAGACCACCCTTGTGATATAGGAGTAGACTGTGAATAGCCCTTTAATTTGCAATACGTCTAGCATCTGAGGAAAAAAAAACCTTCTGTATGCTGACAACAAGGAAATCTGTAGCTTTTTGCATGTCTTGAGCAGTCCCCAAAATAGCCATGCTGTTGCTCTGAGTTTTTGTGGCAAAAGGAGGGTAATGGAGAGGATTAACCTGAATTATCCTGTCTTCCAAGCTTGGCTTTAGATGTAACTGTTTGGTTTTTGGGGTTTTGTTTTGGGGTTTTTCTTGAGGTTTTATTTTTTTTTTCTTTTTCTTTTTTTTTGGTACGAAATGAATTTCTCTGAAAAGACTTACAACTGCAATAAAAAACCCCCACCTATATGCATGCTCATTCCTTGTGTATATAGTTTGTAATTGTCTTTCATGCTATTTACAGAAGTGTTTATGGAAGATTTAACCTTTTGCTTGGTGTATAATGCATGTAATAAATTTGGCCATCTGTGAATTAGGAAAATTCTCTCTGGTGTCATGGGCTAATGATGCATTTCTTGATTGATTTTTCATTTTCTGATATTGCTGATTTATTACTATTTAAATACCAATTTAAATGAAAAAAGTTGAAGTTATGATCAGAACAGATTTCAGAAAACAGTGCAAGCAAACGGCTTTATGAGAAAAATATTTTAGGTGTAATTCTAACATAGTGTTTAGTAACTGAATTATGTTTTCTCTAAGTGCAGTTTGTGAATAAAGTATTAGGACATTTATTTTGATTAATTGGAATACCTTGAACATGTTGATGTTACTGAACTATTTCTCGCTGTAAAAGAGAAGATTAGGGCAAACTGAGCACTTATAACTTGATGACAGTGTAAAACATCAAACATAAAAATCTACAGTAATAGAACAAAGTTAAAATACTACATCCTTTTTATTTCATCATATAATTTCATGCTTTCAGTATCAGAATTTTCATAGTCTTCATGCATACAGTTTTTTGAAGCCTCCAGAAAACAAATTCATAGCTGAGAAAATGTTCATTGAAATTAACATAATGCAGAGGAGAATGAGGGGACTACAGGAAGGTTGCATCCAAAGTGTATATGTATAACAGCTAAATGGTATTCTGCAGTCAGTTTTGCTTCTCTGTAGGATTTTCTCTTAAATGTAGCCAGTAGGACTTGAAGGCTTTTAAAGTTTGTTAAAAATGCCTGTAATTCATACAGATGAAAACACAAAAATAATATTTTCTAACTGGAAGAGTTGCTGCTTACTTGAGAAACGGCAGAATTTCAGGTTACTAGAGGGTAATACAAAGTGTTCACTGCAAGATGGATGAAAATTCTCCCCATGTCAACTATATGCTCCAAAAAGGAAAAATTTGCAAACAGACAAAATTATATCTTTTTGCTCTGTGTGTGTATAATGTATACATATATCTCTGTGCACGTACAGGTGTATATAAAATATCCGTAGGAATATTTGCATAATAGATATATCTATATGTTCCTGTGTAGAATAGTGTGCAGTTCCATTTTTCCTTCTTTTCCTGTTTATTTTTAAGATAGGGTATCACTATCTTTATTTGTCTTAAGGTTCTAGTGCTTGGGATTTTTCTTTCTTTAACACAATCATTTTTTAAAACAAATTATTTATGTCCTCACTTCATAGTCTGTTTTTGTGACTAATCACAGAAACTCCACAAGAAAGTTACACATGGAATCCATATAACTAATGAGATAACTCAAGACTCTAGTAGATGCTAATAATCTGAAGGGAAATATAATGCTGCATTTGTTTCATACAAAGACATTTTGAATTATGTAATTTTGAAAAACTTGTGTACATCTGTCAAACTGGCAATGTTTCTGTATTTTTGTTCTTCAAAATTCCCCATCCAGCTGTCTGGAAGAGAAATTAAAATATCACCCAAAGCTTTGAATTTTGGAGATAGAAAAATGGAACTTTTCTCCTTCGTTTTTCTCAGTTTAGATTTTCTGTGCCCAGGCAAGGTCAGGTTGTGTTAAAAGGAAGCGAGTCTTGCTCAATTCTCTAGCCACCAAGTAATTTTTTTAGGGTTTTTTTGTTTGGGGTTGTTTTGTTTTTGTTTTTTTTTTTTTTTTTTTTTTAATTTTAAATCCTGTGTTTTTGGGTGGATGATGGTTTGTGCTTGGTTTTGACAAACTTTGCAAATAGCCAGAAATTCTGGGTGTCAGCAGGATGGGCAGCTTAGAGTGATTGTGACATTAGATGAGTTCTATGGTGTGGTAGGATTTTTCCAGGGCAGATGTAGCTACACAGTAGCACCATATTAGCTGTATATATTACTGCAAAAACTTGCAGGAATCTTTTCACATTTGTTTTCTAGGTCCGAACATTATTTGAATTTATGATAACATTGTTTATGGATACTGGGGGGAAGAGGGAGGCAGGTGGGAAAAAGCTTGAAATCTACCTGTTGTTGCTGTTCTAGTGACATTAATAAGGTGTCCTAGTACTGACAATTACATGTTAAAAAGATCTGATGAAAAGTGTCTTTTCATTTCTATGTGAAACTTGTTACTAATAACAATTCTATGACACAACAATTAGAAAAAACTGAGATGTTTCATGCATCTTTTTACTATTGTTTTTCTCTCACTTATTACTAAGGTCTGGCTTTGTAATTTAGAAATTCCTTCATGTATATATTGTACAAGTAATTGAATCCTAATATTTTTTCCTTTCACAAATAAAAATAATCTATGAAAGAAAGATAACATAAAGGTGATACCTGATTTCACACTCTTCTACTGAGTAGCAGCAGTTTATTTTCTTTATTTTGTATTCATTTTACAGACTATTATGGCTATTCAAGTTATCAGTATGGAACGCCGAGGAACTATTATGATTATACAGGTGGACTTACTGAAGAAGAGCAGCTTGAAAGGGCAGTGCTAAACAGTCTTACTGAAAGAGGTAGGAATTTTATTGCATTTTATATATTATGATTCATACTGGGGGGGGAGGGGAGATGTATTGCTCGTTATTTTCATTATTTTGGGCAAGCCTTTGGAAACAGATGAAAGTTTCATGGTAGAATTTTCGAAGACTGCAATGTGAGGATGCAATATCATTCTCTTGGTATAATTGCATGTATTCATAATTGTTTACTGTTTCTTTACCTTGCTACTATTGTAGTAAAATAAATACTTTTATTAAAAAAAAAACCAAAACACCCATCCAAACTTAAACTAAGTTGCTGTACCAAAAAAAATAAATCTTACAATACTCTTAAAAAGTAGAATGAAGTTGTATAATAGAAAAATTGATGTTGCCAATATTTAAACTGTGTATATATTTTTGCTTATATACAGATGTAATTGACAAGCTCATTTCTTAGTCTTCACACTATTTTTTTTCTACCATAAGGGAAGTTTATACTCTAGCTAGCTGAAAGACCCAAAATAATAATAAACCCCCCCCATAGAAATGTTTAAAAATAAAAATGGTGTTTGTTTCTAACGGAAAAATATTAATTTAATGGGTATAAAATACATTCATTAGGGTATATTTTATCTTTATGTAACGCAAATGCATTTACAATGCAAGGGAACAAATACTTTGTAGAATCCGTTTTTCAGTTTCTGAAAACTTCAAGACTTGAGGGAAAAATCTGTTTAGTAGGACTGATGGCACCTTATTAAATCGTCTTGTACAAAATGTACATCATACAGTTATGCAAAATTTTTATATTGGTGTGGTAAAGGACAGAAACAAACATACTATACACTGTCTGGAATTGAGGTAGTTTTTCATATCAAACATTGCTTCCTCTTTAATCCGTTGTGTGTCAATATGGAGTCTTCCAGAAGCGCAGCCAAAGGCTTTAGGTGCTCCTTAATGTAAGAAATCGGAAGATTTCTCTTTTAAACTTGGTGAAGCTGTAACAATCTTAATAATAATAACCTAACACATTTTGTCAATGTCATTCTGCTCTTTCATAATCTCGGTATTCTGTCTTCCTGGGTGCAAGGAAACATTGGTTGGGAAAAAGATACAGAGGCCTCTACTTGTAACAACAACCCTTAAAATGTGGAGCACCATTCAGAAATCTCCACTCAGAAGTGGAATACACCACTGTTATGGATGTCAGAAATACCAGACAAAATATGAAACTAGTATCTTGACAAATCATCACTTTTACTATCACCTTCTGTGATCATATTTTTTTATTGTAAATAATATGTTATCTGGAAGATGGCTTTAAAAAGTCAGCAGACGAAGTAAGATTGTGAATAGGAAAAGGCTTTTCCAGTTTGAGAAATTCATTGACTTTTTTTTTTTTTTTTAAACTAAATACAGCTCTTTGCTTTATTAAGTTCACATCTATTGTAAGAGTCACCTGGGAGGCAGAAGTACAGACTTTTAGGGAAAGGAGAGGGGGGAGAGGAAGTGAATTTTTTCCTTAGTTATCTTATTTTTTGCATTCACCTTTGTTCTTTAAATGTAGTTCTTTCTACCGGTCCCTCAACACTGTGAAGCTAGAAACTTAAAAAATAGTTCCTACAGCAAGATTATTACTGTAGTACATTTGTTCTAGAAAAGATTGTAATCTGAGCAGTCCCATTTCAGTCAAATTGTACTTAAGAAGATAGTGAGAATATTAGCTTTCAAATAAACCAATCAAGCAGCATTGAGTCCATCCCATTTGTCACTAGAAAATAGTGAATTACTGTCCATGCTCTTAGGAATAGTTAAAAATAAACAAAGTCATATTGATATGTTATCCTGTGTAATTTTGGGAAGGAGTGTGTCTAAAATGAGCTTTATTGTAAGGGATACTTTTTATTTTACTGTCATTTTTACAAGACGTTTTACATCACTTTTAACATTGAGGAAAAATCCTTCAAAACTTTTAATATTAAGTGTTTTGAAATGTTATCTGCAAGAATGAGCCATGCTTGTGGTTTTTTGAAACTATCAAGGAAACAAAATACAAATAGCAGTGACAAATATACACTTTAAAGGCTTTCATGTATTAGTGTAGAACCCCTGCAACTTTCATTTGCAACCCTTACATAGTCAACATCACTACAGGTAAGTTTTGGGGTTTTTTTGTCTGCTTTTTGTTTTTGGACAAAGATGAATTTTTGACTCTAAGAGGCAATATATACTCACTTGGTGAATGCCTTTTGATGAAACATGATAGAATTTAAATACCATCTCTAAGTATATCTCACCGATAAATAACTGTGGCATACCAAGTCACATTTTTACCTTCAATTTGTGACACCAGCTTTTCTTAACACTACAGTAGTGTCTGTTTTCAGTGTTAAGAATTTTTAAGCCTCAGGTAAGTGAAGTGATAAAATGTATCATTGTGTATTGTTTCCAATATTATTTGGTATGATCAAATATATAGAGATGTTATTAGTGATTTCACAGGAGTGCTTTGATTTTGCACCTTTCTCTCCTACCTGCTGGAGCACTTTAGTTTGGGCAAGTAAGACTTTAGAGCTGGACTCTTAAAATTTTACCTTAAGCAAGCTGCTTAAAGGTTAATCTTGCCTATGGGCAGGTGCCTTATTTCACAAAGAGTAATACAGAGCATGTAATTGATCATGCCTGCTTTAGTGACACAAAGGATGAGATGAAATTTACTGTGCTAATGAGTAATTAGGATATTCTTCCCTGTCAGTTAGTTTCAGAAATAATAAGCTTGAATGAGGACTGTTCTTTGAATGTGATACATTCTTCCCTAAAGCACGCCATTCACAGTTGCTTGCTATTACCTCAATGATGAAACAGGTATTTAACATGAATAAAAATTACATAAAATAATTTGAAATAGATAAATGGACGTAAAACCAGGTACCACAATAAAAAATTAGGGCTCTCTTTCCTTTTTAATCTTCTTTTCCCTTTTTACCCAACTATGACATTTAAACCATTGCAGTTGCTCTGTAGCTTGGGCAAAAAAGTACTGTAGTAAATTTGACTGATTTCCCCTACCCACTCCTTTGTTGGACAAATGCATTTATTACGGTTTATAGGCCACAAAAATGTACTATTATGGATTTGGGATGTTGATCCATTTCTATAAATTACTGTGTCAGTATCCTGTTAAGCTATTAAGAGAATCAGTGGCATAGTATAGAATTCCCTGGCTTCAGTTGTTCACAACTGAAAACTAGTATGTGTTAAGACATGCATCAAATTTAAGATCAGTAGTTACTCTTCTATAATCCCATACATGGGTTCTCTAAACCCACTATAAGGGCACTGCATATCTCTTTGTTCCACATTCAGGCATTCCTGAACTGCAATTCTATTTTAATGCTATATCTGGAAAATTTATAATAATAGTATCTAATGGAACAAAAGAAATTTCTAGGTATGTTTGAGGTTTATGTAGGCATCAGTTTTAATATTGTCAAACTATCATAATGATTTAGGTGCAATTTACTAAAAGGAACTGTTGTTTATATTCTTTCCACTCCCAGTTTTAGGCAATCAAAGATATTCAGATATTCAAACAAGAATCTTTTAAACAGCGTTAATTTTTTTTCTCCAGAGATGTTTTGTGGGTGTTTTTTTTTTTTTTGTTGGTTTTGGGGTTTTTTGTGTGTGTTGATATTTTCTTTTTTTTTTTCTTTTTTATTTTTTTTTTTTTTTGGTCAGGTGTTTTGGTGGGGGGTTTTTGTGTGTGTGGTTTTTTTTTTTTTTTTTTTTAAATGTAATTCCTAGCATTCTTAGTCTCATATTTCTGTATTGGTTACAAATTACAGTAATTCTCCCCTTTAAGTCAGGAAAATAATTTTGGATTTGATATTTAAGCTTATGGTTTTCCTGTGAAGATAAAATATATGGCTGTCAGTTTTGCTTAGTACATTAGTTGGGGTTTTTTTTGGTTTTGTTTGTTTAAGTATTAGCAGCCATCCTTAAAGGAACCCCAGTACAGAGATTATACAGTATCTCTTATCTATTGTTTACTTGCTGTTCTGCTCAGAAGAAATATCTTGATTAGTGTGGGACGTGGATTTGGATTTTTGTTGTGGTGGGTGTTGGTATTTTTTGCGAGTTGAACTTGTGTCTGTCTTTCAGTCTCAACAATGTTAAGAATTCCTTGCAAGATCATGTCTCTGCACAAAGGAATTTTCCTGTTTTTCTTGAGACAAAGGTTTTTTTAAACATGTAGGTGGTAGTCTTTATAGTTTGTGATTAAAGAGAAATACCTATAAGTATACATATATAGATATTTCTTTTATATTTTATGAGACTGTCTATAAATGCATTTCTCTAGTTCTAATTTAAACCAAAACAACAAAAAAAACCCCCATTCAACTCAAAGTTTTTAGATGGCCAAGGATGGGCTAGTCATAGGTACATTTGTGGTGTAGTTAGGAAATACCTAGGCATCTGGCTTATCTGTTCTTTGAATTTTTGAGGGTTCCCACTTTTGTTTTCTTCTACTGAGGCTGGACTTTTAATTAGTAGTCTATGAAATCTGCCAAATCTATGGAAGACTGTAATAAGAATGAAACTGATGTGATAAGACTATAGAGAAATGCTGTATAATTCAATTGTTTTTCCAATCTGTGTTGGTTTTCCCTTCTGCAGTTGTAGGAATGGCAGTCATTGCATTTGACTATGATGGTTTTCTGTAGAAATGTCTTAAAATAGATTATATGCTCAAATATGCGGTGCATGATATCAGATTAAAATACATTTCATAAAGTCATATGCTAGGACTTGCATCTGATTCTTAAGGCTTTTTGGAAGAACACTTTCACCCCTGAGTAGAGCTCTTGTTCTGAATATCTTTCTAAATGTGCAGCTGTGCTCTGTGGGCCTGATCACGAGCACTTTCTTCAGGCAAATTTCCAGAAAATTAAATCAGAAAAATTTTCAACAAATGCTCAGTGTAAGTAACAGACCACTTGCAACAAGGATAGCCAAAGTTCTATTAGAAATGTTTAATGAATGTATAGCAATATATTTCTGTCTGGCTTCATAAAAATAGAGGTTGATGTAGGATTCACTCATGTCTTAAATTTTGTATATTTTAGTGAGAGTTTAGGGAGTGTTGTTTGTGTGGTTTTTTAGTTTTTGATTTTTGGGTTTTTTGGGGTTTTTTGGTTGGTTGGTTTTTAAGCAATGCTAATTTTTTTCAGATACTAAATTGCAGGTACTACTGTTTAGGACCAATTGCGCTTGGTTTGGGAAGACACACAGGGGTACTTGATACAGTTTTATTCAATGTTGATAGTGTGTTCAAAATTTTTCAGTTGTGTAAAGATTTCCATAGAATTAGCATAACTGGGGAAATTAGTTTCTCCTTTTATTTTCACTGTCCCCTCCTCTTGTCCTGAATGCTACGCTTTTTTCTTCATTTCTCCTGTTTTTAGGATTATTATTATATGTGAATCCATGCAGACCGTTTGGCATTCTTCTAGGAGAGGCACAATTACCTTTCAGGAGCAGTGTGTGGAGAGCATTCCTTCAGATGTCTGGAGGAAAATGTACGAATGTATGAATGCTTTTGATGGATGAATCAACACTAGAAAATGTGCAAACTGCTAGTGTGGACTTCAGTAATTTATTTGCCTTTTCTACTTTCCTGTGCATCCTTTTCCTCCTGCCTTTGAACCACCACTACATACAGAAGGGAACAAGTTCAACAGGTTTTTGATAAATTGGAAGAGCTGAGATGTTCTGTTAAAATATTAACAGAAACTGGGTTTTGGTCCAAAGTACTTTTACATAAAAGTTGGTTATGCAAATGAATGAGATGGTGTTCCCCATTTCTCTAATCTGTCTTTCCTGAAAAAGTCCTGTGCATTGCTGTATAGAACATTGCCTAAGGATTTGAGCTTCCATGGCTGCAGCATTCCTGAGTTGCTAGAGGGGTAAAAAGACAGACCCTAAGTATTTAAAAGTAGGGCAACATTCCGCATGAGTGATGATGTGTTTGCAGTTATGATTAAAGTGAAAAATTATGAAAATAGAAAATACTCAAGCATTGTGACACTAGTACATGGAGAATAGTTTAGAACATAATTTCAGATTCAGCTTGACACCCTAAAACAGCATGCCTTTCAAGGCTGTTTTGCTTGTATTTGCTTCTGACTTGCCCTGGATTATAATACTGTGCTGAGATTGCTGTATTCAATATTTAACATTCTGGACATGATGGCTCTCTTATAGTGCAGCACATCTTTCATTCCTTCTATCAAATGCTTGGTAGTATATTGGGTATTTTTTGGAATCACTGCCTGAAGGGTTAACTTCCTTTGGTCTTTGGAAACAAGCTGACAATGTCGTAACTGTTCTTAAATTCTGATTATTGCTACAAAAGATTTTGAGACAAGAATTATTTTATTTGCATTTAAAAAGTGTACAGTACTAACATAAAATATTTATGGGGGGGGGGGGGGTGTCCTTCCCCGTGACTTCCTGAGTAGGTAAATGCTTCTGAAGGTGCTGCCAATGCAGCTTTCTTTTGGATGGTTTCCTTCTTGCCAAAGTTTCAACTGCTAAAGACAATTAAAATAGAAAGAAAACACGTTATTAAAGAAATAGTTGAATCTTTGAGTGAACCTAGAGATGTTTTTCTTACATTCATACTACATCTATTATAAAAGCATGGTTTGCAAATGGAGGTAGAGGCTGTTCCTTTGGTTTTTACCCAGGACTTAGTGATACAAATGGGAGTCTTTCCACTGGCTTCAGTGGCCTCTGGACTTTTAATATTTTATTCCCTTTTTTTTTTTTTTTTTTTTTTTTTTATGCCCCTCAGTAACTTGAACTTTTTTATTAAAGAAACAAATGTTGTTCCTTTTGCAGTGGGTTTGGCAGGGTCACCTTGCTGGAGAACAGGCAGTTCTGCTTAACAGCTGCAGGCATAATTAGAAAAAGCTGTGTGTGTGCTACATAAAAGCACTGTCTTCCACTCTAGAGAAAGTGGGAGTTGCTGTGGAGTGGCTCCAGTCTGCATTGGTGTCTGCAGCTATCCATCTGGGTTTTAGTCTTGGCATTGAGAAATGGATATTGTTTGGGGTTTTCTTTGTTGTTGTGCATCTTTTTTGGGCAAGCAGAAATACAGTAAAGGGAAAAACAGTGTGGTGGTTTTGTGGGGTTTTTGTTGGTTTTTCTCTTTGGTTTTTTGCTGGTTTTTTTCTAAATATGATTTTATATTTTTTTTTGTGAATGTTAACAAACAGTCTGGGGATGCTTTTAGATGTAAACTAAGGTCAGTGAATATTCATAACCTTAGATTTGCCCATGGTTTACTATTTTAACTCTTGTTTTATCATTAGATTAATTCTATAGACATTTTGTTCATTGGGAGTCTCTTAAAAATTGTGTTCTGAACCTTTTTCTGAATGTCTGAATAAATCAGTAATTTCTAGTAGTTTCAAGAAAACAATATAGATATAAAAATAATATTTCCATATTATATCTTGTTGGCTGAAATAATGGTTACATCCTTGTGTTCTGAAAGCCATGTTCTGGTTTGCTTCCCTTCTATACTTTGTTTTCTATTTGAAGTCTCTAGCTGGCATTTTAAAATAAATCTGTAATAATTCTAAGCATTACATACATTCCCTGTTGCTGTAAGATTGCAGCAATAGGATTTAGGATTATGCTCAAAAGAAATAAATTGGAAAATTTTCCTTCATATTCCATCTGATAAGCCTGTGCAATCTTGTAGACATCGCAAGCAAGCTCAGCTTGCCCTCAAAGCTGGTTAGACATGAGCCAGCTCTGATCAAGAAGTCTTAATTTCATTATCTCAAGAAGTTCTACTAATGCAGTTAGTTACAGTTAGCAAGCTTAAGAACAGTCAGATATGACCCTTTTCTGCAAAGGATCTCTCATCAGAGATCATAACCTTAGTTAGGTATTTGAGATATGGTTCACAGAGCATGGCAAGATGGTGGTGACTGTCTGCACATTCTTTCAGTGACTTGGCAGAGGGTATGTAGTACCATTTATATAGGTGTGATGAACCTGAAATAATTTAAATCTAGGTTTGAGTATGTTTTTTCAAAGAGGGAAAAGTAGTGATTAGGATGAACGTAACTTGGTACTTTTTATATTTTTCATTCAAGTAATTACATACCTTAGGTGTTCATTTAGTCAGCTCTTAACACATTGCTATAAAGAATGGATAACACATTTATTTAGTACTTTTTTTTAAACTTCATATGAAGCAATGTTTGGATGAAGATTAGAATTTAGTTGAAAAAATCCAGCTTGGTTTCAGGATACCTTTAATAACAGTTTTAAATAGAAAAACAAGGCCCATGTGCCTTTACTTAATAAAGAACTTACTGTTTGTAATTAAATAATCTCCCAAGATTATTTCTGATCCAGATGGTATTCAGGATTTTTCGAGCTACTGAGACTCATTACCACATACTGCTTAATTCTTGTTATTTTAGTTCAGTTGTTTTAATAGATTATAAATACACTAATAAGGACATAACTTGTGCATAACTTCAAAATTCTAAGCAACTATGTAGGGGTAACGAAATCTAATTTGCATTCTTTTTGCCAGAGAAGCTTTTAGCCTTTTTGGTTACATTTTGTGTAACTGCTTATCTTGTTTTGTTCTTGCTGTACTCCCTGTCTTAGATCTCATTTTTTGTGCTTTACTTCACTGTATTTTTGACGGTGTTCTTTACTTGATCTGTGCAATTTACTGTAAAAACAGTCTAGGAGAAGAAAATACAGGTCATGTGAATAGCAAAATAAGTAATTTAAGTAATTTTATCAAGTAACGAATGTCTAAATATCATTTGAAGGATGGAATTGGAAAATATGTCTAAACACTAGTGAATATGCACTAACAAACCAGCCAAGGAAAGAAACTGAATAAAGAAGAGTATGGAATAACATGAGGTCTCCAATTCTAGGTTTTTCAGTGAAGGATGTACTGCAGGTGTTTGAAATTGATGAACATAAATTAAAGAAACAAGGAAAAAGATACCTTGCTATTTGCAGCTGAACAAAAGACTTCTATTAGATTATGATAAATACACAGCCTACCTAAAGTTTTTCTTGTATCTGAAGTTATTCTGAGCTTTCTTACTATTCTGAAGAGGAATAGATGTCTATCTCTTAGCCTAAAGATAGGTTAAGTAGTCTATGTACGTCAAGGGGGTTTTTTTTAGTTGCTTAGCAAATGCCTTTAAATACTTGGGAATGAAAAATATATTAGGTTTTATGTATCAACCATTTTAAGTTTAATAGTGAGTTTAGCCTGTGTAGGAGAACTAACGGCTGGATAATTATTAGATGGTTGGGAAATGCAGTGAGATTATTTTATGTCATCTCTCCTGTAGCATTTTCAGCATCCAGCTAAATGGTAGCTGGAGGTAGCTATAAAACTAATCTCCTTAGCACTCTTCTGGAGGGCATCAAGTCCAGCAGTGGTCTATATCCTCTTATTTCTGCATTGTAGTGTTGATTATTTGTTTCGAATGCATGATCTGAGTGTGCAGGTAACTTGTAGCTTATTCTGGGGCAGTGACTGATGGTCTCTAAAAATGTTACCAATGTGCTTTTAACAACTTTTGTTACTTTAACAAGAGTCTGTTATTTTGTTGATATCGGTACAGCGAAGATAAGATTTTGAGGCATGATTAAAAGAAATTTAAAAATCCTCATGTATGAAGGGATTGAGATACCCTTATTCAGTCTTAGCCATCTCTTCTGCTAACCAAAGCAATTATCAGACCTTTTGGAGGGAAGGATTTTGTGTTTCTCAATTTTATCATCTCTTCCTTTAAAAACAAGGGAGAGAGACTCTGTATTCAAGGTTGATCTCGCTTACTCGTCTAACAACCTAGTTGTATCTGTGCTAAAAGCAAAATCTTTCAGGCTGTGTAGCATGTCTGTATTTTGCAGAGAGAAAGAGATGAGAGAATGAAAAATTTGCTATTTTATAGGGTTTTTTCCAATTGTAATTCCTGTCTGTCTTGTAGTGCAACATAGAACAGTGGTTTGTTTGCCTCAACTCCGTATGGAAGCTGCCTAGTCCTTCTAAAGTAGGAGAGGAGGAAAGATGATGTTGTGTATGCACTTCCTCTCCTTAGGGATTCCCTGTACAACTCAGTAAATCAGAAGGTAGCTGGTTAAACTAACCTTAAGACAACACACTGTGCATTTGACTCTAGCTTCTCCATGCCCTCCAGTTTACTTCTTCCAATTCCATATGCATCAAAAATATCCGATTGTGCATAAAAAAATGTATGTTTAGATATAGTTTTTAGTTAATAGAAACTGAGAGAATGCCTTAAGTGTTCTTAAATAGAACACTGTAAATGTTGGTATTTCGTATTAAAAAGTAAGGTAAATCAGGTGTATACCACAGATATGGCAATGTGATACATAATATGTAATCTGTAGCATGCTGAAGAGTAGTTTGCGAACTTTAATTATATCCTGCCATTATCACAGAGCTAGCAGGGTGTACCATTTATAGAAGAAATACATTATATAAAACTGGTATAAATGAAAGCCAAGCGAGTGTTCTAAGTTGTTACGATATGTGATTAAATATTTTCAAACCACCAGTGCTAAATAGGATCAATAAATAGTATGTCTTACCTATTTTAACCACCTTGATCTGTTTCCTGAGGAATGTCATTCTGGGACCTCCAAAGGACATAAACAGAATTTTTCTTGAGGAGGTCTGTACTAAAGAGTTTCATATGTAGTCATCTTCCCACACATTTTTCATATTTCCATTCTCTTCATTTCAGGAGAAAAATAGCCTTCTCTTTGTGAGCCACAGGAAGGTTACCTAAGGGTAGAGACACAGATGCTTTATACTGTCTGTATTTACGAGAAGAAAGGTTTGAAAAGGCTGAACAGCGATCCTAGCTTTGGTGATCTATCTTTAGACTTGAAACAGTTCCTAGACAAAGGATGGGAAAAGCTTGTGGCTTTCTTGCCACAGAAAAGCTTCTGTGACCTCTTAGGCCAATGAATACAGCGTTTCTCTTACTCCTTTGACAACCGCATAGGTACAGATGCTGGCACTCTGTTATGTAATCAGACAACATGATAATACAGAAGATGCAGTGAAGCAATTGGGCTAGGTAAAATGGTCATGTCTACATGAGATGATCCTAACAGTCCCTCTTGCGAGTACCCAAACTAACAGGCTTTGAGCATGTTGTTGGCTGCAGAAAACACTTCAAGAAAAAGAAGAGAAAATCCTACAATGAGTTTGCTGTGAACTATAATACTTAGATATAAGTCATAAAATAGTTTGGGTTGGAACAGACCTTCAAAGGTCTTGTCCAACCCCCCTGCAATGTGGTCTTGTCCAACCCCCCTGCAATGTGCGGGGACATCTTCAACTGGATCAGGGTGCCCAAAACCACATCCAGCCTGGCCTTGAATGTCTCCAGGGATGATGCATTTACCACCTCTCTGGGCAACCTGTGCCAGGATTTTAGCATCCTCACTGTAAAAATTTCTTCCTCATGTCCAGCCTGAATCTACCCTCTTTTAGTTTAAAAAAGTTGATTTTTAAACTGCCATTTGTCCTGTCACAACAGGCTAAAAAGTCTCTTCCCATCTTTCTTATAGGCCCCTTCTAAGTACTGAAAGGCTACAATAAGGTGTCCCCAGAGTCTTCTCTTCTCCAGACTTAACAGACCCAATTCTCTCAGCGTTTCCTCACAGGAAAGGTGCTCCAGCCTTCTGATCCATTTCTGTGGCCTTCCTCTGAACCCTTTCCAACAGGTCCATATCTTTCCTGAACCTTGGCTGTGCTAAGGCTAGGCTTCCCGTCTCTCACACCTTTCAAAGACCGGAAAAATCAAGCCACAGTTATCTCTGTGTACACTTGCACATTAAATTATATATCTGAGGCATCTGTTAAGGACGCTCCTCTTGGAACAGCCCAGTCTTTTTGCTCAGATCAAGGTGCTCTGCATTTTAGTTAGCTGTATAGTACTCGGTGAGTTAAAAAGAGATTATCACTTGCCTGTGATTATCTTCTACAGCAATTATTTGTATGATTATTTTCTACAAAAGTAAGAGGTTTTTGGAAATGAGAAGTTTGTTCTTTGCATGGGTATGGAAGTGTTTGTGTAGTTTGGTGTTTGTATAAGTAACACATTCACTAGTACCAGGACAGATAGTGATGCTGAAAACTATTAAGCTATTCAACTGAAATATTCTAGGTTCTTCTTTAACGCAACTAAAGCTAGCATGCAAAAGAAATACAGGCATTGTATTTCTGCGTTGTCATACCATCACTGCATATTTGCTACAGTCACCTACTTTTATCTAGCAGCAGCAGTATCTATCAAGCACCTAATTGCATAATCTGCCGGTCAGACTTTCACACTTTAGTAGCTTGAGAGATTATTCCTGAAGTTTACATAAAGTGTTGCGCAAATCCTATTATCTAATCTAAAACTAAGGCCATTACTTCAGAGAGGAGGAAAAATCAAGTGAGTATGTTTGATGTAACACTTCTGTGGCTTGTACTACAAGCAGAACTTACAACCCATGTGGAGATTTTGTCTGTTTGGCTCACCCTGGAAGATGACCAGCTGATTTTTTTTCTTCTTATGTCAAATTTCATGCAGGGGAGCAAAAAACCACACAGACATTCTGCAGTATTATTATTACACTGAGAGGATGGCATGTTTCAAAGTGATCTTACCTCTGATCTTGATGATTAGAGGGCAGTGTATAGGTGAAGGCTAAATGGATGGCTCATTTGCACTGCCATCTGGCTGAAGAAGTTTTGCTTTGCTATTGAACAAGGCTTGCTGTGCCACAGCCAGATCAGTCTCTTCAGTGTTTCTGTGAAATCTGTGTGCTGCTTTGTGGAGTGGTCTGCCTGCATTTGCAGTGAGTTTGGCTGGAGGTTTACATGTCGTATTCAAAAGAGCAGTTCTGAATTATGAGTTAGACTCATGTGGCTAGAACTTCTGATTCCAGCGATGTCAAATGTGCCCTTTCACCTGTGTGCTGTCTTCACAGAACAGGAGTTGTCTTTGATTTTGGGGCTTGGGTTTTCTTTTCCTAGTATCAACTGATAAGAAAAACTAATACTTTCCTTTACATTTGGAGGCTTGCCATTTCCACCAAAATATTCTAAGTGATGTTGCTAACAATGTTAGGGGTTTTTTTACTTTTTCCTGTCTGCTCTTCTAGATCATGCATCAGGTAACTGCATTTTAGTATTTGAAGTGCTGATCTGGGGAAGGGGCCTATGGGCTTATCACTGTTACAGTGAAAAGCCTCAAAGAATGTGTTGTGTGTGTCCAAGTGTGATAGCGTCGTGTTGCAGGTGCATAAAATGAGAAAAACACTAGACAAATTTTATTTGATAACAAGATAGGCAAAACCTAGAGGATTCTTGCATAGAAGATAGCTGTATTAGCTGTTCGGCTTCAGGGTTAAGATGCTGGTTATGCAGTTGTTGGGACAGACATTTTGCTGCAAAGCACTGTGTGCAGTATAGCAAGTTCTGAATTCAGGACTGGTTTAGTAAAGGAAAAAAGTATATATGTGTTCCAGAGGCTTTCACTTTGCTTTCCTTTTGATGGAACCCAATGTGACAGAGAAACTGCTAGAGATGCTGGCAAATAATCTGGGTGATGCTGGGTTTCAAACCAGCCAGACAATAAACAACTCCATAATTTTCAGTGCAGCAGTTTCTCTAGAGCCCATCTGTTTCAAAAGAACCCTATTTCTGCTTACAATGCAGAATACTTTGTAGGCTGGAGATTGTCCTCATTTCCATGGTGGTATGTGCAGCTCCAGTGCCAGCTGCTGGGTGAGCCAGCAATGTGCCTGGGCCTGGCAGGAACACTCACCCACTGCTGGCTGCCTCCCTGCCAAGATACGGCGCAAGGCTCCAGGATGTCGTTATTTAATCACCTTCTTGCTTGCTGATGGAGTCTTATGTGCACAATCAAATGTGTGAATTTAATATTGTGTCCTTTTGTTTCATTTCTCGGAGGAGGAGAGAAAGGTGGCCTAGTTGCAGCTGTCATCTTGGGCATCCTTTACTAAAACCAATGGATCTGCGTGGGTTCTAAGTTGTATTATTTGTATTGTTCCTCAAGCATCACTGAACTGCATAAAGCAAATCAGCATGTAATGCTCTCATAGCTTCTTTGTTTTTCACTACAAGATGATTAGGTCTTTCAAAATGGTGATTCAAATGTGAAATTCTGTTTATTACCAAAAAAACCCCAAAACCAACCAATTAAGCAGGTAATAGAACTTAAGATATAAACCAGAAGTTTTTCTTAAGAACCAGAAGAACCAATATTGGGTGCAGAATTTTCAGTGCAAAATCTCCACTCTCCTATAAGGTATGGCTGATAGTCTCAAATACAGATAGATTTTTCTTTCTGCCTTGTCAGATTGGGCAGTTGCATTTTTGAAATGGCTGTGTTGAACATGTCAGTAATTTGATTCCAAAACCTGGAACTTGACTGGAACCAAAAGAATATGCCAAACTTTAGTTTCTTGAGGGATTCCCCATGTTAATTGTATCTTTTGACTTGAGAAGCCATCTGCTCAATATTTTTTCTTTTTCTTTATTGTTTTAATCCAAAAAAAAGAGTGCAAATTTGAGTAACAATCTGAAAATCTGTGTTGGTTTTGGTGTTTAACTAGTAAAAATGGTCTCGTGGGTCAGCATAAACAGTTTTACAGTCATCTTTCCAAAGTTGATGTTATGGTTACTGTACAAGCAGCTCCCCATGTAAATCTTGATGTAGATGAAGTGCTGAAGGAAGACCGGGAAGTGAGGATGTACAAATCCACTCAGTGTCAGCACTGCCAGTCCAAGCTGATGAGTTGTGTACGACTGCTTTTCTGAGTGCAAAACATTCTGGTTTCTCAACTGAGAGATGCTGCTCATTCATAGCGGGGACAATAAATGTTAAAAAGGGAGGACAGTCAGTGTCATCACTTTTATTTCAGACTGTGTGTCTGTGATTAATGAAATTTGAAATTTTTGTGAAGGGTCTTGGTCTTCTGTATTCACAGAGCACAGTTCTAGTTCTCAATAAAATTAATATTAAAATATGCCACGTAAGGGTTAGTGTGGTGGTCTAACTTTTTTGTACTGTATTTGGTTTTGTTGTCATTGGGTGTTACTACAGTTTTTTTAAATACTTCAAATAAAATCTTAAAATCCATTAGTCTTGAAGGGTTTTTGCTGATGTTTCTTGCACAGAAGTCCAGGTGTTGTATGAGTAGTAGCAGTGGCCTAGTTGCAATTCCTGAACACTGTGGCTTAGAAATATTTTGGTTAGATAAAGGTGCTAATTCATAAATATTTTTGTTGTAATTAAAAAAGTGTCAAGGAACTATCTTGGGTAACAGGATAATTAAATATATATATATCTACACACACACACATATATATACACATAAATACATGTATTTAAACCTTCATATTCAGACAACTTCATTCCTCACCATATTGTTTGATGTAAAATGATGTTGTCTTTTGAACATAAAGCTTTTCAAAATACATTGTCAGTCTCTTTATTTTTGGGTCAACATATAAAATAGCATTTTATCTCTTTTGCAGCATCTCATTCTATTTCTAGTGATTATTAAAGCACATTTTATATTTGAAGTGTTGAGCATATTTTATGGAGACTCTGCAAGTATTTGTCTTAACTGCAGAACTGGTATCTGATTTCTTAAATAAAACTAGCCAGTGATAGAAAAATAAATGTTTTCGTGAGAAACCTTGATATTTAATTGAAAATGCCACTACAGAAAAAAATGCAAATATTTTCTTAATTATAATGATTTTAAAAATAATATATAACTTCAGCTTTACAGTGCGGTTTTGACCCTGTGTGGTGCAGCCTTTGTGTGATCAGGGTCATGACTAAATTACTCTTCATATATCAAAATTTGTATCTTTCAGCTATTGCTAATATTGTATTCAAAGTGTACCCATCAAAAGTCAATATAAAATACTAGGCTTTTTAATTGATGTTATATTAATATATAAATAACACTATGAAAAGCCCTTAACTTGCTGATTCTCTTTTCCATTTATTCACCCCAGGTATTACATACAATTAAAAAAATTAAGAATCACAATGATTTTTCTCATAAATTTTCTTGCCATGACAACATAAACATCATTGAGAATGTTGTAATGAATTCAGTGTTATTTAGCAATTTCTTTACTTAGATGATGAGTAAGATAAATACATGCAGATACATTCATTTGTATTCCAGGATGTATCTACAATTCATAAATGTTGACTTTAAAAGGTTTATTGAGCTTTCTCAGGCCTTTTAACTAGACATTTCTGCACTATTATGAACAGGTCTAATGTCTACCTTGCATTGAGTCTTCCAGTTTGAAGCTATTGGGTATTTTAAATTTTTAAATTAATGTTCCTTGGCTTAAAAACCCCACTGTAAGCCTGTGGTTTTTCTCAGCTTCTGGTCAGCAGGACACAGAAAAACTATGCATTTGGGTTTTTATTTTTCAAACAAATGTTCTTGTATGTACAAGAAAGTAAAATGAGGGAAAATAAATGTAGTAAACGAATATCCAGTTCAGCTTAATATTTTTTGTTAAGGAAAACCATTCTGCTTATGCTGCAGATTATATTAACCAATACTTTTTATTTTGTTAGACAAGGAGATTGCTCTTGGATTTAAAAAACCCCAAAATTGAGAAGCATCGTGATTAGTGTGACCTGTGCCAAGCTCTGTGACTTCCAGTGCATGTTGGCTTTCTGTAGTACTTTGAACACCATTTGTCAAATGATGACATAGCACTTCCAGAGGCAGAGAAACAGCTTAAATACTTTTCAAAATTGTCTCTAGCAAATTGAGACACAGGGACAGGCTGAAGATAAAATACTAGAATATACATTAAGTTCATTTCCTGTCTGTTAATGTGAATGTGAAAAATCCTTTTAAATAGCGCATCTCATTTTCTAAACATTTATGTTAATAGTGCTGCCTGTCAGAGTTCAAGCATCTGTAGTTCTCTCTGGAAGCATTTTCCAAGAATTTGACTTCTTGGTAAACACACAAAAATATGAACCTATTCTAAATATTTTCACAAAATCATATGTTTATTGGTGAGCACTCTACAAGCAATAATGCCTTTGTAATTGAATCAGAAACTAACAGTGTCTCTTCATAACTTCAACTTCCTGACTTTATGCCATGTAAACAGGCCTTCTGTGTTTGCTACAATTTCGGGTATGGGATACAGCTGTATTTGAAGTTCATTTTGAAAACAAACATAATAGTACAACACTTACTATTTGTTTCCATATTCACTTTTGCTAATTTAAATGAGATCCAGGGGTGAAAGTTTAAAAAATACTGGAAGTTACAAAGGCTGTTTTGTTACCTTTAAAGCTAATTTGCTTGTCCTTAATGTATCTATGCTTAGAAGGCAGACCCAGTGTTGTTTTCCAGAGCTCTTCAGTTGAGCGGATGTGTAACCATAATCTTAATCATTTCTTTGCTCAGTGACTTAATGTGAATTGTCAAGAGCTACTGGAATAGCCTGTTCTTGTCATCTCTTGGGGTGCCAGGGAAGAGAACGGTTGGTCTTGGTGTGCTATTTCTGCTCAGATTAATTTGCCTACAGTTCTCTCTAGCTGAGGGGCCACATGTAGTTTATTTCTGAAATTGCTTACTGCCAACTAAGGATGGGAGTTGTATGTGCATCTGGTATGGGTCAGCACATGCTGGACTCCAATACTAAAAGCAAAACCAAAAGCTTATTTTGCCAAAAGTAATTATAGAGGACACTTAGCTAGTTTAATTCAGTTTACAGTATAAAGCAGGGTTGTGAAAAATGTGAACAACAGATTAATACTTGTTAGATGTGGTTTGTTAGTTTGGGTTTTTTGTTTTGGAGGGTGGAGGTGGGGATTTTGATGGTGGTTTGGGTTTTTTGTTTGGGTGGGTTTTTTTCCCCACTGTCTTTCAGAGCAGTTCCTCAAAGTTGTGATTGCCCTGAAACCATCAGAACTGGAAACATTCAACTCCTGTTTTCTTTTGTGTTGCAATGCTTTGTGTTTCAGAATAAATGTGCATTTTTTTCATATTACAGCACAACATAACAGTTGTTTTTCATTATGTCTTGTAGATTTTGGTGGAGCAACATACAATAATGAGCGGCGATCCTATGGGGTTTGGTTTCCACCTGACCAGCATTCAGAAGAGGAAATGAGAAGGCAAAGGCTTCGTAGGTTTGAGAGACGATGAAGTTGGCAGGTGTTGATGTAAATTGTAAAGTGCTGTTCAGAGTTACCAAAGTATTTGTGGATTTATTTGTAATTTGCAGATTCACTTGCAATCTTCCTTTTACTTTTTCATTTTTTTTGCTACTAGTTGCAAAACAGCAGAGGATTTTGTGAGTTCAGGCTCAAAGTTGGAACTTGCATAAAAAGTGTGAGATAGGAAACAAAATGTGATCTTTGTCTCCATATTTATGCACCTTAAATCTGGGAGAAAACTGTGGGTTTACCACACTGTCTCCTTTTTTTTGCATAGCTTCAAGAATTTCTTGGCTTTTTGACTGTTGGTGTTCTCAGACAACACCTTTTCTTCCTGCATCACAGACCAAAAACCTTTAAATTTTCTATATGATCTTAAAACTATGCAATTTTTCCGTATGAACTTTTCTGTGTTTATGATGACCAGCTGGTTTTGGGATTGGCATGTGACCTGTCACTTGAAAAGGCTGCTTTGACAACAGCTGGATCATGTGAGTTTACACTTAAGCTTTTCAGCAGTCTTTCAAACTCGGTGAAAAATAGTTGCAACTATCCTCACCCTGAGGAATTATTTAATACAACCTTTAATGTTTAGTCTTCCTCAAAACGTGCCATTTTATATAGAGTTTGTACATGATAAAACAGGGTTGTAACTACTTATGATTTCCTGAATTTCTTAAATATTTTTCTTAATATTTGAGAAAAATAAAGCTTTTCTTAATATTTATGTTTTAAATCAAAAAAGGCTTCCCTTTACAGAGTAGAAATAATTTGTTAGGAGTTTTATGGAAAGGGAAGTGCATATGCCAGGCAAAGAATATATTTATTTAGTAGCTTAGACTTTTTCAAATCATCTCTTTCCCTGTTTAAGAAGGCTTGGAAATTGTATTGTGTCTATGATGTTCATGCAGCCTTAGAAATCCTTTTTGTTTGTATGTGTGTCATTATGTCCAATAGCAGCACTAAGAGTTTGCAGACTTGTGGAGATCTTGTCTAAATAGGCTACCTTGAATTTGTCGTTTTGTAAAAGACTCCCTCTACCCAACTCTAGAGTAGTTGATAGGAGACCAGAGAGCTCAGCTGTCACTTTGGGCAGACCCTCCACTCGCTGCTTGTCACACAGTGGCTGTCGTGCTTTTGGCACATCTGCCTACCGAGTAATGTTAACTAATGAACCTGAAGGCTTTCTGTTCTAGTATCAGTCTGAAAAATTGCTATTGCCCAGGCATTTTATTCTCATAATAGAAGAAATTCTTCTGAAATTTGGGACGCTCCTCCATAACTATTTTCAGTCCTGAAGATGTGTGTTTGCATGAGAATAATTAGATTACTGGCTTTTGGCACAGACCTGTTGGAATTTCTCCATCAGCACTGATTTAGAGCATTAAGAAGAGCAATATAATGGTTTCCTTTCAGGTACATGCCATCACCAACTTGTGCTTTATGGAGTTACAGTCTGAATGTAAATAAGTGCTGCATTTTTCATACAGAAAAAAATCCTGAAACTCAATTTTTTACTATGCTCTTTATTTAAAGAGTACACCTTCTGTTTGTAACTGATGTGTGTAGGGAAAGCTTTTGTTTATTTAAAAATGCACAAGCTGTTCTTTCTCTCCTGTGCCATTCTCCCTTTCACCATCCTTTTTATACCTATCGTGGATTTTTATGCCAAGAAGCAGCACCATATTGTTACACAAGCTCTGTGGCTCAAGGTTCTCAGAGGCAAAAGGCACAACTGTAGTGTGACTTTGGGTATCTCATTCAGGTAGTGTAAGAACACTGTTAATACTATGCAAAGTGCTTTCTGGCAGATTGTAAGACACTTAGCACATAAGGAATGCTGATTTTTGTTCTTTTCTTGGGCTTGGTTGTTTTTGCATATATGCAGTAGCCGTAGAATAGAACAGCAGATACTTTTATAGTAAGGTAACTTTGCTAAAAATAAGTACTGAAAAACTCCATACAGTTTGCATATTTTTCTCAGTGGGTAAGAATTTGATGCAAATGAGGAGGAAACAGCATTGGTTCCTCAGACTAATCTTCCAATGCTCTGGTCAAAAGTTTCAGTGCAACTTCCTGTGTCTGTTAAACTGTGTTATTTTTAATTATTTAAAACCACTGGATGAGCCACTAGTCAGTTGAAAAAACATACTTCAGTAAAATCAAAAACCTGATGACAATTTTAATAGCGCTTGTTTTTGTAAAGTGAGGTTAGAAATACTTGCCATTAAATATTCACAAAAAAGGTTGGTATGAATAATTGTTCAGCTGCTTTAATTTTTTGTATACAAAATTGAAATAAATATTTTTTTACATTTAAAACTCTTTAGTTTTCATTATAGTAATTAATAAGGTGTATATTTTAAATTACAGAGCTGCCTCCATAGTGTTAGAAATGAAGACTTGTGATACTAAGGGGGCAGATTGATTATGTTGGGACTAATTTTACTTCTTTTGAACTGTGGAAGTATTGGGATTGGATTATTATTGGATAAGTTCTGGTACTTATTTGGGAATTTTATTAACAGAATGATTCCTGCTTGTTGCAGGGGAGTTGGACTAGAAGACCTTTGAAAGTCCCTTCCAACCCAAGCTATTCTATGATTCATTAGTAGGATTTTTACCATTAAAACACCCGCCAGTTTAGGTTTCGGAGCACTGCACATGGTAGATGTAAGTTGCAGCTGAATTCCTAACATATGCTCTCTTGCACTTCATCTCCTCAGGGACAAAAATTAAGGGCAGTCTATGTAGATGAGTATTCCACGTTGTGTATTCTTTGACACTATTTAGTGCCTGACTAACACTACATAAAATAAGGGTTCTTTAAGAAACAGTAGTTTTGTATAAAATATTTCAGCGTCTGGAGTTTGATTCCTTTGTTGCGGGAGCTGTGAGTTCCTGTGATTTTTCCCGTACTTCCTCTAAACTCTGTGATCAGGTACCATGTAAGAAATTCCACCCCCTTAATTAATCCTAATCAGCAGACTTGTTAACAGGCACATTCTTGGAATTTAATGGTTGATTGACCTAACATATCACTGCTAATAAATAGGGGTTTCTTGCAGGCCAGGATTAAGATGTGATGAAAGAACGGTGTGTTTAACTCTTAAAATTCTTTTCCCTCTTCTCTCTTGCCTTTAAGAACAGGGAAATTGTATCTTCTTGTGTATGTACACTTTTTTTCTTGGCAGTAGTGTTTCTCCTAAGGGGGATAAAATGCCATTTAAAATACTGAGAAAACAGCATTTGCACATGTTCCACACCACAGTGAGCGAGCCTGTGCTAGGTGAGTGTAGGCTGAATACAAGAGCAAAATCTGTTGTGCATCCTCAAATTGGCATCTTGGTGCTAGGGAGAAGGATCTGTGGGGAGAGCACATCGATTCTGCTGTTCCAGCCTCCTCTTGGAGAATTTCTGCCTGAAGCTTTGTTTTCAGTGACTACCTGGTTTCCTTGCTTGTTTCGTGCAGATCAAACCCTGAATTTTTGTGGTCCATTTTTTTGTTTTTCACATACACCTTAAAAACACTACAGCTCCGTTGCTATAAAGGGTGAAGGGACTGCCCACTTCAGAGGAGTTGGGGTTTTTTTGGTGGGGTTTTTATTTTTGTTGTTTGTGGGTGGGTGTGGTTTTGGGTGTTTGGGGGGGGGAGGGCAGGGGGAGCATTCTGTTTGTTGTTTGTTGGTTGGTTGGTTGGCTTTAGTTTGGTTTTATTTGAAAGTGAAAGGGAGAATTTAACTCTTAACCATAAGATATAATTTGTCCATACCACAGATATGCAGATAAGTAAAAAAGAACCTAAGTATCGGTCCATTAAATAAGTGATGTATATAAAGGTCTGTGGAATGATGATGTGGCTGGGTAGAGAAGGGAATTCTTTATTGAAACAGACCTTCCTAGGAGACCATTTTGATTGAGCTGATGAAAAGTCCCAGTTTTGATAGCTCTAAAAGAGGGAAGAGAGCATACCTGATAGGGTAAAGTCCTTGTAGCAACAGTCTTTATGGCACACATCTTAGTTCTTATTTTTATGTATATATTAAAGAGCTTAAATTGCACATGACAAGAGCAAAGCAGCTGTGAGCTGCTACCTTAGTCCAAGGTAGTTATCCCAACCAAATAAAGGCAAAATTATGTGCCTTTTCTCCTCCATAATAATTGCATGATTGGAAATGCCTACAGGAAAAAAGTAACTTTGTTCTCTTTAATTATGATACCCATAATAGTATATGCTAAGTGGATATACTCTTAAATCCAAAAACAAAGAGCTGTTGAACCTTTAAGCTTGCTGACCATGGAAGTTAATAGGTGTGCAGTGTCTGAAGGTTGCACAGCAAGTCTGAGTGAAACTTGAGTCAACGGCTGGAGAACCAGGTGAGGTACAGCTGCCTCTTCTGTTGTTGTGATGTGACGGGAACGGGTGCTGCAGTTCATTTTCATGTCTGATTCTGTGACTGGTGAATTGTAACAATCATTATTTAGTGCTGAATGACTGAATCACGCTTCAACAGAACAGCTGGCTAACAGATTTCTGGTTTTGTGCTGTGGTTTCCTGAAGGAGTGTGCAGATGTGAAGGGCAGAATCATTTTGTGCGTTTACTGTAACCTTCTAATTGTTTCTTATGTATGAAAAAAAATTGGTAATTTCTTATTTTTACCAGGTTTCAGAAGGCAAGGAAATATTAACAGTTCTCAGTTTTCGATTGTAGAACTGTTTCTAAAGGAATATCATGTTTTCTACAGGTTCTAAGTCTTGTAATGAATACTGATACCCATTTGCTCTTTCAGGAGCTGTGAAAATTGGAGAAAGATTGTTTGCCATACAAATGTAATATGGTTTGGGTATTTCGTTTGTATGACATGCTCAGAATGGTAAAGCAATTGGGCTGGTAAAGGAGAAGATGGAGTACCCATGTGAAGGCATTCTTCTGCTGCATGAGAACAGTGATAAGTTCATCTCTCTTGTCTATTAAGAAGAAGGAATTGGCCTCATTTGCAGCAAAATGAATGTAAGGAAAGGATTTCTAAACATGTAGATAGTGAACTTTTCAAATAGGCTAGGGATATTCTGGACTTTCCTTCTTTAGTCTTTAGAGCAGGTTAAACATCTCTCTCTTTAGGGCAGTTGAGCAGGTAAAACAGTAAATGTTCTTGCCTTAGTGCAGAATATTGGATTACCTTAGGTCCTTCACCAAATTATTACTTACAGGCGTCATTTAAGAGCTATTGGTGGGTGGGCCTCTTCTGTCAAACTGAATTTTCCTCACCCACAGGCCAAGTTAAAGAATGGCTCATAAATCTGCACAATAGATCAGAAGCTTCTGATTGCATTAAAATATACATTATTCATTCCTTTTTCCCTGCTACATGTATCTACAGAACTGAAATCCAGAATGAAGAATACCGTCTCTAGTTGAACTTCCAGTACCTTTTGGAATATCTGGAGGAACTGACTAAAAAAGAGGTTGAGTATGAATATGGGGCAGTATCTATTTGAATGCTGATGGTCATTTTTTTTCTCCACCTGGCTTGTTTCCCAGCCTGTCAAGGTGGGCAGAATTTCAATGGCTGTTTTTGTTGTTTGGTCGGTGGAAAATGCTGATTTCTGGAACAGGATCCAGTCACGAAAGAGATCCCCATCTTGATGAAGCAATTGCTTTACCCGCTGGAAAGTTTTTATCAGAGTTGTCAGAAACTTTTTATCATTCCAGTGTGAAGGCAGATGGGCTTTGTCCTTGCCTGACTGCTGCTCCAGCTTTGGAGCAATCCTTCTTCTTGCAAACAACTGTTCCCCATTACAAATCTTCCCCATGGTCTTGAATGTTTTTGTCTTTCTTGCCCAGAGGTTTCCAATGCATGTAAAGCATTAGAACAGAAGTCCTGCAGTCTGTCTCTACATATGGCATATGGAATTAAATTAAAAGCTATTGAAGGATTGCTGGTGAGACCTGAGAAGGCTGGGCACCAGGCTGGGGTGTTGGTGGGAAGTGGTCTTATTTGCAGTGGTCACTGTGGAACAACAGAAAACAAATTCCCCAGGTGGATGTGGTTTATTTCCTGAGTCTGGATTATGGCAACATTTAATGAATTGCTGAGGGCTGATGATGTGCTCTTGTGTGCTGTCCCAGAGAGCTGCCCAGCCATTGCAGACCAGCAACCTCCAGCTGTGTACTGGGAACAGAAGGCGTAATGCAGATGAAATTCAGGTTTTCCTCAATAGTGTGCTTTAAGATGTTAGGGGTATCTTTTTCAAACAAGTAAACAACTTGGGTTGATGGAGAAAAGGTTTGTCTAATTTGCTTTAAACACTGACAAAAACATGTATGGACTAGAAGAATTCTGCAGGTTTTGACTGCTTTGATACTTTTCTTTGGTTTTGTCTGGTGCTTATGAACCAGCCAAAGTAGGAAAGAACTGTTTGGTTAAGAGTTTACGTTGGAAGAATTCCTCAGTTTTGCTTAAACTTGTTGCACATAATAATGCAATTCTGCACATAAAGCTGCAATTTAAGCAGCTTTCTGATCTGAGGAATCCAAGGTCTGGAGGAGGTGGGTACTCCGTGGCAAAGCAGGCACATCCCTGAAGGGACTGGAGCCCTTGGAGGACCTGTGCCAGAGCAGGTATGACCTCAAAAGGACTGCAGCCCATGGATGACCAGTGTAAGAGTACAGGAAAGGAGTGAGAAGGAAGGTGCAGCACAGAGAAACAAATCTCTTTGTACCTGGCACACACACTCCCCCCTGCCATGCTTTGCTCCACCTCTAGCTGAAGCGAGCCATACCAATAACAAGGGGGCAGAGAGGAGTCTGGAGTGAAGTTGAGCCTGAGAAAGTGGGAGGAAAAGTGTTTAAGGTTTGGCAACGCGTTTCCCAAAACCTGCATCAGTAATTAAATATTTACGCTAACTGGCAATAAATGAAATACCCTGAGTTGAGTCTGTTTAGCCCACACCAGCACTTGGTGATTTCCTTGTCTATCTTTTGACCCATGAGTTTTCTTGCTCTTTTTCCTCCTGTTTCCTCTCCTGTCCTGCTCAGGGTGGGGGCAGCAGCTGGGTAGGTGCCTGGCTGCCAACCAGAGCCAGCGCTTCACACCAGATGAGCAGCAACCTGATGTTGCTGATAGGAAGGCACATGACAACCAGGGGACTTGGAGCAGCAGGTCTGGCCCATGGCAGGTGCACTTCTATTGTAGGAAGTTGCAAGTTTGGGTCTGCTCACAGGCTCCAGCTAAACACCTTCTCTGTTTGGAGTTTAAGCATCTTTTCTGTTATCTTGTGCTGATAGCTGGTTTTAGCATGTGAATCATGGACTTCAAATCCAGAAATGCTACTGTATACAAAACAATTTAAAGTACACTTTAAAAATACCATTTTTGCAATGCAGCACCACTGTGATGAGTGATACCTGTTGTCAGTTTTGCTTTTAGTTTCTCCCTTTTGACATGCTCTATATACACCAAAAGATGAAAATTTTAAGAGATGTTTTCAGTAATGGGCTTGTGTGTCTCTTGTCTTATGAAGAACAGAAAATGAAGCTAAAATGGCCACACTTCTTAGCAGCAGACCAGGGCTTAGGCTATGCAGTATTTTTCTTCTACTAGTTATCTTCCAGAAGTCCTGATGTGGAGGGATTTGAAGGAGAGAGAAGATTCTGATCCCTGCCCTGAGGATTTGCCATGAGTCAGAGCCAGGCATCTTCCCTGCTTCCTAGCCACGCAGATGCCTTGGTTCGCTAGGGTGAGGGTGCGCAAGTCTCCACACTGCAAATCACAGGTTCTGAATTTAATTCCAGAGCAGTTCACCCCAAATGGCTCTAATTCAAATGATCTCTGAGTGCACCACCATAATTTTCTGTGTTGCTATTAATATCCTGCCTGCTGGTTAAGATAAAATTCACTTCTTTACTGGGCCTGTGCAAGAACCGAAGCTCTTGAAGGGTAATTTGGACTTTAGGGACTAGCATAAGGCCATTGCCTTTAAGAGTGTTTTTATTCATGAACAGTTTCAGCTATTCCTTTTCACACCTAATTTCATAATTAGGTTCCCTGTGAATAATTTACCAATTGTTTTTCTGCTTGTAGTCACTGGACAAACAATTGCAGAATGAAAGCATACTTTGCTTTATACTTTGGTCTGGTTTATTCACTTTGTAATATTGAGCAATTTATCTGCGATTTCATTTTGAATTAGTACAGTATTTCTGACAAATGCCTTAGAGAGTGAGCTAAGCATGAAACAGGAATTTACACACCTATTCAATATTTAACCTATCAGTGGTAGCTTAAAAATATATCTCCTCTGTAATGTGTGCTTACAGAACCTGTCACTGGCACAGGTACAAAAATTCTGCATCAAAATAACAGAAAAACATGACTGGTTTGCATGATGTTTTTAAAAGAGCAAGATGGTAAAATGCCATGAAATGTCTTATTTAGATTATTGGGTCTTTTTGTTGTTGATTCTCTCAGATGTCTTTAAGATGTGTACTTGTTCAAGTTAGGTGAACACAGATCAAATTCAAAAATCCATCTTACTTGTTTTACTTGTCTTACTCCTTATTCCATCTTACGTGACTTCAACCCGTCCGAAGGAAGTAGCACCATCTGAATGTATTTACACTTGAATGGACTTACCCTCTGACTGTTTTATTTTCCTCTGCCTGAGACTGGAATGTCTGTCTTTCCTGCTCTTTGAGTTTGTGTATCCAACTTTAAATTGGCTGATCAGCCTGTTGTAGTTGTGATGGCTTCAGAGGGAGTTTGCTTTGAATTAGGGCCCTTGGATGTGGATGTTAGTTTCCTTGAAAATCCTTTTTGCTGGGGCACCTCTCTTAGTGAACACAAACTGAAAAGTGCTGGAAAACATTTTTATTCCATTCTAGTAAAATGCAGCTCATTTAAGTGGTAAAAGGAGCATTTGTGGCCCTTCTGCACATAATGAATTCTCCATTTGTTATCTGTGTTTTCAGTAGTTTCACCATGATTCAAATACACATTTAACAGTTCTGGGCTTCTAGCTGAACGAAGGAGGCATAAATGTGTTTTAATTTTTTCAAAAGGTGATTAGTGCTTTGGCTGATAAACATTTAAACAATCAATGCTTTAAAAAATACAAAGCATCTCGAGAGCTATGGTTCCGTAAGTATCTTATAGGTGATGGTTCTTTTTTTGGTGGTGTATTTCCAAAAAAAAGAAGCAAAAAATGAACAAAATGTAGTAGCTTCAAGTTCAGACAACTGACCTAACACTTCTTCTATTCATCACGCAGATAATTTCACCTGTTTTATCACCGTGCTACTATTTCTTTTCAATTAATTTTAACTGGGCTTGTTTGGCTTGTTAGCCATGCTTCAGGCATACTTGGCATCTACTGATTTTTTTCCTCTGCTCTTGTCCTTCTTTAAGAGTTCCTGATAGGGGAGCTGATGCAAACTGCAATTCAGGTACCACAGTTGTTAACCAGAAACTGTATTCATTAGCAAAAAATTGGCATGTTCCCCGCTGACCCTGGCATTCAATGAATGGTGCTGATCTGAAGTCTTCTAGGCAACTTCCAGGTGACATAAGGGACTGTCCACCACCCTGATCACCAGATCCAGTGTGCTGGGAAGAACAATGGAAGAACTTGATAACTGTGCATGAAAAATAGGTAAATTATGTTGATTTGTCTTTTCTTCTGACTTTATTTGCTTTTAACTGTACTGGTTTTGGTGATCTTAACTTGGAGTAAGCTTCCTTTGCTGGAAAAAAATCTTAATTTGTTCTGTAATGAGTGAATCTCCTAAGTCTAGAGCCAGCTAATTTATATTTTCTGGTATTTATCAAACTCAAGAAAAGTAATGCCAGTCAGGTCTAAATGATGTTGTTACCTAAACAGTTGCAAATGTGACTAGGCAATGGCATTAGAAAGGCTTGGACCTATAATTCTGAAAAGTGTGTCTTAGTACATGAAAATCCCATTATTTATTAAAGACAAGCAGGCAAAATCTTTGTAACATTAAGAAATGTGTAGTTTAAGGCTATGACTTTAGTATATATAGCTATAGCCAGGTTCTGCAATTTGGAACTAACCCTCATCTTGTTTCTTTTTATGAATTTTCCTTCTTAATATTTGCTAGAGATTGGATAGTTTACTTTTCAGACCTAAAAATCTTTGAATCTTTAGAACACAAAAGCTGTGTGAAAGATACTTAAATATTTGATCATGTGGCCAGGCTCTTACCATCAAAAAGGAATATCCTATCCAAAGACTCCTCCAGTTCACCGGGCAGGGAGGAATTGACTGATCTTGGCTGTGAACTGCTACTGCTTGGGCTGGGGCCTCACATACAGCACATCTGCTTATATATGGTTGTATTTCTTCTTCAGAGAGTGGTGTCATTGGTAAAGGAGCAGCACTCGACAACCAGTAAGACTTATCGTTTCGACTGGCATAGTAACAAAGTTGGTTGATATTACAGTAAGCAAATGGCATGGTATTAAACACAGGAAGACAAGATCCTGCCAGACCTGAAAATAATAACAAATGATGAAAATTACTCCCCTTCTTTCTAGGTAAGTTGACAATAGCATCCTGGCCAATGTTGCTGCAAAACTCTGTATCTTAACTGGAGTTATGTAACTCACAGATCTTAAACTTCCCCAGCCCTCTCCAAAATAGCCAGTTATAATGAAAACAGAAACTTTTTTTACCATTAAGTATCTTCCTTTGACCAATAATATTTGTCACAATCCAGTAGTTAAACATGATGTAGTTTGTCATCATGGGAAACGCTTATGATAACAAATTTCTTAGCTGTGCCAAGGCTGAAAAATAAACGAGGCAAGAGATGGCGGCTGGTTTGAGAGGAGATTGGCTATTTACAGACTCATCAGGAGCAGTGAGAAACCAAACGCCAGTGCTGATAAATAGGAAAATTTTGTAACGTATGACAAGCTGTTGGTACCGGTGCATTAAGCAGGAATCTCGGCAGCTGTTCTACTGCCTTCCTGAAAGGTTTCACAGACTCTCACAGTGCAATAAAAGGATTGAGGGATTTTGTAGAGACAATCCTGCAAAATGCTCATTAGGCAGACAACAGTGGGAATTAAGAAGTGACTAGTGCATACTTCAGAGGTGATGTGCTTCCAGAACTGAATTTGGAACAGTTTCACAATGACCTAGTTAGTTAACAATAATAAGCACTGCATATATGTTCTGCCTTGAACTTTGTGTGTGATGTATGATTTCTGTAATGCCCTTAAATCTTACTGCCTTGTGACATTTCTATACTGAAGCCAGTTTTGTTTATCACTGGTAATATTCTGTTCCAGTACTAATAAAGGATATGGAGCAGCCTAGGTAAGGAAAATGCCGCAAAAAGAACACGCAGGTCACAGGAAACAAGGACCTTATTTTCTTTGAATCTTATTTTCACTGTTATATGCTGGCAGAAGAGCCAGCTGGTAACAGAATGGCTTATAACAGCATTCTGTTAGCAGCTGGCTCTCCTGGGGAATGCCAAACACACAGTAGTGAAAACATTTCAAAACAACGCTGCTGTACTAAAAATATCTTTTTTTTTTATTGCTCCTTTAAACACTTTTTTTTTTTTTCTGTCCAGCTTATTAGGTCCTTGGCCTTTCCTCCTAGGAGAGTTCTCTGCCTCTTGTATAGCACGTCAACAAGAATGTAGGGTATTTCTTCTGTGCAAGTTGCTGCCAATCAGTTTCTCAGGCTGCAAGTCAATCAGCTTACTCAGACAGCCAGTTTTAGTCAGAATTGTAGAAGATACAGATGACCCAAGACACCAAAGGAGCTGTCTTTGGGAGAAATTTGTCTTATACAAAAAACATTAGCAACCGTATCCTGGGCTGCATCAAAAGAAGCGTGACCAGCAGGTCGAAGGAGGTGATCCTGCCCCTCTACTCTGCTCTTGTGAGACCTCACTTGGAGTACTGCGTACAGTTCTGGTGTCCTCAACATAAAAAGGACATGGAGCTGTTGGAGCGAGTCCAGAGGAGGGCCACGAGGATGATAAGAGGGCTGGAGCACCTCCCATATGAAGACAGGCTGAGAAAGTTGGGGCTGTTCAGCCTGGAGAAGAGAAGGCTGCGTGGTGACCTCATAGCAGCCTTCCAGTATCTGAAGGGGGTCTACAAGGATGCTGGGGAGGGACTCTTCCTTAGGGACTGTAGTGGTAGGACAAGGGGTAATGGGTTCAAACTTAAACAGAGGAAGTTTAGATTAGATATAAGGAAGAAGTTCTTTACAGTGAGGGTGGTGAAGCACTGGAATGGGTTGCCCAGGGAGGTTGTGGATGCTCCATCCCTGGCGGTGTTCAAGGCCAGGTTGGACAGAGCCTTGAGCCACATGGTTTAGGGCAAGGTGTCCCTGCCCATGGCAGGGGGGTTGGAACTAGATGATCTTAAGGTCCTTTCCAACCCTTACGATTCTGATTCTATGATTCTATGATTCTGACTTTTAAAAGCACACAATTCCACTGTACACATGCTTTATAATTTTATTTGTAAAGCATATTTATACTATCCAGTTGTAACTACCTAACTTAACCAGCACTTTTTCCCAAGCTGTCTCTAAAGTAAAAAGGAGCAGATCCTCCAGGGAGTTATTTCAGAGTGGCAAAATGCGATTCCTGATCTAGGAAAATCTCTCCATTGAGTTTAAAGACAGCCCAAAATGACTAGCCAGGACAAGTGAAAAAAACTACTCATCTCTCAGTAATTTTAATCCAAGTTACTTAAAGGTAGAAATACCTTTTTTTTTTTTTTTTTTTTTTTTTTTAATTTAATTTTTATTTTTCTTCAACTGCATAACAGCAGAAAGCCATTTAGATGGGTCACAGAAGAGGGCAGCATAACCAAGTTCATTATAATCAGTGTAAAATAGCTTTAACTCTGTAGAAAATAAGTAATTGATGATTCTAGAGTGTGCTCCATTTGACTTGTCCTTCACTGTATAGATCGCTCCATATTAGATCTTAACCAGAGAGCAATTATGTACTACAATACATACCAAGATCTTGATTATGAGCTTTTTCTTGTCCTTCCAGGTACAGCAGACTATAGCCAGTCCATAATTTTGGCATCCCTTGTGGACAGAGTGGTTCTCTGTCTGACTGGCTGTGAAGGACGAGTAAAAATCCACTTGCAGATCTAATATGGGGGCCTGGTGGCCCTGGGATACCAGTCTGGCCAGGTGGACCTTATATATAGGAGAAAGGGTAGAAGAAATTTACTTGTATGAACACAGCTAGTGTGAATTTTTGCTGTATTTAAGTGTTCAGTAAGGGGTTCCTGACAGAATATAATACAACTTCACAGGTTGTCATGGGCAATAAAGACACCAGTAGACTGATGTTATCCTTCTTATGGGAGAGACATGACCTAGATTGCCACTGGCTGCTTGACAGTTGGCTTTTCTATTGTGCTTCTGTCCTGTGCTAAGAAATGAAATGAGGTGGGTAATGATTTCCCAGACTTGGTAGGATGACTTGTTTGGACTGAATTTGAATCCCTGCAGTAGCAGTCAATGCCCTTTCCTCGCATATGTATTAAACCATTCATTTATTAAACAGCAGTCACAGTTAAAATACAATTTTAATTACTCACAGACAGTTCCACCATTAGCTCTGACTCAGAAATGCATACCTATTGATATATGGTTTGTAAGCATGTGTGGTTAATTGCCTTTCTGGTTAATAATGGATGCTGAGATAAATTCTCTTCCGATAATTATTTATATGTGTTATGAAATCATTCACAGATGTCACTGTGAGTGCTTGAACTGAGAGAGGGAAAGAAAGGTCATGATATCTCAGGCTAGTGTTGGATATATTCATACATGAACTGGCGGAACAGAGAGAAAACTTAGTCTCTACATCATCTCACACATCTCTCACCCGAAAGTCATGTTCCATTCTTACCTCGCGGCCCAGCACATCCTTGCTGTCCTATATGCCCTTGGTCACCTGGTGGTCCAGGTACCCCAGGTAAGCCATCTCGACCTGGCAGGCCACATGACCCTTCTTCACCTTTTTCTCCTACATAAATACAAAATATGCATTTTCCGTTCATGTGGCTGCATTTAAAGGTTGTACATTGTTGAAACATACAGAGCATGCAAAGGGCCAGCCAGCAGAACTGACACCACCAAGAAATGATGCTTCAGGACAAAGAGGTGCAGGACTGCTTTCTGCTGGGAATTCTCTTTACAACATTTTCAACTTGTGATGAAAGCTGAGTAGCTCAGAGGCATGACTTTAGCAACAGCAATTGCTGATAAGGTTTTATGCCCTCTCTACAGAGCTTGTGTGATTTACAGTTGAAATCAAAGCACTAACAAACATTATCATGACAAACCTTTTGCAGAAGATAGTACAGTATGGCATCAGTATCTGTACCATGTAATGAGTTATAACTCATCCTGTGGCAGGCCTTCATCTTTTAGAACCCAATTCAGCGAAGTCTTTAAACATGTACTGAAGTTCCTGTGAAGTACTGCATGTATTACAGTACTTACAGAACAGGGAGGGACTGCAGGGTTGGATTACATCCAGCTGGGAAGGGTAAAGATGCTTTTAGGCGCCTGATGGCCACATCTTTTTATATTTCCCATCTGTACATGCATTTTTATACATTGGCAGATAAGAAGGTGTGGCCACAACAGTGCAAGATAAGTCCCATACACAGGGTACAGATAGTGATGATCCTGTTCACGGGCTACTTTAAACAATCTGAATTGAATGAAGTTACACTTGTCAGGTATTACTGCACTCAGTGGTTTTCCTCTTTTGGTAAGAAACGGTTTTCACCACAGTTGTTTCTCATTAACAGTGTTTCATTCCTTGCAAATTTTGCTATTTAACCTGCAGACCGAGTAATTCAAGGTTGTCTCACAATATTCAAACTTTCCCCATGTTACTTTTTACTGGATTCATTAAGAAAATCTAAACCAGTCAAAACAATTTAACAGCTTCTCAATGTTGGTCGCATGGTATTTCACCAAAGCTCACGTACACTGAAGCTCTACTAATACACATTGCTTTTGCAAGTAAAACCTCCAGTTTGCCTTCCAAGCCAGGAGAGAAAATTGGAATACTGCTATTTTAATGAAACAAAAAGCATTACTAGGTGTTTGTTTCATAAAACCAGTGCAAGTATCTATCATTGTATCATCTGGTTTTACAGAAACTGTTTTAATTATATATTTTATATATATGTATATAATGGAAAAACAAGAATTCAACCCCAGAAATAGAGTTGGCAAATCAATTGAGATACATAAAACTAGATATTTCACTGAAACTGAACTCTTTTTCTTAACAGTGCCTGATACTTTTGCCCTTCCTGGCCTAGGAAAAGGGAACGCAGTGCAGGCAGGCTCAAGCAGCCTGGTTCAGCTATATTGATCCATCATTCTCAGCATTAATGAGCCCACTACATGTTTATGGAGACCGTTAGTAAGTGTTTAAGGGAAAGAGAGAGGGTAAAACATAGAAAAGCAACACTGACATTTCTGACCTTTCCCACTTTGTTGTCTAAATGGCTAAAATAGACACCCAAGCTTTCAAAATAAAAGCTTACCTGGAGGTCCAGGATGGCCTATTGGCCCTGGTAATCCCACAGAGCCATCATCTCCTCTTTGCCCTGCTTCCCCAGGAGGCCCTGGGATTGTAGGGCATGAATCATCTGTTTTTCCTGGTTCACCAGGGTCACCTTGAATGTGTAATAGGAAAGTGAAGTAGACAGAAGATTGGTTAATAGCTCCCACGTGAAAAAACAACGTAACTGATTTTGCTATTAAAGTGCATACTTCAAGTATTAATAATTCAAGATTTTTAAAGTCTCACTGCTTTTAATTTTACTCTTTTAGCAGCATTTAACAGCATGGCAAGTATATGTTAGCAAGTACATGCTAGCTGATATGTTTCAAATACTTGGTGTACAGTTTCTGTCTTAATGTGCCGCAAACTGGTTTGTGTTAAAGCCTGAAGTCTACCTAACTTCCACACAAACACCTTAGCACAGTGTTTTACTGTACTTTGCCTGTTATGTGGCTGCAAAACCATCAATAAGCAGGCCAAAGAAGCTAACCCGCAATATCCATTTGAAGTAATTATAATAATAAAAATAAAGGCCACATTTTATGTATTGAAAGTTACTGGGAACTATTGGCTATTTGCGTTTTGGAACAAAAGCAGAATAGGATCAATTTAGTCAAAGTAAGAGTTCAGTGTTTTTAGTAATCCAGTGTTAGGATTTAAGTGTTTGCTAAATTGCTGGTTAGAAAGCATCTTGTGTGACAACCAAAACCCAAAAAGATAACTTGAAACAAGTGTGTTTTACTAGTGTAACTGACATCGTAGCATGAGAGTTCTCAATGTAGTATTATCATGATATTGGTCTGCTTTTAAGTGCTAGCTACTTATGTGAAAAATCTATTAGAACTATGTTTTTCTAGCAGTATCTTCTATTTCTAGTAGCCAAGCCAAGAATACCTTCTAAGAAGAGTAGAATGTATCTACACAGAAGGAACCCCACATGAAAAAAATTATCAATAGTCATAAACTTACCTATGAAACCTGAAGGATTGGAAAAGTGGAGAGCAGATTGTGGCCATCGTGGTGCAGGCAGAAACAAGTTTCAGTCATGTAAATTAAAGAATGGAATGAGAACTGAAATCACTTACATGATGTGACATTAGAAACATAGCTCAGAAATTTTTACACAACTCACATGAGAAATCGAGTTTTTTTCTGACATTGTTTAAATTGTCTGTATGCAAGTAAACATTAGTAAGATTATACATGAATAGAAAGAGAATGGTTACAACTGAGTGACAATGAGCAACAAGTTCATAAATACCTGTGGGACCTCTGGGACCAGGTTTTCCTTGAAAACCTTCATCTCCTGGTTGTCCTGTAGCACCAGGTGGACCTTGTGGGCCATGGCTTCCCATAGGACCTGGAAAGAAAACAGTTGTGCAGTTACATGCGTCTTGCATCCCAAGAAGGTGAATGCATTAATAAGAGGAAGTCTGGCTGCTTGAGTAATAAAAAAACAGTTGGGACAGCTCAACTCTGTTCTCTCCCAGAAAGAAATGCCCATTTCCCTCTTCACTTCCTGGTCTCGAACTGAATTAATATCTATGACTTTTCTTTTTTTAGAGGTTGGAAGGGTCTGGTGTAGATAGGACTTCTCTGCAGCATGCAGAAGAAGCAGAGTATCTAGATCCCTGTTTTCAAACTAAAAGAATCTGTTGAAAGTCCAAAGCTATTAATATGGGGCATATGTGAGACTCTTAGTTCAAACACATCTGCATTATCCATAGTTTCTCAACACCCCTGCAGAGAGGTCAAGGTTTGCTTTACCTGGCAGACTCAAAAGTTTTACTGCATCATCCTCAGGTTGGTCGGAGAGTCTTCCAACAAGTCGTTGAAGCAGTACATGTGAATCTGACTTTACACTGATCTTCCTTATCTTATTGGTAGGTAACAGGGGAGAGCAACGAATGTCCACCCTACTTCTAATGTCTGGCTCAGTCTCCAATGGCAATTCCCTGTGCATGAAGCTCAGTTGCATAGGGCTGGGCATAAGTGCACATGCTGGTTAAAAACATCTGAGATCATACCCTTTAGGCCTGCTCTTCCTTGGTTCCCTGGAAGACCTCTGGCTCCTTGTCGCCCTCGTTGTCCAGGATTACCTGGTGCCCCTCGAAGACCGATATCACCTGGATCTCCTCGCACAAAGGTAGTCTCTCCAGGAGGACCAGGATTCCCAGGCAGACCTATGGTAAAAGAGCTTTATTCTTAATATATGAACAAAGCACAAACATGTAAAAAGAGACATATTCCATCGGGCTTCCCCCCCCCGCCCTTTTTTTTTTTCCTCTGGGATAAAGGAAAGCCCTTGCATGTTTTTTGGCAATACTACCATTAGCCTTTGTCCAAGGCATTGTAAGGAAGACAATAATAGGAATAGCTCCCCAAATTATGTAGCTTTTGTGGAAGCAAAAGACGGCAAGTTAATGTTACATGCATTGAGACAATGTTTCTCCATATTTATTACAGTGTTGGTTACCCTTCTTATCTCCCTTCCCTGTTTCCCAATAGGAAGTAAGTCTTCGTACTGGGTGAGGAAGGGTTCAAATAATGCTTAATGTAGGGGGTCAGCACAGCTTGAAAGACCTCCATTTGAGGACCAGAATCTATTGGAATTGGCAACCCCTAGCTGTAACAGAAGTGAGGTCTACATAAATGCCTACAAAAGAGTGTCCAGCTTTAGCTTTTCCAGGGCTGGATTTAAACTGGAAAGCTTTTTCTGGGTTTACCAACAAAGGCAGGCTCTGGATAATGTGTTTTAGCCTTCTTGCCTAGGATGAGGAACCAGTAGTCTTATTCCTGTTTGCTTTGGTGGAAACCGAGATACGTAGCAACAAGACTTGTACCTTGTTACCTTACAGGCCAGGAAACTGAATCTGGAGATCTGTATTTTATCGTTGCTCTGGTGATCTATCCAGCGTTCACCTCGCTGTGTATTCATGGAGGTATTGATTGGTTTCTTTTTTCCCTATGCACTTTTATATGTTGTTCCACAGACAGCAACCCAGTGACTTCTAGTAGCCTCAGTGGCTTTTTACATGATCGAATTAGGTACTTTTAATTTTAATACCTCTGATGCCATCTAAACCAGGTGGTCCTTGATCACCTGGAGGACCAGGAGAAGCACTATCAGGAGATCTTCCCATAGGTCCAGTGGGTCCAACAGGTCCTCTTCTACCTAAAGGGTCACATTGGGGAAAAAACTAAAAAAAGAATCTAAGCTTTTTACCTTTACGTTTTTTTTTTTTTTTTTTTTTTTTTTTTTTTTTTTTGTTAAATTAGAGAAGTAACTAACTAGAAGAATGCTGACATGTCACGGGTAAGGTATGTTCTCACTTGTACACTGAATATACCAGGGATTAGGCTAATGAAAATGCCTTCTCTTTTCTACAAAAAAACCAAAACACCCAAATCTCATGCTTTCATTTACTCTGTAGTGAGTTCTCCCTAATTTGTCAAAGCTGAACACTGTCCCACATGACATCCTTGTCTCTAAATTGGAGAGACATCAATTTGATAGATGGACCACTCGGTGGATAAAAAACTGGCTCGATGGCCGCACGCAAAGAGTTGTGGTAAATGGCTCGATGACCAGTTGGAAACCTGTAACGAGTGGTGTCCCTCAGGGATCGGTGTTGGGACCGGTCCTGTTCAACATCTTTGTCGGTGACATGGACAGTGGGATTGAGTGCGCCCTCAGCAAGTTTGCCGATGACACCAAGCTGTGTGGTTCGGTTGATACGCTGGAGGGAAGGGATGCCATCCAGAGGGACCTTGACACGCTTGTGAGGTGGGCCAATGCCAACCTTATGAAGTTTAACCAAGCCAAGTGCAAGGTCCTACACCTGGGTCAGGGCACCCCCAGGCACTGCTACAGGCTGGGCAGAGAAGAGATTCAGAGCAGCCCTGCAGAAAAGGACTTGGGGGTGTTGGTTGACGAGAAGCTTAACATGAGCCGGCAGTGTGCGCTTGCAGCCCAGAAAGCCAACCGTATCCTGGGCTGCATCAAAAGAAGCATGACCAGCAGGTCAAAGGAGGTGATCCTGCCCTTCTACTCTGCTCTTGTGAGACCCCACTTGGAGTACTGCGTACAGTTCTGGTGTCCTCAACATAAAAAGGACATGGAGCTGTTGGAGCGAGTCCAGAGGAGGGCCACGAGGATGATAAGAGGGCTGGAGCACCTCCCATATGAAGACAGGCTGAGAAAGTTGGGGCTGTTCAGCCTGGAGAAGAGAAGGCTGCGTGGTGACCTCATAGCAGCCTTCCAGTATCTGAAGGGGGTCTACAAGGATGCTGGGGAGGGACTCTTCCTTAGGGACTGTAGTGGTAGGACAAGGGGTAATGGGTTCAAACTTAAACAGAGGAAGTTTAGATTAGATATAAGGAAGAAGTTCTTTACAGTGAGGGTGGTGAAGCACTGGAACGGGTTGCCCAGGGAGGTTGTGGATGCTCCATCCCTGGCGGTGTTCAAGGCCAGGTTGGACAGAGCCTTGAGCCACATGGTTTAGGGCAAGGTGTCCCTGCCCATGGCAGGGGGGTTGGAACTAGATGATCTTAAGGTCCTTTCCAACCCTTACGATTCTATGATTCTATGATTCTATGATTCTATACCATAGGAGGCCTTGCCCATCCTATGTCAAGCAGTGTTAACACATCTTAGAATGATTTTTTTTTTCCCCCCTTTTTTTTCCTCAACAGCGCCATTCTGTTGACTCTCCCAGTTCATGATTTAGTAACTGAATTGAGAAAAATGACCATGTCTTCATTTTACAATAATTCACCTCACCACTATTTTTCTTCTGTGTGTTACGTGACACTGTGGCAAGGTTTGGTAGAGTAAAGCTAATGTCATAGAAGCTAATCGCAGCATTGCTGAGGCTTGAATGAGCCTCTGGAGTCATTCTAGTCAGTCTCCTCAAAGCAGGGTCATCTAAAGCAGGTTGCCCAGGAGCCTGTCCAGCTGGGCTTTGAGTATCTCCAAGGACGGACACTTCATAACTTCTCTGTATTCAATTACCCTCACAAGGAACACAGAACTTTTCCCTATATTTAAATAGCATTTCGTGTTTGTCAGTTTGTGCCTATTGTCTCTTGTCCTGTCACTGGAAAGCACTATGAAGAATCTGTCTCCATGTCTTTCCCATCAGGTACTTACACACATTGATAAAATCTCCCCTGAGCTGCCTTCTGGAAGCTAAGCAATTCTCAATCTCTCAGCCTCTCCTCATATGACAGACGCTCCAATCTCTTAACTTTCTTAGTGGCTGTTCTTCAGACACTTGTTTTTCACTATTTCTATGCAATTCCTGTATCACTGAGGCTCTTAAATAACCACAGTAATCTTGTGATACAGTTCCATCTTGAATTTGCATCAGAATAGTTGATAGATTTACTATATTTCTGTGTCTACCAGACCTCTTGCACTCTCTTCAGGAATTTCTTCCCAAGAGGCAACTCCACCTAGCAGTTCCCTGACCCTGTCCAAGTCCATCATTTTCTATTCTCACTCTTTCCTCTCCTGTAACATAATAAACAACAAATACTGGGGTCTCTGTATCTACTTGGGAAACATCAGTGTGTTATTACAACAGAAATGTTTTCAGGGAGAGAATCTCCTAGGTATTTATTAATGTTCATGCTAACCAGGGGAAGAGCCTATAAGCCTATATGAGCTTCATTTCAACTCTGCAGGGCACCACTAAGAAGAAAACCCTTTCTTACCTGGAAATCCTGGGAATCCTCTTTCTCCAGGAGGGCCTGGAATGGAAATACCAGGCCATCCAGGTTCACCTCTCTGTCCTTTTGGTCCAAGTTCTCCTGAATATCCTGGGGGCCCTGTTTCACTTTGACCTTTATAGGAAAACAATTACGTATATAAAGCTTATAGTGAGTACAAATACAGATGTGCAGAATAAAAACACTAGCTGCAGATGTTCTTCCTTGTAGGGGTTGCCTAGTGCTATTTTTCTGGTTCTCTCTTGGAAGTTGGATGTAGTTTTGTTGAATCTGGCCCCAATTCATCTCTTTCAAAGAAAGGAATCTCCTCACTTTAATGCTCTTCTTTAGGGATTATTTTACATAGTGTCATTATTGTTTGTAACTTGAAATGTAAACTGATTGGATTTTCTGTCAGTACAAATTTGTAATCTCTAGCTAGATGGTGAACACTGGTTTTTAATGGTGCTTCAAAAGCACCTTTTGAAAGTTGCAAACAGATCAACATGAGTGAAATCCAGGTTCCTCTTAAGTTTGTGACACAAGTCTCATGGACTTTAATGGGGCTGAGATTTCATATGTCTCCTTTTAATTTGTTAGTTTTATCTTTTACGTGTGAAAAACCCAGTGACTTGGCTCGCATTGGAATCATCTGCACTGAACATTTTCATTTTATAAACAGCCTTGAAAGTTTCCAACAGAACTATGAGTAATGGAAGTTTTAAAATTTTCCCCATAAATAACTGCAGGAGTGTCCTTAAGCATACTTCAGATTTTGACTGAAGGTTTAGTCTGATCCTTAATATCTTCTGGGCAAGGCAAGTATCAAAATAACGTGCATCGTTCCCTGCACATTCAGTCATTTAAGAGAAGATTTTCTGTTCCACATCATTATTTCCCTTCTTTACCTGGAGCTCCTACAGAACCTTTTTGGCCTTTTGGTCCATCCAAGCCATCCAGTCCGGGCAGTCCAGGAAGACCTGAGAGGTATTAGAAGCATGATCGGGTGCCACAATAATCCTTTAAAGTCACAATTAAAGATGATGCCTTTTTTTTTTTTGTTTTTTATGACAATACATTATTGATCAAGATGAGGTATTTGGTGAATTTAATTCTTATTGGTAACTGAAGATGAGATCGTATTGCACCTGAGTGCAGTCTTTTTGGAAAGGAAAACATGACAAAAAACTGAAATAGCAATCATAAGACAGTTTCAAACCAAAGCAATCAGAAAACCTACCCTTTAATCATTTAGGTATTTCTATACTGCAGCTAGCAGTGGGAAGCTCAGCATGGGCTGTTTTACTCTATAGTGAACACTGTGTCTGTGGCTAGACTACTACTGCTACATGTGATTAAGTAGGCCAAAATTAGCTGGTGACTGGGATGCAGACACTACCTAAAATAACTGTAAAGCTGGAACTCCTTTACAGCTTCTGTTCCAAATGTAAGTGCAATTTAATCTAGCTGCTCTAGAAAGAAGATAAATTTTCACCTGGCTGCTTTTCCCTGCTTTATAAACTGTGCTTTTCTGAAAATTGCTAAAACACAAGAAGTAAAAACATAGATGGTATTTTTTGATCGATTTTCTAAAATGTTGAACTGACACTGTTATTTGCAATGGAGGGTAAAAATATCTCCACGTCATTAGCACTTTATAGTTTCCTAAATTGTATGAATGAAGTATCAAGTGTGAAGATGTACAGTTATAAAATGCAGATGGTAGCCAATCAGCTGGAGATAGGAACAGACTTGGCAAAACTGATGGATCATTTGGTAGCAGGTTTCAAAGAGAGGAATAGACTTGGGATGCTGCTTGCTCCACAGGAGGACAGATCAGAGTGCTACTGATCATCAAGAAGTTGAACAATACTCTTAGTGCTTATTCGTGTCTCTTCTCCACTTCTGCTGCTTATCTTTGCCAAATTTCATTCCTCACCAGTTCCTCTCCTTGCCATGTAGGATTCCCAGTCCAGATGCAGTGGGGTTTTTTTCCACAAGTATGAATTACCTTTCTGTCTGTTTCCTTTTCCCTGTCTAGCTACTTCCTGGCATAGATGATGTCGGTTGTCTGTTTCAGTTCCTGTGCTTGATCCCAGCATGTCCTGCAGCATGGAAAGCTGCTGTGTACGCAGAGCATGAATCATGGGAGAATTTATTGCTCTACTTCAGCACATATGAATGGATATATTTTTTCAAAGTCTATAGGCTGGTCAAATTTGTCAGGGACAAATTGCTATAGGACAGCAACACAAATGCCCTTCATCAACTGCTTCACCTGCCAAATTTAAAAGTCCCTAGTTCAAAGACAGGTCATCTGAGAAAGGGAACTCTAGTGCCCTTTTATTTTTCCTAACAGACACACTAAAAATAACCCCATGGCTTTGTTCTCAGAAACCGTTGTGTTCTTTTAGGTAAAATTTAATAAAGGAATGAAAAGAAAGGCGGGGGGGGGGGGGGGAATCCAGCCTGTAGCAAACACCGGTCTGGAAAAAAATTTAAATCCAGAAGATTATCTGAAAACTTGCGGGACACTGATTATATACTCTCTATGTAATCCCCTTTATAATAAGGGATATACAAAGAATCACAGAATTGACTACGTTGGAAAAGACCTTTACGATCATCAAGTCCAACCATTACCCCAGGACTACCAAAACCACTAGTAATACAACCTGTAATATCTTCTATGCCCTTAATTAACTGCTCTTTAACTTTTCAGGACATTCTAAGTTTCAATCCTGCTTTCTGTAGCCTGCTTGTGCTTTGGACATGTTGCTGTTTTCAAACTTATGTACGAGTTGCACGCCAATTTGGGGAATTTAACAGTGGTGTTTTAAAATTATTATGAACTCCTAACTATTTTTGGCACCCAGGTCATCATCTAAAACTTTTTTGATCTTCAGCTCATTCAGGCAAGATTGATGGCTTGGTTTACTTGCTTTCTGACACATTTGCCAACAATCCATTGTAATATCAGCACTTGTAATTCTAGGTTTTTGGTTTGCTGTAGTCCCATATTTCTAGGTACAGCTGAATTGGCTGACCTATGTATGAACCACTGTTTCTGTATTTTACAGCCCAATTCAGTTTCTACTCACACAAGTAATTCTGGCTTTCTTAATATTACTTGCTTCATCAGGATTACTCACACAAGTAAGGCTTGCCAGACTGAGCCCTTAACTAGTAAAACTATCTCTATAATAAAGACAATGTAATTATGCTTTGGTAGATGCTGTTTAACTAATTTTATCTCTTTTTTAAATCTAGTTCTTCAAGGCACAAAACATTTAATCTAAGTGAGAAGCAATTAGACTAACAAGGCCATGTACTTAGCTATGAACAGCCAATTAACCATTTCACTTCTAATGCTAGCAACAATTTTTTATTGAAAATAGCATTAAGATCTATATTCTCCAACTGAATTGGAATACAAATTCCATTCAGTTTTCATTACTGAGTATAATTTCAAAGGTGTTAACCTTCTTTTCGACTGAGCTGGCAGTATGGCAATATATAGGATACTAAGGCTCCGCAGGCAACTTGGTCTCTAATGAATTGCCATATGGAATCGAACTTTTCCCTCTGAAGCACATGTATTAATCTGTTATGTTTCCTGTGCAGGACTTGAGATAACTTCTGCACAATATAGAACAGAAGTACTTTACCATTATGACAAGAAGGAAAGAGTCCATCTGCTAAAAAGAAGTTTTCAGCAGAAGAATGTGGGGGGTTTTTTTGACCCCTCTCAACTTAAATATCCCTTGTCACTACAGATCTCTGCATTTCTTACAGCAAATACTGTTTGCAACTCGGAAGAGTTCTCTTGCAGATTGTGCACCAGCAAGGAATCTGTCATGACAGTTTAAATCAGCACCACTTAATTACTGCAAGCAATCATAAATTGTTTCCATTTTTCATTTAAATTTTCAGTAGCTCGATTTTTCCCTGGGCTGAATTTGAAAAAGTGAATCTATTGTCCTCCAACCGTATATCATAGCTCCAAGTGTTACTTTACTTTGATTTCTGTATATGGGTTGCTAATATTATTCTTCCTGTCCAGGAACTTGTTATGAAGCACACTATTACAGAGAGAGGATACAAATTATGTAGTTGATTACCTTCTTTATGAAGTATTAATGTAACTTATAATTTTAATGTATCATTTTGAGTATAGCAAAATTTAATAATGTTCTCAACTGTATAGATGAACTACTTTTCAATCTAATCATAACAATCACTGTGAGAAGTGTAAATTAGGATTTGGAGGAAATATTTCTATGTTAAATCCTCCAAAAAATCAAGTTTTGGAGGTGCTCTGGTTTTGGCTAGGATGGAGAAAACAAAAAAACCCCACAACAACAGAACAAACAAAAAACAACCCAAGTTATCGTAATCTGTTAAAACAAATCTGTAAGACAGAGCCATCCACAGCAGTCTGCTGGTAGAGTAACAGTGGCACTCCATGGTGAGAAGGCAGAACAGAGCATAATTGAAGTGACATATCTGAATTACTGCAAACTCCTTTTTCTTTCCTTAACTTCTGCTCTCTGTTACATCAGCTGAGCCAGAATCTGTTTCTACCTTCTTCCATACCTGTTTTAGATTGCAGTACAAGTTTCTGAGGTAGCATTTATGTTACTTTCAAAAGGTGATGGGAACTGGCTTAATTCTTCTTGTAGCTTAAAAGAACACAGAACCAAAATCAGGCTCACAGGATTTTTCTGTTTTCACTGCTAAAAGGGTATTTATGTCTGGTGCTGTCATATTACCAGTAGTAGTGCACTGCATACTGTTACCTTTTCTGCCTTGGGATCCAGCTAATCCCTGCAGTCCCGGAGGTCCCAAAATTCCATGTTTCCCTTTTTCTCCAGGTTTTCCTGGCAATCCCTGAGGACCTGTAGCTCCTGAGAGTAGAGGAAAAAAAAATAAAAAAATTCTGTGAACAGGCAAATTATTAAACTGTTGATTTTTTTTTTTTTTTGGATGTACTATGCAGCATACTGTGTTAATCAGACGTACCTGAACGTGTGGGGGAATGTATGAAGAATTGACAGATCTAACTCTCTGAGACTCTGAGCTGTCTATAGGTACTGAAATAGCTTTCAATACACTTTTGTATGATGTCTGATTTCTCTAGCCTCCTCCACAGAAGTGCCTCCTCAGCTGCAGTTTCCTGTTCCATATCTCTTTTGAGCTGTTACATGGCACTGTTTTTTAAGCTTTGGCATTACCTGGAAGTCCAGGTATTCCTGGGTGTCCAGGGTCACCCTTGGATCCTGGTGTTCCCGGTTGCCCTTGGATACCTGGTGAACCCTTCTCTCCTGGGAATCCACAGAGACCTTAAAGAAAAAAAAATATCTAGCATTTATTTCTTTAAAATTGCCCATTGTTATCTCATGATAAGTTTAAAAATATAAAAGTTCATAAGTTTCTTGTCTAGAAAAAGAATTTTATTCAAATACTTCAGATACTTGCATCTACTTATCAGCAATGAATTTTACTGATCTCTCTGGTGATATCTGAAAGAGCAGAAATGACTGGCAGGATACAGCTAAGCCAGGTTTTATTCCGGTAAGTATTGGTATGTTCATCAGTGCTGTACTAGACAACAGTAGACTATACCTCCCTTTTTCCTGCTAGCCATATTGCACACCGTGATGCTTCTCCAATCCCTGGGTTTATAACTACAGAAAATACCCCTCAATATGCACAGGAAACAGAGCTCCTCCGCTAACAAAACTTAGAGAAAATAAGTTCTTAAATCAAATTTTTCCTTCAATCAGACAGAGGTACCTGGTAATCCTGGATCTCCGGGAGGCCCTTTTGGACCATGTGTACCAAGCAGCGGAGTGGGGTCACCTCTCTTGCCTGTAGAAGTACAATGACTTTTATTTCATACAAGTTTCCTTTTCATCCACAAAATCAAAGCTGGACAATTTTGTAAGATCAGATAATTTACAGATATTAACAGCTGTAAAAGGGACTAAGAGAATATAGAATGAAAAATGCTTTGGCACATGTAAATTATCTGCCATCTCAGCTTGTCTTGAAGTACTAACTCAGTTTCTGTTTAGTATGACTCAGGGCAGCATTAATGAAAATTTCCCATAACGAAAAAAGAAAACCAAAAATTACAGGAACTTTCCCAATACTGACAGCATACACTGAAAAAGAAAGATACTGCATAAATTCCCCAGAACACTTTATTAAACAGAGAACTCCTTACATAGGTTTGTGAGGATGTGCAAAATCAATACCTTGTGAGTCTATTTACTCAGTAAAGACCTTTTACAGACTAGCAGGGGACTTAAAGGCATCACACCTCCTTCTTTCTGCCTGTGCTGAAATTCCTGTTTATCACGCAATCAATAATTCCAAGCAGTTTTGCTTTGCAATGTCTCTACAAATGTCTGACCTCTCCTACCTATTCATGCTGCCTCCAGCTTCATTGTCTGATTTTGCTGTGAACAGTTAAGAGGAAATACCGAGTTCAAGTGTTGCTAGAAATCTCCTGCCATAGCAATGCCCACCTTTACTGGCTGTTTTCTGCTTTTGCTTTAAGGATGAGTTTTCCAGTAAGTTTGTTTTCAATACATTTCATACAAGTTGTCCTTATATTGAGTATCGTTCTTTACTTTTTTCTGTCTCAGGTAAGTCAGACTTGTTTCCAATGACCCTCATGTTTTAATTTTTTCCCTTCTGTCCTGTTTTCCCTTTTCTAGTGAGTACTCGCCATCATCTGTCAGAGCATATGCATCCTAACAATACTGCTCTTTCCAAAGCATCTCTATATAAATTACCTTTGGATCCTTTTGGGCCAGTCAGTCCTGGATTGCCAGGGATTCCTGGTAAGCCAAGGTCACCCTGATTTTTTTTTTAAATACAAAATAAAAATGTTTGACATAAGTGTAGCAGGAATGATCTATAAGTGCATTTGGTTCTCTTACACAGGTAAACAGATCAGCAATTAATATGAATAGCAAAACTATATCTTAAGCTCAACAGAAAAGAATCAGCTGTCTTTTTTCATGTCTAACACTGACCATTAAGACTTCCAAGAAACTGTAGATTAGACTTGCTAATCATTTGGAATTTGTGCTTTTATAGTTTATGTTAACTCTTGGCTTCAACAGCTTAAATTCCCCACAGATGGCTTGAGTAATTTGATTTAAAAGGTACCAGAAAATGTACCAAATATTGTTGTATGTTACCCAAATTTACTATAAACATTAACCAGAAATATGTTGTGATGTAACAGTAAAAATGTTTTTTCCTTTTGAATAATGACCTATAATCAGCAAAAGACAGATTATCTCTTCAAAGAAAAATAAAAGCCAAGCCAAGCAATATCCCTTTACCAGAAAAACAACGGTGCTTTATGTTTCATGTAATCTCACTGCCTGTCTACATAGCATAGAAGCCAGTGAAGAATTTTACTTTACATCCATGTGTGATATATGTGTGGTTTTGTATACTTGAGCAATACTGCTTGCCTGGATTCTATTTGGTGCAAATTGTCAGCGTGGGCACAGAAGACTTGTTTTCTCTTGTCTGTTGGCTTGGCTGCTCCATGTAGCAAGATATGAAGAAGCAGCTATATATTAATTTCATACTTGTGCTGCTGCTATGTTATGATTGTGATCTGTTAATCTGTTTGTAGGAAAGTTGTTAAAGACTTGACTGTGCATCCATTTTCTCCTTCACAGCCCCCCCCACCCAACTTGTGCAGTGTAGCCTGGACTTCCACCAAGTGGCAATATAACAAAATCACAGCATGCAGGTAGGACAGAGGGGAGAGGCCCTTTGTTGACTCTGACTAAAATGTAATCAAGGCATTGAATTGTTGCATTAAGGAATTTACCTTTCCTGTTATACTGACAGTCTCTTCTCAGGAGGAACATTTAATGGGTAAGTACAATAGAAATACCCTTCATCATATTTCTTGGAGTCAGGATATAGCTGAAAAGTCCAGGACATTTCACTACTACTTTGTTTACCTGGTCACCTGGTTGTCCTTGAAAACCCATAATTCCTTTAAAGCCCTTTGGTCCTGGGAAACCCTGTGATCCTGGAAACCCCATCAGTCCAGTGTCACCATGGTCACCTGGCAGTCCTGGGACACCATTCTTCCCTGGAAATCCTGGGGTGCCTCTGAAACCAGTATTGCCTTTTTCACCTGAAGTTAATTGCAGAACAAGATAATGACCAATATAGTCAAGCCATTATCTGACACTTATTATTTGGCACATATGGCTATGTTTTCACACTATGTGTATTGCCTTAATAAATGCCCAAAGAAACTAGACTGCTAGTTTAAGTTTCTGTAAACAGTATAAGGTTGGGGTTTATTTTATGAACTTACCTCTTTCACCTCTAAATCCGTTCTCACCAGGAAACCCTGGTTCCCCCTTTTGTCCTTTCTCAAGATGGATGTTAACACAGCCACTGTCTCCTGGAGGCCCTCTTTCACCTTTGAACCAAACACATGGAATGAAAGTAAATCCTCATGAGTGACACGGCCTGAAAATTAATTTTAGTCACAACTTCCCTAACAGAGAAAGCCTTCAAGTACTAATGCAGTTCTCGGTTGTTTCAGCAGGCTCACTACTAACAGAATTTATTATCCTTCTCTTGCTTTTTAGTTTACACAGTAATAAGTCAGGTGATGTTAAATCAGAGTTATTCCCTGCTTGTCTGGAATATGAAAAATGGCAATTGTATTGTCCATTCCACAGTGTACTGTCTGTGATTGCACCTTGGAGATGGTTATTCTCTTTCCTACATTAACATTTAGAGAGGTTAAAGAACACAGACAATATGATAGAAAACTTGAAAAAAATCTAAAGTTTCAGATGTGTGCAGGACAAATCTCATGGTTTGCTTGAATAGGTGATTAACTCTTTAATTTAGTGGTAAATGCACCTACTGATCTCAGTGAAATTAATTTTTCTTTAGTTATATTTCGTTATGCATTTGTGAGATTAACTGGATTTAATATTTAGTATCTCTGAAAATAGAAGTGAATATACCTTTAGCAAGAAGAAAAAGTAAATATATTCCTAACACAGCAGGAACAAAACTAAACATAGCAGTAACGTAACTACAGTGTGAAGTGGATTTTTACAAACCTTTTATTCCCATATCCCCACATTCTCCACTAGGTCCAGGTGGACCCATTTCTCCTTCTTCTCCTTTAACACCAGAGATTCCCATTGGGCCTTGTGTTCCTGGGAGTCCTGGGAATCCTTGGGGTCCTTGAATCCCTTTGCTTCCTGGTAATATTAAATGCTTTATTTACATATTCAGTCTGCTATGCTGTTGCTGTCATATTCTAAGGAAGAGTATAAAGCAAAGGGCAGGAAGTTTAGAAGGGCTCCTTAAGAAATCAGCAAAGCTAGAGAACCAATAGTTGGAGCATGGCTTCATTCCAAGATCAAACTTGTCTTGAAATCCAGACTGCCTTGAAGCAAACATCTTCTCCCTCCCTGTTACCTCTCCTTAGAGGTTTAAGCTACATTTACTACTAAAGCAGTTATTTCCAACATCTTAAATACAATGCATAGTCTAAGACACCACCAGATTTTGCATGTGGCTATTGGAAATCAAGAATCAAGACTTCTAGGTCCAGATGACAGACAAAACCCAGATTTTGTTAGAGTTACTCAGAAATTTTGCGCATTAGCCAGTGATGATTTTGGGACCAAGCTCACATTTTTTGTAAGTATTACACATAATGTAAAGCTATTTCTCCACTTACTCATAGAATCATAGAGTCATTTAGGTTGGAAAAGACCTTTAAGATCATCGAGTCCAACCATTAACCTAGCACTGCCAACTCCACCACTAAACCAATGCCACATCTGCACATATTTCAAATACCTCCACGGATGATGACTCCACCACTTCCCTGAGGAGCCTGGTTCAATGCTTGACAACCCTTTCAGTGAAGAAATTTTTCCTAATAACCAATCTAACCTCCCCTGGCACAACTTCAGGCTGTTTCCTCTGGTCCTATTGCTTGTTGCTTGGGTGAAGAGACCGACACCCACCTTGCTACAACCTCCTTTCAGGTAGTTGTAGAGAGCAATAAAAGGTCTCTCCTGAGCCTCCTTTTCTCCAAACTAAGCGACCCAGTTCCCTCAGCTGCTCTAGACTTGTGCTCTAGACCCTTCATCAGCTTTGTTGCCCTTCTTTGGACATGCTCCAGCAACTCACTATCTTTCTTGTAGTGAGGGGCCCAGAACTGAACACAGGATTCGAGGTGCGGCCTCACCAGTGCCCAGTACAGGGGGATGATCACTGCCCTGGCCCTGCTGGGGACACTATTGCTGATACAGGCCAGGATGTTGTTGGCCTTCTTGGCCACCTGGGCACAAGCTGGCTCATGTTCAGCCGGCTGACAACCAACATCCTCAGGTCCTTTTTCACCTGGCAGCTTTCCAGCCACTCTTCCCCAAGCCTGTAGTGTTGCATGGGGTTTTGTGACCAAAGTGCAGGACCCAGCACTGAGCTTTCTTGAACCTCCTACAATTAGCCCTGTCCCATCAATTCACTCTGTCCAAATCCCTCTGTAGAGCCCGCCTACCCTCAAGCAGTCAACACTCCCACCCAACTTGGTGTCATCTGCAAACACAGGGTGCACTTGATTCCCTCATCCAGATCATTGATGAAGATATTAAACAGAACCAGGCCCTGGGGAACACCACTTGTCACTGGCTGTAAAACAACTAAAGCATCAGGATGCACCAAGATGCATCAAACTATTTCCTTTGTTTTTATTGTAAGAGAAAGAAAAAAGGATGCTATTGTTATTGCCTGTACCCTGCTGCAGGGTCTTATTCTCGAAACTGGAAAGAGAGGAGGGTGCAAAGTACTTCCTAGATTTAACAGCAGTAGAAATAGTTCCCTCTACAAGAGTAGTTATAGATAAAGTGTTTTGCAGGATGTTTAACATACCTGTTTGTCCTGGGAAACCAGGTGGTCCTTTATTGCCTGGAAGTCCTGGAAGTCCTCGGGAACCTGGAGGACCTGGGGGACCTTGTGAGCCAGGAGAGCCTTTGAGACCTTTGATTCCAGGTGGCCCTGTTAGGCCCCTGTCTCCCCTCTGACCTTTAAAGCCTGGTAAGCCTAAGAAAAAGAGCTTTAATCAATGTATGTAAATGCAAGAAAAGGGTTCAGCAATTGTATTTAAAAAGTGGAAAGTGATAGATTTTGGTATAAATCTGAGTATCAACAAACACAGCAAAATAACTTGGAAACTTTACTGCTGGAGTCCTGGGTCTGCCTAGATTTTTAACCTGGAATGTTTGTTTGCTTGTATTTCTTTAATGAGAGACATGAGTAGAAGCTTCCTGTGAAAAATCCCTACTAATTTGTAAACATTTTTGGTATATATGATGTCCTCTAGCTCTCCCTAAATAACGCTTTCATTTAAGAATAAGGAAGACAGAAGTATCACAGTAATGACAAGGAGCTCAGTTAAGTTACTCAGGAAAACAGAATAAGTGATAACTCTTCCATTTATTACTTAACAGTGAACACACTATGATTTGGCCAGTTAAGGAACAGTATGGAAAGGGAAGTAAAGTTGGGAAATATCTGAGATGCACACTATACATTCCTTGAGTTTAAGGAAATTAGTAAAACATTAGTATACACCCCCACTAATGAGGAGCCCCCATGGAAATATTTGTCATGTCAGCTACAAAAATCACGTGATTAAATCTGCTAGAAAAGATATGCAAAGTTTAGAGCAGTGAGGCAACTTGATGGATGTTGTGTACCTTGAGGTCCTGGCAGGCCCATGACACCTCCAAGTCCTGGTGGTCCTGGTAAGCCCGCGTCACATGGTGGACCAGGGAAGCCTGGACAACCTGGTGCTCCTATATCTCCTTCTGGGCCTCTAAAACCTTTGGCACCTGGAAATCCTGGGGTACCAGGCTGCCCTGGAAACAAAAAACATTGTAAAATATTTTACTTTCATTACCATCCATCAGAATTCCTAATTGTTCTTTTTAAACTTACATGTTCAGTCATTGTAATATCTTACTTATCCTCTATTTTTTTCATAGCTTGTGAAAACTGATGCTTTTCTGCAATTTAGAATTGTGGAGAGCTTTTTTCTTTAAGTTGAATACAAATTCAACTCTCGTCTATAGGTGAGGATGACTTTATGGATCAGTGAGCAAGTTTCTGATGTGTAGGTGCATAACGGAAGGAGCTCACTAGCCTGCGTGAGCTACGCAGCCCTGGGGTCAGTTCTATAGGTGTTTGCTACACAGAAGAGGGTGTGCGTCTGCTTAGGGCTGGGGAAAAGGAAGACCTATAAAAGGAATCAACAATATCTGCTATGAAGCAGGAAGTGGCACCATGGAGACATCTGTAGCCAGACCAGTGTAGTGCACAAGACATTAAGGATTATATTGAATAACTCCGGGCAAAGAAATTGATCTCTCACTCCCTGAGTATTCTCCCACCTTTTGCCAGTCTTTTCAGATTTGAGTAAACAGTCTGATGCAGGGATTGTCTGTGTGGTGTAGCAGGAGGCCGTAACCACATAGGGCTGCTAGGCAGCAAGCAACAGTAGTAAGAATAGGAAGCTGCAGTGTTACTCCATGGACTGGGTAAAAGCATCTTCCCCTTCCTGCAGTGCAGATCTCCTTAGTGGCTGATCAACCTTAACTGTAAAAATGTAAATGAAAAATAGGGCGTACCATTCACAGTCACCATTATGGATCCAGGTAAGAGTAAGTTTTATCTGAATCAGGACCAACTTTGTGCAATTTTCTCCTTTGAACACATGGAAATGCTTTATAAAAACTGGCTCATACCTTGAAGTCCAGGAATGCCTGGATCACCCCTTGCTCCTTGTGCACCAGGGGGTCCTGGCAGTCCCCTGTTGCCTGGGATTCCTGGGGGACCATATGTGGTATCACCCGCAACACCTTTCTGACCATCTATGCCACGTGGACCTGGAGGGCCATTTTTACCATCAACTGTAGATCCTCTTTCACCTTCATCACCAGGATCACCAGCTTTGCCTCGAAAGCCTGTTGATACAATTTTTAAATTCAAATAGGGCATAATTCAGAAGTCGTTCGTTGTTTTTTGGGGTTTTTTTCCACCCAAAAAACTGTGGAATATTATAATGCAAATTTAACCAGAATTATGACTTTGCATCAAAAAGTAACATACATTAAGTTTCAGTTTCTCATTTACAGCTAATGATAGATGAGAATTAAAGGAGGTAATTATGCTTATGGAAAGCGAGAGTGGTTTTCTTTGGGGTAGCATCTATCTTTTGTGCTCTCATTCTTGTCCAGTTCTATTGCTTTGTTAAAATGATACTAATTGTTCTTAGTTTTCTGAGAATAGTTCCTCTCCAGACACTGAACTTTAAGTTATTCCAGCACTTGCATTGCTGGAGGAAAGAAAAGGAAGCTGATAAAGATTTCTCTTCCATTAGCTTTCACTGAAATGTGCTTCCTAACCTATTCTAGCATGTTAGCTACCTTACTCCACGTGTATGCATTACAGTTTGACCAGCAGGTCTTCTGGATTTAAAAAAAGCACAATTCACCTTCTGGCCCAGGGATTCCTGCTCCTGGCCTGCCTCGATGGCCTTTTTGCCCATCAAAGCCATTTGGTCCAGGATGACCAGGGAGTCCTTTTAAACCCTTTGGTCCTGGAAACAGAAAGAAAAATGTAAGAACTGGCAGAGCTCTAAAATGTGTGATCTAAGGAAACAGTATTGCATTTTATCCTATGCAAATTCATCTACTTCGAAGACAACTGGATTTCATCTACTTCTAATATTTTGGGCAAGAGCCACCCAAATGCATGATTGCTGTTTTTCTAAATGGACTTGTTCCCTAATCCATAAAGAGCAGACTGCAAATCACCGAGTAAATTAGAAAAAAACATATCTCCTATAACATTTTAATGTTACAGGACATCAACAATATTAACCTAGTGAATGACAGATGTCAACTCAAATTCTGATATTCTCCTGTGCTATATTCTGCTTCTGGAATGGTGCAGATGAGCTCAATATGCTAATCCCTCTTCTTTCATGTCTGTATAAATTTTGGCTATCACCCACAACACTGATGTCAGGGAACTGTGTAATACCATACTAAGCATCTCGAAAATCCAGTATCGGACTCCATTTATTCTGATCAGGATTTTCTGGCGTATTTCAAATGTTTTGGAGGTGATCACAAGCAACATTTTGCCAGTTCCTGGATGAGTTCTTTGAATTCAAATTAAGCCGAACAAGTCGAAGTAATGGTAAGAAGTATTCAGATTTTAGGGCTTAATTGCAACTTGCCATAAGCAGTATAGCTTTAGAAATTACAGACTTGCAGCGTATCTTTGCCTTGCACACCTTTTTTTCCCCTGGTATCCAGATGTATATACTCTAAGTCTTATCCGACTCGGCCATCTGCGTATTTTACAAACTGTCTCACACATTTTAATTGAGGCAGGACAGAGTTCCAAGTGACCTTCATTTAATCATTTCTATGGAGGCAGCCTGCACACCTTTCGATCATGCAAGGTGCAGCCATCTGGCCCTTGAGTCTATTAGATGAGTATATTCTTGTGTATTTGCAGTTTTACATTTTGAGATATGTATCTGCTGAAAAACTAGAACAGTGTATCTTTTTAGGATAGCTTCTTTTTTAATTAGCAACTTAAAGCTCTATTTTACTTAAACCCCAAAATTCTATCTGTAAACATACCTTGAATGCCTTTAAAACCTGGGGGACCTGGATTTCCAGGGTATGGTAATGTAATGCAGACAGTCTCACCTGAAGCAAGAGGGAGAAAGAAAATAGTATACTTGGTTTTAGAATAAATGGAGTCTGACCATTTACTGTAATAGTTCCGCAGAAGTAACTAATTAGATGTGCAAAGGCAAAGAGAAGGGACTGTTTATGCACATTGTTATTTGCACATTACTTAAGGTTTGATGGAGGATCTTAAAATATATTTTTTACACTTATTTTGTACAGAATATTGGTAATGATTCAAATACAGTTGTATTCTGTAAAGATGAAGATTTTTTTTACTTGTCACAGAAATTTGTCTTCATAATAATCTGTTGCAAGAAAGAAATATTTTCATCTCAATTCTATGTACGTTTCTGGTTCATATGTATTGCTATCTGTATAGATTTATTTTTTATTTTGGTGGGCATTAAAAAAAAGCCAAACCAAACAGACCAAGCCTGAAGTGTGAGCTGTGTTTTCCTGCTCCTTCAGCAAAAAAGCATTGCCTTGCAAATCCTTACACTCAGGAATACTCTTCCTTCCAGAAAATATGTCCTCTGATAGTGTGCACTCTGAAAGTGGCACTTTGCAGGTTTAAGGCCTCTAGCAATTCATATTCTCACTAGTGTCTGTTGCTAAATGCTGACAGCATTGTACCTTTCAGTGGCCGTATTTCACATGACCACTGACCTTGCCAAAATTGATTTTTCACTATAAATGAGTAACACTGTATAGCATATGTATGAAACTGTAATGGATGCTACCAAACATGTGTTTTGTTATTTTGTTCTTAATGTAAACATTCAAATTACCTTTCTGGCCCTTTGGACCAGGTGGCCCAATATTACCAGGATCACCAAAGTCTCCATGGCTGCCTCTGACTCCTGGAGGGCCAGGAAACCCCAACCCAGGCAATCCCATTTGTCCTTTCACCCCAGGAAGGCCTGGGACCCCAGGGAATCCTTTATCACCTGGTAGTGGTACTCCAGAATCACCCTTAAAGAAAGAAATTGTTGATAAGAAATAACAAGACCTAATTTCTTTCCTCTCTTTGATTATCAAAAGCCATGTTAGACAATTATCTGGAGAAACCACTCTTCCACAATTAAGTGACAACATGGATGATATTAGTAGTTTTAAATATTCGGAGGCAATAGGAACAAAGGGTAGAGTTTTGCGGGTTTTCAGTTCTTCCTGATCCCATAATATTGGCACAGAGTATGCAAAAATTACATTCAGGAATACCAAAATAAACAATAATACTTTCAAGGAAATTTTCAACTGATGAAAACTATGATTTTTGGTCTAGGATAACATATAATGATAAAAGTAATGAATGTGCTGGGAATTTGGAATAAAATGGTACTTCTCATTAAGTAGCTAGCCCTTTCATAAGATAATATGTTAACTGAAATGAAAAAAAAAATCTGAGAAAGGCAAACATACCTCAGCTCCTTTTTCCCCAGGCAATCCTAGTTCCCCGTCTCTGCCATCATTACCTCTTTGACCTGGATATCCTGGAACCCCAGTAGGACCTCTTTCACCCTTTGTTCCTTTAAACAATAAAAAAAAAAAGAAAACAATAAAGTGGTATAATAATTGCAGTAAGTTGGGGAGGAAGGTAATTCTGCTCAGGTAAATGGGTAACCATTCATCACATCTGTATGACAATTTCCAGTTCTTGAAATCACATTTCCTTAATGACATGGTTTAGGCTTAGGAAGGCAGAATGTAGTTGCACGCTTCATGGAACAACACGTCTTTCTGTAAAGACTTGTTTACAGACACTAAAAGATTGTGGCTTTTGTTCATGCTATATACAGAGTGAAAATATTTTGTTACTGAAATCAGTCAGTTTTGTTCTTAATTTCACTGAAATTAAGATATAGCGATATCATATGATGCAGGATATTTGAATCAATATTCCCATAAGGGTTGTTCTTTTTTGTTTTATTTACCCCTAGATTTCTCTTGCACTGATATTTATGAAAATATAATTTTTGCATAAAGGGCAATAAAAGTGTTCTAACCCAAAGATTAATTTTGCTGTGTCAAGAAATGCTTTGCAAATAAACAGCAAATGTTTCGCCCTGCTCCAACATCTGTAAACAAACACAGGCATCGAAAGCTAAGCTAACTTTTCACAAACAATAAGATGGACAATCTTTTGTCTGAATAATTAGTTTGGCATTTCTAACTAAGCTTTGCCATCAGATTATTGTACTTTGTTGTTCTCTGTTTCTTTTGCTTTTGCAAATCATAACCATAACTGTGGAGAGGTTTTGATGTGTTTAATTACAAGAATTTCAGTTGTGCAACTGGTGGTCTATTGTTTCTCTTCAATGCCTGGTCAAGAGTAATTTTTCGAATTAGGAGCAGGAATCTGAATAGCCATTGAGACTTTGAGTTTTTCCCAAGGAAGATGCTGGTGGTTTAAGTTAACAGTTAGGACACTGGCATATGACAGTTCAGGAAGTGGCTGCTGTACAATAATATTTCTTTTGCTTTCACAGTAATTGTATTCTGCTTAGTCTTTGCTATACAGACCTCTGTAAGACCCTGATTATCAATCACATGACATGTAAAGTCATTTGTTAGCATTAATAACAAGCTGTTAAAACTTTTACAGCTCAACTGTAGAATAAAAAATACAAAACACTGTGTTGATCTTGTGTTTAGCAAGAAGAAAATGAACAAGATGGTACTAAGAAAGCAGTTTAGATATACATGATCTCTAGGCTTCAGTAACTTACTAAACTAATGACTTTCTATTACAGTAGGTGAATATGGTTTTCTCACACCATTGCCTGGGCATTGTTTAGGAAACAAAAATGCTAATGATAAAATGTGGGTTTACCTTTTATTCTAACTCTTCCTGGATCACCCTTCTCTCCTTTTTCACCATGTTGTCCAGGAGAACCAGGTGTCCCCTTACAATTGACAAAAAACACAAAATTGCCAGTTATCTCCAGCAAGGAATCAATGTGGGGATTGAGAGGAAAATTAGAGATCTATCTCGTGTTCATGCATTGTTTTCCCACAACCAGACCAAATACAGTAACATGCCAAAAAGAAATGCTTATCTCTTTTGACATCTGCAAAGAGGTGAGTCAATGTCCTCTGGCCTTTTCAGCCTGACTGTACCAAATGCACAACTGTAAGAAATTGTAATGCTAGAATAATTGTGTCCACGGCCGTATAGAGCTGTGGCTTTAAATGCAAAAATATTAAGTTACAAATGGTTCATAAATTCTTCCCACTGCAGACCTCAACCCACAATCCACCGAGGCTACACAGAAGGAATCTCTGGAGCACGGTGACTGCCAGATGAGGCTGTCCTCCCAGAAGTAAATAGGTAAGTGTTGCTTTTGTGCTGAGAGAAAGCCTGCAGAGCTGCCAATAAAAAAAAAAAAAAATCATAAAAGAATCTATGACTTGACAGGTTTAGAGAGGAAAAAGAAGTTCTTTTCTAGATGTTTATGCTGCTTTGTGCTCTCAGTTTTCCAAGCAGCGTGTGGTTTACCTATCGTAATTGTAGATGCTCTGCCTTATAAAATAAATTAAGCATATCAAATAAATTGAGCTTTTCCATTAATTTCTAAAAAAGAGAACTGAAAAATGACTTGAAATGCTTAAAAAAAGGGTTCCTTTTTCTTCAGACCCTGCACACCCCCCAGTGGATGTTGACATAAAATCCATCTTGACCTGCTGGCATCATGCAAATTCTTTGCCTTGATTAGGTTTTGCCGGAAATGCTTTCCTTTGAAATAACTGAAAAAGCATCTTCACTGGAGCAATCTGCATATTCTGTGTTTTCAAGAAAAACAATGGGTATTCAAAACTAAAAGAAAAACAAGTCAAACAAAACAAGATGGCCATTCACCAGCTTTCCTAAGCCTCTTCACCACCCCACAAACACAGCATGGGATTCTGTCCCTCAGTGTAAAACTCTGCTCACTGCTGCAAGGGAAATCAGATAGATGTTAATAAAATGCATCCGTCAGCATGACTGTAATAAACAAAAATAGATAAAACTTTCAGATAGTTTTCCAGGGCAGGTCCTCCACCACTCTGCTTAAATGCCTTCTGTGTAAGTGTAACTTGATGTTATTTATTTACTGAAGCTCGTGAAAACTACTCACAGGGAACCCTGGTGACCCCATTGCACCAGATAAGCCTGGGTCACCCTTTTCTCCATCTCTTCCAGGGTATCCCATATGTCCTTTCTTTCCTTGAGTACCTGGAGGTCCTTGCACACCACGTGGACCAGGAGGACCAGCTCTACATGAGCAGAGGCCTTGATTTCCTACATGAAAATATCAAAATTACATTGAAACGGTTGCAAAATTAATGCATAAAAAAAATACTACTGACCTTTTATTTTGTGTGAGTAGTGCACATAATATTTTTCTCATTACAGCCTTCAAAGGAGTGAAGCGTATCAGTCTTTTTTTATAGTGCTGAATAGCTGCTGCACTGACATAACTCTACTGACTTAAGAAGCCCCAACGCCAACAGGCCATTTAATTCTACACTTTGATGGGCCTTATCCATCAAGTTAACAGAAACTTCTTGCAAACGCAGGTCTGATATACCTGGCAAAGGTCTCAAATTGTTGCTCTCCAGGCATACTTACCCTTTTCTCCTTTTTCCCCTTTTCTTCCTGGAAGGCCCATCTGACCTTTTGTTCCAGGTTCTCCAGGGATCCCTCTGTCAGTACAGATTACACCTTTGAAAAAATAAATTGTAAAGCTAGTATAAATCACGTTGACTGTTTCCACAGCTAAGGTCATGTGTTCTCCACTTCCTACTCTTGTTATCCTCACATGAAAAGGTAGAGGATCTTATGAAATGCTTTACAAATCACTGCTTATAGATCGTACTATAAGAGTCAATCTGGCTAGAGTTGATACACTGTTTTTTCATTGCCACTACTTCATCCCTTTTCTACTTTTGAACTTTGACTCCTGTTCCTTTACTAAAGGATGCTGATTTGGGTTTCCTCCCCAGTTTGCTGTGGTTTTAACTTCAGGTGATACATTTTTAGGGATTATATATATGTTACTTTGTGGGTTTAAATCATGCACAAAACTTTGAAAACCTTGAAATCTCACTGATCAAAAACTAATAGGAAAAACGTATTTTCTACACCACATGTTAAGTTTGATGTTTCTGTCAAAATTTCACCTTTATTTTTTTTGTAGGACCAACAAAAGCAATGAATCTATTAATATGCAGAATGATATTCTTCCCACATAAATTGCTGTTGAACCTACTGGGTGGTCCAGGTAAGCCTTGTCTTCCTGGCTGTCCTGGTAGGCCTGGTGGTCCCGGAAATCCAGCTCTTCCTGGGATTGATTCACCTGTTCCAGGAGAACCAGGGTCACCTTGAAAACCCTGAGGTCCTGGTGCCCCACTTACTCCCGGCAGGCCAGGCAGACCTATAAAAAAATAATGGTATATGGCCCATACAGTTTCATATTAACTATTACCACAAGATATTGAGGAGGAAATTATAGGCTGTTCAGAACTGTCATGAAGAATAGTTTCTATATATATTAAAAAAAAAAAGACTTATAAATCTAGGTTTTTCAGGATTCCCAGGAAAAGAGCCTCCTGCTTTAGACCTTCAAATGGTTTTCTTTCTCTCCATTATCTCTTTTCTAGACATCCAAGTTATTGTAGTTCCTTATACAGAGCAAAGTCATCGTCATCACCTTCCCTTGTATCTTTTTGAGATGGAGAATTGAATTTCTAAGCACAGCACTCCAGATACAGGCATGCCATGGATTTACAGTTCATGGCAGCATTCTGCTTTTTCTTCTGTTCCTTTTCCAGTAATTCCTAATGTTCTGTTTGGAACATTTTATTTCTTTTTTGGCCACTAAATGGTGAGCTAAAATTTTTCTTGAACTCTGTATAGCTGAAATCCTTAATGTTGGTGACTTACATCAAGCAATAACAAAGAACAGTTTCTTTTTAGCTGCTTTTAGTTGCTTTCTCTACTACTGGTATATAGTTCACATTTTATCCTCTACTTCTCTTACTTGTTCCATCATGTCCTGGTCTTCCCAGCAGGCCTGCAGGCCCAATTGGTCCAACTGACCCTGTATCACCAGCAGGACCTGGAAATCCAGGATCTCCTTGTGGACCTACACAGAATTATAAAAACATGAGAACTGAACATTTTATGGAATTGACAGCTAAAATCTAAATAAAACTGGCAACAAAATTATAACTTGGGAACTACACAAAAGTAAAGTACAGTAACTTTTGTCTTTATGAAATATTTTAAAATGTGTAACAATTTAATTTTAAGGTGGGAGGATTTGGTTATTTTTCTACGGATTCCTACGTATTTTGTGGGCATGGTTTTAACTCTTCATCACTCTGCAGTAGTATCTTTGTGCTATATATTTCAGAATGCCAAGAGAAGTATTTTCACAAAAGAAAGACATACAGCATTTAAAGCAAATGTGCATCTCATGTTCTGCAGTGCACACAGGGAGGTCATTTCAGGACCATCCCAGGTGAAATTATCCAAATTTTAAAAAGTGTATTTTCAAAATTGATATAAGGAATAAATTTAAAAATTGCAATTACATAGTGATAAAGAAAACCCTAATCAGATATAAAGAGCTTCATTAACTTGGAAAAACAAAATATTGGTAGCAGTTCTGTTCTCAAGCAATTGTGCTAAAGGCCTCTTTCTCTGAAGAATGTACCCATTCACACACAATGCACATAATTAACTTTAAATGTTACTTTGAAATATTAAGCATGGGGTTTGTTTCATGGGCTGGAAACCCACAGAAACTGATGGAAAACTAATTTAATTAATTTTTGGATTAGGCCTTCACGTAATGGAGAGGTTCTGCTGAACTGAGGTTGAATGGTAAATAATTTCTGTGTTCACAATCACTATTCGCTTCACTAGAAATATAATTTATGGTAAGTTCTCTGTTAAAATGTTCTTATAGTATAGGTTCTCCGAGTGTGAGATGCAAAAAAAATCCCTTCTAGGCAGCAGGCTTGGCTGTTCCCCACTGCCTACTGCTATGAAATAAGAACTTCCAAACATCTTTTCACCAATTAGGTTATAAAGGTGGGAATAAAGGGAGCTGGAACATAAAAACCAACCTGAGATTTAGGTGGGAAGATAATAAGATTAACAGGTGATTCGGTTGCGAGTACTAGTTCCAGGATTTTACCCCTCCCTAAGGAATAGAAAGCTTAAATGTAGTCTAAAATCTATGTGTCGTGGCAATTCAAAAATTGGAATTTTAAACTACAATGGGAAAGCCAGTTTTCTTATTTGCCATCCATTATCCAGCATAGGCTCATTTTTCATATCTTTTTCTTAAATATGCTTAGATCTGATAACAGGATAGTCCTGCAGATCTAGCTGTGACTGTATGCATAAAGATCTTTCAGCAAACATTTAATCTAAAACTTGTATGTTTAACATAGTTCCAGTAAGATCAGTGAGACACAGACACAGAATGTGACAACTAGGAAGATAACATTTTAGGATCCTGTCCTCTGAATCCCCAGTGATCACTTTCAAACGCCTTAGCAAAATAGGTCCTGGCGATTTTATACAGCAGAAAGACTAGTTAAAACTAGCCTACAACCTTTTATAGGAACCAGTGGAGTTTCAACAGCTCCGGGAGGACCTGGGGGGCCTTTTTCTCCTGGATCCCCCTGTAAGAGTCCAACAATAAGTTTTACTGATAGATACAAACACGTAGTGTGCTAACATGTAACTGAAAATTTCGACGATGGTGAAGCATGTAAGGATGTGACATATATCACCTGGGAACTCAATTTTAACATTTTATAGCACTTAAAACTAGGCAAAAAGTTTTTAAATAGTCATTATCTTTCAAGATACCAGTGGCTAACCAGTAATATTGCACATATCTGACTCTTCAGAACTTGACTGCTGTATTTCATTTTATCCATTTATTGTAAAGATGAATCTATTACAGTAAATCAGTACCCATATAATTGAGACATTCTGATTTAACAACCAAGCTGTAATTACTTGCCTTAAAATTCTACAGCAGGATTTGGAAATTATTTCTGTGATGACAGATAAGCATTAAGAAAAGAGGTTTTACAGTCTGACAGATATTATCGATGGTAAGAGATACTTAAAGTTCTTATAAGAAGTTTAATACATCTGCATCAGGAAACATAAAAGTACATACTAATGGCGGGGAAAATCATTTCTGCTTGGAGGATTTCTAAATTAGCTTGGATTTTGATATTTAGACTTGCGAGTGAAGTGGACTTTAAGGAATTCTTTTATGTGGCAAATTGTATTAGACTTTTTGCTTTGTAGATTAGGAATCAGCCCTGCTCTCTGCAGCAAATGGGAACTGAGAAAACAAGAATGTGAATGTGGGAACTGCGTAGTGAGATTGCGTTCCTGGGACTGGTGTTCAGGGCCTTTTAGGACACAGACAAGGAGAATTAGGGCTGCAACACTTATCAGTTTTACTGATATTAATCATTAAACACTGTATTTGTTCTGTAAGTTTCTACAGCTTTATGTAATGTCAATGGCGAAGAACATTTTGCGCTGTCTGTGAAGGCCATTCATTATTTTAATGAGACTCATTCCATTAGTAGCAGACACAAATGGTCTCAGGGTTATTTCAACAGGACTCATCCTCCCTTGTATTTTGTCTGAAGAAAGCATTTTGTGGTTTTTAATATTTATCACAGAACGGTTGAGGCTAGAAGGCACCTCTGAAGGTCATCTTGTCCAACCCCCCCTGCTCAAGCAGGACCACCTAGAGTTGGTTGCCCAGGACCATGTCCAGACAGCTTTAGAATATATGCAAGGATGGAGACCAGTGCTGAATAGAGGGCAAAGATCACCTCCCTTGGCCTGCTGGCAATACATCTGCTAATGCAGCCCAGGATATCATCAGCTGCCTTTGCAGCAAGGACATGTCGCTGGCTCATGTTCATGATCCACTCAGTGTTGCCAATGTCCTCCAGACTTAGGGATCAAAAGGTATGCCAACAATTCCTTGAAGTCCGTTCTTCGCTTTAAGCAGCAGTCAACATTTTTTAAAGATGAGTCTACTTTGAATGCAACTGGTTTCGCTCTGATTTTTTTCTCTTAAATATGAATGCATCTTAGATTCTCTTTGAACATGTTTATTTCAGAAAATCTATGTGAAGATGGGCTATTCTCAGGAGGGTTTTTAATTATATTCTTGTTGCTCCAGTTAATGTGATTTTTAGCAGATCATAAGCAACACCTGGTGAGGCCAGATGAACAGTTGATGCAGTCTAGGTAGATCTGCACTTCTCAGAAATAATCAGATTTATCCCATTGTTTCCAAAGCAAAACTACAGCATCTGTGCAATCAGATTTGATGTATCTGTATGACTTAACATGATTCTTTTAAAGTCATGTCTATACTTGATTCACTTTCTTTTGCTCCATGCATTAGCAATTGTAATTTCATCTTTCTGAATCGTTACTGCAGGCATTCAAACTTTTCCCTTGTATAATCTATATATTTTATTTTTTTTTTGCTTACTGTTTTTAGTGTTAATAGATGGCTACTCAACCTGTGGACTAATCAACAGAGATTGAAGAACGCATTGTTCTATCTATACAATGTCTTGCTCAAGTTTGCTATAGATGCCTCCAACTAAAACAATATGCACATCAGGGTGAGTACTTTGTAACAAGAAAACACAAGGTTTGATTGTACTTTTGGGGAGTAATGGACTGTAATGATTTTTCTGTTTAAACAAGACATGCAGTGTTTCTGATTAGTATCTGAATGATCGCACATTGTTGTGAAACTGATAATGGGCAAATGGGAGAAAAATGAACATCCATGGGCAATCTCCCCCCCCACAGTTCTGACTTTGAAACAAGTACACTTGTGACTAAACCAAATGTTTTTATTGTACTTTTACTTATTTACTCCATGTGCTTGTCATTTCTCATTTGTAAACCTGCTTCTTTAAAACTTGTTTATTGCTTTTTATTTGTTTGCTTTCAGCTGTGTGTTTAGCAATATGGCAACTTATGGCAAGTTTGCACGAGCCACAGGTTACTTCCTTTTGTCATCACAGATTATGAAGAGTGTATTTAAATTTTATACCTTCAATTTATAACAGAGGTTGCTCAAATCTCAAATGTAATTTCTTTGATTTCACAGGTGTAACTAATTGTGCTTTAAGAAAAGTTACTATTTTATACGCAGCTTTCCAAAAAGATTATTTCAGAGGGAAATAAAAACTTCTTGACTTTTTTATTTCAGAATATTTAGAGCCAAGTTCATTAGTGTCACAATTTCTGCAATGGTGGTTTTGTCCTCTGAACTGTGGTAATAACTTTCATGATGAGCTTTTTCAACTTTCCTGTCTCTACTGATGATCTTGCCACCCACCTTTCTGGTTGCAGCATTTCACTTCTCCTCTTGCTTATACACTGCTGACCACTTGGACCCTATCCCAGTGATTCCCTAGACTTTCCCCCTGGCTAGACTCACTGCTCCTTTGCTCCTACTAGACTAGGATCCAAAACTGGTTTTTTTCAGTCTGAATGTGCTTTAGCATTGTACATCCTATAGTAAATATAATAGTTCCCATCATTCAAGTTTTAGTTCTTAGTCAGAATTACAATATGGTCCAGTAGTCAGAATTACAGTATGATCATTGGTTCTGCAGCCTGCAGAAGAGCCTTCCATAAACTTATATCCTGAAATGTCACTAGACTGCACCTGGGTCTTCTGAAATTGTATTAAGCATCTCTTCTGCACTTTTCAGATAAATATTCTCCTCTTTTACTGCTTAGATCCCCAGTTATGACACCTACACTTCTAATCTCTAATGGAAAGGATCATGAATTGTAAAATAAAAAATGGCTAGTATCATCTAAGTGAACAAAAGTAGGAAATGTTTAAACAAAGTAGGTGTTGAAGGAGTCCAATTTTCGTTCTGGTAAGCATCTTGGAAAAGCTATTTATGTGAATAGGTTGAACACATGCAAATAGATTTTGATAAGCCATACAAACAAACACATCTGAATCAAATTTTGCCACCTCATTAGGTGTCAACCATCATACTAGTTGATATACCAAAGTTTATAGGATTGTACTGTTATCTAAATAGCAGGTGCCTTTACCTACCATATTTCTCTGGGGAATGCAGCTCAACCATGAATAACTTGTAGAGTGCTACAATTCATGGATTAGATAGCTATACTGGTATAGTTAAAGGTAACTATTGGCAATTGGGATTAATCAATTCCTATGGTACACAAAATGGAATTCCCACTCTCATATGCACCAAGCAGGAATGTTTACTTACATTATTTACTACCACGGTGTTGAGTAACTATGGCTATCATGAAAAGAGTAAATCTTAAACTTAATTATTACTGCATAGAAGGAAATGGTCTGATAAGCAGGCTGATTTGGGAGAAGTCATTAGCATTTATATAGGGGAGTGTGTGTGCGCACGTGCATGCGTGGGTGTGTGTTGGGGTTTTGGGTTTTTTTCACCTGTATGCCTGGGTAGCCAGGTTGTCCAGGAAACCCAGCAAATCCTGTTTCCCCCTGGAAAGGACCACATAAATATCATTTGAGTAATCTGTTAAGGTATATAATTAATAGAACAAAACCCTGTAAGGCAGTCATATAATACTGGCATGTTATAATAGCATCCACAGTTTGTTTCAGAAAATGGATTTGTACCAGAAATGGTATGTTTTATAGACTCTCTCCTGTTAAAAAAAATAAAAACAGAAACCAACCAACAGCCCCTTCCCCCCCAGAAAAAACCAACCAACCAAACAACAAAAAACCCACAACACCTATTGGTTATTTAGACAGCAGTCAGTGGATTCAGCGTAGCTGGGGCACAGAACTAGCTGGAATACATACCAGCAAGTTCTTATAGACTGTCTGCTTAATACAGCTGAAATAGTTTTGCTGCCTGCTGAATGACCCTCTTAAACTATTATTGCATGGAAAGCAGCTGCACAACAGCTCCTCCTCTCCTTTTACGACCTACTTATATACTCATCCATCCAGTATTCAAACTCTTTAAGTAGACAGTTGTTAAAAAAGAAAAAAAAACAAAAACAAAAACAAAAAAAAAATCCCCAAAGTAAAAATAATTTTGCAGATAAAAGTCACCTGGAACACAAGTCTAGATGCAAATATCTGTACATAATTTGATTTATGAATAGCATGATCATTACCTTAACTAGATTTGAAAATAAGCTGGGGAGAGGAGCTAGGAAAAAGGGCAAGATGGAGATCTATGTACCTACATCTGTTCTTTTATGCAGTAAGATGTTTTAAGTTCTTAACTTAACATTTAGCAGACTTAACAGCAAACCTGGAATTTCTTGAGCCATAAAGATGAACAAAATATGCATATAACACAAAATTACACAAACAATGTCACCATGGCAATCAAAGTTAACATGCTGCATATTCTATCGTGCTATATGCATGTCCCACTGGCTTTTCCTCCTGCTTGTATCTTCAGATCCCATTAGCCAATTTCAGCCAAATTTCAGAGAGTAGCAGAAATTCAAAGACAAAGAGTTCATACAAATTCAGTGATCACAGGTAGCAGGAGAGAAAGGAAGGAATGCAATGTGAGCTGTCAAGTATGCAGAAATTCCAAATCTGCACAAATCTACAAAAAAAACCCCAAATCTCACTGATCCCACTCCTTACGGAGATGCTTATACTTCATGTGTTCTTACCTTCATTCCAGGAGAACCTGCAGGTCCATAAGAGCCAGGATCACCCTGGTAAAAGCAAGTAGAATGTGAGCTAAACCAGTAAAAGCTTATTCAGAATTACACCTATTCAGAATTGCTGAGCAGTCAGTGTTCCTTAGAAAATTATTACTTGGGATATTTTTCCAAAAACTTTGCAAAGTTTTTGCAAATACTTTATATGAGAGGTAAGTATGAATTTGAACTATAGACCAAAATAAACCAGACAGGTCTTCACCTAATTTTTTATCATATTGCATCCAGTACAGTACTGGACATGTTGCTCCACATGAGCACTGTTATGCAAATCAAGCACAAGCTGCAGTAAAAAACCTGGCATCAGCACGTATGGAATACATTAAAATTACTGTGTTAGTACAGTAAGCAGAGAAGCTTAGTGCAGCTCTAAATATTTAGAGGATAACCCCAGTGATTTACTTTCTTTCCAAGAACCGAAAGTCTGTATGACCTTATGTGTAAGTATGAGACAAGGTGAGTTTCAGGGCAGGACTCCTAAATATTCTATAAAGTAAGTATGACAAATTAGTTTAAAAAGTACTTAACATCTTCCTTAGAAATGTAAACTTAGATTTCCAAATATATTATGAACCTAATTATAGTGAATTTGTGAAGTAATTTGTTCCACAACTTCCTTACCCGCAATCCAGGGAACCCAGGAATGCCTTTTTCACCCTTTTCTCCTCTCCCAAGTATACCCTGAAACATTCAAAATACTTTGTTTCAACAAGATGCTTGGTGAAGTTTGCCAGAAATTTTAGTCTTTGTGCATGTTTATTAGGTCATGTATGTATTAGATTAATGGATCTCGTTGCACTTGTTAGGCCCAGTCACTGGGGCTTGCTTCATACAGCATCGCCAGCAGGCCTATGTAGCAAATCTCTGGGCATCTTTTGGGCTGCATCAGCCAATTTCTCAGTTCCTGCTTATTACTAAAAAGTATGCCATTATCTAGATGGACAGCTAGCACTGGACCATGCATATAAGGTCCATTTTTTTCAAAGTAAATCTGACATAAGAAGACTGGTTTTGTCTGTTTTTCCAGTGCTAAGTAACAGTGGTCCTTTTATGATGGAAGATAAATTTCTGAGAAAGTCCTAGACTTAGAACTCAGCAACGTGATGTTCAGGCTTCCAATTTCTTCTGCCTACAAAGCTAAATATTTTTTTAACATAAATTAGATTAATTCTTTAGTCCCAAATGATCTTCTGTTTTTCTGAGACCTGGTAGTTTCCTGCCTGTGCACTTCCATAATTTGAAGTGAAAATCCTTCCCTAACATACTGAGGGAAACATATATCATGCTCCATTAAAAGCACAGATCTTCTCTATTTTTCTTGATAAAAAATAATCTGCGCTTCTGTATTCTTCACAGTCCCAGTCTATTATGTGTCAATAGCCCAACTGGAAACACCACTGACCTTTCGCTACCAGGCAACATTCAGTAGGTACCTATAAAACAGACTCAGAAAGGCTTTTGAAAGGGTTTTGAAATATTTTTGCTTTCGTGCTGATTTAGGTGGTGATTAGATCTCACAGTGCAAATGCTGTTATTTCTTCCATCACCTTGAGCTTTAAAAGGACTTTGCCAGCATCATGAAAAAAAGAAAAAAATCACATTACTTACTTTGGGTCCACGTGGCCCTCTGTGTCCTGTTACCCCAGGTAGTCCTTTTTGGCCCTATGTATAGAAGGAAAGTTTTTGTGTACATTAACATGCAGGACATGCCTATGTGCTGTCTAACTTATTTTAAGTCCTATTCTGAATTACAAATGTTAAATGGTATCTTCTTAAGCACAGGGCATCTTTCTCTAGGTGTACTAGGCAGAAGAAAACCAAGAATAATTATGCACTGATTTTCATTTCTGTTAACACTATCAAACCAGAATAATGATTGTGGAGTGAGATAGATTTATCTTTTCATTTGCAGGGACCTGCTAATTAGGGCTTTGTTCCTACAAGCATATATGACAGTACTGTTTTGTTTGCTGCTCTATTTAGTTTGATGCAAGTATTCACATGCATGAATCTACACTTTTGTGCACAGCCCCAATCCGAATGGGATGCATAGCTGGCTACATAGTCATGATATGTCATGTGTTGCACGGCAGCATATGTCACACTTTGCAGTAATATGGGGAGTTTACCTAAAATCTTTTGGTCCTTTTCCTCTTCCTCATACACCTGTACGTAGCAATAATTTGCATAATCAAAGCCTAAAATCCAGTATCTTAAATTTGTCAGTTCCCTGAGCTGAAGCTGCAAGGGCTGGAAATGCCAAATTCACTTTTTCATTTGTGTATTTGAGCAAATCAGACTTGAGGACATAGAGACTTCAACTCAGGGCTCTGTAATGCAGTTTTTGTAACTCCTGTTCTTTTTAAAGAAATATTATAATGTTTTAAGGTACACAATTGTGCCTACAGTAGGCGTGGCATTGAAGTATTACAGTAAATAACAGGAATTTGCCTTAAAAATAGACATCAAAATCACAATTAATTTTCATATTAAAAGAGCACCCTAGAAGAGTTAGGGTTGATAGTTCAAAACAATTACATTGGAGAAATCTCAAAGAGAATAATTACCAAAGATCTGAAAAATGTGTGTTAGTAAAGGGCCACAGAAGAGATTCAATAGTAAAGTAAGCAACTTTACCTGAAATGCCTAAAATACGATTTGCTAATGGCAAAAGGTGAAGGAAACCAAAGCAAGGGCAGTACCTCCTTTCTGCGTCAAGACAGTCTTCCCTCAAGGACATGAGCTAAAGTACACATGGGCTCTCCCTCCTGTAAGTCTGTAGGAAGGGTGCTGAACAACAGGATTGATTTCTGCTGAAGCTGATGGTTTCTTACAGAAAGAAAGATTTGTCTTATGCTATCCTTGCAAAAATTACATCACAGGATTGTACTTGCCAAGTTGAGCACAGTTAAATATGAAGACAAATTAACACCTTTTCTCCTTTGAACAGCTGAGCTCCAGGAGGTCCAACTAACAGTGGTGACCCAGGTGGCCCAGGAAGTCCAATGTCACCCTGTGGAAGCCAAAGGAACAGCAGAGACACATTTTGTTCCATACAACATTTCAGTGGGACTCAGCATGTCTTCCTGTTGTACTACAGCACTACACATTTCTGTACTCATTGAACATGTTCTTGTACTAGTAACTGTAGATAAAAGGTTTGTATTGCCATCTCTAAGCCTCTTTACTGTCTTCCCAGATGAGCAAGGCTGATGATCCTAATCCCCTCCTATTCTCTTCAACCATTAAAAATAACATTATGGCTAAAAAGATACATGAGAACTCTGTACTCGTGGTTCCTGCTCTGAGTCTGCTGTGGAGATAGTTACAGGATTGTCAAATCTCTTGTGTGCACAGTGTCTCTCATGTTCCAGACCAAAGCCTTTCAGCACAAGGCTTTGTGAATGCAAAGATGAAATTATTGATTTGCTATGGAAAGTTGTGCATGTTAGAAACTTGCATAAATTCCAAGTTGTCACTGGACAAATTCACAGAAGAAAAATCAAATATTCCTCATTAGTTCTGTAAGTCCTGAGTATGCTAATAGGTGGAAACTGGGAGATAAACTATTACTATGTGCTTCTTTTCTTAAACCTTTCCTTGGCATCTGTTGCTGGACATAGCAAGAGATGAGATTCAGTGACTGATCTGGTACAGCCACTGTTACTGGAGAGTACTGTTGTGTTCTGATTATTCAGGCAGTGTCTGTACAGAAGGTAATTTCTATATAATTGCTAACTAACATATTGATTGTTGCTTTTCAAAACCTCCAGAATACACTTGATTCCTGTATGCAGCTCACTGAAGGAATCACTTCTGCACAGAATTAATTGATTCAATAATTTACTTCTCCTTCCATTCTAATGTGCTTAGTGTGAGCACACAGCTGCACATGAATGGGTTCCAGGAAACCCAGCAAGACTCTATTACACTTCTAATTCCACAGCAATAATATATTTAATAATATTTGTTTTCTTACCGGCTCCCCCTTTTGTCCATCCACTCCAATACCTGGATTTCCCTAATTGACAGAAAACGTACACAGGTTGAAGAAAATCAGAAAATGCTGAAATTAGAATTTGATCAAATAACTCCTTTGAAAAACTTAGTAACAAATAACCATAGGGACATTTCAAATGTTTGTATAAATTACTCTTTTATTTCACTCACAACTTCAGGAAAAATCATGGCCTACCTGTTCACCTGGCAAACCAGGGTAACCTGGAATACCCTTTAAAAGAGAATGAAGACAAGTTAGTATGTCTGATTTAGACAGCTTTGCTTTGAAAATTACATACTCTTGCTGGTAGCACCTAGAGGCAGAATTTCCTCTTGGGATGAGGAAAGTGCAATTTACTTCACCTGGTCACTGCTTTCAGGAGGGCTGAACTCTGGCTTCCCACTTTCCTGACTCCCACAAGGTGGCCTTGGGGAAAGGGAATAAGGAGAAAGCAGTAGCAGCATTCCTCCATTACCACAGACTGCCAGATGAAATGTGTTCACCCAGGCACGGGAAGGAACAATATATGCTACAATTCCTGAACTTCAAAACTCATAAGGTAAGGCAAAAATCCATTTTTTTATCATCTGCCTCAAAAATTATTTCTAGGCTTTGATTCACATTAAGGCAAGTTCTAAAACTGGTATATCAGAATTTATGCATGTCCTAAAAATGCAAGGCTATATAACCGTGGTGATCTTACAGGAAAGCCTGGTTGGCCTGGGTATCCAGATGGGCCCGTAGTACCTCTTGACCCTATAGGTCCCTGAAAAAGATGGCAAAAGGCCTGTTTGTGAAAATACCAAGAGCTTACCCTCTTCTCCACAAAATCAGTCCCTCCAGAATGCCTGTGTCACCTAGACTCAGTCTACTGGCCATTGCATTCCACCCACAGTCTGAAGCTTATACCATGTCTGAAACCCACTGTAAATAGAGCTCAACATCAGTTTCTGGACAGTACTGTACAGATACTGGACAATGCACAGTTATATGTTATTACTGGATTGAAAGAATACTTTGACAGTAATTGTGCTACATACAATGTGGGGACTTGATACACTTCATTAGTGAATAATTTTTTAGAGGGCACAAGAATTGGAACCCAAAGCCATTAAAATTGTGAGTCAGCAACAAAATTAATCTCTCTCTTCTTACATGTTTTTATGGCCAAAATATGATAGTGTATGCTACATGTTCTTGGGAGATCCTCCAGATACTGTTGAAGAAGGTGTCACCTCTCTACGCATTCTGAATTTAATGGAGAAAATATTTGGCAAACTGTGAGTACCAGGGCAACAACTGCTCAATGCAAATGGTTATGGTCTGTTTCTGCTCCTTTTCAGCCAGCGTGAACTGGTCATGGGGGCAGACTATAGGGACTCTATGTTTGTTAAGACTTTGTTCAGGAATTTTGCTAGATAAGGCAGGCAAGGAGAAACCCCAATATTTTTTTATTGTACTAAGAAAGAAATCGTGAAAGATCTTCAAGACAAAAAGCATTTATAGAACCCACGGCCTGTACTTACGGGCATGCCAGGGGGTCCAGGATCGCCTCTGTCTCCCTGTAACGACAATCATTTCACAAATAAATCATTACAAGCTTTTTGTGGGTATTTTCTAACTTTATAGCTATTAAGATCACAAGCTGTATGTTCCAGCTGTACATTTGCTTTTAATTTTTCTTTTTGCACAAAGGTTTATTAAAGTGTGAGGAATAATGGAAAAATTACATTTGCCAGGAATGTTTTCCTACAAGATATGATTTTTTTCACAATCATATACTTACTGGAGGTCCTTTTCCAAAATGTGAAATGTACACTGAATTTCCTTTTTCTCCTTTTTGCCCTGGATTTCCCTTTAAAGGAAAAAAAAACAGTCTTTTAAAACATGATCCACTTACTGATATCCTACATTTCTATGGAGACTGAACAATAATTTCGCAGGTTATGTTTTGTGGTGCCCCTACAATCACTAGGTAATCCACTAGAATCATGCATGAGCATTTTGCAGTTCTTTTATCTCACAAGACCCTTAAAGTAAAACTGCCTTCTTTACAGTTGAGCAAAACAGCTTCTCAGAGCTTCGACTCCTGCTCTGTTAGATGATCCTTAGCTCTTAGGTACTTTAATATTCTACCACCTTTGCAAATCTTGCCTTTAGTATCAAGTATACAGAATCACAGAATGGTTTGGGTTGGAAAGGACCTTAAGGTCATCTAGTTCTATGCCCCCTGCCATGGACAGGGACGCCTTGCACTAGACCACGTCACCGAAGGCTCTGTCCAACCTGGCCTTGGACACTGCCAGGGATGGACCATTTACAACTTCTTTGGGCAACCTGTTCCAGTGCCTCACCACCCTCACAGTAAAGAACTTCTTCCTTATATCTAACCTGAACTTCCCTGTCTAAAACCCACTTCCCCTTGTCCTATCGCTAGACTGCCTGATGAAGAGTCCCTCTCCGGCATCCAAATATGCCTACCTCTTCTTTCAGTAAGTATTTTAAGTATTAACGCTTTGCTCTGCCTTCTCCAAAAGATCATGCTGTGATTTAGAAGAATCTAGTGTGATTCTGCATACAGTTAAAAAGATGAATATATGGACTGTGGATGAAAGTATGGACTGTGCTACATGCATAATCTTCAACATTTCCATCTATTAGGAACTATGTTTTACAGTGTATTAAACAAATAAAAATCTGATGCCTAAAGGCCCTGTTTATTTAAAAACTAAGTTCCCATGATGTTTGCTATGGAATCCTTTATAAAACTTTGCCAATCTTCAGAACCTCAACCTGACTTAGCAGAATGCAATCATTTTGCAGTATTTAATTGTAATGCTCAAATGACTGTTGAGAGCATGATATATATGTACATACCTGAAGAACAGATATATTAAGATATCACTTCTGAAGTTTTCTCATTTGAAATCCAATATATGGGACATAATTTACCTAAGCTAACCACTTAACTAGTTAAATAATTATTAATTAATTTCAATAAAATGGAATACTGTTTTTCATAGAATTTAATCACTTTGAAAGTGTACTGGTTTCCTGATACTAGCTGCTCAAATCCTGAAGTCAGAATGGAACAGAGAAGATACTTATCCCTGGAATGATACAATAAAAAGTTACAGCTGTCTGCAGCTGGATATAACTACAGTAGACTAGATGCAGATTACAGGTCAAACAACAACTGCTAGGGAACAAATTAAACACATCAAAAGTTATATTTATATTTGGTTATTTTACATGTGACCTGTTGTGTAATGAAACATCTTTATTAGATTCAATTTGTTATCTTCTACATGACTTAGGTAAGTGCTTACAAATAAAACTACTTCCTTTTCCAATTTATTGGTGAGGTAAGTGTACAGACTCTACAAGTGAAGCTGCAGAAAATGTACATAGTGTTAAATAGAATTATATGGGACAACATTATAAATAACAAAAATGTTAGCTGTAATATATAGTCAAGTTGGTACTTGGTGCAACATATTGATTTAAAAATAGGCAATCTGCATAGAGAGGTTGGAATAGCATTCTCATACACAAACAAATATGCTTACTATGTCTTGTTTTTCTGGGTAGCTAAATTAATTTGCACTGGAATTTTAGTCTGCATATTCAAGGCTACATGCCTATTGTGTCTCCAATTTTTGCAGGCTGCAAATACTTTTCTAGGCCTGCCAGAAAGCATGCTCCTGGAATTGAGAGGATTTATGCTGTAATTTGTCCCATGTCTCATTTTTCCTTTATGTTGTCTGGCTAATTAAAAAAAGCAAAACTCTATTTTGAAAGCCATAATAAGTAAGAAAATACAGGTAAAATCAGAGTTTGAATGAAAGTAATTTTTCCATTTGGAGGGTTAATAGGTTACTTTGAGAGGTACAACAAAAGAGATTATCAGGGTTTTTTATCAGGTTGTGTATTTCATGCATTCTTTTTTTCTAATTGCTATATTTTTTATGACATCTTTTCACTTTGGCACCAAGTGCACATTGTTTTGATTTTCTATGGCTGAATCAGTGTCTTATTTGGCTTCTACTAAACACTTTTGATTTTTCATGTAAGATGCAGTTGCTTTTACTGTTTTATTTAGAAAATTTCAGAGAAGCTCTTAGACCAACTAATCAGCTCTTAATCACTCAGAACTAAAACCTGTTTTCACAAGAAGTCAAAGACCAGGGTCTAGGTCTGTTCAGCAAAATTTCTTTGGAGCTACAGTAATTCATATCCCTTACTGACATTAATCTGTGGCTTATCTTCATTAGAAGAGCACTGCTAACATACTATTTAAACGATTTTAAAATGCTTTCCATTTTAACAGCAAAAGTAAATAATATTAAACTGCTAATTTTAAACATTTTAACCGAAATGATCTTTATGTATACAGATGAACACCCAGGCAAGATTAGGTGTGCACAGAGCAGCCACGAATAGGTATGTATACAAAATGTCACATGAAACTGTGAAAGCATGATTTGGGAAGAGATCTACCAATACACTTGTGTGATCAACCACTAAAAATCTTAAAGTATTGCAGGACTTAGACTTTTTGAAGCTTCCACTTACTGCTAATTCATCTCAGGTATGTCCCTACTATTAAGGCTTTTAAGAAATTTCAAGTATTGATAAATGATGTGATGGTTTCAAGCCACTCCTCAGTTGTACTTCTATGAAATGGTATTAGTTTTGGTGTGGTTACGTACTGGGGAAACAAAGCAGAATTTAACTCTCAAAGTAGATGTACATACTTCAAGGATACAGGAACTTATTTCACATTCAAGCTTAATCTGTTAAGGTACCAAGTGTCCTTCACTCCCATTAACCTTAGTAAGAATGCCTGGAAATTCATTGTGCAGTGTAAAGCTAGTGCCATAGTCTTAAACTCCTTTCGTTTTAAGAGCTGTTAGTTTGGAGGGGAAATGTACATATACAGTATTCACAGACAGAAGGAATGCCTTTCACGTACGTAAGGACCACGTGGTCCAATATAACCATTTTCGCCTGGAAATCCTGGATCTCCTCTTGAGCCATTGCAGCCATCTAAACCAGGCTTGCCCCTGGGTCCTCCACTTCCTGGTAATCCCTGAAAGACAGTTTAATATTTATTAGAGATACACTGTGATAAATAGGGAATTTCTTTTTAAATTAACAGAACAGTTCAGAAACAAATATTTTAGAACATCTCACAGTGGTCCCAGCTTTATACTCTGTATTAGAAATGCTTTCTGTTGTGATCAGTAGATTTTCTTCCATGTATAACAAATGATATAAGTATTCTATATATTTTTCTTTGATGCATAGCAAATATAACAGGGACAGCACTGGTTAAGAGGGCCAGACTGAGCTCTCACTTGAGTCAAAAAGTAATGTGCCATCTTCTCAGAGAAAGCAAACTCTAGCTCTCACTGAAATCATTCTTGTGGTTGCAAAGAAAAGCTGAAGACATACAAAAAGTCGTCTTAAGCAGCCTCATATTTTTTAATGGATAGGATAAAAAAAGGTAAAACAGGACACAGCTTGACTCAAGCACACAGTAATTGCAGAGATTATGACTATGCATTCAAGAATTAAGGAAGTGATTTTCTAACCTAGCAAGAATTAACCATTGTCCAGGAAGGGGTTGGTTCTACTGCAAATTAGACACTAGGCAGTAGAAACAGTGAGATTTCCCATGGAAGGATCTTTCCATTGGAGGTAAATTTTTTTTCACAGAATTAAACATTTTTGTAACGAATAAATAGTAATTTTAACCCCAAATGGGGCTCTTTTTGTTTGGTTGGTCTTTTTTTGTTTGGTTGGTTTTGTTTTGGGGTTTTTTGTTTGGTGTTGGTTGGTTGGTTTCTGGGGGAGGTGTCGGAAAAATAGTAAGAAAGTACTCTGGCTAGTTGACTGAAATGTTTTTGTCAATTTTACCTTCTTTCTACCTTTAAGGTTCTTTATCTCAATTTGTGGATACTGTTTTTTAATTAACGCTTTTCATAAAAAGAATGTACATTTTTTGGGAGTGCTCTTTTTTTGTGCTAAATTTTGGCTTGTGACCTCTACATTTTACAGACATTCTGGCAACAGTCCCATTGCCAAGTGTGGACAGCTGACAAGCAGATGCTAAGACACCCACTCAGTTTTTGGTTCTGTTTTCACTTTGAAAATTCAACATTTTAACTTTGATCCATATGAAACTAATAATAGCATAGGAATTCAGTTCTAATAAACAGCATTTTCAAAAATACTGTAGCTAAGAAATACTATTTTTCTTTTATTACACCCATTTCCTCTCTGAAGAAGACATTCAGAAAAATATATAATCACATGCTTATAAAGATATATTTAGGACCCACTTTCCTTACTCAGTCTCTATTCAGGAAAAAACACTAGGCTCAGTTTTTGCTTTTTTTTTCACTGCAAAAAGACTACAAGCAAAAATCAGAACGTTTGAAAAGAAAACAGTACATCATTTGAGATACTTTCAGAGATCTTAAGAATGCAGTAAGCAGGCTACAGCCTGCTATAGAGCCTGGGAAAATTGTTTTTAATCCTATCACTGCCCCATGCCGCATGGACTTGGGCTAGTCTCTAGCTGCACTGTCTTGTTCCTGCAAGAATATTATGTACTTACCTCATTTCTATTTTGTGGAGTTTCTTATCAATAGTAATCAGTTGGAATTAACCTATTTTACATTTTTGCAAAACATGTAATTCTGTAGGTGACATGATACCAATAGGTATAAAGCCAAACATTTTGAGTGTATTATTCTGTTAGAGGACTTGCTTTGACTTTATAAAAACTCTAATTTTTATAAAGCAATATTCATTCAATACGTACAGGAATGCCATCTAAACCAGGAAATCCTGGGACGCCAGTTGGGCCCTAAAAACAGGTGACATGAAAAAACAAAGGTGCTGAAGTTATTAACTCTTAAAAAGAATGAAAAATGAGAATATGTGATACTATATAGCAAAACTCAAGAAACAGTCTTATTTGAAATATGAATCGAAAGCAGTAATTGTCAGAAATAAATATCTGAAAAAAGTTTTATGGGCGTATAAGAGACTAGTGGCAATAGCTACCCATCTAACAGATGGTATTGTGCAGGACAAATGTCTCTCATACTCATTCTCTGTCATAAAATGACAGAGAAGGGGAAGTAGCCTTTAACTTATAAAAGAATTCTGTACATAATTTGAAACCCTGCTCCTGTTTTGATAATATCAGCAGCACAATTTCTATTTACAGTATTCAGATTTCAGGTGTGCTAGATACTTTCATTAGCAATTTCAGTCATCCACTGAGATCAGTGAAATTAAACCATTAAAGATAATACAAAGTACCAAGAGCCAAGGACAGGGACTGTACAGCTATGAAAGATACGGATCTGAACTGCAGTTCCTACTCCACAAGTGGTAATAAAATTCTGTTTAGTGTACAACACTTTTAAAAGCATCATAATCCTCCCTTCAGCTCCACATTCCTCCCACAGCCCTCTTGGATGTTAAGGAGGATGACATGATATATAACAACCAGAGACTGTGTCTGTTTCGTTTTATTTTTGTCTTCTAACAATTCTAACTCTGCAATCAACAGCAAAAATCCCCAGAAACATTTTTTCAATAAAGCTGTAATTAATTTCAGTGAGAGTTTTGTGTGAGCAAGAGTATAGTTTGGCAAATGCTTTTTGATCATTCAGGTTCTATTTCACTTGCCAATATTTAACATTACATACTGTATACACCTAAAAGAGCTGTCTATGGTGTTTCCTACCTTATCACCTCTTTCTCCAGCTGGCCCAGGTTGCCCAGTCTCACCTCTCTGTCCTTTTTCCCCTGGCAGACCAGCTGGTCCTGTAGATCCCAAGGGCCCAATCGGACCTTGAGCTCCCAGCTCACCAGGCTGACCCTGAAAAGAGTCCAAAGTGAACGACTACTGCTGTAAACGTTGCAGCAGGCAGCATTTCTGAGATGACTGTATAGATAAAAAAAGGCTTACAATGTACACATACTTATGATTCAAAACAGCCTGGTTGTACAGTCTGCAGATCTGTTCCCTTCATTAGATGCTCTAGGAATACAACCTTCAAATTTAACAACTTTCTCCAGGTGATAATTTCTTTTCATCTTCAGCAGGTCTCCAGCACCACCTATCTGAGATGCCTGGGTTAAACTGCAAGTCTTCCTGGCTCTACCAATGTAAGAATCACATTCTGCAAGCATAAGATTCCACTGAGCATCCTATATTTGCTCCCAGAGAAGCGATGGCTCATTTTAGACAAAGGGACTTTGTATACAATTAGAACAAATTGAGAGAGTTCCCTCTTTCTCTGAAGTCATACTACATGCTAATTATCTTGTTTTTCTAGCTCACTGATCTTCCATCATCACTCTCAGATCTTAATGCCTTACTTAGAAGTTTCCTACAGAAAATAATAATAGCTATTAACCAACATATTTACAGAAAGTATTAATTCTAATAGTTGGAATTGTTTGAGAGGATGCAGAATGTAATTTATCTATAAATAACTCTAAATTGAGTATCTGTACCTACAGTATGATATCGACCATCTCCATGGATTTCTATGCACTCTTCCAAGCTAATACATATTCTCCTGAAGTAAAATACTTCCCATGCCAACTGGATTTTTCAGTCTACAGCAGTGCTGTGGAGTTGTTTTGGATTTGTTGCAGCTTTTGTTCTGTGCTGCTAAACAGCTATTAAATCATAGATTCAAAGTGCTGAATAAAGCAAGTTTTCTAACCAGACCTCACATGTGAGCTGTCTGCATTTTCACCCTACAAAAATCTATGTATTTACAAGTCTTATATCTCTTACTCATCTTTTTTATTTTGTGTCATTATCTTTGTTTAGCTACAGCTGCTTTTGTTTACCAACTGTAGAGTGTTTTGCTTTCTTTTCAGAATTCATCAATCAATAATACCATGTTATTAAAAAAGAGCAAAATGGAACCCCTTGCAGTCCCGAGAAAAGCATATGGCTCTAAGACCACTTGAGGGCAGTAAAAGATACTTCAGTACAACCTCCATTCATAGAAATGAGAGACCATAATGTTTGTTTCTATTAATGGATTGAAGGAAAGCAATATGACAGAAACCAAAGGTGATACAAAACAAAGTAGACACGTTAGCTTCAGGAGTTCAGTTCTGTTGCTTCAACATAATTTAACTGCTTGCTTCTCGATGTAAACACTCCCAACAGACTGAATCTGAACAAAATCTTATCTTTTGAATTGCAAGCAGGGACCTAAATCTCTTTTCATTTATTTTCTATTGATCTTTTCAAATATGTCAATATAATCAGTGTGATTTTACAGCTGGACATGAAGAAATGTATGGTATCCAATAAAATCAGCAAAGAAGCAGAGTAATGAGACGGTAACTTACTACATGCTTGGAACAGAAACATACTATAGGCTTATGCTGTACTGGAAGCAGGACTGCACCACCACTGGCTCTGAAGCTATGAACAGGAATTTAGTCCAGAGGCTAGGAAAAGAAGTCCTACACTTACAAATAAGGACTACCTGAAAAAGTATCCTCATACAATTCATGTTCCATTTGCCTTTACCGCCTCCTCTCACTTAAACCTTCATCCTGCTTCCAATGAAGTCACTCACAAAAATTCCAGAGCAGAATCAGCATGTTGCCTTCAGCAACAGTTACCATTTTCTTAATACCATAATTTCAGCAGTGTAAAATATTATGCAAATTAAGGACTACTACTATTGAAATCTGCTGATTCTGCATCCTTGCTAACAATGAATGAACAGTCAGGATTCTGGGTGTTTAATTTGAGTATTTGCTTGCATGAATAATTGCAGCCTGCTATTGGCAATGCCTTGCACATCCTCTGTTGTAAAACTGAATTTATTCATTGAAGTACTCTTAAAGCAGATATTATATCCTTTAAATACTTAATAAAAAGATGTCTGGACAACCATTTTTTAATTAAAGCATAATCTTGAGTATAAGAAAAGCGAAATTAGTGAGACTAATAATATAATAAAATACAACTGTTTGGGCCATTCACTCTACTGGAAACAATACCTTTTTTAGTACACTGAACTAGCAGTTATCATGCAAAATGCGACATTCAGCAGCAGGAAAAAACTTGCATAAGATGTTTCTCACTAATGCTTTAATGCCTTTGCCTTAACAGTGTGTCTTATTGCCAACAAGCTTCTGCAGCAACTTTGATATTTTTAATTCATAGTGTATATGCTCTGAATTCAAGAGTTGAAAGAGAAAATTTTCATATCATGTTATATCCATTGGACAGTTGAAGGAACATGATTTTGATAGTACTCAAAGAAAGCTGAGACACTGTATGAATTCTATGGTTATTATCTGTCATAATTAACCAATAAACACTTCCAGGACATGTAGTCCTTTAGGCTGATAAAATGGCTTTGCTAATTGACCCTGTGAATTTAATTGACTCCACAGTTTATGTCTTCAGTAGGAGGTAGTGAAGTCATAAAACAGAGTCACTGAATCCAGAATTCACAATAGGTTTCACAGCTGATACAACTTTAGCACGCCATGTGAAGCTGGTGGATTGTCTCTCTCTCTTTCAGCTCAAAGACTGATAATGACTGAGAGCTTTGTTAAGACCAAACTGATACCATGTCATAACATCTATTATCACATCTATTATTTGTGCCCATCCAATGTGTCTACGACAGCATTACAGTCTCAGGACAGCTGTACAAATAAAGAGGATGAAGGTAGTCATGCTCATGTGGAAATGACAAATTAGCTCAGTTAAAATGAACAGAATATTATGCCTGCTCTGCCATCTGATGCCAATAAATTCCTTTAGGATTTCAATGCCTTGTTAATTGTCTAGGTCAGGAACTACCCATGCCAAGACCATGGTCTGTTATTTTAGCATATCCTGGGCTTGACCTGCAGTAAGAAAATGACTTTTGACAAAACAAGACTATATTTTTTTTAATTAAGTATGCTTCCTAAGACTAAGTCTCCAAATACTTTAGGATCATGCAGTGAAGTATTTAATACTCTTTGGAAAAGGCAATGGCCAAGGTTATTTGGAATTACTTTTTTTTGGTTGTCTAAGACATTGAAGAGCACCTGATCTTTTGGGTGCCCTGAGCACTGTCTGAAAGAGCAATGTTTTAAAGGAGTCTTAACTGGGGGAGAAAAAAAAGTTCATGGTATTAAAGTGAATTCTTACTTCTCATTATTGATAAGGTTGAAAGAAGCCCAGCTACTGCCTTCGGTTAGGACAGTACCCTATGTTACAGGCTGTGGATGTACAAGTGATATGTGAAATGCACTTACCTTCTGTTCACATGAACAAACCTGAAAATGCCCAGCAACTCCACATAATCAGATTTTAGGCAGATAATATAGCGCCCTTTGTCATTCTGCACTAGACTCCGGCTCGTAACCAGTCTTTCTCATTTTACCAGGAGCAGGACAGCGATAGGGAGGAAAGTAGAGCAGTTTGAGGGCAAGAGAGGAGTGCACACAAAGGCATTTGCAGGCAGATGTTTTCTTTTGTAATTTGCTTAGTGAGGTGGGAGCATCTGCTGCAACTCTAAGCTCCACCCGCGTCCTCTCCCCTTTTGGAAGAGCAGGTCTATTACACAGCAAAGCCACAGCTTCCAGGGCTTGTAGGAGTGTCCATTCTGGGAAGTTCCACTCCTTCACTGTAACTGTGTGGGACTGGGACCAAAACCATTTTTACTGTAAGTCAAGGCTCCAAAATAAACCTTCTCGATATTAACTTTATCAACATGAGATAAACCTGAGAAAGCACACAACTTGGCATTAAATCCACTTCTTGTCTTTAACAGAGCAAATTTTTCTATGATAGTGGGTTAAACAGCAAGTGAGGGTCAGACTAGTACATGGCATGTATTTTATTTGCAGTTTGTTCAGAAACAGGAGATCACATAATGACTTTTCGGTATTAGATAACTTCTTTTTTATAGTCAGATTTTGAGCTGATTAAATGCAATAGTTCCTCCTAGTGCTTGACTCTTCTTGGCATCAGTATTATGCTCCAGACTATTGGGAAATTCTGTGTTATTTTATTGTATTCAATGATCCATCAGGAACATAGTACCTGATGATGCAGCTGACTATTCACAGTGGCACTTCACAGAAGCACAACAAATCACAGTGAAGTGCTGAAAACATTTTCTACAGTACACTTTTGTTTTGTTTTAACCGTGTGAAATCGTGAAAAGTATCCAATAAGCCAGTGGGTGTCACTATTGTGTTAAACAAACACTGAACAACAGATAATTTGGCACTGAAATGCTAAGAAACACTGTTAATGGCTGAAAGCAGAAAGTTGCAAACAGACTATTTTAGACCACAAATACTAAACATCAGATTAGCAAATAAAATAAAATAAAATAAAATAAAATAAAATAAAATAAAATGAAATGAAATAAAATGAAATAAACTTTTGATCTAATTCATTTTATTGAAACAAGTCACTGACTGGTAACTTTTGGTTGATTCGAATCTACAAAAAAGAATGATTTTGTAGTTTTGTTTTGTGTGACGTGGAAAAGCTTGCCAATCTGAAGCAACTGAGAAAACCACTATTTTAGTGGGATAGGGTACCAAAAGTATTACAGAAAGAAAGATGCTCAAGAACAAAAGGAGGGATAATTTAACAAGATCAAAACTTTAGAAAAATTTGGAAACATGTCTAATATGAAAAATGCTAATTTACAGATGCTGTAGCTGGACACTGTATTTGAAGAACAGCCTCACAGAGACCTTTCAGTGAGGACACTGGAGTGATCCTGTTCCTACTCCACATTCTGGTAAGCAGGTTCCATTTCCTACCAGTTCAAATCCTAACTTCTGGGGCCATAGAACTGGCTACTGCTCTGCCCAGTTACAAGAAAATGTGGTCTGCTTCAGATGCAGATTAGGGGTCTAATTTCTCTAGGTCTGTTTTTCTATGGTTCTCAGCAAATGTAAGTGAAATGCAATGTATAACTGGTTTCAGGAATCTTCTATTTCAAAACTGTATCATAGCTAATATACTGGGAAAAATTATCAACAGGTATGAGGCAAATAGTGGGAGAGATCTGGGTTTCCCCAGATGTTAGTGTATATACATCTCTGATAGTGGATTCAACTAAGCATATGTATTTGAGATCAATAGAGGGATTTTACATATTCACTTCCTGAGTGTGCAGCTTGAAAATTCGAATACAAGTGCTGGATATTCCATGTGCATGACAGACTGCCATTGCGCACTGACATGCAGAAAAGTGTGATTTAATAAATGCCTCTTACTCCCCAAAACAGACAGAATTTGCACAGTTTCTCAGCTAGTGAATCTTCAATATGTTTACACTGTGCTGTAAATCACTCAGTTAACCCACAGGATCTACTAGAGAGATGTGATGCCAGATGACAGACCTACTATACAGTTAAATTTCACCATTCTTACCCCACTGCCCTGAGGTATACATCAGCTGAATTTCTAACTTACCTGTGACAATCAACTGACTTAGCACCTCTTGTGAATTCTTACTCCTTACACCTCATATGCCAGAAAATGGGAGACCTTCCTCTTAGATTTCTGCTTGCTAGGTTCTCTCTTACACTAGTATGAAAATAGGCCGCTCACTTCATCTGCAAAAGAACGGTCTTGCTGAGTTATATTTATTATTCACTTGCCTCCAGGCATTTCACATGATCTCATAGAAGCTAGATCAGGTTGGGTCATGAATAGATGCTTGCTTTTTAAATCTACTTAACTCTATAAACAAAGCCAAAGGAATTGAAGGGGATCAAACTCTGGGGTCGGCACAGGACAGGTTTACAATCGGTCAGTGCTAACAGCAAACATTTTTTTAACTATATCTAAATTCTGTTAGAGCAGCCAGCATTTTGTGGGGTCTCTGATACAACACTACGGGAGTTATCAATGAAATTACTTCCCAAGTAGAGAAAGTGGAGGAAATGGAGGAAAGGTTTCACTGTCTGTTGGACATATCAGGAGAAAATTACAATTGTGGAATTTATGGGAGACCTAAGAGAAAGAGGCGAGAAAAATCTCAAATGATGAAGTTGCTCTTTGCCTCTGATTAAAAACATTGACTGCTACTGCCTAGTGGAAAACCATACATCTTGCTTGGGAAAGAAGAGGCAGAAGAAAGTATCAGTTAGTCCAGACTGGCACTAAAAATTATGTAAAATACTTATTGGGATATATACTTTCACTGATGACTTTCTCCCCTCATTATCTATTCCATAGTTCTTGAATGAATATGTACAGTAGCACACAGTATATGCAGAGATTTAACACATCTTGACATGTCCTATGTAAGAAAGAGTCCATGTAAGAGTCTTCCATGTCCTACGGAAGAAAGAGTCTTTTTGAGCTATGACATAAGATCAAAAGATAAATAGAATAATGTAAAACTAATTCTAACAGGGCTGTAATCCCAATTAAATTCTGCTAGCAAGTGACTAGATTGTTTTTCAGACAGTGAGTGATTTCTTGCTGATGAACAGGAGTGCAAATCTGTTTATAGCACAGTTATCTAAGCTTGAGAGAAATAAAAAACACGTACACAAGCTCTTCTAAGACCCAATATAGCAACTGATGCATAAGTATACTGGTTTTATATAAATATTAAATAAAAGTTCAAATATTTGCTTCTAATTTTCTTCCAACCTGCCCAATTTCAATACATTCAAGTATGGCCATGGCAGTTTCCTTTTCATACTCCCATGGTCATATTTTCTGTAGCTATAACCTCAATTATCTTGTCCACTTACAATGAAGGCGGCTTTCTATGTGTACATTTAACAGATTTTCAACAGGGCAACTGGAAGGCAAAGTCTAAATTACCATGCATTCACAGTCAGTTGCAGTTTTCTTACACTGTCCTGGTAACCACAGCTTTAACTAATCATGCTTAAACCATAATAAAGAAATTAAAAAAAATAAAAATAGAAAGGTCATTATGCCACAGACAGTAGGGCAAGATTTGAGGCCCTTCTTTCCTATGGAAACTTCAGAGTACACTACACTCCTGACAGCCATCCTACTCAACTCATAAACTTAAATATATTAAGAGTTTAGTTTTAGGTGTCTGTTCTCTTATTATCCTAGGTTTTTACTATTTGTTCTCTTAGTATCCTAGGTTTTTACTATTTTAGAAGAGAGATGTTAAGGATAAGGGCTACACTTACGTCGTATGCAGCGTACAATGTTTTTAATTTTACAAAATGTGAACATAATTCATTCATTATGAATGAATTCATAATTCATTTCATGGTAATTACAAATAAACAAAGCTGATTTATATTGGTTCTCAGACTTTTGTTCTACCTTAATTTTAGTAGAAATATTTGTTATGGATTGACTATAAGTCTGCTCCAAACATAGAAATAACCTGTTTGTTCGCTTTACTAGCTAAATTTCCAGTGGGCAGTGCTTCCACTGAAAGTCCAAAAAGGAAGGTAACATTCTAAAATCTGTAAAATGGCAGTGTCATCAAATACCTGTCATAGCGTTTTATATGTAAACAAAAATCCCTCAAATGAAACTAGCAACAGTATTTTCCTCCCAATCTGCTGACAAAATGAAACCCTTATCAGATGGTCGCACCTTAATTTTGAAACTGTACAACTGCTGTTTTATCAGCAGATAGATATTCTGACTTCCCTAAAAATATCCTTTTCATTAGTGTGTAGAGAAGGATATAGGGAAGTGACAATTAGCAATGTGTGAAACAAACTGCTTAGGTACTTATTCAAATGTTAAACTATCACTTTTAAGTTAAGTTGGACCTATGACATCTGTGTAGCACAAGGTATACATTATGAGATAACAATTGTCTTTCCTATGGTTAATAATTCCTATGCATTCCAACAGGTATATTACAAATAATGTACTTTGCTAAATAGTTTCTCCCTCAGTGCACTTTTTAGGGGAGATAAAAGTTAACAGAAACTTTCCATTGAAACTGGAACTCTTTGGAAGCATTCAGCCCACAACGAAGATTCAGAATAACAAGCGAATGGTCATGTTCCAGCTAGTCTAATGAAGGATTTAGTTGCAGTTCTTGAAAGAGTTTGAATAACATGTTTAATCAATTCATAATAGGTCTGACCTTGAGTGTTTCTAACACAGATGATACTTTAGCAGAACAATAATGAGACAATTTGCCCTTGCTCCCCTGTAAGTTTTAGATTACTATATTCAATGGAAGATCATGAAGGGAATACCCTACATCTGACTCCTTGTGGTATAAAAGATTACAAAATAAACAAACAAAAAAATTAAGGTGGACTGGTCTATGTATAGCAAAGTAACTTAATTCATATTCTGATGTAGCTCACTCAGATGCTGCCTTTCTCATTCAGCCTCTGCAAAAGCCCCTGTTACTGCAGTTGGCTTAACAGAGCTGAGTAAAGACTTGTTAACCTTGAGGGCTGCTATAAGGTTGGCTTTCCAGCTGGTCTCTATGTGATTATTGTTCCATTGCCTTTTGCCAGCAGGTACATGAAGTTTCTAGAATTTTTGTGCTTTCAGCAAATGTTTGCTGAGGGGAGCAGCTCATCCTTAATTTTGACAGAGCTAGCCTGTTCTAAATAGTGAAAAAGGAAAAATTACACTGCTCGGCAACCAAATTTATACCATTGCTCTTATCACAACTTCTTTACAAAGAAGGATTATTTCATAAACTGTTCACTTCTGAAATTTTAGGCTTGCATATTGTAAAATGCCAGAGACTTTCAATGATCATTTATTTCTGGCACTTTAAAGACAGAATTGAGGAAGATGCAAAACTCTGAGGAACCAGCCCAGGAGCAGGATTCAGACAGCAAAGGAGATAAAGCAGTTGGTTTGCATTCTAGGAAGCTAACAATAAGATAAACAAATCTTTTATTTTGTAACGGGTAGTCTCCACAAAAGCAAGGGAAGCAAAGTCACTGTGTCAGAGTGTAAAGGCAGAACACAGCAAAGTTTAGAAATCAACAGGGTTGTAGAACAAAAAAAAAAAAGTAATCCTATAGAAAATAATTTTCCACCATACATTAGTATAGAAAATATCTGCAGCAATCTATCTGAAGTGGTGTTTAGTTAAGCCATATTTCATGTAGATACTGATATGTACTTCTATTTCTTGCATACTGGTTAATAGAAATGATTGCATTAAATATAAATTCATATTACATTGGAGAGACTTTATCCATCAGTGTGCATACTTATTTCAGAGCTGTTTCAAAAAATGATAAAATTCTCAGGCTTATATTTGCATAATGACATTGAATCTATTTTGAAATGTTTATTACACTTCTATTTGGCACTTAGGTCCAGATCCTTGGAATTTAGAAGACTAACTGCAAATGATTGCATCATAGTTCAGTTTACCTGTGGTGGGGAGAACAGCTTAGGAAAGAGCAGTAAGTATTTATTATTGACTGATGAGGGGCACGTAATTCAGAACTTCCAGGCTACTGAGAGAAAACCAGAATCAGGGAAATTTCTTCTAGTTTCAAAGACAGTTGGTTTTAAATGGCACTTCAGATCAGGGTTTTGGTATCCAAAACAGTCCACTCAGTAGCACTGAGAGACACTGCAATGCTGCTAGTCAAAATACTTTTCCTGGGATGCCCTTTTGTTAACACAGTGTTACAGAGATAGACACATCCTAGGCCCCTATTATGAAAATCCTACAGCAATGGGGGTCTTCAATATACCCATAATCCCAGAGGATTAGGATAGGATCCAAGGACACCAGGGCAGTGATCATGACACAGCAAAGCATGCAGCTAACTGCAGAAGCACAGGAAGGAAAAGGTGTGTCTCGCTTTTATGGTGACTCAGGTTGTACAAATGGGGGCATGCAGCTCTTCTAAAACCTGATCCTCCATGTTCTAGGTTTCTAACCCTAAACTTTAACAGTAGTACTTTGAAAGAAAACAAATGCCATCACTAACTGACAATTTTTCAGGTGTTCACTAATAAGGGCATGTATCTATCATATAACATTTAAATTGTTTGCTATCAGTATATAGATATATATTTAGAGGAACAGCCAGGATAAACTAGTCAGCACCGGAGCATATTTTCATTTAACAAACAGCAACATACACAGTTACTAATTTTAGTGTATAATATGAAAATGCCTTGGCTTCATTCAATATTTTACAATTATTTATAAGGCAAAGACAATACAGATGGGGTTTTTTTTTATACTTGGTGCATTAAGCTAGTACAATAAAAAGTCTGCAAGCTTTTCCAGAATGACCTAACCCAAATAAGAAACATCTAATTTTCATAACACTAGTTATAGTGTTAAATAAACGGCATAGACATTTTCTTTTATCCAACCTCTTAGTAGATGAGCATAGATTTCTAAACTTAAAATATATTAAGAATAACCTTTGTCTAACTACTAGATTGATCTCAAAGGACACTTAACACAAGAAAGGCAACATGATTATTACAAACCTAATTTACAAACTTGTTTACCATCTTAACTTCTTTTGATGATAGCAGTACTTCATACCAGTGAGAGAATTATAATAGTTTCCTATATTCAGACTTGTTTATGCCTGAATATTGATTTATTGATTGGTGTCAGCCATATTGATTTTAAAGAACAGCAATGTGCAAAGTATTTACAACAGTAATTATCATTAGTTCTAATCATCACTTACTCTTGATCCTTTTTCTGGAAAGCACCGACAAACTGAACAATCCTGTCCCCCACATGGGTCAATATATGCATATCCTCCCTAAAAATCAAAAGTGTGTGGATTTATCAATAAGCAACAGACAACAATCACTTCATCAAATATTGTCAACTGGACATAATATTCGACTAGATGATTTTTAAGGCAAAATACTTGGCCACCCTTGCATACCCACAGGGCAACTTCCTTCTGATAAAGAAACTTGTCAGAGCAGCAAACATCAGAGTATTGTGTGGATCTTCAGTTTGACACATCCGAACCTTTTCCAATGTTTGCTTAATCAAATACATGCATCAATACTACATTTAAAATCCTCCCAACCTTCTTGGATCTCTCATCAGCATAAACATGCTGGCAAAGTAGAGGCAATAAGGAAAAGCTTACTACTGTTGCTGTGCAAGGTGGAATATCTTACCTGCAAGTTATGTTAACTAATGCTAAATACTACAGTTAAAGACAACTAACGAAATAGGATATATCTAGAAAAAAATTTAACAGAATCAGAATTTAATTTGTAATAACATGAAATGTGTAACCCATCACATTAAGGTAGGAGACTGTTTAACAACAATTAAATGATAAAAGGCAAAACAGGCTGAAGAGCCACAGGCCCATGCAGCAATAAAGCCCTGTATTTAATTCTTCTCTATTAAATGAAAAGTGAAGCACGTGCATGGTGTAATTATGCATTGCCTACCATTAACTTATTTATTTCTTGTATTAAAACTTTCTGTCCTTGTGTTGTTAATAGCAAAGAAACGACTACTTTGTTTCATCAAATTGCTATGAGGGAAAAATGCATATTCAAGGAGACACAAAACCACACTAAAAGGTAAATTCAGTAGTTTTATTGTGCGGTAAGTGAACATGATTTTATTATTATTTTCTATTTCCCAAAGTACAGTATTAAACATATACCAGTTATACACACCATACGCATTTATAAACTCATAGTGAGTGGATGGTTGGAATGTCCACTAGGTGACATTTTTTTCAGCAAAATTCTATAAATTATCAAAGTCATTTCAAAAAGGATGACAAAGACTTAAAAGATTTAATAATAATTTAGGTAAACAGGTCAACAGTGATAACATGAAAATATTTGCTCATTGAGGATTTCATTGTTATCAAGGTCAACATTGTTTTGTTACTGGTTTTAATAACCAACAGAACACCATAGGTTAATACTTCAATTTTTCAAGGTGAAAACACTGACAAATATTAGATAAGGAGCAAAAATTCTGTTCTATCTACATTATTTTTAGAATATCTGGTACTCCCAAAGCTCAGAACGAACAAGAGGGTGTGACAGTCTCTCTCACAGACTGCTTCTCTTTCACACACTGGATTTCTCATGAAATTACTAATCTACTCCACACTAGTCTCTCAGCTAGTTATTGAAAACTTGCCTCTACTGGAATGTCAGTGGAATGCAAGTTTATAATAACATGTAAGCTGTTACCCTTTGTTCTAATTGAACACATTCATTTAAAAAAAATTTCAGTTTTCAACAGTTAACTAAAAAGGGATTTCTTTGGGTGAAAAACAACAAAAAAGAGCTTTTAAATACTTGAAAGAAGCCAAGAGGACAGACTTGAAAAAAGTTTCACTGAGGGCATTGCAAATATAAGGTTAATATCGAGGACAGTACAGAGAGGAAAATAAAGTAGATATTGAGGCTATATCATCTGTGAAATTTTGGCTTCAGAGAGATGGGAATGTACATCAGGAGGCCAGTTTAAGATCAAGGCTAATGTACAGAAAAGGGCATGAAAGCTAGAGTTTGATATATGCTATAATGCAGAGCCATTGAAGGGAATTTTGTGATAAAGGAGACAGATTCAGCGCATGAGAGAGGGTTTTTTTATGTGCAGCTTTCCAAAAGTATCTAAAGATGCTAAAGTTAGAATCTAGAAGAACCAAAGGAGAAAATTATAAAATAGTTAAGCTGAGCAACCGGAACAGAAAGGAAAGTTAGAACTGCAGAAATACTGAAAAAAAGGTCACAGTTTTCCCACAGAACTATACATCATCTTGATGTATATAACATTACTTGTTTGACCCATACGATTCTATTGATCACCTGTTTAAAGTAAATATGAATGTCACTTACCCCATCAATTTCTTGTGCTGAAAAAACCATCAGCAGCCACCTGATTTAAAAGAAGGAATAAGCTAAATTAAAACTAAATTCGCAACCTCCAACCTTCACAAGAATGTTGCCTCTAAAAAGTGAGAACTGTGTACACATGATTAAGTCCCAATTGGGGGTTGGGATTATATAGTTAAAAATATATTTATAAGGGGTATGCACCATCAGGAGATGGTCAGCACATGCTATGTATTTGTCTTTTTGTATTTGTGTACAAAGACTGAATACAAACAGATAGACATGAACAAGGCTATGTAAAAGCTCTTGTAACTTCCCCCTGGTAACCTACTTCCAATCCCACAATTAGGAATGGCCAGAGAGGAACCATTCCAGAAAAATTTCTCCATGGACACCATGGGGTGAAGATTGAGTAGCAACAGAGATGATCTGCATCTGCCACAAAATGAGTTAGCTGGTGCTGTTTTCTTTTTCTCAGAGATAGAGTGAGAAAAGGCAGGGAGCAAAGCAGCACTCAAAATAGCTACATGATTCCAGAGCAGCTGCTGGCAAAGCCAAGCTCCATGCCAACCATCGCAAGTGATGGATTATAAAGTCGAAATCATGTCTTTTATTATTTCTACATGAAAAAAAATAAATAGACTAAGTTAAAACAAAAAGTAGCTCCAGATCCCTACAGCAATACAGGAAATAAGTATTATTATTAATAATTAATATTCATACTAACGTTAGTATTAACGAGAACTAAGGTGTCACTCATTATATGAATTGATACATTAGATATGGCAATAACGTACAGACTACTGTGTGTTATTCTCCAAACTATAGTGAAGCCTGTATCAAAATTACTCCAACCCTGCAAATACTGAAGTATTTAGTAAATTTTCCAAAATCCTATTGAGATCAACCTCTGTTTTTGATTTGTTATTCACATGGTCAAGTCTTTGGAGCATGGAGAATTGTGCCAGCAAACCCACGATTACTCTCCCTGATTATTAATTATTCATAGATTCAAACTGCAATTTATATAACCTATATATGCTGATAAATTCAATCCTGACAAATTTAACTTATGAATTCATGCACATTTACGCTACACTTTTTAAACCTACGTTGCCAGCTACTTTTTTCAAATACACAGATTTTACAGAAACAAAGTATTTATCAAAATAATTGGGGTAACTGAAGACAGAAGCTCATACTGTCTCTCGCTAAATGAGAAACAAAAGACTGATTAAACAATGGAAGATTGCCAGATGATCAGCTACAGTACTAAATGGCGGAGGAGTTTTGTGCAACCCAGTAGTTCAGCCTTTAATGCATCAAATAAGTTTGTGTAAAAAGGATTTAACTTCACAGGAACACTTCAAGCAGGTAGCAGGCAATAGCATAGGTTTGTTCTTTGATTGTTACTCATTTAAGGCCATTTTTTCAGGCTGTCTCTGGAAATATATTTTCTCATATCAACGTTGGCCAGGTGTGAGTTACTTTTCATTTAAGAAAATGCAAAGTTCTCATGAAGCCCTTGCACAACTGAAATGGAAATCTGATGATGCTGTTCTTGATGCACAGCGCTGCAGTCTCCCCTTTTTCCAGTCACATATAGAAGGCATGTTTGCCAGATTGTTCTATGTCATTTCAAAATCCCTGCCTCCTGAAGCTATACAGACATTGCCTATGTACTCAAACCAACACAATGCTCTTAGAGGTAAGTCATTAACAAATAATGCAGAAGAAAGCAAGAGCAGCAACATTGGAGAAAGGGTTGAGCTGGAAGATTGCTACTTCAGGGAACACCTGAGTAACAAGCAGCCTGGGTTTGCACAAACCAAATAAACATGAAAAAGACACTGGAGAGATCTCAGGCATATTAGCACAATAGAAGACTCCCAAGCAGTGGAGGCATCAGGTTCAACAAGGTACATTTTCTGGGCCAGGTTCCCAGCTAGAAAAGCATAATTTCACATTCCTCAAGAGCCCAATGCATGAAGAAGGAAAATTATTGATATTTCCTAGAAGACATTATCGAGAAGATCCCACACACCACACAAAATTCTAGGCCACAGTGATCCTAATCTAGTCCTAAGGACCATTTTCTTCCAGAAAGAACTCCTGCCACAGCTGCTAGCAGGCATTTCCATCAGTCTCTAAAAGTTTTCTTCATGCCTTTTAATAATTGTCCCTCAAAATTATTCTGGGACAGGAATTCAGGTTTGAGTTGGTCATTATTTTTTGTTCTCCAAAGATGTTCAGCACTAGAACATAGAAATATCTTTCCTCTTAAAACAAACCCAATTTTAGTTCCTCTTTGTTCCTGTTTAAATAGTGTAGTACCTAAAATTTAAACAGTACAAACTTACTGACCAGCAATCATAATCAAATACAATAAATTATCATATAGGTTTATCAAATTTATGACAGCCTACAAATTATTTAACTGGTGATTTCTTATTACTGTTAAATTGATAGCTAAGAATATACCTCAGCGACTCTAGTTAAAAAATTTAGTGATCTGTAAAACTCACCAGGCAGCTGCGATAAGCCACTTAATCCGTTCAAATGAATCCTTTGTTAATGCCATTCACACTGATTGAGGATCTGTATATGCAGCACTTTTCTTTCTTTGATTTTTTTAAACAGCAGGTCTTCTCTTTCCTTCTGTTTGTGGATGGTCTATAAACACTGTTCCATACTGTTGTTGTTTTCCCCTCTGAACCTGTTTATATTAAAATATACATCTGATGTACAAACATGAATACTTACTGGATAACCAAAATATGTCTTAACCATTTACATATGTCACACTGCACAGTTTTATGTTGGCACCACATTGTATTATTCCTATTCAGGCTGCATTTTATCAGCAATCCAATTATTTCAAGGGGACTATATATGAAATTGCAGATAAACATAAAAAGGGTACAAGGTTTCAGCCTAGAGAAAAGATAGTCTTCATTCAGTGTTTGAAATAATCAACAAATTGCATCTTGCATTATTAGATACTTAGAAGTATCTTCTGCAAACTGGGCTAGACTAGTGTCTATGCATACATCTGAGAAAAAGAGGACTACTCTGAATGCAGAATAAGCTGCACATATATACATATTTTCAGCTCAAGATTTCTACCCATATGCATGGATAGATGGCAATCATTGGAGATGTTACCTAGAATTTTTTAGCTTTATTTTTAGAACATTTTTCCACAGCTTTTGCCAGAATTTAGGAAGCTGGAAGCCCTAAGCATGGGACTGACCAGAGGCCTCTACAATCCCAGCCAGCCAAATTTTGCATGCATAAATTAACTACACAGTGCATTTGTGACCTCTGATTTAGGTCCAATAGCATATATGGAGTTTTGTGAGCAAATGTGGTGCACAAAACCTTTGTAAGCTCAAAGCTTCACAAATCCAGAGAAATGGCCTGCTCCTGTGCAAACTTTTACATTTCCCAAATAAGAAAAAATCTGTAATACTTTGGAATAAGGCATATCTGGCAAATGATTCACGCTGGTTATTTCAAACTGAGGGCTTAGGAAGCTTTTCACAGGCTAGCACAGATTATCACAGGATTTCTTTTCTTTTTCCTCAAATGTGGGGAGGTTAATTTTGAGGAGACTGAACACTGACTAGAGTGAACTGACAGGGGTTCACTTCCTTTGGAGAAGTCTCCTGAGTAAGCAAAGACAATCAGTTACTGAGAAGGGAGCAAAGAAGTGAACCTGCCTGTTTTCTGATAGCTGTTCAAAAAGCAGCTATCTTTTCTTTGTAAAACAAATGAGTGCACAGTTCCTGAAACATTACTGTCTTCCTTTCTGTTATTTAGACAGTGTCGCACATTTCTAACCAGAACTAATCTATAAATAATACTGACTCCTATGTGTATGCAGAGGATATTCATATCCCGCAGTATGAAGAAGATACTTTGAAAGCTACTGTGTCCTGACTAACAAATAAATACCCTCAGGGCAGCCAATCCATGCTGCAAGATCACACCCCACATGTACTGTACAGTACTCCATAATTGCCAAATTCTTAGCCTGTTTCTGTGCCCTAGATCCCCATCTGTGAAAAAGAGCAAAAGAGAAAAGAAAAAAACCAACAACACTGCTAATAATATAATAATAACACATTCAATACCACCAAAGGAAAATATTTTATATAAGCATCACCAAACCTCAGCTCATAAAATCCTCAAAAGCCAAAGGGGTAAAAGCTGGCAGTATAACATAACCGAGATGTTTAGTTTCTAGACAAGAAAGAAGGCAATTTCATTCTTAGGGACTAAGACTACAGGACATGAGCCATAGTTCGAGGCAGACACACAGCTACAGATATTGAGATGTAAAAAAAAAAAATAGAGCAGCCCTAACTATATTCTCAATACACCTAAAGACACCAACATCATGTGTAACAAGACCACTGAAGTTGCAAAGTCAAGAATTCAGAAGTTCAGTAATGAAAAATAGGGTTGTGTACTCAATTTTAATGTAATTCTGTTATGCATATGATTAGGGTAGTCAGTTTAATTACAAGAATACATATACTGTTTTCGATAGGACTTCTGCCTCGTATGTGATGGACATATTCCATACTGTTTTCATTCTTTTCCTTAAGCCCTACTTTTTTCTTTTACAGTGTCCTATGAAACTTTGCACTTTATATTAAGTTCATAGAAATGTAATGTTTCACATAAAAATATTACTTATCTATAAAAAGAGAAAACAGTTATCCTTGTTTTACCATAGAGTACCAAGGAAGCAAAATTGAAGCTAAAATCATTAAATAGCAATTACTGCAAAAAAAAAAAAACAAACTAAACTTCAATTTGTTGCAGCTTTCAATTGCTTTCTAGTATTAAGGTTGACTTTTCTGTTGTTCATGCACTACTGGTATAGTTTGGTTTTGGTTTTTTGGGGTTGTTCTTTGTTTGGTTGTTCTTTGTCTGTCTAGGGAGTGTTGGGGGCTTTTTTTGTGTTGGATTTTATTTGTTTTGTTTTGGGTGGTTTTTTGGTTTTGTTTTGTTGGGTTTTTTGGTTGGTTGGTTGGTTTTTGCTTGTTTGGATCTTTTCTTTTTTTTGTAAAGTACCTCTACAGGCAGATGCAGGTACACTTTTTGACACAAGCATGCCTTGCCAGCTGTTTTGTCAGACAAGACCATCTCTTTAAGTTTGTAGCTCTCTGAAGGTATTACAGACTGCAACAGTATCACCAACACAGTCTGCATTGAGGTTTCATAGACTTTCTTTGGATAGATGTCATCAATTATGGTAATAACGAGCAGGAGAGAGAATATCAGTGGCTGATCTTACCTTTGTTCTACCTCAATGCTACTGTGAAGTCATGTATCTGTCCTGTATCTGTCCTAGAAACTCACATTAAAGGCATATATGCTTTTAAGTGACTGTCTCATAATGCAACATTACTTGCTGTTTCTTAACTGTAAAATACATAACTGCTATCAGGTTGGGCTCTACTACATAGCAGTCAGCTGCTCAAGGTCAGTGAAATAGGTGGCACTGGGATAAGACTGGGCCCAAAGAGGTCTGCTTTCAAAATGTTGTGTCTTTCCGTTGCATCCCCCTTGTTAGCATTTTCCTATATTTGCTTTGAGCTTGATGACTTCTTTTTATTTTGAAGTTTCCGTACAGGGTTTTCATCATTTGAAAACTGACTCAATATATTTTTATTAGAGCAATAGTTAATTCACTAGGTGTTCTGCCTCCTAACAGTGGTCTGCCTGCTTTCTTCCAATATCTTTTTGGCCTAGTATTGAAGAGCTCTCCTTTTAAGTTCTATCTTGTTTATTAAGTGAGAGTCATTGTTCATTCTGCATCTAAATGTGCACTATTTCTGAGGACTGACCACTCTCTTCCACTGTAGTCTTGCTTCCTCTGACCTTGTTATCTCATAGAACCCTGCATCTTTTGTTTTCACTTTTGTGTAAATGAGTCTCTGCTACCTTCTGTCTATCACCAGTTCTTCTAATGTTAAATTACAGTGGTGGATTTAGGTACTTGTAATTTATACGTGCTAAGGCTTATAAACAACTGTAGATCCCATTTTTGTCCCCATTACAGTATCCTTTTGTAAAAAATGTAGCACTGCTATAGTCAACAGGTTTAGGAATCAGACAAATAAAATCCATCAGTTTAGCAGTAACCCTAAGACACTATTCTTCTACATGGTCACCATCAATCTGGCTAGAAAACGAGATATTTTCCACCCTTTCTCCCTGTATATTGCTGTCCACACCAGCTTTCTCTCACTGATGCTTGAGATTTTAGAGCCAAGGTGATAACATCTGTGATGATGTACAGGATCTTTGATACTGAACATATTGCTCTGCTCTTCCGGAGATGTGTTCCTACTGCTCATACTAAACTGGTAGAGATCCAGCTCTACTCTCATGCCTGTAAGACAAGCTGTTTTACAAAGTTCTGTGGTTAGCTTTATCCCTATGAAAGGCTTTAGATCTGTACTGCATGAGTAGTCCTAGACAGACTTATATACATATATTATTACATATTGCTGCTTTTCTGTATCGCTTGTAGTACTTAATATAAACCTGTAATGTAGGATTTCCTGTCCAGCATTCACAAACACTGCAGATAAGGTAAGACCGCTGGGGCCAGACTGGACAACATACCTTTTAAGTTTGCATCATCTGAGAACAGCACTTTATTTGGTGAGATGTTACCTTGACCATGCAGTGCTTTTGTCAGTAACATAAATGAGCTAAACTTTACATATTGCCAACAATTTACAAATCACACTTTCATTCAGAAAACCTTTACCTCATGCTAAGCTATGTGGAAAGCCTGAGGAGAAACATTTCATTACATTTATGCAGTGAGCAGCACTTTGTCCCTTCTGGGACTTCTTGGTCTCTGCGGTCTCATCAAGAAACACTTGATGGAGAGAGTGTTGCTGAAAGGAAAACATTCTTGTCAGCGCCCGGGCGCGCCCCGGCCAGCGGCGGGATGGCGCTGAGGGCCCGGGCTGCCGCCGCCCTTCCCGGTGCCGCCTCGCTCCCGCCCCGGTTTAACCGGCACCTTCTCCCGCCGGAGCGCTGCAGACGACCCCGCTCCGGGCGGGCCCAGGCCATGCCCTGCCACGGCCGCTGCCCGTGGCTGGCCCGGATGGGTCCCCATTCCCGCCGCGCAGCCCCGAGGCCGCTCGGACGGCGCCGACTACCTGCGCCCTCGCGGTCACGGCGGCGCGGTAGAAGCAAGCGCAGGACGGAGACAGCCCAGTAACCTGGGACACCTCCGACTGCCCTGGGACACCTGCGACTGTCCTGTGACGGGGCTGGCCCCTCAGCGAGCTGCCCGGCCCCGGCAGGCGCCGAGGCCAGGCGGGACGGCCCGTCATGAGCGCCAGATACCGCTGCCCGGGGCTGCCCCTCCGCGGCGCTCACCTCCGCTCCCCGGCGGGAAAGCCCCCGGCTGCTCTCTCACTCCATACCCGCTGAGGACGGACGGACGGACGGACAGCGGCTGCCGGTGTTGCCCGAGGCAAGAGACGCACAGGGCGACAGTCGAGGACAGGAGCGAAGACGAGAGGGGAGGAGAGCGGTGGCCCAGCCGGCCCCGCCCCGGCCAGCCCCGGCCCCTATCCGCACCCCAGGTCGCTGGGAGCGCCGAGGCGAGTGCGAAGCAGCAGCCCCCAGGCCAAAAGCCGCGGGCGGGCGGGGGGCAGAGTCCGAGCGCCCCGGACCGAGCTCCGCGGAACGCCGCGCAGGCAGCGCCGAGCGCGGGGATGGCCGGCAGGGGCTGCCCCGGCCACCTGGCGCCGCCGCTGCTGCTGCTCGCCCTGCTGTGGCTGGGCCGCGCCGCGGCCGCTGAGGTGAGTGAGCGCGGGGCGGTGGCGGGGTGTCCCGCGGCGGCTGCAGCCAGCTGAGGCAGAGCGGGGCCTAGCGACTCGCTCCCTTCTGCCAGCGCACTGCAGCGCTGGCAACTTGTGAGGAAGAAAAGGTGAATTCATTCTGTTTAAAATGATGTGCCTCACGCCCCTCAGGTACATGGCAGCTGGGCGCGGCGCGGTGAGGTGCGGTGCGCTCGCCCAGCGGTGAGGTCCCGTTACCCCTGCGCCGCTGCCAGGCGGGGATGAGTCAAGGCGGGTCGGCCCCCGGACGGGGCGCTTCGCCGCCGCTGGTCTCAGGTGCGAAGAAGCACCGCATGCTGGCGGGCCGCGGGGCGGCTCCCGCGCTGCCACCGACGGGCTCCCGTGAGGGGAGCGGGGCTCAGCCCCGCCACCGGCCGGGGGAGCCGCCGTGGAGGCCTGGCCCGCGGGCAGCGCGCCGCTCCGCGGGAGGCGGTGTGTGCTGACGGCAAGGACAGAGCGGTGCTGGGTGCGGACGGTGCCTGAGGTAAACAGACCGCCAGAGCAGCACTTATCGTCTGGACCACCTGTGCTGCCTCCGTTATAAACTCGATTTACAGTTTGTCTTTCAGGTTTAATGATGAGCCTGCATCACCGTTTGGTTGATAAATACGTCTAGGATCATACTGTAGTCTCTGCCGTTCCTTTCTCCTCTGTCTGGTTATAACGTTTAGATTGTACATTCCCAACTGGGAGAAGAGCAGTCAGCTGTGAGGGTGAATCGGTCAGTGTAGCTCTCAACATTTCTGACGGTAACCAAACAGGAAACTGCCACTTTCAGTAAATTTCGGGCAGACATCAAACACCAAAAACTGCCAGTTTCAGTCAGTTTCAAGTTCTGTTTCTCCAGTAATAGTCAATAGTGTTACTTTCTCCTTGCATGTGTGTGTAAAGCTCTAACTCAGCACATCAAAATCCTTTACTGTCTGTCAAAACATTTTGCAGTTGACCTTTATAAGGAAAAAATCTGACCACCTACTTTGTTATCACTAAAATAGAGACACATTCTGCTGTAATAATCTGAAGCAGACTAATTAGTAATAATGTTTCTTCTCAAATATTACAGCTCCTTCACACACCCATTTTGGGTAAAGTGTCTGGGAACAGTATAAGCACCTCACCAAACATGTTTTCTTTCATGGCACTCTAACTTGCAGTCAAGTTTAGTCATTTAACAAAGATCTACTTGTTTTATTTGTAATGGAATTAAAATACCTCATGGTTCTTATGTAGGACAGAGGAAACAGATCTATTTGCAAAGTACATATTTTCTGCAGAGTTGTTTCAGGCTGACTAAATCTGATCCTTACTCTAAAGGAAGATGTGGAAGATAAATGAACTCAAGACCTGCCTCTCTCTTCTACCCATTTTGCTGTTCTTTATTCCACTCTTCCTCTGCTGGTACCTCCCATCCATTGCCCCTGATGTTGGACGTCGTCATATATGCTTCCGGATGGCTGTTCTCAAGCACAGGCTGTGCACGAGGAACGCCTACCCTCCCTCCCACAACACACAGGCTCACTTTTTCTAAGCCTCTATTCTGGCTCTGTTGATCTTGTCATCCTGTTTTGTGTTTTCATCTGCAAAAGAAGGGAAAAGGAGGAGTATTGACAAGTAAGACCCCACGTATGGCTCAATAAAGCATTTAAAATCACAGAACCATAGAATAGTTAGGGTTGTAAAGGACCTTAAGATCATTTAGTTCCAACCCCCTGCCATGGGCAGGGACACCTCACACTAGACCATGCCGCCCACCACTTTTTTAGCAATTTCAATAGGATTTCCAGAGCAGACTCATGTACTTTAATCATTAGCAGGCTTTCTGCTTAAGGTAAATCATAAAGCTGCGAGACACTAGTTTTCTAGAGTGTTGTCACTACTAAATCCTCATTTACACTCAGGTCTTAAAGACAGGATTTGTGATGGTAGCAAGTGTCTTCTACAGAAATCTTGCTGTTTAGGCAGAGTTTGAACATGATGAATCCAGTGGTGCTCTGGAAATTCAGTGGACCTCAAATGTTTTCTGAGATGAGTTTAAACTAAATTTGCAACAGGTAACTGAGTTCAGTTTAAAATTTAAATGTCATAATTCTATTTTTGTATGAAAATGCTGTTATTGTCAAAAGAGTGTAGCAGAATTTTCTAGATGCTAGAGCAAATGAGAGCTTTTAAAAAGCAGTTTTATCTAAACTACTAATTAAATATTAGTGGCTAATGATAATTGACATGAAATGATTGATGAATAAATCATTGCATCTTGGCTGGACTGTCCATTCCAAAGTATGGACTTTCATATGAAAATAAATTTATATTTGACCAGCAAGCAATGTTTTTGCTGTTTGCATAAATTAAAAAATGTTTCATCATAGAAAAGTTTAAGCGTATGTTTCTTAATAAGCAGATTATTCCTGAAAAAGAAATAAAAAAAATATTAATTTGTGCCTTCTGCTGTTTATACAGGAAATTTTGGTCCTCACAGCCCTTCACAGAGACCAGACATCCCTGCCCTTAGGAGGCTGAACTTTCTGGCACCTGCTAGGGAGTATTATTATCTGCATTCTTGGCCACTGGCATGCTCTAATCACATCTTCTGAAAACTCAGCAGAAGTAGCATCTTCCCATGTCAAAAGCTTTTCAGCTTGCTTGATGTATTCCTTCATTCCAAATACTGATGTTATAATTCTTTGGATTTTTCCACTGTTCATTTAAATACTTTAGAAGAAGAAAAATAATTTAAAAAATACCAAGACGTTTCTGCAGGGAATAAGATCCTTCTTATTCCTCATTTTTTTTTTTTTTCTTTCAGAAAAAAAATATTGATTTGCTTTCTCATTGTTTCATTTTGTTTAATCATTGTTTCGTTTTGTTTACCTGGAATTGATACTGTCTTGATGCACATGTACAATCTGATTCATTCTCCTGAGTGTGTACTGTCTTGTGATACCATCCATGTACTTCTTGTATGCCTTGAAATTAAACACTAATCTAAACATATTCCCTGAAATCTGCTGTTTCAGATGACACTCATAAGAAGAATACCTTGGTCAAGTTCATGTATGCTGAATCAATGCTACTTCTTAGTGGCATTGATCATTTTTATGGTGGCTTTGTGTTAGCATGTGTTCAGAACAATATAAAATAGAGTTTCTACTTGAGCAAGATTACTTGATTGCAAGTTAGCTGCACCTCATGTAAGTACCGTATTTCAATTTGCATTGTAATACAATTGCAATATCATATTAGCTAACAGGATAAAATCAAGTGCTCTATATCTTCTATTTGCTTCCATCATTAATCTTTCATTTTTTCATCTTTGTGCTGCTGCCAAAGCAGTGGAGGTAGCAAACTCAGTGACTATAAAACTTGGAAATATCTTTTTTGCATCCTCTTTCTCATTGTGACTAGATGCAAGTGTTCATATTTTCTAATTAATTTCATCTTTTACAAATATTAGAATTTGCATGCAAATACTTATAAACTAGTATTTTCTTCTTCATGCAATATTTTTTTCCTAATTAGGTGCAAACTCTACCGCTGTCACAAATAGATCTTAATACCTAGCTCTGTAAGGAAAAATGCAGTGTTGTAGCTGAGCCATGACCATCTCCAAGGCTGGTAAGAATGGGATCTGGGCTGAATCACTTTGTTTAACTAGGAATCAAAGTGTTGGAGGGACAGTATCACAGTGAGAATGTTCCTTCTCTGCTGGCCTTTGGAAGCGCCCAGGTTCTTTGTCGCACGAGGCAGCTGAGAAGGGAAGATGTGCACCTGAATATACAAAAGAGAGTTCACTGAGTGTGTTAGAAAAACAAGTCCTTTGTGAAGTGCTCTCTTTGATTTGGTTAATATGATCCCAGCTCTGAAGTCAGTGGGGGTGTTACTCTGATAATTGGGCCCAATTTATACTGGGCTGTTCTGATCCTGATTGCCTCTATAATTAGTTGTAATTCCTTCATCAGCTCCATAGAGAAACAGGCCAATGTCAGAGTGCTGCAGAGCAGTGCTTTTTCTATTGGCCAAGAGGGTTAACATAAATTAGCAGAGTTGCCCTAATGTTTGTGCATCAAAATTTATGGAGTTCTGCTATCTCATACCACATGGAGGCTCATTCTGATGGCCAAAAAATGTTAAGTGTGCCTATGTGTATGCTGCATCATACAACTGAAAGGAGATGAGTCTCCTTGGGTTATCTTAGTAAACACCTGTGAAAAAGCCAGTTAACACTTGATGTATATCCTTTTTCTAGCAAATCTAACAGGTAAGTACACATGTAAGCAAAACTCTCTAATACAAGTTATTTTGCTGGCTGAATAGTATTAAAATAATCAAAGCAGCCAGGCAAACACTGGTTCTTTCTTCATTGCTTTGCATTTCATATTGATATAACAGCATTTTATTTCTAGATCTGTGCTAGATCTGTTCTGCAATACCTAGAGCTGATTTATCATAACATGTCTTTGAAACAAAATACTTTGCTATTAAGTGCAACTAGCATGGGATGTCCGGTCACCTGTTTTACTGTCACATTCTCACCCTACTGCCTAACAAAGTAATACTAGAAGGCTCAGTATGTTGGCATGGGTTACAGGAGCCTAGGAGGAAGGTGAAATACAAAAAGGCTTTTTTCTTCTTAACTGTTTACAGCCCCAGTCTCTCATACATGCACTGAAAAAGTTCCATTTTGCCATACCTAGTATGTTTTTAGTTATATTTTCATTGTTTATTTTTTTTTTTAACTTAGCAGTTTTGTGATAGGGCACAAGTCTCGGGTTTACAGGTTTTCCGTTTGGCCTACTTCAATGAAGGCTTTTTAACTATGGCTTTATGCTGCATTTTTCCACAAATAATTTTGGAGGAAGGTGCAAGAAAAAGTAACCTTTCTTTCTTTATTTTTTTCTTCCCTTTTTTTTTTATTTAATCTGGGAAATCACTTTTCGAAAAAGGAGAAACCAAAGCATGTGCAATAAGCTTTCTCTGAACAAGCTACTGTTGCTTTCATTGCTGTTTGCACCACTTAACAGAAGATGCACACCAGGAATTTTATGAATATACAAATACACAGGCCTGAGGAGGCAACAATTATAGTGAATACCATTCCCACACTCAACAGTTGGGAAGAAATACATTCGTGTGATGTACTGCTAATTATATTATGGTAGGTAAGCAAAAATTCACTACTTAAATGATGTGTATTTTTTGTTATTAGATTGCTCTTTTAAGATGACCCTCTGTTAGGAAGGAAGAACACGGATGAATAAGCTCATTAAACACCCTTACGAGTTTGCCACACAAAAATCTGTGGCCTGAATTGCCTAATCTTTCTGTTTTTCCTTGTGGAAAAGAGAAGCATTTTTTTCTGTTCAAGGTCAGGAGAAGAAACCCACAGAGATGGGGCTTACAGGTCTGCTTTTGGAGATATTACCCATCTTAATATATCATGAACAGTTTGGTCCAATTTCTGATAGTCCTCAGCAGAGGAGAGTCGGAGAGTCTGAGAGTCCTCAGACTTTCACCCTAGTAAGACTGTCTGTAGAGTAAGATATCGGTCATTTTAAATGTGTCAAAATTTTCTGTGTTTTAGCAGAAGAAAGAAAAACATCATTCGCTGTCTTTAAAAGAGGGGGTAATTCTGTATCTTCCTTTTATAGACCAGATGCAGTTTAAAAACCCCCGAAAACAGAGATTTAATTGAGGACCTCAACGTAGAGTTTTCCAAATCTGCACACAACATGCCAGCATTACTTACATAGATACTAAGTAATTTTGGGCAGCTTCTACAACACAGGCCTTAGTGGTCATCACTACAGAGCTCACAAACACTCTGAGTTTGGGAAAACTGAAGGTGTTGGATTTTTTTCTGAGTTACAACATTTTACTTGTTTTATATTAACACAGTGATGATAACATGCAGGCAAAGTGAAGATTGCTAAGTTCTACAGTTCTCTCACTTCCTAATTCTTTATGTCAGTGAGTTGGAGAGCAGGGAGAAGCTTCAGTAATTAATTATACTGTATCTTCTTAGAGAAGAATATGATTGGCACCATGGAAGTTGTGGAACTATGAACATGATGACAGAATGGTGTGCTTTCGTGAGAATAGTATGAACAGCTATGTTATGGTAGTTTCTTGGAACTTGCATGTAGACAGGCTCATTCACAGCAAGAAAGATATACTGTAAAGTAAGTATATTACAAAAAAAAGAATTGCAGGGTCGTGTGTTTTGATTTGGTGTTTGGTGGTTTTGGGGGGGTTGGTTTGGTTGGGTTATTTTTGTTGGTTGTGGGAGTTTTGGACGGGTTCAGGTCATAATTTATTCCATTTGAACATAAGCAAGAGATACCAGAAATTCTTTTTTTTCTCTTTTCTCCATCTGACTTACACTGTTTTACTTAAGGTTTATGTTAGGTTTTTTATTGTGATAAATATGAATAGTTATAATGAAGAAATTTTTCTAACACTACAAAATTGTTATTCTACCAACTTACTGAACAGGTTTTTGCTTCAAAAACTCAAAGATTTTCAAACCGGTTTCAGTCTGTGAAGAGAAATAGGGTTTTCATACACATGTTCTCTTGGAATAATAGAAAGTTGATTAAATGTTCATCTACAGCAGCTTCTTCCATTTCTCTATACCAGTCATTTACCATAGTTGGTTTGCAAATACTTCCAAAAGAAATCCTGACGGTTTAAAATTAAAGATATTAAGTAAAGAAATTCTCATGAATTTCGCATAGACGCATGTTGTGTGTTCACATTGTGTGATCACAAATTGTGTGCCTGTAAGTTAGACACAAAATACTGCTTCTGTGAAGTGTTATGAATGTTTTTCACTACGATCAGAAGTACTTAGGACTTCTCTTCTGCAACTCACACTGAAAGCAGCACATAACCAGTAATACAAGGCCTATGTCACCAAGGAGGGATATTGATTCAGTAGCTATTCCCTGAGCAAGGTTCCCATTACAAGTGTTTAAGGGAGCTTTTTCAACAATGCACTGTCTGTAGTGTTAACAGTTGTCTTCCACTGTGTCCTCTGAGATCCAGTCACCCTACATTAGACATTATTGACCAAGTTGTTTATTAGTTAAAGGTGTATTTGTTTATGATGGAAAGTCAAAACGAAATAATTTTTGTCAAGTGCTAGGTGTTCAACTAGTAGGCAAAATGCTGTGAATTCTGATAGCTCACGTGGCTGTTAACAGGAGTCTTCTAAGGTAGGAATGTCTGGCTGCCTTCCAGTTCACAAGTGACTACACAATGTTTCAGGGTTTGGGAACTGACATATTTTCCTTCATCGCATCATCTCCTATTTCTGCTCTATGTTGTCTATACTTATTGAAGGCTTAATAATTTGGTTTTGTTGTACTGGTCCAGCAGTCACTGAGAAAACACAAAGTTCTTCATGGTCTTTGATAATTTTAATGAATTCATGTTTGATGCTTAGAATGCATGAAAAACTTGTAGTATACAGATTGTAATTGTGAGACTGGTATTTTGTTTTGATAGCAGTGTTTTGGAGTGAGGGGACTTCATTCTCCAGTATCCTGTATGCTACATGGTGATTTACAGTTGTGCAACATGAGGAATATGCTGCCAGGGTCACGTATCTACTGACCATGTCTAGATAGAATTACTGACTGTGCTAGTCTAGCTAAGTATCCTAACACAGGTGCATCACACTCACAAAAAAAGATTTTCCTTATACACTTTTTCCACAGTAGGAACTTTTTTTTCTATACAGCTCTGCTCTCAGATCCTCTGAGATAAGCAGGTTAGGGTCAATTTTCAAAAACATAACTTTGTCCAAGCTAGAAGGTGCTTTAGCTAGCACCGCAAAAGTGCTAGCTAGTGCCCGGAAAAGTGCAGCATTTCCCATTTCTGTGCAGCATACCTACCCCGACACAACTCTGTAGTGTAGATAAACATTAAAGCAAAACTTTCCACTTACTGTATTCATGATACTTTACACACACCTTTATTAGATGTAATACAAAACATAGTAGAGAACGTTAGAGAAATGAGCCCTTTGTCATTTTAATCATTATAGTAACATCAACTATGTAAGCAGTATTATTCTGTGTGCTCAGTTGTGGTTTATAGATGCAGCTGGAATGTGTAAACTGATTGCTCTGCACTGAGACAGCTCAGGAAGAATTCAGAAATCTCAGTGTGTCAGCAGCCCTTGAAAATCCATAATCAAGACTCTTAAAGGAGCTGGCTCACTGATACATAATTTTTCATAAGTATTGGAATTTAAGAGAAATTAGAGAAAACTTGAAATTAGCTGATAATTTACTTCCATTTAGAAAGGAGCACTGTAATGACCCGCGTATTTGTAGGCTGCTCGGGATACCTTCAATGAGCAGAAAGATGGGCAAAAAACCCAAAAGTGGCATCATACAGAAATACAAAAATAGATCTTACCCAATAAGTCTTGTTCCATGTTTTGATTGAGTTCTAATTTAGTGATCCTCGAAGTTAGAAGATAAAATCCTAGTGGCAGGATAGGTGAGATGCTAATGAAAAACAAGTTTAAATGAAAAATCAGGCTTGCATTTAAAAAACCGAGCCTGATCAGCTGTTAGAACCACCAGTGAATGAAAGTGACAGCTTCCCCACCCACTTGAGAGAAGACACCTGGGCTATTTTTACTGTCCAGAGTAATTAATGGATATCACTTGGACTGTTTTTAATTCATCTTAAAATTCCTTACATTGCACAGTCATCTTTCATTTGTGTTAACCTGAATTTACCTCTGGAATCAGTGGAGTTCACCCATGAAATTAAAGACCAATCAGGCCAAAAGTGTAAAATTAAGCCCCACTGCAGCCAGATTACTATATTCCTACAGAATACATTTAATTTCATCTCAGCTTTCATCTGAATGTCTTCATTACTCATGCCGTGTGGTCTTGCTGTAGTCTTCAGCTGAAGCATACTTAAAGAATACAGTACCTGTTGCCTACAGCAGCACTTCTGCCTCTCTGTCCTGGGTGCAGTATTTTTAATACAAATCTGTATTTTCAAATCATAGCTGACCTACTCTGAAGTTGGCTGGATCTGGAAAAGCAAACAAATACTCTTGACTGTTCCGTCATCATGTATGTCATTCCAGAAAGAGATCAATGGAGAAATACTGTCTCATCACCCTCACTGGCTCATTTAATTTGTTCCCCATCATCCTGCCTTTAAACCATTACCAGTATGACTGTGTTGCCCCAAGATGAGAGTGATGTGACTCAAAGCCTGTGCTGTTGATAGAAATGCCCATCATAGTTTCCTTTTTTAGTTTACATTCTTTGTGACATTCTTTGACATATTCAGGTTTGATAATATCCCTAAATACATTCTCTGATATCCTCTATATAACCAACTCTATTGACAAAATGCTGTGAGCTGCGTACATATGTACATACTTCTCTCTGATACTCCAAATGAAATTGCCATGACTGCAATGATATGAGTAGCAGTGCCCTGCGGAATCTACATTAAGCTTTGAATAGGTGACAACGTAGTCTCTAGTATGTTATTTCTTCCTTCTTTCTTTGTCATTTCTTTGGGGGAGTCAGTGAAGGAGGGGACTGGAACACTTTTTAAGCAGGTGCATAAGTCAGTTTCTGAGTTGGGGCAGGAAGAGGACAGAGCTCCATTTAATCCAATCCCACAGCGTAAGAAGGGCAATTCAGTGTTATAGATGAGATTGCATCTACTGAACAAAACATTAACCATAGCAGGAAATGTGCTTTAGCATGTACAGCTGTGATTATTTAAAGAATATGGGGTACTATTACTGTGTCTCAAAACACTTTTGAAAAGAGCTCCTCTATAAATTGCCCTGTGAAACTCTTGTGGTTTTTGATTTTTTTTTAATTTGGTTTCATCGGTGACTTAATTTGATTTGTTAATCATGTAATGGATGATCTGGCTTTATGCTTTGGTCTTGATTTTTAGGTCAAAAATCTAGTGCCATTTACCACATCTAAATATTTGAAATAAATGTGGGTGATTATTATAAAAAATCACAACACTGAAAAGCAGTAAATTAATGCATTTACTTATGTAGATGTTACTGTGAGGATCTTGAATAAACCATAATAACTAATATGAAATTTCCTTACCTTATAACCTGGCAATATACTATTGTTTTGTTATGATCCTTTGATAAAGGAGCCACAGGCATCTTGCAATGATGTGGAAACATCCAGTAGTATAAGTGAGCAATGATTTTTTTTTTTTTTTTTTACAAAGCTCCTTTATTAAAGGCATAATCTAATCATATGTAAAAATCATATGCCAAAACGTTTAGTATTATCCAGCTAACTGACTGTGTAATGTAAAATCATATTTAGTCTTTTCACTTTAGTTTGAAGTGATAGGCATACACAAAAAGACCTAAATTGATCTGAAAGCTTAGTAATGGCCAATTAAACACATTCTAAGCATTCTGACTTCTTGAAGAGCAAAGGCTCTTTTTCTTTATAGTTTAATAATATTGACTAGTTGTGTAGCATCAGAAGTTTCTACATGTTCATGCATTTATGTTCACACTGGAATATCTTTGTAAACGAAAATGTCTTCTGTATCTGTACATATCAAGTCTTCTGCAGATTATACCTATTGCAGAAGAGTAATTTCATTTGGTGATTTCTCTACATGTCCTGAAAATCACACTTTGCATACAAATACAGTAAAGAATCTGCTTCTAGCTTTGCTTTTGCAGGTAGAAATAAGGTGCAACTCCACAAAGGTCTATATAATTATAATGGTAAATAACTGGTACTAGGAAGATGAGAAGACAGCTATGGCTATTTCTCAGGAAAGCTCTCGGTGGTCAGCCAGGATATGCTCTAAGTTACACTGAAGAAATTCAGAGAATTTGGAATACTGTAAACATTTTTTGCCTCGGTAAACAGGACCTTCCCTGGACTCAGGCATGTGTCTACGTAAATTGCAAGCTAAGTTTTTGCTTCAGCAGTTGAGATTGCTGAGTAAATGGGTCTCATTGGTCTTGTGGTTACTTTACAGTTTTCAGATGCAAGCCTTGAGAATGCAGTCGCTTGAGTCACTCACCAGCCCTGTACAGCAGGAAAACACAGTACCTGCAATTTAAGACTACTTTTATTGCGTACTATGTTTACAGCTTTCCTTGGAATGCTGAACATTGAACAGTTGCCATATTTATACTACTTAGAGACATGTACCAATATCTGTGTCACCTATTTTGAAGAGAATACTTTGGGATGGAAGGTACCATTATTCAATAGGGAAGAAGAAAATTGGTTGTCTTCTAGACTATTCCAAATATATTTTGAGATACATGTCATTTTATCTTCTGGTGTTTACGCTAAAAGGCGTAAGGTCCCTGTCATGTAACTTGTCAAATGTAGATTATCCAGTGCCAAACTGATTTACCTCACCGAGAAGAAATCAGGATACTGTTTGTTGTTAGTTCTGCACTAGTGTTTATTCTTGTGTCTCTGGTGATATAATCATATTAATAGTAAAGGTAGCATAGTTGCATGGTTTCTGTTTTACATGACGCCTTTGTTTTCCACTTGAATTCTAGCTGTCAGATCAGGGGAAGAAAGTGTCGTCTTTAAATATGCCAAAGAATTACGTATTTAATGTTTGCAACTCTTTAAAAGTCTAGGTTGAAACATCAAGTAATCAAGTATTGATCTACAGTACACAGGCAGATACAATCGTTTGTTGCGGTATTTGCTTTTCAAGGCCAACCAATTCTAATTTCTGTTTTATTTTGTAAATTAATGTTTAAACAGCTGTTCACTAGAGGAATACCCCCTGGATCTATTTTTAAATTAATAGGTGGCATAATCTCACCTAACTTCAGCCACCTAAAAGACAGGCAGCTACTGTCGGTAGTTGTATAGTCCATAGAGAACAGCAAATACTTGCAGCATCTTTTGTCTGTCCTAAAAGAGGCACCTGAAGAGAGTGGATGGGTTGTTCCAAACTAGGATGTCAAGTTTCCTTGTGTAGTTAAAGGAAAGAGGTGAACACCATGAATTGTTTAAGAAATGAAGGCAGCTAGCTTATACCATACACCTCAGTTTTGGAAGGTAATGATAGAAGAAATTGATCCTAGCTTGTGGGAAGAAAAGATGCTTTTAAATTCTGTAAAATGTTTACTTGAACACATTGCTACAGGAAAATTTAAATTTAATGTCAATCTGACTTAATAATTTTAAAATGTAATGGAGAACTTTTTTTTTTCTTTGTCTTTTGTTTTCTGTTTTTTGAGACCACCACTGGGAAAGTTATAAATTTGGAACAGTGCTGCTGTTGTATTATGACCAGCTATAGGGGTTAATTAATTCTGTCTTCGAGATCTAAATATAAATTTCGTATCATACCATCTTAAAGGCTTTACTCTTGTAGGAAAAAATACAGTTCTTCTTTTCTGAATTTTATGCAATTTAGAAAAATACCTTCATAACCAATACATATTAGTTGTCCCTTTCTTATTGTCTTTAACTATAACATAGTATGTAGTCATTGTGTCAAACATACATACTAAGATGGAGGATAAACTGAAAAATAACCCTCTTTCTACAGCAGTACAATTGAAAAAGTCATTCGGCAAGAACTTAAAAACCAAAGAACTTAAGTGTACAAAAAGGACAATAAATTCAGTTTACTCCACATTTCTATGAAATACATGGCTTCAATAACCAATGATATTTTAGTATGTATAATATTTATGTTAACAAAGGATTATTTTTCTTCTCCTCCATTCCACTGAAATAGAATATGCCACTGAAATAGGATAGAAAAGTCCTTTGCAGAGTTGTTCCAGCCAGACTGGGCTAGCACAGGTGCTGACTGCATGATAGCCGTAGCTGGAACAGAAGGGTTAAGTGTTCGTATGTTCACCCAGAATCTCATATATGCTTTGCAACTCTGCTGAGCAACCTGCTACCACCACTACCTAGTGCATGAGACAGCTAATTTAGTCATCTTGTCGATGCAGTTACATACTGAATATCCTTGTTTGGATTGTTTGTTTTTTCACTTAGGTACGAACAGTAAAAATCTGAATATCTCTTCATAATTGATTAATCTTTGAATTTTCCAAATTGTAGTTGCTCCTAGATAGCCATGCCATATTCCCATCAATAGAGACTCAAAGAGAGGTTTGGATGCTACAGTGCAACACTCAGCCCTCCAGGGAAGGCTTTGAACTCCAGCCTCACCTGAAGACACAGACATGCTGATGGCAGTTACATCCCAGGCCTTACTGCAGGAATGGGGACATTCTGTGTGAGGGTACCCATTGTCACACAGCGTGGCTCAGGAAACCTCCAGAACTAAGAACCAACAATATTGAGGGTCCTTTGTAATTGTATTAGGTACCATCAGCCAGGGTCAGGAGGTGAACATGGCTACAAAAAGTCAGAAAATTATTGGTTAATAGATTAAAATATAAAGAATATAATTGTAATATAAAACAATGTCAGTATATGTGTTTGTTACTATACTAATTTTTTTTAAAGAATCATCGATGTTTAGTGCTGTGAGCCCAAACTCTTGAATTCTTCGCTTCGTACTGGTACTATAACCTTGGTGGTGTTAATCATGGCTTCTTGGCCTTCACCCCAACTACAAAATTAAATTAGTGTCCTTACCTGTCTCAGAAGACAGTACAGAGGAATAATGAGCTCTTTTCCACTGTTGAGAACACTTTTTTCTCAAGTTGTATTATCCGTAAAATAATTACCTTATTAAAACCACTGAGATCTCATTTGCCCCTCACCAGACAACATAATGAGAAAAACAATTCTATAATAAAGTTTGCCTTTTTTGTTTTTCAGAGCTGTGTATGCAAAGGTAAAAGTCCCTGCTTTTGTGATAGCATGAAAGGTAATAAGGTAAGAACAAATATATTCTTCCTTTTTTAAGATTAGCTTATATCTGGAAATGGTTAATACGTAGTTGTTTTGACATAGTAAGTTAATGTGTGATGGCACTCTGTCAGGAGAGTATAGAGAAAATTGTAAAAGGAATACATTACCTTACAAAATCCTGTTAAAAGAAGTCTGGGGACACTGTTTAACTAAGAAGACTTTTAGATTCATTTTTTAAAATGCATTACTTTGTTTACAGCATTGCATGACATTTGAACACCAACACAAGAACAGCTGTCTGAAGCACTACGTCCCCTTCACAAATAAATGCCCACAGATACCATTACCCTGGCAAGCAACTCTGCTGTTACAAATTTTATAATGCTATCAAGAGTGTCATGTTCAGTGCTTCCCTCTTTCCATCTTCGGGCCTTGCCATCTCTCCCCACCCCTTGCATACCCTTTTCCAGCTCCTGAAGGAAAGCTACATGCGGAGGCATCAAACGGATAGAACACCTTGCCAGCAGTGAGGGAACAGCATCAAATCCATCAAAAGTAATAGAGCCGTAGCTCTGCCTGTTGCCAATAGTAGCTTGGCAGAGGCTCGGAGTGGCTTTTAGGCTAACCTGAATTACACAAATGCCAAAAATTCTTTCAAACTCCTGCTTGTAGTTGGAAAAACAACTGGTTCACAAATGAAAGGGGCATTATTGAAGAAGTCATGGTTGTAATTCAGGCTAACTGCAGAGACAACGATTGCCATGCTAAACCTTATCAGTAGATTCCAGACATCTATATAGACTTAGGACTGTGATTAGTCCCACTGTTCAACACATCTGCCTGGTAAAGAATTGGTCATAACTTTCCTTCTGTACTTTTTATTACCAAGAAAAAATGCCATAGTGCACCACAGAAAACACTGCCAGTTTTGCTTTTAATTTCAGTGTTGGAGGGAAGTTCACTCAAAGTAAATATGTTCTTTATTAAAACACATTTTCTTAGGTGGGAAAGGATAGTACTCATGTCTTTAGTAAAATCTCCATGCTTATTTTTCAAGTTCTTAGTTGGTCTAACATGGCTTTGTCCTAACCAGTAAAATTGAGACCAGATGAAAAACTAGAAAAAATAAGCTGCCCACTAAAAGAGAAATACTGGTAAGAATGAACACCCACAACTGTCTTCATCAGTTCCATGTTAAAACAACTGAGAAATCAGTAGGTAAGAGTTAATCATTGTTTACACTGATGGAAGTTTTTCAGGCGGCATTGGAAAGTCAGGACAACTACATTAATCAGTATGCTTTGATAACTGTTTGATGTTAAGAAACTCTCCAACCCGAAAATCCTCTGATCTTGTTGAACTGTCAAGAAGAAACTGTGGATAAAATTGCCTGTACTGTGTGAAGGGGAGTGATACTGTCGGGAGAGCGCAGTGCTGCTCCGTATCGGGAGAGCAGCCCATGGCTTGGTTCAGTGAGGGGGTAGCAAGCTCAGTGGAGGAAGATCGAGGACTTCTTTCGTTTTCCTGTGAGTTACTACCACACCCCCTCCAGTGGCACGGCTTGGTATAGCATTATCCTTTTTTGCCTTTCTTGGGACACTGGTGAATGAAATAAACGACTTGTTATAAAAAATTATGCCAGTTTAGGATACAGGTCTCACAGACACTTCACGATGCAATTCTTATTTTGATTTGTGTAAAATATTCTTTTATTTTTAATGATTCAGAAGCGATTTAAAGTGTGGACAGTTTGTGGGGTTTTGAAAGGCACGAATTGGTGATAGGACAAGCCAAGGTATTTGGCTTCCCTTTGACTTCTTTAGGATCCTACCTTGTACATTGAATAATAAGATATCAGAACTTCTGCACAGCAAAATTTCAGATGCTTTTTTTGTATAATTCTTCCCTGATAAAGCAATAGGAAAATTGGCTCTGAGAGAATCTATAACCACATCCTCTCTCTCTTCTCTGTCATGTTGCGATGTAAAAGGTCATGAATAGGCAGTTCTTCACTGATGTAAAATTGAGAATGCTAAATTGCTGCTATCTAAAGAGCTGAAACACCTTTTCTTTGTATTTCCAGACATGAAGCTTTTAAACTTTATTTTAACCAAGATAAGACTTGCATCTTCATTATGTTTAACTAAAAAACTCAAAATGCCCCTTCCACTGTAACTTAGCCTCCTGTATTCTATTGTGTAGCTTTAATCTTCTGTGTTTCCGTTACATGATGATTTGGAATTGACCTTCCTGTACAGCAGCAGCCATAAAGTTTGCCAACTACAAATTAGACTGCTGTGATGGATTTGGATTTGTGTTGCTTGTAGTGACTAAACACAATACATAAACACTAACAAGAAGTATGTATCAGCTGCTTTCTTAAACTTTTCATGTTGGCAATTAACTTCTGCAAACTCTGGAGTACTGTTGTCTTCTGATATCTTCAACCGTACTTATACCACATAGGCAGGACCACAAAAACAGGTCAGTATGGGCAAGGCTGATATATCTGCCACAATAGCAGACAGGTATGTCAAAGTTAAGTTACTGAAAGTAATGAATGCCTTAGAAATAAGGTATCGAAAGAAGAATTCATGGATATTTTAAGAACTTCATTCTCTTAATATTTACAGGGTGAAAAAGGCTATCCTGGTGTTCCAGGTCCACCTGGTCATAGAGGCTTTCCTGGTCCAGAAGGGCCTCCAGGGCCACAGGGACCAAAGGTAAGTGTGAGAGAGATACGGAGAAACTACTGTGCTTGGCTGTGAAAATGAGCTGTGACTGGCTAGAGAATTTTGTTTTAGAAACCAAAACTAAACCAAAACCTGTGTCAGAGTCTGTGCAGTTCTTTACATTCCCCATTTCCTTTCTGGGAAAAATTTCTTATTATCAGTAAAGCTTGAAACAGTTATAGCAGGTTCTGTCTAGACTGTGCTGTGGCATGCTTTATTGCCTTCTTTCAGCCTTGCTCTCGTATCCTGCTTAGCCTCCTTTCAGCCTGCTCTTGGCTTTCCTTTCCATCTGAAATAGTGCAGGTGACAGTAGCTGGTACATGCATATACCTGATCATTACATGGATATCACCCATATGTGGGAGCCTTCCATCTATTTCCTCACAGGGAAGCACTTCCAGGTCTCCCAGTTTGGACAGATACATAGTAACTGCTTTCTCAGCATACGCTTACTGTTTTGGGGGTTTTTGCCTATGATGAGAGATATCAGATATATTTCTTTACTACGAGGGTGGTGAGGCTCTGGAACAGGTTGCCCATCCCTGGCAGTGTTCAAGGCCAGGTTGGACAGAGCTTTGAGCAACCCAATCAAGTGGAAGGTGTTCCTGCGCATGGCAGGGGGGTTGGAACTGTATGATCTTTAAAGTCCCTTCCAACCGAAACCATTCTATGATTCTATGATATATCCCCTGTAAACACTGAGAGGGCAAGACATCATGATTTATGCAAATTGTATTAAATGCTTGTTTGCTTTAGTGTCTGTAATAGGCAAATAACTTCTTTATATAGTTTTGTGTGCACATGTTGGTATTGGTATTAAAAATATTGCATGACCAGTTGACGTATACGTGCTTTTTCTGAATTGTATTAAAATACATTATTTTACATTTGTGATCTAGGGTTCTCCAGGGCTTACAGGCTTAGTTGGACCCAAAGGAATACGAGTAAGTATATTTTAAACAAACTTGTTTGTATTAAATATCATGCTAAATGCCAGCTTGGTTCAATAGTTTGTGAAAAATAAAACCAAAACATTATATATAATTTTAAAGTATTTTTAACATTTATGACAGAGTATGCACATGCATTATCTATTTTTTAGAACTCTTGCCTTTTTTGCTGCACCTTATGGACAAGGTTCACACTGTATCTGTTTAGTAGTGGGGTGTGCTGTGAAATAGTGTGACTAGAATTCCCTGAAGAGTTGTTTTGGATTTTTTTCTGTGGGCAAAACCAATCTATGTCAACAGTGCATAAACTACCATTCTACTTGGTTCACCATCAGAGGGTTAAGGAAATAACAGTCTTTTGATAGAATCATACTTGCATTCATTCTTCTTGTGAATGCAGTCAAAAGAAGAACTGTATCATGAGCTTTTGCTTAATATTTGTAATATTATTCCTCTGTTTTTATATCATTAGGGAGTCCCAGGAATACCTGGATTTTCAGGTCCCCCAGGCCTTCCAGTAAGTAAAAGCAAAACTGATTTAACTATTTCTCTCTTACTACAGTCTTCAGTACAGTGTTATCCTCAATCCAGTGTGCTCGCTCTAGTCTCAACATCAGCATTGTCTCTGTCAATTAGCCTAGAGATAAAAATCTTAATATCATCAATTCTTACTCCTTGTAATGATTTAATAACACATTGTAATCTCTCAGGTCTTGTGAAACACTGCTCCATAATAAACTCCTTCAGTGTCGCTGTAGGGTAATATGAATGCGCAAAACCAGAACTTGTGTCAATTTTGCACTTCTTTCTAGGGTGAACCAGGTACTGTTGGACCTCTTGGGCGTTCAGGTGTTCCAGGATGCAACGGCACAAAGGTACAAACCAAGCTAAATGTTATGGAGATTGTGGTTGGCTGTGCTTGGGAATGGCCAAAAAGCATTCTGAATTTTTCACCCAATATACAAAAGCCTTGATTTGTTATGGTTTGCTACTTTATCACTAATAAAAATTTGAATCATGAGGCCAGAGGAAGAAAAAATGCATAAGATAGATAATGTGTAAGATAGATAATTAAATAATGCATGTTAATGGCCTTTGCTAAAAAGTTAAGAATAATGTTTGATATTTTGACAGATAAAAACTTTTTCATTAAATCCAGAAGACCTAAGCAGTTTTGTCCCACCTGTCCTTCTGTTGAAAGGGTTAGAGAAGGTTAGAGAAGAGATAAATAGTTCATTAATTTTATTTGATCAGTATCTAGCTTGCAGTTGACAATTCATAAGTCCTGAAAGCAATTAAAAGAAAAGGCTTAATGTTAAGTTACAGATTTACTGGTTTTTCTTTGCTCTATGACAAATTCTTCCAACATTCTGAAAGAGGGAGTCAGAAGAATGCCTACAACAGAAAATCGTACATTTCTAGTGAAACAGTAAACTGATCTGACATAGCTAATAAAACCTAGTGTCTGGGATAGAAGTCAAGACCCATACAGTGAAGCTGTGCCACTTCTAGCAAATATGGTGGTAACACAACTCACAATTTTAGTATGGTAACATAAGAAACTTCTTTTGTAATCACATTTAGTAAGATCGGACCAAATAATAAACACTAATATGCATTAACAGTCACTCTTGCTACTTTCAGGGCGATCAAGGTTTTCCAGGTCCTCCAGGTAGAAGAGGTCCTCCAGGTGTTCCAGTAGGTGTCTGTGAAACTGATTGTGTGCATTTCTACTACATAAAGACATTCACTGAGGGAGCGTAAAGTCTCACATTAGTTGGTATTTATAACAGTTGAAATGTATAGGTATCCCCATTTTACTAATATGAAAACTGCGTGGTAAAGAAACCGAAGTTAAAAGTAATGCTTTATTGACTGCATGTTGGGCCTCAACTTCTTAGTTAATAAGTGCATGCAAATTCGCTCTTTAGTGTCTCAAGGGATGCTCGTGAAAATTTACCTCTCAGATCTCTAAGGGTGTCCAATATACATTTTATAGATTGCAGTTTCAGTTCATGCTTAAATGTCTTTGAGGATGTGGCCCAATTAAGTCGATTAAGACCCAGGAATTAAACCTAGAACCTCTCTTTCTGGGTACATTGCTTTAACCCTAGATTTGTTTTTTCTCTGTAGAAATGTGTCTTTAAAATAAGTTTTTTAAACTTCTAAACAAATAGAAAAGGAATGCTGTCTGTCAAGTTCCAGTGACTTCAAATTTAATAACTTCTAAACATGATGTTTACTTTTTCAGCTTTCCTGATTTTTATTTCTTTATTTATTAAGGTCAGGCTTCAAAACTGCTCTGCCTTCACTTGTAGAGTTGTATCTGTGAGACAAGACTATTTTTTGACAATATGCCCTTTCTTCTTAAATTGAAGTCTGGTACAGTAAACAGGTACCTGGCTATATACCGTGTCCATGAAAATAAATCACTTCAGGATCAGTGAGCTTAGAGAATATTCATGTGTCCTTTCACCACTGTCTTTTACTTCTCTGTTTTACTAATATAATTGTTCTTCTCCCTAGGGTATTGCTGGCATCAAAGGAGAGAAGGTCAGTTATTTGCACCATATAACATGAAATATTTATTGGTGATCAGCAATTTGTGTGTATGTTCACTGATGGAAAAGAGTTCTTAACATCTCCATTCATGGGAAACAGAAGGTTTACCGTCCAGAAGAAGCAAGCACAAACTTTGGTGCTTTATCCATACTAGTTGAATTCACCCTGGTTTATGAAACAGTATTTAATTTTTTTTCCTCATTTAATTACTGCTATTGCATGTAATGAATTTAACTCTTTCAAGCACACAAAGAACAAAGCCACTCCCCCAAACAGCTTATGAATTCATATGGAAAGCTGCAGATGCACTAGAGAGCATTTTATAGGGATAAAAAGTACTAAAACTAAATTGAAGGTCAGGGCTGTGGGTGACTAGTGTAGGTGTGCCTGGAAATGAAGACTCCTTCTAACTGAGAACTGGAATGCCTGAATAAGGTATATTCTGCTTAACTGTAAACATGGAACTATCCATAATGGACAGTTCTCTTAATTATGCAGTTCTGGTGTGGCTTTTTTCCCTACAAACTGTATTAGAAGATCTATTCCATTACAGAGTTCTACAGCATAACTTTGAATCTTCCTTATTGTCTAATTGTCCAGGGGTGCCCTGCAGATGGATATGACCAAGTGTATGATGCAAAAGGTGATCCTGGATTGCCAGGAATGCCTGGATTTCAGGTAATTCAGGTTTCATTCAGACCGTGAGAGACAGGTACATACATGTAAAAATATATGTGTGTGTATATATAAAAATATATAAAACACATTATATACAGTGTGTGTATATTAGGTTTTGGATATTACCTGTAATTTAAATGTATTGCATATTTTATACAGATACAGTATTTTTTTTACAATTATGTCACTAATTTATAAACCAGAAAATAATTCTGTGTCTTAAAGAAAAATTTTAACTTTATATAATCCAATTAATACCATGTATTGAAAGTCTTTCTGCTGACTTTACAAACCAGAGTACATCAAGACAGTAATAATTAATTCTGCCATCAGAACCAATAGTGTCTGTTATGTGTAAGTGAAGAGAGATACAAAAGTTAGGTTTCAAACAAACAACAATACTTCAGAAATGGAGAAAAACTGGTCATAAATTTAGGGGTTTACTCCTACACATAGAATAGAATAATTCAGTTGAAAGGGACCTACAACAACCATCTAGTTCAACTGTAAAATTCCCCATGAAGTAAGATTGAGCAGATTTAGAGCAGCTCGACTTACAGAGTACTAGAAAGGACAGTATGATCGATATTTAAAAAACTGAGATCAATAGGGGAAGGCAGAGCAGACATTTCTTTTGACTGTTGTAAAATAATTGGAGGATACTAGAAGGAAAATAAAAAACAATTTCTTTGAAAATGAAGCTTTGAGGTATAGAATTTATTGCATAGAATATTTGAAAGATTAAAGGCTTATTAGGGCTAGCAATAAGACTACGTGGATCATGAGAATATCCAAAATTAAATAGGACATACGTGCTCACTTGAGTAGTTTAGTTTAGAGCAGATGTTTTCTCATGCTTCAAAACATATGCAAACCAATGGAGCAGTGAAGAGGAATTATATTTCTACGTTATCCTAAGACATGGAAAGGAAATCCAGAGACAGAGCTGTTCCTCTGTTTGTTACTCAGTTCACTGAGTTTAGCAGTGTGGTTTGCTCATCATCTTGCCAGATTTACTCTATTTCTTTTTTTAACATGCAGGGTGCCCAGGGTGCTCAAGGATATCCCGGGGAAATTGGACCACAGGGCCCTCCAGGAGCTCCAGTGAGTATGAATTTGTCTTACTTGTTACTTTAATCTTTGATCTTCCCAGAAACCTATGGAATTACACAGATAAAAGTACCTGACTCTCACAGACTTGTTTGAGATCTAGAGATGTGTATGCAAAATCTATATCCCTCTGCACACATCTGGGGCTTTGTTAGGGGTTTTTTCCCCAGTTTCTTTTGATTCAGTGTATGAATGATAATTTCCATGTTTTCAGAAAAATTCTTGTCCATGTAGGCATAAACTTTAATTTATAAATAATTGCCCATAAGATCACTTTAAGTACTAATGTGTGTAACTGTAAGAGAGATGTATATATTTGCGAATAGACTGTATAGACATTCTGTCACAACAAATTGTGGCTATAAAGATGAAAGAATAAAACTAGTGATGTAACTCACATGAAAATTGGATACTTCAAAACACCTACATTGGTGCTGAAGATTGGTTTTTTTTTTTTTCCTTTTTTATAGGGTATGCCAGGGAAAGCAGGACCTCCTGGACCTAAGGTAGTCTGAGATTGGTAATAAAAATGAAAACTTCCTATTATGTGTGACATCAATTAACTCTTTATAGGTGTTTTTAAAATCTAAAAAATTGTAACATTTGGGGATTTTTTTTACAGGGTCTTATGGGACTGAAAGTAATAGGAACCAAAGGAAGAAAGGTAATTTTATAAAATGCCCAAAATATTTTTTAAGTTTTGTTTCTGTTTTCTGCTTTTTCTGATATACTATGGTGAAGTGTTTGGGGAAGTAAGTACTGTGAGATAAAAATTTTCAGTATATATGTGGAAGTCTTTTATTGGAAAATGGAAACATGGCAATTCATATCTAAGGACAAACTGTTTTCACGTAAGAGCCAATGATATAAACTTCCTGATAGAAGGGTAGAAACCCAAGAAGAGCCAGTAGTTAGTATTTACTATCAAGTAGCATTAAATTAATTTATATATTATGTGCACAGTGTTCCTAAATGCTTATCTGAGCATGTAAACATTGGTAAATATATAGCATCTGTAGACTCACAGCTTCTTATGTCCGACATCTTTTCAGTGTCAGCCTTTATGCTGCTAGAAAACTTAGCAGCTTTTGAATAAAAAGTGGATGACTTGTCATCCATATTCTTACTTGTATCCCCTGTAATTGACATTAAGCTAGAAATGACTACGAATACATGTATTGACTCTCTGGACCTCAGCTGCAGCTGGAGAACTAGTGTAATCTGTCTGAATGTCCTTACAAGACCCTTTCAAGACCTTGAGGCATCTCATACACTAACTGATCTGCACAGATTCAGCTGTGAACAGAAACAGCACTATTTGACAGTGGGATTGGTTTTAACTTTGTAATTACTACTGGGCATGTGCTAGAAGTTTCCTGGGAAAATTTCTGTGAATAGAATTGGCTATTCATTAGGATTAGCTCAGGTGAACATGGAGCATCTGGCTTTCTAACGAGAGAGTGATGCATTCTTTAATGTTAATCTACAGTTGCATGAAAAGACATGCCACTGGCTTAAAATCACTGGGAATGATGGATGTGGTTTTGTTGAGCTCTGTTCTAAAAGATCCTTAATGAAAAAGTGTACTTCAATATTAGTGTTTTCAGCTAAGAACACATGAAAGGTAATTGTATCAGTCAGCGCTGTTACAGTCATCTCCCTGTAGTACTTAGACTTCAGTTTTGAGTATGTTGCCTAAGACAGTTAATGTATTTTATTGTTTGACTTAATCAGTTTGAGAGAAAAATTTTAAAAAAGGAGATAATTTTATTTTATTTAGAGTTAAAATGGTTGTATAACTTTTAAGCAGAGAGTATTAAAAATTTAAGCTAATTCTAGATACTTTAACAGAAATCAACATATGCATTTTTATATTTCTCAGCTAGGACAATGTTTTCATAGCAGTCTTAAATCTCCCATATGCCTTTTTTTATTGGAAGATAAATAGCAAGCAAATAGAAATGTTACCTGTGTTAACAGCTGAGTATAATGACAGAAAAATTATCACGATTTCAAAAGTATAGTGATAGTAATTTGAAACAATAAAAACACACTGCTTATAATTGCTCTATTTTTCTTTCAAGGGTGACATTGGTTTAACTGGACCCCCTGGACCCCCAGGAACTGTTATTGTGACATTAAGTGGACCAGACAACATGACGGTAGTAAAATTGTTAAACATTACGTTCAGATAAGCCATCTTACTAGGTTTTACTTTGAGAGGATGTTTTCATCCTCATTGTTCCAATAGCATTTTCTTTCACCCATCTTAACATTTCTCAGGCTGGTTTAGTTAGATACCATGCTCTTATTAGAATGTGTCTGTACAGCCAGCTCAGCTGAAGCCTCTGTATTCACAATGCACATCTGCAGGATGCCAGGGGAATGCTAAATGCTTATTAGTAACACACTTGCTGTGGATCTCTGAGTACACAAAAAGTAAAACCACTTTTAGCTTCACCAAATCAACACACATTTTCTGAATGGCTGTCAAAGCTGCAGCTGCGTTGACCTCTGGGCCTTACCACTGAAAGTATCAGGACATTGAGCTACCAGAATTTCACAAAAGCTTACAAGTTCATGTACACTTCATAGTTTTTCTCATTTGTTTTACTGGAACAGGAATAATTATGGGAAGTGTTGGAAAAACAGTGAGTACTGGAGAAAGGAAATACTCTGATTCAGCTTGCATTTTAATTCTTGCTTTGTAAATTAAAATTCTTGCATTTTGTCCTTATACAGAACTTAAACAGCAGTAGTTTATACAGTTTTAAGTCTTCACATATTAACAGAACAAGTCTATAACCTCTTATTGACTCTGTTTTTCTTATTTAATTTGCATCTAATCCACAGAGTTGTCAAAACTCCCTCTCCATTATGTGCTAAAATAAAAAGTTAATTTGCATCAAGACTGTATTGAGGAGGGCAGAGAATGATTTGCAGAAGCAAGGTTCAGCTTTTAGACAGAGCAGCTCTTCTCTGTTTAAATCAAATTAAAACCACATGGAGCACTTCCCAGTCACAGTTCTGGAAGTTTATCATGGGGGAATGGTAGTTTTTCAGAGACACTCGGTATTAAGGTTCAAAAACCTCTTACATAAATAGTTTGGGCCTGAGTCTAACCAGGTAATAACTAGGCAGTCCATAAACTTTGGCTTTACAGTGACCTTAGAATGTGGCCCAATACGTAATAGTACTACACAGTAGGGTAATTTAATCCTGAGCCCACAGTGGCAAGGATTGTGCAGGTAGCAACTGCATTTACGTATTCGAGGTAACTAGCTCCAGTGAAGCAACTGAGGTGTATGGTTTTCACTTGGAATTTGTTTCCATCTGTGGGGACACTTACTCCAGTCACTCTGCATGCAATCACAGGTAGGTTATTTTGAACTTGCTATGTTCAGACATATCTGCAGAGCCAGTTTCTTTTTCCAACATCGTAGACTTTGGCAGAAGTGCTGATATGAAGACTCTGTTCCTTAGTAATTTAAGTAGAACCATCTCTGCTTAAAGAAGTTTGATGGTAACATAAGGATTTCCTATTTTTAAAACTTGAGTGTTAAAAGATCCAAGAGACCATATTAAATTTTTACTTTCTGTGTAATAGGACTTGAAAGGAGAGAAAGGAGATAAAGGATCAAGAGGACTTCCAGGGCCAATGGGGTTTACAGTAAGTGACCAAAAGTAAATCCAGATGTTCAGATGTTCTATTCTAGGATAGAATATAAATTAATAGCATTCTAACTGTACTTTATACTATTTTTTTTAAAGATAACAAAATCATAAAAGATACATTTAATTTAGAAAAAATGAGTCTCAATATATGTGTATCTTGAGCATGGTTTTATTACAGGGGCCAGTTGGTGATTCTCAAAGTGAAAAGGGTGACCAAGGAGAACCCGGAGTACGGGTATGTGTAAACAATAGAATACATATGCTAGTCTTATCTGAAGAGCAGTTTTGCACTGGTGTTGCTTTCCAGCTTTTGTTTCAGTGCCACTCAGTGATTTTTTCTTAGATTCAAAAGCTCTTTCATCCAGTAAACCTGACCAGAAAGCTGAAAGTCAAATCGCTGTTCTTACAGGTTCACGTACCATGAGTACATGAAGTAAAGGTCAGATGATGGTGGATGCGCTTCTATTTGTTTTGCTGTAAAGTTTCTACTGTTGAAACTTACTACAAAAAAAAAAAAAGTGGTCTTCTGGACACGTACTGGCTTTATAGTGCCAATGTATGTGAAGAAGAGAATTGAAACCACTGGGTTTACTTAAGGCAGCAGAGTTAAATTAGTATGCTCAACCAGCAAATATGTGGGGATATGAAGAAAGTTGTTATAAGAGAATTATTCTCTTAAGGGGATAGAATGAGAAAAAAACCATATGTTTATTTTAAAAAGCATATACAGTAAGATATAACTTAGTGGAGTATATCTACATTTTGAAGGGAATTAAATAGAAAATTACCATTTCGCATTCAAATGGCTTTCAAAGTTTCAGATAAAAACTAATCAATGAAAGATGCAAGTTCTTAGTAACTAAAACTATATGAATTTATAACAGTTTACCAACATTTAATTAGGGAAGAACCCTAAAATATCCAAATAAAATTTTTTGTGACATTTTCAGAACAAAGCACTTTGATACCAAACACATTTTGATATCAATAGTAGGAAAATTAATTTTCAAACAAAGTACTTCATTCAGTCCAAACATACATATTTTGAAACTTCTCCTGTACTTCTTGTGGTTGCAATAAATTTATTTTACAAGGAAAGGTAGCAAGACCAACCAGTACTACCTTTGGATTGCTCTTTTTTCAATTGCATGGTGCTATAATGATGATTATGCTATAAAGGAACTTGATTGCTATTTTTGTTATTCCTATACATTATGAAAATTTTAATTTTGATTTGAGTTACTGGTGTAAAGTAATAGAAGTTATTGCTAACCAATGTGTGTTATTCTTCCTCCATCTTCTGTGTTTCTTATGTCTTCTGTTTGCAAAAGCCGTGTCCTGTCATGCAGTATTTTTTAGAACTCTTCTTAACTGACCTCTCCCTTTCTCCTTTTTGGAGGAGGTAGTGGAGCACTCTTCCTTTTCTGCCTATTGATCTTGAAGAATGCTAAGAAAATACAAATTGTGTTAAGACATTGACTGACTGGCTATTCTAAACTGAAAACAAAATCTTTCCTTTTCTATTGAAATTACCTCAGTGAGCACAAAATATCAAACGCTGCAGATTTTACGTTCTAGAAGAAAACATTATTTTTGCAAGGAAGTTTGGAAACTGTGGTGACATCATTTCAACTCCCCTTCTTCTCTTCCAGAGTATCATCTTTTATAAGTTCTGCCATCTTTTGAGTGTTGCTGTTTTTTCATGAGGCTTACATTGTAATTCATGGTCTGGTCATAATTTCAAAAATTAATTTAAGTTTCAGTGATTTAATCTGTGCAAAACAAATTTCTAAAATGTACTTTCCCCCTTGTTGTTCTGAGCTCGTAATCTTCCACCCACCTTTATCTTATCACTACCTTCCTGCTGTGGATTTTAATGGATCAGGTTTTCCTCACTTTTGCCTTCAAGGTGGCAAGCAGGGTATCCATATTCAGAATTAGGTTTTCATTTCATTCTGTTTCTCTACCCATTTTACCCCTTCTCTGCCTTCCCTTTGTCTTCTTTTTTTTGTTATTATTATGAATTGCTTGACATGTATTGTTGCCACATTAGGTACCAGGACATTAGTGGAAGGCTGCCTAATGTGCTGTGTGCCATAGGAAACTGGATACACCTCTGTAATGCTGCTTCCTCCTGTTTTCACTTTTCCATCTACTGCCCTCCTTCCAATACCTTTGAAGTGCACTCCCTGTACTTTTTCTATAAATAATTTCTCTTCAAGTCATCTTTAAAGCCCTATTCATGTAAGAGAACAATTTCCCTTTAGTATCTTTCTTTGTTCACCATTAGAAGGGCTGCTAGCTGCTGTAGTATCATTTGTCTTGCTTCTGCAAGCACTTGATTTTGCACCAAGCTTTCTGCACTTGCCTGGCACTTTGTGCTAGTGAAGTGTCTGCCTCAACTAATCCTCCACAGGAAAAGGAATATCCCCACAGGGGGATATCTTATGATAATACCAGTTTTATGAACATTAGTTATGATTAGAAATAATGAATATGTTAAAAATAACCTTAATAGCTTTTCAAAATCTATAAAGACCTAAAATACAGTTACCTGTTATACTTGGGTTTGGTTTTTTTGTTTTTTGGTTTTGTTTTTTTTTCCAAAGAGTTGTTGTACTCTTTGAATGTGATGATCCCTCTTAGGATCTTCTTAATTTATTTTTACTTTATGTTTTTCCTTTGTAGGGTAAACCTGGAAAAGATGGTGCCCCAGGTCCACCTGGCTTACCGGTAATGAAGGAAAGCTTTTAAATGTTTTCTAAGTAATAGTCATCTGTTTATCATGGTCCTATCTTCCTGTTACAGCTTTTTCCCATTGCAGAATGTGTTTGAAAATGTTGATTTGCATACACTGTGGAACATTTCCTTTTACACAGCTGGCTTTGGGACATACTGTGTCATCACAGATGTATGCAGGAGAGAGAGGCTCAGTTCATAGGTGTTGTCTCTTCTGTGTAACGTAAAAAGACCTGTTGCTTGCTGCTGACTATCTAATGAGTTTGAGACGCGGTCCAAGTTAAGCCAAATTAATTCTACTGAGTTTAATTCTGGTTAGTCAAATTGAAATTTTTGCAAAAGGCTTATACTTTCACTTCAGCATAAATCAAGAAGCAAAATGAATAATTTTTAATCACTAGAAACAAAGACATTCTTTTAGAAAGGAAAGTTATTGTCAAGGTCACAGCTGCCTTGGCCTGAAATTAGATGACTGATAGATATTCAAACTACCATCTTGTCATCATATAATTCTTAAAAAGTGCCATTTATGACCAAAACTATCCCTTTTGTGTACTAATTCAAAATTTGTTCAAATCTATTTCTAATACTGTATTCAATTGATTAAATGTTCAATCTTTTATATTCACTTCCACTTTAATAACATTGTCAGGGTCACAGTGACCTTACAAATAGCTTATCAAAATTCTTATCATCAGAATAGCCCATTTCACATATATCTTACTAAGACATCATCTTCATCATGCCAAAATGACCTTCGCAGACAGTCTAAACACGTTCCAGTCTGATAAAGAATGTGGAATGAGAGACTGCAAAGGTCTACTGCCTCAGCAAACAAAAAACTTTCTGTCATGAGAAAGACATGACAAAAGGCATGCTCTGTTCCCATTTCAACTATACTATCAGTGCATTCGACTGCATAAGACCTTGCATGTATATGTTTGCAGAAAGCCTTAGCAGCAGTCTGCACTATCTTCCTGCCTAGTCTTGCTGACATCTCTTGAGATCACCACCATCATGCCGACTGACCAGGTTCTGGGAGAGAGAGTTGCTGAATGCAAGTCTCTCATTGTGTTCCATTTCTCCCCTTTTAGAAATAGTAGTTTACAGAGGCAGAACAAACTAAAGCCTCCTATACTTGTGCTGTCTGGAGAGGCTCCACCTTGGGTTTGGTGGAGTGTGATGTTACAAAGGCAGGTTTAAATGAGGGACCTGCAGTATTTCCTACAGACAAAGGAACCATACCCCAAAGTGAGTCTTCCCTTGAGATTTCTTCCCCTGAGCAAACCACATTCACCTTGCCATCACCATGGAAGATTAAAGCTTTCACTTTTGTATCTTACTGATGACAGTGCTAAAAGATTAATCCTCATGAAATTGTTTACTGTCACCTGCAGGGACAAAATGGTGAACAGGGCAAACCAGGACTGGCTGGCAGGCAAGGAGCTAAGGTATAGTCTAATGGTTTTGTTGTTGTTTTTGAGAATGGAGATAAGGTATGTTTTGGGGTAATTATATCAGATTTTTTTATCACTGTGTATACAATATGTTTTACTACCTAACAGATGACAACTAATGTTTTCATGGAATAGCGAACGGATTGGCTGAAATAGATCATGTGTTTCAACTGGTGTCCATTTATGCCTGCTGAGGTGTTCCTGTAGATTTTGGTGTATGTGGCTGAATAGTTATGCAAGGAACAGACATGGGGGTGATGAAGGACTGGTCAGGAGCAGAAGTTCTTTTTTAATGTTATGAGCAATGTACTGAAGTAACAGTGGGTAGCAAATGTCATGTGTTATTTTTAATAAACAAACCCCTCTCTGTCCTCTCATGAAGGGGAGGAAAGGAAACACTGGTCCACCTGGAGCTTGTGGTAGAGTAAGTATAAATTATCTTCGTATTTTTTCTAAACTATATAAGAATAAGCCAAACTGATTGTAAGAGGCAATAACAGATGTCCCATGAATGCTCTAACTGAGCCATGGCTTTCTCAAAGTACTGATGTTGCAGGGAATCTCACAAAGATGGCATCTTCCTTCATGTGGAGCTGGATGCATGACTAGGGCCTGGTTAGACCTCACTCAGTTCCAGCAGTTTTGCCAGGAGATTGAAAAGTCATAGAACATTTGCAGAAATTCACAAGAGTTAATTTTCAAACCAATCTCTGATCAGCTCCAGAATAGGAGGTGTTAGTTTTAAAATCCTAAGGAGACTTTTTAAAGAAAGCAAGACATACTATGAGTAAAATTTCTCTGTCTAGTCATACTGTCTCACTAGTGGCTTTCTTACAGGCCCTGTGCACACCTAAGAGAAACTTTCTGCCCAAATTGTTCAAAAGAAATAACTTTGTAAACAGCTGAATTATTTGTGGTATTGATACATTTTTTGAAAAGCAGTGATTTTTATTACTCTATAGGAGCAAAGTAAAAATTTTTATTTTTAAGGAGTTTTTTATTAGTTTTAAAATTGGTGCATTAGTAGTCAGTTTAAATTTCAGTGTGATGTTTACATATCAAGGCACAATAATTATTATAATACTGATTTGCCAGTGATGGTGCCCATTCAAAATAATCTAGAAAAGAACAAAAATTTGTAGTTATAGAAAAAAATAGTTATGGCCAATTGCTTTTTGATTTTTGTCTGTCATTTGTAGAGACTTTGAAAGATCATAACATTAAACTTCAATAAACTAAGTATTAATTTTTATAGGAATTAATTTTTAATGCATATATGATTTAAGTAGCTGGTTTTTATCTGTTTTCATGTATGATTATTTAAAAGAGTAGTCTAGATATAGCTGACGGTGCTTTAAGCCAATGGAATAGACTAAGTGACTCCTAAAGGTTTCCTTCAATAATATTTTCTATTTCATGCTACTGTAATATTCATGACTGAGTTTCCAACCTAAACCTTGCCTGTATAATCGCATCTGCAAGCAGTTCTCTGGGAGTTGAGGAATTGAGCTGAAATCCCTATTTGTGTGTACAGGTCTGTTAGCATTATCTGTGTGTAACAATTATGATTAAATTTCTGGCTGCTTTTAATCAATGTGATTAGGAAGGTCTTGTGGTGTCATAACATCAGAATGATGAGATCATAACATTGTTCTAACTAAATGGTCACTGTGCTGCTCTCTTCATTCTTACTATTCTTTCTTTTCTTAACATCTTTCTATTAAGACCGAATATTATGATAATGTGGTTGGTGAAAAAGGAGATGAAGGGCCGCCTGGACCTCCAGGACCAAAAGGTCAACGTGGCATGCCTGGTGAGTGGAACATCAAAATCAGAATCTTTTAGCAAGAGCTGTCCACTCAAAGGGCTTGTTGCAGGTTAGGTTTTTGAGCCCCTGACAACCTGCTTCTGCCTTTACAAGAGTATTTCCAAATTACTCACATCAAATTGCAGAATTGAAAAGTGTCCTGAGACTTTGATTTATGGCTGTATTTCCTCTTAAAAATAATGAAGCTAGCACACTTCCTTGCACAAATAATTGAGTTGAGCACCTAAGCTCACTGACATCCTGTCTAATGATGATCAAAGCTGTAAATTTCCTGTTAAATGTAATGCACTTTTTTTTTCTTTTCTTTCATAGTTTATCTTATGCCATTTTTATTGCTTTTTCCAAAATAATGATCTGCAAGTTTTTATTTTGGCCATGATGTAAAATGAAAATGTACTGATTTATTATTTGAGCTGTATCAGAATATAACAAGGACTTGCAAGCTGAACTCTGAGGCAGCATCTTGTAGGCTATATCTTATACCCATCCAGCAAGTCCTTGCCTTTTGTGTTTTGGTGTTCTAACTTCATGAATATTTGTGTATCCAAGTGATTGTGTTGCATTCAGTGAATACACTTTGTTGTTATAAATATATTTTCATACTTCCAAGGATGGCAACAGGAAAGTTGAGCTTGGCAAAGGTATTCATGCGTTGTTAAGAGGTAGTATATTTACTAGAGCAAATAATAGTGGCAAAAAGAAGCAAGTTTGCAGGCCTGTAAGCTGTTCCGAAGTAATCGAGTGTATCCCCACCCAAGACAAATATGCAGGATCCTATTCCTACCTGTTTTAAACATCCATATCTTGACAGATTTCAGTGAGAATTATCCGTATTGCAACAGTTACGTAAGTAGTAGATGCCTACTTGGGCAAAACCAAATTCTTAAAAGATAAAATAAGCTCAAAATGCAGAAGCCCAAAGTTTGCAGTCAATATTATTGAGTAGTGACTTTGCAGAGTATAGAGTGGTTTAACTCAAGTTTTAAATGCATTGCTTTTGCAGGGCCACAGGGTCCTCCCGGAGATGCTGGTAGACCAGGTACGTGTAATGATCCAATACCAACAATAAAATACATTATTCTTGCTGCCTGTTACACTGGATCAGCTTACTGAAATCTTAATTTCAGATGACTTCAAACATATCTCTTACGTGGTAAAAAATTGTCACCCAAAAGCTTTGATGGGACAGGTATTTAAAGAGGGTTTAAAGATTTTTAAAATGTTTTTACATTCTCATTGTGATTATTTAATATATTACAAGATAAAAAAGATTTGTGGGATGAACTCAGTATGTTTGTCTCTTGCTCATCCTATTGTTTTGAAATTCCATTTCTTCTTTAACTTCTGTATTTTTTCGTCTTTGGTTAGGTGTGTCAAGACCTGGTCTGAGAGGTCCCCCAGGTTTTCCTGGGCCAAAAGGAGCAAAAGGAGAGAAAGGACAAACTGGCTTGTGTATTGTAGGCCCTCCAGGACTACCTGGTATGACTGGCAGACCTGGTTCTGTTGGATTACCAGGTCCTCCAGGAGAACCAGGTGACATTTCAGTATGATATATATATAATGAATAAGAAGAAATCCAGAGTCAGCCAAATAACTAATATATGAGATTATATAAATACATTACTTACAGAGTATGTTTTGAGTAATATGGTTGAATATAATTTTTTTTTTTTTGAAGTTTTGTTTTAGGATATTCATGAACACACATATGTAGTGAATATCTGTGCTCCATTGCTAATGAGGGTCTGTGGGGAAGATAAAAAGACTACCCAAAATAAAAATTTCTCACCTTTTTGTATAACCATGACTATAAAATCTGCTACATAAAACCAGGAGAGACTAATGAGAGAAAATCTGTTCTTTAATTCTTCCAAAAGATGTACTAAATCTGTAAGACTAAATTCAGAAGGGGCTAATTTGAAAGCTAGAGATCACTTGCATGATCCAGAGGTCTTCTAGGAAACGTCTTGACTAGGAATACTTCTTTAACTAGGAGTAACAACAGAAGCATGTTTCTTTTAAATGTGGTATGGCCAAAACAAGTTTTTCTGAACCAATACCAGTGTAGTGCTTTGCTTCTCTCTCTGAAAAATACATCTATCCCCCAAATGTATTACTTTAGGAAGAGCTTGATGCATTCTCTGTTTTTCCACAGTAATAGTAAATACAGCAGAATAATTCTGTCAAAGATACATCAACAGCATTAATAATTCAGTTCCATTCATGATAAAAGAGAGAATTATATTTCTGTTAATTCAAGTAAACTGCAAATACTTTCCCAGAAGGGACTATGCTTTTTAAAAGCTGGACAAATGAATCGAACAGTCTGCTGAGATTTACTTCAACATTACCATGTTTGTCCTCAAGTACTTGTAGTTACAAGTGGTTTGGATTTGTCCAGGTAGTTCTCTCTTTTAAATGAATCATAGAGTATCTCAAGTTGGAAGGGACCCATAAGGATCAGAATACTGCCTCCAGCTCATCCCTGCAACATTTTTCTCTCTTAGCAACGAGAAAATTGTGTGAATAATCTGCTGGTACAATGTTCCCATGCTTATTTCATCAACAGGTAGAGTAACATTTAGAACAGGCCTACCAGGACTTCCTGGAAAGCCAGGGTGTACAGGACCGCCGGGACCTCCAGGAGATATTGGCATGAAAGGTCAGTTTCAGAACACTGTTGCTCAGAAGTAGATGGTACAATCCAGTAATCTTTGTGGATCTTCATGAAATTTTGAATTTCATTTACCTCTTAAGACATTTGATGAGTTTAGAGATTTAAGAAAATTCGTTAGGGGTAGCAAATGTCTTCCTTCTCTAACAATAAACAGCAGCTGAAAGAGCAGTGCATGTGCCAGTGCTGCATATCAGTTGTACAGCACTGCAGCAGGGTGTAGATCTTCACTGGAATACACAGTTATGACAGATTGGTAGGGTTTTCATATTCTCCTGTTGATAAGTTCAACACTAACAGCTGTTCTCTGAGAGAAGTTTTCTTCTGCACATTTCACCACAGAAGCTGCTGAATCTCTTTACCATTTGCTACTCATTAAAGTCATCCAGGATGTTATGGAGCCACGTTAATTTGAAGCCTATATCGCTGTCATCTTTTGAGAGAATCTGACTTATCAGTGGAGTGACTGTATCCAAATGGTTTACTAAAACTAGACTTGAAAAAGAGCAAGAGATTTAAACCGAATGTTCCTTCATTTTCAATTAACTGTAATAAGTTCTGATTCACTGTCTGTCCACAGGTAATTTTGTAACGTGTTGGAAGTGATCTTCCAGCAAAATTAAGGCTATGATTCTGCTGCTCTCTGGCCAAAAAGTGTTAGCCATCCTCTGTAACAAACTGTGTAACACATTAATTAAGCTTGGGCATGACTTGGTGTGGAACAACTCATGAATGATTTTTATTTTAGGTGATGAAGCTTACGTGTGTACTGATTGCAGCTATATTCCAGGAATTCCTGGTCTTCCTGGTTCTCCTGGGCCACATGGCCAAGATGGCATGCCTGGTAAATTACCTTGCTTTTCCTAACGGGATAGTAGGAAAGGCCAATGATTTTGCTTTTAGCATAAGAATCAGTATGGGCATGTCTGCAGCTTGCAGTCCTTAAACTAGCCCTGGCTTTGTGATGAGTGTGTGAGCCTGATGCAGCTCCATCCATTGATGGGAGCACAAGCGCTAAAAGAGATGAGGTCAGATTGCTAATAGGCTTAGGTGCAGCCTGGAGCCAGGGCAGTCTGTGGTGGTGTGGTAAATGTAACAAGCAAAATCATTCAATGCTGGGTGTGATTATAAGAGCTTGTCGAGATCCATGTCCTTTTTTTTCCATTTTTCTTCACAAAATAGCTGTTTCTTTTGCAGGTAGAGAAGGAACAACAGGTCCAAAAGGTTCTCCAGGTTCTCCAGGAGTGCCAGGGTTTCCAGGAGCTCAAGTAAGGCTTTGGTTTTTCAAATTATTTTTCAGATCTCATAAGAATTATTTCAGAGAAACCTCATGGCTGGTTTTACCTGCATTGTCATACTGGGTGATCTCAACAGTTTGCTTTCTTTAGTAATGGATGTGTTTGCATAGGAGGCCTAGGGAGGTCTCTACTATAATGTACGGCTGACCTAGCTGTACGTGAACCTGTTTTGCTCAGTGCAGCAAGAAGTACAGCCCAGGCAGTGAGAGAGAGAAATACCTTTGTGATTAATCTGTGCTGCATTTCATGATGGCTAGACTGCTTCTGTCTGGTATGGGAAGTTTACTTGAGTTCATCTACATAATTCTGTGATCATGGCAGTGGCTGTAAAGCATATAGAGTTTTGTATGCTGTAATCTTCATCAGACTTCTTACTTATCTTGTTCCCAGCATACTCAGGACTTGCTAAAGTCCCAGCTGTGCAGAGAAACTTGCTTCTCATAATACCCTCTTCAGGGCTGCAAAGGACATTCCCTCTGGGGAAACATTATGAAAACACCTCCTGCCACAAACATACCATTTGGTTGTTATAACTTGTGCCTGTAGTAGTAATTATTTATGGGAAATTACAGTTGGTGCTGTCTAATAAAAAAATATCATGCACAAGTCCTGCACATGCACTGCTTTACTGGTGCAGACTAAGTCTGGTAACAGGCTTTTCCAGAAGGCTTCCAGGAGTTCAAGAGCTCAAGATCACTAAAGCCCAGTGTGCTTTTAGCTTGTACTGATTTTGGCTGGGATAGAGTACCCACTGAGGGTACCTCTCTAAGGGGGAAAGGAGGGAGAGAAATTAACTATGAACAGAGCCAACTATGGCAATTATACCGTCACTGGAGAGATATTGCCATGTGTAGGAGAAATCTCTAGAGGCTGAGAGGGCTGGGCCTGTTTAACCTGAAGAAGAGACCGACTGAGAAAGAATCTTCTCAATGCATACAAATATCTTATGGGTGGGTGCCAAAAGGATGGGGCCAGACTCTTTTCAGTGGTGCCCAGCAAGAGGATAAGGGGCAATTGGCTCAAACTAAAACACAGGAAGTTCCATCTGAATATGAGGAAACACTTCTTTATTTTGAGGGTGACAGAGCACTGGGACGGGCTGCCCAGAGAGTTTGTGGTATCTCCTTCCCTAGAGATATTCAAAACCTGCCTGAACACCATCCTGTGCAACCTACTCTAGGAAAACCTGCTTTAGCAGGGGAGTTGGACTAGATGATCTCCAGAGGTCCCTTGCAACCCAAACCATTGTGTGATTCTGTGATTTTAAGTTATTTTCTTGTCCTGCCACCATAGAACAACAAGGTAGCTAACAATCTGATCCATTAAATGATCCTGCATTATTTCTGCTTATAGTAGCATAAATGGAATGATAATCAGGGCAAAAAGGAGTAAAGGCAGGAGGGGAAGAAAAAACACTAAAACACTTTTTCATTGAAGTGTGCCATTACAGTGAATAAAGATGAGAATTAAGAGAACTACTCTTAAGTTTTTAATTTTTTAAAAAAAGAGAAAGCTTGAAAACAGCTGACGTAAGTCTAGCACCGAATTTCTTTTGATCACTCTGTTCCAGGGACCTCCAGGTTTTAAAGGACATCAAGGATATAAAGGATCAAAAGGTGAGCCTGGATATGTGTATCCAGAAGGGCCAAAAGGTGAACGAGGAGATCCAGGGGCCAGGGGAGACAAAGGAAGAAAAGGTTCAAGTGGATTTCTGGGAAGACCTGGCTCTAAAGGGTCAAAGGGTTCTAAAGGTGAAGAGGTGGGTATGCATTTGAAATTAATACAGAATTCATGAAAGCCTAAATCAGTATTTATATCTTGTACAACAGCCTGTTTTATCTCTTCAGGTGCTTTAAGTGAAAATCCTCTACCTGATTTAGGAGTACTATGCTCAGCTATAACAACCAATATGCATAACCAACATGCATGAAAGAATGAGAGTTAATATTCTTGTGTAATACCAGAGAGAGGTGAGACTAGTATAGGTGCATGTTGCTGAAAAACCTCATCAGTCTTTTGTGGTGTTAGCTTGGATATTTACATTGGAGCATCATCTTGTGTTCCTGTGATGAATAAGATTTTTTTAAAAAGAAAGTTTCCCTGACTACTTAAAATGCTTAAAGATAGTAATTCAAATAGTTCCTATTCAGTCTGTAGGAGTTAATCTTTAGTCAGGGCTGGAAGAAACCACAAAAGCTGGGAGCACTGACCTTAAAACTAGAATTAGAAATGTTAGAGCAGAGCTCTTTGTTCAGCAGAAACAAAAAGTAACAATTATTGTTGTGTGTGTTGGCTGAAAAACTGTTAAAGTGGTTCAGATACAACTGTCTCTAAACCTGGCTCCACAGTATTCAAGGAGCATCAGAGCTGAGGTGTTGTTTTGTTGGATTTTGTTTTGTTTAGGTTTTTTACCAAACCTGTTTTAAAAAGAAAAAGTGTATGGTATAACACCACAGTGGCTGAAAAATCAAGCTGTTGTATTTATTTGTACTTTTTCCCTTTTACTAACCCTTTATTTTTAACCCTTGATATTAAAATTTATGTTCTTTTAATCACAAGTAAATCAGAGGAAAAATTCCTCTTTAGTTAGCAGATCCACTCTGTTACTAAAGTAATACAAGGTTATAGTCAGACAGAGAATCAGGCATTATGTTATGAGAGCTGGTGTGGAAACCAAGTAGTGCTTGGTATATACACATGTGTAATCATTAATAGGGGCTTGCTGGTTCAAAAGGAGATAGAGGACTACCTGGATTGCCTGGCAGTCTTGGTCTTCCTGGAGAGATGGGCCTTCCTGGACTGCCAGGTTATGGACCGCAAGGAATAAGAGGTTTCAAAGGCTCTAAAGGAATACCTGGTCCACCTGGATTACCTGGAGAAGCTGGTTTGTAACTTCCTATATTACCATGTTTTACCTATGTTACAGAGTACTTGATTGAAGTTGCAGACATAGATGAAGTCAGACATGATTTGTGAAACACAGGAAGCTTTTCCTTGCAGTGAGATTTCCAGTGTGTTGTTCCAACTTTGGTCCCACTGGAGATAATAGTGAAAGTCTGAGGTACATAACATAATTGAGGTTAGAAGGGACCCCATGAGGTCTCCAGTCCAAACTCCTGCTCAGAGCAGGGTCAGCTATGTGATCAGACCAAGTTACTCAAGGCATTATCCAGTTGAGCCTTGAAAGCCTCCAAGGACAAAGACAGTCCATCATCTCTGTGCAACTTCTTCCAGTGCTTGACTGTCCTCATCATGAAAAAATAAAAAAGTCTTTAAATATGCATCCAGTCATCATTAGTGTGAGCTGAGTCATCAGGGGAAAATATGAAGGACTTGACCATTTTTGAGTGCTGAAAACATACCAGTGTATGTATTTATAGGCAAGCATAATCTGAAAGAACTCAAAGTTGTATGGCAGATATAATCAAGTTTTCTTCAAGAGAATACCCATTAAATATTTAATAAATGGATTTTCAGATTAAGCATTTCTCAATTGCATAATTTTCTGCTGACTTTGTGCTGCTTCTTCTGGGTCTCCACTAGACTGCAGGATGGCTGATAAGGAAGCAGATGGGCTTGGTGTCAATAGAATTCTTTTGCTTTATGAAGCCAGAATCTGAAGGCTTTTAAAAGTCTGTTGGAGTTTCAGAAATATGGAAACTGTAGAATTCTGCATTTTTAATTGAGTAGGTTGATCACTAATAATTTTGAATGTTTAAGATTTCATACTGCCAAACTATAAGTCTTTGTAATCTTCAGTTATCTGTTTGCTGAAGGTCTGAAAGGAGAGGCTACTAGAATAACACCATTACCTGGGTTGCCAGGACCTCAAGGACCAGATGGTTTACCTGGACCCCCAGGAGTGCCTGGTAAGTACACATGCACTAAATACAGAAAAATCAGAGCTAATCTGATGGGGATTCCTTTCCCCACTCTGGCCAGATAAAACTGTTAACGTTACTTTGAAATAACTATTAAAAGGATATGTGTGGTACAGAAACTATGGGATTAGTTGTAACATTCCCTTTCAAGGAAACTAAGGGAGATGGATGTGAACAGAATGGGCACACAGGGCTATGTCCATGGTGTGCGGTAAGGTAGAGATTCCAAGCAGTCCTATGCTATGACTTGGTTCCTCCAGGAACCGGAAACCTCTGGAGCATATGCTGCAGCTTGTATATCCAGACGGACACCTTTGGCATAATTTTGACATAAGTGTATCCTAAAATATGCTGGGACTGCGGCAACCTTCAAAACGGAATGAAGAAAATCAGGTTAAAATACTTTCAATCTTCCTGAACCCCTTGCTCCTTCTCATGCTTTGCATGGGCACAATCAAAAAAGTAGCTGTATTAAGTTTCCTGGTTCCTTTTTGATGTGACTGTTACTAACCATTGTTCTATGATATTAAGAATCTGATTTTCCTTTTTTGGGTGGGTTTTGGGCTTGGGTTCTAGGTGAGATTTTATTGGTTACTGGTGGTTTTAAATTTTGCAGAATTTTTTTAGTGCACTGAAGGACACTAAGTGACATTCAGGCTAACCATAAGGCATCTTTGTTTTGGTTTTGTAGAACAATAGTCCTTAAAGCTGCCCTGGATAGCATAGGAAAGTTTCTTGGCAGCTTTATGGTAGCTTCTGTTCTTACAGTGGTTTCTCTTCCAAGCCTTACCCCTGTAATGTGTGTTTGTATCTTCTCAACAAGTGGAAGATTTGTATCTGGATATAGTTGTTCTTAGAAGTCTGGAATTTGGGCAGATTGCATAAAAACTGAACTCACAGGCTCATGCCTGCTTTGATGCTGTGAACACAATTAGCATTTTAACTGTGAGAACCTGCTGTGGAGGAGACATAGTGTCTAAGTTCTAATATAGTCTACAGTGGTGTCCTAATTAATAATGATAAACTATAAACCACCTAATCTTACAAGTTGATGTTCTGTGGTAAGATACATCACAGTTCACTTATTTTCTTCGTACAGGTAGGGCTGGAGCAAGAGGTCAGCCAGGTGATTCAGGACGTCCAGGGCCAACAGGTGACACAGGCTTTCCAGGGCTCGGGTTTCCAGGAAACCCAGGTCCAAAAGGTAAAATACTTTTTTTGATCTTCTTTCTTTTTTTAAAAAAGCAAAACCAGAAACCATTTACTTTTTTTAAGTCCACATTAAAAACAATCATGTAAAAAAAAAAAAGAAACCAAAAATCAATGAATATTAGTCAGACGAGTGTTTTTAGCACTTTTGTAATTTACTGCCTTGAAGCTTATAAATTGGAAGTTTGAAGTATTTCAAAGTATTTCAGAGAATCAAGTATTAAAGCTGGCAGTAGGAAAATATTTTAAGACATTGATGCTTCCTGGAATACAGCCCAAACAGGTGCAGCTCATCTGGGGGCCACACTTACTTCGCGTAGATTCTCTTTGCCTGGATATGTGTTACAAAGACAGAGCTGTTTAAGTTTCAGTGCTTTATTTTTAATTTTGGTTCTGAAAAATGCAATTCCTGCTCTAATGTGCAGGTAGTAGAAAGCATTTATACTACTGAGAATTTGGCCATTCCTCATGCAAAGTCATACCCCTCTTTGGACACCAGAAATATTAAAAAATTCTCATAATCCTGTCAGGATAGGGTGGGGGAAGAAAAGAAGGGGAAAAAAAAAAAAAAGCTCTGATGCTAAAACTACTACCAAGCTGCTTGTTAAAGAAAACGGTGGAGAACTGACATCAGAACAGCTTCACTTACTTACAAAAAAACAAAAATTAAAAAAAAATCCCACATTAAATAACTGACTTGAAGCAAGTAACCGAGTGTTACAGTCAACTTTGAGTGAGTATGTAAGGAACAAGATGCAGTGTGTCATATCAACTCTGAAATCAAGATGCTGTCCTCAGCTCATGTCAGCTACTTCAGTGTAAGAGGCTTGTAACTGCATCCATACAAATACGCATTTGTAAAATAAGGTGATAACTACAGCATCTGTACTGCCATTTAATTCCTTTTGCAGGAGACAAAGGACTTGCAGGAAGCAGAGGGTCACCAGGTTGTGAAGGAAAGATTGGAGACACAGGCCGAGCTGGAAACATAGGACAACCAGGAGAAAAGGTTTGGTTAGAAATATAGCACAGACTTTTCCATAGGTCCCATTCATTAAATGTGACACTGAGCAAATAAATTAAGAAGTGTAAGGAATACAGGAGTTTTTATATTTCCTGACCAGTGATGCACAAGCTATGAAATTAAATTCTTTATATAAAAAGGGGCTCAAGCCAAAATTTTCAATTCAGATACTGGACTTCAGAACTCCAAGCGTTTGGGATGCTTTGGTACTTCAGTTTTTAGAGCACAAGGAGAATATTACATTCCTTACAGGAAAAAAATATGGCCATAGCTTCTGAAAAGATGGCTATTCAGAAATCGGAATTAAGCACATAGGAGGTCAGTGACAAGTAAGCATGCATTTAATTTAAGTAAGTGCTCCACTGAATTGAAACATAAAGAAAGTAGGTTGGAAGTAATACTGCAGCCACTCTTGCTGATTAACAGAAGCTAATCTACTGATGGCATATGTAAATGCAAGATTATTGACTACTGTGTAATCAGGATTCAAATTTGAACTAAACAGTAGCACCTAAATGTTTTGAAAATGTGGCATTTCTTTTCTATGTGAGTCCTCATATGTCATTCTTTTGTGTGTTTTTTACATGGTGAAGTGTGTGGCTTGAGGCTGTGGATTTTTTTTTTCTTTTAATTATTATTTAATCTGTATTTGATGTCACAGAACAGCTGGATATGGAATGGCCTTTGTGGTCCAAGTATATCATCAGTGATAGGCATAAACTCAGCTCTAGTGATGTGCTTTATGAACATACTGATTTGCTGGTACTCAAAGCAACTAGCAGTTCAATCAGCCAAATACACTTCTTCAAACTTTCAATTCAGGGAACAGACATGGGACATCTGTGATAAAAACAGTCTTCATGGAAAACAATGCTCAGAAGAATGATTAAAGAAACCCCAGTAGCTGACTCTGAGTACTCTGAGACACATCTTGGTGTTGACCTTGATTATTTAAATAAATATTTTGATAAAAACATGACTATCGTGTAAAAATAAGGGAAAAGTTGTGTTTGCACAAACTTAAACCAGATTTTCAGATACAGGTCCAAAGCTTTTCCCAGCTACAGCAAGTATCAACAATGCAGTAAAGGCCAAATGGAGGAAAGTCTCTTGCATTGCTTAGTAGCAATTTCTTAGAGTTCGGAGTCAGAGTTCAAAAGCTGTCTAGAGGAATTACTCTGGTATGGAACCTGCAGCTGGTCTATAAGGAACATCCAGCAGTCTGCTGAATTGGAGCCATTAGAAATTATAACGTGGAAGATCCCCGGGGAATGGAGAAAATTACCCTAATAAAAGAAGTTAACTGATCACACAGTGGAGAAATTATTTTGGCAGACATGCAAAACATAGTGGATTTCTCTCTGTGTTGCAGGGTGACCCAGGCATGGTTATTCCTGGAGAGCCAGGTAGACTGGGTTCACCAGGAAGTCATGGCATTCCTGGCTTAAAAGGTGATACTGGATTTCCAGGACTTCCAGGCCTACCAGGGCGTGCCGGACATGATGGTGATGATGGCCTAAGAGGTACTGTTGTCAAACAAGCTCAAGGAGCACAGCGAGTTATTTAAGGAAAGGGAAACCAAGTCAAACAATGCTCACTCAAAGTCTGAAACTTCTACTTAAATCATTGTGAATCCAGTCTCCTTTCTTTTAGGAGATCGTGGCTCACCTGGAGTTCCTGGAGATCCAGGTTTTCCAGGGAAACCTGCTGAATGTCTGATTGGCCTGCCAGGTTTGCCAGGTGGCCGGGGAGCTACAGGCCCACCAGGTAGGACCTTCTGAATCAACCGTGCAATTTTACCGGGTGGGTCTGGGTTTCATTTCTGCTTTCCGATAGCCTGGGGGAGCTGAAGCTGTTCCTAGATACTGTTTATAGGATAGTATGTGAAAAAAGTGTGAGCCCATTTAAAAGATGTGCTTCCTGCAGATGTGGAGAAAACAGCTCTTTAAAAAAACCCAAACAACCCACAACTGTCCTAAGATTTCCTGAACATGTGTGTTGTCTTACAGATCTAATGTTTAGCCCTCAAACATACAGAGTTCAGGAAGAGTTTCATGCTCATGATGGCAAGATAGAGATGAAGGTTTAGTTTCTGGATGGATGTACTGTGCTACACTGTCACGCATTTTTCTTAGGAGGAAGAGGTTCGCAAGGTTCAAAAGGAAAACTAGGTCCTCCTGGCTTGAGTATCCCAGGAATCTATGGAATGCCTGGGGAACCTGGATTAATAGGTCTTCATGGAAATACAGGATTACCTGGTCCCAAGGGACAGTCTGGAAGGCCAGGAATCTCTGGTGTGCCAGGTAAGGATCCTCCAAATACTTGTTTTGATGTAGAAATTCAGTCTCTGCAAAAAAGTCAGTCATGCTTTTCCAAACTGAAGCTGCCAAAATATATTTCCATCAACAGCTTTCATATATATTGAGATCTATTTAGAAAACAAATCATCATTCCTTAAATGACAAGCATATCTTGAAGCTGTTATGGCACAGTAATGAATTTTCTGTAAGTCTTCTGAGAATAGAGAGCTACCTTACATTGGTTTTTGTACAGTAATGTCCTTGCAGTAGGAAATTAAATAGTTGACATTCAAAGCAACTCCCCAGCATAATGGAAGGGTATTTAGTTCTTTCTCAGCATCCCTTTTCAAACAGATAGCTTGTTAATGCTATCTTCTTTTTCTTAAAAAGAAAGTTCAGATCTTGAGTCTGACAGAGTTGAGTCAGGTCAAACTCTATCACCTTAATCAAAGCTAACTTTCAGTAAGGTAGGTAATCCCTGTAGGGGTTGGTTGGTTTATTTGTTTTTCAGATATGTGTTCAAATTTGATTTGTAGAATAAAAGAAATCTGTTGTGTAATGCTCGCTATCTCTAACAAAGATTTTTCGTTAGTATCAAATCCTTCATTATTCTGTGGGAAGGAGATGGTACTTAATTTTTTATATATGCAAACTATAAACCAAATTATAAACATGTATCACTTGACTCAGTTATGCAAACCGATACTTCTGATGTCATTTGAGGGGAGTTGTGATGTCCTAGCTGGCCTTCAACTCCTCAGCCAGAAATGAATGTCTTTCCCATACAACCCATGACAGGTCTCCCATCCCTGTGTGGATATCTCAGATACATTATCCTCCCTATCAGTTATTTTGTTCATTGATAGAAGCTGTTGCAGCTACTAATCCGAGGTAGTTTGGGGTTTACTGTGTGTGTAAATGCTGTTCATGTGGTTAAAGACTGGAAAGCTGGCTTGGACAGCATGTTACAGAGATCAAGGAGAAAATATAAGCAATTAAATATTTAAATGATAGGCAAATGTGTAGTTTTCTGAAGTAATGTTCTGTTTCACTGATCAAATACTAGCAAATATGTTGCTATTGCTTTAATTCCACAGGCTCAAGGGGAGAGCCAGGTATAATGGGCCTGTTAGGAATTCCTGGACCTCCTGGCATGATTGGAAGACCAGGCAACCCGGGTATCAGAGGCAAGTGACCATAGTATTTGCCTTCGTTATTATTTAGGTTATAGAAACTTCCATGCTAAAGCTAGTCTTGTGATCCTTCTTGATGTATGTTATCAGCCTTGAGTACACGTGTCATCCTAGAATTTCTCTGAGTCTTGGTAAATCTTTGGCTTCTGTATATATGCAGCCTACAGACGGAATTACAACATTATTTAATTTTTTTTTAGCAGTTTTGAATTGCCGCCTTTTCTATTTCTTTGGTATTTGTAAAAGTGACTGGTAATTTTCAAATAAAGAGCAGAGAGCTTTTTTGCTCTATTTTTTTCTGTCCTATTCATCAAATATCTGTATTATATCTATTCAACAGACATAAGATTATACATATATTCAGTATAAGAAATAATTACCGTCTCTTGCCATAATCTGTGCTTACAGATGTTTTATTGATGATTGGAGTAATTAATAAGCTAGTTTAGGCTTCTTAATTGCACCAATCACTGGAGTAATTGGAATGTACAGTAGGAATGTATATTTACATATGTATCTGCCCTTGAAGACGGGAGTTTCATTGCTTCACTTGTGCTAGCATCTAGCCAGGTTTCTTCAGAAAATTTAGTAGTATTTTCTTTCAGGTTCTTCTGGCTTCCCAGGACTAAAGGGAAGAAAAGGATTTCTTGGAGCAAAAGGCGAACAAGGTGATAAAGGTTTTCCTGGACCATCCGAGACCTTGGTTGGTATAGGGAATAAAGGAGAACGAGGTTTAAAAGGTACACATTCATTGTTCTGTTATTCAAAACTAATTAGGGTTGTCATCTATGTTGCAGTTCCAGTGGACTCTACAACACAGAAGAAACTGACTGTACTACTGAGATTATTCACATGGCTTTGAAACAATTATTACTGAACACTGTGACTGCCTTTTCATTTATGGGATAGTTCAATATTACGCTGAATATTTATTTCCACTTCAACAAGTCCATATTCCTTAAAAATCTCCTATTGTAATGTTAAACCAGTAATAATATGTCAGTAGTACTAGGAAGCTTATATACATATGCTATACATTCAAGTGTTTATACATTTAGTAGCCCATGAGGACAGAAATGGGTGTGCTTGCCAACTAGATGCTGGATTGCATTGCAAAGAAGTTAAGTCTGGTCAGAAATACTTGATTGTCAGAAGAATATTGTTTGCAATATTGCAAAATATTGTTTGCAATACTAATATAGACTCTCTGTCTATGAGTCGTACATGCTAAACTAATGCTGTCTGGTCTTTTGTGTACACATTTTCCTATGTAAGCTTTCAGAAAACTTCCTTTTGTCTCCATATGAAAAATACAGAGGCATTAACTGCGAGCTTGTGTCTTGCTTATGTGTATTCACAGAGTGAAAATCCTATGCTCCACCTAATAAGCTTTAAGAGTTATAGTACTTTAAATTTTATAAAACTTTGTATTCTAAGAAAGATGCTATTTTGTAATAGGTTTTTAAATGAAACTCGTTTTTAGGAGTTCATGGAAGAATGGGCCTAAAAGGAGAAAAAGGAGATGCTGGTGTGCAGGGTCCCCCAGGTCTTGATGGATCTGAAGGAATACCTGGTCTACCAGGTATGGAATATGTATGTTGAAAATTACAGTATCACATGGACAGTGAAGATAATATTACCTCCGTGCTTAGAACGTAACCCAGCTCCAGCAGCAGCACTACATTCTCTGTATTAACTCTGAAACTTTTCTGAGAATTCTAAACCAGCAATTTCAAAAGCTGCTATTTGAAAGTCATAGCAGCTACCACCAAATGATTCTTTGTTTCGTTCCAAACATAGACCATTGTTTGGGGTGAAAAACAGAAAATAGTATTAAATCCTGAATGAAGACTTCAAAATCTAAAAGCTGATGAGACTAGTGAATAAAAATTGGTATTTATAAAAGTGAAGTTGAAATTCCCAATATTGCAAAGAAAAGTAAGAATTCTAAAATAAGAATATTACAACTGTGCACAAAAATATTTTAGAAGCTTATTTTTATTTCAGATGGATTTTATTTCCCTTTTCAAAGCCTGCATGTTGGGCTTATTTTTATTATTTTTTATTATTATATTAATTTTGAAACTTACCAGAACATTATTTTGAACATCACCAGATGGTTCAGTGAAAAGCAGGTTTAAAAAGTACCTGCATAAATTATAAACCTACCTAAGCTATTTCACCAAGTTTTGCTCTGCCATTACCATAACCTCACACATAATGATACATGTTGACCTTTGAGTGAGACAATGCATCTGTTTTCTCAAATTAATGCTAATTAAACATCTTTACTTCTCTGTATTCTGTATTTTTGGTTCTTTGAGATGACTTCTTCCTAGAAAACAATGTGACACTATAATACATAAAAATAGTGACAATTAGGAATAATTTAAACATGTAATCAAAATGGCTCTTTTCATGATGGCAATTATCCATGCTATATGACATTATAGCATTACTGCTATACTCTGTCATTAACATCCTTTGTAGTGATTGGAATGTAGCCATCACAGGAAAAATGCTCCACTAGTCCCTAACTTTTTATGGAATAATAAATAACACCTCACCTGCCTAAATGTTCAGGCATGGCTAGTACCCTGGAATTTGTACATCTGGACATTCCAAATGCAACTAGATCTTGTAGTCATTAAACTGAAAGCTAATTTAGCTAAATTAAGCTAAAGATAAGTGTGTGGGGGAAAAGATGCCTAAGGCATATAAGAAAAAGCTCATGAGTATACTAGTCACGAGGAGTGCATAATGAGTAATGTGATTAATAATGTAGTAATGTGATTGTGACATGCCCAGGAACCAGACTGAACTCAGGGCGACAGTGAAAGGAGGGTCCACTGTGTAAATACAAATTCATGATCTTGATCAAAATTTGCAAAAGTATGTTTTAGTTGGTGCCCCTAAGTGCTGTGGTCACAAGCCTTAATTTTAGTGTTGAAACATAAGATGCTTGTTATTTCCTTGACTTTCTGATAACAATAATGATAATTTTATTTGTGTCAGGGGGCAAAAGGTTGCATGTTGATTTGTAAAATAATAACATCACAATGTGTGCAGTAGAGGATTCAGTATTCATGAAAGCTCTGCCAGCCAGCGTCTGAAGCAAACATGTGAAATGACACTTATTTCTTCATCTTGCAGGTGTCAAAGGATTTATGGGTCTTCCAGGGATTACTGGAGAACCAGGATTCCCAGGTGCACCAGGAAACAAAGGGGACATGGGATTTCCAGGTCATTTTCTGTCAAGCCCTGTTACAAATTCATAGAGCTGTATAGAAGCATTTGCAAAGATCTGAGCAGTTACTGTAAGAGCACTACACAATACTTAAGCTTGGGTTTATTCTTTACAGTACCTATAGACTTCTTACCACCCCAGCATTTGCTTGACTTGCAGAGTGCACCTCTCCCTCTCTGTAAATTAAATATACTACTTTAATTTATATATTATTACATGTAAAAACCTCTTTTAAATGTGTTTAGAAATAAAATCCCTGGCTTTAAATTACTTTAATGAAGAATTAATATCTGAATATACAAGCAGTAGTTCACTAAACACGAGATGTGGTATGCAGTTATGATCCTTTTAAGAATGGTATCAGTATCTATTTTTCCAGGTTCAAAAGGACAGAAAGGATCTCCAGGCTTTCCAGGACCATCAGGTGACCCTGGTCCACCAGGCTGTGATGGCTTTACGGGTGACAAAGGAGATCCTGGGTACCCATCTGCTGGGCCTCCAGGAGAACCTGGTCCAAAGGTATAAAAGCAATGGAAACATTGTCATATTAGGCAATAAGCAGAGTCTTTGACTATAGAAACAGAATAACATGTAAGCAAGAGCTGCAGAATTTGCAGAAGTAGATGATTTGTTAGCAATAAGAAATATGAAAATTCTAGTGTGTCATTACTTGTGAGAAATTTTTGAGTTCATTATATTTCATTTTTCTCTTGGTGCAAGAATTTCTTATTTGCAAGATGGTCCATGTTTACAAATAACTTTGTTTATGTAAAAGCTGCTAATCCAGTAAGAACAAGGACTTCCACTTAAAAAGTCAGCAGTAGGAATACTTGTACATTAAAAAGCATCGAAAAACATAATCTTAGCAAATACAAAAGTTTTGTAATCTAAAATAGTACTGTTGGGTTTTGACAGTCTAGTAATATTATCTAAGATGAATTGGTTTTTTCCTTCTTACCAATAGATATTATGTTCAGTAATATACATTGCTAAGAAAAAAACAGTATCTTTCAGGTCAGCTGGATACAATTTTACTCCACATATTCTGGTTAACAACTAGGAGTCTTTTTACATATGAATTTATCTGAAATATATCATTGAGGTTGTAAACTATACTATAACTCCTGTAATCCGTCTAAATTAGCTGTTTGTTTTCTGTATTAACTGGGTAGGACAATATTACTGTCATGAAAATCAGTAGGAATTAAGGAAAAATATGCATTTCAGTATTTTGTATAGCTGCATATCGTATGAGGAATGCATATTTGGATCAAAAAGGAGATGTTAAAATAAAATTGAAGGGAAGTCTGTGTGCTGGTGAAAACATCTAAAGACTGAAGTTGGTTTGTAAGGATTAAAGAAAGATCTGGGGGGGGTAGCTATGTTTAAAAGATTGGTGGTATTATGAGAAGACTTCGTATTAGTCTACTTTGATTTTTGTCTGAAAATCATAGTGAACTATGATTACACGTAGTTAACCTGTAAAATTATGATTTTTTCTATTGTTCAAATATGGAATCTAATGTATTTAATGTAATATGATTCTTTGCCTGTTTGTGTGCAACTGCTATTTCTCAGGGAAATCCAGGCCCCCCAGGAATTTTGGGCAGCAAAGGAGAAAAAGGATCCCAAGGTCATCCAGGACATAAAGGAGTACCAGGACCACATGGGATCAGAGGGGAAACTGGAAGTGCAGGAATCCCAGGTATGTTTTGTTTTGGAGGGGTGCTGAGATGTTGACATACTTTTAAAAGAAGAAAATTTCTTAATAAACTACACAAGGTGCCTGTGGATTGGCATATTTATATTCAACTGCTGTAAACCTAAACAGCTCCTTTGTAGTCAGTGCAGCCAGACTAGCTTACAGGAGCTAGAGATCTTTTGCAGCTGTCTGAAGCAGAAATGATAGCAAAGTTCTCGGACTGAATCTGGATCTAGCGATAATGCCTTTTTCTGCTTCCCACACTCTTCTTACAGGAAAGCTTGGACTTCCTGGAAATATTGGCGTTAAAGGACGGCAGGGCCGCCCAGGCCAACAGGGCATTACAGGCCCTCCAGGTATGGTATATTGCATTTCTCTCAAATCACTGCCCCCTGGTTTTTTATTTTCTGGAATGAGGCATTTTTGGAATGAGGCAATTGATGTTCTTATTCTTCTGAGCTTTTTAGAATTTAACTGATGCAGTTGCAGTCTCTGTTCATGTTAGTTCAAGGCTTTGTTTACTTCCCCTGGCCATGGCAGGGGGGTTGGAACTAGATGATCTTAAGGTCCTTTCCAACCCTTACTATTTTATGATTCTATGATTCTATGATTCTCTGGTTCCAGCGAAGGTCTTCAGCAGACTATTTTCAATGTTACCAGTTCAGCTGAGGCAAAAGGTTTTAATTTTATTTCACTATTATAACACACCCTCCCTTTTTTTTTCTATCTGGTATTCTCAAGAGGTGATGTCCACACAATTGTGCGAAAGGCTTGTTCTACCTCCTAAAAGAGAATATTAAACTAAGATGTAGCTAGATGAGGAGGAGAACAAAATGAAGTGGAAAGAGGGGACAGAGTTTTAGTTGCTTGTTAAAGCGACAGATAAGTTTAAACCATTCAAAATATACCTAAGGGGGAGTGTGTAACATGCAACAGAGTTATGCAATGCAGATTTTAATAAAGTGACTGCCACTCATTGTCTTCAAAAAGAACATTGGATGCTCTTACATTCATAGATCTTAATCAAAATTACAATATTGTGGTTTCGTAGACTTTAGTGAACTTGCACTGACTTACCAACGGAGTTCGCAAAGATCAGGATCTACTCCCTGTTTAGAGAAACCTTGAATTTGTAATAAAGCCAGGGAGAGAAACCACACTGCTGCAATCAGTGTGGTTAAATCAAAGGAAGGGTCCTAAAATGTCTTTGAAAGACAGAAAATTATTGCCCGTGACAAAAGTGGGGGTGTTAAATCCATTTAAGTTCAGTGAGTTCAAGAAAAATTATATGTTACTCTTTACAAATGTTTAAATGCCAACACAGTTACATCTAGCTGAGCTAGCTGAACTAACTAAATTTTCATAAAGGGGACTCATATCTTCTCCCTTTGAAATGCAGAAGAATAGTAGTGAAAATGATATTGTGGTCCATTGTAATTCACAGGTGCCATTGGAGAGCCTGGAAAAAATGGACTTGTTGGTGAAAGAGGTAGTCAAGGTCAGGATGGTATGCCCGGTCCCCCAGGAGTAAAGGGAGAACCAGGTAACACCAGCGAAATATTTTCATTCTGTTTTACAGTTGTTTTTTCCCTAGTTAAACTGACAAGGATTATTTGAAAAGGATTAATACCAAGCTTCTGTGGAGCCAAAGTTTATAAGTAGAAGGGTTTTCACTTTTACATAATTCACAGATTTTTCTATGTATTACATGTGTATGCTGTCAACAACCCAAATGCACGTCACTGCTCTATTATACATGTGATTTGCCATAACGTCACCTAAAAACGTTAATGTCTGCAAGAGCCAAAGGATTGCTGTTAACAGTTCTTACATGTTTAATCTGAGAGAGATGAAAAGAACCAAAATCCTTTTAAAGGAGTCTCCTCTTTTACATGGAAATAAGATAAAAGGAATCACAGTGTTTACTTACATGAATAGTGAAGGTTTCCATGACCTAGCCCTTGGGTTGTAAACCCTTTAATTCTTTCATTTAAATGTCACTCCTGATGTCATCGATGGCCACAGACAGATTTATTCCTCCACTGAATTCTGACATAAAGCTTTTTCATATTCTACAGTGATAATACTTCCATATTAGTATAAAGAGGATACTGAGAAGGCATGCATAGTATGTAGTATGTGTGAAGTAATCACTGATAACGTATTTTCTTTTTTAGGTATTTACATTTCTTCTTCTATTTTTCTTAGTTACTAACTCAAATGCAAATTTTTCTTCTTTCTTTTTTTTCCTCTGAAAAAAGACAAAGCTTATTACTGCAGAATGTACTTCAAATATGATTGACTAATAAGAGTTTCTAGTATGAAGAAAACCAAATTTAATTTCTATTTCTGGATAGAAGAAATTGAAATAGTAATTTGTTATATTTTACCTATAACTAAAATCTGCATCTTGATGCAGTGAATTCTGAAGAAATGTGCAAAATATTAGAGAACTATGATGTTTTCTAACAATTATTCAGGACTTTGAGCATAACGTGACCTAATATTTTATAGGAGCACCAGGGAGAGGAATCCCTGGCCTTCGAGGTATTCCTGGTCGGAGAGGTGAGTTGTCTTTGCAGAAAGCAAAAGCTTAATTTTTACATACCAAAATCATGATCATCTTTATGTCGCTTCCTGCTTTTGGATGCTTTAAATGGCACTAAGAGCATCATAGGAAATCAAGAGTAATTCTGTGCTTTTGATCAATGATTTGTTGCTACATACTAAAAGTCAAGAGTTCTTGCTTGTGAAGTTAAGACTCTTGTAAAAGGGAAATAAAGAAGCAAAGATTTATGGTTTTGTGAATGTGACACACAGCTTTTGAAATTTTATTTTGATACATAATTTGATTAACAGAGTATGTTCTAATGAAAACAGATGATGCTGCTGAATAATAAGCATACTGTAAGAAAGCTGCAGCACCTGCAATTTTATTTTGGTCATCTTGATTTTTTTATGGATGAAAGTTGAGGGGACTCTTCCCATTTTTTAGGTTTTGCATTGTATCTCTAGTATTAGTAGAATTCCATTGATGTGCTTTACTTTAAAAAAAAAAAAAAAATTTAAGATCTCTCTTCATATCCTCCATATATAGATTTTGCACTTGAAGATCAGCCTTACAAAAATATCCTTTTCAAGTAGTCTCTTATTTTGGGGTACTCATATTGATGCTTTTAACTGAAATTTAGTTTAAAAAGATTTGCCAGTTCTGATGCTCAAAGAAGCATTTCTTCTACTTAAGTATCAAGAAATATTCCTTGCTGTGTTTTTTCTACCTTCCTCTCAAATTTATTCCTTTGTATGAGCAATCTCTGAAGTGGAGGTTTTTTTTTTTTTAACAGAAAAAAGAGTGGTGTGTACTACTGACTTACTGTGAATCCTGTCTCCTCACAACCATTTTGTCTTACAGAAGCAAGGTGGCTTTGGGGACCTCTCCATACTAAAACCAAAGGCTGAATACTATACCTTTGTGGTATAGTAAATGCACATATTGTATGTTATCACACCATCTTGACAGCTCTCCCCAAATGTAATACTTATACTTTGCAGGAATCAAAGGGGACATGGGACTGCCTGGTTTTCCTGGGCCACCAGGTATGAAAGGTCATCAGGGTGATCAAGGACCTGTTGGACCTCCTGGCTTAGTGGGGTTACCTGGATTTCAAGGCTCAACAGGCATGGCAATTACTGGTCAAAAAGGGAATAGAGGTATTGCTGGTGCAGATGGAAGACCAGGTGTGTTGTTATAACTCCTTATTTATCTAAAATGATATACTGATAATTGAAAGCAGAATTCAGCCTGTCCAGAAGTTAAGGTTGAAGGGAGTCTTTCCGCAAGAGAAATTCCTTAATTAAACGTGTAGTTCCTTTACCAATTAATGTAGTGTTATCATTGCAAAACCATGATGGTCTATGCAGTGTGATGTAAAGTAAAATAACATTAAGCTTTGCAGTCCACTTGATTTGCATTATTTTGCTTTCTGCCCATGCGGTCTGTAGGGCAGCTGAGATCCAACTATAAAGAAGTGAGATAACATCGGTGTGTACATGCAGCACTTAGTGGTGGACTTGGCAGTGTTAGGTTTATGGTTGGGCACAATGATCTTAAAGGTCTCTTCCAACCTAAATGATTCCAACCTAAATGATTACAGGCATAACTACAACTGGAGGTTATTCAAAAGCTGTACTGCTATAGAGTACTGCAAGAACTCAGCTCTGATTTCACATTAAATTAGCAGACTGGAAAAAATGAGTGGCCTTTGGTTTTTGTTTTAATGGGTATATTCCTTTGGGAATCACTGAGGTGGTAAAATGAGTACCATTATAGAGTCGTCGCATTGTATGTAATGTATGTGAAATGCTGTTGGCAGTAGTCTTTACTTACTCTGATGTTTCTGTACAGGTGCTCCTGGTTTTCCAGGGCCTCCTGGTCTTTCCACTCTGAGCATGAAAGGAAGCAAAGGAGTTAGAGGTGCAGATGGCATACCAGGGCCAACGGGCCCAGCCGGCGACATTGGTCCTCCGGGTCCTAAAGTCAGTGAAAGGAATATTGCTTGGTTCTTACTCCATTGTTAATTTGTTCTTACCATGAAAATAACATCCAGGACAATTTAAAAAAAACAACACCAAACAAATCAAAACAAACAAAAAAAAACCCCATCCACCCCAAACACCTCTGTAATAGATGAAAGATATTAAAATGCATATGAAAAGTAGTTTTTATGGACTTAAGCGGACCAGAAGGAGATCATCGAGAATTTCTGGCATGTCATTTCCTTGGCCATTCTGTATTACAGAATAGTATTAACAATTAAATGATTATTTATAACACACTCACAAATGAAGCAGATAAGTCTAGTTGTAGCATATTCTGTGAACATAACACTTTGAATATTCTGAACAAAAAGAAAATGTATTTCATAGCGTGCAGATGCTGCTTCCTGTTTATTATTGGTGTTATCTGGTTTGCAGGGAATAGAAGGTCGATCGGGTTATCCTGGTGCTAGAGGGGCCCCAGGATTTCTTGGATTCCCAGGTGTAAAAGGTATTTGTGTATTTTTTACATACACTTCTATGTCCTGAAAAACAATCATTTACATGTTGTGTAATAATAGTATTTGTGTTACAGTACCTTGCCCTAGAGTTTGTTGCATCAAGAGCAGGGTTTAGGTCAGCTATAAATGAAAGCGTTCACGAGGAAAGCATTTTCTTCGTGTTAGATGCTATGGGTATATCCAAACTGATGTTGAAGTGAGAAAGGGCTGAAACTTCAATGGCCTCCACTCCAGGCAAATTCAAAACGAGTTTGTTCTTAGTGACTAATAATATGTAAGGACTTTGGGAATAAGTCTGCTAATAAGAAATGCCACACCACTGCTAGAAGATGCTTTTGGCAACCTCTTAGCTATAAACCTTGAGCATTTAATCATAATTACAACACAGAGCACTGGGTCCTCTGTTTGCCATAAGAATAGTCCCAACTACAATCTAATTTACCAGTTTATCAGCAAACGAACTGTTAAATGTATTGGCTTCATTAATTTCATATTCCTGACAGTTAGTTGGATCAGTAGGTCGCTAAAAATGCTTTTAATTTAGACTTTTTTCTGGTGATTTAAATCTAATACAGGTCTGCATCACTCCAGTATTATTCTCATTTTTCAACTGCATGATTTATAGAGACAAAGAATTCTCATTACCTGTTTAACCTACTGGTTTGTTCTCCATGCTCATTATTGTGTATTTTAAATTTGTTCTAATTTGAGAAGTCACTGTACAGACAGTAATTATACTTTCTTAAGCAAAAAGTTCGAATTTCATGTCATAGTCAAAACGCCTAGCTCGATGACAGAAATACTGATCTGAAAAAATCTGAATGTAACCTCATATTTTGCGCAATGAAAAGAAATGCTTATTGAGTTTCCAACACTTAAAAAACTATACAACCCTCCTAACAGCATAACTGACAGTAGGGTTTAAAGGAAGTTGAACTGCACAGCATCACTGAAGGCAGCACTTCACCTGCAAACTCAGTGACAAAAACACATAAGATAAAAAGGACATAGTCTAAAGTTGAGATTTTAAGCCAGGTTTGTGGTACCAGCCATTATGTGAAGATAGACTTGGAAACATAAACTGAGTGCACTTGGCCTGTAAATTCTACAGTCACGGCAGAGATGTGGAAGTCCTCTTTTGCATTTCAAATGAGTCTACAGGCTGTGTTACTCTTCGGGAAGTTTGAATGGATCATGCAGGACTCCTAAATAAGCCTCTGAAACTTCAACAGTGGTTTTGACATCTTAAACCAACAGACATATCTTCAATCTTCCTTTTTAGGAGAAAAGGGTAATCAGGGACACCCTGGACCGCAAGGTGCAGAAGGGCCAAGGGGACCAAAGGGCCAGCATGGTAACCAACCCTTCTCATTCTAATACAAGCTGACTTAGGATGATTTGTTTGTTTTGTAGATTGTTTGCTTTCGTTTAATATAAAGCAAAGCTCTTCATTATATTTTTGCTGCTAGGTCCACCTGGAGTTCCTGGGAAAATATTCTCCATCCCAGGAAGCAAGGGTCCTCCTGGACTGCCAGGAATACCAGGAACACTGGGTGATCAAGGAATTCAAGGGATTCCTGGACTACCAGGTGGTTTATACTTTTATCCCTGTACATGTGTGTGTGTGCTGCTTAGTCAAACAGTTTGGGTTGGTGGGAAAACATGCTTCTGCATAGAAAATTGATGCATCTTTAAAAATACCTCTCCATATTTAAAAATAGCTCTTTGTACCTTGTTAACAACCTTGTGTTTATAATCTGTCCATTCCATCTGCCCTCCAACCTCGCAGTCAGTGAGTAAGTTTCTCCCTCAACATAAGCCTAAGCAAAATAATGGAATAAAAAGTAAACTTGGATCAACACATTCACCATTTTCATACAATCAGAACCATGCTCAGGATGTCATTCTGCAGGGGGAAATTACCATGCATAACAGAAGTACCCTAGATGTGCTACAAAGTTATTGTGTCCATCATAGTCCAGGGATGGGAAGGGAAAGCAGAAGCTTGCTACTTCTCCATTGGCACTGGAAATGAAGCCTGCCATTGCTGTGAGGAATGGGGAAGCAAAGAGAAAGTAGGATGAGGTGGATGTGCAGTAGGTGCTTGACCACCCTTCTCAATACCACAGCTTTCCACCACAGGAAGGGAGCTCCTCCAGGAAGCAGGCTCGCCAGAAGGCATGCCCCAATCCAGAATGATAGTTGCCTCCAGCATAACAAAGCAGGCACTAGAGAATTGTTCTTTTATACTTGCCTTAAAATTGTTTTACAAAGGAGCTGCAATATTTATAGAATCATAAACCAAGATTTCCATATAACATGGACCAGAGGAGGGCCACAAAGATAAGAGGGCTGGAGCACCTCTCCTATGAAGACAGGCTGAGAGAGTTGGGCTTGTTCAGCCAGGAGAGGAGAAGGCTCCGCGGAGACCTTAGAGCAGCCTTCCAGTACCTAAAGAAAGCTGGAGAGGGACTTTGCACAAGGTTAGTGTAGGGACAGGACAACAGGTGACGGCTTTAAATTGAAAGAAGGTAAATTAAGATAGAAGTTCTTTACTGTGAGGGTTCTGAGGCATTGGAACAGGTTGTCCAGAGAAGTTGTGGCTGCCCCATCCCTGGCCGTGTTCAAGGCCAGGTTGGATGGGGCTTTGAGCAACCTGGTCTAGTGGAAGGTGGGGTGGAACTGGGTGATCTTTAAGGTCTCTTCCAACTCTTAACCATTCTATGAGTCTATGATTCTACGATTATGGCCTGCTACTGTATTTTTTAAATATTTCTATTGCATGACACATGCTAAAAGAAAAAGCTGTTTGCTTTGGTTTCTGAAAACATTTCTTATGAGAATACTATTTTTCTGCAGTACAGCCAATATTTCCTTGTAATCTTTCTGATAGGAAATATGGTGACAGTAATGCTACAGTCTCAAAACTTAGTAAATTCATGCTGATGTTTTTATTCTAACACAGCTACATTTATGTGGGGATTTTAACTTTATTCATTAACAGTTACTACAATCTAGAATAACTAAGGCTATATGATTCTGGTTTTTTTCTTTATTACAATTTAGGACCTAAAGGAGTAAAAGGTCTACCAGGAAGATTTGGTCATCCAGGCCAACCAGGACTGCCTGGTCCAAAAGGAGACAGGGGATTTCCAGGAGAAAGAGGTACAGGAAAGCAAGCATCTGTGTTTGACTGCTACTACTGAATTTACAAATAAACTGTATTCCTGATTTCTGTAAATCCTTCCTCTTTTATGTATTGAGATTCTGTAACCTTTACAGTCACTTTTGGACCACAAGAACATGTAAGCACATTCTTAGCTTTTAACAGATGCATATCCACAACTGGAATAGTAATTCAAAAAAATATGCTTTGACTGTGCTCCTCTGTAATTAATCATATTTATTTATCCATTTGAAATCTCTAGGGTCTCAGTGTGCCTTTTTATTACATCAAAATACAATTAAATATTTTTATTTAGTCACCTTAAAATGTTCTTACTTTACAATTTTTTTTGAAAAAATGGCCATGGTTCTTTAAAATACGTTGCTATTCAATGAAGCTATGCAATGTAAAGCTACCTGAACTAGGTCTGAAAGAGTTAATGCATCTAGCAACAAATACGACCAATTTTCAAGTTGTATCTTCTTATTGCTAATTTTTTTGTTAGTTTTCAAGTAGTTTCACTAATTTAAATGAATTGAAAATTCAAACAAAATGATAATATTTGCAGTCTTATTTCTTTCCCCTTCACAGGACAACCTGGACTGGTTGGCTTTCCAGGTCTACAGGGGTTACCTGGATCACCAGGTACTATCATCGCTGGTCCAACAAGAAGAGGTTTTATCTTTACCCGACACAGTCAATCAACAAAGATTCCTTCATGCCCACTTGGGACATCGCAGCTCTATGTTGGTTATTCGCTGCTTTTTGTACAAGGAAATGAACGAGCACATGGACAAGATCTTGGTACTGTATTGATAAAAATTTTCAGATCATGCTTTTTAGAGTCCCATCATGCTAAGTTGTCATGAAACCAAACTTACAGTAAGTGTCTGAGATGAACACTGGTTTCCACCATTAGTCTCCAGAGTGGTCTGCTGCTCTGAGTCAATTCAGGAATCATGGCTTGAAAGACACCATTCTTACCTGAATTCTTATATTCCCTTTTTGCTATCCCTAGACATTTCTGAGGAGGAATTCAGTTACTTATGGATAGATGTCTAGTATAAATGTTCACAACATCTGCATGGGGCCGACAGTAACACAAGGTCTGAGAGAGAATCTTGCTTTTTTGGAGACCAAATGCGATGCTTTAGGGTGTCAGAAATGGCACCAGCAGCTTTTTTTTAAGTAGCCGAATCCCTGTTACTGCATCAAGGACCAATACCGTTCAAGAATATATTATTATTTTAACATATTTTGTTCTTAGCCCTTATTTTTTATATAGATATTTTATATATACCATGAGCATTTTGCTTTCAGATAATTCCACTGTACAGACACTTCTCTCTTTATAGTTACCAACTGTTTTAATTCTCACTGTAGTAGATTGGATACCATCACGTGTCTTCTGTTCGCTGCACTAAATATAATCTCCTGTCTGTCACAAAACGCTTCTCTTTTGTCTTTCAGGAACAGCTGGTAGCTGCTTGCAGAGATTTACCACCATGCCATTCTTATTCTGTAACACCAATGATGTTTGTAGTTTTGCTTCTCGCAATGACTATTCATACTGGCTGTCAACTGCAACAGTAATGCCAGTAGACATGGCACCAATTTCTGGCAGGGCACTAGAGCCCCATATAAGCAGGTGAGAGTGTAAGAATGTTAGCTGTTCTGGCCTGGAACCACAAAGACATCATAAACTGTTCTGAACGGCAAATCTTAGGCAGGCCTGCTCATCTCAGCCAGTACAAGCACTGTTTTTAACCACCTCATTTTTGGTTACTCACCTGAATATGTCACACATTCAATGATACTCTTAAGAAAGGTTAGATTAAAGTAAAGCTAGGGTCCTCCCACGGGGATTAATCTGCATAGCTGATATCAGAAGATGGCACACAATCCTACTGATTGCAGTGATATTTTTAAAAAATCTATTGTTATAATTGGAGGCAGACTAAAATGAAATACAGTTTCATTATTTAGAATGAAGTACAAATCAAATTCTGCTTTCAATTATGTGTCATCCATTTACTGTAATTGGTGAAGAGCATTGTAAATTGGGGCTGAAGGTTCTCTGCGATGAAACACCCTTGTGCAAATGTGGCTCTTTTTAGTTGCTTAGAACAGCTGAGAAGGATGAAGAGCATCTTAAGAGGAAAAGCTCTAAAAACATGAAAGACCGAGTGTACCAAAATCAAACACGCAAAGGCAAGCTTTGGACTCTGTCTTCTAGCCTACCCTACCCAGTTGTTGCAATCTAGTAGTTTCTCTGGGAAATAAAGATTACTTTTTCTGATCTTAGCAAATAAAGGTACAGAACTTTGATCTAAACAGTACAACATGAAGAAGGTAAAATTTAGCTTGTTACTTCAGTAAAGGCAAAATTAGGAAGCTCAAATGTTCTGAGACTAATTCCCATTTTATACCAATTTTTGTCTGGTGTTGCTAGTAGAGATTGTAAAGCAATTGCAGAGCAAAGTATTTGGATTGCCTTCAATATACTTATCTCTTCACTGAACAGGAAAACCTGTGTGAGTTGGAAAATTTATAGTAAACACTGCCATTAGGTAGCTGCTATCCTAGAAGATACAATTTTTGTCTGCTTTCATGTTTTCCCTCATATCTGCACTGAATTCATGTGCCTTTCTTCTTACAGGTGTGTTGTCTGTGAAGGAGCTGCAATGGTAATAGCAGTTCACAGCCAAACGACTGTAGTTCCTGCATGTCCAGAAGGCTGGATATCTCTCTGGAAGGGTTTCTCTTTTGTTATGGTAAGGATATAAAGACTTGAATTATTAATTTTATGTTCTCTCACTTTCATTGGCATTTTCATCTTCTCACACCTCATTTGCTTCTTAATAATTGTTAATTTTTTTTTTCCTTTGCCAAGTAGAGAATAGTCCTATTAACTCTTACTCAGTGCCAGAAGCACATGAAAAACTATTCTGATCTGGCCTCAAAAGTAGATGGCAGGAGAAAAAGGGGAAAAGATGAAAGGAGAACCGCAGGATTTTAGTCTGACAAAAATAACTGCATGGTCTCATTTTCATGTGTCATGCTGAAATCTAGGAAATGGGTTAAGCAAGTGGAGTGTTTAAACTGGTCCTAAACACAAATACACAGAAACCACTGACACGTTTCCATGCCAGGCCATTCTTTTATAAATCGTATCTTGGGGCTGAACTCCACAGAAAGCTAAAATCAAAACAAACGCGGAATGCTGTCCTGAAAGACTACCTCAGCAATTTTGATGCCACAAGATATGAGTGAAGAAAGTTCATAATGTGACTGAAAATTGAGAACTGATTATGGGAATAAGGGTGTATCTGCAGTAGGGGATGTAGCACTTCAACTTTGTTATCCATACCTGCCAGCAAATGAAGGTAAAAGACAAAATTAAACCCTCTCATTTTCTGCTTGATGTAAAATCCTTTTAGGTCTAGTGTGAAAATTGTCTCTCCCAGGATTTGGCCCTAAGTAGTAATAACAATAACCTTGGAAAAGAATGAGAGAATTTTTACAGCATCTGGTTAAAATCATTTGCTTCTCGATGGTATTTTCTAGCCAATTTTCTACTGTTGTAAATTATTTTAGAGCTATTTCTACAAGGATTTACCAACATCAAAGAAGGAAAATGCCTTCTTTGCTTTTTGTGTTTGGAGAAGTAATCAATGCAACCAAAAAGATGAACACACTCAAAATAGGGCATTTGGCTTATTTGTCATTCAGTTACCATAGTCCTCAAGTGGACAGAAGCCAGATATTTTCTAGTCTTTGTACTGGTTACAGTGTCATGCCTTTTCATGGAGCAGAAAAAGATCTCTGCAGGCACTTAGGAAATGCCATAACTGCTTGAATCTTCATAAGGCTTCTATGCTTCATCGTAAGGTTGATAAAATTAATCTGTGTTCATTTTGTTTTGTCCAAGATATACCACAGAACATATGGTATGTTTTAGAAAGAGATTTTTTTTTTGCCTGCAGTTTACTAAAAGCTGACTGACAAGTTCTCATAAAAAATGTATTGGTGGTTACAGTACACAAGTGCCGGCTCAGAAGCTTCTGGCCAAGCATTGGCATCTCCTGGATCTTGTTTGGAAGAATTTAGAGCCATTCCATTCATAGAGTGCCATGGCAGGGGGACGTGCAACTACTACACGAATTCCTACAGTTTCTGGTTGGCATCGTTAAATCCAAGAAGAATGTTCAGGTAAACTGTATTTCCCTGCATCTATACACATTGCATCCATGCTGCAAGTGCCCGAGGAGACAATAACTGCCTGCACAACACGTGGGGGCTCCCCTACTAATTTCCCTCAGTTCAGACATCTCTCTTTGTCAGGTTCTGAGTCATTCTGTAACACAAAGGTGCCTTACGCGAGCCAAGGATTTCAGTGGTGATGTCAAGAATTCTCTATCCCATTACATCATCTCTCCTTGTTTGGTTTTTTTTTTCTGTTCGTTTGTGTTTTGGTGTTTGGTTGTCTTTTGGTGGTTTGCTTGGGTTTTTTTAAAGTAAATGTTTGTTTTCTTTCTTTTAGCAAACCTCGACCACAGACTTTGAAAGCGGGAGAACTAGAAAATATCATCAGCCGTTGTCAGGTCTGCATGAAGAGACCAGTCTAAAGAGTGGCCACTCTTGACTGAACATGAAACTCTGCTTTTATTACAAAGAATTGCCTAACTCAGAAGAGCTATAATTTATTATAGTCCAACTGCATCTGGAAAGAAATTATAAATTGCCAGTGCAGCACTGTGTTGAGGTAGGGCAACATTTTGACTTACGGACTTTTGTCTTTGGCAAATGACAAAGCACTTTGATGGAGAAAGCTTGTAATAGCAGTCTGCAGGGGCTTCTGCTGAATTATTGTCATTTCTAAGCTGCATCTTCATGATAAAACTGTGGCATCACCAGATCTTTAATGAAAGATGTTAATGTTGCCTTGTGTCACGTGCTTTTCAAACCACAGGACAAACTAAATGCTCTAATATCAACTTACATATGTTCAGTGTTCAAAGTGGGTATAATTTAAGATGAAAATCTGGCACTTACAAGAGATGGAGTTCAATAGGAAATACTTTCAGTGCACTTTTAAATATATAATGATTCATTTGGGTTGTTTTGGTTTGGTTTTCTTGTCTAATAAACAAGTACCTCCCCACTTACCTCACCCTTCCTCTGGCTGTCAAATAGGAATACAGTCTTTTTTTGTATCGCTGCAATAATAATAGTTTTTGACTAGCCAGAAAGGTAGCTACACCACACACTGGGCAGACAGTACAGTGGTGACAGGCACTAGCTGTGTCCTCCAGAGTGACTGTGGCTAAGGGCTGACTAATTGAAAGTGTTGGCAAGTTTGCATTAGATTGCATGGCTTTTGGCCATGATCATGAGATCTTTTAAATTCTTCAGAAGTTGACACTATTTGGCCTCTATTGTGATCACATGCTTTTGTCTCTACTGAAGAACAACTGTTTACCATATCATAATTTGGGATTTTGATGGAATTAAAAATTACTGTAAGGCACAAGGTCTCCCATGGCATTATCAGGTTATCACACATCCATCAGGATGTGACTTCTTTCTGTATTATTTTTATAGGTAACAAAACCCATAATATTCACATTTTATAATATTCCATACTTAAATATTTATCACAAATTATATTCTATATTGAAATATTTATCACAGATTTCTGCAAATGGAACCATTCATTCCATCCAGTCCAAAATTTAAAAAGACTGATATTTAAATTGTACCATCTAAGCACTGACATACACAGGAGAATCCAACTGTAAATGAACATTAATACTTGAAAAGCACTTTCATTTACCCGTATAACTTATATAAAGTTGTAGCTCTGAGTTTATTTTTTGTTTTGGGGTTTTTTTAATATTTATAACATTGCACTTGCAAGGCTATTTAAAATTGTGATGTTAACATTTAAGATGTTAATATGTTTTAATACTTGCACAATCTATCAGAATTCCAGTATTTCATGTTATAGAAGAAGCCTAATTCATCTGAATATTTCTGTAAATGCATCATTTTAAATATAGGGTCTAGCAATTCATTTGAAATAACCAAGATTTCTCATTTAGATGTTTTTAAAGCCAGTGAAATTTTATATTGTTTCTGTTAAAATACTTGCATTGTGATTGTCTGACTGTTCAAATTTTCAGTGTTAACCTAACTAGGAAAAGGTGTCGTCTGTGTTTCATGTCAGTATCTTCTGATGGTGAAGATACCATTTACATGAACTGAATGGATATTGTAAAATTATTGCTTGCTTGAACAGTCATAGTACTTCTGTTTGCAAGGTATAATTGTGAATTTGCAGGTTTTTATGAAGAATCTCTATGCAAATGCACTACTGATAAGAAGGTATTAATGTCAAGCTCATATTTAGTCTTCCGTTTGAACCAGTTTGGGCTTGAGGGTGTTTTCCTTATAACAGTCACATACTAGATTTTTCCATAAAGTTTGCTTTAAATACTCAAAGATAAAATCCACGCCTGTTGCTTGTTAGGTTGTTGGGGGGTTTTGTGGTTTTATTGTGGGGTTTTGGTTTTTTTTCCATTAAGGCCATCACAGTCACCCAAAAGCATTGTATGTGATATACAATTGATGACTGTGGAGACGCTCAAGTAAAATGTAAAACTTGCTAGTAAAAAGCAGAATGTAAGTACCTGAGGTTGAAGTCTGCTGGAAATGGTCAGTAGAGGATAATGTGTAAGGAGAAGGGAATGGATTGTGATTTTCAAGTGCAAAGGTAAGTTACAGAGAGTTGTCTCAAGTTACAGCATGTAGCTGGAAGTCATGCCTTGTTCCCAGTTTTGGATTCCACTGCTCACTTTTTGTGTGGCCTTCAACAAGTATTAAAGATTTTCATAAATAGCTTTAGATTTTGAGTGCTCAAACGGTCTTTCTTTGAAAAGCATGGAATGCAACTGCAGAGACACATCTGTTCATCAAGCCTAGCATAATACAAACTGGACACTGAAAATCAAAGAGAAACGTGAAAAAGTTGATCTTCTTTCTGCAGATGCAGATTACTTTACTACTGCTAATGATTGTTGTGAGGATTAGTTAACTCATGTCTGTAAATGCTTCCAGAGCCTCAACTGGTAAATGCTGATGAGGTGCAAGGTGTTAATGTACTGTACTGAGAAAATGGAAGCATAAGAAATCAGAAATAATGAGCAAATGGGGTGGGCGTGGGGGGGGGGAGCAAACCTCCTGCTAAATACAGCCAAATAAAAATATTTTGACTAAATGAAAGACCCATTTCACTTTTTTTTTTTTTTTTTTTGGTTCTTCACAGTGCTAATGATCTTTTCCACTACCCATCCATAACAGTATTTACACAAAAAGAAAAAAACAACATAAAAAAAGATAGTGTCATCTGACAGTGGGTGGTGTTTGCCCTCAGAAAGACACTCCCTCTCTCCTACTTGGACTAAACTAGAAGTCTACCACTTCAGTGTAGGTACCCAAGCTGGATGTCTGCATGCTGTCTTCTTGGATGGCAAGTCGCTGTTAACAGGAATAGTATGAGAGAAGGGTTGTGATTACACTGAGGAAAAACTAGGAGGATGAGGAAAGCCAGCTCCACCTGGGCCTTGCCTGAGCTCTGCTGGCGGTAGGCTTGTGCCCAGTCCTCTCACCTGCTGTACCTACTTCACTTGTCTTTGACTTAGGATCTGACTTGTCACCCTGCATTTGCCTGATGGTTGCTGGACAGTCAAAAGAACCTTTTAATGTCAGCACCCCAGCTCTGTGTTGCTCTGCATAGTATGGTGAGACTGTGCCCCTTGCTGGAGAGATTGCTGCCCTGCCTGGACTGGGGTTGTCTTCCTCTTCGGAAGGAAGCCACTCTTGCAGTTTGCTGACAGAGAGCCACTCTAATTCCAGGCTCAAGCAGAGGAGCGACTGGCCACCAAGGAAGGCAAAACCTGTAAAAACTAGAAAAAAGTAGAACTTGTAGCGTGTCCTCAGACAGAAGACAGTACCCAGAGGCATTCTGTAAGTGCACTCAGACAAACAAGCAGATTGTGTGCAAAAGAAAGAAAAGGACACACCTAACATTAAAAAATTCAGTGTGAAAATAAGGAAGACTTCTCTGAAGATCAAACTGAAACAACAGTGTTGTTGTATCAGTTGATACAACATTGTATGCAACATTCTTAAGGATGGCTTTTTAAATAACTGAACAAGAAAATTAAGGGTATATGCAAGGAGATTTGAAAACTGTCAAAGGAAATTATTTGTTCTAGGACTTCTACACAATGAAAAAATGGGAAGAGCATCCTGAAAAGATTAAGGGTACAGTAAATACAGCCTGATGTGATTCTTTCTGAGATTTGACAGAATATGTGGGGCTTGGACAGGCTCACATAATCATGATCTACTAGTGCTAATTCATAACATGATACTACACTAGGGATCACCACCAGGTCTCTTCTGGAGAATTTCCTGTGGAGTAGAACTACTCAAATGACTAGCGTGTGGCCACTTTTATTGTGACATCAATGTACGAACAACAGTCATACATGCAATGGAATAAAAAGTTAAATAATTGATCTCAACATAAAATTATATATGGGCAATCATGGGAGACAGACCATGCTTCTTGTGTGCTTTAAGAACCAATTCTTAGACTATGGATTTTTTTGTTTGGTTTTTTTGGTTTGTGTTTTGTTTTGGTTTTTTTTGTTTGTTTGTTTGTTTTTTTGATTGCTTGTTTGGTTTTGCATTTGGTGTTGGGTTTTTTTTTTTTTTGGTGGGGTTTTTTGGTTTTGTTTTTTTCCCATAAATCTCAGAGCCTGGAGAAGAGCTAAAACTGAGGAGGACTCTCATATGGAATGATGGGGATTGCCTGGTAAACTGTGCTCAGGCCAGCAATTTGTGTTTCAAGGAGGTCAAATGTAAGATTACATTTTGAAAGGCAAGTAATGTGTAATTCTCTATGTTATACAACTTTTTATCTAGTGAGAGATCATATTTCAGACCACTTGCCTCTGTAAAACAGTGCTGTTGGTATTTGTGAAGAACTGAATTAGCAAGTTGTGAGCCTTGGATCGATACATGCTTCAATACTTCTGGCTGCTCATTTTGACCTCCAAAACATTACTGTGACCATAAAGAAGAACAGAGGGAAAGCTCAGAGGCTACTTTCTTTAAAAAATTATCTGCTAATCTAGAATTTTATTTTTCTGTAAGGAATAGGAAATCGATAGTAACCTGCACTTCAAGAGAATGGCTGCTCTCAGGCAGCCTATGCTGCTATGCCAGTTTCAGGGGGTGTCACCTGGGGCCCTTGGAAGTGTTTTGCTGACGTAAGGAGATGCACTCTGGGGGTCAGAATGATTAAGTGGGACAGGGAATGGATGGCTCCGTCAGCCACATTTGCTGACACATTTCAACTCATGCTAATGGGGTGGTGACCGACGTAGAAAAGCCACCGCTGACCAGGACAGCTGCCCCGCAGTTTACCAGGGGCACCGTCTGGCGTGCGGCTGCACTAGCGCCCGGGGTTCCTGCAGGGCGCAGCTCCTTTTGAGCGGTAGCTAGGCAACTACCTCGCGCTCTCGGAAAATGCTCCCTAAAGCAACTGGCCTTTTGCCCGGTGGTGCCAGGTTCATCACACGCCAAGCTGGATTTTCCACCCACTTGACACGTAATTAGACTTTCATGTCTGCCTATTACACAGCATGTTAATCCACCACAGCAGAGACCCTGAGCAGCTCTGCTTCTCGACGGCCAGCCCTACAGACTCTGGGTTGCAAGGACCGGCTTCAGCAGGAGCGAGCTGTTGGGCACAGCAGCACTACATGCGGTGGCGCTACTCTGAGGCGAGCACTGCCCCAAGTTCCTACCCCTTGGACACGTCCAGGCTCAACCGAGGAGCTACAGAGGCACCAGGCCCGCTGCTCCAGGGGACGAGAAGCTTCGGGGACGAGTGTGTTAAACAGAGTCTCTCCGTGCAGAGCCCCGTACCGCGAACGCCGCGCTCCGGTTCCGGTACCGATCCGGACCCCACCTGCCCCGGCCCCGGGCCTCGCTCCGCCGCCGTGACCTTGCGGCGCGGCCCGCGGACACGCCCCATCGCGCCTGCGCGGCGCCCGCCTTCCCGCACTAAAAATGGATGCCCTCCGGCTCCCGCGCACGCCAGGCGCCAGCGAGAGCGGCTTCCGCCCTCTGCCGGTCACGTGACGCGCGGTCCCCGGCCCGGCAGTCCTTACGGGAGCCCGATGGGGACAAGCGGGCCGGGGTTTGCGTCTCACCTGCGCTGTGTGGTGAGGGCGCGTCGAACCGCTTAACGAGCACCCCTGCTCCGCCGCCCGCCGGTCCGGAGCGCGGCAGGAGCGGCTGGGCTGGGCTCGCCGGCAGCCTTCCCGCCGCTCTGGGTAAGTACGGGCTGCCAGGGCCTGACGGCAGCGTCTCCAGATTATCCCGGGGGGGCTCGGCCTGGCCGCGGGGCTGCGGGGGGCGAGCCTGCCCTTCCCCTGCTCTCTCAGACCCATACCCCCTCCTGAGCCCGCGTCGTCTCCCCGCGACCGTGTCTCCTCGCAGCCGCGGCCCCCGTGGCGCAGGCCCCCTCCTGCTCCTGCCCCAGCCCCAGCCCCGCTCTTCGCCCTGTGCCTCGCCGCTGCCAACCCCACCACCACCACCACCCCATCCCGGGGCACTTGGCTCCCCGGGCGCTTCCGTCCGTCGCCCCGTCGCTGGCCGCCCGATCCCTCCTAGTGTCCGGTCCCGCGCGCCCAGTGCTCCCGGCGCTCCCAGCCTTGTGCTCCCGGCTTGTTACTAGAAACGTTCAGGTAACGGGGCCAGCCAGTCTGTGCCGAGTGCTCTTAATGAGCACTGCGACAGCAACGCAGTGAATATTTGGTTGTTTCAGAGAAATGGTTGTCAGACTGCGACATGTTTTTCCTCCTAACGTTTCCAGTATTTTTAATGTTAAAAGAAAAATAAAAGGTGTTTTGTGTTAAAACCTCCAGCTGTAGTAAAACAAAGTTGAAAGAATGCAGCCCTTAATGTTCTTGGCATCCTGCTGCCTTGTTCATGTGTAACAGGTATATGTTTTGGTTCATGTCATCCTTGTGCTAAGGACAGGGGGTAATGAATTTCCAAAGTTCAACACATGCAACCATACTGTGCAGAACAACTTTTGGCATTTAGCCTATGCCCAGCTTTCCTTTCCCTCAAATTGTTCTGTTACTGTTTTTTTTTATTTCACAGCCTCTGATCACATGCTTCTGTGATATATGTTCTGACAGTTTTAGGGTCCCATAATAGGGTTCTTTAGGTTGTATAATGTGTGTCCTCCTCTTCCCTTTTACTTGTCAAAGGATATCTTAGACACTTGCCACAGGAGCACTTTGTAGCTTATGTATACTTGAACAGACTAGCTGTAAAGTATCGGCATCAGGAACAAACAGCTTGGTAGCGGGAGAAGTTACTATTAGTTAAGTGTAGGTTGTAAAGCCTGCTCTGATCTCAGTGCTGTTACAGCTGTCCTGTTACCAGTACTCGTCTTCATGAATCTGTGATTAACTTGGTCATCCCCACTGTGCATAACATTCCCAGTTGCATCACAGATATGGCCAGTGTCTGATTATTGCTGACGAACAGTCATCCTTCAGGTTCGTATGCATTGCTTCATCCCCATCTCTTCCATTGATGTTCTTGTTTAGGAGGAGGAGGTACCCTTCTGTCTTTCTGAACACATATAATTCACCCTGTGTAACTTCTCTTGCTCTCTCTTCCCTTATTCTCTGCCACTGATGGTCATTTGTGCTTCAGCTGCTCTCTGTCCTTTATTTATCCTGTGTTTGTAATGGTATTTTTATTGTCTCATCATTCTCAGACTTCTTTTCTATCTTCATGCCTCTTTAGAGCTACTTAGTTCTGTAAATATCAATTTTAAAACCCTCCTCCCCGATTTATTATTCATGTCTTCTATAAAATGCTCTGTGTAACAAGAACATTACAGAAAATGTAAGTTTGATTTCTGTTCTCTTTAAATAGCTCCGGGTTTTGTTTGCAAGCTCTATTTAAATATTTTAAGTTTTCTGTTGCTGAAATCTCACTGTTCCGTGTTTTGCTGTTCCTTTGTAAAAGGGTTAAAAATTGAAATCACTTTGAAAGCAAATACAATTCCACAATACAAATATGCAAAGTAGATGAGAAATAGGCAAGAGTAGGAAGAGATTGAAGTATTGTATCTATAGGTCCTTGGCAAGTACAGCTAAACCCACGCAGTGCTATTTAGTTTATAGACAGTTTGTAAAGCAACCATTCTAATGCTGTCCTTTTTTGTGTGTGTTTTACCTTACAGCTGGAAAGCAGTTGTCACTTACGTACAAAGCAATGCCAAGCTTTAGGAAAGCTGTGGTGTAAACACTGCTGCAGTGTAGTGATACTTGATTGCAAAAATTAGACCCATACAGGTATTTCAAAGTGAGAAAGTGAACAAGCAGTGAAACACCTTTTGTCAAGTCTTGTGAGCAGTAACTATTCTTTAAGCTGCTGCCGATAGATACTCTGAGTGCTCTAAGTTCTTAAAATTCAGACTCTTTATTGACATTATGATTTTTATCCCTGTGGATCTGGGAATGATTTACTGATCATAGACTATATTTTGAAATAAAAAGCATGTTTTGGAATGTGGAAATGTCAGCAGACTGTGTACTTTGTTCATATCCCTGTCTGATCTAGTCAGTGTCTTGCGGGAGTTTGCAATACTAAAGGGCAGAAACAGAAAGCCCCCAAAGTAAAATATTAAGAATTTTGAAGTGACAGAGCTGCTTAAGCACCTCTTAAACTCCTGTGAAGTGTTTAGTTAAATGGATTTTTCCAGTTTCTTTCACTAGATACAAACGGTAAAAGTCAATACAGATGGATTAAATCTGCATCACTTCAGGTATTTCCTTTCTAACTATTTCATTTATTTATTTATTTTTAAGTTTACATAGAACAGTGACCTTCTTGCCTTCCGCCTGACCCCTAGTTCTCCTACTGTATTACAGTGAGACTTTGAGATGAATGAGATTCTTTCATTTGATCTCTGGTGGTAGGAAGTCCTGAAAATAACACTGAGGATCCCAGGATGGATTGGCAAATGGTCACATCTTGAATATACTAAATGTGTGCATTTAATATAGTGTTTCACAATCCAGATCCTTCTGTGTGCTTCTTTCTGTTGTCTGAAGGTTGCTATTAGTTTGAGGTTTTACTGATAAATGTGGAAAGTATTGCTTCTTTGTGGTGGTGGGAGGAACAGCTTGTGGTCTGTCTCACCTGCCAGATAATGGCCTGCACTGAGGCATTTGGTTTGCTAAGTTCTGCATGTTCAGCATATAAAAGCACACATGCAGCAGCAGACGTGGCCTTGCTGCCAAAACCAGTAAAAGAATGTAATTGCAATTATCATGGCAAAACCTGCCTTTTTGCCAGGATAGATTACTTCATTTGGGGAACTACTTCAAGCACTAGAAGATTTCTTGCTAACCTATATTTACATATTATGTGTGTACATGTATGTATAGAAATACATATTTCTCTCAATCCTAACCCTAAAAATAACCATTATCTTAGTCTGAGCTGTTGACAAGGCCCCTCAGCCATTGCCTGGATGAAAAGTTCCTCACAACCTTGTATTCCACAGTTTCTGCTGGGAGCCCCTTTCTACCCCTACTCCAACTGCAGCTCCAGGATGTCCCTCTCTGAACTGAGCCCATAACCATAATCTTGGTCTGAGCCATCAGATAGGCCCACTAGCCACTGCCCAGGTGAACAACTTCTCCCAGCTACCCGAGTTCCCTTTCCAGCCCACAGTTTCCATCAGCAGCCTCTTTCCAGCCCACCTCCAAGTGCAGCTCTAGGATTTCTCTCAACCTTAAACCTGACCTCAAAAAACCCAGTTATCTTGGCCTTACCGTATTAGGGTTTCTCACAGCCCAGTTCCTAGGAAATTCCCCTGCTGCTTCATATGAAATGCCCTTATTTTTCTAGGAAAATGTATATATAAAGTATTGGCAAACCCTATAAGTTTAAATAAAGTCTTGTTCTTTCTCTGAACATCTTGTATCTGTTCTGCGAAAGTAAGATATTAATTTACAGAAAAATTCAGAAGTGAGAAATTTACAAAGTTGCTTGTGATTGGGAATGGGTTTTGAATATGCTAGGTTTTCAAGATGATGTGACAGGCTGTCGATAAGGAGCTTTGTCCTTGTAAGATGGAGTGAGATCTGGGTGACTGGCATTGAGCAGAAGGCTGCCGCCCAAGCCAAGCCTTTTCTTTTGTTCCCCTATGTCAACATGCAGTTTTGTAAGACTTCATCCATTTTCTCAAATCGCAGTACAGTGGATCTGTGTAAATACCGATCCTACCAATTCTTTTTGGTTTGTTGGTTTGTGTTTCTTTTTCTGCCAGCCAGTGCAGGAGTAGTACATACTGCGCAGAATTTCTATGGGTTGTTTTGTCACGGCTCAATTTGAGGACCCTCAGTGCGGCTTTGAGCATTGCCTGCAGCATCACTTTGTTGTTCTGTCATTGCTCTCACCTCTCAGCTACTTCTGACCACACTTCCTATAAAATTTATCATATAACTTGTTTCTCAAAATAAGCCTGTTTATTTATGATCATCTACCACTTGCCCAGTAATCGGAATGAAGAGTTCCCTTTGCGTACTTTCTGCTGGTTTCCTAAATTGCTGTTACAGCTTTTGGTTTTCTTTTGCCAGAATGAGTGGGGCTGCATTCCCATCTCCAGCTGCCGAGATGGCAGAAATTAATCGCCTTCAGTATGAAATGGAATACACTGAAGGAATCAGTCAGCGCATGAGGGTCCCAGAAAAACTCAAAGTAGCTCCTCAAAATGCTGACCTTGAGAAGGGCGCCCAGGAAGGATTTCCAAATGCCAGTGTAACTATGCAGGTTCCAGAGCGGATTGTAGTGGCAGGTATGTCTGCATCTCAATAAAAGAACAATAGGTGAAAATTTAAATTAGTTTCCCAAATTTCTGGATGGACAAAAAAATTTACAGATATGTTTTTAAAATAAAAACCTGTAAACTGCTTTGTGGTTTTCAAACATTTCTTGCTCATCAACTTTTGACTTAGGAAGTTTCTTAAACTCTGAAAATGTTTCATGAATAGTTTTGGTATAGCTTGTAGTGGATGCAGTTAACAAAATATGAACAGGAAGTTTAATTGCTGACTTTTTGTCTTACTGCAGGAAAAAAGGTTTATCGATTGACACCTGATGTTTCTTAATTTACTGTAAGCTAAAGTAACTATGAGAAGTTCTGGGGATGTAGACGTTAACCGAACAAAATGTGTTTGATTATAATGAGATTGCTAATTATGTTAAGGATCTGTTTATTATTTGGTGGACTCTGTTAATGCTTCTTTAGGATTTATGGTCATGGGATTTACAGTGACAGAACTGGAGTTTATAATTTGCGAAATGTGTGACATGCTTATATTTTATGCTTTGAAAGAGTGACATCTTCACATCCCCAGTCACCATGTTTCTAACCAAATAAGCTATTAATAGGAGTCTGTCTTGAGATCAAAAGTGCCCTCACTTGTGATAACAGTTGATGTTGCTCAGGATTATTCAGAATCACTGTTCTCAGAGAAACTGCTCAAATAAGTGCCAGTTAATGTGGTCTTTATGAGACCTTAACCATAGTTTTTAACATACAAGCCCTGTTAGAGAAAGGTATGCTTAATTATTTAGCATAGTCAGGGGAAGTAACTGATGTGGTACCTTTTTGAATTGTAGCATTAGCCCTCATGCCTCAGAACAGCTTGCTTTCTGTTGACAACTAATGTTCTTGCAGGTAATAGTGAAGACATTCCATTTTCCAGACCACCTGACCTTGACCTTCTTCAGTCTACTCCATTCAAACCGCTGGCATTGAAAACTCCTCCCCGTGTTATTTCTCTTAGTGATCGACCGCTAGATTTTTTGGACCTAGAAAAACCTCTACAGCAGACACCTCAAAATGAAGAGGCTAGTACTTTTTTTTTTCTTTCTTTACTTGAGAAGCATTCTACTAAAGGAAGTGAAATGACCAATGATTTCTTTACTGTGTTGCAGATGTGCTTTCTGCTAACATGTTAGGAAAATATAAAAAATATCTTTATTAGCACTGTAGTAGTTCTGATTATGATTCTGAAGTTCCATATTTAACTGGCAGATGGCTAGGGGTTGCCATGCTCAGTAAGCTTACAGAGGACTTACAAGTTCATAGTTAGAACTACTTAAAATACTTTTACAAAAAGAAAAAATCCTTTTGAGTGAAGAGAAAGCTGCAGATTATTTTTTTTATTTGTAGGTTATCAGAAAACAAGATTCTTTTAACATGTATAGTTAACCTTTGGATTCATGACCAGATGATACCACATAGAGTTAGTGAGTTTTAACAAAACTCTGAAAAACGACTTCAAAGAATGGTATAACACTAGCATCTGGTGGATGATGGTAACTGACATCTTAAAAACTGAAAAATATTTAGGAAGCTACATATTCTATAGACTCATACAGTAGAAATAGATTTCTCTCTGGTGATACGAAGTAATGTTAACCATAATAATAAAAATTCTGTTTGTTCATGCTTTTGTCACCAGATCACATGGATAGATAACAACATGATTGCAACAAGTCTGGATGTTGGCTTTACGTGTTACCAGCATCGTATCCTGTCACCAGTTGTTTTCCTCCTAATCACTGTGAAACATGAAAACGTGCCTTTGTATCTGCGGGCAGATCTAACTTACAAATCTCCAGTGCAAATTATTAAGTGCCTCCTGGAATTCCCTGTCTTTTATCTTCTCCTTTCTCCCCTTTTACGCAGATCCGTGCAGTGGGAAGACTGAAGAGAGAACGTTCCATGAGCGAAAACGCCACTCGACAGAATGGCCAGCTGGCCCGAAATGATTCCATGTGAGTAGAGCAACAGGGTGCAGGGGCACAGCTTACAGCTTTATTGCATATTTTCATTGTTACTTATCTCCTTGTTATTTGGGGTTTTTTCCAACTAACATTTTGTATGTTGTGGCAAGTGCATAATTTTAAAATTCAGAAGGCCAGCATTTTTCTTAACTTTTATGCTTTTTGTTTAGTGAGGTGACTCATTTGTGAAATATTTTCTTGCAGTGTATGGCTGGGAGTGTTTGTGGGCTCACAGCTGGTTTTACCAGTTATTGTGAATTGTTACTTCAAGAGATTTTTCAGTTCCTGAGCTGGTATAATTCCCTGTCCCTTCCCCTGAATATTCAAGAATTTGAGTTCTTTGTGCATCAAAATGTTCCTGGTTCTCCCATTGTTCATATTGTAACAGTTTTCCTTCATAGAAGAAGGAATATGTGTATTTCTTCATAAATATTTGACACCAAATAAAAATTACTTCATGTACTTAATGTATTAGAATCTGTGAGTATATATCTTCATTTTTTGAGACGAAAATGTCAAGTAGCATTTAGAATTGGAAACTTCATATAATGTTACCGTCTGAGGTAGCAAATTCTTATGGTGCTTTCTGAAGTCATGCAGATATATATAGTTTTTTTATTAGATATGATAATCGTGGATTATTCACAGTTTATTCTGAGTGACAGCATGTTTCCATCTGGCAATAACTGGTTTTGCAATGTAACACTTAGAAATCTTTTATCTATGAATTTTAATACAGTTACTAGAAAGAATACTTTCCCTTGTTGAAAGTATCTTAAATCTAAGATTTAAAAGATGGGATTCATCTGTCCCAATGTAGACTGTATAACACTATTGTTAAATCACCATAAACTTCATTTTCAGTAACTAGAGGGAAATAAGTGCATGGCCTGCTTAGGGTCTACCTATTTTTAGTCTAAAATAGAATTATGCCCCAGAAATGTGTTTTCTATTTACAGCAGGAGCACCAGGAGGTACTATATGTACTTCATATTTGTCTACTTGTTAGTCTAAAACTGATAAATGTACTCTGATGCACATTCCAGACATGTTATAGTTCTTCTCTTCCTCCAGATCTTCATGGAAATATTGTTACATATCTTCCTCTTCTTAATCAGACACTTGGTTTTCATAAAAGCTCATAGATTGCACGTCTAGGTACTCAAGTCTGCTGAGTCGTATCTGTTTGCTGACCTGGCAAAACTAGATTCATATCCTTAAGCTCCCAATCAACTCTGTCTCCAAACATTCTATCAGCTTACTAAGTGCCCAAGTTCCCTGTGGTATCCTGTGGTCATCCAGTTATGTTCCTGTTGGACCAGACAAACTAGAATTTCACTGTAGGAATGGCCTTAACTTGCCTATCTGATAGTTTGCACATGATGCATGCTGAAATAGATGGTCTTCATGTGACGGAAGCTGCTTGTGAAAAAGGTTACCCCTTCCATATTACCAGGTCTGCTTTGCCACTCCTTCACGTATTGCATTTAAAGGATGCAATACAGATGGTATATGAATTCTTGGTTTTTTTGAAATTCCATTATCCTTGCTTCCCAGGTTAGTTTAGTATTGTGAAAGTCATGGGCTGTGTCTGCCCAGTCAGACATCTGAGAAACTGTCAAGATCAGCTCTGACTGGATGTATCCAGTTGCTGTCAGATTTCTCACATATGTTTGGGCCTCTTGAATCTGAAAATCCTAAATCTATTGAACTCACCTCCGTGCTTTGCTGTTGCTCAGTAGCTATATATAGAGTTACTGTTTTTAAATGGTCTGAATCTTATTTGCTGTCCCAGTTTATGAACCTACTAGTAGTCTTTCAGAGGCTTAGCAATACAGTGCACACCCAGAATCCTTTAAAAAGGGTGTGATCTGTGACTCAGTTTATCATTTGCAAAAGCCAGGGAATTATGACAGATCTGGAGATTAGTTTTCTTCTCTTGACGTCCATACTAGTGCCTGCATGGTCTGTCAAATAAAATCAAACTTCTGATGCCAAGCAGTTTCCATTATCAGTGTCTTTTAAGAGAATTATATAAGCTTTAGATTGATCCAGGTTCTTTTCTCTTTTGTTTGTATGAAAAATAACAGCTAGTTAATATTGAGTCTGCTGTATCTGCACTCTCTGCTGCCCATGTGGAAGAAGCTAACAATCTTCAATGCAGCATCCACACTTGCTGACCTGCAGATAATGTATTTTAGCAGAACTTCATTTATCTCTTGGCCTCCCAAGTACTTGTTTTCTTATGACAGAAGATACGCTGTGCCTAATGTGTAGACCATCTGCTTTGAAATCGCTGAGGTTCCTAGAAACTGCTTCTTTTTCTGTCGTCATTGCTGCTTCTGACCTTCTGAACCAGTATGATCCAAAAAAAGAAATCACTTTGAACATGCTGTGGCACTGTCAGTGATGCCAAGTCTGGCATTTCTCCCTCACCCAGGTTTTGTCAGTCTCCAAGTGAAGAATGTGACTATGTACCTGGCTAACTCTCAGGAGAGTATTCTGTGAATTCAGATTACAAAAAACACAGTGTTCACAGTAGAACTTATATGGCTCACACAAATGCAGCCTTTTGTACTTGATGAAAAAGATATCTCTTGGCTCTTGTTTCCTCACAATTTGGGCCACAGGACATATGCTGTAAAGTGCCAAAAAAAAAAAAAAATCTGCAAGTTTCAAGTAAATAAAACCAGAAGTAGTGGTTCTACAAACAAAATTGGTAAAGAGGCATTCTGCTTTCACTGTGGTAGCTACTTAGAGAAGCTACCCATGCAGAAGTGTTACTGTATGGCTCAAAACAGGCTAAAAAGAAAACCAACCTGCTTGATGAAAACTATGCTACTGATGGTACCGGGTATCACCTAGTTCATAGACTACTATCTTTATTAGAGATTCATAGTAAATGTGGTGCATGTCTTCTAAGTTTAGCTTTCTTGTTGACAAATTAGACCATTTAAGTAGGTAAATCCTACTACAAATGTATTCTTTACACCACAGGAAGTGTAATTGTACACCTGTTACCTTACTTAGATCACATTGAAATTTCATCTAGAAGTACTGTTTCTTTCCAGTGGTACAAAACCACAAGAAACCATCTGCTTGTAAAGTTCTTACTTTCAGTATTGTTGGCTGAAAGAAATAATCTTTGCTCTAATTACTGTCATGATACATTGCTGCTTCATCAAAACTGGCTTGATTTAAAAGTTCATGTCATGTCTTTGACAAAGATCAGCTCCTTATTCCTCTGCTTGTTGGTGTCTGGTTCACATCTTCAGATAGGAAACAGAGTCCATGTTTTACTTGAAATATTTAATTCCTACAGAAGAAAAAACCTTTTGGTTTATTGGGTTGGTTGTTTTTTTTTTTTAATGCTTGTATCTCTCATACCTCCTTGATTCAACTTCCTGATAGACATGATAGTCTACTTGGATGCCATGATGAGGACTCCATTGAAAAGGTACATGGAGGCACTGCCTTTTAAAAACTCTTTTTTCTAAATGGGAATATAATACTCAAGTTTTAATCAAGGACACTGTTGTCCTCTTTGGACAAAATATGCAGATATACTGTGCACATTCCAGTGTGTGACCTACAAAGTGACAGAACAAAATGTTCTGCAACAATTTGTCAGATTGAAGCAAAAAAGTTTGCTGCTGGGCTCCTTATCACAGTGTTCCTTACATGGTACAAACAGTTGTTTCTTTTTTGTTTTCTTTCTCTACTTGTCATCCAGTTGCATGCAGAGACAGATCTGGGAATTCTTTGGAAGTTGAGTTTCACCAAAGACAGTAATTCTCAAATGCTTTTAAAAAACCTGAGACTAACAATTAGGCACCTGCTTTACAGTAACTATCTAGCTGTGTAGCAGTAATGACAGCTCTCTAAATTACAATCCCTCTATTTATAAGGATGCTTACTTAAGAGATTACAATTATTATTCAAGGTGGCACAGATCAGATACTGTCTCAAGAAATAAAATGCCACGGTTCCAGTCACCTCTTTCGACTAAGGATTGCAAGTAAGCCTAAATGTTACATAGTATATGAAAATCAAGAATGTGCTTAATTATGTTGCTCTGTGCAATACTAATCTTCTGACTAAGTATCTAGTTTAGAATATAAAATTTGAAACAGCCTTTGCTACACTGAATGTGTGGTTTCTAATTTTGCTTCAGGGTTTCTCAAACTTGGCCAAATAGTTTTCCTATGTAAAGAACATAGGGAAAAATACCAGACAGCAAGTGAAAGGGGTAACTTTAACTAAGAACTGAATTTCAAGCTATTTTGAAGTTTCATTTTTCTTTAAGTTCGTTTGATTCTTTGGCTGGTTTTGAATAGCTGGAGAAACAAAGTTTTTTGGTGGCCATTGCCAGCCAATGGTGACTGCAGGGATTCCACTTGTGCAGTGGAAGTCAACAAATCATCAAGAGTGCATGGAAAAGGAGATGGCATTGAATTTTTTTCTGCTTCAGCCTTTCCCTCAGGAAAACACGTCTCTCTCTAGAGTGTTCAATTTCCACAGTTTGAGAAATTCTGTTCTTCATGCAAGCTGTGGGGAAGAAGGTGATGGTGTGCCCCTCTAACAAGAATACAGTCTGTGTGGTTGAATTTAAAGTAACCTTAGTTAGTTAAATCTGTTTACCTCTCATTTAATACTTCCAGAATTGTAAGTTGGAGAAATATCTAAAATAAACCCTGTTTACATCACACATGCTTTGAGAAGGTTTGGGGGAGATTACTGCTAAGCTAAAAACTATATAGTAGAATGTTACTGTGCTCTTCCATACTAATTTCTGTAGTTCCGTGTTTGGGTTCTAAACTCTGGAGTTGACTGCTGTTTGTAACTAGGGAGTGTTAAAATAAGTGTCTGGAGCTGTATATAAGAATTCTTTTTCAGAAGTTTCAAACAAAAGTATATCTAGGAGTAAGACCAGAACTAACTAGAAATGGAAGAGAGAAGGGGGATAGCCACAAGGTCTAATGATAAGCAGTCTTACTAAATGTTAGAGGATTTCCCTTGTAGTAGAATTTTTTCCTCCCCCCCCATATTCCTTAATCCTGATACTTGAGACCTTCATAGAATTATTCTTACTTTCAAACAGAAAGGAAGAGAGAGGCCTCTGTCAAACTATGCACGTTTAAAAGGATGTAAAAATTAGCAATAGCCTTTATGGAGAAGATAGAGTAATTTCATGGAGCTGTACAGTTTAGCTCATATCCAGGAGCAAATAGCTTTAAATCTTTGAAGTAATTAAATCATTTAACAAACTAAATATTCTCTTAAGTAAGAAATAATATCTTAAAATTAAGTAAACTCTTGAAACTGCCTTTTCTTACAAGCCACCTATAAACAACGAGCATAAAGTAGTCCAGGGACTAGACCACGGTGTTAGGAATTATCCAGTTCTGAAGTCTGCCTTGAATTTTCCTTATTATCCACAGTTTCCATTTAATCAGCACATAGAATCATGTAGGTTGGAAAGGACCTTTGAGATCATTGAATCCAACATGTAACTTTCTGCTAGAGAATTTTTTGCAGTTTTAGTTAAATAGTTGTGGGGGATTTTTTTCAGTGCCTAGAGAAAACTTTGTATGCAGATAACATTACTGTGGTATTTACAGCAATGCCATTCTGGACAACAGGAATTCCACAAAGTCTTCTAATTTGCAGTATGTCTAAATACTGCTTGTTAAGCTTTTTTTTTTATGCTGTCTTTCAGCCTATTCTGTAGATCTCTGAAGTGATGAATAGGAAAAATTACTTTTAATGTAAAATGTACTGTGAGTTCAAGCCTTCAACTCTACCCTCATTTGCCTCAAGCCAGCAAATCCACAAAGGAGTAGAAATTCTCACAAATTCACTTTAGTGGCAATATTTCCATACTTGCCTCTGCTTCTTGGTATTTTTCTAGTGAATATTGGCATTTCCAATGCAATTCAAAAGTATAATGTGTGGGTGTGACCACTGCCATTGCTTGCAAGCTAGAAGTCATCATAAATATAAAAGATGGATTCTACAAGTCCTGGAGAACGATAAAAGTTGTAAAGAAGAGACATAGATGTTGATTGATGTCTCCTTTTTACTTTCTTTTGTCCAAGTGTACTCTACAGCAGCATGAAAAGATATTTGCAGTTTAGGTAATAAATAATGACCAGTATCAGTCGAGCACCAGCCACTGCTGTCTTTGGATGTCTCCTGAAGCGTGGGATGGCTGAACTCTCCCGTGGGTGACATAACATGCTTTGAATCTGCCTTTTTCAATTGAATTTTCTTTCTTACTCTATTTTATGATCTTGATGCCAGCCAGTTGCAGAGCAATTCTCTTCAGAATGAAGAGTATCCATAGAATCATGACCCATCCAGAGATTATCCAAATATCAAACCAGCTTTCAAGCATGTGGCTACTAATGCTTTGCTTAATTTCTTTAAAATGCCAAAAGTGAGAAGATTGGCATTCTAAATCAAAAAACTGCTGGGGCAAATCACAAGTGGCAAGGAAATGTGTTGAATTGTGAATGCTATTCTTGGAATAAAATATATTAGAAATTTGTCTTGATGTGTGAAGGAAAATGTGGATAAAGTCAGGTTGAATGTAAAGAAACACAAGCAAATCAAAAGCAGTTTATCAAAACTAATTTATGTCTGACAGAGATGAGGTTTGTATAATCCAAGTGGTCATGTTTGAATTTCAATCCTGTGTATTTTAACTATTACTTTTGCATCATTGTCAAAAAGCCAGATCATGTAATTTGTTAGCACAGGGATATGAATTCTGTGCTTGCTTTGGAATTTCTTGCAATTGCCTTTAAACTTTGTTCACATGCAAATCAGAGTGCAAAACAAAATACTACCTTGATCTTTAGTTGCCTCTTGAAGAAAAATTTTTATTGAAGAGGCTGTGTGAGATTCTCCGTATTGAAAAAGGCTTGTGTTTTGAAAAGAGATGATGTGTAAGATTTGTTTTCAAATGCCAGTGCTTGTAAAACACTCTTCTGTCTGATATCAGTGAGGACTTGAATACTGACTTCAACAGGTACAGATTTAGTTGAACAAGGACTTTCTAAAACTAACTTGTATATCAAATCAAAACTGTGTCCTTGGAATATTACTTGTGTTTGTTTCTGAAGAATATATGTGAATGTAGCTAATGATCCCAACGCTACTAGAATTTGGGAGTGTTGCCTTACTGTGGTGGGAGAAAGGTAAACCAAAAGCAAGCAATAATCATTTTGGAATGGGGTCTATCTGAAAAGCTTTTTTTAATTTAAAATCTGACTGTAGTGTTTCTCTCTTCATTTACTATGCTTGTATGAACAGTGTGACACCATCACTGCAACAGGCTCGTATCTGTCCTCCCAATATGTTACCTGAAGATGGAACTAATCTTTACTCTGCTCGTGGCATTTTGTCGTTTATCCAGTCTTCCACTCGTAGGGCTTACCAGCAGGTGTTGGATGTGCTGGATGAAAACCGCAGGTGATTGGTTGTCACTGATTCTGCCAGCTTTTGCTGCCTTTTTTTTTTTTTTCTTTTCTCCTTTTTAGTGGAGTTTGGTTTCTGTTTACAAAATAATAGATGAAATTATTTGGTTTTGCTTTCCTTTGCTTCCACTATTCATAAGCAATGTAATTGTCCAAAATTCACATTTCAAAATGCTTCTGTTTCAGTCAAATATAGCATTGTTTTGGTTTTCTTCCAAATAAAAATCAAAATAGGAAGTGTTAGTCTGTGACTGCAAGCAATTTTGCTGTTCCCAGATTGTCACTGTTTTCTGCAATTAATACTTGAGCCTAACCCTGCAAATTAGTTAGCCTTGTCTCCTGCTTTTCTGTTGGTGAGCAATGGTGCAAATCAGTAAGATTGGGTTGATGTTGTCATAAAGCATTAAAACTAATGTGCAGAAACAGGGTAGAATATTATGCAAGGCATTGTAGACTCTGCCCTTGGTAATGTGTCAAGACTTTAGGCTGTTTCAGTTTATACTGGGAATAGTTATATCTGGTTGATGTACAACTGATGGTGACCAGTTTGCTGGATGCTGAGAGCAAGAAAGGCAATGTATGCTGAGAAGCTGTTTGCTTCTCTGATTAATGCTGCCTCTGGTTTTATGGGTAAGCTAATGTGAGGTAGTGAGCCAAAACAAGACTCATGGCAATCATTGTATAATATTTCTGTTCTCTTCAGTGGAGTTTTGCCCACTTGGACTGTTTTGCCACTTTGAAATGTTACAAGAATGGTACATTTAACAATATAGAAACATCTATAAAGACTAACAGTGGCAAGATTAATTTACCAAAAGCAATTTTCATTTCAATACTATGCTAGCACAGAGGGTCAGGTAAAAATGGCACACAGTTAGTCTCTAGCATAGGGCTAGCTGAGACCTCAACAGCTTGCCAAGGCATCGAATTAGAGGAGGTAATTGGCAAGAACACTGTGAGGAACAGCTCATTCCTCCTGCAGCCCATCAGTGTGGCCTGTGCTAGGAAGTTCTTTTGAAATTTGCCATCTGCCTCTTGTTGCTAATATCCCAGCAGCACTCCTCATAGCTAGTAGTGTGAAGTGATTTGCTTTCTAGTTGTTTTGGTAATACAATGTGACTATCAAGCCAATCTTATTGTGAATGTCTGTATGTTTGCAGTTACTTTCCAAACTAGCACCTCCTGTAGCTCACCATGTTTGCTGACCTGACAGTATATAAATGCCTGCATTAACATTTTGTATAGAACTCCAGTGTTAGTGGCCTTTATGTTCTTAAACTGGGACTTAAAAAACTTTTGATGCTTGTCAGCAGTTGAACAGTAATACCTTTTTCTTTGTCAGTATTAAAAATTAGATAGAATTACAAGTTTGCTTTGCTTTACAAAATTAAAGGTCCCAGATAAGGAGGAATTCTACTGTCTGTGAATAATAGCACTTATGGATACTGTGCCAAGAGTCCTTGTTAACATAGAGACTGAAATTCTAACCCTTCCCCCAGCCTGCAGCTGAAGCTAACAGGTTTTATTCCTGGCTTCCATTAGGCATGATCTTCCCCATGTTTTCTTGGATTCTCGAAAACGTACATATATGCATGCATACACTTTCAACTTCAATTATCAGAAAATTTCTAGGGTTCTGAATCATTCAAAACCAGCATTACTTTTCCTGGTTTGGGTTAATTTTTGAGATGTTCTTACTAACCTTCCTGGAAGAACCGGGAAACCTATTTCTAGACACCTATGAACAAATAGGTGCCAAAATAATGAAGTTTTCAAGAAGGTGAAAGTGTATCCTTTGTGGTTGGGTGTTTAGATACCCACCACTATTCTACAGCTGGCTTAGGAATGTGAAATTTGGATGATCCACTTGCATGGTTGCAAAATAGTGTTCATTTTAAATTGCTCCAAACCTGCACTCTGTTCTTTTGCTCTGTGTAATGTGCTTTCTATCTCAAAACCTTATGTATTTAAACATTTTATGCTTAATACTAGAAGAGATCTTTTGAAATGAACGAGATCTGACTGCTACTCGCTGGAAATATTTTTAACTTGTTTCATGGCTTGCTTTTTTGTTTTGTTTTTTACAAAATATTTTCCAATCTACTAAAACTGCTAATGGTAGGTGCGGATTGTACTGCTGCAGATAATGAATTATGCCTAGCTTAGCTGGCACTGCTTGTATAGTAGGCTACTTGAATAGGCAACAATTTAATGATCACTATTTACACTGTCTGTTTACTCTTGCATTTCCTTCAGCTTGGACAAGGGCAATAGGTCAGTTTTGTTTTCCAGTTCTAACCATTTTTGTGTTTCAATTTCTGTCAAATGACTGGAGGGCCTATACCTCCTGTCAGTCTTTTAAAGACTGATCCTTCATGCTCCAGGCAACAAAACTAAAACAAAGAGAAAAAAAAATCCCAAACAACCAAACCACAAATAAAATCCAAACCAAGCAAACACCCAAAACACACACACACACACACACACACACACACACACACACACACACACACACACACACCAAAAAATGCAGTTAAGGGGATTTTAGTGATGTCTTAAATACAGGAGGAAAGGCAATTTCGTATCTGAATAGGGTTGTGTTGAAATCTGTACTTTATATGAACTGTTCTTCATCTTTTGGATCAATACCTTTTTATTTAGGAGAAAAAGGTATGGATACTTATTTCTACTGCCTTTCTTCAGTATAGCCCTTCCTAAAAAGCCACTGTCCTTCTTAAATGTCAAACCACCCACATAATCATATCCTGAGGTGTTATGATATCACTTTTTATCCTGAGCAAGTTAATGATATTTTTCATGGTAGAAATAAAATAGGATGTGAGTTAAGACCATCGAAGAGGGCTACACATGAGTTGGGAGTGGGGTAATGTAGTTCAAAACTAAAATGAAATGGTCTGCAAATATGTAGGAGCCTGGGAAAAGCAGTAGCCCATTGCTGTGTTGAAGTAAGGGCATAAAGCACCAAGAGAAGCGAGGAGAGCAGTTTCATCCAGTCTCTGATTCTTCAATGTACCAATCTTTTCTGTACTTCAGAAGCTGAGCTTCTTACCCAGTTCATGTCCAGAATATGTCTGTAAAGCCCTAGTGCCCATTCTTACAGCCTTTCTGAGATTTCCAGAGGGGGTTTAAAGTACAGTGATAGGTGGACATAGCTGCTACCTCTGCCTGAACAAAGAGAATATGCTGGTCTAAGTCCCCTGTCATGCACAGAACTGATGGAAGTTTGATGCAGGTACTTAGATTGTCCACACCTTGTTGTTTTCCTCCCAGACCGTGTGTTTATGATTGCATCATTACTGTTGTATTTCCATTGCAGGCTCCACTCTAAGCAGTGGAAGACAGACCAGATTTATTTGGTTATTGCCTTATTGCCTGTTTTCCCACCATTATTAAGTTTTATTAGTGTGCATTCCCTTCATGTTACAGGCTGCTGCTGTATTTGCAGTGAAATAGTTGTGTTGTATACATGGCTTTGGAGTTATGGCTTCTTCTGATCACGTCTTAATGTTTAGAATGAAATTTGAAATAAGTAGCCAGAAATTTCAAAGTTTTAATATACTCTTACTCCCTTTTAAAAAAGAAGGCCATGTATTTAGTATCTTGACTATATTATACTTATGCATTCTGTATTTACCAAAAAATTTGCTGCTGATCTCAGTTATGAGGCCACTGTGATCTATAGAATGATTTTTTTGTTGTTGATATATAAAGCCAAGCAAGTAAAAAATGTGGGAGAGGCAGGAGAGTATTCTGGTGATCCTTTTGGGTCCACCTGTAAAGAAATAAAATGTTAACTGTAAAGAAAAGGAAGAAATCAGGTGCAGCTTTTTAACAGCCTGGCTGTGTTGGGAAGTGGGATTAAAGACTTGTTTTTAATTAAAAAGTCTTTAATTTAAAGACTTTAATTTAAGGTTCCTGATGTGCACAGATTCCAGAGTGCTCTAGTTTTGTTCCTTGTTGTAGCCTTCAGCTACCTCCAAGCCTGTGGCTTTCATTGGGAAGGGTAGTGTGAATAAGTATTGATTAGTTCTACAACAGCTGTAAAACTTTGTTTGCCACAAAATACCACAGAGGCCAAGAGTTTAGAGAGCATTTGAAGCTTATTGTTCTGATTACACAAATACTGTCCTATGTCAGATGGTGTGGGAAGTACCTGGTGGATACTGACAAGCTGGCATTCATATATCCACCAATTACAGGTGACTTCTGTTTGCAGAGAAATTCTGTGACCTTTTCCATAGGTGCTGTTTGCTGAATTTCTCACTCTTTTCTGAAAGTATTTAGTTTTAGCACCTGTCAGACAGGACTTGAGGCTAGCTGAATTATTTCTTTGATTAAAGAATAGGAATACCTTTTTGATAACTTTCTACAAGACCTCATGCGTTTAGGTAAAGATTCTTTTTATTGTACATATTGGGAATGGGGGTTTCTGTTCTGTAAAACACATCATACTGGTTTATGTTACGTACAAGATGGAAAAACATTGTGGCATGCTTTTTTGGTGCTGATTAGAGTAGGTCCCAGTGCCAGTAAGTATTGTATCAGATAGCAGAGTTTACTAAGGCTCCTAGATTCCAGTCCTTGTAAATGAAACTAGGGATTGTGATATTTTTGCATGGTTCTTTGCTCATTTTCAGGCCAGGCTACAGTGTTCTCCCAGCCACCTCAGCACCAAGCCTCTTCCTCCTACACGTACCTGCTGTAAAGATCTTCACCTACCTAGATTCTCTTTGTTTTTTATTTCATAGCCTGGAGTATACATGGGTTAAATGCATGGTAGAAGAACCATTTATTGGCTTTGGGAAAAGGAAAGAAACTGAAAAAAAAAAAAAAAAAAAAAAAAAAAAATTTCAGGCTCTTTTCCAGTTTGTTACACAGCATAGATGTGGCACACTAGTGCCTCATTACCAGAGGTACTGAAAACACATAGTACTAGCTTTGTCCAGTACCTTTGTCCATAGAAGGTACTGCTGGTATTCTGTAAACACAGTAACTTCTTATTGCAAAGTTAATATATATTATATAGTTTCAGCAACATAAAAAGCTCTACCTTTTCTTCCTCTCTGCCTAGAAAGAAAAGGAAAATAAATTGAAAGAGCAACACTTACAAGGATATTCATACAGTCTACTTGAAGCTTTTAATCACCTCTTCCTGGACACTAGCCCAGGTTTTCTGAATTACATCTAGCATAGGTGAATAAAGAAAAGACAAATCTCCCATTTCCCTAGAGGGAAGAGAGGATGATTAAAAAGGCTTTTATGTATGTGTAGATACAGGGTTATTTTTCATTGTTCTTGCATGGGGTTTTGATTTGGGGGTGAGGTTTAACCTGAAGTTTCCCAGGGTTATTTTATAAGGTTGATAACCTCCACCCAAACCTCTATTCCAACAGTTTGTCTTCCATGAATGAAGCGGTGTCATCAAAAATTTGCCTGCATGTCTTAGCTGCATAAACATTCAGTGTTGATTAAATTTCAGAGAAAAAAGAAAGTGTAATTTACAACAAAATAAATAGATATATTGTATTTAAACGTCATACAATCTAAGTGGAAAAATTTTGATGTTCCTTTGTTCTGTGTGGTTTACCTCTTATCTCTGTTTGTCATTTCCTGTTTCTGTCTTGTGCTTTCTATCTACAAAAACCTGCCGTAGGCCAGTGTTACGTGGTGGGTCAGCTGCTACCACTTCCTCTAACCCTCATCATGACAACACCAGGTAAAGAGTATTTTTTGTTAGTCATGATCCACTAATTTAGATTCAGACTTCTGCTTCCCTGTTTCTAGTGTCCTTATTTTAAAACACAATGTTTATTTCTGTCTGCCCTCTTAACTTTAGATACTTCAGGCCTTTATTCCTTACTCATGCAAGTCACCTTCAAAGACCTCACTTGTCTATTAGATACAATGTGCTACAGAATTCTGACTCAAAGTAATGTGTCAGGAGAGGCTCTTAAATTACATCAGTAGTATACTGCCAGTATTTGCTATTTAGCAGTGAGTTTCATATTTTTATTGCTAGAAGAATTGGTCTTGACGAATTAATTGGTCACCTTATTTTTTCCAGGCGTTCTCAGTAACATGCCTTTGATTGTTAGTTGTAGCTGGATGCCTTTTGACTGCCATTGTCTTGGTGGATTGACATTGTTTCAGTGGAACCGGATGTAAGATTGACACATAGTTCAGGATGAAGAAAGAGTCCCTTCCACATCTATTGTTCCCATTTGCCACTACTTCTGTGCTTAAGTAGACACTAAATTCAAGCAGGTGATTCTTCTCTAACTCAGGAACTCAGTTTTTTTAACAGTCCAAGAGATTATCTCAAGGGATTTCTTGCTGATAACCCTCTCAATGTAATACCTGGAATAGTTTGGAACTTGCTAGAGCAGCAGTGATACACAGTGACTTTATATTAAATTTATATGACCTGGGAGGGAGGTGTGCCTGTCTCACTGAAATGATGAGCCTCTCTGCTTTTCCCAAGAGATAGAGAGGGACAACTACACCCTGGATCTGGTGGAATTTTCTAATTTTTTTACCATCTATTGCAAATGAAAAAATGGCTACAGAAAGACCCTCCTCAGAAATCTCTTTGGCTTTCGGAGGAGCTGTATTAGTAAGGAAAACTTGTTTTATTTGTGTGCGTGTGCAAAGCTGCAGGCTTTCTTTAACAGTAAAAATGTTCATTATAATTAACTTTGGTTTATTTTAAAATAACTTTGCTCAGTTAGCAATGTGAGCTTCACAACACTGAGGAAATAAAAAATCAAACCCCAGCAGTTTTGCTCTTTTTAATATTGCCTAAACTGAAAGAACTACAAGTAGTATAAATAGCATAAATTATAACTAAGTGTATTTGAAGTTTTCTTAGAATAAGAAATTAAAAATAGTCTTAATGAGGAAATATTTTTCTAACAAAAGGAGTTGTTGAAACTTTTTTTTTTTTCTTTTTCTCCTATACTGTGTTTTTAAAACAGCTACGACTCTGTTGACAGAGTTATTTGACTCATCCTTTACTAAAAGCTGTTTCTATCCTGATCCCACCTGGAGAAGTTTTCCCTCTCCCTGTATGCCTTTCAACCCAAAAAACCACAGATCAAATCTCTTTACAGAGAGGGTAATCAGGCATTGGAACAGGCTGCCCAGGGCAGTGGTGGAATCGCCGTCCCTGGAAGCGTTCAAAAACTGGGTAGATAAGGCCGCCAGTAACATGGTTTAGTGGTGGTCTTGGCAGTCCCGGCGTAATGGTTGGACTTGATGATCCTAGAGGTCTTTTCCAACCTAGTTGATTCTGTGATTCTGTAATTAACTTCCTGTCTTTTATACAGTGTTGCTCAAGGATCTCGTTGTCTAAGTCCAGACTAATGCAACTCTCATCTAGAAGCAGCAATTGTTATTTAGAAACTATATTAATGAACAACAATACAGGGAAACTTTTGACAATTTGTCTGTTGGGAGGTGAGGAATCTTGCCTGAGCTGAGGGTGTTCCATAGAAGTTTTCTGAAAGCAATGAAAGAACATGCAGTGTAACAGTAGTACCTGCCCTTCAGTGCATTCTGCAAGTTTCAGGAATTCTACTTGTAGTCACATTAGTTGAAGTTGACCAATAACTGTCATTAAATGCTGAACATTCTTTTAGGTGTATTTTGTTGTGAATTTGGTAGCTGCGACATTATTTTGTTCAGTTTAGGTGATTGAACACATACTTTATGTAGACTTTCTGCCACTTCCCAACCAATAATAAATTTGCTGTATTTAATTTACTTGCCCTAGGGGTTAGAATAATGCTTTCTCTGAATCACTACATTAAGAAAACTGAGAGGTGCTCTAGGAACAAACTATGCAAAGTTCAGCAAGCAGTGGCTGGGCACTAGACTCTTTATTTGCAAGGTTCTCTGCCTAAAATACCAAGGTTAATGTGACTGAGATCATTAATCTCAGTAGGTGTCCACTTCGGATATTTAAGTAGGTACACAGCATAAGACACCCAATTCTCTCCAAGTCTTCATTAGATTATTTCTAATCTGTTGCCAGGTTTCTTGCAATGGTGGCATTTTAGTTCAGACAAAACTGTGACATCAGGTTTCATTAATCAGTTAAACGACTAGAAAGAGTCTTTTGAGAGACCAAGTGACAGCAAGAAGCCTGTCTGCATGAAGAACCTTCAAAAATATTTAAATGTGGAGAGCAATATACCTAGATTCAGTCAAGAACCTGATTCATGTGTGTTTGTGCTTTATTAGGTTAGGATCCTATTGAAATAGATGATTCTGTAAAAGCTGGGAAAAAAGTTTCATCATTCTCTCTCTGTCATCACCAAAAAATACATCTACTAGAATTTTGATAAAATCTGGTACTTTCTAATCTTTGTATGAGATGGCTAAACTATCTCCCTTATTTGATAGATATGGTCTTTCCAACTTTGATACTACGCTTGAGGGAACACCAGATGACATGACAGTTGTAGATGCTGCTTCCTTAAGACGACAGGTATGTAAAGCACTAGTTGATAATACTAAGAAAAAGCTGTAGAGGTAAAATGGGGGAACACGTTTTCTGTGTGGCTGCAAAGGTACCCATAACAGATACAGTGAGGAATCCTCTCTGTACCCCTCTGGACTGCCCTTGCGTATCCTGAATTGTTCTGGGAATCTGGAGAGTCCAACTCTGTTTCTGTTCCTACTTATTGGGGACAGCAAGGTCTGATCACTAGCAATTGAAAACAGAAAGCCAAATTATCAAGTGTTTAAAAATTGTCTGAGATACTGAAAAATTGTCTGAGATACTAATTTTACATGACTATTCAGAAGCTTCTAGAAAGTCTGGCAACTTTTAATTAACTGTTCAAAACCTTTACTTATTTTTAGATAATCAAACTTAATCGCCGCCTACAACTTCTGGAAGAAGAAAACAAAGAGCGTGCTAAGAGGGAAATGATCATGTATTCAATAACTGTAGCTTTCTGGCTACTCAATAGCTGGCTTTGGTTTCGGCGCTAGACACTGCTCGGAAAGATTTAGTTCTTGAAAATACAAACAATTCACAAAATTCTTTGTTTCTGTTTCTGAATTGTATGCTGTTTTATAATTCATACACTGGAAACTTCCACCACAGATAAAGGCTGTAGAATTGCAGTGTTAAACGGACACCTTGTTGTTCAGTTATAATGTATTTAACAGATTTGCATTGCAAATAGTTGCAGCATCCCCCTTTGCATGCTTCAGTGTAAATATGGATCAGCTGATATGAAGTTTGCTTCATGCAATGTAAGGACAATGATCTACAGGAATAATCACTGGATGTTTTGTTGCGGTGGGAACAGAACAAATGGAGTGGGTTTGGAGAAAATGTAAAAACAAAGGAATAAAAAGTAGGCTTTATTGTTCTGTTGTTAGATGCAATTAAACATGATTGCACTAGTTTTCCTTTAGTCTGAATAGTTTGAGGTGTGCCATATTCAAGGAGTGTGTCCTGTTTCATGAGGATGTTACTTGTTTAAGTACATGTTCAGGTCAGATAATAAAAGGAATTTTTTGCTAACATGCAGATTGTCCAGAGGTGTGTACTATGTATTTTTTTTAGTGTTAACTTTGCAGATGTTTTTCTATAAAATACATTTTTAAGCAAGTCAGTGTATGAGTGATCAAAAGATTATGGAGTACAAGATACTGATGTAGTATATTTAATAAAACTATCAAACCGCATCCAAACCGTTGTTTGATATCATTTTAAGAAAATGTGAAGGTTCATCTAAACTATCAGTCTTTGAAGTAAGTAGTAGTGATGGTCTGAACAAGTCAAAAGCAGCAGGTGGGCATCCAGTAGCCTGCTGCAGGCTACCATCCCCTGCGTGTTGTGGCACTGTTCCCGGTGCGTGTGGTCAGGACACAGGTAGGGGAAGCTAGCCTGGTGTCCCCATGTACTGTGGTCTGTTTAAACATTCCCTGTTCAGTCCTGTGATCCACCACCTTTGTTGGTAGCTACCTGTCCGAGTGAGTGCCGAGCTGCGTGCTGGGGGACCTCAGCCTCCCGGCGCATTAGTGGCTTCCTGCCCCTGCATGGCTGCAGCTGCCCCTTCTACGCCATGCAATGCTGGCAGCAGCCCCAGCGTGTGAGATAAAGTGCAGTGCTACCTACTGCTGCAAAGGACACCCTTCCTAGAACAGCTAGACCCTTCTGCAGGACCGCTTCTGGGCTCCAGCAGTACGCAGACCTCTGAAGAGATGATGACACTCAGCGGCTGCAAAAGAGGATGTGGGACTTCCAGCGCTGTCGTCGGCTCACCCTGCAGCAGTGGAGGCTGCAGAGCAGCAGCAGGGCTGCCTTTGTGCAGAGCCCCCCACCAGCTGGAAAGCTGCTGATGCTCCGGTGGGTGTAGGCTCTGGGATGGCAGCGGTGTTGCAGCACAAGGTGTTCCTGAAGCCTGTGTTGCAACACAGAGTGTTCCTGAAGCCCAGTATGAGAATCCCTGGGATGTACACATACGCTCTGCAGAATGCTGCTCTTGTACGTTTCTTGTGCTACCGTTACCCAGGGCGTCACACCTGCTGTGGGCTGGCTGTTGCACTATTGCACAGGCTGCTGTGCCCGCTTCCGTGCGCCTTTCTGCATTTGGCTGCGGTGTGTATTAAGCTTTGTTCACCGTGTGTTACGTGACTCCATCGGCTATTCAGGGTACTTGCTGCTCATGTTTTCTTACCATGGATGTTGAGAGCATGTGCCTTTGAAGACAATGTGAAGGGAAGGGCCTGCTTTGCACATATTATGTGTTATTTTGAATTCTATACCACAACCTTTAAGCTCAAGGCGTACTGTATGAACTCTGATGATGCAAATGAGGACTTGAGCGACCAGGGATTTTACAAAAAGTTGTATTAGTAACACGAAAAAATAAAACTTCTTTTTACAGAACCAACCCAGCCTTTGTCTTGCAAGTGGAAATAAATCCACAGGGCAGATTTTACGAACATCTTAGTCTGTGCGTTGCAGGGGCTGCCGCTCTGAGCCCCGAAGACCGGGGCTTGTTTCCCCGTGGGCCCGGCGGCACCCTGCAGAAGGCGTCACCGGGCAGAGCCCCGGCCGGCGCCCATCGGACTCGGCGGGTCAAACTCTCCCTGCAGAGGGACGCCCGACACCGGTGGCCTCGGCCGCGCTCGGCGGGTGCGGCCGGTCTGCGACCCGCTGCAACTGCGGGAGCTGCGAGCCCGTGCTCCGGGACGCGGCTTTGCTCGGAGCTTCCCGGGGGCTCTACTCGAGAGCTGGCGGGAGCCCGGCCTAGCGCCGCGCACCGGAGGCGCCGCTGCCGCGCTACCATAGTCGATGCCTCACGGCGGCCGCTCCCCGCCTGCAGCGCGGCGCACAGCCCGCCGGGAGCTGCGGTGCGAGGGCCGCTTCCGCCGCCCCTGCCCGCTCGGCGGTGTCCCCGGCCAGGAACGCTTCTGCCCGGAACTAGCGGGGAGGGGCCGTGTTTCCCGGAGGGGACGGATCTCTTCGCTACCTGCACCCGCCGCCATGGCTGCCCGGCTGCTCCTGCGGGCGTCGCGGCAGCTGCTGGCCGGGGCCGGGGCCGGGCGGGTCACGTTCAAAACTGCGCCGCGCCAAGTGAAGAAGCGGTGGCTCCGCGCCTACCTGGAGCAGCAGCGGCTGAACGCGCCCCCCCAGCGGCGGTGAGACCGGCCCGGCCGGCAGGAGAGGGCTCGCGGAGGAGCGGGGCGGGACACGGGGCCGGGGAAGGGAGGGCAGCGGCCGTGAAACAGGTAAAATCGAACCGTTTAAGCACCTTCTCGTCAGGCTCTGGAGCAGAGTGGTTTTAGCCGCGCAGGTCAGGTTGGTTCACGGGTTTGAAGGTGGGAAGGGGCCCGACCTGCGGCGATCGAAGGGCGATGCGCGAACCGATGGCGTTTGAGGGCTTTAAATACTGGTTTTGGTCTTCAACCTTTCATTTTAATCGTCTGAAAGGCATGATGGTTGCAGTGCGGGTAACTTCTTGTTCTGTTCCTGAATCTGCTCCATTTTCCGCGTGTGTAGGTCAGAGAAGCCCAACTGGGATTACCACGCAGAGATACAAGCTTTTAGCCACCGGCTCCATGAAAATTTTTCTTTGGATCTTCTCAAGACTGCCTTTGTTAACTCCTGTTACATTGAAAGCGAAGAGGCAAGACGCCGGGAGCTTGGGCTAGACAAAGAAACGGTTGCTCTTAATCTCCAAGATAACAGTAAACTTGCTGAAGAAGGGATGTCTTTTTCACGTTCTTACCTGATGCAGTGCTTTGAAGGTGCTTACCCAGAGTTACCTGCAGAGGGGATAGGAGCACTTGTTGATTTTCTTACCAGTCAGGAACTTGTTTCTTATGTGGCGCAAAACCTGTCTATACAGGACCTGACACTTTGCAAAGAGTTCCCTGCCCCCCCAGATGTGCTGCAGAGGACGTTCTTTGCTGTCATAGGAGCCTTGCTCGGCAGCAGCGGGCCCGAGAAAACGGGGATCTTTGTCAGGGTGAGTCTGGCTTTAACCTGAAAGAGGGTAGATTTAGGCAGTGGCACAGGGCGCCCAGAGAAGCTGTGGCTGCCCCATCCCTGGCAGTGTTCAAGGCCAGGTTGGACGGGGCTTAGAGCAACCTGCTCTAGTGGAAGGTGTCCCTGCCCGTGGCAGGGGGTTGGAACTGGATGATCTTCAAAGTCCCTTCCAACCCAGACCAGTCTGTGATTCTGTGATATATTTTTGTTCTGACAACAATAACATCTCAGGGTATCAGAAATTACAGGGAGGGAAAACGAAAAAAAATAATTTCTTGAACTTTGATGGCCAGAGATCCACGGAGATTGGCAGAAGTTTGACCATACCTGTAGCAAGACTGTTCAACACTGAGATCTGTTGGTTAGTGGTGATGGTTGTGTGGGATTTTGGTTGGGGTTGTGTTTCTTTTTTCCTCTGTTTTCTGTTGTTTGTTTTTGTTTTTCTTTAAGAAGCACAGGCTGGTCAAGTGCATAAAATCATATGCTTCTGATTTGTAATATTATAATAATATTACAGTAATTGCTGACACAAAGGGAAAGCGTTGTATTTCATGTGCTGTAACAGCAAGTAATGAAATTATTCCATGTTAGGTCACATATCTTCAATTAAAAAAAAAAAACCAGAGAAAAACCCCAAAGAACCAAAACAACCAAACAAAAAGACACCAAGCAAAATAAGCATTTTATTTACAGCAGGGGCTGCATCCATAGGTTTTGCATGCAGGAGTGCAAGCACCTAAAGGTATTTCATACAAAAGTTTCATTAAAACGCGGTGTAACAAAGTAGTTCTAGCAGCTACTGTCGTTTCAGTCGTCCTTTTTACTTATTGCTCGTTTTGCAATGGAGAAATGTCTGTTAAAATCTTATTTCCGATACAAGACCCTTGAGAGGTCTCTGTGAGAGCAAGTAGTACGTAACAGGCAAGGAGAGCGATCCGAACAGGTGGGTTTGCACGTTCCCTTCAACCTGTGTGCAGCACTCTTCTGATGTACAGCTTCTAGCCTGGAGGCAGCACTGAGTTGCTTACCTGGTGCTCAGAGCTGTGTGTAAGCGTTAGAGCTCCTCTCTCATGCTGGTGCTGTTCCTTCTCTACATGTGTGCGGTTGACTTTGCCGAAGATGCACATCAGTGGCTAAATCAGACCCAGAGCTGCCGAGCATAGCAGCGCTGGTTACCTGTGCTTAGCTGTGATGGAGCACTGAGGCAATTTCACCATTCGTGTCAGCAGTTTATTGTCAACTGTATTAATGCCTCTTCATACTGTATTTTTATTAGGAGACATCAGAAGCTAAAGCCTTTGTTACCTTTCACATTAATTGTAACTTCCAAATATTCTTGTTTAGGATTTTTTTATCCCCCAACTGATTGGAAAAGACCTGTTTGAGATCTGGCGAGTTGTGAATCCTATGGGCTTACTAGTGGAAGAACTGACCAAGAGGAATATCTCTTCTCCAGAACCAAGAATTACCAGGCAGTTGGGAGTCAGCACGGTTCTGCCGCTGTACTTTGTTGGGTTGTACTGGTTAGTACAATATTAATTTAAAGTGAAATGGATTTAAGCTGGGGAGGAGGGAGGAGTGTCTTTTGCTTTTCTACTTGTGCTCTTTGGTCAAATTGTTACAGAAAAGAAATCTTAAAGTGACTTTCATATAAAATCAGGCATTAAAGCACTGGCCATAATTTGCGGTAATGATGCATAAAAAGACAGTCTGACTAAAGGGCTTCAGAGTCTAAATTGGGCACACAAAAGAGTCTGTGTTTATGTTCTGAGTGACCTGCAGAGGAACTCTGTGAATGGCTTAACCAAATGGCTTTGGAGGGACCACAGCTCTATCCAGGGCTTAGGGAAGGGTAAAGAGACATAGACATTAAAACAGGTGGGATTGAAGAGAGTTTTTGAATCACAAGCACTGTAAACTAGACAAGAGGAGTGTCTGTATCCAGACAAGACTTGGGAAATGCCAGTCATCCCTGGTGCGCTTGTCTCGGGCATGGTCGGTGCTTGTCCTTGTCTCTTGCCCAGGGGTGACATTGCTCCTCTGGACCAGAACAGGACCTTCTTCCACCAAAGCCCCCATCACTGTTGCTTTGCTTAGTGAGCTGAAGGTAAATGCACAGGAAGATTGCCTTAATTTGTTCTGAATTATCATGCTTTGGTTTATGTGCCTTCCAAGATTTATTGTCTTATATAAATGAAAAGAACTTTGATTGTTTTTCTTTGGAATCCATGGTATCTCTTCACGAAATGTTCCTACTCAGTGCCCATAGATGTTGATTAAATAAAGCTGAGTACGTACTTTATAACAGGGAACTTCTCTGTGAATCCTTTTGAAGAAGTTTTAAAATGCTTTCCTACCAGGGGAGGAGAAAAGAGAGAAGCATTTCACTTCTTTGTTTAAGCTAACCAGAGTCATGAGTTTGTGTATTTTTAACAGGGCTAATTGAACACTGTAAAGAAGCAATGATATGTTAGAAATCTAAAGGAACAGAGTAGTGTTCTTCCAGGAAATAGATGCATTTCTGATTTGAGTTTCCATTGTCGAACACACAATCACTTATCTTTGCAGGAAAGGCCAACGGAAATGTTTACATTTGTGTGTAAATAGAAATTCCCTTCAGTATTCACAGACATTGGAGAAAGAAAAATCTAGCAGCCCTTATTCACAGTAGGCAGTAGTGCGCAGGATTTCGTGAAGAAAATGTTTTTAATTCTATTTCTTTTCCTCCCAAGTGATAAGAAGATTATAGCTGAAGGTCCTGGTGAAACGCTGCTTGCAGCAGAGGAAGAAGCTGCCCGCGTGGCGCTGCGGAAGCTCTATGGGTATACAGAGAACAGGAGACCTTGGGATTACTCAAAACCCAAACAAGGACTGGCAGCTGAAAAGGCTATCAGCAGTAGCTAGATGATAACTGTTTCCCTAAAGAATTGATGGCTTCCATGTTGAAAATAGATGTATTTAGGAAAGGCAAATGCAGTTTGGCTTTCTGATTTTCAGTGCTTGAAACTTTCAAATCAAATATGGTATTAAAATAAAGTCTTCCTTTTGCACAATGTTTAATATTTGCTCATTTTCCTAAACCTAAGTACCCTTTTTCTGATTTTGCCTTTTGGCTGAGGAGTTTTTCCATACATCACAGGAAACCGGTCTTAATGGTGTTTAATACTGTGTGACAAAATCCTACTGTATAGAAAAAAGTTTCATGAATGCATCTTTGAAGATTGTCTTGAGGGTATTAATTGTAGAATTGCAGAATCACAGAATGGTTTGGATTGAAAGGAACCTTAAAGATCATCTGATTCTAGCCCCCTGCCAGGAGCAGGGACACCTTTACTAGACCAGGTTGCTCAAAGCCCCATGATGAAGCCCATGGCAGGGGGGTTGCAAGTAGATGATCTTAAGGTCCTTTCCAGCCCTAACTATTCTATAACTCTGTGACATACACAGCACTGGTCTTTGGATTGCATCTGAATTCGTTTGTCCTTGACCTTGTGAAAACATCAAATGTGATGTCGGTGGTTGTTCACAGTTCACAGATCGCAACAAACAGTTGTTTGTATCCAATTTAAAAGAAAGGAAGAGTGCAAATGGCACTTTTGAGGTCTTACTGCTTGCACACAGATCTTATTTGAGACAGACACGTTCATTTCTATTGTTGGAGCTTGCTCTGAAAGAGAACATTTTTCATTTTAAAATTCATAAAAGTTTCTCTTTTGCAAAACTAGAAATAAGTGTAAATGAGGATCGTGAAGGCCTAAACCTAAAGCAAGTGGAGATCATGATTTAATGACAGGCTGTAAGATCGGCTACAGCCTTCTTATTTCTTTTTCCTCTTTCCCCCCACCCCACCTTGTTTTTAGTACTTTTCCTGTTTAGTCCAAGTACTTCAATTTTCTCCTGTCATTTGGCCACTTAATTTAAGCAGTCATGTAACTGAAGTACTGGATTCCATGGAATCAGTGTGTGTTTTGTTTGCACCATCTCTTGCTGTTCTAATGTAACTCCAAGTAAGTGGAAAGTCATTTAGAAGTAACTCGGGTACTTGCATGGTGTTCCTATTAAATGTCACAGACAACTTAGTGTGTATAGCAGAAGACAACAGCTGCGTGAGGACTGTGACTCTCTTGGAATAATCTCCTTTAAACTTGAGTGAGAGTCTACTTATACACTGGGACTGAGCCTTCAAAGGAAGAAGCTCAATGCAGGACTGGCTAAAGAAGTGTTTCCTGCCCTATCCATTGTGAGCACTGGTTCTGAAAAATGACAACAGGTAAATGAGCCTGCACTAACTGGGGATGGGAGAAATAAGCAGGTGGTCATTCAGACAGGTTTGATGTTACTGTCCACAACAACATGCATCCATTGCCTTGGGCCCCCAGGATGGGTTTGTGTGAAAGATGCTTGGCAGCCAGAAGGTCCTGGGCTGCAGCTGTGGCTGCTAAGTACATCTGTGGTACAGCACAGATGGTGCGTTCCCTGCTGCCCCTGGCCTGAGAATGAGTTCTGACTCTGGCCTACTCGATGGAAACCGGTTTATGAGTGTATTCACTAATTCAGTGGTTGTCACGACTCGTGTGTGTCTTCAGTATTTGGTGTGACCTGCATCTTAAGCATGTATAAAAACCTTATGTGGCTGGATAGCAGAGAAACCTTTCTTCTGCATTCTGGCATGGGTAACTACATGTGTGAAAGCTCGAATATAAAAAAAGAGAATAGAAAGATGAGTCTAGCATGAAATATGCATAAATTGCTTGTGTTAAGCAAAAAAATTCCAGCTAGGTAATTTATTATCACTTATATAAGCAAAGCCAACAAGGTCACTATATTCCAGGGGAAAAATAGCAAAACCTGAAAAGAGGTTAGAAATTACTCATGCTATTTTTAGTTTCCAGATGAGGTTATTTCTCTTACCTTTACCTATTTTAAAAGGACGGTTTTGCAGGTGGATGTTTTTACAGCCAAAGTTTGATCTACCTACTATTTTTGCAGACATATTTATTTATTTAGAGAGAGAGAAAACAATTTCCTGGCAGTTTACCTTAAAGGAGTATTTAAGATCTGCTTGCTGTGGCTTTATGGTTTGAAATATAGGCATAAGTCCTAGGAGAAGTGTATTACAGAATAGGGTGCTGCAAAAAACCTGAGTAATGCAAAAAAAGTCAATTTATTGTATAGTACAGGTATAGAATTTCTTGAGCTCAAATGGCAAGACAGTTTGGGGACATGGAAGGAAAGAACTGGGTTTTTATAGGGGTGTGAGCGAAAAGGGAGCTTTTATAAAAAACATGTCCTATTTTCAAGCTTCCAGAGGTTGGAAAAGCATTTTATATGGTCTCTGTGCTTTAATTTCAGACACTCATGCATATATTTAAGGATTTATCATTCCAGTAGTGGGATTGTTTGCATACTTCACCTTAGTAGCTTCTGGTTTTAGTTCTTTTTTCTTTTTTTCTGAATCAGTAGCCATAAAAAATATCTAAGTGCTATTAAATGCTTAGACATACAGAAATCAGTATCTACAAAGTCTGGTGAAAACAGCAGCTTTACTTCTACTAGAAACATTGTTCATAAAATTCCATGATAGTTTTGTTGTCTGAATTTGTAAGCTACTTGGATTGGTTCTGACCCAGGTGCTGCGTACAAGAGCATTTATGTCTCCCAGTGCTTGTTCCTGTCTTAAATCACATTTTATTTATCTTTCAGAGAAGACAATTGATCAAGCAACATGTCAGTAATTGACTGACAGGAATCAGGACAGTTTATTTCTGCAATTGAACAACTCTCTGATTATTGTTATGAATGTCATTATTTGTAAACTTACGTAACAGTAGAAAAAGATATGTTCTTTAGTATTTATGGAGGTTTTGAATAGATTGACATCATCTCAGGGGTCGGCTGGATGATGCTTTTCTGTATGCTACCTTTTAACCTTATCTGATGCAGATATTTCTATTACTGCATTTGCATTTATTGTTCCTTTAGCTTATTCAAATCTAATGGCATGATCGGGATTTTTTTAAGTGAAAATTATCATTGGTAAACCATAACACAAATAACAATATTTTTGTGCTGACTTAAAATATGATCTAATTTGTGTACTAACAGCTACATTTTGACAAAAGTACAATACTATATGCTAACCCTTTTTTTAGCTTTCTTTTCCTTCTTGATCTTTTTCTTAATTTGCAGAAGTATGCTAATATGCTTAGACATAGGTATAAGTAGAATTAAATGGGCTACTAGCTGTTAATCCATTAAAAGCAGTGGCAGTTTTGTTATTGGTTTTGGTCTAGACTTGGTTTTATTCCAAGTGTTGAATAAACTCAATATGTGAATAGTCTTGGATTATTCTGTTTCTGTCATCTAGATCCTTTCTCTTTTTCTTAAAAGTGATTTTGAGAAAGGTAAGAGAAGTTCTACTGTATTGGTCTCAGCTAAGTAATTGGTGTAAAACTTCTTAATATGCTTTCATGCACTTTTATGAAGTTACTTCTGTTCTCAGTATGTGCTTTTGCTCCCATGTCTCGAGCTGTTCAGTAATGTGACTGAACACTGGATTATCTCCTTGTTTTCAACTGCAGCTTCTCTGGTTACAATAACCAGATATTTTGCTGTAATTTTCTCGTTAAAGAAAAAAAAGCATCCAGGAATAATTCTTGTGTTAATTGCTGTTGTGACTTAAAGGCATGTGATTAAAATACAATCACTTTACAGTTAGCAAAAGTTTAATTCGGAGTTTGAAATTGCTGGTGAAAAATCAAAGCTTTTCTTGAAATTTCCTATACCAAACTCTTTTGTTTTTCATAATAAATCAAAAATTTAAATAAGCTGCTGTGGGGTTATGTTGCTATAAAAAAACATGAAGAATTCAAAACATCAAAAGATGTGTTGTCATTCTTTTTTGCAGGGCAGGGCAGAGGGAGAGAGATGATGCAGTACAGAAATATTAGAAGAGCCCTACTTTTTCTTAACTTTACTGAGTGCAGTGGTAAACTTTAAACAGGCTTTAACTATTTGTTTCTCTCACATCTGAGCTTTGAAGTTTAATATGAGAGACGGATTTAGTGTAGAGAAGCAAACAGCTAAGGACAGATTGTTTTTATCTTTTCAAATTGGTTCCACTGATCTAATAGGTTTGCATTTACCGTTTCAGCTTGATTCAGAAGCTGTTGATAGATCAGGAAGATAAAATGGTCACCAGTTGATCAGCAAGTAAATAGCCACTGTCATGGTGCAAAGTTGCATAGTGGAACCAGCTCATCTGCGTGACAGAATCAGAGCACTGAAGGCTGTCAGTGATTCTTTAAATCACGGGTCATACTACAATGCAGCTCTTCATGGTGCACCTAAAAGCTGGAGCTGGCCTTCTTTGGGAAAAGGGTAGCTCTGAGGAGGAGGTAAATGTTATCATCCCTTTCTATATTTGTGTATTAAGTGTAATGTTTCTGCCAGTCTGTGGCTATGCTCTTGAACTTCCAGTTTTATGGTCAAATATGTTACATGAATTACTACAGCACAGGTTTTGTATGACTATCAGCGACCTCCTGAATCATCAAGGCAGTCATCACCATCACAGCTATGTCATATGGTCCTTTTCCTAAACAGAGCTCCATTTTAGAAGCGTTAGGTCTTTTTCTCTTGTTGCTCCAGCTGGGGACAGTTACAGAACCTCGCTGTTCTGATATGGAAATTAAAATTTATGCCTTACCTCTGTAAGTATTCATTGCCAGTTGTGCAATGTTCTTTATCAGAAGAAATTTTGATTTTATTGATGTTGGGAGAATTTAGCATTTAATCCTAATGAGATAAATATTTCATTGAGTTTCAAATGCGCTTGAGATGCCTTATAGGGCATCTCAGTAGCTCTGCAGCCCTATACTTTCTCCTAATTACTCTGGGATGCTTACATAAATTGGAGCAACATTTGTTTTTATAACTTGAGTAACATATTTTAGACTAATCATTACCTGACATTTGTAGTTTAATACTCTTTGTCCTGAAGACATTATTTTGGCTTAAAGTATATAATTTTGGTTCTTTGTATAGGCAACCAAAATTAATTGTCAACAGTTAGGTGCATCTATTAAAATGTAATAGTAATTCAAATGGCTCAGCCAATTTTTATGCAGCATTTCTAATTCTTACAAATATGCATACTTACAGAAATAAAATTCTGAAAGAATGGTTGCTATCCAGCTTCAAACAAACTTTTTGACGCTATTTAATGCAAGCTGTTTCAGTAGAGAGAGACAATAGTTAGGTAGAGTCCTTCACTTCTAGCAACAGATTCTGTAGTTTTACGATTCACATGTGTTTAGTTAAGTATTGAATCAAATCTTTGGCTTGTCAATGCCAGTGTATTTGTCTCTTCCTGTAGGCTGTGGCTAGCACTTACATGGTGGGAGGGGAAGTGCTGCTGGCGATTTTTCCACCTTATGGAAGTGAGAAAAGAATTATTTTTGACTGACGTGGGAGATCAGTTTCTGAAGTTGCTAGGTTTGGAAGTTTTTCAGTGTTCTGCTCTTGCTTATTTGACCATTTCTAGGGAATGATGCCACCATTTACGTAGTACTCAGTAGGTGATAATAGACCCACTCCCACACTTAGCTGACAGTTTGTGGGGACATATCTAGATTTGTGATTAATATCTCTGAGGTAGTGCAGGGGATATTGCCAGATCAAACAAATAATTAAGTCTAGTTGAATGAAAAATCATTACATGTTCCTTGAAGCTGAAGGAAGCATGCTAGTGGAGCACCACTATCCTACATTAGACCTAAACCTGTAAGAGAAAATTCAGAGTAATTTAAGTTTAAAGATACCATTCTGCAATCCGCTCCTTCACGGAGGAGCCTTAGGTAATCAAGAAAATACTAATGAAACTGGAGAAGTGTTACAGAGTTAGTTCTGTAAGAGGAGGATTAGTCAGGGGGAAGCATTCCAAGCACCAGAGCTCAATAATTTGTCATAAAGTTGTGGCTCGGTCCACAGCTTTATTCTCAAAGTTATTGGCAAAAATATCAATGTATTAGATGATAATGTAACAAAATGATTTGTAGAAATAATTCCAGTGTTAGAGAGTATTTAGAGAGAAAAAGAGTCCAGAGAGAAAATTGCTTCACTTGTTGAATGCTAGTTGAATGCGAATGGAAATTATTCTCTCAAATTTCAAGTGATAGATATCATGTACAATTTACAAAATAACTTTTATTACAGTCCATCGGAAGAAAAATGGTTGTTTAATCTAAAAGTGTGTATCTGAAGGTTGCCTATTCCATAACACAGACCTCCTACATCAGGTAATGACTGTGGCAATGAGCTTAGTACAACCATTTTGTAATTTGATTGAGTTTTCATCACTAGATAGAGGGCTAATGGTTTTAGATTGGAGTGATTTACCTATCATTTGCTGTTTATAATATCTGAGTACAGATAGGTGTTGGATTTATTTTTGTTTTGCAGTATACATACATATTAAATGTTTAATTTCTATCTCAAATGTCATGTGATGTTACCTCAGCATGTTTTCAGTCAGGCAGACATGTTCAACAACCTGTATCCACCAGGCAATGAGACAGCACTTTGGAGAGAAAAAAAAAAAAGAAAAGCCAACATTCATATTGGCATTTGCAGATCTCCACATGGCAGTTCATTATTGCTTCTGTTGCTGCTTTTATTACGTTAGGATGAACCTACCCTAGATGCACATACCCATATAGTTTCATTTCAAGACCCGTGGCACTGCATATTTGTCTCCCAGCTGCTGGGAACCTGTACTGACACTCAGTGTCCTGTGAATTCACACATGGTGTCAAAGTGAGGTTTGTGATAATTTGTCTGTGTGCCACATCAACGGCAGGCAGGCTGGCTGCTGAAGTTCATGGAAATCTAGACCAGCAGCAAAACTATTGATTGTTCTCAGGTATCAGAGGTAGGTAATTTATTTCATGGTTTAGTTCTTTGAAAGATTCTTGTTGAACTTGTCAGCTCTTAATTGGTTATTTCAACTGCCTATTGCAAGCTTGGCTGCCAGATCAAGTGTTCAGGAGATGATCATGGATCAGACTGAATTTGGTTGATCTCATTACCTCGTGAGAGATAAAAACAGACGATTTAAAAATAATGAGTTTGAACATTTGTTTCTTGACTGGAGTACTATACTCATCATTTCCTAGTAACCAAAAACAGCAGGGACTAGATGAGGATGATGATTATAATAATAATAGAAAGGTATGATAAAAATCTAATTAGCTTAAAAATTTTCTAGAGAAAAAAATCCCCCTATTGCAGAAGAGATTTGCTGCTAAGTGACAGAATCTACTGCTGAATTATCTGACTCCTGTGATGAATGCTTTTCATACTTCAGCATAATTTCCATTTTTGAAGAATAACAATACGTCCTTCAAACAGGAAGATGTTGTTTCCTAGAGTTCGCATTGACAAATGGTTATTTGGATTTTGTTATACAAGGGGATGCAAGTGGCTGTAGAGGAGACTGAGGGCAATTGTGGCTGTTGCCTGGCTGTGCTAGGAGGCTCTAGCAAAGAAATAAAACACATGGTACTTCGCAGTAAAATGGAGATTGTGGACAATACTCAGAAAATTCATTGTCTGTTACATGCTCTGTTTATAACGAGGATTAAATAGAAAGAATTAAACCCTTTGACAGGTGCATTTGTAGTTATCTCTATCAATGATGGAAAGAGTAGGATGTAAAACATCTAGGTCAGTAACAATGGAAACTTTTCATTAACTATGTGAAACCTTTTTCTGTTAATCATTACTTTGCTTAAATTGTTTTGTTTTTGAAAGATTACACTCATAATACTAACTCTGAATTACCAAAGTTATGGTCTGCACCTAGAGCTAAGTGGGCAGTACTGAGTGGCAGCTGTTAGCTAATCAGCACAGCTGGGCACACTCCTCCTCTATCTCTTGTCTGCATATGTCAGCATTTCAGTTGGGCAGTTATCTGTGTGCACAAAGGTGCATGCAGGGTGGGAAAAATAAGCTGAAGGGTGGTTGTTCTGGCATCAGAGAAATATTTATAAGCTGGCAATGGATACATAGAACCTCAAAAATTGGAAAGCTGGACCTTAAATAGTAAAATACTGAGGTCTGAAACAACCCCACACAATGGAGAGCAGGATGCAAAAACCCCTATGTATTCATAAAGTGGATCTTGATAATTTAGGAAAGTCAGGGTAAAGTTAGGGAGCTCTAAGTTCTGGAGAGGCTGGAGAGGATCCAGAGAAGGCCCACAGAAAGGATCAAAGGACTGGGAAGCCTGCCACATGAGGAAAGGCTGAGAGAACTGAGTTTGTTCAGCCTTGAGAACAGAAGACTCAGAGGAGACCTTATCACTATGTTCCAGTATTTAAAGGGTGACTCCCTTTTCACGATGAGTCACATGGAAAAGACAGGGGTGATGGGTACAAGTTACTCCAGGGGAGATTCCAACTGGATATTAGAGGAAAATTTTTCACAGTAAGAACAATCAGCCATTGAAATAATGTCCCCAGGGAAGTGGTGGATTCCCCAAGGTTGGATACTTTTAAGATTTGTCTGGACAGGGCGCGGGACATCTAGTCAGGTCATACTTTGCCAAGAAAGGTTGGACCAAATGATCTTTGAGATCCCTTCAACCTGGTATTCTATGATTCTAAGGAAATTATACTGTGTCACAAATTCTAACAATTACAAGAAACTTGGTTTTAAGACCTAGGTTGTAAGAAATACTATGCTTTCCTAATAGCTTCTGTAATACTTCTGTTTCCATGTTTGGGATGATTTATTAACGATCAGGTTCTTTTTCCTTGGCAATTTTCCTCATCCATGGTGGTCTGGAGGAACTTGGTTTAGTTTTTTTCATTTGTTTAAAAACCTTTTGAGCATCAGGGGCTGTATTTCTCAAATTCCTGTGTTTACGTCAGTAAGACGCTGCTCTTTAATAACTAGGGTATTGCTCTGAGCAGACATTATCCCAAATTCTATTTATTGTTTCTCTCCCATTAACCCTCTTTTCCCCAAACCAAACTGAATATAACCTGCAAGCCAAACCAAACCAAAGTTTTGCTCTAGCCAGGCTGCAATAATGTTCTGAACACTCTTTGCCAGTTTCCAAAACACAATATGTGGAATATTACTATGCCCACCATCTTAACTGTTGATTTATTTCTGGGGTTTTTTTTGTTTTGGGTTTTTTTTTCCTATTGTTGTTGGTTTTAATTGTTTACTTTATTTAAGCCTGTAATGAGTAAATATTAAATACTCCTGTCATGTTACGAAAGAAGCTTCTTTTTCATGTCAAGTCATTTTGAGTAAGTCGCATGCTGATGAGCATTTATCTTTTTCCTTTTGGTTAAAAAAAGGTTTTTCTAGTTGGCGAATACTTTCAAATTCTACATTCTCAGTTGAAATTCACACACATTGTTTCAAAGAGACATCCCTGTCATCGCCACTGCACCAGAGAATGCATTCTTGAAAGAAATCTTAATTTTATTTTTAAGCTTTTTGTATCTACAACTGTGGCATGCAATGTTGAACACATTCAGTTCAAGGCAAGAAACTGGGGGGGCTCCTGCTGTGCAGCAGAGTGTACAAGAGGCCTTAATATCAGGGGTTCACTTTTCTTGTTAAAGTAATGATTCTAAACAAAATATTAAAGGTTTGTTCTTTTACTTCCTAAACTAAAATACATGGAGAGAAAGTGCTAAAATGTTACTAGTTTTAGCAGTATTTTTCCCATGTATGGATTGAGATTAGGCTTCTCCTGCAGAAAACCTCCCTTAAGAGGATATTTGTAGCTGCTAGGGATTATCCATATCTACTCACTGCAACTGCACTAGCCTGTGCTACATTCTCTGGAGGATTTTTGTTTGCTGTGCGTCTTGTTACTGCTCTTACTTTTAAGTTGTTAATACTACCCGTCGTAAAGCCCTTCACTCTGCAGTCTGGACAAGACAAATTCACAGGGATTCATGGAAAAAAAGTTCGTGGCAGTATCTCTGATTTTAAAATTACTGTAATGAGAAGCGTTACACTAAATTTGAAGGATTGGGTTTCCTTTTGTAGGCCACTTCTAAAATATTTTATTTCAGAAACAGAGTGACCAAAGAACTTAATTTTCCCATATTCACATTACATGCCTAATTTTCTTTATTCTATTTGAATATCTGACATCTGAAAGCTCTATTTCCCAAATTTGCCTATTTTGTTATGTCCATCTCTATTGCTTTAGTCTATGATATTGTAAATTTTCATCCCACTTAAAATCCAAATGGATGTTTTCACGATTTTTAGTTATTCTGATACTTGCTATATTAATTGATTTGTTCAGCAAAGTGTACAAAACTCTTTGTTTATCAGGCAAGATTGAAACACATTGGAGTCACTGATTTACCTTCTCAGTGTTGCAGACCATGGAGTGCATGACAGGTATTTTGCAGCTTGCCCTGGCATTGTAGGCTCAGCCCACTTTTGTCTTCCTTTTTGACCTTTTTCATTCTTTATATATTCAGGTTGACTTAGAGAATTAGAAAGTTTAGGACCTGTTTTCTGTGTGTAGATTCTAATTGTAAACACTGCTTCAGGATTACTATGAGCACTGAAGGATGCCTGGTCAGAACAGTTAATTCTTTAATGTTCCTCAAATCAGCCCTCAGGAGATTTTTAATAAAAGAATTAAAATTTTAGGGAAGTCTGAAGGAGAATATGTGAGTTTTGTAAAGTATGGGGAAATAAAAGAACGCTGGCTGAAAGTACTACTTCTCTCTATTTTAATATTGTGTTTCCCTCACTGAAGATGCTCATCAAACTACCTGTACTTCTTTCTGCCAAGTTGAAGGCAGTTCTAAGACACTAACCAATAGTAGTTTCCACAAATTAAACTGCCTAATCAATAATTTAGATTCATTAGTGAAAAGGAACAAAGGCCTCTTCATTCCCATGGGACTTCTACAGAAAAAAAGCAGGAAATGCTCATCATCAAGTGGAAAAGGTATGGAAGACTTGAACTTGAAAATACACAGCTTTAAATACAAATCTCATTCATAGGTCAAGAAATAAGTTGTTACATAAACTTTGTTGTGAAAATTAAGTTGTTCCTGTTCCTGTTCAGAGAGCTGGGAGGTTTAGTACTTTATGTAGCAAAATACTACAGAAATTATTGATGGTTAGGTATCTATTTAGATTCTGTCCCTTCCTCTTCTAATTTATAACAATAAATTAGACAGATTTAAACTGTCTTTCCACCATTGAGGTCTGTCTTTCAGCTCTTTGTTTCCTAAGGTCATTTGTTTGCTTCCTTCTCACTTTATTCATATTGATTCCACAACCTCTCACTTGTGCCTATAGGCTCTTGGCTACCTTGTGTATTGCTAACATTCCCGTGGGCAGTTCCAGCAAATGTAAAGTATAATATGGCTTACCATTGTTTTTCTATTGCTGTTTATAGGATGACATATGAAAATACTCCCTTTTCAGTCTAAAGGGTTCCACTCTTCTGTGGCATGTTCCTCAGAAAGAATATGTGAAACAATCATTTAACAAAAAGTCCTATGATTTGTGGTACAGTTTATAAAGCTTCATACAACTACAGGATCTTATAGAATAATGATAAACCAATACAAATCAAAATTAGCAACAGAAGCATTGGCACATACCCTAAAAATAAACGTACTATAAAGATGCACTTAAAAATAAAATACATTCACCTCACGTAGAAGATATTCCTATGACAGATGCTTTGCCTTCACTGCAACTGTATATAGGCATGTTCTTTCCACTACCTAGTCTGTTATTACAAACTGAAATATGATCTTGTACACTTAGGGCATGATGGAAATTCAAGAACTGTGTCAAATAAAGGGGCAAGGTTGAAATATTGATAACCTTTCAACACCACTGACCAAGCTAGAAAGCAGGAAGAGAATAGGGTGCCTTCTCAGCTATCAAAATTTCTCACTAGAATTAAAATATTAAAAATTTCTGGAACTTTAGAACAAGTCAATCTGCTGAAATGTCTTCCCTGGGTATGAAAACCTCCTGTTAACTAGACTGGATTACACTATGAGCTGGAACAATCCTGCACTCAAAAATTTCCCACTGAACAAAAGATACAAAATTTTTTTGGCACTGAACATGGTCCCTGAAGGAACTTGTAAATCTTGCACTAAAACAATTATAATCTTAGGCAAGACAGGCTCACAAGGTCCCCTAGTAGTTCCAGTCCAGTCAGGAGAGCACGTTGTTTGGTTAACAACCATAACCACAACTTAAGTAACACAGAAGCTGCTTACTCTTCTGAACAACTTTCTAAATAGCTAAAATTCAACATCAGAATTTGGGGTTTTTTATGTTATCAATGGGTATATATGTGTGTATGTATATATTTTTTTTTTTTATTATTTTATGGGAAGAAAGTGAAAGAAGATGAAGAAAGCCTAAGGAGAGTATTTCCATGAGAGAGGTATTAATAGTTTAGTTAACTCGAAAAACTGAAGAGAGGTAGGGGTACAGTATAACTAGTGATACATGGGAGTCCATCCAGGAAATCTCAGTCCTTCCCACTGAAAAAATTCAAGTAGATTCAACTGAACTACCAGGTAATAGATTTAATTCAGACAAAATGAACCATATTTTTAACAACGCTAACTGTAAGGTGTTACTGATTCGATTAATTTCTACTCAGATTTTCCACTCAAACAATTTAGAAAAATTAATGATTGCAAGAAGCTCATCGAAATTGTCATTTATGATGGAACTTTCATTCTTAGCAATTATCAGCAAGATCAGAACATCAAGCTAAGAGAAAAGACACTTAAGGCTTTTTAACCACCTCTGATGTTGATCTGTTATGTTATCTTTGGAAAGGCATTCTAGCCTTAGTGGCCCTCTTCTTGAAACCCATCTGGTTTGTTCAGATTAAGAGGAAAGTTCTAGTTTATTTTGCAGCAAAGAGAGCAAGTGTTTTGCTATTAAGGCCTGATACCTGGGTCTACACAGCTTCGATCTATCTCACTTGGAAACTGCAAAAGATGTTCTATCAATACAGCTACAGTAGATAGGTCATAAACTGTTGAAGGAAGAGACTAAAGAAGAATTGTGTTTTCTGTCTATTTTTTTTTTTCTTTTTTTTTTGTCTTTTTAATACTTCCCGCTCTTGGGCTAGGTCTTGGTTTTGTGTCTCTCACCCTGTCTCTCACCTCTCGCCTTCTCACCCTCAGCCTCCTCCATGTCATCTTCAGAGCCAGCTTCTGCTTCGATTCTCAGCCTTTCATTGCTGTGGAGGTTGAATAATCATTTCCTACCCTACGTGACTCAAAATGGAGTAGGTGTATGTCACACTAATTAAAAAACAAGAAAAAAGAAAAAAAAAAAAAAGACCAGTAACTTGTGCATTACAAAGAAACCAAGCTCATGTGACTGTGCCTTACTCTTTATGGTGAGATCTGTTTCCTGTGAACAGCTGTTATGGGTAAAGGCAGGGCTATCAATCATTTACCTTTTCTACTGTGTTAATGTCATAGCAGTCAGTGGGAAATGTCAAAGGGAAATGGCATTTCAAATAAAAACAATTTTGTAATTCAATCATATTTGTCTGACCATTTCCTGCAGTTAAATTCTCTAGATTTCAATAACTGTCAACGATCAATAATGATTTAAATAAACATGACTTTCTTTTGGTTTGATCTCTTACTAAAATGTGTCTATTCATTAACAAAAAGCTCTGGCTTAGGTAAGGCCAGGCACAGACACACCAATTTATGCTCAGTTGACTGAATCTTTAATAGAGCATATCAGTGAACGTTCTTGCCAGCTACACTTGCTGTGTCCTTTCTTAGCATTCTCAGAAACCGCTTCAAATATTGCAGGAGCAGTTTACCACGGATCCGATATAGCTAATCCCAGGATTAATTTTGTATGCCCGTCAGTAGCGAAGCAAGATGGATTTAATAGCCCATTAGCCTTTCAGCATGATAATTTTCACATCACTTAGCCTGCTGGTCTAATTGCTTTAAAATGGGTATTATTGACCTCAGTCCTAGTGATAAACAGAGAATGTCTTATTCATCTCCCAAATGTACATTCTTAGACTCTTGTTTCTTTTGGTCCTGACTGACAATAAATCCCCTACATTATGTGCTTGAATATTATAATTTATACCCTATAGGCCCATATTTTTGGGTTTACTAAAGCAACATCTCTCTGATATTACCCACAACTTGGCTAAGACTTAATTTCTGGTTTTTATGTAAAGAGAAACGTTGCAAGCGTAAGAAATCATTGCTTTACCTCTTGTTAAAAAATTAATTTTAATGCTAAAAGCTGTAGCAGGTGCAGCAGGGATTAAGCACTTTTGGAATAAACGGCTGGCCAGCATCTTTCCAACCACAAAAGTCTGGTCATCAGGAGGAGAGAACGAAGAACAAATTTGGACAGAAGAGCTGTAGGAGAGGAAATTCAGGTTCTGGGGTAGAGAAACAGAAAAATCTACCAGGAAAAAGAAAACTAAAGAGTAACGCTGAAGAGCAGAGTTTTTATTCATATGTATTATTTGTGGGTTTTTTCCCTTAGTAATTTAGAGAAAACACAAGCCATCTGCTTTGAGGAAATCAATGCTAGCTGCGAGCAGCAAAAAATAGAAAAGGAGGGAGTGGAATAGCAACGCAAGTTACAGTGTTGCTTGTGGGGAGGTGACACAGGGCTGGAAGCTAATGTAGCTAGCTTTCACACCAATATGTGTCAACAGCGTAACACATACAGTTATACATAGGTGGTTGTATTTCTCAAGCACAGGTTCCTGTGGGAAACAAGATTTCGATGCTTGCCTGTAGGAACCCAAGGTTTGGAGCAGATATGCTCACAGTCTCTAGAAGAACCCAAATCCTACATAGTTTATGGGTATTTGTAAAATGGTGTATTCTCACAAGCCTCTGAAGTCTCATCATATAGTTTCCTGGGGTAAATCAGCTTTATAACATATAGAATGGAAAGTTTTGGTATTTTTAAAAGGTGATTTCTAAACCAAATTAATGTTAATAAAGGTCATTTATCTGCTAGCATAAGCCTGCACTGGTGCTGACCATAAATAACTTTGGAACTGTTTCTTCATGAATCAAAGTAGAGCCTGCTCTAGTGTAACACGAAATCTGCAGGATTCCTATGGAGCTTTGTGAGTGACTTAAGTCTCAGGACTAGGATTTTCCCTGAGAGCTCAGTTCCACGTTTTAATGACCATGACAACTTCAATGACGATGTCATTGTTTTTATTGACAACTGTTCCTGTGTGATATTCATGTAAGTACATTTGGGACACAAGCAGTTGAAGTGGGACATTCCCGCTTCAGTTACAAAGCACCTTTGGCTCTGGTTGAAACAAAGCCCAACTGTATGTAGCAACTCTCCGCTACAGCAGGTCTTGTGGCCAGTCATTGCTCTCCAAAGTATTTTCCAGGAACAAAACCCCAACCAACTTGTTTTTCAGCCTTTAACCTTCTTTTCCCCTAAATGTCATCTACTTTAGGTCATTTAGGTCATTGGCAAGTCTCCAATGTTAGCATGTTTCGTGGTAGGTGAAAAAAAATAAAGGAAACCTTTTGCATAAGAAGAATATCAGCATTTCAGAGAGAAGTGAAAAATCAGAGGAAGCAGTGAGAATTTGGTCCTTACAACACTGGAAATGTTTCGTGTTTACTTTTAACAATGCTACGTAAGCAGTATTTATGATTTAGCAGAGTTTATCTTTCAATGTGAACAGCTCCTGCCATCCGTATTAGAAAAATTTGAGATCAGTGCATTATACTCTGGGTTTAAAACTTAGGACTGGTTTATCAGCTCACATAAATCAGCACATCCAGAGAGATCAGAGGAGGAATGCCAAACTACTGATGCTGAACACCTAGTCCTAGATTTTTCTTAACTAAAACTATGAGGAAACGGAACATTTTGCTCCTACAAAAGCTAGAGCTAACATATGTGCTGACGTCAGAGATGCAAAACCTGGCCCTAAATACGTTGCATCGGGAATCATTAAACCTTAAGAGATTTTAATCACACATAGATAGTGTTGCCAGGCAGTTTTGCAACTTAAATCACCAAAGTATAAAGTACATTTATTTTCTTTTTTAATGTTGATTTTGCACACTGTTGAAAAAAATTCCTTTAGGCACCCTTGGAAGGAACAAAACCATATTTTATTTATCAGCAGCAGATCCGAGTTCCAGCCAGAGCCAAGGGTTCCTCAAGGGTATCAGCAGATATACGTGACTGCTGGCTCTGTTCTCTTTTCTTTAATGAGTAAGTGCCCAGTCGGGCACCGACAACCAAATTCCCAAGGGGAAACTCTGTACTTCCCATCTCCGTAGCAAGAAAAGACAGACCCATAACAACGTTCTCCTCACAAACCCCGCTGCCTTGCCAAAATCGCACTGACGACTCCCTCTGTGCAGCGCTACACCCGCCGGCCCGTCCCCGCGGCAGTCCCACTGCCGCGGGCAGGGACCCCTGGCAGCCCCCTCTGGGAAACGCTTCCTGACAGGACCGCCTTCGCCTCAGCCTCCATGGCCGGATTTTCAGACTTTTGGGAGACGAGAGCGCAGCAGAGCGTCACAGGGAGCGCCGGGGCGGGGCCGGTGTTAGCTGCTTCATGAACAGCCCCTCTCCCTCGCCTGCCCACCCCGCCTGGCGCTGAGGGGCGTGTGGAGACCGGCCCCCAACGGCCGCGCCTGGCGCTCACCCCAGGATGGTGGTGGTGGGGGGGGCTTCGGGGGTGTCGCGGGCAGCCCGCCCCGAGCACACGGCGGGAGGGGCGATCGCCTCCTCCTCAGAGGGGGCGAGCCGGGCATTGTGCAGAGATCTGTCCGTCTGGGTTCTCCAGGGGACCAGCTCCTCCCCGCCGCGGCGCTCTCCCCGGGGCCGCCTCTCCCCCCGCCCCGCCGGGTCACTGCAGGTGACACGACCCCGCTAGAGGCGCCTCCCGCAGGCTGGGGTCGCGGCGAGAGGGGAGTGCGTCCTCCCGCGCGAGAGAGGGCGCTGTCGCCGGGGAGCGCGTTTGACTCCGCCGCCGCCATCTCCTTCTCTGATCTCATAAAGGTGTCGCGCAGGTTCCGCCTGGGCTCGTCATTCAGCCGCCCCGGGCCTGGCGCAGCCGCCGCCGGCCTGCTCCGCGCCGCGGCCCTTCGGCCCGCCCCCTTCCCGCCCGCCCTCTCTCGCGGGGCCGCTGGCCGGCGTAAGCCGCGACCGCACTCCCGCCCCGGCTGATCGGCGGGCGCTGGTGCCCTGCCCGCCCCTTCCTTTCCCCCTCCTTCCCCTCACCCCGGCCCCCTCTCCCGCCGGCCGGGCCCCGGAGCGCCGCCGCCGTTGGGGTGTGAGTAGGGCCCGGCGCCTTGCCGGGCCGTCCCCTCGCCGGCGGGGCCATGGCCGCGAGCGCCAAACGGAAGCAGGAGGAGAAGCACCTGAAGCTGCTGCGGGAGATGAGCAGCCTCCCGCCCAACCGCAAGTGCTTCGACTGCGACCAGCGCGGCCCCACCTACACCGACATGACGGTGGGCAGCTTCGTGTGCACCTCCTGCTCCGGCATCCTGTGAGTGCGGGCGGGGGGACCTTCGGCTCCATCCCCCTAGCCGGCCCGGGAGGGGGGAGGGCAGCCCGGCGCCGGCGGGGTGACCTCCGCCCCTGGCCGGCCTCCGGTCTTTGCTGGGGCGGCGACGCAGCGAGCCGCTACGCGGGGTGCAGCGCCTCGCCTTTGGCTTCGCTGCGCCAGCCGTTTCCCTCCTGGGTTCGCCCTTCCTCCCTGCCGCCCGGCAGCGCCGAGCTGCTGGTTCAGCCGCGTCGGAGGGGAGCAGCCGGAAGGCTTTCCCCGGAGTGTTCGCTAAAAATCCCCATCGGAGCCCCGGTCCGGGAGATGGCCGTTGCTAGCTGGGTGTGTGAGTGTGGGGCCGGGCAGCACGGCAGCCTTCGTGGCCGGCGGGCAGCAGCAGTCCGGAGTTCATCCTGTAGCTGCTCCCAGGGAGGTGTTTTCCTGCGCGTAGGGAGTGTAAGCGCTTGCCTACGGCACGCAAGGGAAGGGGGGAGCGTGCCCGTCCTCCCTCCCTCTCTCCTTCTCCCCCCTCCCCCCCAAGGTACCATTGAAGGTGTAGTTAATTAAGCAAGTGTGTGGAGAATACTTTTGGAAAGAGAAGGGGGCACGTGGGTAACAGTTCACTTTCATGACAGTCAAGACATGGGGAGAGTAACCGTATTGTGAATACCCAGTTTAACGTTTTAAAAATCATTTAACCTAACGTTTAACTTTAAAGTATAATGTTAAGTTAAACCACTAGCCTAGCCTTTTATGTATCGAGTTATGCTCGATAGTAATTCATAGGACAACTCTCCAGCTTGGAGGATAAACTCTTGCTTTAACAGTTTCATATACTTGATCAGAAAAGTAGTAGGAGGCTTTGCTCTTGCATCTATTACTTCCTAAAAACTATATATATAACCCTTGGAAAGGGATTGGCTCTGATAAAGTGGATTGCATTTTTCCTGTTCCTCATTCCTTTATGGGCCTCCCCACTCCTCCTCCCTTTTCCACCCTTCCTCCTCTGACATAGCATGTATGAAACCAAGAGCTGAGATCAGTCAATTCTGAATTTCAGTTACTTATACATAACATGGGGGAAAAGAAAACCCCTACTGTCTTCAGTGTTACCGTTTCTGTAGTTAACTCTGTTTGCTTGTTTACATTTCTGTGGCATTGTGCTTATGAAATTGAGCAGAATCAAAGAGTGGTTTAAGTAATAAGTAGTATGTCAAGGGATACAAATTTGTGTTTGACTTCATAAAAGGCGTTCAGGAGCCTAAATTAGTTTCTGTCCCCTTACTAAGAGGGACTAAGTACCCCACATAGGCCTTCCAAGTAAAAGATCTGGTGTTTTAGAACAAAGTTAGTAATTATATTGAGATTCAGAACAAAGCAAACATGTTAGTTCTGTGCTGAATTTACATGGAACAAACTGCCTTTTATACTACTAGACAGCTAATTAGTCTTGGGGTTTTTTCCCTTCTATTTTGTGTAGACTTTTGAACAGGCTTGACGCAAATACAGAAAATGTATTCAGGTTGTGGTACTGAAAAGAGACACTAGTTTTTGACATATACATGCTACTTAACCAGCTCTGGCTATTGTTTGCTCTGTTAGCAAACTGTTATTTGTGCTGGCATGTGAAACTATTTTAAGCTACTGCACAGAGCTTATTTAATGGTTGCACATGTTCTTACCAGTTAAACTGACAGCATAATGAAACTGCTCCATAAGATTTTTTTTCTTTATTTTTCAGGCTTTTTGACCTTAATAGACAGATATGTTATGAGTACTGCTGAGATGTTTTTGCGTGGGTTCAGTAGGATTTGTTCCTTTTATCTGTTGGCTGTGTTGGTATGGACTACTAAAGTCCATAGTCCAATTTATAGTAACCAAAAAGATGTACATGCAGTGAAACAGCTAGCAAGCAGGGGACAACTGTCATGTGCTGTTAAGTTTGCCATTATTTGGATGTTACCATGCTTAAAGGAAGAAATTCTCCTTATGAAGAAGAGTTGTTAATGTATTGGTATTCTAATAAAATGCAAATAATTCATTCTAAATATGCAGTGGTTTTGTGTTGCTATGAAAAAGAAACCACGAACGTTTTTAGTTGTTACAGCTAGTAACACCTACACTTAAAGCTGGAGTAAAGGATTGTCAAGAGGACTTAAAGCATTCTTCTGAAATAAAATTAGGCTCATTCTTTCATGTTGACTTGGAAATGCTTTCATAAATTGTGTGCATGATCACATGTGTTCGTTTAACACCTTAGAACCTAGAGCCAGTGTGATGTTTTTGTTAGTGATGAGACTTGGTGTAGAGAGAGGTCATGCCTGTTTCATAACTAGAAACTGTTATTTTTAACGCTTCTATCAGAGAAGTCCTTCATACAACTTATTTACTTCCAAATGCTCTTCATTGTAGAAGTTCACAGTGGAGGGAAATGACTTGGGAAGAAACCACATAATGGCAAATAAGTGTAAAAGTACTGTTGCTTCTGTAGTTCTTAATGGCTGATTGCATTCTACCTCATAATACTTGCTTTACTGTAAAGCTTTAATAATCTTGTTACTCAGTCTTGTTTGTATGTAATGTGAATGACTTGCATTGCTTCTTGTTTTAATTATTTTTTTCTGATCTGGTACAGGAAGTATTTTTTGAGTTGAGTCCAGTAGACTTTTTGTGTGGTGTTTGTGAAGTATGAAGTGCCCAGTGAAAGATTAAAATACTGGTACGCTAACAAGTCTCCTTCAGAAAGGTTTCTCAATTAATTAAAAGTGGCTGCTAACATTGGTATCATCTTAGGCATGTTGTTCTCCGTGAGTTAACTCCAAACTTTTTACATCTGAAGTCTAACGTTTGGGTTTGTTTTTTTTTTTTTGCAAGTTTTCTGAAGTGTTTATTCACTGTCCTGACAAGGATGGTCTAACTAAACTCCAAACCTTCATTTTAGATCCATCATTAGTTTCATCAAGGATTCTATGTGTAGAAAGAGTGCAGTGCTATTTATTACTAGCTCTAAAAGAAATACCATTTTTCTTAATTATTTTAAAGTATGTCTAGCTTGTTCCAAGTACTGCTAAAAATGACGAGAGAAATAGTGACTTTGCTGAAAAGATATGTTTCAGACTTTAATGTTGAAGGTGAGTCTTGTCAAGTATGAGAAACACAGAGCAGGTCCTTTTCTGTAATACTTTGGTTTTAAATTTTCTCATCAGATTGGGTTTACCAGAGCAGAATTTTAGCTGTGCAAAATGGTGTATGCAGGAGAAAGTTCATGGACAGTGATATGGATAGTGGCTTCCTCTTAAAATACTTCTGCTTGTCCTCTGTTTAAATTCTCTTCCGGGGGGGGGGGGGTGGTGGTGCGAAGCACCCTAGCATCACAGAAGCTGTGCCTAATTAAACTTTTCGGTGTTTGACAGCAATATAGGATGTGTAGAAATATATACGTGAACATTTCTTCCCTGAGAGTGCTCTAGAGGAGTAGTCTTCTTGGGTTAAGGTTTACGGTAATACAAAACCAGAAGACTTCTCTTTGTTATAGCAAAACCGCATCTTGGGAAATGTTGGCAAAGGGGTTCTGTTGGTTTGATACAAGTCCTTTGGTTCAAAGGATTATGTTGGTAGCTATGTCTGTTGTGTTTCTGGGTGCTACCATGCATCCTGCTGACAGTGGCGGCCTTCACTTTGTCTTATCAAATGCCTCTTTGCCTTGCTTCTCAGCTGTCTGTGCATATCTGTGCTTTCAAGCACTTCTGTACCACTCAGCCTGCTCCTAACTTTCATAAAAAGAACATGTTCTTAAATTCTCAAATGGAAAATATTCCTGTTTGAGTAGGAGTCCACTTCCACAAGTTCTGTACTGTAGAGATTTTTTATTTTATCTTGACTTTTTTTAGTATGTATCTCCTGATGTGATTATTGGGACACTCCTACCTTTTGTTCCCTCCCAACTTACTGAGGAAGTCTCTTGTTCAGATGTTTGCACTTTGGGCTTGTGTCAGGAAGGAGCAACAAAGAATGTTTAGAATGTTATGGTTACTGTGGGGAATGCTGAAGTTCTTTTATGCTATTTCTTACAATTATTGGATCATGTGGCCTTTTGGCTGCTTATAATATTCCTAGCTGAAATTTTAAGTTCTGGGATGGGAGTATTTGGTGGCAGATACTAGAAACAAACAAACAAAACAAACAAATGAAAAAAATCTATGTGCAATGGTGGTGGTTTATGGTCCCTTTTCCCAAAAGAAATTTTGCAGAAACTAAAATGGTTTAAATAAACTGTTAGAGTGAAGGTGATTCTGGTTATGCTGGCATGACTTTCCAGTTCTCTACACATACACACACACACACTTTGGAGCATGTTTGGAAAATGGCTCTGTGTATTTTTATGTGTGTGTGTGTGTGTATATATATTAAGGGTATTTCCTATATTACTGTGTTTCTTAGTTTCATGGCTGGAGAGCAAAGGAAATGTCTATACCACTGTGAATACCAACAATTCAGAAAGGATGTTGTTTTTTTGTGGTGTCTTTTTTTTGTTGTTGTTTTTAAGAAAAAAGTTAATTTAACCTTGACTATGCTTCTAAATGTGTGTGTGAGCCTTTTGCTTTTAAAAATAAATGAGCTTGTGAAATGGTGGAGGGTCTCTAGGGAGGTCTACAAGTATCAGGAATGGCCAGTACTGCTTATATTCTCTATACTAGTAACAGTAGAATAGAAATAATAACAGATGCTGTGACATGGGTATTGTAAAGCTTTTTTTCCAGACACCTTGGGATGTAGGGTGTTCTGATGCTTTGACATTCGAATTGCCTCATTAACTTCCTGTTTCTTAGGGAACTGGATTTTGCTGGCTTAGACTTGAGATCATGTTAGAATGTGATACAGGGGGACATTAGAGGTGTTGAGTAGCTGTCTGCCCACTGTTCCTCCCATGGAAGTGACCCTCTGTTCCAGCAGAGCCCACTCTGAATTTTTTTTCCCCTCCCAGCCCTGGCCTTTGCAGGCAGATTCAATGACATCTGGAATGGCCACTCTGCCAACAATCACAAGTTCAACCATAATTTGCTACTAAATTACGCTAATAACGAATGTTCAGTGCTCATTGATAGCGTTTTAAATGTTTAATGCTTCAATTGCCAGACTTCAGAATCTTGTGTCAGTGGCCTAAAGCTTCCTTTGTTTGCGAGAGCACCGGTTTTAACAATGCTCTCTGAGGAACAGAGAACTCGTGTTCTCTGTAGCTGCTGCTATGATAGGCTATGTCACTCGAAGCCTGGACTAATTCGATGGAGGGGCAGTGGAGTATAGTCTCATAGCAGGAAGTTCTGGTCACAGCGCTATTCCACAGAAATAATCATTGAGCATGTAGAAATTGGCAGTGATGAGTGGGATCTACATGATGAGTGGGATGTGCTGGCTATGGTGTGCTGGATGAGTGCAGATGACAGAATAGTGTTACTCTGTCATCTTCCCCAAGGGTCTCTTAGGAGATAGTTGTGACCTGGATTAAGTGGTGAGGTAGTGTTTGGTTGCTGTCTTCTTCAGGAACTCTGTACTAGAGAAAGGAGTAAATGGTACTGCTGCATGGGTGCAGGTAGCAAATATTTGTTCAGGGTCAATTTAAACTTAGGTATTATTAATGTGGACTAAGGGGCTATAATCTATTTTATCTTCTGGTACATAGGGAATACTGTAAAGCATTAGAACTGTGCAAAGCTCTTGTCAAATCATAGACTAGTTAGGGTTGGAAAGGACCTTAAGATCATCTAGTTCCAACCCCCCTCCCACTAGACCAGGTTGCTCAAAACCCCGTCCAACCTGGCCTTGAACTCTGTCAGGGCTGGAGCATCCACATCTTCCTTGAGCAACCTGTTCCATTGCCTCACCACCCTGACAGTAAGGTATTTCTTCCTTATATCTAACCTAATTCTTCCCTGTTTAAGTTTGAAAATACATGCAAGGAAACAGCACATGGTAGATGCTTTTGCGCCTTTTTTTTTTTTTCTTTTTAATACAAAAAGGAGGGCTTGTGAATTCTTCAGAAGAGATAATCATACTTGGTTGTCTGCCAGTAAGCTTCCCCCATATGTAGATGAGTTGTTTGTGAATCATTTGGGTCATCAAGTAATCTTTGTAGGTGAGGAAGCATATAAAATGTCTTAGGTTTTTCAAGTAAGAGTACCTTTTGTACCTTGGCTTAGTTCTCGTGTTCTGCTTCATAAATCCCACAGCTGCTTTGTTTTAGGGAGATTCTAGTCAGTTCGTGGGTATAATGTTATTGAAAGTGGCTCATCCTAGTTAGAAATCTAAAAGAAGTTAAGGTTTAGCTGTTCTAATGGTAGAATCAAAGTAATTTATCTAAGGAAAATAATGTGTATGTTCTGGGCAATGTCTGTATGCTGAAAAATGCAGCCTCTTGTCTTGAATTCTGTGTTCCAGTCTGACTTCTTGCACTGCTTTCATAAGAGAAAGCTTTTCATAGGCTTCCTCCCACCCCTTGCCATGTTAAGTAAACATAAATACTTGTATGTGTAGTACTGCAGCTTGATCATTAACTTTGCATTTATGGCTATAAAAATTATGTTCAGGATTTCCAGTCCTTCTGGGCCACTGATGTAGCAACATGGTCTCTTTCATCATGCAAGACACCTAACACTTCTGTGTTGTGAGCTGAGCTTTAGGAGTGGGGATGCCCTCCTTTATCAGGAGGGTATAAAAAAAAAAAAAGAGAATTCATCTTATCCCACATCATGGATATAATGTGTAAATCAGGTAACTTTATAACCTGAACCTTAAAACTCTAGAGCAGTCCTCCCTGGAGTGTGAGAGGCATGTAGGAAGTCTCTAGTGAGTCTAAAAATCTTGTCGATGCTTTAAGTACGTTTGATATTACTGCTTGACAGAACTGAATATAAGTGTTTGCCGATGTAAATGTTTTGAAGAGCCCTAGCAGATCAGTATAGAGTAGGTACTGCTTAAATAACTTGTGCAGTGCCTTTAAATTACAAACACAGGTACAATATAGCACTTAAACTATGCTTATTGTAAAAATTAATTTCCAGCAGAACCTAGCATGAAAGTTTGGATACGCTATCTGTGCTGAAAAACATGTGAATGTGTTAGTGAATAACCCTAGCTTTTGAAATAGTCATGAAATAGTTTACAACTAACTGTAAATCCTCCTTAGTAGGAGGAGAGTAAATTGAACAGACTAAGGTAGATGGAACCAATTTTATACTTACTGTGAAAGCAAGGGACAATGATTGTAATATAGGACTTGATGGAGCATATTTCTGTGAAATACCAGCTGGATGCTAACCACCTGGTTAAAATTTTTCTGTGAAACTTGAGTAAAAAATGTTACTATATGGGTCATCAGATTTTTGTCATACGCTGTTTTCATGTATGACAATTTAATTTAGAATGTTCTTGAAACAATCATGGAGTTTAAGAAAACTACTAGTAGTCTTAAATTTGGATGCCAGTGGTGTGGTGGTTTTTTATTCCTAAAAGGAATGTGAACCAAATTTATAATTAAAGCATGGTCAAAAATACAAGCAGTAAAGCTAACTCTTATCAGCTGATTCGTTAGCAGTTTGTTAGGCCCATATTACATTCCTAATGTTTCCCTCAACTTCCTTTCTGGAAACTTTCTGTTCGTATACATAACCACAGAATTTTGTGTTCTTTGATGTCTCACAGTTTAATGTATAGTCTCTTTCTTTTTTTTTTTTTTTTCCTTCCCTCTTTTTGTTACAAAAATCCAGGCCTGACTAACTGTTAAACTAACCCCATTGTATTGCCTAAGTTAGTGTCTCTACTGTTTGGCATATTTAGGATGTAATGTTCTTGTTTCCATTGAGCAAAACACAGCTTGATTTTAAGTATTTGTGGGCAAAAGCAGTACTTAGCATGTCTTTAAAGAAAGAGCTTGAAGAGAAAGAAAGCTTTTTCTTATACTGGCACTGTTGCTCAGCAGGATTTTTCTCTATGCTTGCAGGTTTTGACTGAACCGGGTTTGACAATGTCAGGCTTTGGCAGCACAAATGACTTGAGTTTCTGTTAGCCCTGCTTCAGCAGTCTGTGGCATGGATGTGAGAATGGTGCCAATCTTTGCTTAAGGCAGAGCTGCTGAAGTTTTGAGCTACTACATTAGTAATGGTATCTCTTTTGAGAACACAATAAAAACATTGGTTTTCTTGCTGTTGTGACTTGTGCAGTTTCAGAAGGAAGGGAAACAGACCTGTGGATGGAAGGGCAAAAAGTGAACTAGAAAAAGATGCTGGCAGGAAACAGGAAATACAGATTAAAGCAAGAGAAAAAGAACCTGAGCTGGGGAGTTTAGCTTGAAGAAATCTAGTGATTGGGTAGAAGTTGTAGTAAGAATAGGCTGAAGTAACGGAGGAGTTGGAGAGAAAGAAAACTACAACAGAGGGGCCCAAGAATGGGAGATAAAGGTAGAGACAAGGGTGAACAAGTTCTGGCAAGCAGATTAGAATTTAAACAAAAAAGTCTAATTCTGTTTTCTTAAATTTGCATAAAAAATGTCAGAGTGAGCTTGCATCTGCAGTTATAAATGTTGGTCTTCCCTAAAACTCAATTATTTGACTTTGATGCTGAATGTTATTTTGAGATGAGCTTACACAGCCTTAAGTTCTATGGCAGTACCAAAATGGTGCATTTTACAGAGATGGCTCCGGAGTTTCAAACTGACTGACTTTTGGTTGTAATGTTAAAAGTGATGATATGATGACAGACTTCCTGAATACTGACTAAATACTACTTGCTTCTTCTTTTAGACGGGGCTTGAATCCACCCCACAGAGTGAAGTCAATTTCAATGACTACTTTCACACAACAGGAAATAGAATTTCTGCAGAAACATGGAAACGAAGTAAGTATCATTTGGAGATTAATGTGAAAGTGCCAAAACCACTTGATAAACTTTAAAATATTACTTAAGGAAAATGTGTGTGGTTTTTTGTTTTGTTTTGTTTTTTTTTTTTCTTTTTCTTCTCTCCCCGCCCCCCCCGGTAGCAAAATGTAGACAGAAGTCTGAAGCCAGCTTCATTTGAAGTGAGGTAGTTTCACTTGGGTTGCTGATCATCCATGTTACGTGTTTTTGCCCAACTCAGACAATCTAGATTTACATGATCAGTATTTCTGAATTGGGTTTTCTTTTGTTTTTGCTTAAGGCAATAGGCATTTTTATTTATTTTTTTTTCCATCCTGCAAGCCCAGACCTTGAGACTGACTGCAGCAGTGTTTCCTGAAAGAGCACACTGTGACAAAAATACATTTGTTGCTTGTAGCTGTATTTCTTCAGAGTAGGTGTCAGAAAGTCTTCAAGTGGTTTCAATAGCCTCTTTCTTTAATGGAAGTATATCAGCATTGAAGGCTCTTGGAGAGGGAGGAAAATGAAATTTTTTTTCTCTTCTAAGGATTTTTATCTAATAAGTGTCTATATGTTTGGACTGGCTTGGGGCAGCTCTGAAGGAAAAAGTTCTAGTGTACTGCCTTTTAATTCTTTTTAATAATTTTTTAACAAAATCTGTGAGGTAAATGTTGCATTGGCTCTGTGGGGATGTGTGGAGCATGTAGACTCTGGATGTGGCTATTGCTGTCTTTAATTTGAGGATGAAGTTTGTATTTTAATACCTCCTATAGCACTGAGGATTTTAGAGTTGGCTTTTGCTTCCGTTCTATATTAGAAAAAGTTATATTTCACTTTCATTGAATCTGTATTCTGTTTTAGTAGAACTATTGATTGTAGGCTACAGAGTGTCCTGTGAACATGTTCTTGTGAAGCTTTGCAGGGATAGATTCCATCATTAGGCAAAATGCTGATACTTAACTTTCCTTAAACTTGGCCCATTCATAACTGTCAAGTTGAAGAATGAAAATAGAAGTAGACATTTCTTTTTCTGTCCTGATAAATATATGTTACTTGTTGAAATGACTGTTAGTGGATGATTCCTCTAGACCAAGCTGGAACAGGGTTTAAACTCTTGACATTATAAAATACTTGTAATAGTTTTGACTAGGGTTTTTTTTAAATTGTTTTGGCATGTTAAAGCTGTATAAAATCCCATATGTGTGTATATATATGTATAGGATATTGATGACTTTTTGCATAGGGAGAATAATAAAGAATCTTTTGTGGGTATAGATATAATATGTTGGAGTCTTTTTTTTCCCCAAGATTAGCTTGTAAACTTCAGCTTCGCTTTAGGCTTCACAAATGTAAAGGAAAATGTGTGTATGTGTGCCTCCCTTTTTCTCCTCCCTCCTCCTCCACACTTGTTTTAATTTCTGCAACAGCTAGAGATTGCTACCAGTTTAATTTTTTACTGATCTGGAACCTTAAGGGATCCCTAGTCAGCTGATTAGTGTAGTTGTCCTTCTCATTATAGATCTGACTAGTCTGCCAATCATAAAGATTTAGTTGATACATAATTTGTTACTGACATAAAAAAAGGTTCACAGATCTCTGCAAAGCTATACTATGTTTCAAAAGCAGGGCTATTTCTGTTTGTAGTACTTATTCCTCTAATTAAAGTATTGCGATGATTTCAGTGTGCTACCTGATAAATGAAAATGCCCTCCAGAGTTTAGTTTTGGGTTGTTGGATAGCAGTGCATTACCTTAATTCTAAAGTTACATTGAATAGATATTTGTAATTGCAGATGGTAGATTTAACAAGTGCTCATACTGAACAGAAATGATGTTTTAAACAGTTAGAAGTTTAAAACCTAATTAAACAAGTTTTCACTTTGTCACACTGCATGTTGGAGTAGTTAAATAAACATTTTGCTTTCTCTTGTTGGTATTGGACTTTATCTTATCTGCAGGTGAGTATTCCAAAGTATTGAGATGAGGTTCATCTGACTTCACAAAAAACCTCACAAAAAACCCCTTCTTTGCTTAGCTTGCTATGTAGCATAGGTGGCTCTTGTGTATATATTAAGAAATGAAATTTTCTATGATAAACTTGTTCAAATGTGGAATTGTCCAACATTTTAGAATATGGACATGTGAAACAAAGTACAGTCAGTGAATGGTTTAGATGTTGTAACATTCAGTTGGTCTAGTTCTGCAGATTATATATATAAAGCTCAATTTTTTGCCATCTAGTATGTTTCCTATTTTTCTTCCATTTTTCTGTAGCTGGTAAAATGCTTTTTGTTCCTGCTTTGTCCTCCCAGTGTTTCTCTAACATGGACAAGGCCTCTGTGTTAAGCTTTTTGGCTTCTAGATGAGTAGGTCATGGTGTACAATAGGGATCTGGTCCTGAATAGAAAGTGAAAGAGCAAGAAAGCTTCCTTGAGATAAGGTAGTGAGTTGTTCTTAGAGGATATAGTTTTTCCACTGTCCTTCCAAGAGTATTTATAAGGTCAATGTATTGTATAAGGTTGAAGTCCTCTTTAAAAAAAAAAAAAAAAAAAAAAAAAAATCAGAAATAATCCTAATATCTGAAATAGTAACTTTTCTCCAGTTCTCACAAGTTACCACTTTTGTGACGTGTAAAACATTGTTACTAAAAGGCTTCCACACAGCTACTGCTTTGGGAAGAGATTATTCAGAGCTGCTTTTCAGGTGAGAGACACTATCTTCTTCCCTGTATATACATCTCCAAGGAATGCCTTTTTAGCTAGGATTTTTCCACTTCTCCTCTTCATGAAGAACAGTGTGATGTATTTTCACACTGTACTTTCATGTTAGGAATAATGAGAGAGTGGTATGGGGATGAATCTGTTTGAATGCTTATAATCAAATGATGCTAATGTTGCTTAGGCATCTGATTCAGTAGAGCAATGGTAGTAGAAAGTGAACTCACTGTTTGCAGAAAGTGGAGGTGGTACTAATATCATGTTGCCATTAGAGCTGTGAATGAATATTCAGACACTTTCCCCTGAAGCTGAAAAATAGTATTATGAGGTAAATCAGTTACATAATTAATTTTTCTACTACACTTTTCAAAAGTGCCAGGTATTTTCTATTTCATACATATACATTTATGTACATATACATTTCTAATATGTATATGGTGGAAGAAAATTATTTGGATTGTATTGGTCTTGTATTTGGAAAGTCCGTGTATCTCTGGGAGGAAAGACCATGTATATTTACCTGAGATAATGAGTAGAACACTATGCAGGTATGCTCAGATGCTTGGGAATAGTTTAACAGTGCTGAATTTTGTTTTGGTGCCAGTCTTCCTGACTCTCTGTAGCACCTGGGCAAGTACCAGTTTCCCACACTCGTAGCAGTATGAGGCTGCTTCAGAGCTGGTGTCTGGCCTGACTAAAATGCCTTAATAGAATCGACTTTACTGTGGTATGTGGCCTAGAAATCCTGGAGTGGAAAGAGCAGTACTGAGTTGGAGCTGATGAGTCCTGACAGCATGAGCTGTGCAGTCAGGTGTCCTTGTAGTACATCCCTGGTTCTGCTAATACGATATAGAGATACATGAGCTGATTGTGTATAGAACAATGTCTTTGTTAGCAGGATTTACTAGCTTGCACTCTGTGCTTATGAAAGCAGCTGTAACTTCTGGACCTAAACTGGCTTTGAAATTAGTGACAGTATAAAATTCTTTCAACCTACAGAGATTACTGATTAATATTGATATCAGAAGTGCTGAATTACTAAACAAAGCTATAATGTGCTTACATAAGGGAACTGTTTCCAAATATTTCTTCCTGTGGTGAGTGTTATGTTTTAGAACATAGCTTTCTTGTGTGGTAATCTGTAACTCTTTGCACTAACAGCATTATGTGTTGTGCATGGTGGAGGATATTTTATTGGCTGGGGAGGGGGAGAGGAAAAAGTCTAATTTGGCATTTACTAGCCTCCTGAAAGGTAATATCTCATTAGAGCTTTTTAAACTAGACTGACATGTGTAATCTTCCTGCAGTGGTATGTCTGAGTCTAAACAAGAAGTGCTGTAGGTCTGGTGGTGTGCTTTGTCTAGTTGAAATGCAGCTTCTACCAGCAGCAGTACTTGTCCTGTTATATCTTTTCCTTGCCATGCACAAAAGAGAAGGCAGCTTCATGATCAAAAACTTAATTTTGCTGGCCGAACTGAATTTTTATTACTCCTAACAAGCACAACTATGCTAAGAGGAGTTTCTAAAGTGTAGTGGCTCAATGTGTTGTGCAAGCAGAAGGCCTTTGTTGCTCCCATATCTGCCTTCCCACACATGCTGGAGATGTGTATCAGTGAAATAGTTATGACAGAGTGGTTATGGTAAAGTGTTGTTTGGTAGTTGAAATATGTAGCACTGGAATAGAAATAACTGAAATCTCAGATTCTCTCAGCCTTTCTCCAAAATTTGATGGATACTGCTGTTTTGTGGGTTTGTTTTTTGTTGTTTGTTTGTTTTTTGGTTTTTTTCTTTATTAGCGGTTTTTTAGTGTGCCTGTGCCTGTTTTTCCCCACCTTCCCAGCTCTGTAAAAACACACAACCCCTCACCCCAAAACGTGACAACAAAACTAGAAGCAAAACCAAAAGCTAAACTTTTATGGAAAACAAGTATGTTTCTGTTCCTCTTAGCCTTTGAACCCTGCTTGGAACTCCTGAAAGGATGAAATGTTACTAGGAGGCTGGGTTTTAAACCAGAAGCCTTTTTGGTTTAACTTTTTGTGGAGTACCAGATGTGCATTGAACAGGATGACTACTTTGTTCCTTTCTGTCAAAGCTAGAAAATAGTGTATGGAAAACAATATATGTAGTTATTCTAGGAAAAACAACTTCTCTCAAATAGAATAGCTATTGAGTGCAGATTCAGGCAAACCAATGGTGTGAAGAGAAATATAGGTAAAGACTTTATTATAACATACAACGTGCGCTTGGCCCAATTTCTCCTTTCAGTGATATATTTAAGTTACGGCAACTCACAGTTTCTGCTTTGCTTCCTCCTGGGTTTTTATCCAGGTCAGGGTGAGTAGGTTGAAGCTGGTTGTGATTCTCTTTCCCTCTTTGCTTCATGCTGTACTTACTGATCTAATTCTGAACTTCCCAGTATCTAGTTGCCAAATATCTAATGACATCCCTTGCAGCATTAGAGATTGTTGGCAGAGAACAGATACTGTTCTTCCCAAACCAATTGTAAAAGGATTCCCATGAACTTTTAAATTTCATGAAGATAACTGCTGAATCTTGTTTTCTACTTATCATTACCTGACAAGGTAATGCTTTGCTTTGTTTTGATACTTTGCAGCTCCCACAGTGTAGTGGAGGCAAGCAAAACTTCAGTCTTGCTTCTGTCAACCCTTCAACACAAGTAGACTTTCAAATGCTGCATACACTTAATCATTCCAACTTCAATGCTGTCTTTTTTTTCTTTTTCCTTGCTGCATTGGTGAACCAGTGGGACATGGACTAATTATACTTTTCAGGGACACTGGACAATGGTTATGGATTGTTGGATATGTTCCACTGTTTCTAGGGGTTTCCACATAACTTGAATGTTTACTCTTTGCTTCACCTTGTCAGGCGCTTCTCCTCCAAGCAGAGCATTTTGTTTAATAAAGCTTTGATTATCAAAAGGAGGAGCATAGCAAGACTTCTAGTGAATAACAAAGCTTTTGAGCAGAGGCTTATTTGTGCTGCTGTTGCGAAAAGAACAAGATTAGTATTAAATGGCTGAACCAGAATATGACCAAGAAAATAGTGTGATGTAGAAGGATTTCAGAAAGCTGTAGAATTTTTAGGCCCAGTAACTCAACAGTAGTGTATAACTTTGTAGTGAGTTGAGATGCTGCTTCATGTGTTACCTGTAAAAGCAAAGGAATGAGTAATTCTGTCAAAATGGAGTTTAAGAGGTATCATGAAACTTGGGCAGTAGCCTTTTCTGTCAGATTGGAGTAGAGAAGTGTTTTGAAATGTATTCTTTGGGATATCAATTAACATTTCTCAAAACATATTGTTCTGAATTTTTCCTTCTTGAAAATTAGTTCCTTGGTGGTTTGGTTTTTTGTTGTTTTTTGTGTGTTGTTTTTTCCTCAAATAGTAAGTTTGTATCAAAAAAGAAGAAAACTTTGACCGTGAAAACTGGTAATTTAAAGCTCGGATTTGTGCAGATTGGTATATCCTTTACTGCCTTTTTGCAGGTTTTTTTCCCCATGTCTTGCAAGAAATGGCTGAGCCAGAGTCATCACATGCTGCGAATAACTCTGCTAATTTTTTCAGGTGTCCTGCCTAGGCAGCTGTCAGGCAAGACAGAACATAGCACTGAAGCTCAAGTTGAAGCATTGGCAGCTAAAGTTGCCAATCTAATTGTAACAAAAAAAGCCCCAAACAAAACAAAAAAACCCCCCCAAAACCGAAAAAAACAAACCAAACAAAAACCCCAAAAACAAAACAACAAAAATCCTAACAAAACAACCAAATTGTGGAAATGTAGAAAAATCAATCTTTTAGTATCTCAAGTACTGTCAAATTCAGATAGTGGATTTAAAAGCTATGATTAGTGGGAAGTAATCAGGGTACCCAAGATGTGAATACTGAATGATCATTCCCCACCATAACTCAACAGCAAGTTGTATGGCATAAATATCCTTGATCTTTATAATAAGAGTAACTTTTAAATAGCTTTGAAATAAAAATTACAATGGCCTCATCAGTAAAAATACTCACATTTCTCACAGCAAACTTCTCATTGCACAAGACTCAGTACTGTTAGCAGCTTTTAAGAGTATAGAAAGATAACTATTTAAAAAAACAGCTTAGGACAATGCAAGTTCTGACAATAATATTTTTTAGTTTAATTTCCAGTTTTGATTCATCCTATGGTAAGGCATAGCACACTGCCATTTACTTTTTTGTTGATTGCTGAAAAATGTGTGTTATGACTCACTTGAAACATAATCGGTGCAGTATTGTGGATCCCTGTCAAGTCAGATGATAGTAACAAAAGTAGACCGTACAGGTCACCAGCAAATAAGGAAAGACAACAGGCCTTTTATTGTGTTCTGAATGCTTGCTTGGAATGGCTGCTGATGTTCAAAGCATTGTGTGGTTCTTCACACAGAAATAAACAAAACTGCTTTTTTAGTAGTTTCTTGTGTATTCTAAAACCATAAAATTTGTCTTTCTAAAAGAACTTGTCTGTATTTAAGACTTCTAAGAAACTACTTTTTTGAAGAACTCTTTAGGTAAAGAAACTTATGTGAAATTTAATTTGCATTTCTGGTGTGGTAGATGTTTTAACTTGTGTTTGTATAGTTACTGCTGTCAAACTCTGTTAAAATGACAACTTCTTGCTCAAATGTATGTCTAGGTTCTTTTGCTTGGTAGTTGCGTATTGTGTGCTGGCCATTAGTAGTAGTATTCTTTCTGCTACCAGTAACGGAGAACCAGTAAAGAATGCCTGGCAGGTTTAATTAAATAAATGATAATAGTGACTTAAGGCATATTTCAGTTGGTACTCTTCTGTGTTTAGAAGAAATCCGTTGCTCCAGGAAATGCTTTTGGAAGCATGCTTTCTGAAGGTTTGCAAAAATTGCAATGCAAGAAGTGATGCTTTTAATAAGCTTGCATCATTTTAAACCAACAGTGTGTTTGGACAACATAGTCCTCCTTTGTACCTGTTTGCATATTCATAGAACTGTTATCTACTATAGCTGGTAATCTAAATTCACGCAGGACCTTGTTGTCTCATTTCTAGAAATGGTCTGTAGTGGTCAGGAAGGCTTGAGACTGTTTGACATGGAGTTGGGTTTGTTGTAGTTTTTTTGGTTGTGGTTCCACCCCCCTTCCCCTCTGAATACTTAGGCCCTCCAGGGTGAAGACAAAGCAGAAAACTGGGAGAGGGAGAAAGGTGAAAAGCTGGGTTGTTGTTTCACTATTGCTGTGAGTTGATCTTGGTACAGGCTTCTATGGTACTAGTGACATGGTAATTGTGATGAGTTTCTTTCACCTGTTTGGTTTGGGTGGTAGGAGAAAAGGGAGTAATAGCCTGATACGGGTGGGGAAGAGGAAATCCTCTTTCATTCTCTAGCACAATTTAGGCTGGATGCAAACCAATAATCATGGTACAGCCCTGGGTGTTATTGGGCTAGGTGCAGGATTGAGTAGGGACTGTCTTTCTGCTTTTCTGTAACTAGCCACAACAGGACTTCTCTTCCTTCTAGCAATCACGTCTGCTAGTTTGTGCAGTTATACTCACAAATCGAAGTATGGAAATGCTACTGCTGGCCCACATCAGACTATCCACTGCAGATGTTTAAAGCTATACCATTAATATTCTGACTTTATAAATTTTGTCAGCATAAAGTAGTGCTTAGGTGAAAGATGTCCACAATTAAAATAGTGCTTCATGCCATTAGCTGTTATTTTAGATCAGACTTGTGACTTCTTGGCTAAGGGTATATTTTTATGAAGTATTAAACAAATACCTTCAGTTTGATTTCACCTATTACCATACTGCAAATAATGACCTTAAGTTTGCTAACTCAAATCAATGTATTGAAGTTAACCCGTTTGTGGAGTACAACTGCTTAGTGAATGTTGAATAGCTGAGTTTATTTGAAGTAGGAACTACTGTTCTTATTTTTAGATGAGTATCTAATTCACTAATTTAGGGCTATCATTTGGTCATTTGTTAGATCTGCTTCTCATTCTTTGTCTCTATCCATTAGATGACAATAAGGACTGTGTAGTGTTAGAAATGCGAGCGGGCATTCAAGACATCAAGTATGAAATACATACTTACGCTGTCTAAATTTCTCTAATCCTGAGCAATCTTTGACCTGTAAGTTTTGTCACATCTGACATCTAGTGCTCCAGAAGATGCTGATTTGCTACAATTTTGGTAAAGTTAGCTGGCTTGGTAAAGAAGAAAACATAACTGGGGAAGATGTAGTGGCAGTATCACAAGCTTCTGCTTTGATTTGCCGACTTCCAGGGCTGTCAGCTTTTGCAGCTCTTGCTTGTTAGAGAATGTGCTTCCTCTGAAGGTCATGAGGGACCATGCTGAAAACCTAATGCTATTGCAGTGATAGAGGGCAAGGTTTGTAGGAGGCATGCTGAGAGGAATGTTCAGGACTGTTTCAGAAAGGGCGTGGGAAGAAAGGGTATGCATCATAAAAACAAAGCTTTCTTAACTCTGCTTCTCTGGAAGAAACCTGTTCTAAAATGGTAGTCTTATTTTAGAGGGTAGCTGATGTTTGCTGTATCATTTAGGTGCGTACTAAGGTTACTTGCAGAGTAGTCTTAAGTGCTTAAAGAAAACATTTTAAATGTGACAACTCCTATGTCTTACTTTTGAGAACAGTCACCTTTTCTCTTGTTTTGGTCAGGAATCGAAGCTGATCACACTGAGAATTTTGCAACTGGCTCAACTTTTGCTTACTCACAATTACGTTTAGGAAATTAAAGCAGAGCAAGAGTACTTCTGCTTTCTGTCAGCCATAGTAAATTAAATGCAGTTTCTGTTGTATAGTATACATCATGGTAAGAAAGGCTCCTTTAAAGAAAAAACGTTCCTATACTCAGATAGTAATAAGTATAAAAACTAAACCTCAGATCCTTTGAAAGCTGCCATCTGGGATTTATGGCATATGGAATCTGTTGAAACTGTTTAAACCCTGCAGTACAGGTAAGGGAATGTGTAGATTAGGTGAAGGAGAAGAGTCTTAAATATCACAAGTAGAAATCAGGTGCTTTGCCCCTTCATGAGTGCCTGATACAAATATTTTGTAAAAACAGTATTTGATGGTGAAATTTGATGTTAGGATTTGCTTGCCCTGCTGTGACAGATGGTCTTTCAACTTTTAAGTGTTTAGACCAGTACATGGTGCACCAGTCAGTTGTTAAAGCAGCTCAGTCTGGAACGAAAAACATGCAGCCATGCACTTTTTAATGATGTATTAACAACGGTAAACCTAAATAGGCTTTGAGTTAAGATATTTTTCTTTGATTAATCTGCGGTTATTTTCTTGTTGTTTGCTTGTTTTTATAAGGTGTGCAAACAGATTTGGCTAGGCCTATTTGATGATAGATCATCAGCAATTCCAGACTTCAGGGATCCACAGAAAGTAAAGGAATTTCTACAGGAAAAATATGAAAAGAAAAGATGGTAAGATAGATTTACAATTATAAATGTTGCCTCTATAACAAGAAGTGAAGGTGGACTGTTATCCTCACATTCTTGAATGTGCTTTCCTCCTTGTGTGCTCTTTAGACTAGATAGCACAGCTGTCTAAAATGATTTCTGGACTTTATTCAGAGCTTCTACTGGAAGCAGGAAAGAAACTACAGAAGTTTCTCAGTATGTAGCATGTATTGATGGAGCAGAAATAGCTTAAGGGGATGTGAACAACAATGTGAAGTAAGAGTTTTGCAGGCTTTTATTAGGGGGTGGAAAACACCTGGCTTGTATTAAATAAGTGCTATAAAATGTTGATGACTTGGAATTCTAGTCCAATTTTTAAAAGATCTGACATATTTGAATAATGGGTATTTTGTAGACTACTGATAATACTTGTTATAGGGTCAGTGGTTAATATAGCAAAGCTGAGATCTACCAGTTCTCACACTTTAGTCTTATCAGCGTTAAGCAGAACTTTCCATGTTAAACTTGTAAAAACCATTGCTCTTTTTGAATGTAGGTATGTTCCTCCAGAGCAAGCAAAGGTGGTGGCATCAGTGCATGCATCCATATCGGGATCTTCTGCTAGTAGTACAAGCAGCACACCTGAGGTGAAGCCACTCAAATCTCTCTTGGGAGAAGCTGCACCCGCACTGCACTTAAACAAGGGCACACCTAGCCAAGTGAGTAATGACAGAGCTGAAAAGCACAGAACTGTTCAGCAGTGCTTTTTCTCTTGTAATGGCAGAATTCTTGCAATTGTAACTGTTACCTAATGATACGAAGACTAGAGACAACTTCATGTATTCTGTTGAAGTGTTTGCAGATCAGGTTCTAAATTAAGCTTGTTTCTATTGACCAAATTGATTTAATTTTAAAAAATGGTTATTTACAATAAGCAGAATTTTCTAGTATGATTGACAAGTTCAATTATGATAGCCTTTTGCTGAAATATCTCTAAAGTTTGAGCCTAATGTGATATATTTTTATATTTGTTTTATTATTTGAAAACAATGAAATGCCTGATATTGTTAACCGTGAGAGTAGTGAATATGTGGGTGAGAAGTGTGCATGTTTATCATTACTTCCTATGCATTCTGTAACTGTCTTAAGTGGTTTTTGAGGAGTGTCTGTATGCTGTCATGTAAAGCCAAACAACACTATGTACTTAGATTTTTGGAGGGAAAATAGTTTCTCTTAAAAATCTCTTTTACCTTTAGGATAACAGGCAACTCTTGAACGGACCTCTTTAGAAATCTGCAGCTTGCAGCCTTGCTATGAAATCCCTCAGTTTTTCTCTCCCTACACTGAATTCTAAAGATTTTTTCAGAATGCAGTGAATAACTATATTCCAGCTTGTAAAATTAAGTTTTATTGCTTGTATTTGTGCAGTATTTACAGTTTTAAATACATAATTTTGAAGCTGCTTATATGCTGCTACTTTATTCTTCTAGGCCCTATTAATCCATGGAAATCTGCAAAGTTCCTTTAAAAGCTACCATAGCATAAATAGATTGTCTCCCTTATACTGTGGGAGGAGGGTCTGTGCTGTACACAGCATCTTAAACTTCAGAAATAAATGGCTTGTTAAAGAAATATGCTTACTCCATCCTTCTAGTATTTTGCAAAAGTCAGTATGGTAAAATACCAGCTTTTTTTGTATTAGCTAATCAAAATGTTGTTTGTAGTCTCCTGTTGTAGCTCGATCTCAAGGGCAGCAGCAACAAGAAAAGAAACAATTTGACCTCCTCAGTGACCTTGGCTCAGATATCTTTGCTGCTGCTCCTCCCCAGTCAACTGCTACAGCAAATTTTGCTAATTTTGCACACTTCAACAGTCATACAGGTAAGAATTCTGAGCAGCGCGTCCCTTTTAAGTGTATAAAATGTAGTTTTAGTTTTTTATTACTTTAGTCTAAAATTCCTGAGGTGTATATAATTTCTGTGCTTTGAGCATGTTGTATTACTCAAGATTTCCTTTAGATCTTTATAATGAAAGGTTGAAGACTTAAAGGCTGATAATCCTATTTTGTTAAGTGGGAGTTGCTGTAGCTATTTTCTATATGTATAACACTGTTTCTGCCTACTACTAGAACTTCACATTCTTTGTGGGAGAGAGAGTGAGAGGATGAGTAACAGAATGTAGGGAGAAGCTGATATTAGACATCCAATTTTGTTTCGGAAAATTATTCAGAAAAGTATTCATGGAAAGAAAGCAGATACAGAGGCTTTAAAGGGAGTTCACATACATAGACAATAACTGTCAATTTGTTAAAAGCAAAACAAAGGCTTTCCTCAGTTTAAAGAATAACCTCCTCTTTTGTTTGTGTCTATTCAAAAACCGAATATTACCCATGTGGATAGCATTCTGCATTTCAAGAAGAATAAACAAGTTTAGAGTATATGTGTTGACTGAGGATGGGGGTAGGCCTTGTATTCTTAAAGAATGACTTCAGTAAAATATATTGAGCCTTCAGAGTTTATTTTCAGCCAAAGATCTTGAGCCATAGAAGTATGTCCTAAAGAAAAAGTTGATTCTACGGTCACTGAAGTATGTTGTTGCTAACTTGCATTGTAATTGTGGGAAAGTAACTTTGCCTGCCTTGCCTGAATGGGCTTTTCATCCAGTTTTTCTGAGAGAAACTGATGCTGCTGAGCCAACAAGAGTAAGAGATATTTCTTGTAAATCAGTCCTGAAACTGTTAACAGTTGAGATGAATTGTGCTGGAGAGCTTGTAAGGCACACCTGAGGAACTGAGCAAAGTATCAAGGATTTCTCAAAGTTACCTTTTAAAAAAAGTGAAATAATTGGCTGAATTCGGTATGCAGGATAAGAATTGCCATTGCAGTGTATTTTGTAAAATCCTTAAAATCAAGATTTTATGTTAATCATCTTTTTGGAGGTATATTTATCTGGGACAACTTTCACTGACTGGCCAGTGTAACTGGCCAGATATAAGAGGCTGCAGATACTTAGTTCTTTCTAATAACTTATTCTTTCCAAACTCATAGCTGAATGATTTTTATATTTATATACATTTAATTACTCTTTGTGGGTTTCAGGAGATGAAAATTCCATTAAAGCAATATTTCAATACTTTGTTCCAAATCTAGGTAAAATTCCACTGCATCTCAGCTGGGGACCTTCTAAAGAGATAAAAAGCAATATGAACACTCATGTATAAATATAATCTCATGACAGAGGCTGTTAATTTCTGTTTGAAATAAGTGCTGAAAAATCAAAATTGAGAGGAATACTCAGCTTTACTGATTAGTTTTCTGCTTCAATAAATAACCATTGTGGTCATTCCCATGACTCTGTTCCATAAGTTTTAGAACCCAAAAACAGTTTCAGGGCTGGTAAATCAATTTCTGAAAGACAGTAATCTAATTCTGAGCATTTGATAGCTGAATGTGTATTGCAGACTAGTTTATCCAAGTGTGTTTTCTGATTTGCTAGGGTAAAACACTTGAAAGGCTTGTTCTGTGTGTGCTACCACGGGGTAGTGTCAACTGAAACTAATAATGAAATGTTATAGACTCTTCCCTTTGAACAGAAGGAGGGTTGATCAGTCTGCCAGCTTTGGCAAAAATGAGTTTTAAAGGCTTATTTAAGGAGCTTATAAACATGTAATTTTTGTTAGTAATCACACACTACAGCAGAGAATGAAAAATGTTGCGCTTAGTCTGGCACTACTTTCTTGTTTTATGGTTCTGTGTTCTTGTTTAGGGCTCGTTGACAGGGAATGGAATTCTCTCTTTCCCGTCATGTACACTATGGTGTAACTAAAGAAATCACTGAAGAGCACCAGCAAATTTAAGGTCTTCCAATATAAGTTACTGTTTCTGCTATTAAGGCATATGTTCCTTACCAGCCCCCCCAACTTTTCTAATGTACTGTGCTGTCTCAGGGCATTGTTCCATGTTGAAAGGGAAACCTGCTGACCTTCTCTTTCCTGTCTGTATTTAATTTACAAAGTTCCATAACTTCTGCAAAGTTACAAGATTTTTGAAGATGATGGAAGATAACTGTTCTCTGTCTGTAGTTTACAAGATAAAAATTTTTGGCATGTAAACTCTATAAACTAATGGAAGATCTGCTAAAGGATTTAAGAGGCATAGTGACACAGCATAACTCCATCATGGGTAACAAGGGAGAAGGGGCTTTACCCAGAAGAAATACAGGAGTATGACATAGTTTCAGGTTTGTAATTGAATATGTATGGACTTTATTTAGGTTGTTTTTGGTTTGGCAATGTTTCATGCCTTTCTTCCATCCTAGTGCAAACCTCTCAGAGGAAACTATGCAAAGATTGTAGGGGCGGATTGCGTTGCCATGACTGGTGCTTTCATACTTGAGCTAGCTTTAACCAGCTAGCTGTTGTATCTGCAGTCACAACAGCAGTTGTAAATCTATGCCAGTCTGCAATCTGCTGCAGTTCCTTAACTTACTTATGGTGGTTCTTGTGTTTCTGCACGGAGAACTGAATTCTGGAATGGCCAATCTACATATTGTTCAGGTACAGCAAAGTACAGGTCTTAACTGGTCTTTACATTTGTGCTGCTTTTACGTAAGTTTAAACTTTACAGCATAAAATAAAGCAAGATTAACATCTTAATACTCTGCAGGAAAGTCTTTACAGCTCTACTGTTTTAACACTACTTTATGTCAGCTGATGTAATAAAATTCTTAAAAGTGGCCTGTAATATAATACATTTCAGTTCTTAAACTAGACCCAAAAGATACTTAAGATTCTTGACATAGTATTCTGTTTGTGTGAGTGAAAATGAAAAATTTTGTAAATTCTAGGAGCAACATTTATTTACTTAATCCTATTTGGTTAACTACACATCAGTCTCTGAGTAGCCCCTGTCCAGTTGATTTATCAGGATGAAAACATCAATTCACAAAATCAAAACACCTTGATTTTAAAACAAGGTGTAATAATCTATTCCTCTTAAAAAGCTACTGATTGAAAATTAAACAAACTAACTGTGGAATTTGGAGTGGAAGTCCATAGTTTTTCTCTTGAGCACACTTTAAAGGTGAAAATTTTTGGACAGAACTTGCCCGAGGCCTTCCTTTCTCATTTATTTATTTATTTATTCCTTCTTACCTTGACTCTCATGTTGTGGTAGGCTGACCTTGACTGGCTGCCAATGTGCCCATCAAGCTGCTCTCTTGCTCCCCTTCCTCAGCAGGTTGGGGGATAAAATATGATGGAAAAAGCTTGTGAGTCAAGGCAAGGGGAATCACTCACCAGATACCCAGATACTCACCAGATGGGCAAAAGAGGCTTGACTTGGGGAAAGATTAACTTTATTTATTGTTAATTAATGATAGAGTAGGATAGTGAAAAACAAAAACAATACTGAAACTACCTTTATGCCTTCTTTCCAGGCTCAGTTTCACTCCTGACTCTGCTACCTTCTCCTGCTGAAGGAGGTGGGGATAAGGGTTGCAGTCAGTCCATAACATCTCATTTGTACCATTTCTTCCTCCTCATGCTGTTTCCCTGCTGCATTGTGGGGTCCCTTCCCCCCAGTGAGATACAGTCCTTAACACACTTCTTCAATGTGGACCCTTCCCATGGGCTACCATGCTACAAGGTCTGCTCCATCATGGGTCATGTCCATTGGGTACAGTCCTTCAGGCATGGACTGCTCCAGGGTGGGCTCCCCACAGAGTCACAGCTCCTGCCAGAAGACCTGCTGCTGTGGGGCATCCACTCCATTAGCCACAGGCTTCAGCTTCCTACAGGGCCATCTCTGCCTTCTCCAGTGTGGGGTCCTCCTTGCGCTGCAGGTGGATATGAGCTCCACTGTGGACCTCCGTGGACTGCAGGGGACAGCCTGCGTCACCATGGTCCGCAGCATGGGTTGCAGGGGAATCTCTGCTCCAGGGCCTGGAGCACCTCCTGCCCTCCTTCACTGACCTTGGTGTCTGCAAGGTTGTTTCTCTCACATTTTTCTCACTCCTCTCACTGCTGCTGCACGGTGGTTTTTATACTTTCTTAAATATGCTATCACAGAGGTGCCATCGGTATTGCTGATGCGCTCAGCTTTGGGCAGCAACAAGTTTGTTTTGGAGCCAGCTGAAACTGGCTGTCAGAAGTGGGGGAAGCTTCTGATCACTTCTCACAGGGGCCACCACTGCAACTCCCTGCTACCAAAACTATGCCATGTAAACCCAATATGCATGCACACTTCTAACAAAAACTGGTATCAAGTAGAGTCAAACATCACCCTCTCTCACAGTATCCCCTGTGAAGGGAAATAGTTGAATTTTCATTTATATTCGCAGCATTGTGGAATACAGTAGTTTGTATAAAAGTGTCCTTTTAGCTTATGAATCTGTAGTACAGATGCTTTTTAATAGAAATCAAGTGAAATAATTCAACTTTTTATTAGCATTATCTGGCTTTTAACTAACAGTACTTAAACAATCAGCATAATTTCCTGGTTTTGTATATACTTAATCTGCAAGATCCCTCCAGAATCAACAAATCTTGACGCCAAGATAGGACATTTTGCCATCTGTAACTCTAGAAGGTGTTTTGTGGGCTTTCTTTAGATAGTACCTATCTAGAGGTACTATCAAGTTACCTATATATAGGGGTTTGGTTTGCATTTGATTAAGACCAGTGTTTTTTCCTTACTCCCTGCTAATAATAGAATTTCAGGTTTCTATGGAGCTTATCAGTTAGGCATGCAATTCCTGTTGAATCCATAGATGCTCAAATGTCCAGCTGTTTGAAATTAGGTGGGTGTTAACTTTAATTTTCTCCTACAGTATGGCATGAAAGGAAGGCAAAATCTGAAATTCTGTTTGAAATTTCCTTGGATTTTATTTTGTGGATACATTCTATGAATGCTATCTTCTTGACACTAGTATTGGTTTTCCACATTTCTGTACTGTTTTTTGAAAACTGAATTTTCCAGTGAAATGAATTTTATAGACATAGCCAAAGCTATTCAAGTGGTACCAAACTAAATTCACCCAAGGAAGAAGCACTTTGTATATGAGGAATTCAAATTGTCAGTATGTCATAAGAATACCTTCTAATTTTTATTCCCAAAGAAATGTTCAGTTAGTCCACAAATTCTATTTTTAGAAACTAGTATTTAGAATGATACCTGGTTTGGGTTTTACAGGTATCCATCTGGTATTTTGTACTTTTTGGCTATTTTTCCCTGATCAGCCACCACTGCAAACACTCTAGGGTTAAGCTGAAGTGGACTTTTGGATCATGCAGTTGTGAATAGTAGCATGTGTGAGGAGAGAAGTAGCATTAACTGGTACAGCTCTGTGAAGGTGATTTGTGAAAGCTTGTTCAAAGACGACTTTCCGTTGTAGAATATCATGTATAATTTTTTTCATGTAGAAAGAAATTGCAAGGTAGGACATACCCCTTGGAGGCTGTCATGACCATGATTTCAGTTAATACATCTGTTCTTGTGTTTATTTCCCATATCCATTAACATGTTTTGTTCCTTTGCAATTTACAGCGCAGAACTCTGCAAATGCAGGTTTTGCAAATTTTGATGCATTTGGACAGTCTAATGGCTCGAGTAATTTTGGAGGTTTCCCCACAGCAAGGCAGTCTTTTCAGCCCCAAAATACAGGTAGAACTCCTAGCACTTTTGATTAATACTTAATTGAAATAATCCTTACCTTTATGTTGGAAGGTACTCGAGTTTTCTTGCATCTGCCTGCTTTAATGCAATCAAGCAATCTGAAGCTCTGGGGAAACTCAAAATGAATTCCTTCTGTTTGGTGTTGATTTTATTTCCCCCACCCACCCACCCAATGCTGCTCAAAAGTCTGATTTATGGCGCTATGTGTTTGTTAGCTCTACACCTGAAATAGCTATGGAATGACTAAACCACACTGCTTTTGATAAATATTGAATTGACTCTACCTTGTAAGAGAAGTGTTTCAGTGGACCCAGAAGTACGTCACAGTACCAAAAGAAGTGTGTACCTATGTGTATGTATAACATATGCACACACTTCAGTATGTTTGGCTTCATGTGTAGAGCCTATTGCTAAGATTCATTTTGCTTTCCTTTAATTTGATCATGCTTTAGAACTTCTGCTTGAGCTTACGCTTGCTGTTTGTCTAGATCTTTGGCTGACTGACTTTCTTTTCCTTTTTTTTTTTTTCTTTTTTCTTCTTTTGAGTGTGGTGTTGTGTTAAACTTTTTTTCAAATTTTCTTTCTCCCTTGTTATGTTAACTTTAACCCACACACAATTTCTGGCTCTCCAGCGTTCAGAACGCTTTCATCTAGCTGCAGTTTTGGTGAATTTACTTCAGCTTTTCCTCTCCAGGCTGTACACAGTAAGTTCCACACAGTGGAAAACTCAGCTTGCTTCATTTTATCCCATTGTAGTATAGCTTTTTCATTCTTACTGTTGCATATGTTTTAACTTGTTGATTATGCTATTAAAGTTGTGTGTTCTGCAGTATGAGTGGAATCCTCAACAACTGTTATAAAATGTGATACACTTAATGGAACAACTTACTGAAACTTATGTGACCTGTCCAGATCAAGTTGTCTGGACACTGAAGAGACGGAAGCTCATAGTTTCATATTTGAACTGAAGTTCAGCTGTGTGGGCCTAAACCAGATTTTTAAACTTGATTTATGTATCTTTGATGTCAGTGGAGACTTGGTATAAAAAGAGCTGTGTCGTGTCTTCCCCCTCACCTCTTTCCAAACTATCTCTCTAATCCTTGGCATGAAATCATACTCTTTCTGGACTTCTAGGCACTGGTTTTTTTGCTTTGAATGATGACTGACATCTGAAATGGTTAAACATTGTACCATAAAGTAAATACAAATAGTAGGTATTCATTAGACACATGACAGGAAAATGAAGCTTCTGCATTTTGAATTTTAAAGATTCAGGCAAATGCACTTTTTTTCCCTAACAAAATACTATTGTTGAAATTACTTCTAACAGCTAATAAACAGTATATAGTTTTCCCAGGTCAAATTATGACTGTGATTTAAGCTGTTTGGGGCTTTTTTTGTCTCTGATCTGCAGACTGAAAAATATAAAAAATTTTTTTCTGATGACCCAATGTAGCTTTTAAGGAAATGGGAAAGGGTTATACATGTGGGGTGGGGTGGGGAAATGCTGCCTCATGCAACCAGAAAGAGGCGGGATTATTGTGCCTTCAGTTACAGTTGGAAAAGCTTTCTCTAGCTTTGGAGTGTTGATCATGTTTAACTTAATTTGTTACAGGTGGAAGTGCTGGATCAGTGAATGCTAACTTTGCTCACTTTGATAACTTCCCCAAATCCCCCAGTGCTGATTTTGGAGCCTTCAATGATTCTCAGAGCAACACAACAGCAACTGCAGCCAGTAAAGCTGCAGTGAATAAACTGAATCTACAGTCAGCTGACAAATATGCAGCTCTTGCTAATTTAGATAATATCTTCAGCACAGGGCAAGGTATTGAATTCTATTATTTGATGTGCTTATTCTACATCTATATATGTACCACAGGGATGGCTGTGCTTGTCAAAATAGTAACTGTATTTCAAAATGTTCTATCTTTAAGTTATCAGTCGAATTTCTTATCAGTGAACCCTTAATGTGCAAAATATAAGTTTTAAGACTAACATTTCCTCCAAAAGTCTGCATCAGAATTCTGTTCTTTGGGAACTTAAGTGGAAATATCTAAATAATTATTACAGCAATGATGAAAATATATAAAAATATAAATATATTTTTTATATTCTTGTTATATTTTATGTAGCGAAGGCTCTTGAATGGAGTTACAGTTGTTGCAGAGAACTGCCAGAATAGCTTCCTTACCTCTCTGCCATAAAAAGACTGCTTTAAGTTTTTTATAAAACAGCAGTGATATTTGGATTCAGTTGATTTTAAGGAGGAAAAAACCCCTAGTTATTCTGTAACTTTTTTCTTCTCAAATGGTGTATAAAAAAATGTGTTGGTTTGTAATGTAGAGCTTTTTTCTGAAATGGATTATTTGAGGGTATGTGTTTTATCAAATTTTCCAGTTGAAGATGATGGTAACATTGAGTTAATATTTTCCAGAGAAACCAGAGGCTCTTTGGAGCTGCGGAATATCTATAGAAGCATGACACTTTGCAAATAGCTAGTGGCTGGTTATATATGTTTTTTTCCCCTGTATGCCCTAGAGCATATTTAATTTTTAAGTCTGAAACTTAAACTCTCCGTGAACTTTCATTTTGTTCTCAACATTGGCAGGGCAAAAAGTGAAACTCTCTTCATTACTTCTAATCTGTTTTCTTTCTAGGTGGTAGTGAGCAAGGAAGTGGCTTCAGTACAGTAGTGTCAGCATCAGCAGGTCCTGCGTTGTCAGCCCCAAATCAGTCAAGTGCATCTTCAGACAAGTATGCGGCTCTAGCAGAGTTAGACAGCGTGTTCAGCTCCACAGCAACCTCTAGTAATGCGTATACTTCCACCAGTAAAGTTAGCAGGTACTTTGTTAGAAGTAGCTGACTTCCTATGTTGATTTCAGCAATATGCAGAGAAGTAACTCAGACTTATTTCTTGAATCTTATTTCTTACCTAAATGGGGAAATGTTGAATGAGTTTAGAGGTACTTCTGAAACTGTGTCCTGTGTTTTAAAAAACAGCAGTACTGTTTGATAGGATATTATAAAGATAAGAATACTTTCTGTCAGCAGAATGTTCTCTGCACTTTTCTAGTCATTACTTGGTAAACCTGTTGGATGGTAATGCTTTCCTGTACAGATTGCATCCATACTGAAAATCATAGCATCATCCCTGGCAAAAGAATTATTCAGCTATTTATAATGTAAATGGTGCCACCACTTCTTTTTTAGATTATAAAAGTAAAAAATACCAAATGCCTATTAAAGCTCCATTTGGTATTGCAAGTGCCCCATAAACCTCTGTCTTGCAACCTTTCTGCTGATGGCCTCTGTTCAATACTTTGTCCTGCTGTTGGTAGAGATGACTTTTCATTGCTCAGCACTAGTTATAGTCTCTAACTCTAGCAGCAGGGGCTCAGTTCTGTGCATCAGTGAATTATGTTGCAGTTTGCAAACTACACATAAGCATTCCTTTTCTTTTATGTGCCAACAATAATTGTAAATTGTATTTAATTGTTAAACAAGCAATTCTGACATCACTGAATGTATGAATTATTTTCAGCAATGCTTTTGGAACAGTACCTGTGGCTGCTACTGCACAGACACAGCCTGCGTCTTCGAGTGTGCCTGCTCCATTTGGAGGTATTTAAGTGTTACTAACACCTTTTGTGGTCTGTAAGCAAACAAAACATCTTATTAATTTTTAGTTGATAGTGCTGTACTTTGACACAAGTGATATTGCAGTTACTAAAGGATGCCAAAAAAAGTACGGTTGTTATGATGCTTTTCAAATTAAGCATTTTATTATCAATTCCTAATTTTTTCATGTAATTTTAGATATGTATAAAAGCTGTATATACTTAATGTATTGAGTCAGATTGGCTATTTTTAAGACTTTATTAAATAAATTGTCTTTAATCTTTCAGCAACACCTTCCACAAATCCATTTGTAGCTGCCCCTGTTGCCCCAGTGGTACCTTCAACAAATCCATTCCAGACCAATAGCCGAGGAGCAACAGGTTAGGAAAAGAGACCCTAACTGTTTGAGAAGCTTTCTTTCAAGACTTGCATTGATTTTTTTTTTTTTTTTTTAAATTATTTTTTTTTTTAATAGCTGGGTAACTTGTTTCTGAGCGCTTTTCTGTATTATCTATCTCTAGTCTATTTGTGTTGTGTGTTTGTTCAATGTAGAGTACAATATTTATGAATAGGCTGCAGAAATCAACTTTTTTTTTCTTGATATGAGTGATTTTTTTAATTGGGCAGAGGATGTTATTTTTCTGTTTCAAAAGGTGGCCATGCTACCTTAAGATCTACCAAACCTGTTTGCATCTGTGTATTACTACTTGGGTGCCTTCTAAAACTATAACCTTGGCTTTGAAGCATGCTTCATAGCAGGTTGCTCTGAAATTGGGAACCTTGAAAGCCTTGCTGCTAAGCTGTACACTTGCTTTTTTCTTTATGTCAAAGTCCTTAAAGCTCTCAAAACCAGAGAGTTGGAGCTAGAACTAGGAGAGTCATGGCTTTTGGGCTGTTAGCTCTTCACCAATGTGCTTATTCAGTACATTGGTGTCCTTTATTTTTCTGTCTTGTAACAGTAAAACATATTTTTAAATATAATCTTTACACTCATGAATTACATTAATTTTCTTGGGAGGATTCTGTAGAATCATAATTCCATAGACAAAACCTGAAATGCTTTATAAAAAAGCAAACTTGTGCTTTTTAAAAAGCTGAACTTGGATTTAGATGACTGCTAGGTTATCCTCATTTTCCTCTTCAAAGGCACAGCTAAATTTTGGCACTTATGTCTATTAACTGGACTTCCATAGTTTTAAATCTGCTGATGTATGCAGTTTAACAGTGAGTTGTGCTTTGCTCAAAGCTTTGCATAGGTTGAATTAAACTGATCGGGCTGAGCTAAAACCAAATTACTCAAATTCCTGTTTTCTGCTAAAATGAATTCTGTTTCGGTGCCTTTTGAGATATTACGCAGTTAAACTTGTTCAGCTGTTTAATTTCCAAAATATCTTTTTCCTTATTTTAATCTCATTCCTAACTGTACTGATTTAGATCATAGTTAAGAACTTGTAGCCTCTTTAGATGAATTTATTTGAATATAGCAACTCTCTCCTTCCACCTTCTAAATCGCTACCCCTGGCTTGCCAGAAGTTCTAACCCTTTGGCAGCTATACTGATGTTAGGTACTGGGTTACAGAGATAGTGACTATAAGTAGTTTTCTACCCTTTCGTTGTAAGGTGTACACTTGTAGCATGTCTTTTTATGCTGAGCTTTCTTTCTGCATAAACTTTGCTATTTATTACATGGGAGATCTGTTTTGTAGTGTTTGTTTCTAATGGTTTTCCTAGCTTAATCTATTGCTAGTCATGCTATAGATGAATTGTTTGGTACATATATGTGTGTATATTTCTATATATAGCTAAGAAATGACTGTTGAAGAGTGTATAAATGATTTGACATTGTCTGGTCTCTTTGTGGCTTCCATAAGGCCTCTCGGGAGCAATGCACTCTCACATATTTCCTCAGGCTCATTTTGGTAGGTGGCCACATTTGGTATCAAGTTTCTTGTGGCTAATTGTTCTTGCTTGTAAAAGCTTATTGATAGCTATCTGGTTCTCTGCACATGGAATTTTGGAAGACGACCTGTTTTTGAAAAATGGAATGGGTGTGGGTATTTGGCAACTGGGTAAAGGGAGAGAAGAGCATACATAGACATCCTATTAAGCAACTAAAACAAA